>NC_138659.1:27974053-29192949 GCF_964273445.1 Streptopelia decaocto | reverse complement strand
CCTGGAAAGGGTGTTTGCTTTGGCAATCAGCCTGCAACACTCACCTGCAGAACCCAACAGGTAAAGCCTCTGAGGTCAGCCTGCATTGGCACAGTATGAGGCCAAATATGTACAGCCCTTCACCAGCAGCTCTTGCACACAGAACAGACACTGTATAACTGACACTTGTAACATCCTCCATTAGTATTGCTTGAATTTTGATCTGTGGGAGGAGGCCTAAAATAGCCATGCAACACGCGATCATTTCTGAATGGGCTTGAAGTAGAAAGTGCATAGTAGGGAGAATCTAATTTTTTGGTCATTCAAGTAGTTAAGATAACACTAACCACTTGGAAGGACAGCTTACTTTAAAAAATAGGTTTATGTAACTATTGTACGTTATGTATAAGTACAGGGTATATTTCTGTTCATCCTTCTCAACACAGACATGTAACACATGCAGAGAAAAATATCTCTGAGATAGATGCACCCTAAGGTTGACAGATCCAGAAGGATGCTACTTATTTGTATCTTACAGCATACATATTCCATGCACAAGTCTTTCTGAAGAAAGAAGTAGTTTTAAAGGAGAAAAACCAACCAAACAAGGCTGTTCAAGCCATGTGACAGTATAAACAGATCTCAGACTTACATGGTTTCATGGAAGCTGAGCAGAACCACAGGATCTTTACCATTTCCTCTCTTATTGTAAGCTTTTTTCCTGCTGTCTCTGCAGGATTATGCTGTCTGATTCACTAGCCTGTAATATTTTTAGCCTAGAAATATTGCATACAAATAATTCATTAAAAAGGTAGCATAAAGGATATCATTGGAAGTTGCTTTAAGATTCAGTTGATTATTTTTTTTTCCCACTTTAATTTAGTTCCAGAAGAGACATTTTTACCTTTGTATCCCAGTTCTTTCTCTTTCTGCCTCCCAGTTGCAGCACTGAGATCCCTTACCCACTGCAGAGCCAGATGTTGCAGTCCGGCCTCCTCAGCTGTGTGGTTAGACTCAGGTTGGAAGGCAACTGCAGGTGGGCTGTGGGTGCTGGGTACACTGCAGAAGGGAGGATCCCTGGATACGTACGTCCTCTTTAGTACCTGCCTGAGCAGGTGGATACATTGCTCTGCCCCACCTCTTTAGAGAGGGGCTGTATGTACCACTGCTTCTGAGAACAAGGAGTCAAACCCTGAAGCCTTTAGGAGTTATATTGTGGGCACTAAGTGCTGCCTGTAACAAAGACAAACCAAAGCTGAACATGAGAAGGTAGATTGCCCTTCACTAGGACATGCACTATGATTTCAGTGAGGTTATATTTTACTTTTCTCTCTTTCCATTTGACTCACCTGCTGAGGAGGTGTAGGAGCTGCCTCTCCCTTGGCTGGCATCTATGCTAAATAGGTTACAGCTGCTACTAATTTCATTTAGGGCTTAACCCCCTTGATGACAGAAGCCATGACTTGTGCACAAGAGTTTGATGAGTCCTGGCTGGGTATGTGCACATGGTATTTCTGTAGCTCTCTTATACAGCAAGGAACATATTTTTAGCTTAAGAAGTGTGACCTGATCTTTCATCACCAACATAAATGAGCTGATACTAACGTGGTTAAGGTGGGCTTTTATAAGCATGTCAACAAGAGGAAAACCTCACATACATTAAGGAAGACAGAGACAAAATCAACACTGGCTCAGGAGTGGCAAGAAAAGCAACCTTAAGTTCACGTTAAAAAAAAAGAAAAAGGCTCATAACATCAGTGAATGGAAAAGAGTTAAACAAACTATTGATAATGAGAAGAAAACCCAGTGCTTGGGATCATGAGTTTATGCAAATCTGTTATTACTGCAAATTGGCATCCTAAGACCCCAATCATACAACACTTGCACATATGCTTAACTTATGTACATGAGCAGTCTCATTAACGCCAAAGACTTAGTCGTGCATAAAACTGAGCAAATCCATGAGTGTTTGTAAGACTGGGATTTAAACACAAGGGATAGAAAACAAATTTACTGTATCATCAACAATTATTTCTGAAACCTATCAGAAGCTAAGGTGGTGCCAGAAGTCTGCTTAGTGTAGAAACATTCAAAGAGCAAGAGGAGTGGGATTTTTGAGATTGCTGCCTTTAACTCAATCTATTAGGCCCAATAATAGTGGGCCCAACACAGGAGGAAAACATCCCTGCCCAGATTAAAATATAACTGATTATGGGTATTGGAGATATAGTATTTCCCATCTCAATTTACAAGACAAGCTGGATTGCCCCTTAAAAACACAGATTTCAAACTTAGTTATTCTAAAGAAGTGCTTATAATCAACCCGGATTTGACTACATTATTCAGCAGTATATCACAAAGTCTTACAAAATTAATTTAAATGGTTTTAGGTTTATGTGGACTCAGAGCTGACTGCAGCATTTATATAAATAGTTACAATAAATACAAAGGCTTACATTGGAGGAAGGTGCCTACTGTGCTGCAGTGAAGACTGATGGCTAGTCTTAGAGCTAGTTTTAATTAGAATATTCAGCAATGCTTCAGAACACAGAAGAGCTCGCTTATGTTATGAAGTCTGATGAAAATATGCTATTTCCTTGGGAATCCAAAAGAGTAAATACAATAAAATTTGAACACTTACCAGCAAGACAAGAAAAACCAAAGAGCTGTAAAACAATGTCTATAGAAATGGAGCTTCTGCCAAATTTAAAGGGATAGCTCTCAAAAAGGAATTCTGGGAAAAGTACAACCCCGCATTGGGAAGATGTAAAAATAAGTCCTCTACCAAAAGTAACATGTTGTTATCACAAATAGAATAAATAAGAAGTAATATTTATGTTTCATTATAATTTCTGTATGCTTTTTAAGGTGTGCATATTTCTTGTTTTGTTTCTGGTTTTCTCCCAGTTTGACAAAAAGTAGTACATTCTCAGCAGTCAGTTTTACTGCTTTTTGTTGTGTGCAATTTTGCTGTGTAACAGTAAAGTTGATTGAAATATGGTACCTTGCATCAGTCACATCTTGCAGCTTGTTTCGAAGCAGCAGTTCCAGGGCCTCTGGTCTGTATGTATGGCCATGTATTTGACTCCTGGTGAAGTGGTTGCAAGGGCTCTTGATTCTCCATAGGGTTTGTTTAGGAAGTTTGTCATGGGTCTGAAAAAGGCAGTAGGGTCTTTGAGGTACTGCAGTCTATCTGGACAGCCTGCTCACAGCAATGGCCATAAGAGCTGAGCTGGCAGGACACCAGGCAACTTGTGAAACTGCTGTAGCACATTTGCACTTGACATTTTGATTGTGGTTAAATGGAGTATTGGTGCATTGATGACCAGCTGTTTTCAAATGTGCATCCATCTTAAAGGTTTAATTTTCTATAGAAATAGCTTTGGTGAGGTAGCATCTTCGCTTTCGTGAACTCATAGCACAAAAATGCTGCATGTCTGAAATGTATGAGAACAAAGTGAAAAGTGTAACACAGGCTGGAGTAGGTTGTTGGCCAGGAGCCCTCCTCCCACTGTCTCTTTTCCCAAAGGAAATTTTTAACTTTCTTCATGGGTTAAGTTTTGGCTTATTTATCTCATCTATACAGGTTTTAAAGCAGGAGGTAGGACTTCTCCCGTGACTGGCATCTGGCAAGAGTGTGATTCTGAACTGGGCTTTAAGGGAACATCATGACAAAGATATAAAAAGTGGTATTATTGGTGATAAAAGTGATGCTGGAGATGTAGCAGCCAGAGGAATCAGCCCCACAGATATTTCTTTATTCTGCCTAATGTCACCGTGTGCAATATTGTTTTATATGGCTGGTCATTAAGACGCACAGTTTGCAAATTCCTCGCTTTGGGGTACCACCATGTTCTGAGCTGAAGGACTGTGACAACTGAAGAGTGGAGGAAAGCCTGAAATAAATCTGAAAAGTGTTTATGGTGTTTTCTGCTTCATTCCAGTAGGCAAAGAGCACAGACGATCTGTTCATCAGCACAGCTCTGGCAGACTGAACCTCCCAAAGGCTGTGATGATAATTAACTCCTAAATGTTGCGGTTTCTTTGAAACACACTTCCAATTCTTTGAGGGAATAATTATTTCAGAATAAACCAGTCTTTCTTAATCCAGGCCTTATTTATTATATTCTGAAGCACACCTTGAAATGCAACACTGAACACAAATTTCTCTTTGATTGGTTTAATGGAAACAATTTCTCCCTTCAGCAAGCACTTGCTTTCAGAGAGAAACCTTCACATTTTACTTTTTATCTGTCTTGTCAATCATTGATTTTTTCTTTTTCCTGTTGGCCCCACCTGGAGATGTCATATACGTCTCAAAAGCATGTAATCTGAAAAGATGCCGAACAATGTTTTTATTTTTCAAACCAGTCGACTAGTTACCAGTTGCTCTGACAACTATGTCACGCGAATTTATTTTTGGAAAAACAGTTTGTTCAGCTGATGCACAGCACTTGAGTGCAAATTTGCTTAACAAAATAATAACTAATGCCCAACTGTTATTTTTCTGATTTCGTATCATAAAGTCGTAGAACAATTCAGGCTGGAAGGGACCTCAGAGGATCAGCTCATCCACCTTCCTGCTCAAAGCAGGGTCAGGTATGAGATCAGGTTGCTGCGGGCTTTAGAAACCTCCAAAGATTTTAACACAACTGCGCAACCTCTCTGGGCAATTTTTTCCTACACCTGAATATACTCATGTTGAAAAGGTTTTTCCCCTTATCTTGCTGAAACCTCTCTTTTTTCAGTTTATGTCCATTGTCTCTCCTCCTCTCTCTCCGGTGGGTTGGGGCTCATGTTAGTAAGGGCTGCAAAAAATAAACCCTTTTGATTTCTCATCAGTATTTCTGTATGCATGAAAATTAAAATATCCTCTAAGTTCTAGGGCAATGAATCTAAACAATTTTTCTACTCCTTACATGCTGTATCAAAAGATGAAAACTCATCCTTGCATGTAAGGAAAACAGAGTTTCAATGAAGATGTGACCCAGAGACTGGAGAGCATGGTTTTCCTATAAAAGATGTGCTTTCATTAAGAAGACCATTGTATCCTAAACAGTTTATGATATATTTTCTTTCCAAGGAACTTTTTCAATCTCACTGAGCATGCTGAAGTCATTATATAGTTACTAGAGATGCTTTGTACAGACAGACTTACTATACATTACATTTCTGCAGGAGATTAAAGATGATGTATTAGCAGATATCCTTCTAAAAATACTCTTGTAAGTAATATGGATCTGCATCTTCCCAAACAAAGAAGAATATATACAACAGCAAAGGAAATACAGAAAACAATTCAGAGCAAATAATACAAAACCATGAGAACTTTTACCACTGTATTTATTTAAATGAAGGGAAATGTCAAAATGTGAAAGCTAAGCACTTCGGTTTATTCACATATTGTACATTCAAAGGACTGAGAATTTTTTTTTTCAGAGAAAAAAGACTAATTTTGTGGTTTCCAAAATTTCGACAAAAACATGGAATATACATAATGAAACATGTCACCGCAGTGCATACAATGAAAGGCTTGCGTATACAAAAAAAGATGTAAACCAAACAGATTTGACCATTAAAAAAAAAAAATTTCCTTTAATATAAATAAAACTCAGAGTAGTGCTTTATTTTAATAGACAGTACAACAGTGGGATTTATTAACAACAACCTATTTACAGTGCCTCACTGGTAAAAATAATGGACTTCATCTGAGATCTTAGACACTTCCTGAGAAGGCAATGTGGACTGAGAGTTGCTCAGCGCTTCACATAAGCTAGGTGCTAAAAGGGTGAAATTAAAGCATAATTTTAAAATAAGCAAGATGGCAAAGGTGGAACTGCTGATGCATCATGTTTGTGTCTTGATCCAGCAAAACTTGCACTTCAAGTACTCCCTTTGATTTCAGTAGATCTATGTATGCTCCTACAGTTAAATGTAGGGTGCTTCAAAACCTGGAGCCTCAGAGGAAGACAAAGATGCCACGAGAAAACTGTTGTAATTACAATTTTATGTGGCACGGAGGCATATGACCTTGAATTTAAATTTGTATTCTTCTGTATGGGTAATTTCTAGCACTTTATTTTAATTTGATCCTACAAGGTCTGGATTCCAAATATCTCTATCAAGTGGCAAACCTGTGAAAGCATCTCCTTCCCAGAGCCTCCAAAATCATAGTGCCAGTTTAGCAGATCTCAGTCTTTTTGTCAATTAAATAAAACAAGAACTAGATCATTTTCAAAGTATTCACAAAATAATCTTTCACTTATAAAATGGCTGTCCCAGCATTCTTGTATCAGATCTGACCTCAGCTCTTTAGATCTAAACAGTTCTCTAAAAGTTATAAAAATAAAGAATTGATTAATATACAAATATATATTTCAGTGATAAGAGAATAATATTAAACAAATTCCTTTTTTAATCTACTTTAAATTAAAATAAATGTTTTCAAAAGTCTGGGCTGAAGCAGATCTTTATCTATTGACTCTTTAATGGAACCCATTCCCTGCAGATGGCCACATACAACTTAATGTAAGAAGCTCATTACTACAAAAAGACAGTGAACATGTTTCCACTAGCAAAGCTATTCATAAAATCTGCTGTGCCAGTTGGTTTTTGGTATCTTGCTTTCAAGAAGTACAGATATTTCTAATATTAGAAGCAAACCCTAAGTAATGAAAAGTCGTGAGCTTCTTTAGAAATTTACTTCTTTCCCTGTTAATATTTGGTTTGCGAGAATCCAGTTTGGTTTGTATACTGTTTGTATACAGCATAATATAAATGGTCTGAATGAATGCACACATATGTATAAACCAGTCAGTGACTGAGTTAAAAGACATGGCTGCTCACTGGGTCATTTCATACTTTCACAATGCCACATTTTTCTGTAATATCCATGACAACATCATCTAGGTTGTTCCCTTCTTCCACTGATATGCTCATTCATGTTTTCCTTCCATTTATCGCAAGCAGCCGAAACAGCAAGGAACATTTTTGAACAATCTGTAATACTCTTCCTGAATCTGAAATAAAAATATTGAATTCAAATATTAAATAGATTTATTGATAGGTCTATAAGTTTTAAACTCATTTTGTATTATTCCTGTCACTAGATGTTTTAAGGTGAGGCTGCTTTTGACTTTAGGAGAGAATACTGAAGAATGTACCAAATCAGGTACTGAAGAATATCCCATGCTGCCAGCTGGAAAGACTGGAAGTGAGCTTAGTTGTACACATTGCTTTATTTCATCAGGTTAATGGCACTACAACTAGTTTTAAAATTAAAAAAAACCATTTTTCCGTGTTTCATAAATTGGTTTTAAACACAGCAGGAAATATGTGAGAAGGTAAAAATTGCTTAGAGATTCTGTCTCCACTGAAGGCAATAGCAAAATTTTCCTTCTTCCCTTCTCTCCGCCATCAATGGCACAAGAATTTCCTCCCTTGCCCTGTTGAAACATTTGCACCACAACTCCACTCCAGGGCTGGGCACCTGCCTGTGTAGGTACATGAGACTGCCCAAGTCAGAATCCCACAAGGAATGGGGCACTTACCTTCCTAGACAACACGCAAAGAAATATGAAGATGAACATCCCCTGGAACGCGTTGAAGATTGTGAAAAGATATGCAGTAACCACAGATCCCTGGATGACATGGAGGACCCCAAAGATCCAGGTAGCCCCAAGGAGGAATAGGAGAGCAAGAGCACCTCGGGCACAGGATCTAGAGGGAAGGAAACATTGTAAACGGCATGTGGACATGTACTATGTTCCTTCCTTCACTGTCCTGGGTGATGAATGCTGCCCAGGCAATTTTTGCACAGCTGCAAGGGCCTGGGAAGCGCAAATGCATGGGCTGCTCTTTAGGGTGTGCTGTAGCACTGCGTCATGAATCGGCTCACATAATCACTGCAGAAGAGCAAAGGAGTAAAACTGGAGGGCCTGAAAACACTGGCTTCTTTAATCTTCAGATATGTTTTCTCTGGTGTACTGCAGCACCATATGATTTGATTTAAATCTACTGTTAGTGTAATTCCCCAAGGAAAAACATATGTCTGTTATGAAGCATTCCCCCACTTTGCCTCCTCCCCCTTATCTTCCTCAAAAAAAAAAATAACCCAGAAAAATGTACAGTATGCTCTTAGGTCAGTACATGTGCATGACATCAAAGGGTTCCCAGGCTGCCTCTCAGGTTCTCTGCAGAAGACAGTGCCAGTTGTAAAACTAGACTACCTTTCTTTCTTTCATTCTTTCTCTTAAAAAAAAAAAAAAATATTGTTTTTAGAACACAAATACTCTCAAATAGTTCTTGGGTCGGCATATAGATGCTTTAAAATTATAGAAACTGATTGGCTACGATTTTTTGTTTTCCAAGATGCTGTAGAGTCCTGCTCACAGGCTTGAGCAAATTACGGCGTGTTGTCTTGAAAATGAAGCCACTGATTACTTTCTTATTCATTTTTAGCCCAGTCGTTGCAGGACTTCCTTTGAACAACAGACATTTTTAGCACTATTCCTCTGAAAATGAATAATTTTCAATTTCATTAAAACTAGCTCACCACATGAAGCCATGAAGGGTGAGGAATAAGAGAAAGTAATCAATCAAACAATTGCTAAATCCTAACTATAAATCTAGTGCAATGCATTGAAACTGCAGGAGTGTTCCTAAGCAACACAAACAGTAAGTTGTTTTCAATGTTCCCTGTAGTACACTTCAGCTTTTCCTGCACAAACGGTTTTCAAGGTCCCTATAAATCAGTTTTAAAGAGAGTGAGTTGATGGAAAAATCATAGCAGCATGCAAAGTAAAAATCCTGGAGAGAATCTCCACACCCCCCGAATGCTCCAGAAGCACAATGTCCTACTGTAGACTTTTTACAAGTAACATGAATGGCTTGATTCTCTTATCACCAAATTCCTTGTTACTTCATGGCAAATATTTTGGTTCCAATTCAGGCATAAGTTTTGAAATCTGGTTTAGCTTGCATTGAGGCTGTGGAAAGTACTTAAGAAAATAGGACAATGACTGCTTTAACCTTGCCATCAGCCTTTAACCTCTGGTTGATACAGGCCACTGGAATTTGTCATACACCTCCCACACAACCCCAGTGGCACTGTACAAGGTATTGTTCAATGGGAATAAAGATTGCAAATCTACCTCCATGGGAGGGGATAACACGGGAAAAAAAAAAAAGAGTTTATTTTTCTACAAATCTTCAAAAAATTAAACTGTTATTTTTGAATACTCCCTTTAATCTCTCGCTGTATTTAAACTTACAGAACGTAGAATTTGAATTAAATGGCAAACTTACCTTATATTTTCATAACAACTAACTTCTGGCTTTAACATTGCAGTGTGTCGAAATACTTTATAAATAATCACTCCAAAAGCCAACAAATTGACCTGGGGGGAGTGAAGAAAGGCACTTTTAGTTCAAACCAGGATGCTTCTGAATTTCTGTAACTGTTACACATTTAAATGAAACAAGTCAGGTAATGTTTCTGTGTATATGAAACCTACAGAATTCAGTGCCGGGAGGAGAAAAAAACGTACCCTTTTCTGATCCACTTCTATTAAAAAAATACAAGCCCTGTAATAAACATCGATCACACAGGGCTGTAACTCTACCTTATCTCAACAGTATCACTACCGAAAGTCTGCAAATGTTTATTGATTTTATTGGTAAATTGCTTTGATTTCCAGCTGAGATTTTTTTTTTTTTCTCTAAGTAGAGTTGTTAAAGAAAAGGGAAAGGGAAAGGGAAAGAGAAGGGGAAAGGAAAAGGGAAAGGGACAAGGAAAGGGAAAGGGAAAAGGACAAGGAAAGGGAAAGGACTCCTCGTCCCCATGGAGTTTTTTAATTGTACTATATCACGTGGATCTTGACAAAATGTGTGTCTTTTGTTGCTGAATAACATTAATACCATCATATGTTCTAAGATCTTTGGGGTATGAAAACTTCAAAATGGCATATAAAAAGTTTGAGGTTTACACAAAGAATTTTTAAGAAACTAACTTTGGTTGAAAGGCTCCATGCTGGGTATTCTCTCTTATATTTTGTGTTTGTTTCATAGGTGAATAATTTCAGTGTGTTTTTCTCCTGACTTCGTTATAATGGCATTGCTTTGAGTTTGAAACAGAAAAAAGCAACTATGAGAAGCACTTTTGCAAATGATGCTCAATTGGGGTTCTGAACCTCTGTTTGCTCAGCTAGGCTTCACTGATCTTTCATTTAAATTTATACAGCATTCCTTTAACAATGTGGATGGGTTTGCTTTCTTGCGTTTAAAAAAAATTCTTATCTTGCTTTGCAACATTTAACATCAGAATCTATTAAAAATGTTAGTAAATGGACAAAATTTTAGCTGGATGTCATCCAGATACTATTTGTAGATCTTCAGCTGTAATCTCTTTGTTGGCTCCTGTGGGCTTCCAGCTGTAGACTGAAAAGAATTAATGTCTTCCCCAACTTGTTTCTCCAGATGACTGTGTGGTTTTCCTCCCTCCTTCTTTTTCTTTAAAAAAAAATTATCCGAAATGAAAACAAAAGGCTGCTGTAGGAACACAGCATCACTTTAAAAAGAATCACTTGCATTTGTTAACACTTTTTATGCATGTCCTTAGAAGATTTTTGTTATGTCAAGGGGGGGGAGTATCTGATATTAAATGCAGGCTCGGCTTTAATTAGCTGCATGCTCATACTTTAATACAGCATGATGTATTTACAATTTGATAAGACAGGAGATAGAGCTGATTAGCAGTTTAGGGAATTAATCCTTCACTGAATACCTTGTACTTGCACTGTTCGTGAGAGCTATTCTGAAGCTCCTTATATTTAAAATTGTAATCTATAATATCTCCTAAACCAGCAATTTTTCAAAGTTAATTATAAGTCAGTCAGCAATTGTGGGTAATTATATGCAGACTTACTTTTTATCTTATATTTGTTGTTGAATAATATCTCAACTAACTTGGTGCGCACACTCTAATCTGCATAACCCACCTAATGTATTTATTAATCTGAAAAAGGTAGGGTGAAAAGTGATCAAAGTTCCATGATCATGGAGAACACACACCGCTACTTCTTCAGAAACCGCTATCAATATCGCAGCAGAAACCACATGACCAACCTTCTCTCTGCTGACCTGTCACCAAGAGCCCTGATGTCAATGAGAGCCTTCCTATTGCCATTAATATGTTCTGTAAGAAGCTCTGGAGCCAAACCCCCTTATCCTTTGGCCATAGAAACCATCTGCAGACCCGGAGAGCTTTTGCTGAGCAAGGATGGGGCTGATGTGGGGCCTCGTGGCAGCAGACTTCATTTCTCTCTGTCCCAGTGGGGCTCCTTTACACAAATACTATTTACAATGTCTGTTGCACAGGATAATAGGATTTGGCCCTCTGCATTAAAGTAATACCCATTAAGTATGATCTTTTCATTCATCAGTCCGTTCCAATGGGAATAATCTGTACGTATTGGGGGAACAGGAGAGGTTAACACCGGCTTCTCAGAGTCAGCTGCCAGAACACAATTATTGTACAATACATCTCAGGTAGCCTCGCAAGAGGTAATGTTACAGGGTAATGAGGGGGAGCTTAACTTCTGAAATACCCAGTCATTTCCAAGATATATTAAAGTCTTAAGTTGTTTTTTGCCCCATTTTGAAACACTTCATTAATAAAAAGTACCTATAGCAAAGTGTACAGACTGCCTTTACACAATGTTCAGTATCTCAAAACAGTAGCTTTTGCACAACATAGTTTTTTGGGTTTTTTTCCTTTGTTCCTTCCTTAGTTAGAGGCCTCTGGAACTGCATTTGGTCCTTTGAGGGACAAAATAGGCAACAACAAAGTAGTTGTAACTGTCTCATGACACAGAAATGCAACAAAACTTAAGGGAAAACAATAACATGGACTCATGGGTAAATCCAGGAGAAATCACTAGTTAATGTCAATAATGTGTCATGTGTGACCTTTAGAGAAAACTGGTAATGTAACAGGTATCCTAAACTTTATATATTGTACTTCAAACTGATACTCTGTATATTCTTTGCTATGAACATACCAGTAGCCTCAGCTATTTCTAGGAAATGTAAAGTAAAAAGTTCACATTGGGCAGTTGGACTGAGTAGCAATACTGAAAAGATGGACTCAATGAGGACTGATATCCCCAAAGACCCATACATATTTCAACAAATGGGATGGGAAATCAAATCACCCAAAATACCCAGTCAAAGATACAACCATTTAATACATTTGAATTTGTATCCAAACCCAAACTTCTAAGGAGCATAAATGTAGGTAGTAGGCTGTAAAAGTCATCCAGAACATAGACAGGCAAAGGAATTCTGGACCCCCAAATCTTCCAGCTGAGATAAATTTGAGAGACATCTGCATGAGACACTGAAACATCTAAAAATGCTTCAGCTGCTACTTATAGCCAAATATTGTGTTTTATACTTCAGTTGTAATCGCATGTTTTCATTTTTGTAATTAAAGCACAATCTTCAGATCTTGTTGAATAAACCTCTGATGACATTATAATTAATGCTGCCTTAAGGTGACAGGCAAGGTGAATGAGAATGAAATGGCAAACATAAGGCACGGTGTCTCCGGAGAGGCAGCACGCTGGAGCAGAGCAAGATGTGCAGGCAGCTGTGACAACACACTCAGACCAGGCTTTGCACAGGCCGGGGAAGGACCAGCCTGGGGACAGCTGCTGCCACTCGCCGGCTTTGGGGAGAAGTTACCTGTATAATGAGCAGAGCTACTCCGCGGCTTTGGGCAAACCCAAAGCGTGAAATGTTGTGGCATGGCCACAGTTCTGTCAAGTGAATAACGACATACAGTGTGACACGGTAAGTTCATGTGCCTTTGTTTTCAGTGTTATTACACGGCTGAGCAGTCAGAGAAACTGCTGCATGTCCTGAGAGGGGCTTCTCGGCAAGTCTAATAGGCTAAAGGGAAATTGCACTGATTCCAAGCCCAGACCTGAAGTTTTTTTTGTACTTAACAAACTGCTCCAAACTGCTATTGTGCAAACAGGACGCTCAGTGCTTGCTATTTCACAACAGAAACCTCTGACTTTCCCCCTGTAACCCCAATTCTGAGACATGCTGAGCATCCTCAGCCCCACTCCCCAAGTGCAAATCAGCTTTCACTCAGGATGATCAGGTGAACTACAGGATTAACAAGCTTTTTTTAAAGTGGTTAATCAAAGACAAGAGCTGCTATAGGAACAGCCTCTGCTCATAGCATCTTCAGGGAATCATTTCTCAAAGATATTTGTAGAAGTATTTTTAACTTTCTTAAATTCTATAAATGTTGTGTTATATTTATGAGGAAATGGTAGGAAGCTTAAAATAGTTTACGTGAAACAGCCATTAAATAAGGGGAGTTATAAGGATCCCATGAAATCAGGGTCTTGTAGATACGGGCAGCTACATTTATGTATCTGTATGACCCAGGATAATCTCCAAGGAGTCACAAATCTGGATGAGCTAGGACTGATTGTACACCTGCGAGTTTAAAGGGAGGACGGGAAATGTTTGGTACATCTCTCTTGGGAGATCACCTGAGTGAAGGGTCATGAGGATTTAGGACTTTGGAGTGACTTCTGGCTCCACTAAACCAACAGCAGAACTCTGTTAAACGCCATGTTCACAGCTGTGACATTGGTGGGTAAGGTAAAGCAGGCACGCAAGGAATTGTTCAGAACCATCTGGAGCGGTACAAGTCCTCAGATCAGATCTGACCCACAGCCACAGCATTGGTCAGGAAAATTTTCTCTTGCAAAGAAATTCACAGGCGAGAAAGACCAATTGAAAATTCAAAGAAATTTCCTGGTGCTTTCCTAATCATCTTGTCAACAATAAGGAGGTTTTGCCAAAGGAATTAGCCTGGGGAGTTCTGTTCAATCAATCACATGTATTTTAGGATAGGATGGGAAAAGTTGTATGCGGTGTTAACCTATCCACACCTAGAGCTAGCATGGCTCTGTAAATCTGTTTGCAGATGTGTCCCTCCCTCTGTCTCATTACTACCATGGCTAACTGAATGGAGTTCTGCACAGGCTTCTGTAACGAAGGGAAACTGCCCAACAGTGGGCTTGGGTAGTGCAAGATGCTGCTGCTTTGGCTTCTACTAGCAGTTCTGGACCACCACAGCAGAATTTCACCCATCCACAGTTTGTAGAAAAAAATATTAGAGTTGTATACGTATCAAGACATAATATTTTTTTTGTTTCTTTTTTTCTAAAATGAGGATCCAGAAGAACACAGAAAAACAATCTCATCTATTATCTAAACAAATTACAAACATCCCTGTTGATTACTAACTGTATTTTGCAAGCTAAATAATAATATAAAAATGAGCACATAGGTCCTAAAATGCTAAATGTTCCAAGCTGTTGAAGTTCTGCTAATAGCACATTGCTTAGCAACTGCTGTATTTAAAATAGGTCCTTAATTCCACTTTTAAATGTACATATTTTACATACTGGAAGACTAACATAATGTTCTATCCTCAAGTAAATATGATGTTAGTGCTTTGCACTGCATGAAACACTCTGTGTAGGTACAGAATGATAGTTATTTTTAGTTGAGCACTGAATGGTATGAAATACACTAAATTTAATAAAGCATGCAAAGCATCTGCCTGCAAATAAAAATATTTGCACTCGTGTTGAAGAGTTGTAGTTTCTTTCATAATTAATTACAATTAAATTATAAGATACTGAGTGAAGTGATATCTCATCATTTTGCCCCATCAAGGTAGCTGACAGCTGCCAAATTCGGCAACTAAGAAATCTTCTTTTCCTTCCTCCTCCCCACTATTTTTCTAAGCAACACAAAAGAGCACTTGAAAGCTCAGAGGGAAATGGTCCATGTTGCATAGTGGTGGCTCAGGTAGCACCTGGATATCTGGTAAAATGAAACAGATTGGGACGAGAAACATTCAAGAAAATGTTGTCCAACTTTTTTTTTTTGTTGAAAAACGTCAGTTCATTAGCACTAGAAGACATTTACTGTTTAAGACTCTACTTTCACAGGCAATGCTTCCTGACCAGGATAGCTTTTCTGATTAAAACCAGAAAGGACACTCCTGAACAATGAAAATCCCTGTGAACAGGGCATTTATTCAGGATGTTGAAGACAAAGGCACAATTTTCTGCTGTACTTAATATTCAGACTAGGCTATGACCCTTAGTTTCTGCAGCCTCCGTACCAAATATTCACTGCTATTGCTCTGTCAGCCCTGCTGGATCTATTCCATGCCATATAAATAATTAAATATTCACTGGAGGGAGCAGGGAGACCTGGATCTCCCTCATCCCCCTGTTCCCCATCCAAGACAATCTGAAGACAGTTCTTTTTTTAACAGTGGAGTAATTGCTTAACGTGAGGCTGAGTTTTTGAAACTATTTCCTATACACATGTATTTATAGAATGAAAAAGGAATTAGTAATTTCATCTATGATATCTTTGTGTAAAAGATACACTGCAGCCTTTCAAAAGTTATTAAAACACTTTAAATACCAGCCTTTAAAGGCTCTCTAGTGTCACAAAGAAGAGAAGGTATAAGAAAGAGGCAGCTAATTCTAAAGATTCAGACACACGAGTTCTGATTCAGTCTGAGGACTTTACATTCAAACTTCAAAAATGAACCCCCCAAATCATTCCCTTTTCCTTTCTTAGTCTCTGTCTCAATAATTGATGAAACCATCTATATGCTGATGTCAGATCTCACAAAAAAAGAATGAGAAAATTTCTCCTGCTGCTCTCTTAGGCATATACTTGAATTTTTTACATATATCATATTGAATTTGGCTTTTTCAAAGAATGTCTGAAGTTCAGAGCAGCTGTATCTGTATCAGTCTTTACAATGACCCTCATTATGAGTGTTTGAATTAATGAGCTTGTGATGGTCTGAATTCTGCCACAGAGAGCAATACATTTCTGTCTCTCTGGCTGGATGTCTAATGGCTGGGTAAAATGACAACATTCAGTAGGTCATCGTTATTTCAGTCAGAGGAGAACGGAACTAAGCTATTAACAATACAACAGTTTAAGCTTCAAAATGAAAATGTATGCCATATTAATTGCATAAAATTGGACACAAGCTGGCAGTCAAACAGTCTGGGTTTGTCTCCTGACTGATTTATCTCATGATTGTGTCCCCAGTGAATATACCTTCTCGAATGCTTTAGGTATACAACAGCAGTCTTATCTAGGAGTAGAAAATGTAACAAAAACATTAGGAAAAGCCCTTTAGGCTCTATTTTGGGGAAATACTTTCAATAATACAGTAACAGAATTTTATGTTTCTAAGATTTTAATATTTTCACTTGTTTTAAAGGGTAAAATATAGCTAAATGAGTTTATTTCAAACCCCGTCTCAGGAAATACATAATTTTCACATAGGGTTGCTCTTTGTGTATGGATACTTCAAAGATGATTTTTTTACATACCTCAAGCTGAAGATTTGGACTCAATTAAATGTTTCCTTTATATTTTTAGAACAATTACACCAAGCTGCAAATGAATAAATATATGGACGGGGTTTCTCTATTTCTCATCAGCATAAACAGTTTCCCAGCCTTCTGGATGCAATGTTTTTTCTTATTGGATTGCAAATCTAAACACATACTAACCTAGACATTTTTATTTCACCTCAGTTCTGCAGCCAAGGTCAGGAGGGATGAACCAATAGAGCTGTACCTGACCTCAGCCATAAATGCTAGCCCAGCTAGATCTGGTGATGGGAATGGGGTCTGTCTTCGTTGCTATGTAATTAATTACGAGATTTACTGATCTCTTTTTCCAAGAAGCTTTTGAGAAGGCATATTTACTTGGGAGTTGTTAATGACATAAATCAGGTGGTTTAATGAACTGATTACAACTGCATCAAAGACTTCAGACTACATGTTACCCCTGTCCTATGCTTTCTTCGCACAAATGCAAAACTGTCTGAGGCTGCTTCTGGACCATTATATAGGAGCCCTGCAGAATTATTCTTACCTGGCACAGAGGAGCAAAATAGTTGTATATTACCTTTTAGCATAACCAGCTTCAGTGAATGGATGAGCTACCAGGAGGGAGGCAGCATGAGAAGCACGACTGGGATGTTGGGTCTGACAACAGGCTATATTTGCCACTTTGGAGGTATGAATAGCAGGCAGAAAGCTGTCTGTGCCTTCCACAGTTTGCCAAATCCTCTAAGGGATTTGGGCCTTTGCTTTTATAAATATTCACCATTCTGCTGCAGATGTGGTCACAAAATCCTACGCTGTGGCATATGCAGTTCTGTCAATGACCCAATGAAATTTCCAAGCAGAGTATTCACATGTAATTACTACTGGAAATTTAAATTTGCTTCTCTAAAGGCCTGCAAGTGATTAATCAAAGGGTCAGTAAAATAGTGGAAGGAAATGTGATTTTAGTGAGAAAATATGTAGTGTGGATGTAGTCATTATGGAATTACTAAATCCAAAAGATATCATCAGTCTCTGTTTACTATCTAAATCAAACCCACAGTGTCCTTTCAACGAACAATTTAGGGTAAGCATATGTGTTTATAGTAATTGAGCTTATAGCAAACCAATGTAAAGAGTCACAAGAACATCTAAAACAAATATATATATATAAACCTGATTCAGATAGGTGTGTGGCTTTCTTGACAAAAAAATCCACTGAAGCTTAATATACATGGATCTATTAAAATGGTGGGCGCAATTTATCTTGCTAGAAAATAAGGATGCCCGGGACATTGACCTGCACGGAGCTGTGGGACGTGTCCGGAAATTTGCAGAGCCAGCTGGCACCTGCGGGTGCTCTTCCCCCTCCCCTGGGCATCCACCTGTACTCCCCCACCTGCCGTTTCTGCTTGCTTCACTCTGGATGACAGAGAACACACGTGACTTTTCAAGCCTAATGTCCTTTCAGTGGATCTGACGGAGAAAGTCTTTCTTCTAACACTACTAGCTAAGTGTTTGGTGTGTGGTTTTTGTTGTTGTTGTTGGGGTTTTTTTTTAAACAAATAACTTTTATATGGAACATCCTTCAAGGATCCTTGAGTCTTATGTGATGAGTTTGTTCCTACGCAACAACATAAGAGCAAATAATTTCCATTTTTGAGACTAATGGCCACAGCCTCTTTTTCCAAGTATTTCCAGGGGCTTCAGAACAGGGACTTCTATGACAGAGGACAGTAAGCAAAAACCTTAATTTCACATGAAAGCCCTGGTCTTGCTGAGAAAATGCATCTATTGGGTATGCCAGTATGGAAGCTGTGGCTTGGAGATTAAAGCGGGTCCTGTCCACTGAACACGGCAAGTGCTACTCTGACTCAGTGATTATTTAGCACAGCGGGTATTGTTGTTGCTGAACAACACTGTGGTTTGAACTAATCTGTTTCCACCAAAGCTGCAGACTCAGTCTTTAACGCCACTATGTAATTAATTATCTCCACTTTATCCACAATGGCATAAGAAATGCAATGGAGACACCCTTAACTGGAGCCACAGAGGAGCTAATGAAAAGGGGACTATTATTCTTTCATAAAGAATAATAAAGCCATTGCTAGTCCTTGTAGGAAATTTATTTCCACTAAAAAGGCAGACTGAGGAACAAGATTAGATATAAAAAATGTTTAAAACAGCTATTTTCTGAAAAAATGTACACTAAATGGTACAGAGTATGCTCTTCTCATCTATCTAAGAAACATAACTGGGCATTTATCACAAATAACCCTTTGGGGAAAAAAAGAAAAAGAAAAAAAAACACACAAGAAACCCAAACCCACATACACAGGATTTTCCAAAGCATAAATATTCACTAAAAAATGTAAGATGGTGATACAGTTTGTTTTGATGGAGATCAGAGGTAAAAAAATATTTCTATAGTACTCCTTGGAATATCAAGAAATATCAAGAATAACGAACATGATCCACTTCACTGAAGAACAGGAATAATAATGTGAAGAAGCCTGAAGAGGTAGTATACCTGATTACACCAGTGTGGTGTGATTGACTTCAAAGGGTATTGTGCTTTTTCGAGCAATGGGCTATCAGATCATGCTTAATATTGAAGTTGGGGAAAACGTATAACTTTAAACTCTTTGAATATTTGCTTTTCTACAAGAAAGATGTGCAGTTTGAATTGCCTAGATTAGAGTTTTAAGTACATGGAATTTGTGAGTATATGAGAAAATACCAGAGCAATGGATTTGCCAGGAAATTTTTCTGCATTGATTGCAGCAGTAATACTAATCCTGAATCAACCTAAATGCACATAACTGAATAAGTATTAGGGCTGTCCAATAAGATATGATGAATGCACTGTTCCATTAATTTTACCTTTTTTGTTGAATAAATTATTTGACAAATAATGGTAAAATTCATCAAATAAATTATCTGATGAATATATTTTTAAGTAATTGACTAGCTCTAATGAATATGCAGGCAGCACCTTAATGAAAAGCATTACTCTACTGTTAGCCTGCTTTCATCACTCATATGTCACTTTTTTGTATTTTGCAAGTGCAATCTGTATATTTTATTCATTTACCCATTCATTTATACATGGGAAGTTCAAAACAGTATGGTTAATCAATCACTGCAATTCTTAGAATATTTTTGCTTTACATTTGATTATTCATTACATTTACTATATGCAGGAATGCTTAATAAAAATAACTTTGGTTCTTGGGAGAGGTATCCTCAGAAAAGCCTTCTTGGCTTGTATGTTCCAAATCAAGTTTACAAGAATGCTCTGAAAATTGCAGGGTCCATTTATAAGATATTTTTGTAGTGCAAACACTACAATTACCAATTATTTGGAAAAATCAGAGCTTGCCAGACACCTTCAAGGTCTCTGATAACACACATTAGAGAAGTAAAACAAGGAAGAGTGTAGAGGAGCCACCTCCTCACTGCACAGCGCTAGGATGTTTGGATAAAAGCCACAGAGAGGATTATTTGGATGATGTTCAATTTTGGAAATATTCCAATCTCAAAAAGCATGACTGCATTTTGTTATTACAGAGGTGATCTCAAAAAATGATAATGATAGATTAATACTGTTAAACAGTAATTGCACCTGTTAATGTTACAACATGTCACACTACTGAGTCCCGGTTCCTCACAGATGTATGCCCATTTATTGTGCCAGTGACAGTGGGTACAAGAGTCAAGCCTGCCTGACTCCATCAATACTGCAAAGGTGCAAATCACGGTATCATGGGTGACTTTGAACTTCCTGCATGAAGCTCAACTGAACAGATTTAATAGGAGAAGGTTGTGGGAGACAGATATGTTATTACAGAGGAGTTGCCTATAGCTGCACTTGGAGTAGCAGTGATTCTCTTCCAAATTTTCCTTTTAATGGCTTTTAGACTTTCATAAGTATAGCATTAAAAGTCTTTGCCCAACCCTTTCAAATGACATTTCATTTCTTCTTCTGGTTTGACAACTAACCTAGAGCTGTCCCTCACAGTAGGTACAAGTGGAGGGACTTATCCTGCATTCCCAGACTTTAAAAGATGAAGTTTCCAGCAACATGGGTGATGCAGAATAAAGTTCTTAGACAGGCTTGCTCTCACTCAATGGAAAGTGAGCTGTCGTGCCAGAGGTGAGGGAAGCCACGTAGAAGTCCTCCACAATGGGAAGGAGTTTGTGCCTGGCTGACATTATATGCTTATCAAAACTGCAGCTGCATTACCCTGTAGACAAACGGTTATTTCTATTCTACGCACTTCTTATTACAGGGAGGTTATTATTGTAAGAGTGTATTACAAAAGAAAAGAAAATGTTCTGGGATTTTTTTTTTCATTTTCATACCTTTTATCTCTGGAGCTTATATTTGTATTTGCCTCAATCAGGCATGGGTTGTGGTGTGTGTGAATGTTTGTCCCTTAAAGCTTGTGATAAACTCACTTTTCTATTAAAAAGTTTAAATACTTGTTATAAATAATTTCTCCATAGTTGTATGCTTTGATCTAATCTACTGCATAGTTTTAGCTAAAATGGTTGTGGTTCTAAAGATTACAAATATTAGGAGGAAGAAATAAGTTGTAGAAATTATCTTCAGCTTGCAGCTTGCTTTACAAAGGTTTAAAATGCCATTTCTTTCGTAACTTCATCTAAAGAGCTTCTGACCCATTCCTTTTCATGTACAGTCACCAATCTAATAATATTAATAGTAATAATAACAATTTTTAGATGGGATCAATAAGGCCAGTGCTTTACACTTAAGAATTCTAACAGAACCTTAATATTAATAAGCAAACACCTTCAGAAGTAGTGTTACTGCTTAGGCATTCAGAGAACTTTTTCGTTCTCCTGATAAGCACTTGAGCTCCCTTGTGCTTCAGTATTACTGCAGATTTAAAGCCTAAGGATGTGTTTGAAATAATGTGCAGAAAATCCATTGATACAGAACCGGTTCTGTTCTTCATCATTTACACACTGTCTCAAAGGTACAGTACAGTATAATCCAAACCACAAATCTCCTGAGCTCCCATTCACAGAAACTGAAAGCACCATTTGGGTACCTGGGCATTTGTGCTGACAATGAGTTTAATGTTTTTGTGCAAGAATCAGATTTGTGGTGAGTAGTTTTCCAGAGGTTTTCTATCCAAACCCTCCAGGCTATCCTGGAAAACCTGCAAACTAAATGCTCTTAGTGGACGAGGCTCCAGATTAAAACTAAGCTTGAAGCTACAGATTTTGCAGCTTTCTATATGAGGGTTGTGGTGCTCTAACTGGCTACCCCAGAACAAAAACAACTTATTATTTTCATAGTCCTTAATTAGATTATTTTATTTTTTTTTTCTTTAATAATTGTGGGCAGAATGGGAATCTCAGAAAGAGATGGGCTTCGGCCACTACTTTGGAAAGAGTTTAATCTTTATTATGGTGGTGCCCAGGCAGTATGCTGAACAGGAAGACTGGACAATGGAAACAAAATTAGCATCACCAATATGCCTTCCACAGACCAGACATATAGCATCAACTTCATCTTCTGGAGTCAGTACCTATTTTCATAAAGTTTTTCATATTTTTCTTAGACAATAACCTGGATTGGGTGTGAGCAAATTAGCTCACTCCCTGCACTCTTTGAAAACATCCCTTTTAGAGTTCAGCCTTCAATTTGCTATCACCCTATCAAAATAAGCTGTCTAAATGCTCAAAAAAATCACACAGCAGATGAAGCAGCTTGCTGAAGGGGAGTTGCCTTTCCTCCCAGGTCTAGTAGTGCACAATTGTGAAGAGACAAAGGTATGCAAATACTGTGAAAACAAGCTATGACAAAATACTTCCATAACATAAACTAAAACAGTAAAACAACCACAGGTCTATTTACTGTCCAGCTATAGCTCTGTGTGTGGCTTTATTTAATCAAGAGAGTGGGGGAAAAAAAATAAAATAAATTATCTGGCTGCTCTCCTCATCCATAGGAGAACTGCATTGGTGCACAGGGCCTGTATCAACTTCCACCACTTCCCTTTTTTCTTTTAATTTGCGGGGATTGCTGGAACATCTCGAGTGCTCAAAGGGACTTCAGAGCTCAGCTTGCTGGCCAGCTAGACCGATACTAAAGCCACTGCAGACCTGCTCTGCCTCTGTGCTGTGTACCTAACAGCCCTCATCAGGCACAGCTCAGCTGGGGCTGAAAACAAGGTTACAGATGCATACATTTTGGGCGTTTCGTGTATTTTGATAGTGCAGTTTTTCTGTACTGTCAGTGCAGTGATACATCACTGCCCATAAATCTTCACCTGAAGGCAGGTGAGGAACAGGAATGAGAGCAACAACAAAACAATCCCAACCTTGCTGCCTTCACGGAAGACACTAGGTCCAAAGAGGAAACAGGAAATCATCAACTTAAACCTGGGAATTGTAAGAATTTCCTCGTAAAGGACAGTCTCTCCCCATTATTCTGTTTTATCGTGGTAACCTGTTGGTCGCCGGGGCCATCTGACTCCAGAAGCACTGAGCCAAGGAAGGTTCTGGTGCCTTGTCTCTCTGCAAGTCTGCTGTGCTCAGCAGGAGGGTGAGAAGGGGGGCATCCTCCTGCAGCTACATCTGGCAGGTTGCTCCCAGTCTGTACCAAATCCACAGCAGGAATTTGGGGTGGAAATTGACCAGAATCATACCTGATACTTTATTGAGCTTTGAAATGGCTAATGCATTGAAACAAAACTGCTCTGCTCTCATCTTCTTTGTGTTAGGCACTGCCACTTCTTCCTTTTTACAAATCTTCGCGTTTATCACCAAATAGCTTAAAAAGCAACAAAGGGTTAGAACTGACTTGACCACAGATGTCACAGGGCCTCACCACTGTACCTTCTCCTCCTGTTAGCTCCAACTATTGCCAGATCACTGTCAACCCAGTCATACACAATATTGCCCCATTACAGTTGGAATGGTTTGTTAAACTTCACAGCACTTAGAAACGCTCCCAAGGCACCAAAAATATCTCGATTCAGAACTGAACACATAATACCTGCAAAATTTGCAGGTTTGAAACCACTTCCAATAAGAATTAAAAAGGCCCTCTTCACAGCTGAAATAGGGCTATCAATACTTGACTTGTCTGCTCATGTGAAATAGCGGGTTCTTTTCTCTGACGTCGCAATTTAGTTTAAAATAGCTTTGATGATGACAGGGTACACACGGGTAATAAAACCGTAAAGATGACAGTCTAATCTTACAAAGATGACTGATCACTGATAAGAGATTAAGTCACACAACATTTGAAAAACCAGAGTATCTGCCTGATAGGATAGTGTCTGTGTACATCTCCTGCTGAGCCATGCCAAGATGCCAACAACATACAAAGATGCTGCTTCTTAAAAAACAGAAATGCTTCACAGAACTTCTCAAACCATTGGGTTAAAAGAAAGAGAGTAAAAAAAAAAAAAAGATCCTATCTTATACTGATTTTTTTTTTAAACATTCATTTTTCACGCTAGTGAAGTATTTAGATGTACAGCACATAAGTAATTTAGAGACACTATAAAAAGGTCTAAATTAACCAATTCTGCCCTATAATTAGCACTCACAGCTATGCTGGCAATGGGTGGGTGATTATTAAACACCTTTTATTATCGGTTTTATGTACTACGATAAAAAATGAAAATTATACTTACAAGAATTATTAGACATGCTGGTCCTATAAAACTCCATATAAAGTTATTCTTTGTGCTGAGCCAACATCTGAAAAGTAAACAGCAGAAAATGCCTTGAAACATGTTATTGTGACTACTGAGTTCTTATGTATGTTGATTTGGACACAGAAACAGCGACTTACACTTCTGTGGTGCCATAGTACTTGTATCCCAGAGCAGCGGAGATTCCAACAACAACGGCTGGACTGACGTAGCCAAACACATAGAAATTCTTGTGCAAGAAACCCTTGTTGTAGATGACTCCCACAACTATAAGGTAGAGGTGAATACCTTCAATGCACATCCACGCAAAAGCAGCTAGGAGGAAATAATGGAGTAATCCAGCAGTAATTGAACAGAAGAGCTAGAAATTCAATCAGAGAAAGCAAGAGTCATAATTCTATTAATATGTCTGTGTTAATATAACAGCAGATGCACAGCAACCTAGCAACTCTAAAGTGGTGATTCAGCAACCCAGATGTAGTGCTGATTGACAAGAACTTGGCCTATACCCACAAGCACACTTGTTCACTAGTGTTTTCTGTAGCAACTGCTAATATAAAGGGTCTACATTCAACTTTTCAAATTGATGAACATCTCCCCAGAAAAACTGCATAAATACATTTATAAGTTTGATCCCACAGTTACAGCTCAATAGTCTTTCCTTATCTAGACAAAGTTTGTTTTTATGATTCTGAAAGAAATGTAATGAGGCATCACAAGGTATTATTTCTGAAATAACTTTTTTTACTACATAGTGTTTGTACTATTGTATTTATATTCAGCTATTTATAGTAGGGTTTTTTTGATAATTCATGCATAATTTAATTTCCTAAAATGCATCCAAGATGCAAGAGTCAACAGCCCAACTTGTATGAAAAGCAACAGGGACAGGTCAAGACCTCACAAGCAGAAGGGGCAGGGGTCCTGCAGCCAACAGCATGATATCTTAAACTCCAGCCTGGGACTGCAGCTCTGGTCTGGCTTTCAGGGAAAACGGTCACACAGAGAGCCACCAATGGGGCTTTGCACAGCATCCAGCTGGATGTGAAAAGCAAAAATGCTGAACACATTGAGACACAGACTTGGTTATGGTGACAAAGTTTAAATGAAATCCAAGGAGCAAAGTCAATATACGACAGCTCAGGTGAAGACCTTACTTCTTTAAATGACCATTTTATGTTCCCTGTTACTCAACTGGGAAGTCAGTGTCACTAGAACATCCATGCTGATATTGGGAAATATTGCAAGTAGATGGAAGATCATATCTTATAGTGTATATTTAATTTACAATACAAAATCAAGATACAAGTGAAAACTACCCACCTTATTATTGTTCATATTAATTCCAATCAGAAAAATAAGTTCCGCCAGGAAAAGGCTGCAGCAGAGGTTTTTGTGAATTGTCGTTCTAGTGCTTTGAATTTCACTGAAGAACCAGAATGTAAAAATGCACATGGAGAGGCAAATCAACGAAATAATTATTCCTAGCTGAGTGATTCTTGTAAGAATGTTATAATTTGTAACACCCTAGGGGAAAATTATAATATAATATTTAAAAGAATGCCTTTGTACCTTCTCAAGAAAAACCTCATTCTATAATACAGTTCTTTTCTTCTTTTCTACAAAATATTAATCAAAGCTGTTTGTAGAATTTCACTGCAAATGTACACTTTGCATAATCTAAAAAGTATTGTTTTATTGTGAGACAGATATAATTCTAGGGGAAATTAGTAATGAACTGTATACATTCCTGCTCTTGCATTTTCTGATATTCCTTAATAAAACTCTTTATTAACATCAGTATCTCCTAATAAGATTTTAAAAATCAGATCATTTTAGTGAATGACAAATTCACTGGCAGTAGGACATATATTAATATGACATGAACATTTTCTAATATAAAAGGACTTATCACAGCAGTGACTTAGATAAGCAAAATTGAATAACCGTCTTACTGAATTTGCAACATGATCAAAACAAGACTCTGAAATAACAATCACTTCAAACAAATGCTATTCCAGATTTGTAACATGAACATTCTCCAAAGAAACATAGGCTATTTTGATATTGGATGTGAATATTTTCTCTACAGGAAAACAGATACATTTGCTGCTTGGTATTTGCACAAAGAATCTCTGAAATACGTTATTGTGCATCAGCATAAGGAGAGTATTCAGCTGACCATAAAATGTCTCAATTTTTTTTTTCTTTCTAAATAAAGGACCAGAGATTATTCTCCTCCCAGCCTTCCTTTTGAAAATAACTATATAAGTACCTGCAAAGGTTTTAAATCTGAACTGAAGACTTAGGATGCTATTTAGCAACCAGGAAACAGCCTCTATCAGCATGAAATTCACAGTGTGAGAGAACTGTCTCAATACAGTATATTCATGCTAATATTCTGCTTGCTGTCATTTCTGATACCTCCTAAAGCTGCCTCCTGAGGCAGGACCTGAGCTCCTTCAGATCCCCACACAGACCCTGGAAATCTATATGGCACCTTAATATAAGAAGGACATAAATTGAGTGGTCATTCTCATTATTTTGCGCTGGTCATGGGTGTCCATGTTTAATAGTCATAAACTTCAAACTGATTATGCTATTGTAAATTATCAGGAGAGAATTTAAAGCAGAATTTTAAATGCCAAGGTTAGATAAATGGGTGGTAAAGTTTTGTGAGAGACAAATTCTGGGCCATATGGTTACTGACCACCAATGAATGCCAGTTAAATCCCACAGCAGTCTTAAAGTTGGGATTTAAAATTTAAAGCAATGCACCAAAAATAAGCACAACAGGCTGTGTCTTTGGAACAAGATACTTTGCTGCATCACTGCTCTGTAATACTGCAGCGAGGACATAAGGAAATTCAAACACATATGGGAGGAATTTTGTTTGCTCTGTGCACAATAAATTGTGTGTTTGCTGAAGGAAAATAAGAGACAACCTAAAGGGGGAAAAGTACATAAGTTGCACTGAAATAGAAACATGAGGAATGAAGACTGGAGAAAGTATCAGGTAAAACACTGAATTAAAATAGCACTTACAACAGAGCCACCTGAGGACATCAAAACAGCAAAGTGCGTCAGATGATTACATTTGCATGAGATATGAGTGGAGTTGGAATGTGTCAGCTCACAGCCTTCTGTAGCCCAGTTGCCATTCATTGTGTCTACTGAGTAGTTCCAAAATGCACATTTAATATCTTTATCTGCAGTCTGGAACAGAAACAAGATGTTTTACTGATGGCAAAAGACAGGATATTTCCTATCAAGAGACTTTTCTCACGTTAGCCAGAGCAATTCATTAAAAATTGCTGGTTATCATTGGAAGGTTGGGAAATAAAACCATTCTGCAAGGCCTATTCCAAGCAATTAAAACAAGTCTGGGAATGGAAGCATTTTATCCTCACAGCTAACACCCCACCAAACATGCAGGCTAATCAGATTACTGAACCCTTCTGGCTCTTGCGAAGGTGTTGGAATTTTTACCTACTAAAAACATCATTATATTTACTCCTGCACCTGCTGAACACGGACTAAACCCCAAGGTTACAGACACATTGCTTGTCCTGCTCATAGTTCCTTCCAAAGGAGCAGTTCAAAAACTGAGACCTATTCTGTGCATTTTATTAAGTAATCTGGGAGAAAGGCAGGGTCACACCACACCTGATATATCAAGTGTGAAAACAGCAATGAATAAGACCATTAGTATTATTTATTATGGCTACTGCTTTCTAACACTAGTCAAAGTCCCCACTGTACTAGAAGTTGTATAAATATATGAAAATTGATATAAAGTTGATATCTAGTGCAAATATTAGAAATAACAAATTTAAAAGCTGCATAACCAAGATTAACACCTTGCCCCACTGCCCACCCTCCCTACAGAGCTTCACTTTCTTCTTATGCTTCTGCAAATTCTTTGTGCTATTTAGATGGTTCTTCATATGCAATTGAAGTCAGCAATCTCTATATATACTGGAAGTAAAACTCAATTTAAATTAATGCATTCAGATTTCAGAAACAATAAAGATTCAATACTATAGGTTCTCTGTTAACGCTTAGCTACAGGTTAACTTTGTGCATTATTTTGAAGCATTTTTTCTTTTGTTTATTTATTTAGTATGTTTTTTAACCACCTCAGAAGCTTTCAGAAAAAAAAAAAAAAAACAAACACCTAAATAGACAATAATCAGGGTCCTGTACTATTCTCTGATTCAGGCACCTACATTTTATTCACACTGCAACCCACCAAAGATGGCATTGTTGCCCTTGCTTTAGTCCCATAGCACTTTTCGCTGTATCATATTTAGTATATTGCACTTAGGATGTCACATTTGAGATTATAATTTATTTCTCTAATAAGATTAAACTCACATCAGCAAACAACAGAATTATGTCTCAATACATTATTATACAATGCAGGTACGGTTACATTACACAAAATAATTAGCTGTTGTTTGGTTTTATTTGAAGTTGATAATAATAAAAAAAACCCCTTACCTTGGCATACTTTAAGGTAAATGTTATTTTCTCAAGCTCATAGAGCGAAGGTGGATTTGAGCTAATTGCAACAGCTATAACTGATGAGCTTACTGTCTGTCTCTGCTCTGAAGCATCTTTCAAGGAGCGGTTTTTAGGCGATGAAAGCAAAGAACCAATATTGTTATACCGCAGAAAGACAACTGCAACGGTGCCTATCAATCAAACAGACCATGTTTAGTAGTTGGTGGGTTTTTTATAGAAGAACAAAATTGAAGACATTAAGAAAACAATAAACAATAGACATTATTGCTGCTATTGCATAAAATATGCAAAACAGATGGAATCTTTGTGGAATACTTATAAAAATGTTTTAGTGACAATGAAATATAGCTTTATTTAAAACAATGTAACTGCCATTAGAAATAAAAATGTGTGTTCGCATTGGAAATTCTAATTAGATAGATGCATATATATTTTTTCTAGAGTAATTTATGTTTGCTGCTGTTCCGCAATTGGCTGCACATGTAGTGTCAGGTCTCATAAACTAAAATGGCTCAGACCGGAGGGAGATACTAGACCTCTCTGAAGTACTTGGCTTGCTTTGGCTTCCATTATGGTGGAGCCAGGAGGCAAGACACATAGGGAAAAAGAAAGCAAAAGGTATTTTAGGATGCAGTGTTGATCTGATAAAAATGTCATGCTTTTTCTCTCTGGTACCAAGATAAACCTTAGTTTTAGATACTGGTGAGATATTGGTGAAATTCAAATTAGCTAGAAGATTAAGACTTCAAAAAATCTTCTCTGTGTTTATTAGTTTAGGTGGTTTAATTCCAGAGCTGTTTAAACACATTTATTTATTTTCAATGATGACAGTAGTCATTAGCCATTTTTGTAGCACTCTGAGGTCCATACCAAGATCTGGGCCCTGCTGGTTTTGGTACTGAAGAATGCATGGTCCTGCCCCAGCGAGATATACTCTAAAAAGAAAAGATGCACCAGTTTTTGAAGAACTGACACAGAATGTTGAAGGGGCTAGTCCAAAGTCACACTGTAGATACATGGCTAAGAAAAGGATAAAACACAGGTTTCTGAGTGGATGCTCAATATGCCACTGGAAATGTTAGAAATACCTGTCTTGAGACAATATGGGGTAGGTGACACAGGGATAAAAATACCTTGACTTCTGGTTAGTTGGCAGAGCTGAAGCTCGGTCTTGGTAAACCGCAAATTCGGTTACTTACTAGTGGGCCAAATTCTATCCAAGGTGTTTACTAACCCACCTACTCGCTAACCTTTTTTTTTTTTCTTACCATTATGATGAGATTCCTCCCTCTTCTTTGGAGAGATCTTTATGTAATCTCCCCCCGTGTATACATGAGGGTGAATATGTTTCATGTGGTGTGAATCAAAAGCAAAAACCTTGAGTGCTGCAAAAGAAGAAAAATACTGTACAAATCACAGCTCCATTATGGTCTACCGTACCTTACAGTTGGGTTAATAAATGTGTTATTGGATTGCATAATTACTCTGAATTTTAAGAATATATGATTATGCCATATATTTCAAGAAAAATGCTATTAATATAGCATGTTTGCTTAAACCTCTATATTTTGTTATTTTCCTGCATACATTTTGCTCTCATACTTTTTATTCCTTCCATGAAAAATACAGTCTTTTATTTACCTTGCATTAAATTAGGCATTGGAAAGAATAATGTAGGTTACTTTAGAAAGAGCTATTGCTTTATTAAAGATGCATTTCTGAAAGGGACCACAAATCACAATTATAAAAAGCAAAGCATAAAATTCTCTACTGAATAGCAACATTTGATAAAAGCCAATTTTTGAAAAGTATATATTTTATAGTTATCTATCCATGCTACCAAATGCACACTGCACCATGAAATAATGATGTGTCTTGTCAAAAAGCAAACAAACAAGTATCACCCCTCAGGACAAAAACTACATTAGGGGACATTGAGCTCTTTACTTGGTTCATTATAGTGCTGAGTTTCAATCACCCAGGATGGGAACAAAAAAAAAAAAGTCAATCAAGGCTTTTTTTAAAGGAGAAAACAAAACAACAACAAACAAATCTAAAACTTGACTGATGGAGGAATATCACTAAGCTAGACCATCTGCATTGCTTATAGCACAGCACACAAAAATAATATGAGCTATTCAATAGACCAGCTGTCAGAAAATGTTTGTCAGGACGTAAGAAATAGTTTTCCGTGGCTGGAGTTTTGAAAAGCTTGTAGCTCAAGAGCTTGCACTATAACAACCAGTGGAGAGAGAGCAGTAATGCTATGGGTCTTGTCCCAAAATAGATGTGTGGGGTGCGTATAAGCTCTGTGGAAAATATATTCATGCTGAGAGTCAATAACAAAAGATGTTAGTCTTTGGGGCCACTTTGGAAAAGAGATCATAGAGTTTCCCATTTTGGAACAAAAGCAAGCCAAAAAATGATTGATCTTTCAACATGGAAATTCCCTCCCATTCTCTTGATCAGCTTTTTTTGTCGCCTTAGTCTAAGTGATGTCCACGCTGCCACCAGAGCCTGCACCCGAATCCTCCCTCTGCTTGACCTTCATGGCCCCAGCTTCGGGGCCATGAGGAATTGGCCCCTCAGTGCTGGCTCCTGGCACCGCTCTGGATGTGCCGCATGCCCAGAGGTGCTCTGCATCAGCGGAAACCTGCTTCTGCAGAGTTTATGTCATGGAAAAAAATCTGTCCCTATATTTTCATCAATCTTGCTAATTTAGTTTCAGAAAGGTGAGGGAAGAACAGGAGGTTTGACCTGCCTTGGGACCAAAGGAGAAATTTTTCTCATCAAATCATCTTCTAAACCAGTAAGAGGTACTGAAGGACTGTACTGAATCTACAATAAGAAATCAGGTCACATGCAGTTTGAGTAGATTCAGGAAAAACAAAAATGAAAGAGTGGCCAATGCCAAAGGAATCAGAAATGCTTTATTAGGATTTTCAGAAGCAGGTGGTATTATCCTTAGTCTGCTTCCTTTGAAGGAATAGTAGAATTATTGTTACCACAGGGAAATCAGCAGGATTTGGCGTGAAGACACCAGCACACAGAGGCAAGGTAGGAGAGCAAAATGGACTAACCAGTTCTTCTCTGAAATTCCTCTGAAAATGAGGAATTTCTCTGAAAATAAAGCCATGCAAGACTGGATTCACTGCATACAATCCTTATTCCAAGTTCATTTATAATACCTTCCCTGAACGAAAAAGAGTAAAAAATCCGTATAGAGCAAATACAATTTTGATTCCACTGGTGTTTTTATGCATATAAGGCGTATAAGATAATTTTGTGCGTATAAGATGCATCCAGATTCACAGTGACAGTGTGACTATAGCAAGAGATTGAAACACACTCTAAAAGGACAACTTCCCACAGCCACTGGGTTCTGGGCTCTAATGTTCAATCTTTGAAAATTATGATACCTACACTGAAAGTCAGGTGTTAGTTATGAAACTCATACAAATTAACACCTGTATGTTTCACATAACAGCATCTCTAATCTTCATAATTGTGCGGAAAAACTTCTTAGTGTAACCCACATCTGAAGTATAGCTTAGATTTATTTTCTTTATCTTACCTATGTCACTTGAATTAGCATCTAGCTGTGTTGTCTTTTTTAAGTTCTGTGACATGAGAAGTGTCGCTTGTTCTGCAGTGTGCAACAGCTTAGTCAGGCTCCGTCTTTGGTTATCTACAGGCAGAGCTTCCCAGGCTGTAATTTTGTCTTTTTGTAAAAAATTGTTCAGCGTGCTAACAAAAACCTGTAAATAAAATAATATTTTTAAGCCAAAGAGTCATACACTATTTGTAAAATAAGACAAAATCACACAGCTTTCAGGCTTGATCCACTCACATTAATGGTTGTATTACGAATTGCTTCATTGTCAGAAACCGAGTAATGCATGGTATTCAGTGATGAATACGATAGTGCTTCAACATATGAAATCACATCTACAGGTAAAAGTGGTCCCAAAGTATTCTTATTAATTTCTTGCAGCATCTCCAGGGGTGTTTTAAAATGACTAATCTGAAAAATACAAAAATTCACATCTGATTAAAACAGGTAAAGTCACATTTTTGCAAATGAAAGTAAAGCCAATGCAAATGACGAATTTCCATGAGTTAACATACTGGTTTTTGAGACTCTTGTGCACTTGTGCATAAAAAGAAGCAGTAATTAAATCAACAGGTTGACTTATAAATCAATGGTGTTACACATGCCTGGTATAACCCTAACAAGCAAGTATGATTTTTTTTTAAGTCATCTGCTATCATTACCCTTCTTTCTCTTTTTTTTTTCTTATTTATTACTGTAGCTCAGTGTTATCTTAATGCATCAAAACAAATTAGTAAATGTTCTGTAAAAATAAATAAGTATTTGTGATATGGTTACTCTCTTGAGTCTTTTTTGTCAAATTTTAGCTGAAGAGGTGGGCGGTATTTATATTTTTAGGGTTTTTTTGGTGTGTGTTTTGTTTTGTTTTTTTCAAGTGCAGATTATAAAGTATGTGGCTTAGTGAAATTGCACTGCCTATTTCACCTTCACTGCTTCAGTTTATGAACTGCTAAATGCACTTACATAAAACAATTAGTTTAAAAAGTAATAAACTAGAGACGGTGAGATGAAGACTAAAATTGCAAGTTTCAGTCTCATGGGTGAAAAAGAAAAGAATTATTACTTCATGATACTGAAATCTAATGAGATTTTAGCCATCAACCCCCCCCTCCCCAACACCTGATTTTATAAGATCAGGAGTCTCTGCTGCTAAACAGCTTTTGTGGGGCTTCCTTCATCTTTGACCTCAACTGAATAGAACTAGAATATAGGCTAAAAAATTGGCTAAAAGTTGACACTGTTATTTATAAGAAATTGAGGTATTTTGCCTTATTACTTTGATTTACATTTAGTTTGACTTCATATTAAAAAAACCCAAACAGACAAACAAACAACAAACAAAAAAAACCACCCAAACAAATAACAACCTTCAATTTAAGATCCTGCTGTGGCATTTACCATGTCTTTATGCATAAATGCAGTAAGCATGTATTATATTTAATATAATATTTTACACTGCAGGTTAACATAGAAAGCATGTTAATACAATGCATATCTTATACTAGGTAAGTGTAAAATGCTCAGTGTAAAATGCAAACATACACAGCTGGTTTTAATTCATTTATCCTTTTAAATTAGGCAATACTATAACTGTACACTAATGAACAGTGAATTCATTAATATTTTTAAAATTCACTTCAGGAATCTCTGCCTCCAGTGAAAAAGGTCTTGAGTCCAGAGTCTTGGAGTCTATACATTCTGTGCCACTTTACATACTATGCTTTGAGGAGTAAATATACTAGCATACCAGGGTGTTATTGCTCCATTTTCTATTTTGTCACTTGTTGACATTACTTTTGTAAGCTATCTTGCTGCCTTTCAACTCTGAACAAGCAAATAATTGCACATCAGTAAATGCAACAATGTGTAACTTCAGAAATTACAGAACCAGTTGAGTGATTACCACACTCCTGAATTTTTCATGCATCATGACTCACTTTACTGGAAACAGAACACACAGACTCCCAGCAAGTTGTTATCGTGATTTGAACATACAACTCATTTCAAATAATTTGCAATTATTAGAGAGACCTCTGTAAACATGCTTAAGTTCAATTGTATGCTTAAAGCATTTGTTAAAAGCTCCTTAAGAACTATTATAACTGAAATAACAGTTCCAAACAGAAACAATTAAAGGATTTGGCAATTAATCTATAAACCAATGCTACTTACTCCAGCTAAAGTTCTATTAATATGTTCAGTTATGCAGTCTTTGTATAACTCACACTTGGCCTTTGGATTTTCTGTAGAAATTAAAGAGAAAGTAATTATATATTGCAGATTAATCAATATTCAATATATACTCATTGTAAGAGCTCTTGTTTAAACCACCAGCATTGTGAATTTATGCACGTAAGACACAGCACTGCATTCTCAAACTTCAACTGCTAAGACTTTTTCTTGGCCAAATTTACAGCACCGGATTGGACTCAGGCTCTGAGCTTTTGTTTTACTCAGGTAGATAGTTTGGCCTCTTTTCTTGGGACTTCCACAGGTGAAGTTAAGACACAGCTCAAATTTACAGAGAGGAGAACAGGTCTGACAACTCGGAGGAGGTATCCATTATTTCAAATGGATTTCATCTCACTGGTTAGCAAAAATACATATATGAAACAATTCTATTCTCAGGAAATGTAGATACCACTGCCCAGCCTCTTTTTCTTGTCTCACTGATTAATCTTACTGAAGATAAAGAGGCACTGGTGGGTTTCTCAGAAGATGTAGCTCTATAATAACACATAAACCTTTATAATATCAGGTACCTTGGCAGGAAGTGCCATCATTTGGCTTAAACTGCAATTTTCCTGTGGATGGTTGATAACCTTCCTTACAGGAGCAGTTATACCCTCCATCCACGTTTTCACATTTTGCATGATCTCCACAGGCAACAGTTCCTTCAGTGCTGCACTCATCTACATCTGCAAATATTGTGAGAAATTGAATTTTTTATTAAGTATTTACAGACTAACACCTTGTGCTTTGTTGGTAATAGCCCTGCACACTGCAAGCAGTGTCATAATAAAATTTCATGGGGAAAAAAAAAAAAGGCAAAAACTTAAAGACAAACTTTAGGGCAAAACACCTCCCAATTATAATACTTAGGGATTAGAAGAATAAATCATAATTGATCATCTTTTTATGCCACCACTTTTATTGCTATATAATACTGCATTGTTCATGTTTTAAACCACCAGTTTAAACATTAATTCTATCATAACAAAATGCTCAGCATGATGCAAATAATCTGATATCCATTTTCCAGAGATTAGACTAAATAGATTTTCTCAGCCTTATGATTCAGTTAGAAAAGAGAAAGAAAACTGCAGCCTTTTCTTTTAAGTCACGGCATTAAAACGATGCTACAAAAGATCACTCTATCCATCTCGTTAATCTAAGATTTAAGCTCTGTGCCCTTTAAAGTTTTTGGCATGTCTTTTTATTTTTTAATCCACATTTAAATTACATTTGCCTAAAATGGCTTTTGTGCTTGTAAATAATTTGCCATTAGGAAGACAGGTTCAGTAACTGGGTGGGGCACAGTCCAAGAGTTAAACTGATGAATTCCGGTAAGCGAATCCATGAATTGATCGATTTAGGAGAGCTGGGTCCTAACTCTCTGGCTGGAGTGGGGATTATTTTGCATTATTTGGTTGGCTGAGGATAGAGATCAAATAACTCAACGGAGAAAGTAAACTGGGAACAATACCAAATAATTCTGAAGAATGAAGTAATGGACTGTGAAATGCTGTGCTGGAAAGGAGAAAAGAGTGAACAGCTTTGGGACAGGTATATCTAATGAAATGTGTTGAGAAATGAAGAAGTGACTTGTGAGCAGATTTAAAGGAACAGCATGAGGGGAGAAGAGCCTGAAAACTGAAGAGAAGGACAGTAAAGGCAGAGAGGGGGTGAATGGAGAGGAACACAACTTAAGAACTTGCATGACACTGAATTTGGGAAATTAGTGAAAAAAGGAGAACAGATTAACTGATCAGTGGAGAAGAATAGTGACCTGAATTGATAGGGGCCCGTCGTGCAGCTGGATGGGTTTTAACAACAAACAGGCAGAAAGGAGTTATAGGGGGCTAGAAATGCACTATTAGCATATGTGAACTATGTTTTTGTGTGTGCTTTTCTTTTGATAGAGCATTGTTGGTGGTTATCAAAAAAGAATGTAACAAAAATGAGCAATAATGTATGTGAAATAAGATTGCTAGAGAAATTGTGGAAGAACAGAAAAATGTACTGTATGTCTGTGGGTGTATCTAGGGAATACAGAAAGATGTCTGAAGGATACCTGGGGGCCATTTGCCTATTTGGACAGCATTTTTGTTAACCTAGTAGAACATTACTAATGGCAAGAGAGCCTTTCTGCATCCACACACTTTTTTGCTGTTTTGTGCCTCATTCCCCAGTTCCTTCTGTTCAGAAGCCAAGAGGTCTTCCTAGGGTTCACGGAGATGGTTGAGGTCTCACCTCACTTTCACACCCCTACTTTCCTCACCAAGCAGTGACTCTGATTTGCACCTGAAATGCTGCTTTTTAAGCCCATGGTTCAGAATCTCCCATTGAAAAGCTGTTCAGACACCCACCTGCCAGGAGCAAGAAGGAGAGGTGGGTCTGGAAGCACACCCGCCCTCCCCAGCACAACCATCTCTGCTCTTCAGATGGGGGCGCCAAGGGGGCTGTGTGTCTGAATGGGCTGGGGCAAGCACTGAGGTTTAAAGTACAATGTTAAATTACAATTATCTGCATTAGGGCAATAGTTTGTTTCCATATTTAATGCCCCAAACTGCAAATGTTTCTATTTAACAAGCTGAGTTTTGCATTATCCATACTTTCAGAATAATGGAGCTCACCATGCTATACAGCAATAAATCTGGCAAAAGTGAAGAAAAGGGGAAAAAGAAGCTTAATATACTGCTACACACAGGCTACCTCATAATTAAATGCTGTCATTTAAAGACATAAGGCTGAAGTTCTTACTCTTGCCATTTAAATAACCTCTAACATCAGTAAATTATAAAGCTCTTTTTGAAACAAGTGGGTGCCTGTCAGTGCCCTGTTGTGTGACTCTGTGTAAGACAGAGAAACTTGGAATGAATTGAAGTGTCAAGGGTGAAAACCATGACAATACCAGTTTGTATAACAAGAACACACATCAGTCCTATACCAAAGATTTATTTGGCCTTGTCAGCTACACAGAGAAGGACACGTACATCTTCACAAGGTATTCAGCATGTAGCACAGTGCTAAAACAGCAGCAATCGAGAGCAAGCTTTGCTAAAACTTACAATGACTTATAAATAAATAAATATTTGAATACTTTCCAGACTACGATTGCTAAGTATCACGTTTCCATGTAATTTACTGATGCAAGTATTTCAAAACTATTATGATAATTTGCTTTTCATGAACGTAGTTTGATAAATCATTTATTTGTCATTATTGGGTATTCATACAAATTACTCTTCCTTTTGTAATTATGTCAGATATTAAGTGTAATGGAGATTTTAATGAGAAGTCAGGATTATCCAAAACAACAGCAGAAACTCAAGTACCAAGGCACATATCTGGCAACAGGATGGCTATTTAAAGTCTGATAGAGACACCCTGTCGAGTACATGCAAATAGACTTTCTGCAGTTAAGTCGTCCATATGGAATGAGTCCATATCACGCCTATCTAATTGACTGTTTCCTAGAGAAGAAAAATCTCCTAGATGACAAAATTAAAAGGCAATAGGCCTGATCTTGGAAGGTACTAATCAGCTTTGTATCCCTTTTAAATCAATGAGATTGTCAGGGGCTGCCAACAATTTGTGAGAGTTGCAAGAATGCTGCTTTTAAATTCCTGCTTTGAAATACTGCGTGCGGTAGCTGTAGGTTTTTGTTTCTTTATATTTTGTAGTTATGTCTTTTTAACCAAATATGCAATTGTTGGACCACACATGGACAACAGCTTTTCAGTGCTTACAGCAATGGAGCTTTGGGGTGAGGATCTCAAACTGTCCTCCTTGATCTACTACAGGAGCGGGACTGGGCTGCCAAGGCTTGTGTGAACAGTCTTCACAGACAACATTCCCGAGCAAAGGTTGAAGAACAGCAGCTTTTTAAACAGAAGAGCATTTGCCACAGCTCTGCAAAAAGCCCTGGCCTTTTAGTAAATATTCAAAACAACTCCTGGGGCTGAACTTTGAAGCTTTTATAATAGCTCCGATCAGAAAAATAATATCACCAACACCACTTAGGCTAGTGTGAAAATAGATTTATAACCTTTTATTTTATTTCTGTGCTTCGTCACTCCTCATTTACTGCAGCAGGCAAGCAAATCCCAATTAAATTAAAAGTACTGAGAACAGTTATTATGTTCAGTCTTGCCAATTACCGGATTGTACCTACATCGCTTTGATTCCTCACCAGTCAGTCAAGACAGCTTGATGTCTACATTATACCTTCTGCTTATTAGTAGCTTGCAAGTGATTGAAAAGTCCAATTGCAAAGGACTAGATGTTCCCTCCCCATGTTTCCATACTGTGGAAGGCAGCAGCAGACACAAAGTAAAAATGAAAAGGCCTACGAATTGTACATGTAAAAGAAAAGTTGGCAATGTGGCATAATGCCATGTCCCATCCACTGAACAACTCCCCTGGCACATAAAAGGACTTGATGGAGAAGGGGTGTGTTCCCAATACCCTCAGAAGAAGCCAGGAAAAACTTGAAGAAAACTAACAGCATGTTCCTGGAAAAGGCAGAATAGCACAGATGTTACTTTCATCTTAAAGAGGGCCATTTTCATGTTTTTACTCTGCTGACCAGGGTGAAAAAAGTAGGTTTCTATTTCACCTTTTTATCTGCAGTTGAACACTCAAGAAAATGTGAAGTCTAGGGAAAAAAACTTGTTTTTTACACAGTAAATAGATTTGAATAGCTCACATTCAGAACAGCAGAAAAATATCATCTTCTGAATAATCACGTCTGCATTCCTCTTTTTTAATTCTCCATTTCCTTTCTCTTTCTCTTTTTTTCTCTCTCCCTACCCTCCAGTTCCTCCTCTATCTGCAGGTTTCATTGTCATCCCTTTGCTAATTCTGCCTAGTAACATGGATGAAGTACTGCTGAACCTCAACTCAAAACTTCACCTTCTGGTCAGATTAAAGGTGAGCTGACATTTCCCAAAGCTGTTGGCCCAAGTTTTCTTTTGATTCACTATCTTGAGAGTTATAATCACCTTGTATTTGGAAGTTTAATACAATATCCAAAGAGGGAAGGAATGCACATGTATGTGCCTATGGCCTTTGAAATAGACTCATACACACAGTGATGTACCACGTTTGAACCACTGGGAACCCCAGGTATTTTTGATGGCATCTGACTATAAACAAACAGGTTGCACGATGGCATACCCTCCAAAATTCAACCTACGTATTACTGCCACATACATTATATATATACAAAGAAGAAAACATAAGACTTTGCAGAATGTGAAAATATTTTGTGGCCCTACAAACTTGGGTAGGATGAGTACTTGATAGCTCTGTCTTCTGATTTCTACTGGATAACTTGTACTGTATTTACAATGACAACTACAGTAATTGCCTCAGCTATGTATAGTACACCCTGAATATACCGTTGTCAGCTGCTTCTGCGCAAGTCATACCTACTACCTGTAGCAGCAGGTCTATTTGTTACAAAATACATATTATAGTTTCCCTGGCAGATAAAGCAGAAAATTAATTGTGGATCAAAAGGTTGTCTTTAGGACTCGCTGCTTGGTAAAGTAATTGGTACACTTGTTTAATGAGAAAAGGTGCCCACAGGTAATTTTTTATATCAGTGTGCGTTTTTGAAGCTCTGAGCTCCTCCCATATGGATTTGCAAAAAGGAGAAGAAAAGTGGTAAACTAACCGCCAGTAGAGGATGAAAAAAGATCAGTCTGTCCAGGAAAGAAAAGAGGGCAAAAAGAAAAAGAAATTAGCAAGCTAATGGTAAAAACTAAAGTGACAAGAACAGTCAGAGAAATAACTTTGAAGACAAAACTTCTGAAGCTGAGGAAAAGTCATAATGTAAAAATCAAAGCCTGGACCAGAAACTGTGAGAAAATTTACAGCTCAATGTGCTAACCGTCTCGGTCCCAGCTAATTTAAAAACGATTCATAGCGGCTGGATAAAGCAGAGCTCTTTTAGATGGATGTGAGCAATGGGCAAGAAATGTTGATTAGATCACTTTCTGGCTTAATATGCAGCCATTCTGCTGATATTAAGAGCTGTAAGAAGAGAGGTTGTCAGCACTCACAAGCTCACAGGAGACATATCTAGAATGAGACACAGTCAGCATAAAGGTGTAAAGGGCAATAGATTTATTTCTCATTTTCCCATTCCCTGAGGACTGTTGCAACATACAGAGAAAATTACCAGGAGTTTGAAAAAAGAGGATAGTTACAGTTCTCCCATTCAAAGGAAATCCTAAAGGATTGCATAGTTGTTCAGAAATAACATTTTTCCAGAGAACTTTTCCTACCCTATAATCTTGTACATGATCCATCCAACTGCTACAGAAACAGAGGCTGGTGGATGGCACAGGAGGTAGGATAACTGCTGATCTTGCTCATTGCTTTTGATCAGACTTGAAAAATTACCGAAATATCCCAGCCAAAGCCCCCAAACAGAAGATATTTGGAGCACAGCAGGTCAAATGTATAGGGAATTTTGTTGGTCCCAAGAGACCTGAATGCAGAATACTGTCTCACTCTGCTTTGTTTTAAGAATATTATGACCTGGCTCACAGATCAGTGAAACAGTGGCATAATTGGGTGGAATGGCGATTTCTGTGTTACCTTGACTATATATTCATAATTTAAAACTGTGACATGTGGGTTAAAAACATTGTAAGCAGAGACAAGATTGGAATGTTACTGAAAGCAATGGCAGCTGCTGTGTTATGAGTGAGAAGCGTGGGCCTGAACTGGAATATAAAGTCTGTACCAGTGCAAAATATGGGAATTTTATATCCAGATACCAAATGTCACAATTCTGAAAGCATTTTGCTAGGTTTCTGTAATTAACAAACGCAATAAGAGAAAAGTGACAACATAAAGCTAGCTGGCAGACATTAATAACTTACCCACACAGGAGGTTCCATCATTAGGTACAAAAGTTTGTTGACCATTGCTAGATTTGAAGCCGGGCGCACACATGCAGAAATAACTTCCCACTGTGTTTGTGCAATTGGCGTGCTCTCCACAAGGCTGAGTAGCATTTTCACATTCATTATCATCTGTCAAGACATAAATAATGGAAAAATATATTTGCATTTGTCGACTGAAGAAAACAGTAAAGTAAAAGCTTAATTTGGCCTCTGGTATTCGATTTATTTGAGATTTGAATGCTGAGTTGGCACTCTTGGTGTTTGTCTATGTAGTTTTCCCATTGCCAAAGATGTAATCAGGTGTTCAGCAGCACTCTTCTGCCCTCATTCTGCATGAGTCAACAAATGAGAAAACCAGTGGGATATTGAAGTGAGTGGTTTAATTGGATATTCACTTTGAATAAAGGATTGAGACAAGTACAAGTTCTGTGATGGTTGTATTCGATAATGTTACTTTCTACCCAAAAATCTACAGGTAGAGAGTCACCCTGAGTATGCATCTGGGAATTAAGAACCACAGAAAGTGGAGCTCTAAATGGTATCAAGAAATCACCCATTTCCTTCTCTAACACCAAAGCAGGATCAATATAGCTAAACTAGACAGGTTTTTCCTGGTCTGTTTATGAAGACCTTCTGTGGTATTTCTCAGCAGTCCCAGAAAACAAACTTATGAAGTTTACCTCTTTGCAATTGCTGTGCAAGTCATCAGTTTAGCACCTGCAAAATTACAAGCTCTCTTTTACAGGGCTAATCCCATGCCCCAATGATATATGAAAAAGGAATTACATACACAGGTTTTAAGACTACTTCCTCTCTGCAGAGCCTCTACATGTGGTGTTATTGTGAGTACAGGGATCCAGCTATCTTGATCAAAGGTCAGATGAAATCACAAATACATGCTTTGAACTGTATGGTTGATCTTCTGCAATGACTCGGTAAAACTATTTCGCCTCTGGAATCTTTGAAGGTCCCTTTTGTCTATTAAATTTTCAGACGAAAAATTTCAAAAGCTTCCTTATCGTAGACTCTCTATTTATGAAACTGAGAGTAACACTCACAATACTGACAATTCCGTCTTTCCAAATGGACCATTTCTCCCAAAGCACCCCAAAACTCTGAAACAGACAAATCAGCGAAACTGTCCTAAAGAAGACAACACTCTGAGTAGAGCTCTCTAGTTTCTACATCGTAAAAAAGGAAAAGAGTTAAAGGCTTCATGAAGACTAGTAGGATTTTGATCCTGTTCTCAAAAAAAAGGTACTCATAACATGATGAATGACAGCAAAGAATTCTAACAGGGAGAGAAATAACAATTTATTGCAGAAGAGGAATGATTAAGGAGGGTGACAGACAAAAGAAATATGATTTCAGAAAAGACACCCAGGGATGAGTTTCAGAAAAGTGCTACTACTTCCTGATGGTCAGTGTTCTCATAAGGTGTTTACAAAGACAGGTTACAGATAAGTAAAGTGTCATGTAAGCTAGGGAAGTGGCAAGATTAGACTACACCAAGAGCTGTAAAGGATGGCAGGAGTACATTTCTGCAATATAAATTAGTCACAACTCCTAGAGTAACATTGGAAAAGGACATTTTCCAGATTTGAAGTCTGACGTGATTTCGTACGTTACTCAGTTGACTCAGAGATGCAAATATCAACTCAGAACCGCAGCTTTCCTCAGGGGAATTTGGGTCAACAGTATCAAATGGATTATGCTCATTATAACTAAAATTGAATGTAATTTAATGAGGAATCCAAGTATAAAAGCACTTCGCCAACACACGTCAACATTATTTATTCTACAGCTCTGGTATTCATGAGAATACTGCAGAGAAGGTGTATGATTTGGATATTACTTAAAGAATGCCAACGTAAAACCAAGCCAGTGTAAGTAAATTATGATAGGGAGGAAAAAAATGTGGTGTTAATCCAAGTTCAAAAGCTGAGCATGAGAATATGAAAAACCCAGTTTGGCACTTGCATTGCAGAGATCAGGCCCCAGAACACTTTACAAATCATGGGAACAAGGTCCAGTTGTTCAAGTGTCATTTGTGTGTGTTTGTGTGTCTGGGTCTTTGGCAATCGCAGTTTGCTTCCAGATCCTGGCATTTCATGACAAAAACAAGTGTACTACCATAAACTTAGTCTTGGGAAAATATTATAGATACTAGAAAACAATGTGTTGACCTTGGAGAGCTCACGGGATGGTATTCATGGAAGACGAAAAGTAAAAGGACACTGATCACTGCAGGACTTCATTCAAAGTAGAGGAATAACAGAGCTGACAAGAAAAAAGATATAGGCTACATACAAGAATTTTCCTTTTGTATTTATTTTCTAGCAGCTCAAGTATAGTCCTCAAAATCCAACACTAATACCTTTCTTCCGGTAGTTCAAAGAGTTCATAAACAACATTAAAATGACTCATGCAGTGGTCATGAATAAATTCTTTACGATTAGGCCTAATTAACTCTATTGGATTACTGGTGTTTTTCCTCAATATTTAGGATGTCTGTAAGGTGTTTAATGATGACTATATTGCCTTAGAAGGCTTGCCTATTGAGAGAACCTTTTCAATAATTTGAGAAATCATCAAAGAATAGAAGTAACTTACATTGCAAACACAAGAATGGCTATTTTAAAGACTTAAATTCATAAGGAGATTTCAGTATTCCTATGGTCTAATGCAATACTGAGCAAACCATGCTGAGGGATAATTTGCTGGACCACATCCTGCTTCCATTGAAATTAATGGCATAAAAATCAGTGATGTAAGTAGGCCCAGAGTGGTACTCGCTATGGAAAACTACTGGGTTAATGAGAAAGGCAAGTGTGGAAGAAGTTTTCAAGAAAAAAGGAGTTTCATATACAGTTTGACTAGATGTGTTTAAATAAGCTGTCCAATTTCACACAAAATGTTTTACAAGATCAACAATGATGGCAAAAATATCTTCTAGTTCTCTGTAAAAATTATTTGAATCTTTTCTTCAGACAGCAGTTCAACGTGAAGCCCAGGGGCTTAAAGTAATTTTCCAAATCTTACATGATGTATAATATTATTGGATTTGTGATTTAAAGGACATCAAGAAAAAAAAAAAATAGGATTTCTAGATGGAAAAAAGTTCTGGGATGGGTTTTGTTTGTTTGTTTAAGAAAATCTTCTGTCTATACTGAGAAGATATTTTTAAGGGAGCAAGCGTACAATCCACCTGCATTGTTGCTACCTAATTTAATTACATCATGTGCATTCATTGCTGGCACAGATACTCATTGAACACCATAGGCAGTATTGCAGGAATGCACATTCCTTTAAAGGTTTTTTTTCATTGTTAAGTGAAATATGCAGGATTTTTATCTAGGACTATATTACTTTTTTTTTTTTTTTTTTTTTTTTATAAAGAACATTCAGTTCTTTCAGAAATTTTGAAGCATGAAATACAAAAAGGAAGACTGATTTGTGGATTTTAGGGCCATGATGCAGTTGAAAGCTAGAGGAATCTGATAAGATTTTAGGAAAAATTATAGAGGAAAGTTTTACCCTGTCTTATATCCTATTTTAATATTGGATGGTTTAAAAATTATAATCTACAATCAGAAAATGCTGGGACAGCTACAAAATGAGACCATTATTATTGTGATAACCATAAGAAAATGCTTTTATTTATCAATTTTAGATATAAAACTTTTGTAATACTGTTTATGTATTTTAAATAAAAAATGTCATAATGGAAAATCTTATGGTGGCAGATTCATCAAAACAGCTTTGAAGGCTTTCCATTGCACTGAACGCATCTCCATGATAGACTTTCTGATGTTATGATGACTTTTGGATTGAAATTTGTCATTTTGATTCACAATCACATAGCAGTTGTGGGTTTGGTTTTTTTGCTGTTTTTTTTTTTTTTTTTTTTTTTTTTTTTTTTTGTTTGTTTCTTCCTTCAAGTAACAAACACACAAGGTTGAAACCACTTGGATTAAACAGAGTGATTTGTGCCTGTTCAGTCTTTTCCAACACATGCAAAATGAGATTATTGTAGAAATGAAACTTTGTATTATAGAATATATTCTGGGATCTCTGGTACTGAATTAAATTGATATCAGTAAGCCTGAGGACCTTTATTAATTGGTAAGTGTAAAGACTGGAAAACTAGCCATGTTGAACCTGGAGTTTGGTCACTAGTGGTAGCCAGCTGGAGGACTCTTATGATGAGAAGGTCCATGGTTGAAGGAGCTTGCCAACCTGTGAGCCCACCACAGGGAAAGCCTGCCCTGGAGCTGCACAGCCCATGAGCTCAGGCCTGGACTTTCATGCTCTTGGTCACCTGCAGAAAAGCTGGAATTCTCCAAGTCATGTATAAAAATCCAACAGTTAGACCTACATCTCTAGAGGCTGTCTGCTGGGGCCTCACTACAGGTAAAGCACTCAAGGCTCTTGCTCCTCTGCTGCTTTTGGCGGTGGTCCCAGTCTTGCTCCCCACAGAGAGCAATCTGTGCTGTGGCCAGGGCGCTTTGTGGGGTCTGACCTGGATGCCCAGCCAGGCTGGCCAGAAAGGCAACAGGCTTCCCAGGGCAGCAGAAGGCTGGCTGTTCCAGGGGAACTCTTTTGACACCTTGGCATTCCAGGGAAGGAATTTAACGAATCAGGAACTCCTGACCAGGGCTTGACAACCTGAATTTTCCCAAAGCCAGCCTGAACAAGCCTAGGCACGATGGTGTGATTTTCACAGGTTTAATGAAAGCCTAGTGTTCCTAAGGACAATAAGAGGCTCATACTGAGGCCATTGCTGTATACTGCAATATATTCACATTCTATATGATGCATTGCACAGGTGACATAAAAAAAAAAAAGCAGCAATTAAACCATCAACAATTAATTTTGCCCCAGTCCAGGCCTTTTGAAACCAAGGTCTGAGGCCTTTGGGGCACACCCATCTAATCAGAACAGCAGTGGCAGCACAGGGCTGGGGACCAGTATCAGACACAGTAGGCTGAAAAGTGGACAGCACTGGGTAGGAAGGGAAGGCGGCTGGAGCGGCTGGGGAATACATTGATTCACTGCATCCGGCTGTTCTCTTTCGACAGCAGCCTCTGCTGCCAAAACTGCTATGCAGCCCCCAGGGGAAAACTAAAACTACCCTTCCCTAGTGTAACCCTCATGGGAGAACAGTACTTCAAGTGCCTCACTTAACCCCTCAAAAGCAAGGAAATGAAAGGCTTCCTGTAAAACAAATTCCAGTGCTACTCACCCCGCTGTGTTTAGCTTGTCTGGAGGTCTCAGAACAGTGGGTGATCTTACATACATTACTTCTGTGCTGCAGGACTGTGTGGCTACAGCCATCACAGCCTGAGTTAAGAACAGCGATACCATTAACAACCTTGCCTTTCCTTCCTTGTGATGTGTTTCCATTAATGGTAATTTAACACAATTTGTTTATGATTCTCCAAAGATTCAGCGTTCAAGTTTGGTCTAAATCAGCATGAAAGAGCAGATGCTTAGAAAAACCTCTTGAGACTGCAGAACTGGGCTGGAAATCTCATTTAAATATGAATTGCTTTCATAATGGGCCCGATTCATCTTTGTCCTACACCAGGGCAGGGGACCATGCAGTTGCAGCACAGGAAATCTTGCCACTGCAAGCTCTGTCTAGCTAAAATTTTGTAACTCGCTCCCTCCTTGCATAAGCTTTTCACAACGCCTTCTCAGGATGTTATTATAGCTTGCCAGGAGCTTTTAAATGGTTTGAACTTTATGGCTTTGCAGATAGCTGGACTCCAAAAAGCCCTTGTTCAGCAAACAAATATTTTCTCTCACATCCTTCACAGGCTATATGTATACACAGAGCTGATTTCGGATCAGCAGTTCTTTCATGTCTAGCTGCACTGAAGTGTCTCAACAAAATTCCCTTAGTCCCAGTTTAAGGAATGGGGCAGAATAAACTAAAAGAACATGTTCCTACATATTCAAAACACACTTAGGTTGAGTTTCAGAGAATGGACAAGATTCAGAGAGGTTAATATATTATCTAAAATGCTTTCCTCATCTTGTGCTGGTATTTTCAGACATTACAAATTAAAGATGAAAAGCATTTATCATTGGGTAAGTGCCAGTGATGAAACTATTATTTGTTCAGCCACACAGAACAACTTGCCTTTTCAACACTTGCGAAGTATCAAAGAAAGAAAATCTATAATTTCTGATCACTCATATGTGAAGAATAAGGGGGGGATAAGGAGGGGTGGAATCTTTAAAAGGCTAGTCCTTGGCTGGAAACAAACCATTTACCCAGACAAGTATCTGCAGGAATTTGAAAATAAAAAGGAGAACAGGGCACTCAGATTACTGAAACAGAGGAAGCGGGGGGGTGGAATAAAAAGCTGTTGAGTGGCCCTGTCTCATCTTTTCCCCAGCATTACCTCCTCTGGGGGGCAGGAGTCTGGGTTCACCACAAACAGTAGCAACATGCCCCAGAGGAGATCTTAGAGCTGCACTGACCTGTGGATACTCAGCAAGAAAGATTCAGAGCTGTACAGCTACAAGTGGGGAGCTTCAGTTTGGGTGTCCAACCCCCAAATTTATTGTCTGTCTGATACCCCTTCCCTGACCAGACCATAAAGGAAAGACCTGTAACTGCTGTGAAGATTCACCCTTTCTATTACAGGCAAAGCTCAGAGCCGGTCAAGCATCCCCCGCTGATGTGGTGAGCAGGGTCTCTGGGCACCTGTCACGGGTGCGGGTGAAGAGCACAACCCACACTGCAGCGCAGGCACAAGGGACCAGGAGCTGCCACTCACTCTGCAGGGAAGCAGACCGTGACCTCCTTGCACCTGGAGCACGGCAGGCTCCCCCTCTGCCTTCTTCCCAGGAACGTGGCGTTAATTCACCAGCTGAGCACCTGGCCTGATGAGCTGTTAAAACGCAAAGCTAAAAAAGGAGAGAGACTGAAGCAGAGTAATGTCAGAGACAGGAAAATGGAAAAAATCCAGGATGAAGATGGTCTCCTGGAGTTCTCAGATTGGCTTTTTGAGGTAAGGAGTGACAACTGAAGGAATTATCTGGAAAACTAGATTACAGACACTGAATAGGAGAGGGTAAAACAATTAGCCCATTTTCAGTACAAGTCACACACAGCTCCTGGCTAGCCACACTGTGAACTCAAACAACCCCAGGCTCCCATCTGAGGGGATGTGAACGAGTGAGACATCACCACTCAAATCTAAACAGTTTGGTCCCAACCAAGAGATAAGACAGAAGAAAAACAACTCAGCAAACAGTTTGATTAAGCGGAAAGAAAGCTTTCAGGCAACAGTTTCCCAAATTTCAAAACAGAACTGAAAGACATTTATTTAGAAAGTGCAGCCAGGAAATGCATCAGCACTTTACAGCTTATATATGAAAACCACTGTGGTGCCATCATGGTATGAGTAAGCAAGATGTGAAAAAGGGGGTGAGACAACACAGCTTGAATGAGGCAGAGGAACATTAAGCGTTATCTGATGAGCGTGGTCGAATTTGCTACGAGCATGCAGCAAAGGCTCTGATAAGAAATAATGGTGTTTTCTGTCAGGATATGGACTTAGTCACACAGGACTAAGTCCTGGGGTCTTGAATGCCATGTGGAAACAACATCTCTAATTCTGAAGAAGGCATTCCCATCACTCCTTCTTGTGGCAGGCTCTAAAACAGCAGGTTTGTTTTTGCATTTACTTCTGCATGAGCAGAACAACATTCTCATGTTTAGTTTAAGTGTATGAAAAATCTGTTTTCATAACAGAGCCCGACCTCAAACTCACTGAAGTCCAAAGAATGGCTCCCACTAACCTGCATCTTTGCTTTTATAGAAGCAAAGGGGCAAAATCTGCCAAGAGTAGAAGTCAGGAATGAAGACCACATTACTCTTCCTTTCCTCACCCCACACAGATCTGATTACCAAGACCTAATCTCAACATCCTGGCAGGCACCTTGTGTCAAGGTTATTACTTGAGGATTAGACAGAATGTAATTGACACACATCGTCAGTTTCTTGGTTTTCTTCCTTGAAAAACACAGAACTAAAACAAGGTGAAGTGCAGCTGAATGGGAATATGCTTTCGAACTGCCAGCAGTGTATAGGTGTCAACGTTTTTCCCAGTGCTACCAGCAGAAGGCTTTTAGAAACTTCCCTGTTACTAAATTACATCATTCCCAATCCAGCTTTCACTTTTCCTGTTAGCTTGCTTATTTTCACTAAAACTCATCTTTTAACTGAAAAGTAAAACGGCATATGGACAATCAGAGAATATTTTTGCTTAAAGGAAAGTGGGCAACACAGCAGTCCCTTGCTGAAAGGGATTTGCCAGTGGGTAACTATGACCCCGGCAGAACTGAATGGGCAGCCCAAGTGGAAGTTCTGTTTCAGCACTGCTGATAGAGCTGTACTTTATGTAAAAAACAAAACAGCAAGAAACAAAAACAAACAACAACAAAACAACAAAAAAAAAACCCCACAAAAAACCAACAACACCTCCCCACCCCCAATAAAGCAAATTTCTTGCAGACTTCCCACTGCATTTTCCACTTACCATAATGCTGACATAGAACTGGCACCATGAAAGTAGATATATTGAAACATGAGGCTGAAATTTTGATTACATTGTTTAACCCTTTCTTCAGTTTATACACACAAATGCCATGATTTATTTCTGCTGTGCTCACACATTCTACCCAATACTCCAAAAGCCACCATATAATAACATTCAGGAAAACATGACTCAAAGTTGTTGTTCAATTCCTAATGCAGCTGGTTGTTTTTATTTCCAACACTCATTTCTGAAAACTCTGTTTGCAGAATTCTCTGGACCAAATAACATAAACTCAGTATGGCACATTCTGGTATTTGTCTAAATCCGAACTTTCTCTTTCATATTACAGCAGAAACTTTAAACCGCTCTCTCATAGCAGCTGCAAAGAGATTGCACTCTACCGTGTACCAAATCTTGGGATCCACCTGAACTGCATTCAACAAATGTTAAATGCATCTAAAGAAAGGCAGTATAACCATATCAGGATTACTTAATCCATATCTAATCCCCAACAACTACTAGATGGATGTCTGCTACGACCAGTCACACATGGGCCATCACTCAGAGGTCTCGATCTCTCTGGCTTCTTCAACAATGCCCCATCTAACAGCAAGTGAAACACAAGGCTGGAAGTCAGGATGAACATGAATTCTTACATCTCACATTTCCAGGCTACCTTTTTGGCCCTGGGGAGATGAATGGAAACTGACAGAGTTTATCACTTTAGCAGCACTTTTGGAAGGGAAAAGAAAAACCGAACTCTACTAAAAATGTGGGTTTTTTTGCTAAATCATGATATTAACATGATTTAAGAGCTTTAGTAGGAAGTCTTTACTTGGACAATAAGGACAGATCCATATGTAGAAAGGACAATCTGGCTTATCAGTGTTTAACTAGAAATCCCTCTCTATGTTTTTTAATCTGTTGCTTAAAAATAGGTGGTACATTACAAAGTGCAGGTATCATTGTACTACATTATCTTCAATAAATTTTGTCCTTTGAAAAATAATTTGCTGTAACATATCCAAAACAGTATTAAAAACATTTCTTGCTTTTAGGTTTTAGATCTGTATTATGTTCCATTTTGGATTTGAAAAGCAGAATACAATAAAGATGTGGTAAAATTGCTGTGAGAGAAGTAATAGCTCAAATAACATGGAAGGCCATAAAACAGTGACTACAGGAGAAACTATTTTTTTCCATTGTGGAACAGTATTCATTGATTTCTGAAACCACAGGCTAATTATGCTCTGAGTGGACAAAGTACTTTAAGGAGTCTAGTCTGGGCAGAGACATTGAGTTCACAATGTACTTTTATCAAACCCAAGTTACACTACTCAAGACAAGAGTAGCTTGATGAAATTTGATTGCTAGTCCTATTCAGAAGGTTAGATGAGGTGACCTAATGCTAGTCTATGGGATGCATGGACCTATATTGCTCTAAGTTAATGTTAAGGTTAGGTCATTAGAAGATGATAACACCAACAGCAAATAATAGATTGATTTTTCTTTTCTTTTTTTCCTTTTTTTTTTTATTTTTTTTTTTTATTTTATTTTAATGTTGATACTATTTCATTCTTGTCAAAAATTACATGAGAACTAAGCATCTTGTAGAGTGGCCCTCATAGCTTTCATGTGGCTTTGGTGACAGTGTGTATTAGCTCTATTTGTAAGTTTTCCTATTTAAATGCTCTGGAATTCAATAGCTTCACTACTGGATAATAGAGTAATTCAACAAAAGGAAATAATTTCAATCTATAACTGAGAAAAGCCATTAATTACTGGAAAACATCCAGTCTCTAAACCTGAAGATATCAAATATGGTCTGGCAAGGAGGAGACAATTAGACTGAGGAATTCTACCCAGAGGGAAAACATGCCAGCATTACTTCAGCTAGACTAATGACTTGAACAATAACCACTGAAGTATTTCCAGCCACTGTCAATGCTGTAAGTATTTAACTCTGTGGTGAAAATGTCTTAACTACCACATATTCTCAGAAACTGACTCCAGCTGTTCATTTCTGATAACAAAAGTCACTATAAAAACATATAGCATTTGGTGTCCCCCCCCTTTTATTCTGCTGTGAATTAAAGCTAAATATAATTATGCCAGTGGAATTAGAGGTTATAAAACTTGAGAGAAGTTAGGTCTATGGTACTGTTCTGGCTCAGTTGAAGGATTGCAGATTTTTGGGTGATCACAGTAATTTTGCGATATAATAGCCAAATATCATCTTAGCAGAATTTACTTATTTGAGAAGCATGTAGCCTTCTTTTCTGGAGTAACCTCTTCCAAAAAACAGACTGCTATAAAGGTCAGATTTCCTCTTTCATCTCACCCTCCTGAACCCTACAGCTTCGAAGTGATGGAGCCTGCAATCTCCTCATGCCAAATGATGTTCATAGAAAGAAAGATCCAGAAAGAGCTAAGACATATAATCTGGAAAACTTTAGCTCCATGTCAAATGTCAGAATAAGTTAAATCAGTCAGGTGCCTTAATGAATTTTGAATATGGTGGGAGTATATAGCATCCTCATTTAAAGTGGCTTTTCCCTTGCTGACTACAACAACTCTGCTCTTCAACACTTATTACATACTAGGTTGAAATACTCTGTTTATTTGTAATCACCGTCATCTACATAATTTTGTCATTTTCTAGTGAGGGTGTTTATTCTTAGATACAGGGGCTAAGGATTTTATTATTCCAAAGATATTAAACACACTTAGTAGGCAAAAACATAAAAGTTCCATTAAAAGCACATCTACAGTTTGGACAGAAATCATACTTATAACAGGGAATAATGTTGAAACATGGCACAAGTCAGAACTGAAAACACTTTCAAGTTGGCCTACCCTAATACAACCTGCCACGTAAAGTGTTATTATGTACATTTTATGCTTGGGAGTGCTGAAAGGCGGGAGGGCATAAATGTGTTGTATAAACGCTCTGTATTTTTCAGCAACCAGAGTCTGTACACCATGCTGGAGGGCTGTGCGGAGCCCAGAGGCTGGTCCCACCGCAGGCAGAGGTCCTGTGTTAGTGCTGCACTCTGGGCAGGCTAATTAGCCCTTTAAATGCAGTCCCCATTAGCTTGGACATGGCACCACGCTGCACAGCCACACTGCTGGCGGCTGTTTGACTTGGTTTATCCAGTTACTGCACTGTGTCAGCCCAGCAGACACTTGGAGACAAAGTCCCAATTAGAAAACGCTGTTGCCACTGATTAAAGTGAATGGTATAATTTACATACTAAGAAGGCAGAAGCCACAAAAAAGGAGAATTGTCATAAGGTACTGAATAAAGGCATGTAAAATACCACAGATTTCCACAAAGTGCCATGTTGGGGATCTGTCAGAGAGGCAGAAACCTTCCACAAGTATTTTTCTAAGTATTACTCATCTGCAAAGTCCCCAGTCAGAAATGCTAAAAACTTGTTTCCTGTGCAAATAACAACAACAACAACATGGCTTCCCTTCCTTTATTGAAATAAACTTCTCAAAATAAGTGCCTAAATCTAAGTTCAAGCAAACATAATAAAGATAAACATCTCTATTATAAAATAGACTGAACTTGCAGAAGCATTGGGTACATTTCTAAAGCATGTTAAGTAGTATCCCTGAAAACTGGGCCAGTTTCCAGATATGCAGACAAGTCCTGCAAACTTGTTTGGAAGTGTTGGACAAGAAACTGGTTTAGTAGAAAAAAAGTAAGAAACACCCAAAACCCCCTCACAACAGTAAAGACTGTTTATTTTTAATCCAGGAAAACTATTACATCATGTATCAAATGTTTTGTTCATTAAAAAAAGTCACTGCCTTTTGTCCTCTGCACCCATCTCTGGATGTACCAGCACAGGCAGTTCTATAGGATATCCTTAGTTTTGCTCCAGAAGTCCCAGCTCATTCAAGATACTGAAGATCCCAGAATAGTTTGTTGGGAAAGATTCTCTGTGCTCAGATTTGATGCAAACTTTTTATTATAGCAAGCATTAAACATTTATTTTGTTTATTGAGTCAAGTGGAGTAGGTTTACATCTCAAATCTAAATACAGATTATGCACAGAGAAGCGTTTAAAATACATTTATTTTCAAATGGTCAAGCTGTTAAATGTGAAAATACTGGGTTAGAGCTGAAATTCTTACTCCAGCTGCCTTGGCCCCAGATCAGGTTCCGTAAAGTCAATTTCAATGATCTCCTCCATAGACCCACTGAAAGATCTGGGATAGGTGACATCTAGAGCCAGGGAAAAGAGCATGTTGGAGATGCAACACACGCTGTTGCAAAAAGGGTACTGTCATGCTTTGGAAAGGCTGACATTTCACAGAGGGCTGACTATTGTTCAGAGGAGAGCTTTATAAGTCCACAAATCTACTCAGGAATCTAAGCAAGGAAAGGGCATTCCTTTTCTCTTAACCAGTGACATCCATGTTACATCTGTTAGAGGCATTTGGCAGAGCCACCCTGTGAGTTAAAGCCCAGGAAAGAAGGAAAAATTGTTTCCTAAGCAGGTCCAGTTTTAGGCTATTAAACTGCAAGATAACGACAGGTTTCTTGAGGAGCAACAAATTTCTTTAGAACTTCATTTGGTGCCTGTTTTAGCCAAAGGCTGCACTGTTGTGTTATTTTATGTTTAAACAGGCCCTACTCTGACAAGCCACTGAAGTCTTTTAAGTCTTCTCATCTTTATTGAAGACAGTACTTTGATCTCAGTGCCAGAAAAGGTCAATGCAAGAACTTCAGAATTAGACTTGTTTACATCCAACATATAATACAAATAAATGAATGTGGCATGGATATTCCAGGCAGATTAAATGAGGTCACGTTTTCCTAGTTCTGCTTAAAATGTTTTTGTTTTTTGTCAACCATTGTGCAAGCAATGCCATCATCAAATCCAATGAAATTCACTCACTGAAGTGCTTCCCCCTTCAAACTGTTTCATCAATCATAGTCCAGAAGGGCTCTGTCATAGGATAATTGCAACTTGGCATATCAACAAAGAGCACCCAAACATCCTCAGCTTCCTTATCTATACAATGGGCAGGGATGACAGCCATTTTATTAGCTGAGATATTGCTACCCCCATCAGATAAAATAGTGTGTTTTGTTGCTTTGATGTGTTCTGTCACCACAGCAGAGCTGCCGTTTTCAACTGCATGTTTAAAGGATGGCTGTGGTGGTAGCTTATGTTCCTCCACTATAACACTGCCTACAAACATCTCGCAGAAAGAGGGAAGGGATGTACTAATAGCACTTCATCAGAAAGAGATGGGAAGAGAAAATGCTGCCACAGTTATTTCTATTCAAGGCATAATTATGGAGTCATCTGTCTTGTATAAATTTGTTTCATTGACGAAGAAAAGATCACTGAAGAGTGAATTCCCACTGAACAGACAGCCAATGGAGAAGACACCCAGAAATTATTTCAGCTATCCCTGTTCTCCTGCCTCCACATAAAGTATCATTAGTCCACAGAATATTTAGTGGATTAAAATAGCATTTGTGGTAACTGCTTATATTTAACACTTCTCCACAATAACTACAACTATTACTTCACTCAGAAATATATATTTTACTTCCACATGCTTGGTTAGATCATGCAGACTTCGAAGGCTAACAAAAAAAATCTGTCATGCAGAGCAATATGCAAACCCATTTATTTTCTATTTAAATCCTTCTTGACGGAGTGGACTTTTCTTGAATTTGAAAACAGCAAGCCTGTTAACTAAACTCCAAAGGTGGAAAAGTCTGCTTGTCGACACCAGGCTTATCTCACTGTACTATCACTTGCGCAATAATTATATCAAGTGCTGTAGACACAATTTAATAATTCAGCGTTTGCCAGCTGCTACTGAAGACTTCCCATCTATACTAACCACGGGGAAGGGCTGTGGACTCTCCAGTGGACTGCTTGACAAATTTGTCCCCATCTTTTATGTCAGCAGTGCTCTAGCATGCCCATTTCTGTTGAGGGATGTTGGGATAATAATAAGAACAGCACAATTAGAATTCATCAGCCCAGCAGAAAAGCTCACCTGTTGTGGCTATTCAACAAGAGGTTGCCCCTGATAACAAAGAGCAAAGTATGGAAGCATAAACTGCTCTGGCAAATACAGGCATCTCTGTTGACCTTCATAGTTCTAGACATACAATATGCCTCAAGAGAGTCAAAAGGCATTTTGATTGGTGCCAAATCCAACAACCCTGACACAATGACGCCCTCTCCTCACTTCGCAGACACAAAAGATAAGTTCTACCACAATTTTCCAGCTCTGTGTTGCTCCTTCTTCTCCTGGAAGGTAGATACTACTCCTTCCTTTACAAAGTAGTTTCCTTTCCTAGTTTTTGAGCTCCACCCATGCTCCTTAGGCCACCTCCACACTGGAGATTATGAGCTGGATGCACCCTTGGAGAAGTGACCTTGGGAGACTTACAGGTTTCATTTTTGTTTATTGACTTTGATATAGACTGTGGGTGGATGTCTGGGGAATCACTTAACCTGCCTTTGTCTCAGATCTCTATCTACAAAATTCTTTCTTTTACCTTGTCTGTTTTGATTTAAGCAAAACAGACCCCAACTCCTAAAGGTCACATGTGCTTCAGGAGAAATATTAACTTGTTTGGCACCTTGATCTTGTTAGGGTAAGCATAAACCAAATAATTAATCCCAAGAAATGAAACAAACTGAAGCTTCCTTTCAAGCACTGCTCTCCAGAATATTTTTACTTTGAGTGAAGGATAGTGCAAGAATAAGTTGCATAGTTAGAAATGTACCTTGTTTACCCGCTAACAAGCAGAGCTAAAAAGTAAATTCTGCCATGGGATTCAAGCAATTTGGAGATTTAACGTTGAATGTCCTTTTGATATTGTAGAGAAATTACACAGTGCACATACTAGTTTCTAAGCTCTGTGCTCTTGTTCCCATTTCTGAGCACTGGAGATGGTCTGGAGACACAGAGGAGTGGTGCTCCAGCCTAATTGAATAATGCATCTCTCTGAAACAGACCAAGCCCTTCCCTAAATCAAGTTTTCTTCTCCTGTGGAAAAAATTGCCTAGCACGAATTTAAGATAAAAATTGTGGCCAAAAAAGAGGGTTGTAATAGTCTATCCTGAGTAGAATCGCTTGTTATTTTTAAGCATCAATGGGCACCTCAAGGCTACAGTGCTCAGTGCTTTAGAAACACCATCAGTATGCAAAATGAATACTTTTAACAATATCTGGTATTTTTTTTAATTCAAAGCTTGAACTCCTGTAGTCACATTAACAACTTTAATACTCTGAGGTTGTACAAGAGAGAACAAAACCCAAGTATCAAATTCCTAGCAACAGAAAACATCTATTTTAAATAAAAGAAAATGACATATTTTCATGTTTCTATTTTCCTGGTTTGCCGGGTACACGCATACACAAGATCAGATTCACAAATACGTAACTTGGCAACAAAGTTCTGCAAACGCATCAGTCCTACCACTTCTCTCATGAAATCCTTTTGTTTTCCAATGTTGCGTACACACCCTGGGTATAACGCATATTAGACCTCTTGTAAATTAATAAAATTTTAAGTATTACATAATTATGCAATCTCATTTTGTTGATACATTTTTGAAATTCTCCTCACAGGAATCTGGCAGATGATAAACTAACAATGAGGAGAATGGAGACTAGCAAATAGTTACTGGAAAAGTCAAGGGTAGAGAATCACATTATCTGTACCTGTTCCTTCAAACAAAAGCTACTGCCACACTTCAGACTTACGGCTCTGACTAACATCTACTGACAGACTTAGCTCATGCCTACCTACCTGCTTCTCAGAGAAAGTAACTATGTAAGGAGTCCTGCCTTGCTGTCTGCATTTAAAAACAGAGAAGCGCTTACCCTTGCTTGCTTTTATTTCCTTCTGCTACACATTGCCATGATGTCTGCCTATATGCTGAAGCGGACTGTCAGTGGAAATCTCAGTGCTGTTTCCACTTCCTTCCCTTTTAATAGCTAGTTCAAGAAAGAGGTAGTAAATTGGCATCTGGAGTATTGGGGCCCAGGAAACTACTCAGCTGCAATTGAAATCTGGTGTGTGTCAGGTGTGACGAGTTCTAGGGAAAAAAAATCAGAAACGTCCACAAATGAACCACAAATGCCAGAATCACAGCATGGTGATGAAAGAGGCTCTTCAATGAACAGAGTGCTCCGTGGTCACTTATAAAGGATTATTCAATTATCTAATAACTAAACCTTTAGATAATGAAATATTTTTTAAAAGGAGGATGAAAAAAAAAAAAGCCAGCAACAAGGACTTTGCTTGAGCAGATGTAAAACTGACACATCTGCCTCCCTCGATACTAGCAAATTGGCTCTTTCAATATGCTTCATTTGTTCTCCTGCCAATTGCTGATCTCTTGTCAATTTACTCTCAAACTTGGAAGAAAATTAAATGGTTTGATGACATATTGGTTTCTGTATTTTATCTTTGAAATGCAAAATATATATTTCAATGATCTTAGAAATGCTTCACATCTTTGAAATCTTTGCAATTGTAAGATGTTGGGCTTGATCCCCATCTGGAACATAGGGGTATAACTCCATCTAACTAAATTAAGCTAGGGAGTTTGTCACAGCTGGTGATCTTGTCCATGGGTTTTCCACACATTAACACAGAAAATGTCATATACTTATTTAGAAATATGCAGCATGAAAAGGGGTGACTCCCTGTATGCTTTAGGCATGCTTGAAATTACCTATACTAGATGATTGCCTAAAAGTGCTTCCTAATAGCCTTAAATACTCAAAATGAAACAACAGAACTGTCATCACAGCAAATCACACAAAGAAAGAAAAATGATAGCAGCATTAACTGCACCAGCCACCTGCTCCATAAAGGTTATTAAAATGATAGAAACAGTATGTTGGCTATGCCATACGTGCTGGCTAAAACCCCTAGCAGGTCCAATATCCTATGCTACAAGTTGTAATTTATATGCCTATAATTTATACAACATCTATCAAAATGCCAGCTGGAAAAGTCTGGCTACTGACTGGTGTATTATAATTCCTTGCTCTGTGGCTACTTACTTCTTTAGTCACAACTTGACAGGAGGATTTCGGCACCAAAAGCAGGACTTCCACAAATGCCTGGATTGTGCTCCTTGGTATGCTCGGAACTGCCTTGACCCTGACAGCAAGAAGTGGCCTGGTCTCTGTTTTTTTTTAGCAATGCTTCAATTTCCCTAGGAACACTTTGCCAAGGGATGGGGTCCTATAAACATGTATTCCTCATACACCTGTGGGGACTTGTGCTATGCTCAACACAGCTGCAACCACTTTTATTCAAACACAAGGAGAGAAAAAGGAGAAAGAGAAGGAGATAAAGGCAATGTCCTCCTCATCAGCAGTGTTTTAGCATGCAGGAGTTTAAAGACAGTCCTAAACAAACCTGCTCTCCTCTGGTCCTGAAAAGCACCCTTATCACCCAGCTCAGTCCCTGAGCAGAAACACACCCCATCTCTCCTACTGAAGCTACTCCCGTTGGCAAAAGCCGTTCAATCAGCCCGAGCCCACAAGCACATCTCTCCAGCTGGGCAGGTAGCCTCTTCATGCGGGAGTCTTGATTTCAGGTTCCTGCCCTAAGGATGCCTAATGTATTTTTTCCAAGAATTGTTTAAAGTAAAATAATCTGTCATATAAAGGAATGGAAAGAGGCTCATTTTCAGAGCCACTGCCACTGTAGATGGCCAATATAGATGAAAGTGTTTCCATTTAGGCATTCTTGACTGAAAACAATGGCTTACCTCTCTTTATGCTAAGCTTACCCATCTGTGAAAGCAGACACATTACAGTTTACCTAACTCAGAGAAATGGAATAATACAACTTCGGCAAAAGAAAGGCTCCATCTCATTGCTTTACTAGACATAAAAAGGTAATATGAATATATGATTTTAAATCAACATTGAGATAGTGTAGACTCTGGGACATTTCTGATATTGCTTTGGCTGGATAATGTAATTCATTTTATAACAGGTCTCTTGCCATGCTTGATATTCCACAGAGCCAGCCTATGTTACAAGATGTACAGAGCTAATCTGCTGAGAAAAGAAATCATAAACAACACTTTAGCCTGCATTATTTTATTCATGAGGGCATTATTCTAATCGGTGCAATCTTAAAGTATGGGTTGGATCCTGGGATCATGTCGCCATTATGAAATACTCAAGTTTGTCAGCTTCAAACATTCTTTAATTCCAGAGGAAGAAGGTGGTGCAAAATCTTTAAAGCTGTCATATCTGTTTTAATGATTTTTTTTTTCTTTTGTTTTTGCATAGTTGTATAAGGAAAGATCTCATTACATTATTACCCATACTTTCCTAAGTGAGTAGTTCGAGCAGGGTATGTACTGCACTGGTAGTTAGTTTCCAGGGTGGAAGTGACAGTATGTGCCTCTGATTGTCCCCAGCACAGGACGCCTGGCTTTCAAGAGCTGCCAAAGCAGGCATTCAGCACTGCAAGAAACAGGAATCTCTTGAGTGAGTTTAGGCTGTTTGTTTTTTGTTTTTTGTTTTTCCAGGACCCAAACAGAATTTTTTGTAATATGTACACAGTGTCCACACATTCCTTACAAGTCAACCATCACATAGTTTCAATAGCATTGTTTTCACAAGGTAATCCTTAGCGATATACAAAATGAAACCTGTTATCTCTTTGATGAATGTGTTTTAAAGTCCAAGGATAAGCGTGGGTAAGTGACACAAAGAAGACAGTGAGGATTTGCAGAGTGATGACAAGAGCTGGCAGAAAGGAAAACTAGTTTCTTTAGCAGTGGCTTCTCAGGGGTTATCGCCCAATATAATTTAGCTGTACAAAACCACACTTGCGCAGTAGATATAAACTGGTATTAAAACTTCATTAGACACTATCCATAGAAATTATTTTAGAAGGGTGGATCTCAAGGTCATGCTGACATTGACCAGAAGTTCTTGCTACATCAGATGCTGAGAGCTGTCTCCCATGACAGTCCTGGTTACTAAACCACTGTTAAATGTCTGTCTTGTCACAGATTTATTCTGTATGTGCTTGAAACTGAACCATGTCACATATTTGGCAGGAAATGTAATCCCTCCACAAAGAGGATTTGATCCTCGGTGTGATCCTGCCATTCTTACACACGAATAGCTCTTGGTAAAGCCAGTATAAGGTCTGTCCATGTAGTTCCATTTTGAATCATAGAATCATCTAGGTTGGGAAAATACCCTCAAGATCAATGAGTCCAGCCACAACCTAATTCTGGCACTAAACCGTGTCCCTAAGAACCTCATCTTTACATCTTTTAAACACTTCAAGATTCAACCACTTCCTTGGGCAGCCTGTTCCAATGCCCAGCAACCATTTCCATAAATAAATTTTTCCTAATATCCAATCTGAACCTTCCCTGGTGCAACTCAAGGCCATTTCCTCTCCTCCTATCAGTTGCTACTTGGGAGAAGAGACCAACACCCTCCATGCTACAACCTCCTTTCAGGTAGTTGTAGACAGCAATAAGGTCTCCCCTCAGGCTCCTTTCCTCCAGCCTAGACAGCCCCAGCTCCCTCAGCTGCTCCTGGGCCTCATTGCTTGGTTGCCTTGTATGTGCCACATGGTGGCTGATCTGCTCCATGACCTCTGAGTAGGTGACAAGGCCCAAACATGGGGTTACAAGAGCAAAAGCTCCTGTCCCAGATAATCCACATGGCCCAAATGGCATGAAGAGAGATGGGCTACAAATTGCACAGTGCACAAACAAGATGTCCACATCTGAATTCACACACACAAACTGGATTACTTTGTTTTCCAAAGACCCAAGTGACAGATGAGGCAAGCAGGAGCACAAGAATTACTGCAAAAGAGAGCAAGGCATGGTTCCTGGCTTGAACAGCACCAGACAAAATCACTGAATGTATGACAGCTGAGGGATCCGTTCCTAGAGTTGACGGTTCCAGAATCCCCCATCTAATCAACTCCCAGTTTTGAGACTCTCTTTGACTTTCCCTGCTCCTTTCTTCAGTTCAGACCATCATGGCAGTCCTCCTCCCCTCCTAACAGCCATGCCATGCCATGCCATCCCGTCTCTCTGACTGTATCACTTGGATTATAGCTAGTCGCATCTCTCTGCCATCCCTGGTGTTCTTCTGGTACTCCTCACATGTGATGCCACATTGCTGAAAGGTGCGCATTTGGGATACACTGGCCCCTTTGCCTGAAAATGCTACGTGTGAATCAGCAATTGCTGAAAGTCCTCCAATGAAAAGGGGAAGACAGGGAGATTGAACCTGCAGTTATCTTCTGGTATGATTGCTCTCAATCTCTTCTAAGATAATGGAATAAATATTAGGAGCGTAAAAATCATCTGGAACAACAGGGGTACCATGACCAATACATAGTTTGTATTTTCAAAGAACAGATCATGCCAGACAAATGTAATTGCTTCTTCACAATTTTCTGGGTTAGTGTACGGAAGGAACAGAGTGGCTGCAATACATCTGGGCTGTAGTATAGCATTTGATTCAGTGGCACACAAAATCTTATTAGAAAAATAATTTATAATGTCTTGGATAAGAGTGCCGTCATGTGGATTGAAAACTGGCTGAAGGAATGTAAACAAAGGATAATGAGTCATGACAAACAGCACTGCACTGAGCTGTGAAGAGGTATCCAGTTGGGTTGCTACAGGAGCTGGTGTTAAGCCCAGTTTTATTTTACATATTTATTAATGCTCTGGAAAAAGAACAGCCGGAGAATAAATTCACAGATGAGAGTAAATTACTAGATGTTGTTAACACCAATCAGGACAGAGATATTATATAGAAGGAAAGCAGAGAGGATCAGAATGGGAAGAGTCAGTGACCAGATTTACCTATACAAATATGTGAGGTTTTTATGTCCCAACTGATAATAATGGGAGCCCACTGACAGACCAGCCAAAAGCCATTTACATCTGGTCTGTCAAAGGTTGGAATAGAGAAATAACAACAGAACCAGCTAGGAGATAATAATTAATTACAACATTTCCTCAAAAGATCCCAGAAAAGGCTTCACTCTCATTTTTTAGTCTCTATAAATTTCAGCATTTGGGATTTTCAAAAATTTTGGCTGGTTGTGTGTTACAGAGAAGCATACAGCAATGTAATACAGAGTCGTCTGTCTTCACATCATTGTATTATGCCACTTTTCTTAGGAGAAATCAGTGGCAAAAATCTCACCATTTTCTTTGTATACTGTGTTTACTTATACCATTAACATGAAGAGAACAGAAGTAGTAAAAACTGACACAGAGGTAATAAGATCTTTCAGGAGTTTCACTCTCCACAATCAACTCAACCCTCCAGGATTGAATCTGCTCAGAGGTGTTAAAGCACAAATAAATTCTCTGGCTATTTGCAGCAGCTGCCTAAGAGATCCCACATTATAGAAGCAAAAATATTTTTTTTTCAGGCACTATATTCTACATGCTACAGAAAAACCTGTGAAAGTATTCCATTGTCTTAATCTATTTTAGTGAAACTGTGCACAGAGTGCTTAATTACAGTATTGTTTTATTTTTTTTTTTTTTAATCCATTTATATGGTTTATTTGTATGATGAATTTCATATGGATCTAAATTTTGTGAATTAGGTTTTGGATCATTTATATAGACCATAGGTCTAATGAGACCCTTCAGTTCAAATAAAATTTTGCCTCTTAAGATAACATTATGTTACTCAAAATGAAGGCAAGCAAAATAGGTAGGAACATCTCACATAAAAATGCTTCTGAATACTAGCAACAAACAAAACATTCCACAAGACCTGCAACTGTTGAGCCCTAGCTTCCTACTATTTTATGTCTTGAGTTTGCTTGTGTTTGGCGGCTAGGGAAATGCAAACTCAAGTTCAAATTGTTTTCATGGCTCAATCCAAAGTCAAATTACCCTTCCATGTGGATTCTTCAGGATATGTGAGTTTACATTGTAAGTTCTCACACCAGGTTATTTTTTTTTTTAGATTTAGTGGAAGACAACTTAGTTCCAAAGGTACTGAGGATGATGACACTTCAATGTCACTCCCACAGAAAACCTGAACACACTAGCTAGAATAAAACCATCCATTAAAGATTTCATTGTTCTCTACTTTCCTCCCCACTGGTAAAGACTGATATGGAAAACTGGAGAAAAATCAACCTGAGAGGGCATAAGTCATACACAGATGCTTTCAGGTAGCTTCAAGGTATGAGGATGACTTCAGCGAGGAACTGAAAACCATGTCTGGCTCCAAGCATAGATCCTGAATGCTTGAGGATCTGATTTCAGACAGTTAGCGTGGTACAGAGCAGAGGCTCTCAATGACTGTCATGAGAAATCAAATGAATCGGCCTTTTGAAATATCACTGCCAGTGGTCACTATTTTTTCATATAGATATCCCCAAAGAGACTACTAAGGAAGCAAGGTTAAAAATTTCCAGGAGGAGTTTAGCTGTAGTAATATGCAAGTAAATATAAGTGACAATGCTATTGCTTGCATGACATAAAACAGTAGTGTGTGGATGTTTTATTTTTTAAGGGAATGTTACATCTTACAAAATTCCTAGGACTGGTACGGGAAAAATCATTTGGCCTGAATCTCATTTGGTGAAAACTGCTGTAGTTATTTAAATTTAGAGAATGCCTTTCAAAAATGATAAAAAGTAATTTCAATGGGTTCTATTGTATTATAGTTTTCTCTTTTGTCTCAAGAACTGAGTCTATTTCTCTGGAATATTTGCAGATACTTTTCCTTCCACCAAAATTTGTACCGAACTTAAATCAAAATTTGCCTAGAAAACTTATGTTGAGCTTGTTTCTGGCAGTAATCTTGCAGCATCTTTACATCTGTACAGCATTATCATTATCTCACAAATTCACAATACTTTAATGCTGAACCATACTATTTTCCATAGAGGCAATATCCTCAGTGCTGGTCTGAATGCTCTGAATGTTAAGTGTCTGTCTCTGGCTGGATTCTCTACATTTTCTGTCTGTGAACACGTAGCACATGGCTCTTGATTACTACTTTTAAATTGATCTGTGCCTGCTACGAAAATATATTGCTTCATAAAAGTCTCTCAGAGTATCAGCTTCCAAATTAATGATTTTTCTCTCAAGCTCTGACTTTGAGAGCTTACAGTACAGATTCGTGCAGTCCAGCTACTTGAATCAAATTGAAATCCATCCATCTGCAATTCAGATCCAAATTCTTTCAGTGCTGTTGGCTCATCTCTAGGTAAAGAGCAGCTGTTGTCCTGTTAAAGTGACTGTAAATAATTCTAACTTCAAGCTTCAAGAGTGAAATTCACTCTGCTTCACTGGGGACCACTTAATCCCCAGGATATGCCGGGGTTTAGGCTTCAGCTGGTGGGAGCTGCATAACTCCGCTGTCAGCAATGGAGCCGTGTTGCCTTGCACCGGGTGAAGATGTGGCCGTGGCAGCCGGTGCACAGAAGGGCAGTGCTGTATTCCAGCTCCTCAGCCAACAGGGCAGCCAGCACTTGCTGGGTACAGAGGGATGTGGGGTCATTACACTGAGCCAGAAACCCTGACTCGTTACGCTAATTGCACAGGGCAATGTACTCCAGGTGAGGAGGTGAAAGAGGCCAGGCTTTCCTTCTCATGCTGTGACCATCTCTCATTTTTCATCCCCAATGAGCCTGTTACTGTGCTTTTTGGGGGCTTATGTGCATTCTGTAACACAAACAGCCCCACACCAGAGAAAGACTTGTTTACAGCAGGAATTCAATAAAGTGTCTAAAGGAAGAATTTTCCAATGAAAAGAGATGGGCTCTAACCAAGAAGGAAGGTACTTGTTTTTAAAGAAACTCTATCAGAACAGCAGATGAATCATGATGTGATAGCACTATTTGAAAGGATGTTTTGAATGGAGCTGTCAGCAAGTATTTTAATAGCAAGTCTTCAATTTCTGCTTTATAGGGTTTTTAACCACCAGGAAGAAAACATAAGTAACAAGGAGGGATTTAGGAATTGTTTAGTGTTTGGCTGTTCAAAGAAAGAAAAAGAGCCCTCCACATGCATTGCAGCTAATGAAAATTGCCATTATAGGTTTTTTTTCCTCCATTTGCGGATGTTAAACACTGTAATAATGTGAAGTCCTTATGATTTTCTAAATCTTCTCAATAAGGAGGATATTATCTACTTATTTAACCACCAAATCTCCAACTGCAAGGAGCTGCTACCACCAGCAGCTCCTGCTCATTCACATAGTTCCCCTCCCTAATTAAAGGGTCTTAGCAGTTAAAAATAAAGTAATAAATCAATCAAAACCCCAAACTGCCAACAGATGATAGGGAGAAAAAAAAGCAGCACTTCAGGGACAGATTTTCAATTGCTCAGCACCCACAGCTGGGATTATTCTTTTGAAACAGATCAGTCCTCCTTTAGGCACCTAGGATAGAGGCATACAGTTCAAAATTGCTCAACAAATATTTCCTTGGAAAATCCACCCCTAACTGTGGCTTTGTGTCCTACAGTCATTGTGGCTTGCAAGAGTCAATCGCAAGTCACCTCCCTGTTGGAGGGAAGTCATCAGCATCACCCCTTCTGCAGGAAACTATAATAAAATACATTACTGTACTCATCCGTGCTCTTGCTATTCCTTACTGCAACAAGAATAGAGGCAGCAAGGATATCAAGAGACTATTTTTACCACACTGCCAGTGAAAGCAGAAATAGCCCTGCACTTGGATTTCTGTTGCAGCACTCAAAACCAGATGTCCATGTTGAAGCACAGACCCCTTACTAGTTTGAATATCAAGCTCAAGCTTGAATGCTGCTGTCTGCATGGCATTCCTTGAGAGTCATGTCCCATTGTCAAGTTTAAAGTTTTGTGAGTGTTCATCAGTATAAGGCCAAACCTTGAATAATAATTCAAGAGCACTTCACAGCTAATAAAAACTGCAATAGCTTCCTCTGAGAACAGAGAATGCAGCCCAGAGGCCTCTTAGCACATCCCTTCCCTCCAACAAGAAGCATTTGGTGGTATTAGCATACTACCTGTTTATTCAAGGAGATGTACAAAAAGTTCAGTTAACAGTCCTTTCCTTTGCAGCCAACAGCTGTGTAAATATTATCCCAGTCTCTCCTTTGACATCTGTCTAAGCCTCAGTGCAAAATGATGCAAATGGAGCTCAACACTCCTATAGCCCACCCTGTGTCCTACACACCTAGGACTGAACACCCAGCTTCTCCTGTGAGAGCTGTGATGACAGATGATGCACCCCTGAAGTGACCTCATTTTCTAGAAATAGCCTTAGTAAGAATTTCCCAGATTTTAACCATAGAGCTGAGTAAGATGAAAGCTTTGCAGAATTAACATACCAATATTTGCATGACAACCCTAAAAAAGCAGCCAAATGACAGGTCTGTATGGTTTACAACTGCTGCTCTGCATAGTTTCTATTTTGATTGGGCAAGATGAAAAGTTGTGTTAAGTTTTAGAAACTTCTCCTCATCTCTGCTTTCAAGTCAATACACTTTTGAAGGCTATTTGCCTTTCTCATTTTCTCTGTGGTAGTTAAGGAGATGAATTTCTTTCTGTATGCACCAGATATCACTTACACAACGGGACAGAAATATTGATATTTTTATATTGCACAGTGGGTCACATTTATGAATTGATGCATGCTTCATCATAGCTCTAAATAATGAAATGTTTTGGATAGGCACAAAGGGCCCAAAGCTGTTTGCCTGAGTACCTCCAGGTTCCACTGATCTCCCTTCTGAATTTCTTACGGTCTGATTTTGAAAAGGTAGAGGTTCGTCAGGATCAATGCTACCCACAAAAATGATTTATTCAAGACAAAAAGTAAGGCAAAACCTCTACCATAACATGATTTTCCCCCTACTCATTTTCCATCACCACAAAGAACAAATGAAAGTCTCAGAGCTCCTATTTAGGCCTGCAGAGCTTAGCTGAAATTCTTTTTCAGTTGATGACATCTTGAAGAGTTTCTCTGCCATTTTTTAGGGCCTCTGATGTTTACGAGATCAGTGATTAAGACCTTCATGCGGTGCAGAGATCACTGCTGCAATAACTTGCTGTCCTCCATGACATTCCTGACACAAGCTGTGAGCCAGGGCTATGCTGGCCTCAGCCCATTTGAACTTTGGGGATACCAAAAGCCATTATAACTCTAAGAGAGCAGTGAGGATCACCAGGCTCTCTCCCAACCTGGGACCAAACATGAGAAGACAGAGCAATGGTCCTGGAGATAGACCTGCAGTCCCTCTGCATGGATAGTGCAGGAGAGAAGCAGTGGTCTCCTGGTGTAGGATGAATTCACTTTTTCTCTTAGTCTTCCTTGGTTAAATTTCTGGGAATAAAAACTGCAATATTTCAGCCTAATTTCACATTCTTTAAAATTGAGATTCAGATGCTTTTCCCCAAATAAGTATTAAATATATAAACATGCAAGTCACCATCTACGCTTATGTTCTCACTGTAACTTATGTAGATTGCTGCCTATGTGCATAGCTTTCATTACAAATAAAACATAAAAGCCAAAGCATATCCTGAAGAGCTATTTTTCTTTATTGCCACACCATTACACGAAGCCTACTAACATAAACAAAGATTGGACTTGGCTGTTTTTGAACAAATAACCATTTACTGTCAAGACTTTTCAGGAGCTTTCATTTCCCTTTTTGAAAAACATGATCTTGTGCCAACCTAACAAATGTGTGACATTAAGTAATAAGCAAAATAATGGGACACCCTGCCACACTAGTTTATAGACAACTTTAGACTGCCACAGTTGTACAAATCTAAGCAAAGACAGAAACCCAGTTAAATAAAGCAGACAAATCAAAAACCCACCAGTGGAGACCCTGGGGGTGTAGCTGCTCTTCCTAAATACTACAACTGGCCTTTCAAGCAGAAGGATGCACAGGAATAAAGGTCCAAGGGCAAGAGCTGCCCATGTGCTGCTCTCTCCTCCCTGCCACTGGAATAGCGTGTGGGGGAGCACAGCCAGAGAGCCTTTTCCCTGTGCCATCTCCTGGCACAGTGGCAGAGAGCACAGGACAGAGCTGTCTCAGCCTAAAATGAGCAGCCACGAGCGTGGGGGCAGATCAGAGCAGAAGCCTCCGCGCCTCTGCTCTGGCCGCTGCACGGCCACAGGTGAAGCTCTGGCCAGTGGTGCTCGTTGAATGTTAATTCCACCAGAAGCTTCCATTTTGAAGTTATCGCGAATCTCTTAAACTTAGCCCGAAGTAATCACACAACAACCTATCCATTAGACAATGAACAGATATTATTCAACTTCCTTGTACCACGGCGAAACAGCCGCTTCCTTCCTGCCAGTGATTGTGCTGGTGATTAACTGCGCAGTTCAAGGTGAAAGAAGAATGCAGTTCCAGGCGTATATGGCTTCCTTTAACCTCAGCAAAATACAGTGCCAGATATTTCAATTAGTGTGTACCAAGGTCAAAAAATCAATTTCTTATCGCCGAAAACCACACATACTGTAAATTTCATTTTCAAGCCATAATCTCTAAATTAAATCTGTGTACCTAAAAAATATACAGTGCAAAATTGCAGTCCTTCAGCCCCCTCCTCCTCCTGCAGCCGAGCAGCATTTTCACAAACATCACCTGGCTTTGTGCTCTATATTTAGAGCACAATGTTTGGTTAGATTCTAATCTTCTTGGAGAATGTCATTATCTCTTTCTTTGGCAAATAGAGGCCCAAAGTGTCAATTACCTTCTTAAACTCTTTCATATACACGGGCCTGAGCGGGGTTTGATATTCTGTCTGCCAACAGCTCAGTCGGCAATTTTTCACAGTCATACACAGAAAAATTGTTCACTGGCATATCATCCTAGACAAATTACACATTTCAAATGAAGTTACAGACAACTTCACCACTCCTGGCTAGTTTATTCTGGAAGAGGAAAACAAACCAACAAACCAACCCAAACAAAAATAAACCTAAAAGAACACTTTTTTTCCTGCTATTGAATGTTATGAGTTATTGAACAGAGACAAAAGTAAAATCAGTATAACAGACTGGAAATCTATGTAGCTGCACAGAAATTACACCATTGTCTCTTATGTATGTAATTCCTTATGATACTTTCCTCGTTACATGGGTAACACTAACATTATAGCCCCAAAGGCAGCTGCAGAATCCCACAGCTATAGCAGGCTCTACAGTGTGCAAACCGAGGTACAGAAGATGTCTCAAGGAAGTAGAATTCATTGAAACAATTTCTTTCCAATAAATCCTGGTCTTTTCTTAACAAAAGCTAATTTCAGAATGCATAAACCTGACAATTTTGAGTTTGCTTTAAATTTTTTCACAGAAAAGGTTGCTTTTTATTCACATACCTACTTATGCATAGGTCCCTGTGTCCACATTTGTGTACATTTAGTGTACATGTATGAGTATACATGTTCTGGAAATATCTCCCATCCTTTTACTTCAAACCAGCAAGTGAGAAGAATGTATTGTTACTGTTGGACCTTTTGGGACCACTTCAGATGCTAAAGATCCAGGAAGTGAATCATATCTCTGGCAGACACAAAGTAAGCAGACTCTGAGATAATAAGTTTAAAGTTCCTTAAATGAATTTTCCCACATCCTCTAAACATGTAACATATTGATTGATTCTTAGGACCATAAAGCAGGATGAAAAGAGTATTTTCTGAAGAAAGGAAATTAGCATTATTTGGCAAGGGTTAAAACACATTTTGAATTAAACAAATAAGAAACCATCCATGTGCAGCTGATCAGCTTGAAAGTTTGGGTACATTTTTGAGAGAGACAACTAACTCCTTTCCACCACATAATCTACACATATTTTTAAAACTTCTTAGATGGAAACAGGACTAATTTAAAAGAGAGACTGGATATGATTAAAGATGTAACAAGAAGAAGTTTTGTTTCTTCCTGACCCGTTCATAAAATGCATTACTGTATTTCAGTCATGCTCAAAGTACTGTTTCAAGAAAATGTAAACAAAAACATGGAGAAAAAAAGATAGAGCTGCTTTTTTTTTTTTGGCTCAAATTTTGAATGTTATGAGTCTATCATGGGTTTGGTCCAAGGCTTATTAAGATCAGGGTCAATCTTACACCTTATTATAGTGGGCTGTATCTCTGGCCCAGGCAAACTGTGTTTTCTGGCAGTAGGAACCCTCTGAAAATTTCTGTCTCATTCAAGTGAGAAACTGGAAGGGATTTTTTCATATGTGTGAGAAAACTGGATTTGGCACTTTGCATAAAATGCTTCGAGTCAAAAATTCATGGACTCAGCCATTTATAGGAGTAAGACAATTGGAATAAGACAGCCTCCACTGTGTCTTATTCAGCAGGATCATATTGTTACCTCAAAAATATTGCACTGCTTTCCATCTGACTAATGTTCTCATGCATCACCAGGCACTGTTGTAACACACTCTCCCCTTTCAAATTTCCATTTACTCTTAAAAGCTTCAACTAAAATATACTTTCAATAGTAGCTACTTACAATAAGCAATTTCAGTTATAAAAAGTGAAGTCAACTCTGCAAAACCACTGTTTTGACTACTAGTGTTAGCCAAGGGTATGGCTGTTTTCAGGAACATAAACATAGCTCCATCCTTTATGACTGGAAGGCAACCATGCAACAGCTGGTTAGTCCCCAGCAGTCTACACACATCACAGCCATCAAACCCCTCCCAAATTCACAGAAAAAGTGTAACATCTTGCACATTAAAAGGTAAAAGCTATACATAAAGCTGTAGGTCCCCAAATGGCCAGGAACCTGCTGCATTAATCTCTGCATTAACACCCAATGTTTCCCAGGCAAGGGGACTGTCATGCACATATAAAATCCTCCCAGATAATTTGTCCAGGCTTTTCAATTCCATTATCTGCCTACAGTTTTATTCTGGAATGTGGGATCAAGATACCTTAGATCAGTAACATTGCATGGCTCTGCAATGTCTGCGCTTCAAGAAAAAGTGAAAAATATTCAGTTACATTATGACCGATGAAGACGTGGAAGGGGAGAAAACATTTTGTCCCCTGGAGAAGAACTCTGAAGGCATGGGCTTAATTAAATATAATACCTCCATATGTAATAAACAGGTTGGTGCCTCCTAACACGTCTTGGGATCACCATAAACCAGACATGAAACGTGAAGTAGGAATCCTGAATTCAAAGCCCTTTCACACAGTCCATGCTCTGGTTTTACCATGTTCCACCCTGAAATTGTGTAAAAGGTCCAGCAGAATCTGGAGGCAAAGCAGGAGAGACAGGGAGACACAGGAAGAAGGGCGAAAGGAAAAAGGGTGAGAGAAGAGCCCAGAAGCTATGAGGAATGTGTCAAAAGGGCTGGGAATTTGTGGTCTGCTTTGACCTCCTGCTTAGCACATCCCAAATTTTCCGCTGTGTTGAGCCCTGTTATTAGTGTTTGGCTAAGGCATATCTTTCTCCTGCTGTGCTATGCTAGAGCAGCTGCAATTTGCCTTTTTTATAGCTTGTGGTAACTGATAGCAGTGAAATGAATTTAGGAAGTGTGTGGATTGGATCTTCCGTATCAGTGATTTCAGACTATTTGGTAAACACAGAAGTAACATGCAGTGATATATGCCTGCTGGTAACACAAAAAAACTTCTCCTCTGGTGAACTAGCATTTGGATTAGATAGTTTTCTATTGAAGGACACTTCTGGATAGAGTTAAATATTATACACAATGGTTTTACAGGGTCATGTTAATGTTAAAGGTAAAAATTCCCTCAAAACTATATACTGATTGGGTGCTTCAGAGTGGCAATGGTGACACCATTGAATCAAAACAAATTCAGTGACTGCAGTAAATGCTGATGGTGGGACACAGTGATGTTACCTTAGAGCAAGGAGCTGATGTCTCACAGGAAAGCTCCTTTTTACAGCTGGCAAAAGCCAGAGAGTTAGTCGCATGACCTTCACTAAAACAAGAAAATATGTTTGTGTTCAGATATTGAGTAGGCTTTGAATTTTATTCAGCTGAGTTTACACAAATTGCCCTGTGTTCTAACAGAGATTCTACATTTTGATATAAAATACTACTTTGCACTGATGTATTTTTTGCCTCTAGCAAATGATAAATCCTCCTACACTACACTTCAGAAAGAGAGTCAGTGCCTGATAGTCTATGTCCCTGCCCACTATTTCTGGAAGAACTGTAACTATTTTACAAGTAAGACTGATTAATTTTGTGGTATAATTTTCAAGCGACATTTACAAGGGAATGTTGTGTAGGGATATCTGGGAGGGATATTGTGTTCAGGCTTTTCCTGCTTGCCTGCCTACCCTCCTGGAACAAACAGCACTGCTTCATTTTCCTTCCGTATTTTACAAAGTTAAAGTAAACACTGCAATCACACTGTTTACTTTAATTTCCTACAGTGTGCCAGCAAAACAGCAAATTGGCAGTCACCAGTCAAGAAGTAGCCAGTATTAAAACAGCAGAGCTGCTTAGGAAAGCATCAGTGATGCCAACTCATTCTTCCTTCTGTTTTAAAAATAAAATATTGGCTTCTATGAAGTTTAACTTCCACCCCAGTCTTCTCTAAAGAATCTGAAATTGTGTTTGTTTCCCTTAAGTTGCTTTTGGAAGAAAGCTAGGTTTATGAGCAACACCTAATTTATATGGTCAACACTTTTTATATGAAGAAATGGATTTAAAATAGTGGCCAATATATGCTGTTTATCTGTAAAAAATCCATGGCATTTTTGCACAAGAGGAAGTTGTCTATAAATCAGTCTTATCTGGATATATTATTATTTTTATGCCAAGAGCTCTAGTTGTCCTGTTTCAATTAGGTATATGATAATGTGAAGCTAAAACCTCATGCATTACATTCAGAATACACATCTGTTCAAGAACAGAGTCCTAAAAGGCAAATAGTTACATTTTCAGAGGCCGTTCTCTTTTATCTTATACTACATAAAGCAAGGAATATAAATACAAAATAAGTAAGAAGCACAGGATAGTATTTTGTACCTCAGAGGTATAAAGCTTGACAAGGTGACTCATTTACGGTTTTCTGGAAGATACTATACAGAAGGAATTTATTGCTATGTAAGTTATAATTCCAATATATAAAAGAGGCCAGATCCTACAATCAGTTATTCTCCTGACTATGTGCATTTCTGCACATATTTTTACTGAAGACAATGAGATTATGAAGAGGATTAGTTTTTTGTTAGACTGGCCAAAGTATGCCTTTGCAAAGTCCAAAACATGACCTAATTTAAAGTGGTTGAAATCTTGTGGGAAAGATTGTAAGAGGATAATTATTTTAAAAGCCATGACTTTGACACCAGGAAATTAAATTCATATCTATATGTCTTTATCTATACACAGCAAATCCAATAATCTTGAGCTTTCTGCATTCACTTAGCCAGCTGGCAAAGGGAGCAAAGTAAAAACTAACAAACCCCATTCCTAAGGTATCCTGACATCAGTGATTCACGATTCATCAATAACGGTGCTGGGAAATAAATGTAGCAGGGCATTATTGCCTTTTGCAGCACAGTAAACTCAAGGGAAAATGTCTAAGTGTATCACATTGAAAAGACAGAGCTAGCAAAATAACTTTTACAAGTATTTAAGAGGTGTTACAAGCAAGTGAAAGTAGAAAAACAAATGTAAACCTTTTAAATACAGTGAGAACATACCTATAAATAAAAAGGGACAATTTCCAGCTACACAAGCTTAAGAGGACTAACCTGAAATCTAGCATTCTCTGTTGTTCAGCATTTTCACAAGGAGAAAGAAAGAATTGCTCGTTCCAGAACAAACTCTAAAAACAACCACTGTTCTGCTTTAATTGTCTATCAGGATAAGCACAATGAAGAAGCTGGTTCTACTCTATGCAAAATTAATAATGTTGTTGACAGTAATTATGACTTTCACAATCTATCTAAATAACTAAAAGGGCAAATATGTAAACACAATGTACTGTCTATACTCTTTAGAAAATGATTGCATTAGCACATAATTGATGATCTCCTTTGAAGGTGACTGGACTACCCATTGTAAAAGTCGAATATTATTAACTAAAGGAAAATAAGTAGCTGTCTCCAGAACAGCAGATACACCTGCCGCTTTCACCACACAGAACAGCAACACCTAATACATCATTAAACAACTGAGGCTTTGCTTTATGTTTTGGTAGCTTTAAACTGTTTATGATGGGGTTCAGCCTATATTTCTAATCCCTTTTAGAGCCTACCCAATTAAAATTCAGGTTACTTGTTTATGCTATTAGAGGACTACTGCACAATATTAATAATGCACCGTGTAACATGCTGCCCTAGAGAAACATCGTCTCTCTTTGAGGGGCAATAGCCACATTGTGCTGATACAAGCTTTGCTGCTTAGCTGGAGGGTAAGTGACTTTGGTGGTTGTTGAGGTATTTTACCAGAGAAAGTATTGGTCTCCTGACATGAGGCTTGCTTCAAATGATTGCCACTTAACTGCAAAGCACCACGAATACATGTAGTAACTGGTTTGCCTGGACTGACATTGGAAATTTTATTTTTAAGATTATGCTTCCAAACACTTAGTATAATTATTAATAAAAAATTAATTAACTCACAAGATTTGTGAATGTATGTTTCACTGTATTGAATTTTCTTTAAATGATTGATAAATGTTTTTATTAATTTTGAATGTAGCTTTCCCCAGAAAAAAATACAAGAAAGAAAGAAAGAAAGAAAGAAAGAAAGAAAGAAAGAAAGAAAGAAAGAAAGAAAGAAAGAAAGAAAGAAAGAAGGAAAGAAAGAAAGAAAGAAAGAAAGAAAGAAAGAAAGAAAGAAAGAAAGAAAGAAAGAAAGAAAGAAAGAAAGAAAGATACTGTATGATAAAAAAGAACATGGAAGGTAAGATAAATCCATCCTCACACAAATGGATTTAATAACATCAGCAATGTCAGTGAAGAACAACAGGTATCTTCACTGTAAATTTAATTGATCATTCATAATCACAACTTTCTAGAAAAAAACAGACAATGTAGAGGACACCGGATCATGGCAGATAAGCAAATGCTGGTTTGATTTGTTCTGGGTAGTATTGTTAAACATTGTCTTGTTTTTCTTCTTTCTCTGCATTATTCACAAGTGTAGGCCCTTGACTCTGCGAACATAATGTGCACTTAACTTTCAAATCAACCATCTTACTCATGATGGTAAAATTGAATTAGTGCAAATACAATACTAGTGTGGTGAAGGCCATTTCTTCTTATTTTCATTTGACCAGCTCGATAGACAAATAATGATGGACCTATATTTAGGGCAAGGTTAGCATTAAATTTAAGAAATATGTTTAGTGACTACATGACACATGATGCAAAGAAGAGGCTGAGGAGAACAGTGTTCAGGCCTAAGAAGAGAAGGCAAATAGGAAATCACATCGCTGTCTACAGCTACCTAATGGGGATTCATGGGGGTTTACAGAGGAGATGAAGCTAAACTATTAACAGCAATGCACAATGGTAAGTGCACACGAGAGGCAAAAGTTACAAGCTGCAACAAGAGAAACCACAAATAGATATGAGAGAAAAGTTTTCAATATTCTAGTAGTCAGGCTCTGGAATAGGGGCCCAGAGAAGTGTGCAATCTTCATCCCCAGAGATACTCAAAACTCAGCTGGAAAAGGCAAGGAACAACCTTCTTGAAGTTGGACCTGCTATGAGCGGGGAGCTGGACCAAATGACCTCCAGAAGCCTCTTCCCAACTAAATCTACAATTTTGGTGATTCTTTATTGTTTGTTGTTTTAGCCAACTATATTTTTCTCCAAGCATTCCCAGCTTACAAAAGGGTAGGCAGGAAAAAAGCAAAATCCTCTTCACATTCTTAATTTTCCTAAAACAAGCACACTTCCAAGTGCACCATGGCAAATGAGCCATAAAAATCCAAACTAAATGTGGGCCACTTACCTGTGCTCACAGCAAATCAAAGTGCCTCTGTTACTGCTAAATTTCCCAAGATGCATGAAACACATAAATCTAACCAAATGGATGGTTAATATTCATAACTGCTTCTCAGGACACTGAAAACTGACAAGATTCATATGGATTTCAGCCTGCCTGCAGCTGGGCATAGCTATATCTAACAGTGGAAATAAGTACTTGAGCTATTCTTAGTGGAGGATGACTCAAAAATGGAGGCATGGAAAACATCTTTTTCCTTGGATGGAGGATAAAGGCACCTAGAGGCAGACCTCTCCATAGGATTTCTGGCATATTTCCCTTGCAAACAGCTGTAATGGGAAAATTAACATTGGCTTTGCAAGCAGACATGTCTCTGTGGCACACCACACATCTCCTTAGTCTTCTGGACTAGCCCAGAAGCTGTATTATTTGTCCATGATCAGCTGCTGGGAAGAGTGACCTATTGTTATTTGTGTGTGGATGAGATGTGAGGGCTGTAAAGTAGCAGTCATGCCAACTCCAAGCTTCAGAAGTCCTGAGTCACAAGGGAAATTGCTGAAGCTGAATCAGAGAAGACACATCAGCATCTCTCATGGAAAAGGAAAGGAACAAAACTGAAGCTGGAAAACAGGTCATACCCAGCTGGGACGCATGGTGTGCTATACTCAAATACTGGGTTGAGGGAAAGTTGTAGAATTTCTCAGAAACTTCTAATGTTTTCGGCTTTGCAAACATGTTAGTACGAGATGTGACATTAAGTTTAATGCTTGAGCCAGCGGGCTCTTGCTAAGTTTTTCAAGCAAGCACATAACAGACATGCATATAGGTGAAATCTGTTTACCGTAACAGAACGTTATGCCATTTCCTGTATATCCTTGGGAGCAATAGCAGCCTGTTGTCCCACCCTGAACTTCACACCGGGCGTCTTTGTGGCATGTCATGTTGCAGTTTGCAGAAGTACAGCCATAGTCCAGCAGACTGGAAATCAGAACTGTAGCAGAGGAAAATGAGACTTATTTGTTTATCTAAACACCTAATTCCAAGCTCTAAAAACAGATCTGGGCAAAAGGTGCCCATAAAATTGGTGTATTCCAGTAAACTTAACATCACACTCAGCTGTATCGCAGGACGGGACCAGGGCCACCAACTACAGGGACTTTGGTAAAACCACACAGGGGTTAGAAAGAGCGGACACTGTGGATTAACAACTTGTGTATGTGCTCAACTGGTATAAAACTGGTAAACAGTGTAGAAGTTACTCAGTGATCCAGGGAAAAAGTTTGAAAGGCTTTCAAAGCTCTCTAGTACTTTCCAGAAAAGCTCAGCCACTTATTTGCACTTTGAATTATGTATTTAGTGTTATCCAAACCACCCTACACTCTTCCATACTGTGTAGCTAACAGATATGCAATGGTCTGAGAAACTAAATTGACATGTCACAGTATTTAGTGCATTATGGCACTAGAGTTTAAAAACCTGTCCAAATTATTTAATGTCTTAAAATACCATTTCCATGTTATGAAAGCACTGTCTTTTTTTTTCTCCATCCACTGAATGATTCCTAAACAGTATAAGTACTTTCCCATTGTATGACTGCTTATGATTTTCAGCACAAAGGAAAAAAGAATCTCCCCATTTGAGAAAACTAATAGCTCACTGAATAAATTATACCTATTCTGTAACAGGTTAGAAATGAGGCAGTTAACTCAGAAGGGAAAGTAAGTTTTTTACTTTGCAATTTATAAATTGTTATCAGGACATAACTAAGGTTGCAGAACACAAAGCCCTTTTTGGATGCTGTCTTGCCCTGTAGTTCTGCTTCACCCTACTCAACTGTTATTCTAGATCTTTGTTAGCCTAGTGTTACAACCATAGGTTTCATTGCTTCAGGAAATCCCACTGAGGCATTGTTTTCTTGGACAAATTAAAATTTCATGAAAAATTAAAAAGACTACAAATTACACAGAATTTTTTAACAATTATATATAATCTAAATCAATTTAGGGATCACCCAATTTCATATTTTCTTTCTGTTTTTGAGGAGACTACCTTCCAGAGATTAAAACAGGAACCTATGGGGTTCCGTTGTCATTTTACTGTTTATGGCGTGTAAAATCTAAAAATCTCCCACGCAGATGGGGTGCGAAAAAAAGACAACCAACCAACCAACAGCCCCCCCCCCAAAAAAACCAACCAATCAAACAACAACAACAACGAAACAAACAAAAAACCCCACAAACAAAAGAAACCAATACAAAACCAGAAACAAACAAACAAAAACCAAACCCACACAAACACTCAGTGTTTCTGGTTTTTACAGAACAAAAGCCACCATGAGATAAAGACTGCCATTTGGGTGATCCTAACCATGCAATTACCAAATCCAGCAGCAGCACTAATCAAAGCTATGGGAGCTTTCAGTCCCACATGCTCAGCAGCTTTCCACCATCCAAACACACTAATTCCTCCCCCACCCCAGCATCGCTGCCCCATAGGTCTCCCTGCCAGAACCCCACTCCCTTCCCACCTGCCGCTTGCTCCCCAGGGAAGGAGACTTCACCCACCTAGGAACGGGAGCAGTTTCATTGGTGATGCTGCTGCGGCGCGGTGCCCGGTGCAGAGTCCCTGTTTCACAGAAAACACCTCCCTGCCTTACAGTGTGGGACTATGTGCAAAATACGCACACATGCCTATCAGGAAAGCGACGTCCGTGTGCAGGCGCTGCCCTGACGCTGCTCTTTGTCCCGAGCTTCACGTTTGCAAAAGCTCCCAAGACTCACAGGCAGGACAGGGAGGGTCAGAATGCACTAAGGACCTGGTCTTCTGGTAAGCAGGGAATAAATGAAAAAGTACAAGAGAAGCAGGAGCCTGGGTCTTGCACGGGATATTGGAGAAGATTCAGGGGTGAGGGAGTTAGAGGGAAATGGGTTAAAAGAGCTTCTTGGGAGAGCACCTGGTGCAGGGAAGGATGAAGGTGGAAGGGGTGAGCCACAGCCTGTTGGCAGGAGTAAAGGAAAGGCAGAAGAATGGTGGAGCAGATCAGGGAGGGTGAGGAAGAGGTGGAGGAGATTAGTAACTAGCTCAGGGTTTACAAGCTTGGAGGTAACTGTCTACAAGCTTCCTTCCACCTTTTCCTGGTAAGCTGCAGGTATGTGAGCCCCAAGACCCATGTTTTTGGAGACAATCTTGGCTGGCTGCAATCGTTTTTCCTACTGCTTTCTTCAGTTTTGGGACAGATCCTTACTGCAGCCTAGCAATGTGGCTTTAAGGGTAGTGGCCTGTGAGGAGGTACAGGAAATCCACTGAACTCTGCTTCGTAAGGAAAACAAAGATGTATACGCAGGGAGGAAAGAGGCAGGAAGGCAATTGTATGGCTGGGAATCTCAGCAGCCAAAGAAACTGAAGTTTCTATGGGTTTATGGGACTGAAACAGGGTGTTGTATAACAGGACATACACAATATAGTGAATTTGGTAAACTGTTTGTGTGTCTTTGTGTTAAATGTGAGAACAGTTCTTATTATAGCATCCTAATTGAGGAGACTTCAGCATGTACTTACATTATGTATGGACATGGAAATATTTTCTCTAATCTTGTTACGGATAATGTGCATACCATCACTTCCCAGCTTCCTGGAGATGATGACTCACATATTGAAGCACTATAAAACCGAAGCATCGATATATGTCTGTCTTTATAGTTGGAATCAGAGGGACATGCACAAAGAAGTACACTGCTGGAAGAACGAAGAGTATCTCTAAACTAAATAAAATGGACATGAGGCTGTGGAATGTTGTTATGACAAAATATCTCCTGTCTGACTAGAAAGTTTTGAAGTTGGAACTTTCATAGGGAACTGATGGGAAGACATCAGCTTGCTCTTAAGAATTATCTGTGGATGTGGACACATTTTTTCCAAACTTGTTAGGAAATATTTGCCCACCATCATTTTCCAGCTTCATGACTGCTGCTGGCTGGAGTTCAACAGGTTAAACTCTACTCAGGCCAAGGAGGTATGAGGCATGTAGAAACAGCACGTAGGTGTCTGGTTGGCACAAAGTACTTCTGTAGTACCTTGGCAGAGAGAGAGGAAGCTCCAGCAACCGGATGTTAATTTTCGATGACCCACAGAATAACGAACAAAAGGTCCAGGTGTAGGAAGACTGTTTGATTTTGTGAGGGGGGGGAGGACTTTAAGGGGAAGAGAGGAAGGACTAGGAGCTAGTTTGTTTTGTTAAGTTTTCCCGTAATCTAATACATGGGGACACGGAGGAACAGAAAGCCAGATGAACTGAGGGGAGCTTTGATCTACATGTCCTGTCCTTCATGCTGACATGCGCTGAATTCCAGCAGACTAATAATGGCTGGGTTTGGAAAGCCTATAATGCAAAAATTATACCTTATTTCCCTGTGTCTTTTCAATCACCAAAATCAAGCTAAGAGGTTTTTAACAGTAAGCAAGTAGAGAGAGCAAGAATAACCTAAAATTCAGGTCTTAAGAGTTGGAGACATAGTTTTGAAAAGTCAAAGACGTGTGTTTCAATTTCATCTAGACATAAGCTTTCTGCCAGGGGTGTTTGGATAGACCGGTTGGAGAGCAACTTCATGAATCATAGTGATAGTAAATTGGTAGCAGAAACTTTACTTCCTTTTCTTATTCAAGGCCTAAGGACACAGGAGAAATAGAGGATGACTCAGAAAAAGACATAATTTCACTATGAGAAGACAAATGCCTTTTTACTAGAAAAGCACAAGATAACTTGCTTTTTAGTAGTCAGTGGTTCAAACTATCAAGGGGCGATGCCAATCACATCAGGATACCTTCCAACTGGAATAATATTGCTGAACTATTTACCCCAGTTACAGTTATAGTGGACAACATCAAAGCCAGTGCACAGGTCCAACTGGCAAGTGGTTTACATTTGCGACCGGCAATGGGTGAGGAGGGAGCACATAAAGAAGAAAGATGTGGAAGAACAGAGCAAGGACAGAAAAAAAGAAGGTTAGGTCAAGAGGAACTCTGGGTGATAAAAGGAGCTTTGATCAGATTTAGAAGGCAATAGGGAGACAGTGAAGAAGAGGGATTTAGGAATATCTTAATGAGATCTCAATACTGGGAGCAGTGGATTACTTTTGCATTAGACTACTTTAAAAACTGGCTAATGTGAGTGTCAGTTAGAGGCTGAAGACAGCAAGGTCACAGTAGGCATGGATGTGGAGAAGGATGGACCTGACAAAGACTGTATGGGGAAAATGAAGAGGAAATGGGAGATTTCTGAGACATTTTGGAGATTAAACCAGGAGGATTTACTGATAATATCTATTGGCATATACGGATAAGGAGTTAAACAAGTGGAGATGAGCAGCTCTACACATGAGAAAGCAGACTCTTTCAAATTTGTGCTGTCAAAATTTTCAAATGATGCTGAGAAAATACATTGAGGTGTCATAAAACAGAACTATTTATGGGCTCCTGTCTTTATAAGCAGGGAGGAGAGGTATGCGTAAACATGTATGTTCCTGGAAGACTGGAGAATATGTCTAAACTAATGTGGAAAGTCGGTACTGCAGAATCCATCCCTGTTTGCCTCAAAATAAAGCAGCATTAAAAAATAAATGGTTTATGGAAAATACAGCCTTTCCATTTTAATACATGGGAAGAAAAGCCCCAATTCTATATTTAAAATTGTTCATTTTATAAATGGGCTCATTTATCTTTGCAAGTCTGAGTTAGGAGGGCATAAGTAAATGAATATACACAAGTTAACATGCTTGACTTCAAACCACACATTTTTGATTAGTGATCACTATGATTACAATATCTTATGTCTAACTGTAGAATTCTCAAGGTTTTTGTGGGGTTTTTTTGCTGGTGAACTGATAGGAAGACATCAGCCTGCTCTTAGAAATTACTGGATATTTTCCAGGCTTTGCATTGTGAAGAAATGTATTCATTCACAGTGGTTTTAAATGCAATTGGGATGCTGATTGCGCAGACAATGCTATGAAACTAACACCCACAGCTGATGAGGGAGGGAAGTTAACACTACCTAGAGCTCAGCCTTAGGTAGCTTTCAAAAGATAAGTATAGATAAATATAGAGCAACTGCTTTCATTCCAGAAACTGCCTACCGTACCAACAAAGGAGCAAAAACCGAACAAAGCCAGTATTAGGTGCGTTTCCTTTAAATGAACATAAGCATGATCTACTGTATTAAAGATATTTATTCCTTTGGTGTGGTCAAATTTGGACTGTTAACTGGATATATACCAATGAGCCTTTAATGCCAATAATAAAAAGATGATCATGATCTTTACTTTCAGCCTTTTTTTATTTTTTGACAAATGACGGTTCACTTGAATCACAAAGTTTGCTGCCAAAAGGAAAATGAGATATAAACCAGATTGAGGATGCACAAATACCTTGGATAAAGCTTTTTGTGTGATGCATGCTGTTGTTTTTGTTTATTTGTTTTCTTTTTTAAGATGAAATTAATTTATTGGCTTCAAACCAAATTCACTTCAAGAATTTAGGTGGTCTTTGTACTACTTCAGAAAAGTTTCATTTATCCTACTCAATAGAGCAATTATAGGGTATTTTTTTTCCTAGTCAATAAAATTGAAAACATACTTAAATGTCAGATCAAAATAATGAATTTCCATGGCTGGTTAAAATTATTTTCAACAAAAAAAAACATTTTTCAAACACGGATTATTCTACCATAGAGCAGCCTACCTCAGAGGACTCTAGCCCAAAAGCAGTGCTAGCGTCTGTTTTATAACTGCCTCATCTTCCTGTCTGAGCACCTCATGAATCCTCATCATTTTATGTGTAAACATCATATTCCATCTGAACACAGAGGGCTGAATATATCTCTAGGGATGATGTAACTCTAGGCAATTCTGAAGCAATAAACACACAAACACACATAAACATATGCATGCGCACATCCTACTAAATCTGCGTAGCTATGTCCATCCGAAAGAAATTGCACATTTCGGTGTTCACAGCCAGCTTCTTTCTGCTCTTTGCTCTACCTAGGATGAAGTCATGAAATGAGGGAATTGAAAGTGAATGCAATGTTTCTGAAAGCCAGATTAAGTGCCCTGAAATTGGGCTCTGTTTCCACCCCTGTCATAATACAGAAGCAGTGTACAGACCAAGCATAAAGATCCTCACAGCTAAAAGGATAAAGTAATTCAGTTTACATGCCTGTTTATGTTCTCCTGGGACCGGTCGTGCTATGGTAGTGCTAATGATAGTCACATTTCTGGAGGAGGTATACAAGGAATCCCATGAATAATTACACCAATGAAATACCAGACTACCAGTTGTTTTTAATCCACACTTGTTTTATACCACAGCATTAGATACGAAGGGCTCTTACATTGCTATGATAATATGTTAACCACTAGATAACCAGGCTAGCCCCTGGAAGACCACAGTTAACTCTTCTTTGTTTTACTTACATGGGAGAAGAGTTCTGACACTTCTCATTCATCTATTGTAGTCTTAGACTTGAAGTAGTGGCAGTCACTGTCTGAACCTGTCCAGGTGCTTGTCCTCATAACATTCCAGTCAATATTCCAGTAAGCCAATCAAGACATTCTGAATTTTTTCTCCTCACATAACAGGCTGAAAGATGGTTGAATTATAACACAGGTTTGGGTCCTTATTGAATTAACTTCTATGTCTGTTGAGAAATGACTAGATCCTAAGCAAGGATCTCAGGATTTGGTCCTACACTTCCCAGGAACCTCCAGCTGCCATTGGGCTGTGTCTTGCAATGATGGAGGTCCAAAGGGGGCAGAGGAGGAGGTGTGCCCAGCCAGATGTGGACACAGGGATGGAGAGCACCTTGGTCAGATGAGGTATACACAATGCTAGAATAGAAGATGCTCTTTTCCATCCTCTCAGTCCCTCACAGTTACAAATGTTCTGTTTAACAGCTCCTGGAATTGCCATCTCTCTGCCGCTTTTGTGCGCTGCCCCCCTTCTCACTGTCCGGCCATGGCCAGAGCACTCTGTCCCCAACCCTGTCCGTGCTGCACCACCTCCCCCCAGCTGCATCCCTCTTCCTTTCTCCCAGTGACTCCTCAGGAATTTGTGCATTTCCTATCTGAGAAACCTTGCAAAAAGAAAAATGCTTGAGGACCATGCCAGGGAACAAAATAACACTCAGAGGAGTAAAATATTGGATGATCATTTAGGACTTAGAGCAGAAAGTTCATCCTATGAACTGCCAAGAGTACTATAAGTCAAAACAAAACACCTGCATACAAAACAATTGTATCATTACTGACTTTTTGCATTATCCCTTCCTAGGCAGAAGGCTTTCTGCTGTATGGGTCAAGAAAATAATTATTCCATAATATTATTTTTCTATGATATCATCTCCTTCATTTAAGGTTTCAGGAACATGGTAGTTGACAGGGAAGTTGTAAAGTTTGGAGAAAAGTTGGCAGTAGCCCACAGATCACAGGTGAAGTCTCTCCACTCAGTGACAGTGTGGACAATACTTTGACAGAGAGAAGACCAGAAGGAATGGAAGGGACAGGTCCTCAGGCCTCCCCACTGCTATTTGATTGCTTTTCTAGCATCCCAGTCATTTGGCAAACCATGTATTCATGTGGACTGGCTCCAGAAAGAACTTCCTTTGGGCCCTGGTACTACACAGCAGAAAGTTTGTAGCAGCTACAGAAAAGCTCAGGCTTTGTCGCTGCCTGGGACACTGATTTCGAGCCATATTCTCACTCACTTCTTTGTGCTAGAGGCTCATGTTCCCGTGGTGTTAGGGCATTGATGGCTGAGCTCTGGCAAGTACTGTTGAAGCAGTTCAAAATTGAAGCCTGTAGTATGCTGGCTTGACCCTCTGCTAGAGACCACCACTACAGCAATTTATCTCAGTTCCTTCAATTAAAAGCTTAGGATCTTCATTTCAACCAAATTACTCATTGCTAAACCTTTCTGTTTGTTCTTTAATGCAAGCTGCTGCATTGTGGCATGCCTTGAAAAAAAATGAAAACAAGCCCATCACAGAGATGTGCATTATTTTGTATGATGCTGATGTTCTTTTGACTCTAAAAGTAAACTGTTTTACTTGCATCCTTCAGACCACTTTTCACATGTGTCTGCCATATCCTCTGGATTTGTTCATTAATATTTTGACTGTGTCCCTTCAGAGCTGTGTTTTAGCTTAAATTGGTGTAATTCCATCCTTGATATGGTAAATTAATTATAAATAAATCTAGCAATATTTTCCCCAACTTGGACTCCTGTACAGAGGTCTAGAGGTCACTAATTCTTACATTAGCCCTGCTTTTGGTAGAAGCAGAACTGAAGAAATCTTTCTGGGCCAGATTCACTCTTCCACAGGAGTGGCTTCTAGGCTTTTTCCCTTCCTTACTGCTGCTGGACAGTACATCCATCTTAACCCAAAGAGGTTAGAGCCAATTCACTCCCCATCAATAAGTACAAATAGTTCAAATGATTTCTTTTAGTGTTCATTATCTTGTACATGTGTGCACTGAACTTCATCTGGTATCTTGTTATTCAGTCACTCAGGTTTTATTAGCTCCTCCTGAAACTCCTTACTCCGCTTCTTGGTTTATATTAACTTCAATAATTGTGTATTGTCAGCAAATTTCAGAACCTTGTTATTCATCCCATTTCTCATATCATTAAATATGAGTGGTGAGCAAATAGTGGAGGAAATTATTCATGAATATTCATTTGAAGTTAAAAGTAAATTCCATTTTGACAGCATTCGTGACTAGTCCTTGTTCACTTTCTGCAAACAGTTGAGTGCTAGAGATTTACTAGTGCAAATGCATTCAGGAAATTCACATTTTACTCTCATATACAAATAATCCCTCCAAACAAAATTTAACTTGCATGTTTTTAGGCAAATCTCACAGGGGATATCTCTAGAGAGGGATAGAGTCCCAGAAGCTGAGAGTATGTTTTGGAAGATCCCTCCCCTTCTCATGCAGAGACAATCGGACACAAGTAAGGAGAGAAATGCATTTCTGATACATCCCATCCACCATCTGTATCTGTGCCCACCCAATGCCAAGCGAAGCTTGCAGTCCTGACCAGCCCTCAGTCGCCATCTGCACTGGCTCCTGACCAAACCCATATTTCCAACTGTTTTGGCTTATGGATTGGCTGTTCCATGCACCCTGGCGTTCTGGTTCAGTCCCATCTGGCAGGGGATTATGGGCTCCCAGCAGGTTTGGTTGTACAGGTGCTACCTGGTATTGGTCAACTGAGCCATTCACGGCTCCTGCTAACAGGCTGCTGGCCACCTCTGCAGCCCCAGAGAAGCCACAGGCAGGCAACGGGACTCTGAGGGACCCGGCCGGCCTCAGGCATTTCAAAGAGTAACAGTGTCCCTCACCCATACAGCAAAGATTGCACTGCTTACATGAGGCACAGCTTCTTTTTAAACATGACTCCATATATCTCTGAAACAATGTCATAAGATACGTCATAAATCAAGATCATAAAAGAATGAGATATTTTATAAGAGCAGTTAAGAACTGGTCCAGTCTGTTACCACTTTTACATGTGGCACAGCAGTGCTAGATCAAGGTTATCTATTAAATTCACACAGATACTAGAAAGGTAAAACAGAGAAGCAAAGACTTTGAATAAGGCAGAGAATCTGCAATACTCTGAGACAGTGCACAAGAAATGTTTCTAAAGCAGAGAAATTGATTTGACTTCCATATGCCAAGAAGAGGTTGAATGGCGGTAGGTGGTGAGCAGCTTAATTTGATTCTCCCCATTCTTAATTCCTTATTATTTTTGAGTAGCGTTGATACTGTGTTAAGTGTAAATAGAAGCCTCTTCAGTTTTTTCAGTAAATTCGAATCTATGCTCCACATTAAGCTCTGTGTGAGCACAATGTCAAAGTTCTCACACACACTCACAGAGGACCATTTGGAGCTTTAGATGATTAGCCCAAATTGTTTTAAGGTCTGTTCTGCACATTAGTATAATGACAAAACCAGAACGGAACATAGTCTGCAATGCTCAAACACTAGCAAGAAATATGTATTTGCCTCTGTTATATATAGTTCACCATGTGAACACCCAGGTATGGCAGGCACTTCCTGAATAAATTCCTACCTGCAAACTATAGTGGAAATTTTGCTTACGCATGACTATAGGATTTGCTCTTTAAAAGAACTGAAATGCAGTGAGTCTGTTCATGTACTGCTTGGACTAGTACACTGAAGTCTTCATTTACTAATTCAGATTTTTCAGATTAACTATTTTAAGTACTTTCAAAATATACTGCTGCTATATATATGTAGCATAGCCAGTATTGATCATACCATATGATACAGCTTTTTTTCATAAGGCTACAGGAAAGGAGACGTGCAGATATTCATATGTAACTTCCTTCACAGAAATCCTTGTATTTAAAGCAAAAGGAAATCAAAATGAGATTCCATTGTTTAAATGAGAAAGTGCAAAAGTTCATGACTAAATTAATGTAATTCTAATTTTGACCTTTAGACAAAGCATTTAAGAGCTTTCCAATAGTGACATCATTTTTACTTGGTGCCTATGCCTTAGTTTACATTGTTTTAATTACTTAAAGAATAAAACAACTATAAATTAATAGTATATGGGTGATATATAAGTTATAACCCTAACATTCATCACAGCTGCTTTAATTCAACTTATGATATGCTGGGCTTCTGCTCACAAATCCCTTTCCTACAGCCTTACAGCCATGATCCTAGAAGCATCTGGGCACACAATTGATGTGTGCAAGAAGTTTCTGTGTGCTTCAGGGAACTACAGAGACATGGAAGATGCACATGTACATTTGCTATTCTGTATTTCACACTGTTTGCCAATCTCAATTCTTTAAAATTCTCCCCTAGGTATCTCGAATTATCTTTTATTTCAGTATTTTCAAAGCCTCCCTATCAAGAAGAGGGTTTCCTTGGAGATTTTGAGAAGATTTTGAGCTCACTGAAGTCAAGGGAACTATGCTGCTTTATGCAAGCAGAGGATCTAGTCTGATAGTTTCATCTTTGTGAATACAGAGCAGAATGAATTTATTCAAACTTATGTAAGCCACATGAATAACTTTGTTTGAACAATTCTGTTGTATCCCCTCTGCATTTACAGTATAATTTAGCAGACTGAAATTAATTTTTCTTTCCTGATTATGTTTTCTACAGACATTGGAAATGTTGATGAGTACAATATAGTTTTAAATGATATGTCTTGTTTATGCTTTTTTCTTTATGGTCCATTACTTTAGGATTTGAGTGGAACCATATGATTATAGTCTTAGGTTGTCATGCAAATGGACTCATTTTGTTCCATTTCCCATTCCCCTTACTGTCCTTGTCAATGCGATGGATAAATCTTGCTCTGTGCTCTGTTCCTCGTAGACTTGCAAGGCTGTCATCAGAGTGGATTAATCTTCTGCCTGTGTTATCACGAAATTCTCCGTCCTAACAATGACTTATCACTGAATTTAAAGCCTGATACTCAATCTGTAGACTTAGTCTTGCAACAAAAATTGTAATGAGAGCTAAAAAGGGTACAAAACTAATCCACTGTTATCACAGTCTTTGAATTGTAATTTCATGGATTTCCTCAAATACGACATTTTACTGAACAATATCAAGAGAGAACATGGTAGAATAACCTACTTGAAATTTCAGTTTTAAATGTCACCTAAAGCAAACTTCCAAATTGTTTAATTACGTGACCATAACTGTATTAGAGGTTATTGCCGGCACAACTGCTGCACAAGCAGTTCCTTCGATAAAAGCCAGGATGTGGACAAACTATTACTCAACAGCAGTATGAAAACACTATTAAAAATAATGATAATGGTGGGACTTAAACCTAGAATATTACAAATTTTAGAGTTATTGCTTCCACATATAGTCCCTTAACTCTCTCTTTCATGCTTAGCTATTGCATGTTTTTTAAACTGACATGTGGTTGTTATGCATGCTTCTAATTTATTATTTTCTCAGGGTTCTTACATGGGCCTGTGTTATAAGAAAAAGATGTTTTAAGCATTTCTTTAAACTATATTTGTGTGTGCTCAAGATACTAGATGAAATATGGAATGTTTAATATTTCTTGCTCTCTGATGTAAAGGATAAATGGCCAAAAGAAGCCAATTTAAGCTATTCTGGATGAAAATAAAGTCTAAACTTCAAGCTATCTTGATGTTTTATTAGCACATTAGGCTTGTCTACATGGAGATTTTAACATGAGGAAAATAAGTCAGTACTAGAGTATGTTAAACAAGTAAGGGCTTCCACACCACTTCCTAAAGCTGATTTACAGAAATTCCCATGTTAACCATTTCATTTACAGATTCTGTTTGTTTGACTTCATAGTTGGCAGTTTTGGCCAGGAACCCAGTGCAAACTTTTGCATTTCAGCTCTGTGATTTTTCTCACCGTGCTTTAGGAGATGCCTCCTAGAACTGGCAGGAGGCCTGAGACTTGCTGTGCTAAACTGCCATGATGCTTCTCCCATAACTCAGCTGTGTTTTGCCAGCTCCATTTCTAAACTGCCATGAGAGCAGCCTGGAAGACGCGCTGCTCACTTACAGCAGTCTTTAATATAAACAGGATAATGTCTTGTATTGGCACTCACACAGTCAGATGGATTTGGCTTTGTAGCTTTGGAGGTGCAGCATTACGGATTCAGGGGAAGGAAATCTGGAGGGTGAAGTAAAAGGCAGTGTGTGGTTTGCCTTTTTTTTTTTTTTCCCTTTCCCTTTGAGGCATTTCTCTGCAAATGCTTTCACAAAGTGCAACATTGCTGCTCTTTACTTGGCGAGCTCTGAATGCTTGCTAGGATGCAATCCTGAGAGGAAAAGCATTGCTGGAGAATTTTATGCTGGAGAAGGTGATGATCCTGCTAAGCTGTTTGGCACTCATTTGAAGTGACAGAACATCCATGTGAAAACCCTTTTTCTCCCCCAGATTTAAAGCAGTGGGAGACTTGTTGCCTACAATACCGAAAGAGGAAAAACTTGAAAGAGAGCAGAAACAAGCAGGGAATGTACTGGGTAGTTTGGATGTTCCCTACAGGCATTAAGCAAATTCAGCTAGGACTGTAATATACAGTGCTGCCACTGGGTGAGAAATTACTTCCTCAGAAATGGAAGAAGACCTGGTTAGAAAGACAATTTTAAGGATGAAACCTGCCTTGAAATCAGCATGATTAAAAAACCAAACCAAACCAAACCCCCAAAACAAACAAAAAACCCCACACCAAAACAACAAAAAAGACCCCCACACAACAAAAATTGCTTTGCTACAAGCTCTTTACGAAACCCACACCCACAGATCTCACTTTGCACCCACAGTACAAAGTATGCTTTGAAAATTATTAACATTTCCTAAGAAGTGTTCCTAATTCAAACATTAACCCATCAATGCCCACAGCTATACATTATGATTTGCAGATGCCATGCAGTGTTTATCCCCAGTGCTCTCCCTGAACTATAGCACTGACACAAAGCTCAGCCTTTGGACCCAGCACCCGTTCCTGGCTTTTCCAAGCTCCACAGTACAGACTCAGAAATATCTGTACACGAACATCTCTCACTTGTCTGCCAGGTCACGGGATTTATGATCACTGTTAAAAGTCTCGTCCTGGTCAGACCTCAGCATGTATGTCAAAAGGGAGGGGTTTTTCCTTTATGGTATCTTGGGACCCTGTCTGGCTACAGCAATTTGTGAGAAACTTTCCAGTGTGTTGATAAACACACTGTATGTGCGCATTTGTAGAATGGTTTGGCAAGGTACTCTCCACTCCAGGCACTGTTTTTGGGAGCACTGACTGAGGCTTGATCCTGTCCTGTCTTCAGTCCCCATCACAAAGCATTTTTCCTTTGACTCGGCACTGGGAGTAAGAATTACCATCACAGTTTCAGTTACTCCAACAACATCTTGCGGACGTTTACTTTAGTGACACTCCTCCAGATGGGACTGAGCATGCAGCTCTTTAAGTCCCAGAGCTCTACAGATGTCCAGATGGAAGACTAGGGAGCACAGCAATCAGTGAGTAATTGGCTAAGTGATAGACCTGCTGCAAAGCAGCATTACCTCAGCCTTAAGGAGGATTAATTACAAAAGACCTATGATGTCAATTAATTCTCTTTAAAAAGTTGCGTGTGGATTCAAGACACTTTAAGTCAAAGAAGCTGTAGTTAATTCAACATAATGTGCCTACATAAATAAGCAAGTGTTGCAAGGTATTAAGCATTCTATGTATCCCAGAAATTGAAGTATCTAGGATTTTTTTTTGTAAACGGTAAGAAACTGATCCCCTCTGCCACAGAGATGGTCTTCCTAAAGCAGACTGTAACTTCCAGTTTTGTCTCACATACAGCACCCAGTGCTGAATACTGAATGGGAAGTTTGATCCCAAAGTGCTGATAAAATACAGCTGATTTCTCAGCTTAGGCTGACAAGATTTCTTCATGCTTAAAAAAAATAACATCTCAAGTGACAAGCCCTCAAGATTTCAAAGGAAGCCTAAGAGAGTTTTGTTCAATCAGAAGGTAAGAGAGATGCTCTCCCTGACACATCACTGCAGTCTCCATGGAATAAGACAAACACCAAGGAGGGCGAAAAACTACTGCTCAGTTTAACACGAAGACTTTCTTTGCGAGCGCTAATTGGAATGCAAATCTTTGTACCATAAAAAACCTGAGCTATGAATAGAGCATTGGAGTTTAATTGATTAAATCTGTCAGTTTCTAAAAAAGCAGGAGATACATGCTCTGATCTACTTGACTCTCAACAGTTTTATTAATAGACGTAGGGTACTTCAGCTTCCTTAGAGATGCAGGTATAATACTCTGTATATTTTCACACTGAAGTGGATTTCCTGTGAAAGGCTCAGAAGAATGAGACTGATTCAGCAGGTGAGCTGGACTTGCCTGGCAATGGCACGCTGGCTCCATCATCGCCAGCTGACCTGTTGGGGCTGGCAGAGACTGAATGTCATTGAAAACAGAGGTTTGCCATTGTTCCATGAAAGATATTACAGTAAAACACGTTATACATAAGCTTGTGAAACACCAGGAAGTCAAAGAGAAAGAAAGAAAAATAAAAAAGCACTACCTGAAGCTAATTGTTGTTTTAATTTCATTGCCAAATAAGTTTTAGCACTAATATGATGATATTTTTCCAAACCTTCAGCTGGAGAAAGCTAACAAATTTATGAACCTTGTACTGAGTAATGCCCTCATCTTTGGATGGGTATGACAGAGCGTATGGGTGTATGTGTGCAAGGAGAATGTTGGCCCATCTGCATAATGTTTATTGGTATGCAACGTGACAACTTTCCCCACAGCTGCTTTCTCATTATAACTCAGGTGGGTTAGTTGCAAAAATCATATACCCAGTAAGTCACTCTACAGATGTTCACTTTCACCATACAAATCCTCTCCCTTATTTCCTCAAAGTAAATTATACTTTTCTTAAATCCTGGACCAACGTTTATCAGAGCATGAATCAGAAATTCTCAAAATTACTCTAATTAATGGAAAGCCTGTAAAATCCTTACCTATCCAAGGGCAAATATAAAATCCTGCAAAAAAGTGTCACTCTAAATTAGGGAATAAATTAAATCTGAATTAGAATGCACTTGTTAATCTTCCCTCCAAACAAAAAAAAAAAAAAAAAAGAAAAAATAAAACCAAAAAGACTTTATGATCCTGTAATCCAGAATTACAAAACTCAGGTATGTAGCATGATGCATTGTATCACGCAATTTCATTAATGTGACTAGTATATAACTTCTGTTTTATTGCTGAAATAGTATTTAATAGATTATGATTGCATTTTGTATTGCATACCTGGTCTCACATTATAGCTCAGAGATTTATTCTTTAAAGAGAATATGAAAAGAGGAAATAAAAAGGTAAATCAACAGGCTTATGTTTGTACTTTGTGTATAACCACATGAAGCTTTTCTGATTTTCCAGCAAATCCAAAAAGCCTGAAACAGTTCCAAAAAAACCTGAGTCAAAATGAGAAAACATGAACTGTCTGAAAACATATCATTTTAAAAATTAAAATAGTAAAGAAAAAAATATTCAAATAGAAAAATCCTTTCAATTTAAAATACTGAAATATCAAGATATTGAATCAGAGTAAAGCATCTTGACTTCTGTTTCAGTTTTTATTTAAATTTCCATCCATCTCTTCTTGAAACAAACAATTTGGAGAAATTGAAATGGAACCAAGAAAAAACTCATTGCCACCCAATCAGTGTTTTCCCACAAAATCTGACCTACCTTTAGCTTTCTCCTGATACTTGGCAAGGAGATTAATTTATTTATGAAATTTTCAAGTTTATGTTTTACATTTCTCTAGAAAAAACCAAACACAATCGGGGAAGAAGTGCCAGCATAAATGTATTTGACATCTCATGGAGAGAGAGTTTCCTGCCATTAATCCTGGTGGCTAATAACAGCACAAATTTACTCCTCCTTCTGAGGGTATGAACAGTTAGGTTTGGAGGACTAAGTAAAAAGTAAATTGTTACCATGCACAGAGGCTTTGTGGGTGTGAGGAAGGTGTGGGTAGTGTCTTGGAGACCAAAGCCCAAAGGCACATGGTGGGTGATGGGGGGAAGGCCCCAGCCAGCGTTTCACGGCCAAAGCAACTACAGCAACACAAAATTTCTGAATGGCCGTGCACCCAACAGCCCATCACTGACCTCACCCACATGAAGCCTTTGTGGTCAGGGAAAATGCGTCCCACAGGGAGGTGGTGGCCAGCAAACCTGGCTGCCCACCTGTCCTTGCAGGGCAACACATGCTCGGTGGGGACAGAACCAGAAATGTGAAATGTAAATCATCCCTCCCTGTTCAGGTGAATCTGGGCCTGAAACCTGTATAGCGTGATTTTGCTCAAAATGTCATAGCAGTCAGTTTCAGGGCTCAGAACATTTCAGTAGGGGAGCAGAGAGTATAAATATTGCCATTTAATTAACATTATATGATATGTTTCCTATACAAGCTGACATAACTGTCTGTACTTCAAGTGGTAGGTTTATATAGTGATGGTTGGAAATGAGCAGATTTACTGCAAATACTACCATAAATAAACTTTCCCAAACCAACATCGGTGACACAAACAAACTATTATGTCTGTTGTCTGAAATGCAGCAAAAAGCAAAGTTGTGGCAGGTGTGACACCTGATAGCTAAATTGAAATTTATAGAATGCATATGGCAGAATTTCATTTTTCTTTTTCATTTAGTGATCAAAAACTAGATGACAGACAGTGTAAAATGAAAACAGATGAAATGAATTTCCGCATGGATCTTGCCAAGTTTCATTTTCTCCACAAGTTCTTGGAAAGCCCAGAACCTATTCCCACGTGCATGGCCAGAATTTGCAGATCCTGTGCTTTACCTCTTCATCCTGCCATCTGACAGTTTGCCAAGTCCTGTGTGCTGCGGAGCGATTGTGAAGACAAGTCAGTTTATTATGGTACCAAGATCTTTCTGTCAGACTTGATAGCCTAATTTTTATAAGGAGTATATGTAAAATATAATAATATATAAATATATATATATACACACACACACATTAGTTATAAAACTTTTCAAAGTCACAGTCATTATAATGCTTTTTCTGATGAAAGTAGAAAGATTGGATAATAAATGAAGTGTAATGGAAATTTGATATGAGTTTTTAAATGTGTGCTGAGGTAAAAGGTGAACCTAGTTAACTAAGCAACAGATCCTTTTACTCGTCCAATATGAAACAAGATTCTCTGTGGAATAAGTTTCAGACAGGCATGGAGAATTTATTTTTAATCAGCTTTAAAATACAGTCTATAATAAGCATGCCCTTAGGCAGTTATACTGTGCATGCCATCATAAAAAGAAAAGAAAAAAAAGCTTACAATGAGGCTTAAGAAAAGTGGTCAACTGGATGCTAATTTTTTAAATCTGTGGTTATTTTTGCCCCTGCTGAGGATTCCTGTATCATCTTTTCATCAGGAGAGTTTGGCAAAGCCACCCAGTGGGTGCTGTATGTTGGGACCCACAAAAATCAATCTAGGGGATATGAAGGCAATTTTTAAAAGGTAATGTGTGAAATATTAAAAATCCATGCAGTACAAACCATGCATAAGCTTACCAACTCCACAGCTCAAACGGACCAAACATAGCAGAAATCGTGGTATATTGCACCCTAAAGTGAAATAAATTTAAGGTTGAGGATTGATTCTTTTGGGAAAGTTTTTACAATATGGTATATTAATCACTTCAGATAAAAATAACATTTCTTCTCATAACAGATAAATACACTTTTGAAAGAAAACAACTGGGCAGTGATTTTATGGGCTAAATGAAGGGAATTAAACTTATGGGGAGAAGTTCAAATTATATGCCTCTGGTACAAAGTATAAGAAAATGATCAGATAGTTTTATTTTCATTGTATAATGTCATTAAATTCCAGCTCTGTAATTGGGATGTACTTGTTAGAAAAATGTTTAGTGTTTTCTTGAAGAAAAAATAATTCATGTATCACTAAAATTATTTAGGTTAAATCTTTATATACGTCTTAAACAGCTGATGAGCTCTAGAAAAAAAATTGCCTTTGACAGAGTTTTCATGCACTGAAGTTATCCTACTAAAATCAAGGAAACCATTCTGCAGAAAAATCAAGCAAAACACATAAGCATGCTACAATCTAGTCCACAAAGATGAAAGAGGGAGTATTTCTGTCTTGGCTTGGTAGCTGGGAACCTGAGGAACAGAGGGATGAGGGGACATGCCAAGGTTACACAGGAAGTCTTTGTCAAGGCAGGATCTAAATATACATCTTGGGAGTCCTAGAGGGCACAATATCATCTCATTTTGAATCTATGCACTCTGTCTAATTCAGTGCAATCTTTCAAAACAATTATAGCCTACAGCTTGTGCACAATATCCTTGAAAAAAATTAACATGTATTTTGTATACAATTCCTAGAACAATTATCCTCCTAGTACACTAGCATGAAATCAAAAATAAAGAGGTAGGTAAAAGGAATCAGTAATATGTAAGAAACATTAAAAATGGAAAACCTTCACCAAAACCCAATCAGAGAATAAAAGCAGCTATTCCTGCAGTCAGCCCTACCAGCTTGTCCCTGTACTGGCCAACTGGATTAATAGGGTAAAAGAAGAAAAATATAAGTCACCTTGGAAATTATCTCAGTTCCTGTACTGATACATACAAAACACCTCAAAAGAGATGTGTATTGTAAATTTGCCAAAGGAATAATATATTCCATGGTTCTTTTCTTAATTATTTCATTGAGACCTATCGAAGTCCCCTGTTAAACCTTTTGCTCTGATATGTATTCACACTTTTCATTATTTAACATTTTAGAATTGTGGATTTTGTATTTGAAGAATTCCAGCTAAAACATTAAAACACTTCTCCTTTACAGCAGAAGTGCGTTAAGTAGAGAACAGATTTGCATAAGACTTCTTTAGAGAGAGAGCACGATTAAAATACCCCTAATACACCCAAAATACACGTGAGCAGTCAAGAACTGAAGGAGGAAAATGAGATGTTTAAAAATATAATGAACTCCTGTGTGTTGTAGCAATAAAGAAAAAGGAAAAGAAGAGAATATTTTAAAATGTCCAGGGGCAAGAAAAACAAAAGTCTAAGTAAGATTTCTGAATAACAGAGAAGGAGAAATGATCACCGAGGACTTAAGCATGGTAAAATTCCTGTGTAAATACTTCTCTTCATCCTTTTTATAGGAAAGAATCACAAGCAGATATTTATTAGGAACAAAATCCGGGAAACCAAAGGGAAAATGTAAAACTAGTCTTCAGAAAAGAGAATGTAAACATATACTTAAGAAAAGTGAACCACAGAAAACCTCAGGATCTTAAGGGCTTTGTTCCTTAGGGAAAAGGAACTAGCAGAGACATTGACAGGGGGCATCTGACAGATTTTGGAGACTAGGATCCACTGCCCAGATGTTGAACAGAACATAGTGCTCCAGTTTAAACAGAGAGAAAAGGATGAGTGACCAGGACATGTAAACTTTTAACCTGGCTTTTGTTCCAGGTGAAGAACTTGAAAGGATCATAGAGGAATTAATTTATGAAAACTGATGGAGTGGAAACTATCTCAGCAGAGTCGGCCTGGGTTTGCTGAACTCAGGCTAACATTAGTGATTGACTTTTTCCACATACTAAATTGGGCAAAAAAGAATGAGGTAAAATTAATCCGAACTTCAGCAAGATGTTTTGATCTAGTTGCAATCAGAAGAGCCACTGAGATAATGGAGATGAATTGCTGGCTTAAGATGATGATGTGGTAGATGGCGATTAGCTTTCAGTTAGAGTATTATTGGGTTGAGTCACGGTTCAGCTCAGCCAGCACTGTACTACATAATCTCTAATGATTTTAAGGCAGTGATTAATTTGGTCTTGATCAAATCTGTTGTTCGAATTGGGAGCAGCAATAAATAACTATTTTCTTAGAGTTGATGTTTTATACTTTATTATATATGCATCTGAGGACAACTCTTGGTCGACTCAGCGGCAGTTATGAGCTCTTATGTCAAGGAAAGGAAAAGGTGGTGAGTCATGATTTATAAATCCATTTTTTAAGTGTTATTTAGAAAATTATTACAAAGATAGTGACGGGAGAAAAACAGTGGACAAAGTAGGGGAAGAACATACATAAAAAGGCTTTTGAAAAGCCAGTTTTCTCCTGGGATGAATAATGGGGACATAAATTATGCCTACTGCATAGTAATGGGCACCTGCACAGGCCGAGTGCAAACACTACCAAGGAGTGGCTGCAGTTTCTCACCACTGCCAGGAGCGTGACAGACTGCTGGCGATACCGATTGGGACAATCAGGTCAACAACACTCCTGATTGAGAGAAAAGCTTCAAAGCAATTCTAAATTTCCTCAGTTAAATATAGAATACCACAAACTACGTATTTTATGTCCAAGTGGATTTTTTGAGTAAATGACATCACAAAGGGAGAACTAGTTCATGAAATGGAAATTTAATGTGAAATGCAGATTTCCCTAATCAAGGTGGAATTGAGCCTTCCTTCTCCACAACAACCCTACAAAAGCTCTACTTTGCCTGCCAATAGCACCATTACACACAGCACCATCCATTATCTTCCATCACAATGCCCAGGCTGGGATTTAGAGAAGATCAAAGTGTGTTACTGCTTGGACTCTTTAGCACTTGTATAGGGGGCAGGTCCAACAGTGCCTCTTGCAATAATTTCACGTTTGATGTGGGGAAAATCTTTCAAAATTGTAAACACCAACAGTAGCAAAGTTATGCTGATTTGTCTCAACACGGTCATTCGGAAATCAATCATTCTTATTCCAGTCCAGATCTGCTGGAACTGGAATACTAATTTATGCTGCCCAATGTTGTCTTGATTTTTCCTTTGTAGATACCAAATTTTTATTCCCATCCCTCTAACCGGATATGTTTTTACTTTTTCCAGTCTCTTCTGCCCAGCAGGGAATCACATCAACTTCTCCATATTTAGTGTAAAAAGAGATTAAAGAGTAAGACTGTGGCTTTGGCCAATATTTTTCCATAACGTCTGTTTTCAGAGGTTGCTACTCGACAGTAGGTACCATTTCCAGAATATTTCTCCCTGCTTTTTTAGTGTTTTTTTCTCCAGGAAAATGAAGAACAACATGAACATTTTCTTTTGGACTGTCTGCCATCCTGACAACAAAAGAGAAAGAAACCAAGCTGGCTTTATTTTAGCAAATTGAACACACGCCTGACATCAGTGGGAGATATGCCCTGTTGAGAGAAAAGAATAGCCCCTGATTTTATGGAGATCTTTGCCAGGCTGTGGGCTTGGCTTCTGATCTGCACACACAACTTTTATTGATGCTTACAGGTTTGTTGGAACCTTTCCTCTATGCTTCTGCTGATAAATACCTAAGCATATGAGACAAAGAAGAAACACTGCTTTAGACTTACCTCTATAGAAGGGACATATTACATTATAATAATAATATTACAACATTATGGTCCAAAACATGGTGATGTTCCATGTTTCTTGATACAGTCAAAAGACAGAAACTTCTACACTTCCCACCCATTAGAACAGACAGTCCAAAGATTCTGACCCCAGAAACATTTGTGCACATGTTCAACTTCTAGTACTAACAGTAATCAATCCTTTCCACTGGTCTCATCACATATTTAAAGTTGAGTATAAGACCAAAGAATTCACAAGGCCAGAAATATGAGTCAGGGTTTACATGGAGAGAACTGAGGTCCAGATGGATTAAGTGAGCTGCCAGGAAGTGACTATATATCAGAAGTAAAATTGAATTCAGACCTCTGAGACCCAGTCATCCAACTAAATCGCAACAGCACATTTCCTCTATTTAATCAGTAGAATAAAAAGTGAGATTGAAGAAAAACTTAACTTCAATACATTTTGAAACATTTTTACCTCTATTTTTGGGCCAGATTTCAAAAGTAGTTTCTTTTTTTCTATACCTAGACCTATAAAATTCAGAAGGGTAAATGTCCATGATATGTGCCAATGGACAACTGTGATTTTCTGCTTGCTTGCTGGTTTTGTTTTGTTTTGTTTTTTATTCTCCACTAAAAATAATTCCTAAAATAATCTAAAATGTCTGTTGTTTATATCTCAAATAGACAATAGTTTGAAACATGCATACCTGTTTCTTGTGAGTTAGCATCACAATGTAACTGTGATTTTATTACCATATCTTTTGTTCTCTGGGTTTCTATTTCAAGGGGTTTATCAAAATTAATATGGTCTCTCTACCCAATGGCATATATTTTGGTTATAAGATTAGAAATGTAAATTTGCAATAAAAGAAGAAAATAGGAAGCTGTTTTTAATGAATATTTTACACATGACTAATTAACAGAATCCCCTACAGGAATTTGGAAGTAATAAGGAATTGACTGAAAATAAATTAAAAATTAATAAAGGGGTCTCCAAACAACTTTGTTTATGAGCATTACCAGTTGCATTCTTAGTTATGAATATTTCAAGCTGCTTTGCTATTCAGGATGTTTTATTCTTGGAGTGTTCATAATTTTAGAGGTGATTAGACAAAAAAAGAACAACACAAAACAAAATGTCTTGAAATGATAAAACCTACCTGGGGAAAACTTGCTAATGTACAAATAATGGCTTAATATCCATTGTTTTTGTCTAATAATACCTGCAGTATGATGTTCCTCTTAACCTTCAGCTTCTAAACAGAATGAACAGAAATGCTCACTAATTCATGGAGAAAAATGAAAAACTTTTCCAAGATATTATGTTAAGACAAGAACTGCAGACACTCAGCTGAGCATAGTCATTAATAATTGTTTGCTGAGCCTGGAGAGGGGCGCTTTGGTGTATGTGGTGTATGTGTGGGCTGCTGCAGCAATCAGAGCTGGTCCAGCTCTGTTTGGAGGGGGATGCAGCATCAAAGCTGGGATGTCAGGCAGCCATGGACAAAATCTGCACAAATATACTTTGTTGATAGCAAAAAGCATGGTTACAACTTAGCTATTCTGTTCCCCATTTTCTTTGCTAAATCTATATATTGAAGTGCATTGCAAGACAATGGGGCAGTTTACAATATATCTTAATTTATATAGTACAGCAGAAATGTTACTGAAGGGGGAGAAAACACATGAATGCCAAGTGTTCTTATATGTCTGAAATATTTTATCTTGTTAAAAATCTTTGAAATAAAAGTGATTTGAATCCTATGGTCTTGCCTCTGATGCAAAAACTGATACAAAAACTTCCTCAGAGAACTTATGCTAAACCATCCAGCAGCTTTAGCTGTGGAAGGCGAGAATGTAAACCTTAGGAATGGAAAAGGAAATAAATGATCACTTCAAAATAAATAAATAGATCCACTTCACTGTTAGATGATCCAAGATGATCTGATCAATTGAGGTATCCTAATACCAAAGACAACTTACAGCAAAACTGGAATACAATAATAAGCATTGACTGAGGTGGGTTTGTTGTTGTTGTTATTGGTTGTTGTTTTTTTTTTTTCTTTAATTCAAACCAAAATGAAACTATTGCAGATTTTGCACAGTTGGTCAGCTCTTCCTCTGAATTTTAAGGACTGAAACCACTGGGAATGGAGTTCCAAGACAGTGACACGTAGGATTTTATTTTTTTTTTTAAAGCAATGGTGTTGCCTGAAGATATCAAATGTTCATAGAGAAAATACTTGGGGGCGTATCTTAAGAAGTGAAGAACCAACACGTTTAGTGTAATCTGTGAAGAATGCATGAAGTTCCTTCAATGAGAGGTTGAGTATCACTGCCCAGAATAAAACGATCAGTGTGGTATTTTTGTGAACTTATCTCCACAGAGTGTTTGTAAAAAATGTCTTTGTCATCACCATAGTAGTAGTAGTAATAACAACAGTGATTACAATAATTAGATTCAATCACATACAAAAAAGAAAACAGTCACACAACTTAACATAGGAAATTTTAACTCTTCGCATGAGTGGCACAGTTTCTCTCTTACACTGAGCTAACAGATCTTTCCTAGCTAAGGCCCTGGGAAGTGTTTGCACCTGGTTCAGTCCCATTTTACTTCACATTCCAGGCCACCAAATCTGCCAGAGGATGTGTGTCACTAGTGTTTGATGGTTCTCTTCAAAGGCTGTATTAGACAAGATGTCATCTCAGCCCTTTCCCCAGGTAGACAGATGATTAGCAAGAGGGTGCTGCTTCCTCCCATGACAAAATTACATTGATAGCATTGCCTGTCTAAGGTAGCTTAAATTGTGAATTAGGATACAGGGTGTGAGTTCCTTCCTTGAAAAAAAACCTGCAGATTTCTTGAGAATAAAAAGGAATGGTGATTCCACCATGGTCAAATGCAAAGCTTCCCTTGAAGTCAGTAAGAATCCGTTACATTTCAGGCATGCCTGCTCTTACCATAAAATACAAGTTTCTGCTCCAATGCATGGAGGCACTACAACTTCTCCATCACACAGAGGAAGAATATATGTTTCTCTGATCAACAGCACAGACTAATTCATTTTGTTTAAGCTTTCTAAAATAGAAGAACTGTGTCTTTCAGGATGAAGCACACAGAAGTAATGGACATTTGCAAGAAGATTTGGTCTCAGGCACACTCAGATGAAAACCAAGAAAGATCCTAAGCCTCTGAATTACTATTTGAGCATCACAATCTTCAGATATCATGTGCTGGTAGTTTAAAATAACTATGTACTCTTGAAAAGCCAAGGAATTCTCTCCAAGTGTGAAGACACTGGTTAGTCTCTGATCTCTTTTTCCAGACCCCTCATCTAACAAAGAACGAAACAAATAAAAGTTCAAACAGTTTTCACCAATCTGTAAATGTGATGTGTTTCTTAAAAATAAGTAAATGATTATGATGATTTAGTTATCACTAAAAGCTTTTAAATAAAACCTAAAATACGTCCTCATTGTAAAAAGAAATTACAGTTTCTGAGGTTTATTGATAAGGCCATTTATTAAGGACTTCTGAGCTGATTTGCTCTTTTGAAGATAAGCTCCAAACAACATTTGTTGGATATTCATTATATTCTCCGCAGTCTCTAATTCATTTTCCCCATTCTTAATGGATCTTTTTTTTTAAGGTAGAAAATCACCTTGAGTGTTTCTGACTGACTTGCAAAGACTAAACCAAAAAATGGTTGAAATTTAAATATCAGTAGGTGCCAGCAAACACTGGCAAGGACGCCAACTATTGGCAAGAACTTTTTATTGAAAGAAGCAACTCTTATCATGTGGTTGGGAATGAAGGCCTGTGGCTGCAGCAGGAGTGGAGCCGTGTGGCAGGAGCTCACGGGGAGTGCGGTGTAACCATCAGCATTAATCGGGCTGCGGTGCTGGAGGAGTCGGCAGGTAGTGAATGAACAGCTGGGGAACAGTTTGATTCACAGATGCTTCAATATTGCTAGAAGGGCCTGTGGTGAAATTCATGGATGTTTTACAAATAACAAACCCATAGCTATTCCAGCTGTGAATAGTCAAGTTGCAAATAATAGTCTGAGGGTCCAGGCCAATTTTCCCCAGAGCTACAACATTTGTAGTGGATCAGTCTGTGGCTGGGCAATACATTTTCCCCCCAGGAGTGGCAGAAGGAGGGAGATGCAGCCTCTGCTTTCTTCCCCTCCCTTTAGCACCCCAGACCATGCACAGTTCCCACCATGTGCCAGGGAAGAGCCAAATTCAACTGTGTCTTTACACAATTAGCTCCAGACTGTAAAAACGTTGAACATCAAGCCTTTCAAACCACTCTACCAAAGAATTAAACTTTTGCTTTACGTAAAGGAAAAGCCAAACGAAAAGATCAAATACTGTTCCTGATCAACACTCTGCCAGAGTCCTTTTTTAAAAAACAATGTTTTGATGTATAAATTCCTGAGAAAACTCTAGCAAAACTTTCTCACAAGACACATGTAGCAGGGAAGTAAACGATAAACCAGACTTCTCAGGTCATATTGTTCAGTGCAAGAAAACTGGAAGCAAACAGAATAAACAGTGAAAAGTAAATGAAATTTTTGAAGTCTCTTAGGTATAACTTCCTCAGGTTCTCCTCTTACACTGAGTCTCCACAGCAAATATTACAGAGTTCAACTCTATAATTTGTATTTATATAACAGGAGCAAGTAGGTGATCAGTAGAGGTAGTAAGGATTTGTACTAGCCATTGTGGAACCACTTACAAATTATAATTGCAATATTCTCTTATTATTCAATAAGAGAAAGTATTAAATGCTGTAAAATGGCATGCAAAACAAGCTTATAAGAACATATATATATATATACACACAGTATATATATAACATATACTCACTGAGGCATGCTCCATGGAAGAAATACAGTTACTTTTCTAAAAAAAAAAAGTAAAAATAAGCAGTAGTAATGATTTGAAAAGCAGAAGTCTGTCCATGTATAAAGAGCTAGAGAGGATTAAAAAAAAAAAAAACAGATTGAAAAATGTGTTTAATTGACATTTCTAGCATCTGTTTTGTTTTCATCTTCAATTAGGAACAAAATCCAAAGAAAATAAGTGTTTTGGCTCTAAGTCAAGTTAGATTTTTCTGGCTTTAGTTCATTTTTATCAAGTGCAATTTTATTAACTTCTATTTATTTATTTAAATGGCCCAGTGTTTTTGTAGCACATTTTTATCTTGCATATGTGGGTAAATTTTATATGTATTAATATTTCCACTAAAAGCTTCAGAAATGCCATGAAACTCTGACATGCCTTCCTCACCTTTCCCCCTACACCCAAACCAGCGGTAATTTATGGCAATTATTTGGATCCATTGTCTCTCCAATGCATAAAGAGTCTTGAGCCCTGGAACAAGCAATGATCAGAAATAACTTAGTCTTTTACTTCAGCCTCCCAGCAGAACCCTGCCTATAACAAAAATGAACATGATTTCCTTCCCTATCACAAATCCAACCCCTAATATGTTTATCTCTCTGCAGACACTATGTACTGTATATTCTGTCCTTTCCCCAGACATCCTACCTGCACGGTCAAGACCAAACACTCAGACTATTTTTGACTTGGTGGGTTCTTCACCTTTCCCTGGGTCTTTTTCCAAAGCTTAGTCCACTCACAGCCACCCCTCTCAAAACTTCTAGGGATGCAGGTGGCAAAGTGCCACCAACCACAAAGATGACTGTGGTGGATTGTGCATCCCATTAGAAACATTCCAAACTCTCTGGAACTCTACAGATTAAAATTCACACCCTAAATCAATTCAGAGGCCCATAAGAAACCAGTACTTACTATCTGCTTTACTATATGGAAGCCTTGCTAAATGGGCAGCCTCCTGCATACAAGAGTTTAAATATGATTTAGCTAAGATACAGTTGTGTGTTGGTCCCTTGCAGAAACAAAGTTGGGATCGGAGAAACAGGATCCTTATTTGAAAAGAAAAGGTCATAAAATGTGAACAGGTGCCAAGTAATTTTTGTCTGCAATGACGATACAGTGACAAGGACAGAGCTTTTAAAAATAAAACCAACTATTCACTGTAGCAGCGAGTTCAAATAAGGTGTATTTTATTGCTTATTTTCCTTGTTTCATTACCCAGGGACTGTAATGTAATTTGCTAGTGCCACCTGCCCTATTCAAATACATTAAAATAAGGATTCTTCACTGTTTTCCAAAGAACATAGCCACTTTGTCCTTTGATCTCAAACTTTTATTAAAAATCATGTTTGGATGTTTGATTTGTTTTTACAATGAGTAGGCAGCCAGTGTTTTGCAGTCTGTTTCCATAATCAGATATTCACTTCTATCATTCACTTTTAAATAAAGTATAAAGCATTGGCATGAAGGGAAAGTACAAAGCTGTTTTAAATTGAAGCACACTGATTAAAAATGAATAAATATCTGACTATAGAAGAAGCCAAAATCTACATTCCAGTGCAGGCAATGTATGAGGAATACAAACGTTTACCTTAAGTTTCTACTTAACTCTACTGACAGCTATTCTCAGTAACACTGAAATAATGATACACCCCTTTCATTCTCTTTCCCATATACATGTGCATATATATATATATTATATGACAGACAGATAGTAGTACTGGTGTTTCTTCTGAAAATCTAACTCTGATTCAAACCTCAAACCAGCAGCCTGGGAGACTGAATTACCTGATCTCAGCGTTTTCAATGAATGGTATTTCTGTGCTCACAAGAGCTGAATCCCAGGAATTAAACTGAGAGTGAGGTTAAGTGCTTACACCTGTCTTGCCTGGGACCACCCCCTTTTGGTACCATATTTAGCTCCTTATAAAGAGATAATTGAGTCCTGAAAGCCTTTTCATGGAATACCTTTGAGCATTCATGTACATTAGAAGAGGGCTGGAACGTGTGGTTTGCTGATTAAGTCCCTTTCTCTCATAACATTAAAGTACTTCTTTTTTATTTCATGAACAGTCTTTGAAACTGCTCTTATATCCACTAAAAACTATAGCAGAGTCCATTAGACTGTCATATGAAATTGATTGGGCATTAAACTGAAAAACCTATTTTTAAAGCCTTGCCCTCATGCAAGCTGGATTTACACTTGGACTGACCTATAGCAAATAGTCAAGACCCAAGAAATGTTATGATGGGCCATAGTATAAATGGAAACTTGCTATCGATCAGAAGAGTTTGCACTTCATTGATCAGCTAATATGAGAAAAAAGATCTGTAAGTGCAATTCTGAAAGTCAGGGGAATTCTCACACGTCTTGTTTACCTGGAGCAGAAACTAAACTGCCTGGATTCCACAACACTGCGGAGCTGAATTTAAATATTCAGCAAACCACCGAAATATTGCCCTAAACCAAGCTGTAGCCAAAACCTCAAGCAACAGAAAGAGCTAAGCTGCTGACTGTCATGGGCATTTCTGAACTGATAACATGTTGTAGCAAAATCAGCTTGCATTTCACGCAAAGAAATGAATTATTTTTTGCATGAGTATTGGCAATTCTAAAGATACACAGTAGGAATAAATGCTACATACTTGTCAGTATGAATTATGGTATCAGACATACACAGCAATTAAAAATATATCTATCACAAGAAATAGGATAAATTAATGTAAAACCTGTTAAAAGATAGGACTGGATTTTGGCCAGTAGCATCTTTTACCCAGTGTCCTATCCAGTAGGAAGCTCTCCTTCCTGGTGAAAGGTACACTGAGAAGAAGGATAGCAGGAAAACTGAGCGCTGTAAATACAGTGAACAGTTCCTTTTATAATGGCATGTTGCTAATGACTCCCGAGTTAAGATAGGATTGAGATTTGCATTTAAATCAAGGCTGAAATCCCCTTGTTTCACACTTTAATGGTTGAGTAGTCTCTAAATTTGGCACCATAAACTTCAGAGGAGAATTTTACTTGTTATTTTCTTCAGTAAATATTTACTACGTGGTTATTAAATATTTGCAAAGGACAGTTGCAAAGGAAACAGCTTTCTTCTTGTGTCTCATTTTCTTGGGCTTTAAAGTCCTCAGGCACAGCTAACTTCACAAATATATAAGTGCGTATATGTGGAGGTACACACCCTTCATATATCTTCTACCTGGTAACTTACTGTCAACACAGACCATTCTAGAAATTCTAAATTAAGCACAAAATGCTACTTTGCTAAACTAACTAAAATACTGGAGCTGTATGTAGAGAAGACCCTTCATCCAGGTTCTTATTCTGGTGAAGTCCCTTGTGCCCTGAGTTCACTAGTCCTTTTTTTCTGTGTGGAGCCAGGCAACTCACCACATATATAATATTATTTTTTTATTATAGTTTGTTGTTACAGTCATGGATTTTTATGATTGCATAGTTTGATCCATAAAAATGGTGCAACCATAACAGTTTTGGCAAAATAACACATGCTTTCTTATACAGATGCAGGTGACAGAATTGGAGAACTGACCCACAGCTAATCATAAGGACTGGAAAAGTGAGTTGTGATAAAGAATAGAGTCTGAGTTAACTATGTAGTTCATTCATTCCTGCTGTGAAGCTTTTCTTTGCAGACCTGCTGTTAGCGTCATGACTCCTTCACTTATTCCCCTTTTTTATTCCAATGGCCAAACTCCCCACTGCAGGACAGTCCCTACACAAGGGGCTTCATTACTCTGATGTGAGTTGTTTCCTTCATACTACACCACAAGAGATTCATCAGACTCAAGCTAGGCAAGAGGTGAAGATTTGAGTTAGACTAGGTTAACAAATCCAAGGTTTAAAGTGGGTAAGGTTAAGGATAAGGCCAAGGAGAGAAATAATAAATCAAATGCCAGCAGAATATTAGGTAACTTCAGAGCTTATTTGCTTTTCACAACAGCAATTACTGGTGTGTATAATCTAATAAACCCATCCATGGAAAATAAAACAAATAACAAACCTGTACGGACTTCATACAGTATAGCAAATAATTGGCTTAATGTATAAAATTACAATTGGATTATGAAGGAAGGGTGGAATTTCTCTTTAAGTAGAACTGGATTAGTAAAAGAGTAGACTCAGATCAAACAGCTTGTGGAAAGACTTAACACAATTCTTGAGAATCACAGCAACCACCAAAAAAATGAGAGGAGAACATTTAAAGAGCACAACAAATGATTCCCCACTTCAGAAGGAAAGGGATACAACCAGTCTCCAAAGAGCAGTGAACCTGGGGTGTTGCGTCCTGCCCCATGAGAAGCAGCACTGACCAGTCATGTGCTGGAGGGTTTTTCCCCTGTGTCCATCATGTTTCCTCCAGTTCCACCACTGTTCTTCTGTGTGAAAGACCCCCCTCCCCTCCCCCTTTTTTTTCAATTACATAAAAGGACAAGAAGAGATAAAGGCTGGGTTCAGGAAGTTATGCTGCCCAGATAATGACCCTTTCTTTGTTAAAATTCCTAAATGTGAAATCCCAAAGAGAACAAATTCAGCCTCTCATCTTCTATTTCCCTTCCTCCTTTTGTTCATGGTGCTGTCAGTCTCTTTGACACACTCTTCTTCAAACACTCCCTATCAGCTCTAATATTTCCCATGAAGGAGACTTTCATGTTCTTCATCATCATGGAGACACCATACATTTCTTCAGGTCAATGAACAACTTTCTCTCTGACCATTCAACCTGACAAATAAATTACACTCAAACTTCAGAAGAAAATAATACATCTATGACCAAGATCAAACAAAAAACATACTAACAGTGTATGATTCACCATAAGCCCTTTATTCAGTTCAGTGTTACTGGAAATACAGCTTATCAACATTAAATAACCTACCTATTTTTCTGCTTTTAAACTCAAATACAAATTTTAAGATACCTCTTATCTCTAATCCAGAAAGTCTTTGATTTTTCATCATAGCTTCCACTGATATAACAGCATTTCAAGAGAAAAGCTGCCAGGCCAAGCATAGACCAAATGAGTAACACGTGTAAATTATCCATCCGTGAGCCCTAACTGGCTGCAAAAGAGACACCCCTAGTGCACTTTCTGTGAGCGCAAGTGATAATGAAGTGCTGCAGGTCATGGAAGGGAAAGCAATTGACTACCAGAAAGAAGTCCAATGATATAGTAGAGGCAAAGTAGCAGAAAACCGAGGCAGTGAATATTTAGACCCAATACTTTAAACAAATATTTCCATATATCTTAATTTAAATTTTTTGATGGAAAAACTTTAAAAGTATTACAGCTGCAACAAAAATTGCCCTATAGGTTTGTCTTGAAGCCTTTATTTAGGGAAGGGCTCACAATTTAATTCCTGTCCTGAATCATGTACCAAAGAGACAGATAAAACTAATAAACCCTGCATGATTGTCTTAATATTCAAAGCATTAGGGCATATACAAGCAGGTGAATAACATGAATTTAAGAGACCAAAGTGAGTTATACTTGGGCTTTTACAGCCTGAAGAAAATCTCACTGAGATGTGTATAGCTTACTCAGGTCTTGCACAGTAAAAGTAGTAGAACTTAGGAGGAGATAGGAAATTACCTATCAAAAAAAGAACAACAGTATTAACCTGTTACCTGAAAAATTTATTTTTAAATAATCGGTATTATACAATTCCTGAGCTGAACCAGAGTTAAATACAGGCATGTCACAGAGCTACAAACAGGTAAGTGGAACTCTGACAAAGACTGGAAAGGACTCAGCATCAGATGGTGCATCTTCCCTCAATAAGAACAACAATAATAAATAATACCAGTGGTCCATAGTCATGCAGAGAGATGCTCAGCTGCTGAAACATGCTTTACTGTTATTTTTCGCTCCTTAAAGATATTGAAGATTTAAATCTTCATGAAACTTTTTAGCTTCCAGGGATTTTTGGGTAATTTGTACTTTAAGGAATTTTTTTTTTTTTTCTTTTTCTAATGCTTTCCAAATTCAGGAACTTCCGTGTTTCTTTTGTGCACAGAAACATGAGCATGCTATAGAATAGGTAGGGTAGAAATAATGTACAGAATATACATAGCTTTTGTGGGCAAATTTTGAACTTCTGAGAGATGGAAATTCAAATTTGTCCAAGAGTGGTCTGGCAGCATATGTTAGATGGTTTCTGCTCATACTTTAAGAACTAAATCATTCTGTTAGCCTATGTCACCTATTGTTGTTTTCAGATCAAGCTTTCTACCTGATGATTGTGTATTTCTGCATTGTTAAATAAAATAATATTTTCTACACCAAAAAAGAAATGCACACGAAATCAAATCTGGAGTTGAAAAAGTGTTGAATAATAAACTTGCTAAAAAACCAACCAACAAAATCAACCCTTCTTCAGTGGGAGGAGGGAACCTATTATAGCAAATTCAGGTTGACTTATGCAAATAGTTTGATCGAAAACGTACAACATTTCGTTTTGACATATTTTGAAACTGAAATGTTCCATTTTGGAAATGTCAAAAGCTTTCACTTTGACATTTTCTAAGTAAACCTTTCTGAATTTTTATTTTGAAATTAATTTTTCCTTTAAATCAGACTCAAACGAAAATGGATTAAACAACCTGGAAGGGGGACAGAATATTCTGGTTGGAGTAAAAGAAAATAAGTTTTTTGCTTACCTTAGAGAACACAAATAAAAGGAATATTTTCCAAATTTCTTTATTCCTGGGCCTATACTTCCCTGTGATTTCTAGTTTGCTGTTACACCTATAGCACATTCAGTTATAGTAAGCACCTAAAATATATACTATGGTCCTTTCACTTCCACTGGGCTCTGCCAGTTTACTTCATTTGAAGCCCTGGAATGCACTCTTTATCAAATGAGCAAAACTTAGGATCCTCTCTATTCTGTTTAAAAACGAGAAGACTGGATGGAGAGAAAGGGAATGCTGTCATTAGCAGAGTGACTGTGTGTGTGCGTCCCTGACTGTCCATCCATCCCTCCCTCATAGCCGATTCCCCATTTTCCATCTGTTTAATTTGCTTAAACAGTTAATTAATTTATAGGCAGCTTCTGTCAATACATTAAGTTAGCAAGTAGCTGTCACAGGAGTATTCCATCTTACTAAAGAAGCCAAGGCAGCCAGGGACTAGTGGGATGATTATTTTTAGTTGTCAGATGAGATTAGAATTTAGTGATATAAGTGTGGGTGTTTTATCAGAAATTCGCCTTCACGTCATGGGAATGGGAACAGGGTATTTTATGTTTTGCTGATAGTGAAATGACAGTCATGGCCCCATGGGAGCTGCCACCAGAGAGGGAAGGGCAATCCAGTCCAGCATTTACAAGGCCTGCTCAAGGACAGCACACCTGAGCAAATTTTTTTCTGTTTGTACTTTTTAGAGAAAAGTTCTAGAAACTGTCAATGTCCCTATGAACCATGAGTTGTTTTCTTTATGTTTTTACAGCAAAAGGGAAATTCACTGCTTGATTCTCTTAAGACCTTTTCTCCCACTGAACTTGGGTCCCATTTGATATTCCATATTTTCCCATTTCATAGGTACTTTTGGTTCTCTCACTAGAGTGGGCCATTCATGCATGGAGACGTTTATTGACAAATCAGGCTTGAAATGCCACTGCGCTTTTGCTTTTATTAACCGCCTCTATATGATCATCATCATCTTTTTCACTGTGACTCAGCACTGAGCAGTGGCGATCTCTGTGCACCAGGTCGCTGCAGTTGGTGAAAGATTTGGGCTTTTTCCTGCCCTCCCTGATAACTGAGGCTTCACTTAGATGGAGAGAAAATATTAACACCTGAAAACGAAGGAAAAACAAACAGCATTGTTGAGCTCCATTGTAACTAAAAGCTTTAGTAAAGGGAACATCAGTGCAATTAGGGTGTAATCCAAAGCCCATTAAAGTCATTGGGAATCAGTCCACTGACTTAAATAGGCTTTTGATCACGCCTGTATTGCATATCAGAAGGCAGTGCTATCCGAGGGAGATTGCATTTCCAAGTGTGAATAACACTGCTGCACACAGCTTTGCTGTTAGAAATTCCAGTTCTGTCACATTTTCTGTTGCTGGCATCCTCTTTTCATCAACATTTGTCTTGTAGCAGATTGTGGTTATTATTCTAAATCCAAAGTGCTTTTTTGCAAAAGCATCGTCATCATCCAGGCAGATCTGTTGAGCAGTTCTATAACATGGTGGGCAGAGCCACGGTTGACACCACGCAGTATTAAAAAGACACCCTGGAAACCTGTCATTTTAATGTCCTATCAATTTTATAGACTTTTAAAATGTTTTCTAGTTCTGACCAAAACAGGCCCTGTAAGCAGAAAAAGAGGATGATTAGGGTCAGTTCCTCAGAATGCCTGAATGTTTTGTAGAAGCCCAGTGTCAAAAGGCCTCGAAATAACCATACATTTCTTCCCATGATGCTGCCAAGAGTGGGAAGGTGACAAAAAGTATTCTAATCAATAGTAACAACTTTGTCCCTAAATTCATTACTGGTATCGATTGCTGCCCCAGGTAATTACGGTGAGTCAGGACAGCACAGAATGTTGCACTGGCTGAATTTAGGATGAAAGCAAAGGGACCGTACTATCCCTTCACCAGCTTCTAGAACACACCGGGGAGACAGTGTTCTTCCTTTCTGTTTCCAGGTGGTTAAACTTGGTTGTAGGAATTATACTCCCTATATGCCAGCTGCACTTATCAGCACCCAGGGGTAGGGAACCTTTGCAGAACTGTCACACCCAGGAGATGCTCAAGGCACCCCTGTCTCGTTGTGCTGGGGAACTTTGCTCTCTGCTACATACTTCTATGGTTAATCCTACTTTGAATATGGGAGTCATTGTGAGAAAGAAAATACAAAGCTAAATGGACCAGAAGGAAGAGATTTTCTGAGTTCTTTTTATGTTCCCCCCTGAGTCACAGGACAGTTATTACCTTACTTCCCCTCACCAGATGCATTTCCAGGACACTTCCAAAAGCTATGTTTGTAGGAAAGGTGACAGAAAGGTAAGGGAGTGATGCTTATTGTATGCCTTAAGGGGACGAATGAAAAAACACGAAAGATGTAAAAAAAGCAAGTTATGTAGCTACTTAGCTTGACATAGGATGGTAAGAATATATACTCTGCTCTTTATTGCTCAGTCCAAGACACAAGCAAAGGTAATAGCTCTATGGGGTTGAAGTGGAGCACCCTACCAGGCTAACCCAAAGGAAATTAATGCAGCTCACAAGAAGAAGTCATCTGATGGGGGAGGCTTTACAAAGCCTTGAACAAATTAGCCTTGATATTTCAGGCCAAATGAAGCGATAGTAATATCGCCGACTAATTTTCATTGTTGTCCTTTTTCATTAGTAGCTTCCAAAGAGATTTACAAAGGAGGTCTGTACCAATATCTGACATACAGAGAAAGCAAAGAGACAGCACATGAACGACACTTGAAGAGCACGAACACTCTTTGAACAAGCCAGGAAGAACAGACAGAAAAAAATGGAGAAAAGAAGATGCATTTCTTTTTTACCCACTTATGACACAATTCAAGATAACGATTAAATTAATCTATAAAAGCAGGAGAATATTCCTTTATCAAATTCTGTGACTGGACTATTAACTCTTGGATATTAGAGTTTAAAAAAAGAGAAAACCTCTTGAAATGCTGTTGCTGAGAGCATGAAGTTTTGCTATTGGTAGCAAGTAGCAAAATATGGGAAGCCAGAATACAGAGTTTGCTATTCATGTTATAAATATGCATCCTCCTTCACCCGGCAGAGAAGATAAATTTAAATTCTCAGTTCTTCAATCCAGCTGCATCATTTGGAATTAATTTCCCTGAAGAAAAGCAAGGGATCAAATAAGGTTGATCTCTGCTACAGTCACTGAATAAAATTGAACTTGATGCCAAATATTAATAATCCTTGAGCATAACCAATGGTAGCAACAGCAAATTTCTGACTCAAGGCAAAATGTGTTAGCTCTTGTAAAAAGGCTTGGATTAAGTTTATGATCTGATTTGCAGATGAAGCATCTAACGCAATCATATTCTAATGAACTCACATGTTCAGAAACAGACCATCCTTTCTTTTACTGTATTGTTTTGTCATGACATCGAATGTCCATCTTGGAAGAAGATGATTGAGAGTTTGCACTTCGGTACCTACTTTCTTTTGAAGCCATAGAGTGACTTACAGACTTCACTTATTCAAACAAATGAAGAATGGATAATTACAAACTGAAATAAAACAGTTCCTGGTGTGAAATGCGGAAACAACCCACTAAAATGTAATCGGGGGGGAAGATTATTCTCCAGTGGAAAGAGGAATAGCAGTTTGGAAGTGCAGTCTGCACATACGTACTTTTATGCAAAGTGGTCAAGACCTCAATTTCACATTTTGCATTAACATTCACATTCAATAGCTTATTACTCTGAATACTTTCCTGTATCTTTAATTTAATGATAACCAAGTACTGAAATGATGCTCATTGAATAACCAGTACCACTTTCTACAGCATAGTTCTTCGCCCATTTAGAAGGTCTGATAGGAGTATAGCATGAAGTGGCATAACAAAGCGTTATTGTATTGTGAAGTCAAGGAAATTAAATAAAATTAACACCAATTTAATTTTGAATACAAATGTCCACAATAAATTCTTAAAGTGATTTAGCTCCACTATTTTAATGGCTATTTCAGATTAACTTTCTGGTGATCATGTAGATAAACTTTTATCCTATAGCAGCTGATTGATAGTCTTGTCACTTCTGCTAAAAGGTTTCAGTGACAATTTAGGAACAGGGAAAGGTGTTCATAATATGTAAAGAAAGTTTGGTTATATTTATGTTAAGGCTCTGGAATGAATTGCTTTTTGTTATTTATAAAAACAAAAATCAGAAATTATTCTTTTATTGGCCGAACCCATATATTTATGAGCAAAAAAAGTCAAATAGATCAGTAGAGTGAACAAAGCATTTTGTTTCTATTGAAATAGCATTTCTTATTCTGCTGGCCTCAGTTACCTGCACCATCTATTAACTGGATAATTTAACTGGATAAGTTAACTAGGAAGCAGCAACAAGATGATTACATCCAGATTACTTTAAACCAATACTAAGCTCCACGGTCATGGACAATACAGAAGGAAGTGGCTAAATTATCACAAGCTTCTTGAACTTGAATAAAAATAAAGGCAGGAACTAAATACATCAACATGCAAAGCTTTGAAGTGTGGTCAAGTCAGAGAGCAATCATTTTGCAATTTTAAACAATTTTGATTTCCATTAAGGGCAACTTTCATCTTCTATTTTATCCACTCGGAACAAAGCTGTTTGTATCACAGTGTCAGGCATCATCCTTTTAGAAATGAAATTTTATCTGTCAGGTATTAGTGGAATATTAGTGTATACCCACACCACATACATACTAGCATTCTCAAAATGATTTTGTGAAGATAATATTTTAAACCATGCTTAAGCAGAACAAATTAAATGATTCTGTATCTATTATGTGCATATCAGAAATTAATTGTAATGTTACTTTGAAACACATCACTTCTGCACAGTGATTCCTTTGGATTTTCTGCAAACTCCATCTCCCCTCTAGCAAAAACAAAAAATACAGAATATTTCTACCCAAAATCACATGGATCATAAAACATTGTGTCTGATGAATGTAGGTATCATGTTTTGAATGGCTGAACTGGCATCCTTCCATAAGCTGGTTTGGGTAAATCCTTTTATTCACTGTGCTATTAGCATCTTTGAGTTTTCTGTCCTCCCAGCACTTTGTTTTTAATATTAAGAGATCCAAAGTAATTTACCTGCACTTATCTTCAAAAAGACATGTTAAAGAGACTAAGATGGAGGTGGATGAAAAAACAAACCAGGCACTTTTCGTTTGCTATTCACTGGCATTTCTATTTAAGAGATCTTTGCTGTATTTCAAAAAGGCAGTTCTCTTGCAAGAATGTATATAAAAAGACAACTTCACCTTCCTGCTTCCTTAAAATGTTTTCCCAAGGCAGCTGAAGTAAATCAGCAAAGATAGAAATATAATTGTTTTGATTCCAATAAAAGTAACCAATTTCACCTCTCAGGTCGGGTGTTATGGTGCGATAATGCCATTTAGATGCAGAGCCATTTGTAAAGCAACAAGCATTTTTATAGCCTAAGGAACAGTGGTCCAGCTCTTTAGCTGGCATAAATCAGCATAGTTCCACTGAAGCAAATAGAGCAACTCTGATTTACATAAGCCAAAGACATGGTCTTTTATTTCTCAGAACCACATTTCGGAATATCCCGAGGATACGTTGTGAAATAAATAAATAGTTCCATGCTGTGTTTTTCACCTACCAAACTCTGCTTGCTTTGTTGAGCCAACACTTGCGCACACCCCTTATGGTACCAGGCGCTCTTAGCTGGCAATTTCACACCAATATAAAAAAATCTTCAGTTTGATTCAAGAACATTATGGAAACCATTTCCCCACCCCAGATATCTCTCATGGATGAAAATTAAATTGATACTTAACACAAGAGTTTCTTCTGAAGAAATTGGCCATCGGGTTGACATCTCATGCTTGCAGAGAGCATGAAACTCAAAATCCTACTGTAATTAGTGTTTGATGAGGATGGAACACCCAAAGCAGGGCAAAAGCAAAGGAAAATAGAAGAACAGTGTTATAAATAAAACTAGTTCATGCTGGTTATCAAGTGTTATAATTCAACAATATGAGAATTTTCTATACTAAACACAAGGAAGTATGTGGGAGCCCTGGGTAATTCCCCTCAGGCCCACCTGTATCCCATACTTTAAATTAAGGAGAGAGAAAAATACATTGGTTTAAATTTTACAACAATTTTGGCCTGAAGCAAACCACACATTTTCCCCAACACAAATCAGCTGCATTTAATTCCCCAGACAGCTGGCATGAACACAGCCTCTCCACAGGACACCTGAATTACAAAATTAGCACATTCAGAACTCTAAATCACATTCCATTACATTAAGCCCTAAGGTCCAACATTACCAAGAACGAGAATAAATTGCAGAACTTCTCCTGAATTAACCCTCTTAGCACACTCTCAAAGTTAAATTGCCCTTTCCTCCCCTTTAAAGAGACATGGAAACTTAAACACTCCCTCTGCCCTTTCTCATCTATTTCTCTTCTTGCCAAGTGGCACGGTTTATGGGACATAAATTGAACGTCTTGTCAGAAACTCACACTTGTAAATTAGCCCATCACAAGCTGTTTTGACTCACTTAGGAAATTTGCAGGTTGATGTTTATGCCTGGTCCTTCAGACAACACTGACCCATCTACTTATCTTTAGCAGCTCTTTATTCCGGTGTGACAACAAAGCCTCCCTAAAACAACCATGTACCCATCGGTTTTTCTCATGTGCAAGCTGCTGCCAACAAAGTAATTCCTGGGAGAAGCGACTCAAGTTTATGAGACAGATTTGCTTACAGCTATACAGCATGGACTTGATCTTATTAATATAAGTTTGCCAGTTCTTGCTATGTTATGATTATGTTATTGTTCTCTTGCAATTAGTATGAATTTTGATGTTAGATATTGCACACTTAAAAACAAGTGTTTTACAAGCTAGGCTTTTAAGCCAATGGATGTAGCTGATTAAAAAGGTAATGTAAGAGCAGGTCTTCAAGGAGGAAGAACCGGATCAGAAAAAGTTACAGTTGTGTGCTTTTGAGCAAGCACAGTATTATATTTGAAAAAGAACAGCTTCCAGATGTTGGAGATTCTTCTTAACGTTAATTACGGAATATCAATTCAATGTTAAGATATCTCAAACAGGTGTAAAAACATGTATATTTACGTATGCATTAACAAAACGTTGCTGTGTGGAATTTGGTGCTCTCACCCGTACACCTCATGGTGGCTCTGGGCAGACCACATGTCAGCCAAGCTGCACGTTCACAAGTCTGAGTGTGCCTTGAGCTGAAAGTATAATCAAGATTCACTGGTATTTGCAGGGAAGCTTTTTCATTTGTCCGTTCCCTGCTTCCAATGACCTCATTTTTCAGTGTGATAGGAAAAGGACTGAGTTGAATCATTACTGGCACACCCAGTATTTCTTGCTTGAAATTACCTCACATCAAAACATTAGCAATATCTGCACGGAAATGCCGCTCTGCTCTTGAATCTGCTCTCTTCCATTTTTATTACATTGAATTTCCATTCATACTTTGTTGACTGTCGCACAGAAGATAATTTTTTAATGGTGACATTCATTATTTATCTACCTAAGATGACTTGTGCTGTGCTAACCCCAGCCAGCCAATGCTGTCTCTGCTGTGAAGCAAGATGAAGCTATGCACTGCTATTGCACTCTTTCAACTTTAGTCACTTAAACCAATTATTTCTGAGGAGTTTTTGACTATATGCACATACAGTGCATCTTTTCCTCTTATTTCTTCTTACAAACATTAAATTATTATATGGGATGCCAGAAATCCATGACAGCTATGGCAATGGGTGCTGCACCTCATAGAAAGTTTCAGTGCTCGTAGAATGAGAAAAAGCAATGACCCAGTATTTCTCACCAAAGCCTTCCTCGATCGATCTTTACAAAATGTATTTGATAAGCAAGTAACCTGTGTAGATTAAATTCTGTTTTAAAAGTAGATGTAAAGCTCGTGATAAACAGACTGAAACAAATAGGTTATGGTAAGAAAAACCCTAGCAGCTAAGCTGGGAATTTCAATCTTTTATAAGACTGGTAAGAGAGTTGCAATAGTTAGTGGAGTAATTTGTTTATAGATGTCTGATTTGAGGAACCAGCTCTTGTGTGAACACAGCCTGATCTGGAAAGGCTCCTACTTAGGCTGTGATATGTTTTTATGATGCAGGGGGACTGCCAGGGCCAGTTCCAGACAGGACATCAAGCTCTAGAAATCAAGGTTTGCTGAGACAGAGACTTTAGCAGGTGGGCAGCAGCTGCACAAAGACCCACTGTACTCCAAAAACAGATGGAACTGGCTATACAGACACAGCCATTTAGCTACCAGCACTCAGAAATCAGTCACCTAAGGGAAGAGGACAGCCACAAAGGTCTGTGTATCTCACACACCTCAGGAAAAGTAGAAGATCTGTGGCTGTTTCTACATTGTTTGTTGGCCATACCAGGCAGTGGGTTCAGAAGGGATATCGCTTTACATGGGAGTCTTCTGCTGCATTTTGGAGCAGTGCAAATGGCTGAGCCCCAAGTCTGCTAAGCAAACCAGATGAATTTTTTTAGGCTCACACTACACTGTAAGCAAGAGATAGGTAATAAATATGTAACTTTGTATGGGGAGGTTAAAAAAAGAAGGCATCATCTCCAGTGTTAAATCATATTGTAGCAGAGGAGAAGAAAGAAAAAACAATGGTGGAACAGTTACATGTGGTAGGTAGGCAACTCCCTCCCCCCACAGTGATATTTAAGGAAAATAGCTACAGGGTATTAGTTTTTGGAATATAGGAATTAAACCATGTTGTCATTTGATTTGTGGTTTTTTTTCAGTGAAAACTAAAGGCATAGAATAACTAGTGAACACAGACTTAGTTTAAATATGTGCATTACTGGGTATTTCAAGAAAGGATTCACAGAATTCAAAGAACTTAATGAAAAATAATAACAACCAAAGAGAACAATTTGCAGTAAGTGGAACAAATAGAAAATAATGAAAGCAAACTGGATTCAGTCTAATCTACTGAAACTAAACTCTTAGCTAAGTATATGATAATGGAAATAATTAAAATTACTGATTGTATGTGGGACAAGAAAATAGCAATGAAGAATACTGAGCTGAAGGATGGGAGAAACAGATGTTTTTGCAAATATTGTGTGTTAGGCTCAGTGAGAGTACAAAAGTAGCAGCATATTTAAATATAAATAAAATATCTATCGTAAGCAGTGTTTCCATTTTTTTTTTTTTTTTCATGGCTTTTGCTGCCCTGTTAGTCAGTTTAGTGAGAAATACATCCTTGGGCATACTTTTTGCTTTCTCTATCACAGTGCATCAATTATACTTCACACTGTACAGAGACACTGGCTTGCAACATTGTTTTATGCCCTATTCTGTTATTATTTATTTAAAAAATCCTATAAAATATTTTAGAGAAAAAAAAATCTTTAACACATTTAACCATGATTTCTTATTCATGGTGAATTTTAATGTCCTATATTAGTTACTGCTAAGGACAATGTTAACTTATAGAATTCCACCATCTTTTGCTTCCACTCTGCACAGATTCAATCATTGTATCTTCAAAGTTCACGGTGTGTGTCAGCTCATGCTCAAGAACCCAACAGTGACAGAGAATTGAGATACGCTGCCTTTTTTTCATTCTTTATCATACTTGCCTGGAAGAAAGAATATTCTTTAGTGCAGTCCAGTAGCTGTGAAAACACAACTGAGTATTCAGTAAGCATCTAACTAAAGTTATTTAGGAAAAAATAATTCAAAGAATGCCTACAAGAGGACAGTGTTCAGCAGGAAGACTAAGGGTCAGAAAGCTTGGGTTGTGTAAGTGATTCTGCTATCTACTGTTCTACTCGCACGTTGTCTTTTGCTCTTAGGTTCCTGACATCCAGATGAGTATGGGAGAAATTACTCCGAAGATATTGGTTGTGACAGATCATTATTACCATCACTATATGACTTAGATAGGAACACTACAAACCAGCTCCTTTGTCAGCTGAAGCATGTTTTACTCCTGCAAGCTGACTGTGCGATCTATCTCTTATACTGTTTGGAAGGAAAGTACTTTCTTACCACTAAATTACAATCAAATAAAGCATTGGTAAAAGTATTACCTAATCTGTGCCTCTTTACTTTAGCAGAAACATGGATGAATTCATTTATCAGGATCATAGATCATGGTTTTCTGAGAACAGCATTTATATGGAAATTGTTAGCAGAAAAAGATTTCCCATTCCAACGTAAATATTCCATCCTGTGAAACCTTAAAAGCTCCAGGAATGTCCCTTTCTCTCCAGAGAAAGATATAAACTTGTCTAGAATGTGATCTTAACTTGTCTCTAATTTGGTAACACATAAATCTCTAACATTAATAAATATCAAAGAGCCATGAAGATGACTGATGGACTCCAGCATCTGCTATATGAAGAGACACTGAGAGTTGAGATTGTTCATCCTGGATAAGAGATGGCTCAGGGAGATCAAACCCATGTGTGTAAATACACAATGGGAGGAAATAAAGAAGATGTAGCCAGACTCTTTTCAGTGGTACCCAGTGACAGCACAAGAGGCAATGGGTGCAAACAGAAATACTGGAAATTCCATTCAAACTTAAGAACCACCCCCTACCCCCCATTTTTTTTTTTTTCCTGTTCAAGTGATCAAATGTAGGAACAGTTTTTCCAGAGAGGGTTAGGAGTCTCCATCCTTGCAGATATTCAAAATCCAACTGAACATGCCCTAAGCAACCTGCTCCGGCTGACCCTGCTTTGGGCAGGTGTTCTCCAGAGGTCCTTCACCTCAACTACTCCATGATCCAGAGGCCAGAGCTCACCAGGCGTTTTTTAAAATCTCACAGAAATTTCCTAGCTGAAAAAATTAGATTTATTGCAGCTGTAAACTTTTCCAATGCTTGACGGTCTTTACCCTGATCAGGTCCTCAAATTGATAATGAGAAACAAGAACAACACCTTAATATCCTTTGCTTAGAGATAATAGCACCTCCTAAAAAAATAGGTTTATGAAATTCTATTTGTGGATACCAGCTGTGTTCAGTGAAAAAACACAAAATCTGGATGAAGACTATGAATTTTGGTGATAATACATCAAGAGATGTATTGCCTTTTTAATATTAAGTGAGGGAAAAAAAATCCACATTAATTCAATATTTCTTTGCCAGAGAACTCAGGAGCTGTCTAGTGGGAACCACTCAGAGATCTGCTGTGATCTGCCCAGAGACATAGGATAGAAAGTTTCTTCTTCCTTCCCACAAGGCAAGAAAGGATGAGAGTTAGAGTTAGACTGAAAGACAAGGTGTCAAAAATCCCACAAAATTTGCTATCACAAGAACAGAAGATAACTGAACAGCCTGAAATCTGACACCCTAAAGTGTCAGCTTCTATGGGACGTGTTACAGACTCAGCTTGCAGAAAGCTGTGCATCCTATTATTTTAAAACACTGCAACACTAGCAGCAAGACTGATTCATCACATTTACATAAGGCATCAAAAAAGGAGCAACGGTGCTGGAAAAGTGATTATATTAGTCTAGAGTATTCAGAAAACAACTGATTGTTGGTGCAGTGTCCATGCTGTGTGCAAGACCATACAGATTTCCTGGCAAGAACAGACTTAAGAGATCCCTTCTTTGGGAACTCAACCTTGTGCAGCACTTAGTTGCATCAAATGGAGTTAAGATCTGCAAATAAAAGAGTTTGTTTTGTTCTATTTTTACAAAATAATCTAAGGTCCTTGGGTAACGCTGCTGTACTGGCACAAACTAAGGATTAGTGTGAGAATATTCTTCAACGCAGTATTGAAGTTTGACTCTGGCTGTCTCCTTTGTATTGTGTCATCAGTGCCAGGAGAATAAAGAGCTATTTTAACAGGACAGCTGGAGATTGCTTTGATGTAGACAGTGCTATGATACCCACAGTCATTGGGAACATTGCAGGGTGGGCCTGAAAGAAAAGCTTTGGGTAGGTGCAGAGTGAACTGTGCTGGTGCAGCACAGCAGGCTCGGGAGGATCTCTCCCATGCAGCATACTTTAAAGATCCCTTAACTTCCCAATGTGTTTTAGGGATCATCTTCATTTGAAGCAAGGATCTCAGGGAAAGTCAGCATGAAGCCCATTTTTTCCATCTTCGACCTTGTCCTTAAGACATCACAGCTAGATATTTGCTGTCCTTTCACACGAGCTGTCTATGCAGGTTCTGTACAACATAACTAATGGAGAACACTGATTCTATTGTAAGAAAACCTGGAGTACCAACAAATCCTTCATTATCATTGTTTAACACAATGCATGAATGTACCTTAACCACAAGAAACAGCTAGTGGTAAAATTGTCCTCCTCCAAGCTTTATTATTTCTGTTAAAATTTAAGACAGGAGCACTGCTCTTTCTTTTTCAACAAATGAGTCCCATAAGACTATTGGGTAAAGCAGTTAAAGCAAAGTGATGTAATACACAGGATGTTTGCCGGCATAGGTTCAATATGACTACATTGTTCCTTATTTATAAACATGTCACTTTTTACTGGAACAGTTTCACACATTTTTGATGATGAGAGCTGCTCTTTCCTTGGCAAAACACCACATTTTGTTACAGCAGGAGGAACCAAAACCACAAGATTTCAATGAGTAGAACCATCTTTTCATGACTCAAAGCTCTTACTCGGAGATAGGGCAGATCAAAGACACAAAGCAAGGAAAACCATTCCTGAAATACAGGAAACTAACTGCAAAATACGTGGATTTGGGAGGAAATGGGAAATGTATGCTTTCTGTGGTGTATCACCTTATTTTGGAAAGAGTCACAATTCTCTTGTGGGTTTGTCTCCGATCCCTTCAAATTATTTTGATGTATACTTATATGCTTAAAATTGTTTCTCCTCCCTTTTATTGTGCTGTCACGTTAATGGATTCATGTGTCACTTTCTATTTTCATTACAATTTCTGTCAGGAACATGAAAAACCCAAATGTCTTAGTAATTTGTAAACTACCACAATGTACTCTCTTTGGCCTGACCTTGTCATTATTGTATAACTTAATTGGCCAACTATTCCACTTCTTTTCCTTTTCATAGCCTTATTACAGTGGAAAATGAGAAGAGACTTGTCATTGACCAGTCAGTCAAAAATACACATCATTTAGAAATGAAAATAACAACCTCTCAATTAATTTCATAGAATTAACACTCATTATGATAAAGGTCTCCTGAGATAAAGATTAAGATCAGAACTAATAAGCAGTCATTTAGCCATTCCTCTGACAAAGCCTGTAATAAAATTAGGAAATGGAACGGTTTAATTCAATCACAAAATTGTAGTTCCATAGGTTCCCCCTCAGACTAGAAGATATTTAAGAGACCTTCCTTTTTCTCTGTACAAAGAGTCAGAGTATATCTCATTTTGCTAACTTTGTTGTCTGAAGTGTAGATCTGGCTGTAATTTCAAAAAATGTCTTTCCCAAGATACGTGATGACATTTTCACATTTTGGGCTACCTCTCTGATGGGAAGCATAATCATTTCATGATTACGTTGTTATTTCTTGCAACGGTTTTAGTTTTCCTCACATAGTTTCTGTCTATGGAGTAATTTTAAACTTGCCAAGGAAAGGACAGTCTTTTCTTAACCAGTGGTCATAGTGTTCCCAATAAGATGCTCTGTGCTCTATCACAACAGTAACAATAATACAAAAGAAAACAAGTAACAGACATGACAGAAACCTGTGCTCTGGATGGAGCTTTTTACAAGTTGGCCATAAATCAGTGACATGTGGGGAAGAGGAAGCCACTGGGGAAGGTTGCTTTATTCTGGGAAAAGCAGACACTAGTCATTTAGTACCTGATTTAAGGTAACACAGGCTTCAAAATGAAAATCTGTTCAAGGCAGAAGCTTTTTATTTCTGCAAAAAGGAGCACCGTTATCACAGAATCTGTGACAAAAAAGTACAGTCAGATATAGTTATGAATATTTGTTAGTCCAGTATCCTGGACAAATGGTTAAGATTAAAAATTCTGGCTCATCGTATAAAGATTGTATCACTAATTTAAAACTAATGGCTAGACTTGATTGAATGTTACTGTCATTCATCTAATATTTTCCCTAGTAACTTTAATTGAGACTGCTTTCTCTCCTGACTTGTAAAAAGCTCCATCCAGAGATCCTTCCTGAGATATTCACCGACACTTCACCTTCCTTCCTCTTGTCTCCACAAGCTGCCTCTGCAGAAAGCCCCAAGCAAGGAAAATGGACACGGTTTTAAAAGAAGTCAGCTAAGCGTGCAGATTGCCTGATGGACACCGGATTAGAGGACCCACGATAGGGACACAGTGATCAGGTAGAAATTACCTCACTTTCCCATTTTTTTTAATTTCAGGTCAAAGAGCACAGATTTGAAATGAGGCCGTGGTCTTTGGAAAATAAGCACCTAAACCTTTCTGTCATACACTACAGTTGTTCAAGATTATTAGGTTGCACATTATTCTCTTTCTCACTCCAACAAATCAATTTACTGCTTGACAAATAAGCACATAATGCAAAATGCCAACTTACAGATTGGTATCATTAAAGAGAGAGCATGGTTTTATTGGCGAGGGAATATATGTCGCCTGCATCACAGATCTTGGGGCAGAAAGCTTTGTTTATACAGGATATGTGACCCTTTACATCTTGTGCACTGCGAGGTGTAAGTGTTCAGATTGTCATACCCGCGCCCAAAACAAATCTGTTTCTTCACAGGCATGTCAGAATTGGGAATTGCTTTCTTACAATAGGTGCATAACAGAAAAATGGAAAAACATTTTACATAGAAAGGGTTTTTACTGTCTTGAAAAGCAGAAGTGTCTAGTGCTCTGCATCTAAAGTTTTAAAGAATTAGTCCATTTTCCAGGACACATATGAAAATAGAAGTCTCATTGATTAAACTTATTAAGGTTGCATTCCAGAAATATCACAATCATTTAATAGGAAGACAGGGAAAATCTGCCTTTAATATAGAAGTTCTATAGCTGTTTTGAAGATTGCAATCAAAGTCTGGGAGGAGAAGGATTAAGTTAAGCTGTGTCTTGAGTGTCGTCTCTTCCGTTGTATTGGTATAGTATGGTTCTAATATAGAATATGCCGTCTATGTTTAAATTATTCATGCTCTTTTTCATTAGAAAACCAAGAAGTCAATTTAAAAACTTGGTAAAATTTTTATGAAAGCCAGAGCCCTACAATAACTTTGACTCCGAATTCCAAGGTAACAATGTTTTCCTCATTGTTCCTTTTCTCAATAAGAACAAAATTTAAAATTTACATCTTTCAGGAGTGATGAGGCCCTGTAAACAAACATAAGTATGCATAGCACTGTTCCAGGTTGGATGTCTGTCATTTAAATCACTGTCATGCCGCAAGCTACCCTGATACAATCAAAAGGGAAAATAGAGTTAGTTAGATGGGTTTACAGGATGATGTCTGTATGAGTGACAGATGTTTGTGCTCTAGCAACATTATGTTTTATTATAGAACAATTGTTTCTAATAGCTTTTATGTTTATGTTCAATGTGTTGCAAATTCACCTCCATACCCTAAAAAAACCCAACCAAACAAAAAAACCAACAGAACAGAAAACAGAGAAGTATTACGAATTGGTTCCTCCCCTCCCCCAAATAAAAACATTTTTTTCAATAGAAAGTAATTTGGGCAACTGGTGAACTGTGGAGCTCACAAATCTATGAGTTCTCAAACACACACAAACTGTGTCTTCATGGTTCAAGGAAGAACCAACATTACGCCTGAAAGGATTATCAATCACCAACTGCACAATATCATCTGTTGTAAATTGGGAGCCTGATTAATAACAGTGATTCAAGCATGTTCCTTGAAAATTGTGATCTTTATTGACTAACTGGACTGGTGACTTTCTCTTTTCATGTTGTTTGCACTCAATTTGTGCTGCTTTCAGTTACTGATACTGTATATTACTATTTCTGTTATGATTGTTTTCCACATTATATAAAGTCAATAGTGAAGTGTCAGGTGAAGCAGGTAAATTTTTCATCAATTGTGTGTAAGACTTGTTGCCCTATTTTTGATTTCCTTTCTCATTCATCAGTGATCGTACTGCACGTCTGTCTTCTTCTCTTGTCATTGTGGGAATACCTAGAAAACAAAAGGAATATCTAACCCTGCTGGTTAAAACAGCCTTTGAAGTTGTTTACCTTTTTAGAATTCCATATTTGAATCAATATTTTTGGAGGAATTTTTTTTTACAAGAATAGTTTTGGAAAGTTTGATTTCTGTATTAGCATGCATATATCAATTATTTTTAACCTGACTCCAACTAAGTGGAACTCTGTGTATTTTTCAAGTGATAAAGTCAACCCATGGCTGAAGAAAGTGACTGTGGTCTTCTATCCCTCAGTTACTCATTATATAATATTTTAGGAGTTCTTAGAAATGGAATAGGTTCAACTTAACCTGTTTGGGGGTTTTGTTGTTGTTTTTAACTCAGTAAGTTCTGTTTTTAACTCTCTCATCTCCCTCCCATCTCCTCAGTCTAGCCTTGGGAGTGTATCACCAAATTTCTCTCAGCTGACACAGATGAACTAGATCTTGTGTCCACAGAATTCCCAACAAGTGTCTTTCACAAAACTGGCAGAGCTTACCACTTGCTCCTGAGGTAATATTGTCAAACTCTTTAACCTGTGAAAAAAGCCACATACTCTGCAGAACCTCCTGTAGTTATGAAAAGTGTGAGCCCATTTGTTAGACAGTGAGCAACAATAAATCCATCCTGAAGGTACTTTGCTCTCCAGATCAGCTTCACAGTAGCCACAGTTGTGGAAGCTTCATTTTTTTATGTGCTTCTTATCTTACAAAAAGGATATCAATTGAGACTGATACCTGACAGTATTCACCACAACATTTTTAGTAAACATATCAGCAAAACCTTGCAGTGCAAAAAAACCCACTAAAACCAATCACTCAACTAAAAACCAACCAACCAACAAAACCAAACACAAAACAATCCAAACTTCATCTATTTTAGCATCGTAGTAATTAAACTAATATTGACACATTTTGTCAACCAGACCTCATAAATGACATTTAGCGCTAGTCCCTTGCAGATCTTTAAAAATCATTACCGTGGGGCAGGGTGTGTACCCCAAAATAACTAAAGCAAATAGTGGAGCAGAAGCCAAAACTTTTTGCTAGAAGGTTAATGATGAGTGTCCAAGAATGACTTTTATGACCATAAAATTGATTTAGCATAGATCATCTTTGCTGTGTTCAATTGCAAGGTATTTTCTTATTTGTAAGAACTCAAACTTCATTACAATTATTTGCAAATGAGATTTGCCTTTTTCTAGTTAGGCGAGTCATTTTATTGCTTAAGTGGTATGAAAATGGAGATTGCTGGGAAGCAATGTCCTCACAATTGAGAGTACAATGTAATAGCCTCCGTTTTGCCAGTGTTTTTGCTTTCTGCATGGCCGGTGGTGCTAAAATGTGGTAGGAGCTGTGGTCTGTGCATGGCAGCTGCATCACAAAGCTACTCTGCCCCAGCTATGTGGCCGGATAGCCCCCAGCACATGTTCTGAGGCTCTGTCCTGGTGTCTTCTTTCTGCTCTCCTCCAGCTTTGACAGAACACATCCCCAAAGCTCCAAGGCTGGTGTTATGATGTGTTAACTTAAGTCACATATTCTTTTCTTTATTGAAATAGAAAACAAATACCTACATCCGTGCAATGTCTCTGTCGATGTCCTCCTCCAACCTAATCACAGCAAACTCATTAAACCAAAGTTTGAGAAACATGGTTTTAGACTAAAATCCCTGTCAGTTTTCAGATGATGTTTTATAACTTAGTTTTAAACCTCTTCTAGACCCATGGTTAGAAAATAAGTGTTGACACTCCACTAATTAAAGTGGAAAGAATTTCACAAGAAGCCTACTACAAAAGCACACATGGTACAAGACTGCACAAGAGAACCATATATTATTTAAGAAATACTGTTAAGGGTTCTCTGCCCACTGGTGACTCAGTTGTGGGCAGACTCTCCCAATATCTCTAGCTCCTCTGTGAAGCAGCAGAATAAAGACAAGAGAATAAAAAGAAAAAAAACTGCTGAGGGGAGGATCTCTTCCTTAGAATAGCACTTTCTTCAGCAGGAGGACACTGTTTGCCCTGGCAAAACACCAAAGTGTAATGGAGACCAAGACACACTGTAAGGCAGAACATTCATCAGGCTGAAATTGTTAACAACGCCTTCTCATGAGTGGAACTTAAAAGAAGAGGAGGTGAGGCTTACAAGCAGAAATGTTAAAAAAACAACTCACTAAGGGTGCAGGAACACGTCTAGGAAAATATAATTCGCAGAAATTCTTCCCAAATGTGCAGTATTTTGATCAAAGGGCTCAACTCTATGGTGAACCCTGTAGCATCAATGATTTAGGATCTGATTCAGTGTCCCACTGAAGTCAGCAGGAGATTTCTGCTGTGTTCAACAGGCTTTGCTTTGCACCCTTGTTGAATGGAAAATTCGGAGTGTAATTTGTAGCGTAAGGTATGCAAGTCAGGGGAAGAAAAGCACTGTGTGCAACAAATCAGCCTGCAACCAAGCCAGCTGTCAGAGAAGAAAGAAAAGATATAGCCAGAGTGACAGCAGGCAAAATATCAGGCATCTATGGACAGACAAGCAGGTGGGCAACATCCAGGCAGAGTTACTGCCAATGGCTGCCCAAGGAGCACCAGCCAACATCACAGACCTGCAGAAACAGAGCACCAGAGGCATGGACAAATGAACAAACTAACACACTTTGATGCAAGCAGCCACACACTAGCTACCATGACAAATCAAGATAGTTGGGGTCTATTCTGGCAAGATAAAGGTTGAGGATGACTGGACCTGTCCTGCTCCAGGTAGCATCCTGGGTAGTACACTCAAGGCCAGGCCACTGTAAGTCCCATAGCCGAGTGGCCTAACAAAGCCACCTCTTCTACACTTTCTGAAATGTTAGTGGTTAGACTGGAACTGCACAAAAGTTCCTGGTCTTGTATTGCCACTTGGGTGCTCACTTTTAACTCAAGGCAGCTGCTTGTATCCACTTCTCAAGAGAAAACATACAATCCCCATTGTGACCTGGGTAAGGATGTCTGGAGGCTGCAGAGCGGCTGAACCGGACCTGCTGTGGCAGGAGCTCAGCACAGCTCTTCCACTCTCTAATTTATCTGGGGATGTCTTTTCCTCCCTGTTGCTCCTTCAGGAAGCCCTGACCTTCCTGCTGGGCTCTCATCTCCTACCAGTCCCACATCACCGCCCCCAGAGTGCACCAGTACTGGCTCTAGAGAGGAACAAAAAGCAGAGGGAGCTGCATTTATCACAGAGAAAGAAATTCACTGCTGTGTAGACAATACCAGCAATATCATTAAAAAATACTGACGGGGACATTTACATCTATCCACAGGCCTCGCTCACAGCAACGGTTTTAAATAAGACTGAACTGACACCCCACCTGAACGTTCAGAGCTTTACTGGAGCACACATTTCCATTGCTATTTGAGCCATGTTGGGAGCTATCATTGCCCATATTTCTGTGCAGGTCTAATTTATTTAGGATATGCAGTAGAAAATATTCAGCTTGGCGATTCTAATATGCAGCCCCCTACAGTCCATTCGATATATTTTTTTCTAACTGGCTGGTGTTGCCCTCCTGCTGTATTAGCCTGATACTGCCCTCCTGCTGCTTTGTCCACCTGCTTCGAATTTATTTCCAAAATGCATCACTACTGCAGGATCTTCTCCCTGAAGGGGAACAAGTTAACAGGTTTACTCTTCTTCATGTACTTTTAGATTCCCTCTTCTCTAAAATGTGACTACTGACCATGGGTTTTTTTTTAATCTTCTATTTCTAAGCTGAAGATAAACACCCCCTAGCCAAAAGGAAGATACCTTAATGGAAGATGCTTCAATACAAACCCCAAAATAGGCACATAAGAACATGAGTCACATGCTATTACAAGTTATATTGTAGTGCTTGTTTCTTTTCAAAACAAGAAAAAATTGAAAAATATACCATGTAATTTTTTGAAGTAGATCCCAAAGTAGACTAACATTTAGAACACATAAAATGACTTCCCCTTCTAACCTCTTTATAAAATATTTAAACCACCCCACAGAATATAAGAGAATAATACCCCTGTTATAGAATTCCATTGAATGGTTTAAGCAATTTGTAGACAGGAATTACATCTTCATTGAACCTTACACAGGAACTACTATACAATCTTATTGGTTTCAGCCTTGTTAAATTATACGCCGCTCTTCAATGTGAGACTCTAACAGCTCCAACTGTGCAGATATCCTTTCACATGTTACAGAAGTAAATTTATTGCTACCTTCTCTTCTTCTAACCTAAATTATTATATAATATTTTGTAAAGTCTTATGGATTTGCTGAGAAAAGAATTCTTCACTGTGTCAAAATGACCATTTTTCCTTGTAACACATATCTATGTGTACCCAGATGATGAAGGGAATGTTTCTTGTTTTCAAATGTAATTGAATAAGCTCTTACTGGAAAATTAAGGATTTCTGGAGAGAATTCGGCAGAACAGATGTATGCTTTCCCCAAATGAAAAACATGCATCTGTTTCCTAGAAATCTAAACAACAACAGCAAAGCAGTCACACAAACAAACTTTTTTTTAAATCTCCACACAAATGGTTGTTTTTATACAAATGGAGAAAAAAGCCACAGTGGAAGTCTCTGTATGAAGCAATGAAGTGCATTCTTATCAATGAAATTTAAATGGTCTCCAGGATGAAATTTTGTTTTATCTTTTTTGTCTTGTTTATCTGTCCAACTGTACCTGAAAACCATACAAAAGCCTTCTTTATTAAAATGCTGCCTTTCAGCCTCCCTGCTTCCATTTAGTCACTGTCTGATCTCCCTATCAATTCATTTTTTCCATTTCTGTTACCGGTAGATCATTTTGCCTTTCTCCTATAAAGTGGATTTAGAGTTTGCGGTCAGGAACTGATATGATCCAGAGAAAACCCTTTTGATTAGATGTTCCTGTTCCATGCTCAGATCTGACAGGAAGGATATGCCTTTTAGTGTCATGAACAGCACTACCCCCATCCCCATAGTCATGCTTTACAGCCACTGAAGACTGGATTGATAGAAGAGTATTGCCCAGAGTATCACAATTCCCCATCCAGGATGGTAAAATATCTTAATGTAATTAAGTATTAGGATTAATTTCTTAATCCTTGTATTTTTTCACTTGTCCATTTGAGAGATGGGTCTGTAATTAAATTTCACTTTGGTCACCGTAATGAAAACAATATCATCTAGAAGTCCAGCCACAGTCAGCCTGTGTGGACAGCACTGATAAGGCTGGGTAATTGCAGGATTAATAACTGGCCTTTTATTGTGTCTGAAAGCAATGTAACAGTATACAGACTTTCCGAGTATCTTGAAAACATAGCCACATTGTACAATATTGCTACCCTGATCACTTTTTTTTTCCCCAAGCATGGGAACAATTGGACTACAAAGGTATAACTGCTCTTAGGTCATATTCTCCTCTAGGGTTTCCAAAAAGCAAGCAATGCCGCTCAGGCAGCTCCAGTAGCTCTGTGACAAAGTAGAACAAGTTTCAATAACCGCTGCTATTCCTCTGCATTTACAGTGCAGGCCACAGGGTAACTGTTTAATGTGGTAGCCAGTTCCCTGAACCTCTTGTACATTTGCTGAAACATGAAGCATTTTCCTAATGCTTTGAGCTTCTTGAATAAGTGTAGGATTTCAAAGTTTTTTAAAAATAAAAATCTAGGGACCAATGCTGTACTGAATAATCTAGCTCTGGAGACAGAGTGTCTGCACAGTAGCATCCTTCCTTTGTGGCTGGGACACTTCGCCCTCAATTAAGGAAAGGTACCTTTTAATAGAGCTGTTCCCCTTTGTGGCTGGATAGCGGTGTTGAAATAGAGGCAGGAACTAGGAGCCAGGCAACCAGCGTGCTCAGCTCAGCTGCCACAGATCTTAATTAACGTGCAGAACAGGGTGTAGGTTTGGACAGTTTATCCGTGCCATCTGGATACAGCATGGATGCAAGTGAAACCTGAACCTAATCTAATAGGTATGTAAGTTGTATGAAAGGAGCTCATAAAAATCCCCATGTAAAGCAATCTTGTGTTAAACACACAAGCTGGCAGAAACGGTTGCACAAGTTGCTCAGGCCACTGGGAAATCCCTTTGTGCCCCCATGGGACCCGCAGGGAATTTGGCCCTGTCTGCAGAATGCCCCACGTCTCTCTTCAGTGCCACTCCCCACCCTGCCTCCTCCTGGGCACCTTTCCCACAAAAGATTTGTTTTCACACCTTCTTCTGCAGAAAACATTGCTTTTATCCCTACCTTCCTCATGAAATCAGGGCTCTTGTCCCTTTCCTGCGAGGGCATTTCAGTGGCTTTGCCACATACATTGTCCAACCCACAGAATAATTTTCGTAATATGTGTTCAAATACAAAGGGCCAAATGCAGTTCTGTCTGTCCCATCCAGTGTAGTTCTGCATGGATTATGTCAAAATTTGGCTTAATTATCTTGATGAAAAAATACTTTTACTGAAGTACTGTCATTTTGGTAGAACAGACTAATTTCCATCAATGTAGCGTATTTATTAATCCACAGGAAGGATTCTGAAGGAGTACATCCTGCAAAGTTATAAATGCACTTAAAAATCATTGTTCAACTCTCTTTTGGATCATGTTTAGCTCATTCACCCTTCCACATCATCCTAATTTCCTTTTCCTTATCTCCCTGTACAATTATTCCCTACATTAGGAGAGTTTATAGATCCTTCTCACATACATTTTAAGGTCAGTCTGAGAGAAATTAACACCACTGCTTTTCATTTAACCCTCAAGCTATATTTTCACTTTTATCCCTTTTTAAGAGTACTTTAGTGTATGTATTTCCAATGTGAACACACGTCTAACTCTGGCCAGATCCAGAAATTATGCCTCCCATTCAGTATCTCAAGTTCAACTGATTATAAAGTCTTAGATCTCTTGGGGACATGATTTCTGTGACATTTTTGATAGACAAATGAATATTTCAAAATATTGGCCAACTTAAAAGCTACTGTGCCTTTGTATATTATACCATTTTAGATATGGAGAAGCGTAGCCATTTCTTCCATATGCATTAGCTCTGTACTCTTACTGTAGATTGAGTTCAAACAGACTGACGTCTTTGTAGGTGGATGTTCGTCAAATCCTGAATAGATTTAATTTTAGCATTCAGATACACAAACTGAGTACTAGTATTGTGCCTCTTTAATGTGGCTTTTTATATGTGTTTAATAGAAACAAACCTCAAATATAAAACTCTGAAAGACATGCCATGAGAAATGGTTTGAGGTACGATTTACAATATATTTTTTTCATTTTTAAAATTTTGTATTTTCATGAGAAAAGATCAAAACCATATCTGAATTTTATCAAATAGCTCCCTCATTCAGAATATAAAGTCATAAATGTTAACTTGTTTGGTTTTGACAGTTCTAGGACATTAATGTTCTTTTGAATGAAAACAGAAAGATGCTGGAAGACTATTGAAGTGACATCCAGTAATTTAGGAGTGAAGCATTTTAATTGTAGAGTACATGATGGGTCGGCAAGTATGAGAGACAGAAGTGCGTATGTGTGGCTTGTGTGTCTATAAATGCCCATAAAACTGATAGAGGGAAAGAGGAGCCGTTTTTGTTCTCAAATAACACAAAATCCAAACACTTTAATATGAGGTATTACTTGGAACACACTGCTTATCCTGAAACCTCCTGGAAAAAAGATGGTGGTATTTCTCGACTACAGTGTGCATCCCCATAACTCAGAAAAAGGCAGCTGGGACTGCTTGTCATTGTGCCACAGAAATAACAGCAAAGGACTCTTCTGCTGGAGCATGGGAATGGTTACCTTGTGAGAACACAAAGTTTGACTAATTTCTACTGATAATCTCTGTCCTGACATCATACACGGCTGTTCCACCCCACACTCATCTACAGCAAAATAAGATAACAGAAAAGAATCGGAAAAGACATGTGAGCACCAAGGCCTGAAATTGTCACCTAGTTATGGAAGATTTTGCCATGCTTATTAATCTGTAAACCCTTAAGCAACCTTTTTATTTCTCCTTTAAGTACCATCAAGTCAGTGAAGCTGCACAGCAGTAAGGTTGTGTGCTGGCAGAAAATACACATCTAAAATTCTTTTGTAATCCAAACACAAACACACACTGCAGCACACTGCATTTTTGCGGTTTTATTTTTTAAGCTGAAGCTCACAAATACCATGTATGATGTGCATGGATTACCAAAAGTGCTGCAGCATCTCAGCTTCTCTATGCAGGGAGTGAAACATCTTTTTGCCACTCCTGTGAGAGTGACAGGATAGCTTGCTTATGTTTCGTACCTTAGTGGTCCAGCTGTGAGATCCATACAGCAATCATTGAATCTCTCACCTCTTTTTCTTTAGGACTGTCCCAATGTGCAGCTTTCTTTGTGTTGCCCGTATGCCAGCAGTCTTTTCAAAAGCCACTCTTAATCTGCTGCTGATCATCCTTGCAACAGACAGTAAGTTGATTTCAGGAGAACTGCTCTGCTTTCCACTGCTTCCAGCAGCCTCCTGTAAAATCTACTTGGCAGAAGCAACAAGTTTTTAAACTCCTAACAACAGTTCTTGGAACTAATACTAGTGCTGATCAAATTCTCCCAATTAAAAACTGACAATGTGAAACAGTCTAACATTTTGCTGCAATTTTGTATAAAGGACAGAAGATGAGAAGGTGTTAAACAGTGAGTGCAGTATCTCTAGCAAGTCTATCAGATTTGTGTCATGTGCTTTAGCTGTTGAAGGGTTTTTCCTTTTCCTTGTGCTCAGCACCATTCACAATACAGGACATGAGGGCCTCAGATTCTTATTTTCATAGCCGCTATTCAGAGTGGGAGTTGCACACTTGTCCTTGACAAGACTTGAAATTTAGAATAGTTATATTCATTGCCAATAGTTTTTCAGGTTATTTCATGGACATTCATACTCCAGCTACCTAAATAACCCTGGTCCATCCCACTGAAAGGAACACTGTCTCCAAAATAACCAGATGAGCTGAATGCCCTTGTTCATCCTGTTGGGTGTTATTGCAAAATATCATAGAATACTATTATCAGGATGAAATTTTTTGAAGTGTTCCTGTATCCTTGTCCCTCTCTTAGCCATCATGTTCAAAACCAAAATACCTCTGCAGTGTTTAAGTTACTTTATACCCAAAGAGAGGAGGAGGATTTCAGGCTACATCAATACCTTCACAAGGAAAACATTACATACTTGGACTTGTCCAGCTAGCCTCAGTCCAAAGGAGGAGCCCTTAATGAGCAGCAGTTAGTGGACCTACATAGGTGAACCAAGTAATAGAGACTGAGACTGCTACACTTGAGTCAGACAGATCTATTCACATCCAGATGCCTCCATGACAATGACCACAGCAAAAGTTCACTCCAGGCAAGGGCTGGGTCCTCACATCCAAACGGCCTTTTTGACTGCAATAACATGTAGCTGGCTAGAAGCATTATAGAGCAAAGACTCGGGGAAAGAAGAAAAGCCCAGTCATGAGTAACCCAGATATTCACAGGTTACTACGAATTTCCAAGGCTAGACAACAAGCAAGAGGGGAGGCTGTGACCAGCCCGTGTGACAAAGGCATTTGTGAGAAGGGTCAGGCAGAGAGCACTGGTGCCTCAGCTTCTTGTGCCATTATGGGGGAAGTATGCAGGAGGGGGAAGCCCGGTGTCAGAAGGACAAGTACTGTCCTCTCTGCTTTCACCAGATCAGATAACAGCTCAGAAAGCAAAACTCTTCACACCATACCTCTTCTCAGATGCGCATGAGACTACAAAGAAGTGAATGCATTGCAGAAGTAAGATTTGAAATGTGGAGGACCCAGAGAGAATTAATAATAAAGTACATCTCAGAGGAAAAACTTTGAGTTTAGCCTCCAAGTTACATGCACCTATTTGAAGTCAGTAGGACTAGTCTGTTTATAGCTGTGAGCCAAAAGCAGCCCTGTGTGCCCAGGCATTATCAGTCCTTTATTCAGGAACACAATATCTGCTTGATAACACAGGCACTGTTTTGTCATTAGTTGTCAGTACACCTCCCAAAACAAGTTGTCCCTCTGTGGTTTTATAATCATGGGAATATTCTCAGCGGTCCTATCAGATGGGTTTTATTCTGGCTCCAGACGTCTCTGGAAAATAGCCTATTGAATCGCATCGGAAACCAGGGCAGAGTTGACTTCCTGGTGGACTCCAAACAATCCGTGGGCTCTGCGTGGAAAGCACAGCCTGTGCTCCACTGTTTGTGCAGCGCCGCGCTGCCCCGCAGCGGGGTAATCGGCTCCATCTCAGTGACTCCACCCCAGCCAAAACGGGTAAGAAAACAGCAATCTATTGTCCCAGGAGTTTGTGCAAGAGCTTTTTCTCTTAAAAATAAAATTAGCCACTACTTTTAAGAGATTGCAGTGATTTGGTTGCTGAAATGCCTCCTTATTTTCTTCTTGACCTCCTGTTAGTTAAAACACCAAATCACTGCTGTGTTTACCTGGCAAGTGGAAAAACTGCCTATATAGGACAGTTACTACTGTGAGGTTTCTACCTGATATCAAATACAAAACAAAACCACAAAACACAAGCAAAAAACCAGGAATTCCAACAACACCCTCCATTTTCCTATTACCATATGAAGAAGAAAAACATTTCCAACTCTGAGGCAGTGCCAAATGGTTCAGCAGATTTTAGAGACTTCGAGACACTGACAGACTGCAACTCCTGCTGTTTACCAGAGGGATTTAAGAGGTTCTTTCTCTTAAAATAGCTGTATTTTTGTCTTCCTGAGGGTCAAAACTTGCCACTTTCACACTGCTTTCAGCAGACATTTTAACTGTTCCATACTCTGCCATGTCAAGGGACTCTGAAGAGGCACTTGAGATTCTTCTGTCTGAGGCTAAACGGGAAGGATTGGATGCACTCCTGCAAACATTCCCACTAGAAAAACTAAAATGCAAGGGGAAAACACTTCACATGGGGTATTCTACTCCATACAGAAAAAAACCCTTCAGCATATTCTAATGGCAATGTATCAAACTGAATTACATGAGTCATATTTACCTTATGTGATGTGACATTATGACACATTGCAGAGTACCTAAAAAAATTATTATGCCTCAAGAGCTTATAACTCCAATGGAATTTAAAGGCATATTAGTCAGCCATGCCCACCCCCACTCTGCTATTATCCACAACAGCAGGGGACTCGCTGTGATGAATCAGAGATTAGAGATTCTTTCCGTGTGCACAGGAAACACCGATTAATTGGAACACTGACAAAAAAAAAAAAGTCTCTTTACCTGGTAAACAGAATTCAGCAGTGGGATTTTACTTAATGAATAGTATACAGTTAAATACTTCGATCTGTGAAGGTGAGAGGTGTAGAAAGCTGATTAGGAAGTTCATATTCTATTGCTTTTTCAGCTGCTGGAAGCTTGATATTTTTAGCAGTCTCCTCACACAGTAGTCACCACAACTGCCAAATTCTGTGTCATGCGGTAATGCAGAGAGAGACTTCCTCAAATTAAGAGAGAAGCAAGATAGGAATAGAGATCCTTGCTCCATCTGGTTTCCACATAAATATTCCATTTCCTGACACTGGACACCTGCCACCTCCCAGTCCCTCGTCGCTTCCTCCTGTCCCACCCCAGCAAGCTCCTCACTCAACCCCTCTCCCCACACCATGAGATCCTTATGGGTCTGGCACATCTGGCAGTAAATCAGCCAAGGCCCTGACTACTGTTGCATTAAGCATGCTCTGGGTCTTAGTACACAGTGCACTCTGGGGCACAGTTCCACTACAAAGCATACTGGATTTAAATTGTTTATCTAACTAAGCCTTAATTTATGATCTCTACAAATTCCTCTAAAATGAAAGAACCTTTTATTTGTACCATCTTTGTTTAAGAAATAGGGGAAAATTGTCAAGGGGACAAAATGCTTCTGGCATCAACCATTCCTGCTAAAAGCCAATGGGACTTGGATATATAAGTCTTGTTTATGCCTTTGAAAAATCTCTTCCATAATCTCATCCAGACTAAAAAACTACAGAACAAACTCTGAATTCAAATACCATTACCCATGAAAAAAAGGGTTTATAGGACATGTGGCGGCAGAAGGCCAGATATGACTGTGGGAGCAGCCAGCAGCCCCAGGAGATACTGAATGGCCAGTTTGACCTCGTAAAGGTGTTTGAAACAGAACAAAATTATTATCTAACGATAGGCTTGCAAGAGAGAAAAGGGGATGAAAGAGACCCCAGGGAGGAGGGCTACCTTGGAGACCACTAGTGGGATTCAGAGAGAAAAATCTGTCATTAGAATTTACACCACGCTTTAGAGAAACAAGGGCACTTCATGTTGTCCCAGGTGGTGATGCAGGAAGATACTGCAGTCAGAGGCAGACCATTGCCCGAGGGCAGTAAAACAAGCAAGAGGTTCCTTGGCAAACTCTCTCTAACCTTTAAGGGTTAAGAATATCAAAATATAAGGCTTATTCAGGAAAACATCCATAGGCAGCTGTGGAGAGGGACAACAAACATATGACTGTTTATGGGGAAGGGAACTGGTCAATTACTAAATAAATCTAAAGCAGCTTCCCTGGAATTTTTTTCAAATTAAAGAAAAATAACATTTTCATAAAGTAATTGGTGTAATCAGATTTAAAACAAACAAACAAACAAAAAACAAACAGAAGACAACTTTATCCTTATTTTTCAGAACTGAAATTTTCATTCTTTCTACAGGTGAGTATTATGTGTGGGTGACTACAACAATCCAGCCATCTGGCCTTCTCTCAGACAAACTCACGTTAATTGAAACTAGACAGAAAAAAAATAATATCTATATATATATCTCCTGCCTCAGAGCATTTGTGAAAGTGTTATGGTCTGCATAACTGACATGCACCGTCAGCAAACAGCAAACTTTAGAGCACCTTTAATGTTACACCACAGTGCTGTTGTAGTTGACAATTAAAATAGCTGATGTGCAAGCTGGCCTTTAAGTGTTACGCTAATCAACATAATGAATTGCTTTTGTATGATGACCCTGTAGCTGCATCTTAGTGGTCACTGGACAAAGATTTTTTTAATAGCGGGCAGTTGTGGCACTTGTAATCGCACGTTTCTATGGTGGTAATGAGGAAGGATGTGACTTACTACCAAGCTCATTGAGGACTGAGCTTATTGGTGATCTATGCAGATATTACCTGAGCAAGTGTGGCTCCCACAGTGTCATATTCAACCTCATGGTCTTCCAAACCCAGAGGCAGCGTGAGGAATTCAGTCCTTTAGCATTTCTTCATTGCTCCCACAGGCACACAGTGTTTTCAAGCCCTCTTGCTATTAATATTTCTGAGCTATTTAGAGAAGCAGCCCTCCCCTGTGCGTACCTTTCTGTGGATTTATGGCACACAAGCAATGATAGGGCTGACCTGCTTGGCCAGTTGTTCAAGGGCAAGCGGGAATTCATGTTTTCCTCCCCATTTACCTGTGCTCTGTGCTATACATTCAGCAGCACAAACAAATTCTGTGTATTCAGCTTCCCAAGAAAGATCAGCACCTAAGAATTGAAATCAGGGCAGATTGTATTTCAAGAAGACATTTTCCTCTTCCCCTATTCTCCTCATACTTGGGGGGGGAGGGGGTTTGGTTGATTATTTGGGTTAGAAACAAAATGCAACAGTTATATTATGCTAATATCAGACTCATTAACATCAGGCAGAAAAAATATAGGAGGTAGCCTGCCAAAAGCTAAGCCTTTGCTTTCGCATTCATCCAGTAAAGTTTATTGAAATGGGAATTCATCCCTTTACTCTGGATTAGAATTAAACTCCTGGCACATTTAGAGAGCTTTTATAAGGGGTACTGGCTCAGAAGATGCTCCTAGAAAAGTACTATTCAATATTACTGCCTTTTTTACAATTTTAGTTCTGCAACCTTATGCAGAAAATGCCTTATTCCAGCTCAGAGAAGCCCTAACCAGGAGCTTTGTCATGTGTATCAATGGCCAGGTAGGTGAGCTCCAGCTGACAGCGTCCAGCACTTCGGGTCTTAAATTTGATAAGAAATATGTTATTACCATTAAATACAACTGTACTGGAAGTAGAAAAGCATAGATTTGTTCCTCGTTTCCAATTCCTTTGCCATGACAAATCCCACAGTTTTCCTTGTCTGTGTGCAGAGTTTTGTTTGAAAATAAGGCTCATCCCATTCTAAATCAGAGCAAAGGAACCTTTTTCTTTAGACAGAAAGTATAATAGTCTTCCAAAGGTACTTTATTCATGCAAGTTTCTGTTTCAGGAGTTTAGGACTAATTTTTGCAGACTTAAAACAACTAAGCAGGAAGTGGCTCACAATTCCAGTATTTAATTACAGGGATAAACACTTGCATAAAATATTAATACTTTTCTGTGAACAATTTTTGACCCCATGGACAACAATATAATCATTCCAGTTATTTCATTATATCAGTCTGTATTATCGCCACAAATTATTTCCCTTCCAAAATGTTTATATAAAATTTATAACGTGATGAAAAGATCTTCCCCCTAATTTTTGTATGCAAATGTAAAATCTTGTCCATTTCCTCATAGTATTTGTTCTGTTTAATTGCATTTTAAATGAACATAAAGTAGCTACCCCAAAGACATTAGCATGCTTCTGTCAGGGCTCTGCGGGTCCTGCTGGCGTACATTGAGGAGTTGCTGTGTTTCAGATATAACCTGATCTTCAGAGATAGCCTGTCCCCACGGGTGGAGGCAGAGCAGTCCTGGAGAAGGGCTTCGGGGCTTCCCTCCCTCTTTTCTGATCTGTTTCCAGCGTTAGAAAATTTAAAGCCCAGCAATGGCTTAGAGAAAAAAGAGGCTTTTTCTACAATCACTGGTTCTTCCTTCAGCCAAAACAACTTCAAAACACACTGAAGACAGAGTTAGACAGGGCTGGTTGGTTTAAGTGGCTGTAGGCTTCAAGAGACGGTAATAAAGAGAGCACTGGCAGCCATTCAGCTGAAATAAATCTCAGAAAGAAATAAAATAGAAGAAAATACAAGTCCGAATTGATTTTCAGAGGTGTTGTGTCTGCAGCTGTGCCAGGAGCCCTTGTCACACAGAAACCACCTGTATTTATTCTGCCAGTGTTTGGCCAGGCTGTCCTTGGGGGAGCAGTGGGCATCGGCTGCTCCCACAGGGTTGCCACAAGGGCGACACATCCCACAGCCTCTTCCTTTGGTGAACATGATGAAAATCCTTAAATACGCCATTTGCAAGAGCTTTACATTGTGACAATTTCAGGAGAGGTTGAAGGTGAATTTCTTGGCTATATAACCCTTTCTGTTACAAACCTAAGTTCTCTGTAACTCTGCAGAAGACTAACCATCAATTATTAGAGCCCTCCAGGTGTTATGAAGAAAGCTCTGTACTTTTGAAGTTAGTTTTCTATGTGAAACGTATCTAGTTCTATTTAAATAAAAGATAAATCTCCTTTAGTGAAAGAGAAGAATAAGAAAAGTATTGAGGAAAATTAGAAAAGTATCAAGGAGATTTTCCAGTGGCTTCTTATCTTGAAAGAAACATTTCTAACTCTACTCAAGAAATTAATTTGATCTATAGAGCCTTTAAAACTAATTTTAATTCTTCAGAACTTGCAATATATTCAGTTATTTAAAATATTAATAAGTGCTCACTTTTAACAACATTTGAGATGGTTATCAGCTCCTCTTCTTCAAACTTCTTGGGGTTTTTTTTCGATTAGTAAAAAAAGGTTTCAGGCTAGATGTAACAGTGAGGTTCGAGGTAGAGGGATAAGAAGGGTATTCTATAATGTATACTTTATAGGGTACAGAGGCTGGGTGGCCTAAAGAAAGGGCATATCACAATATTATCTCCTCCAGAGTAATAGCCCTCTAAAGTTTGATTCAGTCCTTCACAGTAAAAATGGGTAGAAATATCAAATATCGTCATTTAAGCTAAAAGACTCCCCACAACACTGAGCAAAAAGAAGCCAACCAAAACCCTCAACTCACTTAGCACTGACTCCACTATGTAAAGCAATGTCAACATTTATCTGCTGTATTATCTGGTAAGAAGTGGAACTTGACTCCTGGTGTTCAAAGACAAATAATAAAAATCTGAATTTCTGCCTCATGGGAAATTTCTGACTTTTGTTCTTAAATCAGGAGAAAAAGTTGCTTTCTTTCTTAAAACATATTTCTCTTTAGAATGGAAAACAGAAACTCAGAAATAATATATAACCCCCCTCCCAACACACAGAAAACAACACTACCACCACCCCACAAAATGTGATATTCCAGCAGTGAAATGTTATGATGCAATTAAGCTAAGCAAAATGGGGTAATTTCAGTACAAATCTGTGTCACTGAAGTGCTATGCACATCATTAGCAAACTACTTCTTTATTATTCCATTTTCCTTTCTCAGGATGATTCACCAAAAAACAATACGCAAAAGTGGTAACATTGACAGTACCTAATGAAAACCAGAGTTGGGGTTTTTTTTCCTGATTTTTTACAAAATGGAATTATTAGTTTGAAACAATGAAACTGTTTTTCTAATCAAGAGTTTGGTAGAATCCCAGTTTTCTCAGAGAAACACAGTTCCCATGAATTACAGAGGAAAACAATTTCAGTTAAGAGTCTCTGACCACTTCTTAGCATTCACTGCAATTCAGTCCTAACCCTGGCATGCCAGCATGAAATCTGGCCTTTTCTGCACCTGTTTTTGTGTGATACACAGGCAAAACTGCTAAGATAGTACCCGCGCTAGTTTCATTTTTATATACTAGCAATACTTTAGATGTTTCTTCCTGTATTTCTCTAAACATTTAATGATATTCCTGCACCTCTTTCCTCAGGAAGGTTTTTCAGCCTCCCACTGTTTGGGGACTCATCTACCGCCTACACCCGTCACAAGCCCCAGGAGCGAGTCCTGGTGTGACACACACGTTGAAATGTACTCACTCCGGGAGCAGATTAGTTTTCAGGAGGGATTTGAGCTGGGCAGAAGCATCACAGGAGGTTTAGACAAGCGTGTGATAAATCAGGGCTTGTGTATCTATCTCAACAGCTGAATCCATCACATCACTCTGATGGTATTTTTTTTTTATGGTGGTGTTACAGACACTGATGTAACACCCTCAACGGGGCTCAGCTAACACGCAAAGGGAAGTGTCAGATTGCTCATGTTCAATGGACACATTTTCATTAGACTCTTTTCATAATGAAAAGCTTTCTCCTCTGCACAGAGGCTAATTTAAAATACCTACCTAGAAAACTGAGTGATAAAGTGAGATGTGGAACGAATGTTGTCTGTCTCTTTGTTGTAAAAACATCCTCTGAATCTGAACTCCCCAAATCTTTTTTACCTAAATGGCAGTTGATGTGTCAGTGAAGTGTCTGATATTGCTTCCAGAGCTGATGGCATAGTTTCTGCTTGCTCATGAGGGACGCAAACATGAGGCAGCCAGGCAAAATATTTGCTGAATGAAGGACAGAAGTGCTAAGAAAGAAATTACATTTTCTAGGTGAAGATAAGCTTTGTAAATGCAAGAGAAAAAAAAAAAAAAAATTAGCTCGATCACTCTGTTCTTCTCTTTGCTGTCATGGCTGGGTCCCTCTTTTCTCTTTCAGGTCCCTACTTGCTATATTCACAGACATATTACTTGCTGGCTTCCAGACTGTTTTTTGGCTCCGGAGCTGCCAAGTTGCTGTCTATTAGCAAATACTTCACTCTTAGTTTTACTCTAGACCATTTTATTTCACACACTTTTTTTTTTTTCCTCCTTCTTGCTGACAGTTCTAAAACCTGAATATGTCTAAAAGGAAAAAAGTTTGAAAAAGAAGAAGCTAGAAAAGAAACTACAGTGGATAAGCTGGATGAGATGAGACTTTTCTACAGGGATTATAAGACTATAGACTTGGCCCCTGTAAAGGGTCTGAAATAATGTTTATAAACATCTTTAAAGTCTACAAATAAGAGCTCTTCCATAGCAATTATAAATTAGTACACTTGCTAGATAGTAGTTCCTTATAAATCACAGCCACCTATGTATAAACTATTTATCTAGAGTCCATTACAATCAAAGGATAGCAATTAGCATTTTAACAACTGTCTTAACTTTATGACCTAACATGCCCTCAAGAGAAGCTAATTTTTCTCTTAGAAGTGCTTACTTTTTTCTAGTTTTAAGTGGAGTCTGATGAGCTAACTCAAACAGATATCAGCATGTCAGAACTGAAAACAAGGCAAGATGATCTCTTTTGGAGAAGACTGCTCAGGCTAAAGATACAGCAAAAAGCCCTTAATTTGACAAGCTGTTTTTAAAAGGAGAAAAGGAGGGACAGCTACGGCCATTCAGAGAGCACTCAAAATATATGCAAAGCAATTTACCCAGGAGAGAGAGATCCAGTGAGAGTCAGAAGGTAAAACTGTTGGAATGGTAGATTCATACTGACGTCTGCTTAGTATTTTATTAAGTATATGGTTCTGGCCATCTGTTTTTAAAATAGGATTTAGCTTCCTCTGTCCCCAGGCCAGCACATGTGGAGGGATAATACACTGTAAGCAGGCTGGAGGTGAGGATTAATGGCCATAGGCTGCTGTGGAAATGAAGAAATCAGAAATTATTTCTCTCTACTCATGTGTTCATTCCACTAGATGTATGAGGTAAGCTGACAGAAATATTTGCCCCACAGATCATTCGGAGAATCTAGTGGTGCACTCCATCTCCAGGACAGGAGACACAACAGAAGCTTTCCTGGGTCTTCAAACACAAAGCACAGACTTTTATTACAAGACATTATTGCATGAGTACACCCAAAAGAAACTGAATTAAAACCTACTGGATAACTCATCTTAAACAATTGGAAATATCAATAATTTCCTAGCTGCATTTCACACATATACTAGCTATTAATATCAAGTTATAGTTTTTATCAAAAAGTTTTCATTCTCTCAGATTTTATTATAGCTATTGTCAGAAGAACACTTTAAAAGAAATATAAAAAGTACTGATCTTATTTTTTCTACAGGGCACGGACTGTCTCTTCTTATGCACCTATAAAGTATACTGTAAACTGGGGACAATCTTGTTGATGTGGAAGGGTAAGTAGTACAGCTAACAACTCTAGCATTTGGTTGTTCAGTACATCCATTCATATCCACTCCTTTTCCTCTCCCCCACACCCCTTTCCCATAATAAGCCCTATAGCTGAACTGAGCAGGGCAATGAACCTGCACAATCAACACTGGTGGCTTATTAAGGTTAAATATGACAATTCAAACCCTATTGGATGGTATCTGGGGAGGACAGAGTGATGTGAACATGTGGAATTAGCTGTGGCGGCCAAGAGTCCTTTAACTCATTATACAACATGTCTTGCTCTACTGTCAATGAAACCTCAAGGCCTGTTTTACAGTTCATCTCACTGGAGCACCATCCAGGTCAGTATTTATGGAAGCAGCAGTACCTGTACATACCATTGCCATGAATCCACACATAAGTAGTAGACTTCTGTTATAATCATTCTCTACTGAAAAGATAAGCTACTACATATTACATTATTAACCATATTTTTCAGTTCAAGTGTACTAAGCTTCCATGCTCCCTGTAATTTTATGATGTTTAGCAGTACATCAAGACTGGTATAAAATTGTTCAGTGTGAATATTAACAGACCAAATAGCAAATCATAAGATGTACGCATAGTAAGTGTTATATTTGTCTGAGAATCAGGGAAGCAAATGTGTATGCCTCTGTGAAGGCTGAAGACAACATTTTAACATTATCCTGCTTATTCAAACTTTTTCTTGCCTTCTAAGATAATTAGGACCTCATACAGGTTTAAAGAAACAAATGTTACTCTTGAGTTTAGTCAAATGAATAAACCAAGGTTGAAGAATTTATTTGAGAAAAACATAGTTTTCTCTTCAACTACATCCAGACTCCTTATACCTGTGGACATCAGACACTTCTCACATACAATACATGGCCTCTAGAAGGTTCTTCCCTGCAACTGCTGCCATTCACAAGACTTGGCCCTGGTGCTTGGTGTGGGACTAGTAGTTATCCTTCTGGTTGACTTTTCCATGCTTGTCACTGCTTACAGTAACAGCCTGGAGGTTCTTGATTCCTGTCTCACTGCTGGTGCTGTATACCTTCACAGGACATGACACCCTGAACACATCACCCCAGTCCCAGAACATCTGCCATCTTTCCTCTTGATGAACAGCACTGTTACATCAAAAATGGTCACAAACAACTGTCAAGTAACATATACTGAGTAGCTAAGCTCCTTCCATCCTAGAGCACAGCTAGGAGGAAGCCCATGAGAAATCCAAATTGTCTCTGCTTTCTTGCTGTACAGCCCATAGCCCAAGGGCAGACATCTCTTCTTCATCTGGACTGCGTTTACTGGTAGGGATTTAATTTTTTTCATCTTCAGCCTGCTCAGAGGCTGGTGAGACTTGATCTTGTATGACACGCTACCCACTGGTCTCATAGCTTTCCAGTTGCTCCCACTTCTTTAGGACAATGAAATGGTGCCTCAGGTTGCCTGTCCTGTTTGGTCTGCAGAAGGGTCCCTGGGCATCTTGGTTTTCCAGCTCAGCAGCTCCATGTTTGTGAGCCTGATATTTGAATTCTAAAGCAGCTGGGCCCTGCAAGTGAGCAGGTTTCCCTTGCTGGGAGGAAGCATCTACTCTGTATGAGCATCTCCTGCATCTAAAGGCTTGAGCAAGAAGAGTCCCCAAGCATGGCTGTAAAGCCAGTTTCCCCTCTTAATTTCTTCCACAACAGCTAATTATCTACAGAAACTGAAATGGAACAAAGCAAAAATTCTGAGGTATTGAGAATGAAATTAAAGCCCCTCTCCAGAATTACACAGACCTAAGTCTAGGGCTTGTGACATCCACATGATAGATATACTTTTTGATGGTGTTTTTCTCTGCCAGTCCAAGGAGAGTTTCTGATATTTGAACTTTTCCCCAATTCTGCCAGTTTTTGTTTTGTTTTGTTTTCCAGAAGGAAAAAGCCATTTCTAAAATAAATTAACATAATCAGTGGAATATTCACTTTTGTTGGAAAAAGGTCAGAGAAACTGATGCATATTTAAAGAATTTTTTTGGGGGGTTAATTCGACAAAAATGCCATATTTAAAGAGTACCCTTCCTCTACAGACATGCAGATGAATCAATTGAACAATTAACAAATAAAACCATTAACTACTTTTTGCCCCAATAAGAGTCCAAGGATCTTTGTCTTAAGAAAGGTGGCATACGTGCACTTGACAAACAGCTAGGCAAAGGTCTGTGAGTAACACTGTGATTAAACTACCAATTTTTATACAGGTTTGGCTCTATAAAATCAGAACATCCTTGATAAACACTTCACATTCATGAAAACTCCAGATGTTAGCCAGTAGTTAATAGTGATTTATTTACCTGTCCAATTTAGTGGTTTTTTTTTCCTTACATCCTGAGACAGTCAGTTTCCCTTGATTTATTCAAGTTATTTTCTCCCCTTTCTGCTCTTTAATAGCAAGATATTTACTCAAAACTATGATAATATATCTTGAATCTCAACAGCACTGGTTAGCTGTGGTCACTCAGTTGTGTCAGGGGAGTCTGTTTTGTTCAGTGAGGGAGTGAATGTATATTCTCCCTACAAGCACCTTCCCATGTATTTTATAAGCTTCCTTTGCATGAACATTTGGCCTTAAAATTTACCTTCCCATAGGACAAAACAAAGAAAGGGGTTAGCCCAAAGGAACTTCATGCACAAATGAAACAGATACCCATAGATTTATCTTTTTGGAGTATTCTCTTTTGTTTGGAAAGAGCAGTTCTTCTATTGACCAGATACACTGCAAAAGTAGAAGAATAAACTGCAAAAACCATAGGAGGTAGAAGCTTTCATCAAAAGAATATAAAATGGCAGGAGAGACACTCTTGCTGAGCTATTGGACTGCACGATTGTCCAGGGATTTTTCTTCTGAAACTCGCAGAAGTTTTTCCAGTGGAACAGTTTTTCCACCAGAAAATGATGATTTTATTCAATTTCATCTTTTCACAGCTGTAAATTGATTTCTTCTAAATTTTTGATGGATCATTACTGAAACAACTTGTTGAGGTAGTATTTCAGCTTGTTTTAATGTAACAAGAGTTGATATCGAGCGTTTCAAGATTTTATTTTTTATAAGTTTTGTAATGAACCCAAACATTAAAATTTCAACATTCCTTTGTTCTTAGGGTGAAGTGAAGCTTTTTCTAGTATCAGCAACTCCTGTGGAGGGGCCATTCCACTCTGCTCTGAGGCATCCTGCTGCTCCTGTAACCTGCTGGAGGCCAATAGAGTTTCCCCAGCAGCTCTCACCCCTTCTCCCATGTTAACATCCATCCATTCCACACCAGAGTGGGGGCACTGTGTGCGTGTGGGTGCCCTAAGAAATACTCTGATGCTTGGCTATTATTTCATCCTGCCCAAGTTAGCAATGCGTACTTGTGCTAGAGCTGTACCCTTCTTCTAATATACTTCTGAGTTTGTGAAAAATTCAAAACTTTGAGGCTTCAGAATGATACAAATACATAATTTCCTTTTAATTCCTCCACAAACACCAGAAGCGTCCAGCTCCCATAGTCTCTTAAGACAAAAACTATTATTGACCTTTCTGTAATCTCTAGATTCCTCCTTCCTCTCTTTTCTCTCACAGGTTTTCTGGCTTTCAGACTTGGCAAGTAGCTTACCAAAACAAACACTGCATGAATGCTGAGAGAACAGCTTCTGATTAAATGATGAATGTTAATCGTAGCCACATTTTATTTCTGTTTTCAAACAGTAGAACAGAATAAGCTCCATTAAAAGTTTGACCTTTGAAAGCCACAGTTCTTGACTTATCTTGAGAGAACGCTTCCTCTGTAGCAAGGCCCATTTGCCAGTGCACGATGCTGTCTGCTTTGAGTGATGAAATAGGTTGTTCTGAGCATTTTAAGTACAATTCCAAGAAAAAGCATCTTAAACTCCACAGTGCTTAGACACATTTTGAAGTATGTTTCTCAAATGTTCTGAAGAGCTTCAACCACTAAACTTTGCAGAATAATTTATGTAATTGAAAGTCTCAGATTGAGCTGGTAGATGCCAAATACTGTATTAAAACAGTAAGAGAAACGAGACCTACACTGCTGACCATCATCAGGGAGCAACTTCATTGTGATCCAGATTTAGAAAAGGAGTTTTAAGTCCAAGATGAACAGTTTACAGTAAGGTACACCAAGAACCCAGGGTTAAATCAGCACAAGGTTTGTTAAACTTAATTGTTCTTTGGCTTTGCAGTCTCTGCTTTCTTTCAAAATTGAAAGCCGAAATACTGAGAAACTTGCTGCGTGCAGAATACCTTCACAGCCTGCTCTAAAAACTTACACAAACATCCTCTCATGAAATTTCAGGCTTTTAATCTTACTCCACACACTTCCGAAGGTTTTGATATGGCCTATGTGGTCCATAACTAATTTATAATCATTATTCTTCTACTGTCAGTTTACTTGAGCAGTGGTAAGTAAAATAACATGCTGTATCACTGCAGAGATCTTGTCAATTAAATGCAGAGAGCACTTCAGTATCTGTATACAAAACTGTACCGTTGAGCTGAAAGTACACAGAAACTGTTAGGAATATACCATGCTGCCTATATGTACCATTACTCTGTAAAATACTTCAATATTGCAGTAATATCTGCCAGCTGCAACTCACTGTGCTTCAAATCAAATGGCATAAGTGTGTGGAGCCAGGACCAGTGTCAGCTATTATGTGGCAGTTTTTCCTAAGGGGACATGCTGTCAGACAATCAAAACTTTTCTTTAATATTTCTTACTGTGTTTCTGCTGGTGAGACTACCTGTCATGTAGCAATCATTCTTGGCTTTTGACAGAAAAATAAAAACAGGAAACAGAAGAACTTGGATACCCATCTCAAATGTTCAGATTCGACAAAGTTGGGTCATGTTTGGGTTAGGCTTTGAACAGCGGAATGCCATGGTCATGGACTTAGGTTTGTCATTTGGGGGAATGTCAGATACTCTTAACTGAAAATCCAACATTCCCTTGCAAAAACCTGGCTCTTCATATACACAGTAACAATCCCAACACACCACACTGACTGCAGTGGAAGGATGTCACAGATGGAAATGTTCAGCCTGGATGGGCTGAGCATGCAATTTCTGGATTTTATTTGAACTACCATTGCAGGGCAGTGAAATGTGATAACAAATACTTGTCATACCACATCGGCCAAAGTCTCAGTTCCTCTGTTATAACAGCAAAACAAAAAGCAAACAAGCAAACAAAACTCCCAAGCTCAAGAGAATACTAACCAAACTGTGTGGCTGTACCATGCTGTGGTACAGAGGACTCGGCCCTGCTATGTCAGCATTACAGACTGGCTGCCTTTGTCCTGAGCACTGGATGGGGTAAACTTTCTATCATTAAACTGTTGAATTGTACTTTACGTAGACAATTGTGGTCATGGTGTAAATCAGGAACTTTGTAGCTTGAGAACTTCAGATCTATCCTCTATGCTCTAACAAAATATAATTTTCCCTGCAGATTCTGCTATATAAGTCAATTGTTTTTACCACAACTGCTAACATTTATATTACTTTAAACCAAAGTATTTTCAAATCAAAACAACAAAGGTAATTGTGCAATATGGCCTACCTGTTACACCGGATAATCAATCCCTTTCTTGTTCATACCGTAAGATCACCCACCTATTCTTGGCCAGCATTTCACTGCTTGTGCCTCAAACATTTTTCCTCCTCATTCCCCTACACATCTCTCTCTATATCCCTTCTTTTCTATCTCTATTCTGCTCTGTATTTCCTCTCTCAGTTTTCCAACACTGTCCACTTTCTGCTTCATTCAGCCAATATTTTCCACCCAAAAAGTTAGTCCTAGTGTTTGTTCCTTTCTATGCGCCATAATCTTGATCAACTGTAGCACCTTCCTTTACTCAGGAGTTGCCAGGGAGACATCTGGGAAATCAGATCCTTTGAAACCACCATACAACAGAGCAAAAGAAAGAAGGAAAATAGTACAGGTGGGAACAGAAATGGGATGTTCACCCCAGTTTGGGAATGCAGGTGGGCAGACAATGCTTGCTGTGAGAAGTTGCAAACAGATGGACAGGAGGATTAGGCTGGATGAGTAGAATGGAAGGACAAAGCCTCAAATTTGTGGAGGGTGCTACACAGAAATGGATAGAATCAAAAACACATCAAAGGGTTCAAGTAAGGAGTAAGACATTTTAGGATTAAGCTTTGCTGATCCAAACCTCTAAAATATTGGAGGTTCACCCATCACTAATCTTATCATCCTTCATTTATGAGAAAACATGACCAAATATAATCAGTTACAGGATTCTGGGATACGGTTATATCAAATTATATCTCTTGTAACAAGATGCAGTGCAGTGGCAGGGCCTGCACTTCAGCTGTAGTAGCAGTCAGCTTTTTTTTTCCCTTAGATGTCACATCTTACTATAATTCACTATATCTGGAAGACTTGTAATTAAAACCATATGCTTCACCTTTTTTTTGTGCACATAAAGGGTTCCACATTTCTATAAACTTTGCCAATTGTAAACTCATCTTGCTCTCTCTCTACTAACCTGTGGCCCAACTGCATGTAATAAGAGTAATTTGGAGAATTATATTTGGTTACACTCTATTGCTGTAAATTGCTGCTTTCCTCTAATGGCCTGAAAAGTAAAGAGCTAAAACAGTTAATCTGAAATAAGTTAAAACCAAAAGCTACATTTTAGGAACAAGCAATTATATTCTTTTAATTAACACGACATCACATCACTTTGCAGTAACTTATTTGCCTTTTCTAACAGCAAGGGTACATTTTAGGACAGATACTGATCTCTCTGGTGATGCTGAGTAGATGTAAACCTGTCACACCTGAGGAACTCTGATACAGAGAAATCTCTAGTGGGAATAACACTGACATACCTGGCTGTGTGCCAACCTCCTGCCCACAGGTACATCACACACAGAACTGCTACTGGAATAGACCAAAGTTACATCTGAAATATTAGTGCATTTTGGCTGTTGTCAGCTCCCCTCATCAGTCCCCATCCCCCTCCCAGTCCTGAGCAGCCGCAGCAACAGGTGGTGCAGAAGTGATGGGTACAGCCCTGTCCCCCCCAGCACTGGGACCAAAAACAGCTCTTTACACTCTTTACATTAAAAAGGCATGAAGACCCTCAAAAGGGGTCGTACTTTGTCTGCTATTCATTTGACTGTGCCCATAATTTGGGTATTTTTTTCCATCTTAAAAGACAGCCCAGATAGCTGAATTTTTGCCTGGCTTCTGTTTGCCTGCAGACCTGTTATTGTTCTGGAGTGGTGGCTTCACACCGTATCCCTGTAACAGGCACAGGGAGCTGCCAGACACGGCGGTGCAGTGCACAGATACTGCAGGAATGGAGGCTAGACACCATGATTCAGTGCATTTTGATTCATTGCTGCAGCCAACTCCATCTCTCATCCTCAGACAGCTTTTTTCCCAGATCTCTCAATAAAGACAAGGCCACATAACACAGAGATTTTTACCACGCTGTCTGTCTCAATCTCCCATCAATAGATACATGAGATGATAGCCCTACAAATATCACAGCTAGACCTTCCAATTATGGCACAAGGGTCAATTGTTAGTTAATGCAACAAAACTCCATTGAGTTCAGTTGAAAGACACTCATATATCAGTGGACAATCTTTTCCCTTCAAGCTTTTTCCCTTCTCTCTGTCCAAAAAGCCCTAAAACCACAAACAAACAGGACAATTTTTCAACAGGATGCTGCTCACAAGTATATTTACTAGAAATATTCCTGTTTTGAAGAGATCCTAGACATTGACATTACTGCCCATATATTTATATAATTACTGAACTCTTAGGCACAAATGAAAGATGCTTTAGAAAAACATACTACTTCTCCCTTACTGTTTTATTTCACCATACCACCCACTCCTACTGTGCCCCACTCCTCCTTTGTCCCCTGAATACCAAAGGCATGTTAATGTGGCTTTAATCATTCACTAGTGGGAAAACATCACTGTTTTTTCTGCCCTCAAGTCATATTTTGGGTTTACTGGATATCTCTATAAAACTATTTATCTATAGAAAAATCAACCAAATACTTCTCATGTGCATAATAAGAAAATTTTCTACCTTGAAATGCTAAGATTCACTTTATCTACAATTTATAGTTTTAGCTTGGATATTCATTTTAAACAAGAAAAAATAAAACAAACAACAAGAAGAAAAACACCACAACTAAGTTGGAAGGACAAAATCATTATTCGAGTTCCATGAGGTTCTTCATCAACAAAAAAAATGCTGGAAGAAAAATTAGAGAGTGTCAAATCACTGTGTTGTCAGATTATTTAAGAAATATGGGTTTTTCACTTCCCAAAAGTCATTTGATTGCTTAGAAAAGTGATCCAAATTAAAACTTTAAAGGTAAAACACATGAGCATGTAACAAAATGCCCAAAAAGACAAAACATTCTTTTTGAAGGAAGGAAAGAATTTTCTCTCTTACTCCTGCCTTATAACACTTCAAAGAGAAAATGCAATTTTGTTTTTACTACATTTCCCACCCTCTCCCCCAATATCATCTCATACAGCTGTATTTACTCAGCACTACTTTTAAAATACCTCCCACAGTCATGGTTAATGCTGACGCAAGGCATGCGCTAAACTGTGATGGCATTTATACGACAGTTGAATTTGCATGAGTGATGAACAAGGACAACTGGAATAAATACAACTACTGGTACAGATGAAAATCCTAATATGATCATATAAAACTAAAATGAAAAGTGGTTTTACAGCCACTTTTTGAGTAAGGAAAGAAGTTAAAGGGTGTTAAAAATTTTTGTCTCTCAAGGCGAGATGTGCATAGTAGCAGTATCCTTCATAATTCTAAACAAAACTGTTCCTGTATGTCATTCCTCATCCTACTTCATCTTCAGCCTGACTGAGAGTAGCTGACTGCTAATGGCCAGCAACCAGTCAGAAGGGCTTTTCTGTAGACAATACAAAACAGCATATCTATACGTTTTATATATATATATATATGATGTATATATACAAACAACTGGTGCGTTATCATAAGCAACTGTACTTGATCCACATTTAGTATCTGTGTGCTCAGATCCTAGTGATAGTAATTAACAATTTCCTATAAAAATTCAGGTACTGCTCTGAAATGATAACCCATTATAACCACGTTTTGTCCTGAACAGAGTATTAATTCAGACAAAAATTACTGTGAAATACGGTGCTATTTTGGGGAATATTCCCTACAGAAAACTTTCTGGATTGTGTGCAGTAAACGTTTATGCACAGCATTACTACTGATGGACATTGACTCTCATCAGCCATGCCAGCACCTGGAAACCTGTTATCCTCCTTGCTTCACTGAAAAGATAATATATCTTGATGTTTTTCAGAGAGCTTTGCTGATTTACTCTGCACTCCAATCTCACAAAAACCACTGCACTAACTTGCCTTGCACAACAGCAGATGGCCTTTGCCAGGAGAATGTCACCTCTGAAACTGCTTCTAAGTGTGATGACAACAGTTTGCCATTTTTAAGAGCACTGCATCTCGAGCCCGCGATGGTAAGAGCCGGCTGTGAGGTTAGACTATCTTTCTGGATTGTGTTTTTTTTTCCCCTCCTTTCAAATAAATCTGCACAAAATGCCTTGAAATGAAGACGTCACCCAGAAAAGGGAAGGCTGAGCAGCAGATTAAGAAATAGGCTTCTATAAGTCTCCAGACAAAAAGGTTTTCCCCTGCTCTGTTCCTTTTTTAATCTCACTTGTATAGCAATGGTTGTACTGTGTGTTTGGCTGCATTTTTACATTATAACAAGAGAAGTCTAGGCTACAATTTCAGTGAACAAATCCGATGACAGGTCCCTCTTTTACCTTTTTTTTTTTTTCATGGATATTCATTTTACACTGGAATCCAGTTTCAGACTTGCATTCAGATGGGAACTGCAATATTTTCAAGTTATTGATTCAAAGGATGGCAAGGGAGAAATTCTGGGTTGTTATGCCGAAAGCACCTGAAATGAGAAACCTGTCACAAGGAAAAGGATTATCTTGTGCTTAAGAGGAACTGGAGCCTGAGAGAGTCACGCACCAGATGCACAAAATCTTTAGCCAGAGACATCGCCTACAACTATGCCATTAAAGGTGTCATTGCAGAATGAGGATCTGTCTTAATCCTCGAAGTTTTGGAGAAGTGGAAATACACAGACCCAGGTGTACAATCAAGAGTCTTTAAAGCAGCTGTTGACTAATTTGTGCAATTTAAATTGTCTTGCATGTCACAATATGTACCCAGCCTTGTACTTCTCAAACTGTGGCACTGAACATATCATGTGCTTGATGTTGTGTAGTGGGTCTTAAAATCACTTCGATAATACAAAGTCAAAACAGTCAGCTCAGTTAAGAAGCCTCAAGAAAGTAACACTCAGCGGTACTGGGACTTAATTACATACTCTTACAGCATATCAGAGATATGTGCTTCTTCAGGGGAGAGCAGATGGTGGGTTCCTTTCTTTTTTTTGGAGTGGACACCTGGGATCACCACAACGTGTGGCTGCCATTCACACCTTCCTCTGGGCAATCTCACTCCTGGACTTGGCAATTATATTGCATTTTACATCCCCCTGAGGATTGTGTTAGTATTTTTATTGTATTAGATGGTATTCATATATGCAGAGAAAGGACAAAGACAACACAAGATCTAAGCCCCAATAAAGACATATAGCCACAATACTGCACTGCCATAGTTCAATGCACTAAGCTCTTAAAAAGGATGGCAAAGAGCTCATTAGAGAGTAGGACTCAGCTTTGTGCCTTGAAATACATCAAAAAACTATATGTTTATTAGTTTGGAATAAAATTTGCTTTAAATAGACAAACTATCAATGTCAGAAGATTACGTGTTCTATTTGAGCAGTGACTATTTCAAACAACATAAACCTTGTTACAGATATTAATCAGTGGCTATATGACAAGACTTGTCATTTTGTATCAAGTGCTATACATTTTCACTTGCTATCAATAAATGTAATTTGTTATGAAACTGCATTATCTTACCATGCTTGAAGTAATTACATTAAAAATATTTAGAACAAGTATTTGTCATATTTGTCACTTTATGACAAGCTGACAGACTAGGAGTCATATTACATAAAGACACTGTGAACATGATATTTTCAGGCTTCTTAGAATCTCAAAGCATACAGAGGGCTAGAAAAGTGAAACCCAATCCCCACCCTCATAAGTATCTGTCCTTCCCCTAGTAATTTCATGAACAGTATGGATGAAAGGAGTTTAAAGGTGCTTAAAGTGCCAGGAAAGAGAAGATATGAGGAAGAAATATAGAGATTCATAGTTGCTTGGGCAACTGGTAAGTAGCTGCTCGAGTGTTGACCTACCATGACCTTAGTGAACAAGGCCCAACAGGATTGTTCTGCTGCCCAAGTGTCATTCAAGCTACCCAAAGCATCTCTTGTGTCATCACCATCACTGTTCCATGATGGAGAAACACTAACTGTCCATTATACCAAAGATCTATTTCCTTGGCTTCTGCTGTAGAAATTTTGGCACAGCAACACATCAGGGTTCAGATCAGATCAGACAACATAGAAATCATATAGTGGGCATAAACTTCCCATGATTTGTTCACACTAACACCATCTTAAACCCAGTATTAAGATTTTCTACCCTCCTGAACATCAACTTTTAGTCACACACTTCAGAATGAATCAGCAGCAAGCGTAGGAGATGGCACAAACATGTCCTTTGGTGTAGTTATGCAACAGAGACATTTCACAATTAATTATTCTAAAAATATAAACTTCCAGAAACTGCCTAGGGAAATCCAGCATCCAGAACAACATTTAAATATGGAATCTGGGAAAACAAAGTTGAGCGCAGAAGAGCTTATAGATACAAGCCCACTAAACTAACCTGAGTTTGCAAAACATTGTCCTTACATTACAATGGAAAGGTGCATCCGTGCTATTCGGACTTGTTCTTCTGGTACTTGCTAGATAAAAAATTAAGTTACGAATGCCCGCTTCCAGCACAACAGAAGAAACAGTCACATAACCCTGGTTCAGGTAGCAATCATTCAACTCAAGAAGCAGGTTAGGCTTTCAAAAGAGGAAAAATTTGGAGAGACTATTCTGATATATAAAATAAAGTGTTTTTTAAGGGATCCAAGTTTCTGGAGATGGATGTTCTGTATTTTCATAAATCATCTCTATTCAATAGTTAAGTAAATGTTGCAAAAAGAAGCTACTTTTATATATCATTATTGTAAATGAAAGAGGTCATACTAAGCACAATGTCCAAGCACAAATTTACTGTATCCCAGCTTAACAGATACAGCAGATTTTAGGCCATCATAAGGGCAAGAGCAACAGTTTGGCTTTCTCAGGTGTCTTATCAGGGAAAACTTAGCTATCCATCTGAGTCATAATTGCACACTAGTAGATATACTAAATGTATGCTGCCAGGAAGGATTACTGAGTAAGCATTTACTATTAACGTTGCTGATAAAACATGGCTAAATTATTTTATAGCAGAAGAAACACCTGAGGGCAGGGGGAGAAAACTGTTTTTTAAGTCTCCTGTGGCACATTAATTTGGCTTATTTAAGTCAAGTGAAGTGCTGAGTGGTGATAGAAAGGGAATTTTGATGAAGCGCTCAAGATCTATTTACTGTCCTCTCTTGCACTGGGGACAAGAGAATTGCAGAAAAGAAACTGCTAAAGAGTATGAGTTGCAGCAGTATAAGACCTGGAATATTTTGTAAATAAATAAAATAAATGTATCATCCAGCTTCTTAAGTATTAATTGTCTCTTCTATACTTCCCATCTGTATTATCTCATTCTAAATCTGTCCTTTGGCATCTAGAGAGTCTGGATGCAAGTATCTTAATTCTTTTGTGCAGCAAGACTTTGCTCACATTTAACAGTTAATGGTCCTTCTTAAGTCCCTTTGGGAAGTTCAGCACTGACACTGGAGTTTCCTTAATGCTAATCTTTAGTTCATGCCTTATGCTTGCATATGTACATCACATGTATAGACACCACCTTATCACCAGTTCTGAACAAATTAGTTCACCTGAATATATCCAATTTTCATTTAATACATCCCTCTCAAGAGGTGATAGAAGCCATATTCTCATTTTGGATAAAAAGTTAATAAGTGAACTTACTTGATTTAAGTCCTATTCAGCATAAGTAAAGACATCATATTTAAAAAGACTTTATGATTTAAAGCTACATTTTTCTGCATGAAAAATGTATTAGTTTGAAAGACTGGGAAAAAAGCGTAAATAGGCATATTTTGGCCAGAAAAAAAGCAGTCACAATAGTAATGCCCAAGTTACACCTGCACTCTGTTAGCTAAGGAACAGCAGTGGTTAGAGAAGGTTTAACAGCTCAAAGCAAATGGGTTAGTGCAGCACCACTATGATAACACACTGGTATCTCAGGGAGTCCTAACAGAGGAGCAAAAGATGGAGAGGATACACTGTGAGGGTATCATTAAATTAAAGCCTTTCAAGAGTTAGTGTAATGCCCTCAGAGGTGTGTAGGGACATAGCTCTCATCTACCATGCAAACCTGCATGAAAGTGTAGCCTGTATCACCTTTGTACTGGTTGCTGCCAGCAATGAAGGGATCTAGTAGCCACTGACAAGTGTTCAAAACCTAGTAAGGCTCCCACAGGAAGACGGCTTTAATATTTACAAGACTTTCAAAACAAACAAAAAATCCAATGCATTTGCCTATCTTTCTCATCTTGTTGGATCCCTTAAATATAATTGTATCTGGTAGGTGCCCTTTCAAGAAACAAAACCACTGATGGGAGATTACTTAGGGAATATATAAACTGATTTAATGGCTGACTTTAGGAAAAGAGCTGACACTATTAACATTAACCTTTGCTCACTGAAACCTGTATGACATCAACTTTGCCCAATAAAAACTGCAAAAGTTTCAGAATCGATTTTCCAAAACTGAAAGCTGTAATTCTCTAGTATACAGTGACAGTTTAGAAATTCTATAGAAAGCTTCATATAAGTCTATTCAATTATAGAAAGCTTTTTCCAAAGAGTGGAAAGCTTTTTCTCTGAAAAGTGGACTATTATCTACCGTACTTACCCTTCTCAGATTGTACCTTATCAATTTGTTATATATCTTACAGATACAGAGAGATAGTGAGATTTTCATTGCGAAAACCATCAACAAAACTCTCTCATATACTTAAGATCCTAATTCTTGCAGTTTATAGCCTGAAAATTGCTATAAACATACAGTGATATTAAGTGTTTTCTTCGTGAGAGCTGTTACACAGCTGTGAGATGAAGGCCTGATGTAGTTTACCACTCCATTACAAAATCTGTTGTCCTATACTCAAAGATCCCCAGGAACTTCTGTTCAGCCACAAGTCTACACAACAACAACGCCCTTAGCAAGAGCTGAGGAAGCATTACCCTGCTTGCCTCAGGTCCCTTCTTTTTGTACTTGTCACGTGGCTCAAAGAACTCAAGCCTGATCACTATTGCTATGCTTTGCTATTGCTCCATTAGAAAGCAGTGTGCTGGGCAGTCTACATCAAATAAATTCTGCTATCCTAAAGCATTAATAGAAGCTACCAAACTTCGCATGGAATGGCACAAATTTGGTTACAGCTGTGCAACTGTCCCACCTTCAGACTGCCTGGAGGAGCTTTTTGCTCCATCCTGCAGTCGGAAGGGAACATGTGAAGTTGCTGCCCAAAGCAGTGGGTTGCAGGAGCAGCTGAGGTGGTCAGGGAGCTCCATACCGAAACAGCGGTGGAGAGGGACAATGTGGCAGCCTGGATATGACTGGAAAAGAAGGTAGTAAAGAGAGAAGTAGATGAGTGAGTAACCCAGAGATTCAAAGCTTTCCATGCCCAGGGAGCACTGGCAACATGTTTGTTCTGTCACATTCAAGGAAACAGACTTTGCGTACATTCCTTCCAACTTGAGACAGGACGCACTAATACATGTCACCGCCTATGTTCTCAGCCTCCCTCCTAAACCAGGCAAACCTACAAGGCTACAAACAGTGACTAATTGTTTTGGCCAAAGGGGCATGGATATAAATGAGCTATTTCTCATTACACTGTTAGAAAATATTGATTACACAGACACAGCTGGCAAACACTAGTCACGCTGGTATTCTCAAATCTCTGCACTGAACCTACCTGGTATACCTTCATTATTTTTATAAGTTCAAATTATGACTGTTTTCCCTGTTGACAAACATGGGTTAAAAACATAATAAACAGAGCGGATTTGTGTTGGTATTATTAATAAATTGGCAACAACTGTCTCTGTGCCATTCATCTCTCAACAGCTGTTTATATTTTATTTTAAATCTGTAAAAACATTGCTTTGTAATCCCTTGATCTGTACAATAATTTCCTTTTGTTCTAAGCTGTTAAAGGTGTCTTTGAACTACTCAGGGGAAAGAAAAAATGAAAAAAAAAGAGTACTCATCTGTTCCTTCAAGACAAGACCACTTTCATCATAAAAAATGAACGTCATAAAAAATGAACACTGAAAACAAAGCAAAAAAACAAAGGTGGATGAACTACGTACTGCAATAGGATAAAAGTCAGGATGTCTGTGGAAAACTATTCGTCATTATTGCTTTAAATTGCTCTTGATTTGTGCGAAGGAACAGACCAAGTCAGACGCACCTAATCTTTCTTCAGAGTTATCTTGTGCATTTATTTGCTGCTCTCTGGCTCGCCAGGAATTCTGCTCACTGTTTGTCACAGCCAGGAACAAGACTGTTAAGCTCACCCCTTGTTGATAAGTAGGCGTAGTTACTTATGGATATCCTGTTGTGTTGGCCTCCCGGAGTCCTGAATTTTCTTATTGTTCAAGTCACAGTGATTTCAAGGCAGCGCTCTTTAAGAAATACAATGTCTAGTTGAAAATTTGTCAATACAGGTTCTAAAAATAGCTGAGGAATGAGCAAGTACAAATAACCTTCTCTCGATTTGCTTCTCTCTAACAAATGTGTAACCGGAAAAGAGGAAAAAAAAAAAAAAATCTTTAAAACCAGGAATGAGAAGGCAGTGCCTCAGCTTGTGATTTATTGTATTGCTGAAGAGATTAGAGACAATGCCCACTTTTGAAACAATGGGCATAGGCAAATGATGTATTCATTACCCTACTGAATGTGCAAAATAAAACATGCCCAATGAGGAAGGTATTGTCAAGAAAAGAGAATAACATCAGAGGATCTCTGGGCCAGCCAGTTCAAATTAGAATAGCTCAAATAAAGTAAAAGAAACAAACAAGATTTACATCAGCATTAGTCCATTTTCTGAAGTTACAGAATGCCACAAACTCATGTTCAGGGGTGAACATGTGGTCTTAAAGGAACTGCATAAAGGTGATCATTGAAATGCCTACTTAGATTGTAGTATACCAATACATATGATTTGAACATACCTTTGGGGATTTAATGGCCACTTCTATTTATTTGCCCAAACAGGTGAGTAATATTGTATAAGCCTCACATTATTTTGCACTCTGAGAATTCCATGAATAGTGAATTTACCAAATTTTGCTTTTTAAATAATAATAAACATTTTATTTTTAAAAAAGAATTAATAATAATACAAAAAAGCAACCTTTTTATAGCTCGATATCCGCTTTATTACCCTGCTCTGTGAAGTATATGACATTCAAGAGAAGGCAGGAGAGACAGGTAGAGTAATCTAAAAGGGATAAAAGAAAACCAAGAAGCATTGTTGAGGGAAAAAGGGAAAGAAATATGAGAGGCTCTGATCTAAACAAAAACAGAGAAAAAGACTTGGAAAGAATTTCAGAAAAGAAGTATGCTTAATTGCCTACAGCCCCAGGAGAGGTAATTTATGTGCCAACAAGTTATGGAGGTTTTATGTGCCTATTAGTCTGCTATTCAATTAAAAAATGTGTACTTACCATGGCAACCTCTATGTCTCATGATACACATGCTAATTCTAAGATATCTCTATAGAGCACCTTCTTAAAGAAACATATACCACAACACAATCCACACTCTAGATTTCCACAGTCACTAAGAGGTAGTAAAAAGAATAGCCCACACAAGAATTAGGAACGATAGGCTTGGAAGCAGGACGGATAATCTCACTGTAGCATTAGCAGCTCTGCATGGGAACCCAGCAGCTCAACACAAGCACACCGCGCATTGCTGCGCTCCAGGGCAGACACGATACCTGGGGGCGTCCTCAGCAGCACTTCCCCTGCATTTCCCTTCTTGCCCACTGAGATAACACTCTTATGCTTTGAAACAAAGCTGCTTTTCCTGTGGGACGTGTTTTGGACTGGCTCACTAATTCCACAGGCCCCACTGCCACTAAAGCTGTGTAAGCTTTCAAGCATCCTCCCCTTTATCTAGAGCCTGCCAGGACATGCACCTTCCCTTTGGTTCAGCCTTGGCTGCCTGGGAATTCCCTTTCTTAACAGCCCACGTCAGAGTCACTGCTGTCAGCAGGCATTGTCCCTCTCCCTGTTCCTTATTTGAACTTCCTATAACAACAGCTTTTGGCAAGGCTGATTTTCCATTTACAGTCTTACTACTTTTCAGATAAAGAATACCTGTTGCCAAACTTCTTGGTCAGCCACATGTGATTAATGGATCAAAGCATTTGTCAGTTACACAATCTGAGGAATGAACCTCCTTCAAAAAAATATACACCACTCCATCCATAATTTTTAAGTATTACAGAGAATTTAAATACAATCCTTGTGAAAGGAAAGACAAGAAGCCACTGAAATGATAACCTTTGTTTTCAATGGCTTTCTTGTCATCAATTGCTTCTCATTATCATCATCCTTGCCTTCAATGACTACTGAAAGCATATCAGATTACTCCTCCTGTGGATATGGAACAATGTAGTCCCTCTTTGCTTGCCTGCAATTCATTTAGAGCCAATGCTAAAACATTCAGGATACAAAAAAACATAAAAACAAACAAACAAACAAAAACAAACACCAAAAAAACCCCAAAACCAACAAACAAAAACCAACCCACCAAAAAAACCCTCATGTAAAGTTCTGGATTTTATTAGGATTAAGCTTCAACTGCTTTTCACAGACACTTTGTTTCTTTCCTTGCTTTCTCTAATAAGAATGAAACTAGTCTTACCCTAGTCACTATCTTTAAACACTCAATATTTACACTAAGTTGCTGGAGTTCCCATACTGTTTTCTGCTTGTAAGCACTTCAGAGTCATGTACTATGAGAAAACGACTATCAAGTCACCAGATCAAATCCCTTGCGGTCATAAAAAAGGTCACAGAAACCTTTTCTTTTTCAAAAGATTCACAGCATGCCCAGTTCTATTCTTAACAGTAGGAAAATACTTGTTAGTTTTAGGGAAGTATGAACCAGCACTGACCTGCAAGAAGCAGCTACTTTAAACGCTGTAACCAATGAATATGTGGCTGCATTTGATAATTTCAACTGACACCACCAGAGCATGATGAAATGACAGCCAGCTACAATTTCAAAGTTAGCCCATTCACCTAGACTTTGTTTTTCATACCTGTGAAAAGGTGTGAAGTTTCATTCACATTTCTGAGGCAGAGAAGTGTCAGGCTGTAGTTCCTCACGACAGCAGCAGGAACGAAAGCACAACCAACTCACATGGCTTATCTAAAGCTTGAGAGTGGGACAACAATCCCACTTAACCTTCTCTGTTTTGAAAGCTCCCAAAACTTGAGCAAGCAGCAAGCTGTATTGCTTCTCTGGCAGGTGATGACCCTTGCTGACCACCTGACATCCTAACACCAGCATATTAGCATCAGCTGTGATGTACTCAACCCTCACACTGAGGTGAAGATAGGCTCACCTAGTAGTAAAAAGTTTTCTCTGCTTGCTTTCTCTCTCCTTTTCCCTATGCTGTTTTCCCCTACATCAGATTAGACTGCATAAAATATGGAATGGAAATATGAAGTCTGCGTTGAATTCAAGACAAATACTGTCAATAGCTTCCTACAAGATTTACCTTTCCGCGGTATTTGTATTGATGCTATAAGGGCATCTTCAGAGGAAAGAAAAACATTTTCCTGAGAGATGAGAAATACACAATTCAGTACATAATGCAAACTCTGCATTAGAAACCATAATCTATGTCAAACTAAGGAAAGTTTTGAAGATGTTTGGTATGAATGTACTGTACTAAAGGTATATTGCAACTCTTCCCACTCAAGGGAGGAACACATCTGAGCTGCTTTTTCACATGATGGATGTGAGTGATTTTCATGAGAAAGCTACATTGTCCTTTTTGTATTACATCTCTATGATCCTGGGAGGGGAAAGTAGCTAAAAGCATCAATTTTGATACAAATCCTTTATGTTCTTTAAATTGGGCACTGCCACTTTAATAAGCCACACCTGGTTAAGATTCGCGTTCTGCCGAATTCCTCCCGCTGTAATGAGCCCTGAACATCAGGCTGAGGCTGTGATCAAGACAATACAATTAATCACCAGACCGTGCACAATTTCAGTAACGTGAAAATTGCACGCAGTTAGATTTTCTAAGTAAAACTAATATTTCATGCAGTGGAAAGGGTGAAGTTTCAGTGCATAACAAAAAAGAATTTCAGAGGTTTAAAAAAAGCTGGCAGTCAGCAGGGCCATGTGAAGGTGAATGCATAAATCAAATAACTATACCATCTGTTATAGAAAACTTAACGGGAATTAAGTGGCCCGTGTTTTCTAAAAATATCTTTCTTCATAGTGTGCAGAAGCACTGAATATCTAAGGAGGAATACTGGAATTGGGCTTTAATTAGGAAAGTTTGAGTTTTGAATACAACATGAGCTTAGTCAAACTATCAGCAAGATAAGCTTATTAGGAGAGAAATAGGGATGAATATTTGCATGGCAAAAGAAAATACATCTTTTTTGGTGGTAGGAAGACGGGGGATTAAAAACATGTAGTGACCCTGTTTCCAGTATTTTTTCAGCTGCAGCTTGAGGCCTCACAGACAGACAGTGGCAGGGAGGCCAAGGCCAGCTTCTGGGATACTTTCTTCTGGTGTGACCTAAAATACAGTGGTCGCTTCAATGGCTTGAAAATTCACAAGGAAGAAAAAAAAAAGGGTTTCCTGCCTATCCTGACTATTTGAAAGTATATTTCCATGTAGCACTTGTTTTTATGTTAATGCAGTATTCGACAGAAATCCCATTCAAAGTGAAGAGACAAAATGCAATTGTCACCTCTTTCTAGGCTTACCTCCAACACCAGCTGGTAGGAAGGCATAATTTCTGGAGAGTGCTGGTAGCTCCTTTCTTCCCTTTCCTCATTAAAAGCAAAGCATGGTAATTTGTTTTCTCCGCCATTGGGTTATGAAATCTTCAGGGATTTTTTTTTTCTGTTTCCCCAAGGGTCTGCACATCTCTAATCAAGGAATCTAAAGTCCTGGCTGCACATAAACCGTAAACATAAGAACAGCAGACAAAACTGAAAACTTTATATAGGAGTGGAATAGCAAAGACAGACTTCCTTAGAGAGAAGGTATATATACGGGTCCAAGAGTAGATATAAAACCTAAACAGAATAGATTAAATGAGATGGTACAACTGAACATATTAGGAAAATGATTTTCAGACTGGGAAATCGAGTATAGGGGAGGGAGAAAGGAAAAGAAGGTAAAGAATGACACAGAAAAAGGTGAAGTGACACACAGAAAGAGAAAAAACACAATGCATTTTTAAAAAGAAGCAAAAAGTCTTATTTTGAGGGAATAACAAATTGAGGTTTAAAAATAAAACAAAAATAAAGTGAAAGTTTCCTATTTTTAGTTCTGTCATCAGCCTGCTCCAGCTTTCAATTTCTTCTGGTCACTCACCTCAATCTTATCTTCTCCACAGATATTTTAAACTCTCTTGGGAAAGATCTCCCGTTATATATATTTTTACAATGTCTAGCAAAATAGAGCCTTGCTCTCAGCTTGTGCCTTTTAATATCACTGTAGCACAAACAGTAAAGAGCAGTAATGGTAATAGTTGGGAAACCTTCTCAATAATTTTTCACCTGAAGATTTTTAACAGCAAATGACAGTTCTGTGACACTGACACAGTTCAACTAGGCCAATGATATTCAATTTTTCTGTCAGGAAAACTGGAAGAAACTATCATGTCTCATCTCAGTTCACCCAAAATAAAAACGCTTGCTACCTGAACTGATCCAAAACATTTCAGAAACTGTGTTTTATAAACTGGACATGGATTCATGGGAATTCATCTTTTAAATGGCATAATCCATTGGACACTCAGCGGCTGGGGCTTTATTACACCTTGAAGTCCAGCTAAAGAGTCTGTTACACACCAAAAGAGCAACTACTATAGAGCATGCAGTTTAAGATGACTTGAAACAAATAAAGTTACATATTTAAGTGAAAATCCTGAGAAAAACCCATCTTTTGCAATGAAAAAAATCACAGCTTTTAAAAATCTATTAAAAAATAGTTCAACATTTAATCCCGCTTCAAAATAACACCCTGAAATGTGACAATTTGGGATTTTTCACAGAGCAATGAATTTTTTCTAATTGTTGCTGTTACTGATGAAGAGTTACTAGATATTAACAATAACCTCACAGTGTGTTTCCAAGACTGACAGTGACAGGGAGTGACCATCTATGATGGAAAGGAAGGGAAGGAAAGAAAGTAATTCTTCAGAAGTTAGAAAACAACGTTTGAAAGTGCTAAAAAACAGGTTGCCATGGAAAGCACTAGATAAGTGAAGCAGTTTTGGATGCGGTTCAATGGTATAAAGAGTAATCAAAGGATATTTTAAATATGCATACTTCTAGAAATGACTAAAAAGTGCTTTTTGTGTGTGTGTTTCTGGAAATAGGAAATAGCAGGAATAGAGATGTGCTCTAAATAAAATGGCTCCCATTACACACAGCACATGTGTGGGCAGGGAAAAAAGGGAATTCATTGTTTGTTTGTGTGCATGGAGAAAGACTGTATTCTCTTGCAAAGTCTGATACAATGCACAGAAATATACATTTAAAACATAATTAACACGTAGAAGAGTAATCAAAAGAATAAACATTCATTTGTGTGGTTTATTTGGAAGTCCTTGGTTTTCTTGCAGCAACTGGTTGTGGTCTAATGCCTTACTCCATGTTCATTAAGGCACATTAAACACTCCAAAAATATTAATTAATAAATAATTAGCCAGTTTTGATTAAAGCTGGTTTGGGTCACGTATTTCCCAAGTTGCCAACGGCTGGAAGTTCAATGGAGGTAAGACAGGCATTCTACATTTAACATGAGGGCACATCCATACTGAGGTGTGCACTGGTGTTCAGAGAAATGCGGGCTAGCCCTTAAGGAACAAGCTCAGGTTCAGGAGCTGCCTTGCTGAGAGAGGTACCCTTAGTGCTCAGCATCTCTGTGAAGCATGGGGACAAAGCAGGAGGCTGCTCCCCCCACCTGAAACGCCTCCAGTTGTTAAGGGAGGATGAGAACATGTCTCCTTAGCCCAGGGACCAGAAGCACCTTTAGGTTTCTCTGTTGGAGCCCCTGGTGGGGTGGTAACCTGGGCTGGTGGGGTCACTCCAGCACTGCAGGTTGGTGGTGCTGCAGCCGGTATGTCAGTGCTCCTTGCAGACACCGGCTGGGTCCCTCAGCCATCGTAGGCGCAGACAGCATGTCTGGCTCCTTGGAAGGGGGTGTTGCCAAGGGCTACACTCAGGGAGCAAAACTAAACACACTCTCAAGCCTAAACCAAGAACAGAATGCATTGGTGGGGATATAACAACACTCCTGGCTCTAAGAAGTGCGCACACACACACTCACACAAACAGTTTATTTAAAGGTTTTATTGTTAGCATTATAATTAGGCCCCCAGATATACTGTGTATATATATCAAATTAAGCTCCAGTAACCAGGGATTTTCTAGCTATATATACTATAGTTGAATTCTTGTAATTCTCGTATTAAAATATTTTACCATAACAATCTGTATTTAAATGCATAGCCTGTTACATTGCTCATGCTGACTGTTATTACTACCTCTTTCCAAGAGAGAGCAGTAGTGAATTGTACTATCATTACACTAGATAGTTTTACTCAAACACACTTAATTTACATTTTCGACTCTATAACCTTTCAACCTATTGACCATGAAAAATGCTCCAACATAACGTGACACATATAAATGTTTAAAGTCCAAAGGGTAATTATCTATATTCATAGTTAAAACTGTGCCTTGATTTCACAATAGAAACCATATGTTCACTCAAAACACTTTCAATAGGCTAAATAACACCCAGATTAACCCTGAGTTAGTTTACTGGTTAAAATAATAGCAGCATCTTCTTCTAATTCAGTAGTTCATTTATCATTTTTGATCAAGGCACTTAATGTGAACTTTCAATATTTGAAAGCTTAACTTGAAAAATAAACTGCAGGCAAGAATGGTAGAAATTCTACCAATTCTTAAATTTTATCTTTCATGTAATGTAATGTGCCAGATAACAGCTCTAAATAATGCTATTTAGCTTGAAGTAGAATTCTGCGTTGCCTTGCATTTAATAGACTAATTCACTCTCCCAGAAGAAAAGGGCGATGACTTTGACTTTTTTTGTCCACACAACAGTGCTTAACAGACTTCCATTTTCTTTTATGAAAAATGTCTTTGGCCAAATCGCTCCCAGGAAATATGAAAAGTATAGAGCACGAGCACTGTAACATGTAAGGTCTCTGCAGCAGCAGTAAGAAAAGTATAGCAGTGAAAGGTATACCAAATGGGACCTCATTTAGGTTTTGCAATAAGCAAACTACTTAGATACACATTCCGTTATCTTATTTCTAGTAAGATAGAAAGAGATTATTTTGAACCTTTGGAATCACTGCAGCAGAAAATTACAAACAGAAGACAAAATTGTATATTACAGGAGTAATGACAAGTCAAAGGAAAGAGACATACTTAAAAAAATAGCAAACAGGCAAATTACTTTTCAGTGAGTGCCAACTCTCTGCACATTAAGCTGGTTAAAAGCTCCTTCTCTCCCTGCTTGTCATGTCATTGTTCCCTGTCAAGCAGCCGAGAACACCTCCAGCTAGAACATGATATACAGGATGCTTCATCAAAATAAGGTATTCTATGCCTTTGAATTTGAATTGACATTTTCCCTATGTATATTATAAAAGCCCTGTGGAAATGGCAATGGACTATGGTGCAAAAGAAGCTGCGAATTTTGCAGAAGGCTCACTGGAACACTGGACTAATTTCAAAATGACATTACACGTGGAAATAACTGCCTCAAAAATCCACAGGTACAACTATGAAAACAAAAAAATAAGTCTTTGTCTGGTCTTCAGCTGAGCTTCAGCGTTACACAATAAAATCACGCTCTTGTGCTTACGAGGGGCTTTGTTCCACTGCTCCTGCCTTGGAACAGAAAAATGATTCTCCTTCAGGGAGATGCTGAGGCCACGTGTTTGGTTTATCAGAATAAGAGTGTTGTCCCTCATAAATCTGGAATCTTCCCTTGAACTGCTGGCATTCTAAAATGTAATTTTACATCCATCATTGCATGATATGCCCTAAACAAGTCAGTGGAACCATTCACCCTTAGAAAAGCTGGCACTCAACCAATTTATTCACTCTGCAAGAGTCTTTATACAGTTCTCTTGTACACCTTTGCCATCATTTATGCATCATTTACCATAAAGATAGGAACTGCTAATAAATCCGTTATACTGAATGCTGTAAGTAAATCGGAAAGGTCTTTCATATTTAATATCTCAATGACTGTGTAGCCTTCATTTTGTCATATTGTAGATTATTTCTGGAGAAGCTTTACTCAATTCCCTGTGTTATTTATCAGCAATTCTTCCGCACATCATAATATAAACCAACAGACTGAACATTTTTGTTTCTCTGAGAACTGTTTTGCAAGATTAGTCCAAGTTAATACGGGTACAGTATGACATTCCTGGCTACATGTAATTACAGTTTGGACTGGATGAACTTGGCTTGAAGACGACTAAGAATTTGTCGGAATTGCTTGCTGTGTTTGCAGACCACAATATTTATAAAATTCAGTTTGAAGGAGTGTTTCTTTTTGCTCCATCCGCAGTGGAATTATAGCAGCGTTCCCAAATGAAAGAGCATGACTAGTGGTGCTACTGAAGAGCCTGGGCTGGGGCAATGAAAGAGGGAGAGAGTAGGTGTCTCTATAATGTGTACTAATAAATACCCGGGTACCTGTCTCTTCCTGTGTCACACAGTTATAGTCCTATTACGGCCTCAGGAGGAGGATGAGCTGGGGATTGGAAGAACAACCATTTCAGTGCCTGGGTGGTGGCTTTTCTTGAGGCTGGGAGATGCTGCCGTTTCATTTCAACGTCGCTCCTGTGACAGCAGCATTTGATCACGCTGAGCTGAGGAACCTCCTCATCTGTGAAAGTGGAAGAGCATTTGTGTGCCTTTCATTACCTTTTAAACTGAGACAAAAAGTGGATAACAAAGCCAGGTGAAGAGTTTGTTAAACGTCCCTCTGAGTAAGTCAACCAGTGAAGAAGTGATACATTGTTAACGTTAATCAAGTTAAATCATGTTCCACAGATTAACAGATTCCTGACTGTTAATACCTAAAGTGATAAGAAAAGAGAGGCTCTTAGAGAAAAAGACAACTGCAGTTCCCAGTTGTTAGAATGCTGGAATCAAATATATTTACAGACATAAAGACAGCAGAGAAAGCAGCTTTCCTCATCATCATTGTGTAAATGACGGAATTGTGGTTTCTTATTGAACTCTATTTGAAGGATTCTCTAGAAAGGTTCCATTTCTAGGATTTGGCTACTTTCCTTCCTGATTTTCCTCTTTTTTTCATGGTAGCATTCTCTTGATCCTCTATTTGATCCTGAATCTAAGACACTAAGACACCTAGCAATTCTAACTTACATTGAGTACTTGCAAGTTTTACTCCTTACAGTCATTCTCTCAACTGTTTCTGCCTGGATAAGAGGTTTATTTATAATTTGTTCCATTTTTTGGAAGGCTGGACTTTCAGAAAGATGTCTATGTGCCTCTGGATACCTAAACTGAGCCATGACTTCCAGGACAAAGACTTCAGCGATTAACTTAAGTAGAAGGTAATTGCTAGGCTTCCTGCAATTTTCTTGTAGACAAACTTCCTCCTTTCTTCCAGGAGCTTTTCAGCAAATATTTGTCAATGATACAAAACACGTTTGTAGAATCTCTTAATATCAGAGGACAATAACATTAGGGAGGGGTGACTCAGCTGTGTTCCAATCTGTGAAACATGCTCTTATCTGCTCTTTTGTAAGAGTCAATTAATACAAATCCCTCTTTGTTAATTGTTCGCATTTATCTTTACTGTCTTCCATTCTTTTTCATTTTTATTATTGTTAAGGGCATATTTTTAAATAATAGTTCATCATCTTTATAATTCTGAATTGTTATTAATGTAATCTTCCTTTTCTATTGAAAGGACTTCCTTTCTTATTAGGAGTTTTAGGAGCACTTTAAATCTTTTTTTGTTCTTGCAGCCCCTAAACATTTCTTTCTTATTCTTTTCTTAAACAACTTTTGTCCTACAGTGATAAGAGGGTGTTCTGTTGGCTATAAAGTAATTTAATTTGGTTATATTCTAATTTCAGTAGAAATTTGTATTTATTTTACTGAACTTCAGGCTCTTTTATTGTGAAGTAGCATTGGCTGCTTCTTTATTTAAGAGCAGTAGAAAAGAGGAAGATTTTAATATCCTTCCTCTGTCATCTTCCATGCATTTTATTAACCAGAAAAGCAATTCCGGACCTCCTGAAGTCAATGGCAACATTGATATTGACTTTGAAATGACCAAGAACTTAGCTTAAATGTCTTAATGTAAGTTTGTTCATTTGTCTTTGTACTCTGCAATGGATCCATCATTTGCCATACGAAATTTAAACAGCTTATGGTCCTTGGCTCTGGGATATTCCTTTATTTTCATATCCTCAGGCAGCTCCATCCTCTCAGTACAAATCAGATCTAGGGCAGTTTTGCCTTTTTTTGCAAACGATGAAATTCTCTCTTTGACTCAGCATGCTTGGATATATCTGTTTCCCAACAGATTTATGAGCAGCTAAAATCCCCCATGAAGAAAGTAACTTCTAGCCAAGAATATTCTGTACCCTGCTGTCCTTATGTTTGAGTGGTTCGTAGCTGATACCCGCTATTTTTCAGTTTTGCTTTCTAGTTCCCTGTATCACTAATTACTTTGAGCAACCTTGCAGGAAAAGATGCATGTGCATCGATTACCCATGTTGCTATAAACAGAACCACCTTACTGGCTTTACCAGCTTTGCTCAACACACTGTCAAGTTTTGTAATGAACGTGCAGAAACTGGTTTTGAAGACTTGAGCTGTGCTACATTGCTCTGATTTACTATGCTGCCTTTGTGATCATTACATATTACTGGAAATTTAGGGAATGAACTAGGGCACATAAATGATCAAAATAGCTGAATAAAATGAATAGGTAGAATGAATTTCCCGATAAGCACTTCTACAGATGCAGTAATAATGCGACACTGGCCCAGATTTGGATGGCTTCAATTCCACCTAAGTTCCTTAATCTCACATTTCCCACTGGCCAGGTGCCCCTGAAGGCTCCCAAGCAGCCAGCAGGAAACACAGGGGCAGGAATCTAGGCTAGCTAAATCTGGGCTGCTGTGCACGTCCATGTGGCAGATCACAGCTCTATTCACACAAATAGAGCAACTGAGATCTGTTCTTCCATAGATTCATCTCACAGTTAGACAGTGGGAATAGTCACCTAAAGCAAAAATTAAATATCTGTGCTTATGGACTTAAAACCCCAAATTCCCTTTCTACTACTTGTAAACAGTGCTGATTTGACATTTGTCATAGCTAAAAAATGCAATAGAAAGGGGAAAAGATGCAGTTTTGCTAAAGGTCTGACTGGATTAATTTGAATCTCTTTATATCTTTTGAATCTCTTTATATTGGGAGGGAGTGTCGACCTGCTGGAAGGCAGGAGGGCTCTGCAGAGGGATCTGGACAGACTGGAAAAATGGGCTGATTCCAATGGGATGAAGTTCAATAAGGCCAAGTGCCGGGTGCTGCACTTTGGTCACAACAACCCCCTGCAGCGCTACAGGCTGGGCGCAGAGTGGCTGGAGAGCAGTCAGACAGAAAGGGACCTGGGGGTACTAATTGACAGGAAGTTCAACATGAGCCATCAGTGTGCCCAGGTGGCCAAGAAGGCCAATGGTATCCTGTCCTGTATCAAAAATAGCGTGGTCAGCAGGACAAGGGAAGTGATCTTTCCCCTGTACTCTGCATTGGTGAGGCCACACCTGGAGTATTGTGTTCAGTTCTGGGCCCCTCAGTTCAGGAAAGACATTGAAGTGCTGGAGCGAGTCCAGAGAAGAGCAACAAGACTGGTGAAGGGACTTGAGCATAAGACCTATGGGGAGAGGCTGAGGGAGCTGGGGTTGTTTAGTCTAGAGAAGAGGAGGCTTAGAGGTGACCTCATCACTCTCTATAACTACCTGAAGGGAAGTTATAGCCAGGTGGGGCTTGGTCTCTTCTCCCAGGCAGTTAGCAATAGGACAAGGGGGCATGGGCTTAAACTCTGCCAGGGGAAATTTAGGCTGGATATTAGAAAGAAATTCTTTACAGAGAGAGTGGTCAGGCATTGGAATGGCCTGCCCAGGGAGGTGGTGGACTCGCCGTCCCTGGAGGTTTTTAAACTGAGATTGGACATGGCACTTAGTGCCATGATCTAATAAACGGACTAGAGTTGGACCAAGGGTTGGACTCGATGATCTCTGAGGTCTTTTCCAACCCAGTCAATTCTGTGATTCTGTGATTCTGTGATATCGCACATATGTCCTTGCTTTAGTTTGTGGCTATTTAGGAACGGTCACTATTATTACTGCAGACAAGTTCTCAAACAGTGCTTTTAAAATTTTGCTGGGTGTCCACAAATGGACTTGAATATAGCTTTTCTCAATTCTTTCTACCTGAACCATATGAATAAAAACTTAGGTCTTTACTCTTTTCTTCCAGGTGCTTCTTAAGTGCTTTTCCATGCATGTTGTTCCTCAGACAGTAGTCCATGAGACATTTACAACAAATAATTAAATGAAAACTTGTGTCAAATTTCTACATAGCAAAAGTTAACAATATATTTCCATCAACTAAATAGTTGAAAAAACATTTCCTTTCTCTAGACTTTTGAAGAAGAGACAAACATCTGACCTCATCTGTTCTTTTTTAAAAAAGCTTATTATGTCAATGGAGACTTATCTTCATAAATAGTAGTGGATGGTGGTGCTACAAAGGGTTTATGGTCTTTGACGTTTAGTCTTTTTCTTTTCTGGGTAATGACTGTGATTCTTAGAAATGACATTAATAGATATGAATACAGGAAAATGAGGCATTTAATTGCTGTATATATTTCCTTATACAAAGTAAGTAGAAAGCAGAATTAAGCACTGCATTCAGTGTGCTGCTTCACCATGACACTGGCTGTCGCCTGGGTAAAAATCTGCTGCTGCAGTGTCTATGGCGCTGGTGCTGTTGTTGTTGGCCTTGGGGCGAGGGGGAGAAAACCCACACATGTGAGGGAGATTCAGAGCCAGAGAAATGCTCAGAGTCTGGGCTGGGCCCCTGCACAGCACCATGGCAGCCATAGCTCTGGGGATCCGTGGTTTTGGGCACTCTGGCCGGGGGTCTCCCATGCCATCCTTTCTGCCCTCCATACCTAAAACGCTTACCACAGTGTCACTCTCCAGGCCCTCATGTCTGCCTCATTCCTCTGTTACCAACAGTTATGGGTTTGGCACCCTTGTTTTAATCCTTTCCCAAACACCAGGCAATAGACAACAGGCTCCCTAGAGGAGTATTTTCCCTGCCTCTAGATGGTAGGAGGAACAACTGCAGAGAAAATGACAGTGAATCCTGCTCAGCCCAAGAGTAGTGCTTGTTAAATGCAGAGGAATCCTTGGACAGTTTAGCTGCCAAGTTCCAGGAATTTTTCACACAATATATGCAAACTGAGATACTTTTTTTTCTTTCTTTCTTTTTTTAAACTTAAGGCATGTCTACAAAGATGGATGCAGACGGATCTCACAGAACTTTTTACCTCGAACACACTGTATGGTTATAGAGTGCTGGACCAAATCTGGCATGTTCCCAGCTAGCTTAGAGCACAGGCTGAGTAAGCTGGTTGCTGTCTGCACATTTCCACATAGCCATATTCTTAGCTTCCTCAAATAAATTGTATTCCATAAAATAAATAAATATAATCTCCCTCACACAACCTTTTATATTTTCTCTTTTTATTGCAATTCTTTATTGTGTCTCCAAACTGTCACACAAATGAACTTCTCTGTTTACATGTATGCACAGTATGAAAAAATATAATGGCCTAAAAATTTGGATTTAATGCAAAACAGCTGACAAATTAAGGCATACTTTTCTATCCCAGCTTTCCTGTATAATAACATTTGATTGTTTCTGGAAGACTGCAGTGGGTTTTTTTCTGTACATTTGTCTTGCAGAATATTTTTTAGTTAAGGAAAAAATTGCTTCCCCGTGTCTTAGAGTTCTTCTGTAATTTCAATTTACAGTATGTCCTCTTGCTTCAATATCTGTTTTAGGGGAAAAACAGTAACCTGGATTGACTATGTCTGCAGCATATTAGATTTTATGTATTACAATTACATTCCCCTCTGAGCCACCTGGTTTCCAGATTGTATAGATTTTAAAATTTCAGTTTGTCCTCCCAATTTACCTAGATTAGGACCACCTTTTCTAGTTTTACTCTTCAAACATTCCCTGTATTTTTACTTCCCAGTAAAAGTAATGGTTACTGGCATATGAGGTGGTTAATAATCCTGAAACGATAGCTTCAAACATTATCACATGGAAGATATTTGCCAGGCAAAGGGGCACAGAAGCGGCCATTCAGATCTTGCTGATTTTCCTCCAGACAGAGCATAACTCACGTGTATCTGCAATATTTCCTTGCTCTTGGCTATACTTAATATAGGTAACACTACAGAAGTTGTTCTGTATTTAAGTAATTATTTTGGGTCATACTTGTGCAAACTCAGTTTTGAGTTTTCAGGGATTCTGGTGAGCAGACAGTGGCTTTAGATCACATTGAAAGAAAGGATTCTCTGAGCAAAACCAAGATGTTGGGTATGTAAGTCCAAAATAGCAATACAAAAACTTGGGCAAAACGTCTGAGCAGCACTCGGACTTGCTAACGCTGCATTTGTCTTGCAAGTTCTAGTGCTGCCTGGAGGTCTGTCTGTGCAGAGGTGCAGATCCACCCTGATTTCGTGGTGAGGCACCCAGCTCCCACAGTTATCCTGACGCTTTGCTGCAGTGCCCCGAGCGGGCACATACATAGTAAATTCTGGGTATTTCTTAGATGAGGTGGTTTGGAGTACAGGCCTTGGGGGCTGTAATTTTAGATGAACTTAAATCCTGTTTAGTTCCTGGGTTAATTGCTTGATCCTGCCACAACTTACTTCTTCTGAGAAATCTGAGACTAAACCATTGATAGCTCTGGACTGGGGACTGTGTAAATAGTTATTCCATACCCTGAAAGAAGGTTGTGCAAATTATGGCTCCTCTGAATTTTGTATGACAAGTTGTATTTTAGGAAAGAAGCCTAAGCAAAGGGTAATGTACATTTGGAAATGTGTTCCTTAACTCTCCAGGCAACTGTTAAGCTTTTCATGTCACTGTGCACATTTTCATTCTTTTGTTCAAGAGCAGAAATACACCATTAGAGCATGTACATGAATATTTTGAAATCCTCATAGAGAAGATAGCTCAGCAGTGCAGAATAGCACTATCAAATAGTAGGAATACCCAGCAGTGACATCATTCCTGTAGCTGGAATTAGTGTAGAATTTTTGGAGACCATGTTGTAAATGTGATTGTAATTTTCAGTTCTGTAATTACAGTAAGTACAATTTTGTGTGTTAAACTTATTTGTGCACATATCACAAGAGTGTTTAGCCTTCCCCAAATTATTTGGAATTTCATAAACTGTGATACCCCACTTACTGTTAAGAAAACCTGTCTTGTCAGATCAGTATGTTCAAGTTTGTTCCCTATTCATAGTAGCTATTTTAGTCCTCGCCTCATAGCTCTTCCCATAAAGAAAAGTTAATCTCGCACACCCACCATTATGTCGTCTTAATTCATGGACTTGGGCAGAAGAGAAAGTTCTAACGAATTTTTTATGTAATCTCTTAAGTTTTTGTCTCAAATCATCTTTGAATTGAAATAAAGCTCTCATTTGCCAGCCAGTTGTTCTGGTAGTCGTGGACAGAATTTCTTTCACACTGCATTTTTTAGCTTAAATCTATTACACCATTCCCTATGGCCAGCCCCAAGAGGCATGCCATACAATATTCGATTAGAAGACCTTTTAAACATTTATTACCAAAGGGGATATTCTTTAAGAAGTTGATTTTCAAGGAAGATATAATATATTTTTCATAATAATATACTCAACGTTTGTATTATAGTAGTAACCTGTAATTGTTACCCTGATGAATCTTAGTTTCTTTGTTTACTCCCAGTCTGTTTCTAAATTAGAATTACATCTAACATGCCCAGTCATCATTTCATACAAGAAGAAGAAGTAATACATCAAACTGCCTTGGAATAAATTGAATACTGAAAAAAATTTAAGAGATCCTAGTACTCCCACTGTAACGATTTATGTGAGTCTTGATGAAAAGAAAATTCCCACAAACATCCTGTCCAATCTTACAGAGAGATTTTCTCAAAGATCCTGCTGAGAATTGTGAGCAGGATTAGTCCAAGTAAACAAAAAATTTTGCTTAATTGCAACCACAATGCTGAGGCACGGGGGGAACTGTATGGGAAAGAAGCCTCTTCAGCATCACAAGGCACAGAAAGTCTGCTGTGCCCAGAATATGCGAAAGACAGATGACAGTGCCGTTAGCTACCACCGCACTCTCTGGTTAAGTGATTCTGTAGTATCACTTCATGATTATCAAGTAGAGTTCTGAAGGTTTCACAACATTACCAGGTCATAATCTTCAGCATAAGTTATATTGCAAGAGGCCTCTTCTGTTCGCTAACTTTATTTCATAGTTTTCAGCATCAAGTGGCTGAGAGTAAAGTATACATCACTAAAAAAACAAAGCAACCTGGTTAAGCTGAAGAGGAAGGGAATTTCTTCACAGCAGAACTTCTTAGAAATCAAAAGTGAAAGTAATGACCAGATGAGAAAAGTAATAAATAACACAATCTAAACATTAACATGATTAATATTAGCACAAAGAAAATTCTGTGGAATGCTCACCAGCCTTTATACATGACCGAGGTAAAAATGGAGGCCAAGGAAATGGGGCAATAAAGAACAGAGAATAGTAAAGAGAGTTCGAGCCTCAGAGTGAAGCACCAGTAAAACTTCAAGAATAAACCACTTAAACAAATGGTAGCACATTTCCAGATGTTCCTCACAGTTTGAAAGGGGAACAAATACAAAATTGCCGCTCAGTAAATGGTGGTGCCTACACCTGCTGCTTAAATCAATAGTGGTATTGCTGAAACTGAAAGTGTCAAACACTATCAGTATTTAGGTTCCAGGTGTGACCTGTACAACTACAGATTTGTCAGCTATATCTGTTTTTCTGTGCCAAAGCAAATAACATACAGTTAGTAGATCTAGGAAGGCTGATAGAGAAAGTCCTGTTTCATGTTTCTAGGCAGAAGTATTTGAGAGTCAGTAAGAAAAGGAACAGAATGCTCCTTCTCTTCACATTAGTTCTCTCACCAGAGCTTCCTAAAGAAAATCAGGTGTTATGGAACAGGAAGAAGTGTTTTCATACACTGGTTCAAAGGGGAGAAATAAGGTGCAGAAACGCTTTTAATAATAGAGAGAGTTTCCTAAGAGGATCCTCTAGGGACTGATACTGGAACATGAGTTATTCAACAAATTTATACATGATCTGGGAAGGTGAGTGAATTGCGATGTAAAAAAAGTTTTCTCGATGATATCATTCAGAAAATTTACTTTAAAAACTGACTACCAGCAGAGCACGCAATTCATATAGGAATAAAACAGTCTAAAGTGGACAATGCTATGGATAGTCTTCCAAAATTTCATAACTGTGCTCATAAGCAGTCTGAAAGACAAACATAATGTAAAGAATTATAGGGAGGTTAGTAATTACTGGAAGGCTACAAAACAGAAAATATGGTCATGCCATTTTACAGGTTTGTGTTATTCCTCTCAAATACTGTGTGATGTTCTGGCCATGCTCTCTGCATAAAGAACACTGGTGAATGGCATAATGTTTTGCTAAAAAAAAGAATTATTGAAAGGCTGTGTTGGTCTCTGTATGAGGAGAAAATTAGAAGTTTTAGAATTCATTTTGTAAAATATGACTGACATGCCCATACAACCACAGACGGAGCGAAAATGAGTAGGAAATGACATGGTACAATATTTCTTGTGAAATAAGAATTAAAAGTATTCTAATGAAATGATCAGATGATAGATTTTAAACAAACAAAAGAAACCAAAGAAAGAGTAGTTTTTCACACAGCTTGCCTTTGTGGATCTTACTAACACAGGCTGCTGTAGATAGCAAAAGTAAAATTAATTGAGAAAGAGATGTGAATTATTTTGAAGGAAATCCATACTGGTTGCTGTTAAACATGTTGGATGGGAGGTTTTGAGAGACAGAATGACTGAATCACAACCTAGAAAGCTCTGCTGTGGAGTGGTCTATTCACCCTGCCCTTTGATGCCTTTACTAAGAATCCACATCTGACAGCCAGTGGATGGGAAAAAGCTGCTGGGTGGTTTGGTCTCATCCTCCTACTCACTGTAGTAACTGGGATCTCTGTTACTATCCTTGGGTTTGTGATCAGCTGATATTTTTTGAAAATGCTAGCAAGACATGGCCAATTATTCACTGGCATTAAGCTCTTTTGTGTGTGCATATGTGTACAAATTAGTCTGATTTCTTCCAGTGTATTTGTTAATCAGGTTTAATTAGCTTGGATGGACTCCTGCTACAATTTTTCATACAGAGTTGAAAAGCGGGCATACTGGATTCTGCTTCGCCATGAGTTAGAACCTCCTAAATAGTATAGATTTACCCTAAATAATTCTTCCCCTGTTTAAAAGCCCTGTTCTAAGACGGAAAGTGACTTAATGTATTATTGTTGGATCTATTCCATGAATACCCGTGACTTTCTTGGCCTCAGTATCATGAATATTTTATTGCACACGAGAACACTCTCTACATATTAGAGAGCCCATTTTTCTGGCTGAATCTGGCAGGTGACTGTGCTTTTGCCATTTCATTACAGTTATTTTTACTAGTATTATGATAATGCTCAGAGGCCCCACGTGGATTAAAGCCCCATAGTGTTAGGTGCTTTAGCAGAACTAGAAGGCTCTTCTGTCTGAAAATGCTGATAGTCTGAACAGGTAAAACAGGCAAAAAAAGAGAAACAAAAAAATGTAGCAGAGCAATGAAGTGACTTGCTCCCCATTACAGAGCATGTTGATGATAGAAATGGGGACAATAACCTTCATTTTCTAACTCCAGCAGCTCTCTTGTTCACTCATTTGATTGAAGATAACTGAAGAACACACCGTTCATCTTAGGAAACTGGGTTTACAGATGGTATTTATACTTACTTTTTACAATTTATTTTTGTATCAGGGAAAGTGGGTTTTGTTATCTCCCCTTTATAGCACACAAGTTGTGCTTACTTATAAAACACTCATGCATAAGACTCTTATACAGTACACTACAGTTGTTATCCTTTTTTAGAGAATTAGCATCAACAGGCTTGCAATATGTTTCTTACTGTAGCCAAAATATGTTCTGTTTTTATCTTTTATGACTACAGATGATGGCAAATCTGTTCTGGTTCAGAAGTACTGCATAGATTTTTTACACAGAGTGAAGGACTTTAAAAAATATACATATACATATGTGTATATATAAAATACTGTTCTGAGCTTACCAATTGCTATGTCGTTATATATGCAAAATATTAAAAAGCCTTTGCTGATCGTAATATAAAACAGTGATAAAGGGTAAAAGGTGTCAGTGTCTAGAATAATTTGTTCACAGCAAATGTGTCCAATAGCAGTGCTAAAAAAAAAAAATCCCTAGAGGCCAAGTTAGTTTTTGAATCCCTGTGTGAGCTCTGGCATTGCAAACAAGGTACTACGAAAATTTCTACAGATGGCTGCTTAATGTGTAAATTAATCTGACTCAGTAAGGATCATGCTAGTCAGTGGCAGTTATAATTATAGATCAGTATAAGATCTTGCTCTACAAATTTGCACAACCACAAAACTACCATACAGACACACATTTATTTAAATACTTTAATTATTTACTGTCAGGATTTGTGACACATGTATGCTTCAGCTTGCAAACATTAACTAGGAATGATACATTACAGTGTAGCTAGCATAAAAATAAACAAGGTAGTTTAAAAAACCCCAACCGAACCCCAACCCGCAGGATAAAGAGTACCAGAATGCATAAAACAATGTCATCAGACATAACATATCTCATTGTGTGTTGCTGTCCTCAGGAAGACAAGAGAATAACTCAAGTGCAACATTTTGGTGAGAAAGAAAAAAAGTAGGTAGCCTCAATTTGGATGTATATTTACAACTTGAATAGAAAGGTATGGAAAAACGTCAAGGCAACTGATGAAAGTTTATTTAAAGCAAATGTGTTTACAGTTAATGAGATTTGTGTGAATTTTCAACCTTTCTCTTTCCTGAAGAGTTAAGGGAAGCAACAACCTTGAAAAGCTCATCTGTTCTGGTTACTCATGTCGGAAAACAATCCCCATCTCTCTCTATATCAACATGCACCACAGAACTCACCATGGCAAATGGGCAGCAATTGACGAATACACTCTTCTAATTTTTTTTTTTTTTCCAATTTTGTATGAAGAACATCCTGCTTTAATCCCAGCTACAGTCAATTAAATGGAAACCTAATTTAAAGGGAGATAAACAGAAAGGTAGATGAGAGTGACAGAAGATAAAAAAGATTTAAAAAATAAAAAAGGAAAGAAAAATAAGTTAGAGGGAGAGAAAGAAAGATGAGAGAAAGAAAAAGAAGGAAGGACACTAGGTGAGGTCCATTGCTGTTATACTTCAAAGTGATGATAATTTCCTCACCAGTGTATGCTTTCAGATAGCACTGCAGCAGCATTTCTGCAAGTTTAGGGAGTGAAGGGTACTGATTAAAGTCAGCTCTTGTGCCACTTGAGAGATGTTCAAACTGTACACCTAGTTTATAATATATATAATGTGAAAAATGGAACCTCAGCTCCATTGTGTTTGTCTGAAATGTTAGACAAATTGTAAAAAAGAAAAATTGTTTCAGCGATACACTTAAACTTCAAGTACAAGCATTTGGACATTTTCTGAAGGGTTCATGCTGTGGCTTGTCTAAGCTCCCCACAACCACTGAATTCTCAAATATGTTTACTTGGAAAGGTCAATAGCTGGTTATCCTGTAAACTTTTCTCTAGGCTAGATAATAACAAAGTATTAGGTTTTGCTCATCTTTAGTTGTCAGCCACTCACTAGGAGGTATCCAGTGTGCTCATTTTTTCTCAGATTGTAAATGAGAGGGATAAAAGTGGATCAGAGGCAAGCAGTTGACTGCCTTTTATTTTTCCTTAAAGGTTCTGAAATAAAACTGTAAGAAAAAAGGAAGAGACATTTAATTAAGTCATAACCCTCAACAGCAGCAGCATAAAGTGCATAAGGAGCAAGTGTATTCAGCACACAGACAACAAAGGAAAGAAAAGCTGTTTGTTAAATCAAACAATAATGCATCTTGGTAATGTGAGTATTTTGTGAGGTTATCACTATTATACAACAAGCATACAAAAGCTATGTTTGTCAAAGGGTTCCTGTTTCCAACCATGTTGTTGTGAAAAAAGACTGTTCTAGAACTCCATGGCAGAAATCACATTTATCTGAAATGTAAGCACTACCAACAGGAAAAAAAAAAAAAAAATCCAACCAAGAAACATGGTGGGCTTTGGTGCTTGTGTTTGTTTGTTTTTCCCCAAAAATGTTTAGCACAGCTGGTTTCTGGAATGCTTGGTATTTTCTCAAAGGTTTCTAAAGGAAATAGTGTTGGTAAATTGGTCAATGGGTCCAACACTGACATGTGTTTTAGTACAAGATGGAGAGTTATCCCCTAGACAAGACTGAAGCAATTGAGGTTGGCTGGAGGAAATGGCAAAAGCAATACTTGCTCCTTTAATTGCATGGGCATATTGATCACTGACTCGTTAAGATTGCCCTAAGGGGTGTGGTTGTTAGACTGGAAGATCAGAGAGCTGCAACAAGCAACTCAGTATATATATTCTACCATGTAGACAGAGGTCTGTGATTGCTCTCTCTGGCTCAGGATAACCTTGCTGCATCAGAAAGAGCGTTGCTGCAGCAATCTCTAGATAAAGGTTAAGCCTAGAGTCTTAAGAAAATAAAATTAATGCAAACAGTACCAAATGCTTGATGAGACCACAAACTCATTCAAGATGGGCTCTGAACAATTTAAACCAAAATCATCTGAAGGAGGCTACCAGAAAGCGAGCTTCTTTTCCTAATCACACTGCAGAATCTGGGTCAAGGAGCTGCCCAAGCTAATAGTGGCTTGTGTACATGGGAATGGGCCACTCTGCCTCAGCTTTCCCTGGTTCTGAAGCTACTTTACCACCTGTGTCTGTCAGCCAGGAGGCTTCTTCCTCAGCCTGGTCCATCATTGCTAGATGTTTTTTTCTGTAACACATCTTAAAGTGGTCAGCAGGTATGAAGTCATCTATGGAGTCTGCTTTGTTCCATCTAACAGATTGTGGCCTGCATGTTAAGGATGGTTGAGTAGTATTTGCTATTGGTATATTGGTAACGATGCAAAGAATTTTTAGACTACAAATGGATGGTTTTTATTTGATCTTTATCTAAGTTCAAACAAAGAAAGTCTATCCTATTTTTCAATAACCATATATTTTTAGTGTGATGATTTTCTAAAATAAACCTACAACTTAGAAGTTGAGATCTGAATCTAATTCAAAACCAGACTTTTACCGTTTTCAAAAATCAGTTATTTGTTCTGATTACATGTTAACGGGAATCGATTGTGGTTCTCTTAGCGGATGGGTTTCTGATGAGAATGTTTAAATATATTGCATTTACTTTGCAAATACTTTAGCATTTGTTTTTCCTGAGCATTCTATAATAACATGATTATTAGAAATGCTGACAGTATTCTACTGATAAAAAATGCCAGATCTGGTCCAAAGTTTCCATGTCTTGGCTACGGAAGAAAGAATAGATGTTTAAAATAAAGACACAGACAGTTGGAAGGGAAGTCAGAGAATGATACTGATTTCCCTCTTCTCCTAAGCATTTACGGCTTCCTACAGAGAATTCCTCTCCGATTTTCTGCTGCAAGGCAGTGTCTAGTATACCATGTATAGTTAATTAGGTGAGCTAAATAGTATGCGAAGATTAGCATAAAGAACACTTAACCATGTCTGCCATATGTTCAATTGTGCTTTATTGTAAACATGGAGGAATAATTACATAGTATCTGGCATATTCCACTATTTCTATAATTTACATAGTAGTACTGCAATAAAATGGTGTTAATAACCTGAGACAAACCCTCCAAAGTAATGAAAGTCACAGGTCAGGACTGAAATTTTAATCCTAGTAGCAATGGGGATCAAGCCAATACTATGGAACTGTTACTTATTTAAATACCACATTCAATCCTCACCTGAGAGTTTCCTAAGCTATAGAAGTCATTTCATACTTCTCTGGTAGTATGGAGGGTGCTTTTTTCAACTTGTAAATTTATTTTGGATTGCATAATTTCTTTGTGGAATGCTTACTTTTTTTTTTTAGATTTACTTAGTGGACTTCTCTAAAATGACATTAATGGACAATTCCACTGCTAGTGCATGGTCTACGGTCTGATTACCACAGGGCCTGAAAGCCCCACTGACTCAATCTCAGATGTCACAGATTTGTTTATTAGGCCCCAAATAACATCCCCTTAGGCCTTCTGGTTTTGGCTAGAGTAGTGATAGGCACTGGTGCAATGTAGTTAGGCAGGTGGGACCAGAAGGCACAATCAATGAGTTATACCCACAACGTTTTCTGCAATAATTACAGGGAATTGTTTTTGTTGGATGATGTTTTACACATTGCATACATGTAAAATTGTTTCCAAGAGGGACCCAGAAACATATCACCAGGGAGACAAAATACCCTCACCTTTATCCCCAACCTAGAAAAGCTACAGAAAAAGCAAAGTGAGGTCACAAGTGTAAAAGCCATCATAAATGTTGTTGTCACAGTATATAAAGTAGAAAGCTTTGAAATCTTCAGGGTGAAAGTTAGAATAACTTTTCGATGCTCTGGACACCCTCTTTGAATTTATTTCCCCCAAGCTAAATTATTCTCTTGCACTTCAGCTAACAGTTTCAGATATTTCTTAATATGGCTCTTCCTTAAAAGGCCGGACAAATTAGAATATGCATTTATAAAGGAGATTTTTAACACTGTAATAGTGAAAGACCAAATCCATCTGGTCAAAACAGAAGTAGACAAGTGAAATTCAAGAAATTGAGACTCATTTTTAACCTTTGGTTAAACTGTCTCCAAATACATTTTTGTATTTATGGAGGAACTAATTGATATGGTACTGACACCTCCCTTCAGTGCCATCACTGTACCTGTGGTACTTTATACCTTGTAGAAGTTCATTAAAAGCTTTTTGCCTATAACACGCTGCAGCTTCTGGGGCATGTGCCACTGCTTATGGAATCATGTTCTTATGGAATCGTGTTCTTAGTATTGTGATCTTGCTACTCAAGCAAAACAAAGCTAGAATAATTATTTTTATCTGTTTAACTAAAACCTGAGTACCACTAAAAATATCTTTAACTTTGTGCACTCTTCTGGGTGGATAACATCTGTTGTATGCACAGTTATGTTTTTTTCATGTCCTAGGGAAAGAGAGAAAGAAGATAAACCAAAGCTGGTGAGATCCAGGATGCTTTTGTTTGCTCTTTTGTTGGCTCTTAAACTAAAAATAAAATCACTTATTCAAGGTTTCCTGCTTTGTTCCTGAGCTGTACTTACTTTGTTTTCAGCATCTCTGAATTTTCAATACTTAGCAGACCACTCTGCAGAAGTAGAAATCTAAAAACTTACTTTTAAAGATACCAGAGTTCACATGACTCCATTCTCTCTCACTGTCCTGCATTGCATTATGACAAAACCAAAATTCCCATAGAAAACTGTAAGGATAACAACTGGAAGGAAAGGCCTTCCATGGAATAGCCAGCACCACAATCTTGACTTTCTCCTTTCTTGCACCACACTGAGAGTGCTGAGCCAGGTACAAGGCAGCTCAAAGCAAAGAGTTGACAGAAGACCTCAGCATCACATTGTTCTGTCCCAGTCTGCTTCTTGAATGGACCAAGTGCAAAGTACAAAACACGACTCTGAACAAAAGACACCGATTTAATGTAATACATTGCTGATCTGCTTCTGCTCAATCAGAAAATCCACATTGTCATGGGTAGAAATATAGACCACTGAACGGGACAATGGTATAGATGTTAGATTGGCAATATTTCTTTAATATGGCTTAGACCAGAAGTGATTTTTTGCTTTACTAGCAAATAGATGTGCAACTGTTTTCGCTGAGGCAATTATGAACAATACTGAGCATATAAAAGTACTAAAAATATTTTTAGAAGTGACTGTGTGTGCTCTGCTAGGACTGCAGAATTATAATTTACTACGTACCAAAAAAGAACATAGCAAAAGTTGCCTCACATACTCAGATTCTCAAGTTTATACCCTGCATTTTATTGGAACTATTGGTACCAAAACTTGCACATTATAAACCAAAAATGAACTTAGGCTTTTTCCTTTCTGCTGTTATATCTATGTTATTCTCTAGCCTGTGTATTGCTCCTTACTTCAACTATTTATGGTTTAAAAGACTTTTCTAGGTTTCTAGTAATGCTGAGTAGTGTCTTTTTTTTGTTGTGTGTTTTTTTTCTTTTTTTTTTTTTTTTAATTAGTTCTTCAGGACATTGTTCTTTGATGGTCCCATCCACTTCCAGTATGTAATGTGTGGTAAAATAAAACACCATTTTTTCTCATTTTTCTTATTACAAATAGATTCCATTTATTTTCAAATATTTCCTTTCATTATTTGGCACAATCTATTTTCCTCATTACACCTGAGCTTTACTTTAACCCACTTTTACATTTTTTTTTGTTTTGGTAAGACACAACATATTTTCCCTATTTGCCACAAATCTGATTAGGCATTTTCAGAGGGAGAAGGACCATGCAGAAGAGTTTTCCAATAGAAGTGGGAATTAAATTCTTTAAATCCTTTACTTGTTCCTCCCAGAATGTTGATTGCCAAAAATACTTCAGAACTATTATAATGCCTTCTCTTATTTATTACCTAGTTGCATGTCTAAACTCTCACTGACACTTGAATAACTGATATTCCCATTGGAGCTCAGACTCATGCAGCATTATGAAACAGATGCTGAATTCTCCAGAATCTTCCAAGAAAGTTTGGAACTATTGTTTCATTAAATAATATGATCCATTAAATCTTTTTGTCTCTTCTTTCTCCAGATTTTGCCTTTCCTTCATATCCTTTTATCCTCTTCCATTTAAATTGTCTCCTATCTTTTCTTGTCTTCCATCAACCCTTCACTTTCTATTTTCAATTCTAATTTTTCACTGCCATATTTCTCAATTTCACACCACTCTTCTGTTTAGCTTAAAATATCTCCTGAGATTTTTTTTAACCTTTAATTTTAGTTTCCTTTCATTGTTCCAGATCAACTAAAACTCTGGATGCCAGTCCTTCTGTATAAGAAAAAAAAGAAAAGACATTTTCCTTCATTTCATCAGCCACTCCCGTGAGAGAGAAGAGTGAAGGCTGAAATTAAGAAAAGGGAAAGGCAGAAAGAATGAGACCTTTATTACATTTACATTTAGTAGTTAGAGGAAAACACTGAGGGAAAAGTGCCACTAGACTGATACAGATTTTAGTGAAATTAGTCCGTGGAATCTTGCACCTTTCACAGGCTAAACATGCATCACTTCTTTCCCCCATCAACACAATGCAAGGGAAGTGTAAGAGATTTAATCCTTGACATGACTCTGATTAGAATTCACTGTAGAAGTGACTCCAGAGCTTTCAAGCAGTTTGGCAGATGACTCAAGGAAAACTGTATATGAAACCACCGAGAAACAGCAACAGGAAATCTATATTAAGCCAGATAACACGACTCAGAGTTTAATGAAAAGAGTTTGGCTGGATTCCTTTTTTCTTCTCTCGGCAGATGACTCTTGTATTAGTAGTTTGAATAGTTAAAATATAGTGCATTTCTTGCCTGTTTCCTGGCCCTAATTTATGACAGCATCAATATATTTCAAAACTATTTCTCCTCTGACATTAAAATAAAAATTCCTTCTGTTTCATAAAACAAAATTCATACTTGTACTGTACATAACCGAATTCTGCTCAACTTAGCCCCAGGTGCTATTACAACTCAGAGTTATACTTTGCAGATACAATTATACTTTTTTTATAATTAGGAATGGCTTTGATGTTTTCAAAGTTGCTTGGGGAATTAGGATGACCAATTCACATTCATTTTTATGGCAGCTGGACAACTGTTTAACTTGTTTTTACATAGCTGAATGTTTCATCCTTCCAGTTCACCAAGAAAGAGAGAATAATTAAAAAGCTTCAGTGTATCCATTTATCTATAACCCCTAAGAATTGGCTTCTAATACAGTTCCAAGCCACACACATAGAATCTAAGTTTCTATTGCACTTATTTTTTTCATATCCTCTGTATACACGTGGCTCAGTTACAACTGTTGCTATTGAGATGTCTTTATAGCAGTCACTAAAATAACTTTGACTTGATCACAGAGGTTTTCTATCACTGTTGATCGTTCCATTTTTTATACTTAAAAGATGGATTTTTATGGAACATCTAATGGGTTTCTTTTGTCTGGAGTCATTGAAGGGTACTTCCTAAGTCCATTGAGTAGTAACGTCCAAAACAAATAACTGGACTTACACAAACATAGTTTTCACTAATGGAAAAAAGGAAGGAGCAAAATTATTCAGTGAGCAGTAGGACCAATAATGTTTGTTTTCTTACCAACATCTTGCATCTCCATCTTGCTCTCTCTTGCATTCTACCTATTCAGAGCACCTCCCTTCAAAATCCTCTTATCTGTCAGTATCATGAAATCCCTCATTAGTGGTTGGACTAGAGTTTACATTTTGCTTCATTTCAGCCTGAACACATGCATATCAGGGTAGCATTGATTTAGCCAGAAAGGCAAATAGAGCAACTTGTCCCACAGAGCAATAATGCAGGTCTTGCTTAACAGTATATTTTACTTGCAGGAACTTTCAAAGATAAACTTTATCTTTTTGCTAAAGTCTGAAATTGGCCACCAAGTTCTGTAACCATCGGGAAACCTAAGGGAGAGCTGGCAAAAACACAACAGAAGTGCAGAAGGCTCACTTTTCAGTGAGCAGAACTGAAAAATCTCACTGTTATCAGCATTATGGCAGTATTTGTGAGGTCTTTGTTTGCAACTCCAAAAGAATCTTCTAATATTATCAAAAAATATATTTGCATACTAAATCTGGTGATGCTTTAGCATTTATAAACATTTTGTTGTAGTGTTTTTAAGTTAAAACTTAATTTCTGCTTCAAATAATTCAAATATACATTTTACAATAAAGAAGGAGAAAAAAAAAACCCTTGCTGGCAAGTTAAATTCAAAGTGTTTTCAAGAAATGGCCATCAGCCAGTTTCAATTCTATATGAAAAGATGCTCAAAGAACTCGCAGTTCGCCATCATGAGCATTAACAGCAATGCTGATTAGGAGTTTCCTTCCATCTACATTAGAGTAAGCTATGATGATCCACAGTCATTTCAGGACTAAGAATTCCCAAATGGTCTCAGAAAAGATAGGAAGGACATAAGTTTAAATCATCTGCCTATACGGAGCACAATCCTACTGACTTTAATAAAACAGATCAGTCATGCTTGCCACAAGTAGAGATAGACCAAAAGAAAATAAGGCTAAAAATACCAAGGGGAAAAATGAAAGAAGAAAAAAAGTTGTTAAATCTTTTAAAATATTCCATCCAGTTTCCTTGGATTTCTTTTTCTTTGAAGTCTTGCCTTAGTGACAAGGCAAATATTGGTTTATAATATATGATAAATTGGGAGAATCTATAAATGTGATCACACACAAAGTATGATGGAATTTGCTGTTCGGGCACTGCCTATCTCAGATAGGCAGGAGGTTGCCCACTTCAACACAGAGCAGTTACATTTTCTCAGCTGGGAGCAGAGCATGATATGTAATGCTAAGTTTTTCGGAAGTCCATTTCCTAAGTTTAGGCCCTGTGGATCTCATCAGTTCTCTATTAAGTAGATACAATAACGTATAACATAGTCATGACCATCCCAATCCCCACTTTTTATCAGTAACGTTAACTAGCTGAATGCCAGAAACTTCAAATAAATCAGCAATTACAGCAACAGTCATTCTCTTCTGGAGAAAGTTGATATTTCTACTCTTTTGGTACATTAGCTTGTATTGAAATGTCACAGAACATGCACAGAACTCGTGAAATTTCACAAAAAAAATTACTTATGCAAGAACCAACTTTAAAAAAAGAGACAGGGAAGGTGACAGTTGGAAGTTGAAACATATATAAAAAGGTTTGCTCTGAGACAAGTAGAAACAAATACCTATAAAATTTATGGGGTAGTGCATAAGTCAGATCAAGTCTATTCAAGAAGCAAAACAAGGAATATCTTCATGGGTGGCCAAGACACGTAGACCTGTCCTTCACTCCAATAGATGGCCAAGAATCCTAAACAGGAAAGCATAGAAGAAAATAAACAACTTGTGAAAGTGAGCACTAGCAGCTGGAATCAGGCTGTTCCCAGCCCTTTAATAAATCCAAGATGTAAATAGCTCAGAGGAATAAATCTCTAAGGCAGGGGTGTCAAACTCATTTTCACCAGAGGCCACATGAGCCTCGCGGTTGCTTTCAAAGGGCCGAATGTAATTTTAGGTAACGTAACTACTCCTACATTGATACAGTCCTATAATTTCATTTGGCCCTTTGAGGGCGACCACAAGGCTCATGTGGCCCCCGATGAAGATGAGTTTGACACTCCTGGGCAACAGCAAGAGTGACAGGTACATGGTTAATACTAAAGTTGCCAAAGTGAACGTGTAACAACTTAAAGCACAGCGTGCCAGCACGGGCAGCTCAGGGCACTGAGAAGAACTGTGGGAATTTGCTTTTGTTGGGAAAGAGATTACTAAGATTAGCATTATATAAACTATTAATGGTAATTTTAAGGTATGAAGGAACTTCATATTTTAAAATATTAAAATAAATACTTTAAAATGTTGATAATGAGTCATTTTGATCAAAATGTGATAAAATACTGAACTGCAAATATAATATTTTCAGTAATTCTCTTTTCTGGTTAGGTTAGAAAGCCATAGTCAAGAGGAGCTGAGGGCTTAATTCACTTAAGGCAATCTAATCTAAAAGACCACCTTTGATCTCAAGATGTTGATATTCATACTTTGGTCCTGGCCAGAAGTAGGAAATGAAATGTGACAGTGAAAAACAAGTCAATGAAGTACAAAGCTATTTTGATATTTTTGGGGTAATTAAGAAAAAAAAGATTTACTGTAAGCTTTTGGCGACAATTTAGATTCTGCTCTTATTTTAGCTAAAGCTGTTCACCCATCTGATATTGGAAAGTGATATTTTCAGGATGAATAGCAGAATGTACCTGCAAGGAACATTTCTGACCTTTTTGTAATATTAAGAACCATTTTATGAGTGATTAGGGTTCAGTTAGTAACTATTCAACCTAGGCTTTTTGGTTAGCCAGAGCAGACTGAGTATTCGAACTTTTAAGAAATACAGATGGACAAGGTCAGTACATCTCTGTTTTTCATCCAGGCAGTCAGGTAGAAAATTAGCCAACTGAAGTCCATCTGTCTTTTTTTTAATTCTTCTTCTTTTTATCTTCCCCCCCCGCCTCCCCCTCCCCCCCGCCCCCAATTAGGTTTGTGGTAAAGCTTTCAGCTTACTTTTACTGTTTTTTCACTTTCAGCCTTTCTCTGTAGGCTGGTATTGCCCTATCACAACATTCCACCAAGCTCTTTGTTTCTATGCTTTTTGTGCCACTGGCTACTGACTTTAAATTGGAGTCATTAAGAAGTTGTTGTGTAGTTTTTAGACATATGACCACCAATGTAAATGTCAGGTCACCCACCTCAAAGACAAAATGCTGACTTATACTTTGTTGAGGATAAGATCTTGCTTGGAATTCTTCAGTAGAAAACACCCCTACATTGACACTAAGTGTTCATGCAAGTGTGAAGCTGGATGAATTTAAATCTTTCAGCCATAAATAGAAGAAAGGCTTTCTTCTTTTTCTCGCCCTACACTTGGACCAGAATGTATGATATGCAGCAGTGAGGTGGCTCATGTGAGACTGAGAAAATGAAGTACCAATTACTTATTTAAACAGAAAAAGACGTTGAATCATTATGTCCCACAGGCATTTTCAAATTATTTTGAGTAACTGCCATTTTATGGTTCATGGTCATTCTCTGTGCTCCTCCTCTCTTTCTCCTGCATTTTCTTTATGTCATTGTAACACAGAATTGATTTTTTTATTTTTTAATGTCATATTTAGTATGGAAACCTTGATCCTAAGAATGCTAGTATCTCCACCCACAGATATTCTATCAGACATCACATTTAAGAAATTATTCAATTAAGTACAAACTCCACTGAAAAGGGCCACATAGTTTCAAAGCTACTGTACAGATAATATTTTCCAACTTCAGGTCATGGTGTCATAGAATCCTTCAGAAATAAAATCTATGTTAGTTTTTACTATTTTTTAGGAATCTGCACTTAAGTAGCCTCACCTATATTTCTAGCAACATTCTCCATTTGGAGTATTTTTTTCTTCTTTAAAGGACTATACAATTATTTCCCTTCATAGGCAAATATACAAAAAGAATACCCATAAAGGACAATTATGAAATACCGCATAAACACCATCCATTTTTGAGCTCTACTTCAGAAAATAACATTGAGCAGAGTATAACTATTAAAAACAGACAACAGAACTGTATTGATCAATTGACTAACTTCACAATTTATCACAAGGATATCATAAGCTATAATTTTTCTGGTAGATTATAATATAGAGTGTTTTAGTGATGCAAATTTTAATTGTGTATACCTGTTGTGAAGAGTAGAAATTAACATCATAATTAATGAGTGCAATAAAAAGCTATAAGACATATTTCTACTGGTTCGAATACGGTTTCTCACTAGCTTTTTACGGGGAAGGAACTTGCTACTTTAATTTGAATTTGGACATATTTTTAAAGTTCCTGGCTCCTAATACCAGAGCTGTAATTGTTCTACTTTTATGCAGAGCAAACAGTCACAAAAAAAAGACACTGAAGTATCCCTCTAAGTGTGATCTAATTTAACTTCTGTGTATCAATAATGCCAATTTTCAAAGTGTAATATTCCCAGTGAAAGCCTGGTAAGGAACCTTTTCCAGAGGTGCAAAGATGCCATTTTAAACCTGTGGGGTTTTAAGATCAAGAGACTTCAGACTATCCCACAGTATAACCTGTTTCTGGCCTTGAACACGCACAAATTGAGCAAAGAGATTTCAAATTTCTAGAAAAGAGGGAGAAACACATTGACTGACCTGCTTAAAAAAAGTAACTACAAATTTCTAAGAGGTTACAATCTTGCATTAAGTTCCAGAGGAATGGGCTTAACACACAGGATTAGGAGGTTAAGATGAATCAAAAATAATTTGCAACATTTTCTGTCATGCTCGAAAATTTCTTACACGATTATTTTCACCACTGTGTTTTGTGATTGTTATTGCCCTTTACACTCATCTACACACAACATCATAGGCCCTCTTCTCACGTATCAAAAGAAAAAGATATCCCAGTCTGAGGATGAAAGTCAGCAATATTTCTTAATTAGATGCAATCAATAAAGTTTTGATCCACCATAAACATCCATGCTTCTGTGGTTCTCTGTTGTGCAGCTTCAGAAACAAACAGCCAAACTCTTCTGCCTCAGGATTTAAAGAATCATATTGGTTCAACAGAGACACAATCTAGGAAGTGTTCGTGTTTCTAGCCAAGAATGTCGCCTTATTACCTTGCTAAAATAAATCAAAATTCAGGGAGGCAAAAGGAATCTAAGCACAATAGGTATCTTACCTTATAGGAGAAAAAGTTTTAAACTTAGAGGAAATTATGTTCTTTATTGTATGTTTAAACTTTTGTTGCTCTATACATTAAAATATGCATGAATCTGTGCTAATTTGTGCTATAGCTTATGGGAAAGAACTAAAGCAAAGGTTTCTGCTTGCCTCCGCAAGGCATGCAGGTGACCCCAATGCATTTGTTTAACAAAAAATACAAAAACATGTCAAGGGCACTGCTCCAGACTAACCAATGAACAGATGTTTAGGTTTCAGTTGTTATAAAAAGACATGTTTAGAGAACATGATTGGGACAGCAGCTATATATGATACTGTCTTGGGATGAATCCAGATGGAGCAGGAACAGAAATGGTAACTAATGCCTCTCCTTTTCCTGATTTAATTAAAGAATAATTTTGCAGATACGAGAGTTGAGAATATTTTTAAGGGCACAATTTAAGGACAGTATCATTAAAGCCATCCGTGTACCAGATGGAAATTTTTCCTCACTATGGATGCAGTAACAAGGATGCTTTTCTTTCTTTGTTGACTGTTAGTGTAACTCTGGGATTCTGCTATCAGAAACTGTGTCTTCAGGAGCTGCCTTGTAGAAGCTCATTATTTAAAAATATCAGGTTGCATTCAAAAAGACATGGGAAAAACATAGATACTGTTAATATTTTTACAAACGCATTCATCACAAAGTATATGTCTCAATCTACTAAGTGTTCCTCAGTCTGAACCTTCAGCACAATTTGCCTCATTCTGTTGAAACGTAGTCATCTCTGACAACACCAGTGCAAAAGGACTTTTGACAATTTATTACAAGATTAGAAACAAATTACTCAAGCCTATCAGCATACCTTTATGATGGTTTTGTCAAACTATCTAAAGTATTTTGACTGAGGTAATTTTAATTGTTTTTTTAATGTTTGATTTACAGATAATTCAGGCCCATCTTTTGTTCTAACAAGACAGGAAAACCTGAGGGACTGGAAAATACCTTTCTATCCAGATGCAATTTTAAATGAAAAAGGAAAGAAATAAGCACCAAATTAAATTTTTAATGACAAAAAACTACTACTTCCACCTGGAATTATGAAATTTAGGGGGGAAACTTCCCACTGGATTAGCAGTTAAAAATATCAGCCTCCTTAGCAACTGCACAGTACAATAATCTCACCTTCAGCTTTAATCAGAAAAAGCACATACTTTATTCCATCTCTATTCAGAAAAAAATATCATTTCTATAAAAGCAGTATAAAGTATTTGTCCAATTTATATGAAGTTCAAATGGATTCTGAAGCTACTGAAATGCCTATTACTATCTGTGTTGTCTGAACTGTGCATTAATACAAAAAATGTGGAATTGACCTTTTTTCCCATACACGGGACATAACATTTTTTTCATTTGTGTTTTGACAGTGAAACATTCTTCTTTGAGTACATTATTTTGGGGAACATAAGCAATCTTTGATTATAATACAGATGAAGAATCACATTAAAATGTGCCCTTTTAAAAGTCTCAATGTATTTATAAGGAAGCATCAGCTATTATCAGAAGCCTCTGAACTCCTGCAAAACAGTCTAATACATGAAAGTCAACATTTAATGTGCTATAGTCTCATGTTTCTGTGCAGTAGCTCCAAGGAAATCAATTTTTCAGCTTGAGGGTGTTTCGATTTGGTGTAGTTCTGTAACACTCGTAAATGTTATCCAGAATGCCTTCAAAAATAACACAATTTAATAATCACAGATGTTCCCACTCTGTCTTCATAGCAGTGTTATAATATCATGACAATGAGATTTATCAGATTTCATGGTACCTACAATATGCACAGAGCTATTTTTGGCAAGGTTTTAATATGACTAAAAGTGAATAAACTCAATTGGAAACTTTTAGAAGATTTTGCATAAAAGTTTTGTGATATTTTGAAAAGAAATGCTAACCCATTCACATAGCTAAGATAGGATCAAATTACAACCATGTGATAAATGTTGTGTTCGTGCTCCAGGATATTGAAATTTTAAAATGTTCTGAATCTGTCTGGAGGATGAAATGCTTTAGAGTATGAAGCATCCAGGGCTGTTTCAAATGGTATTGACTGCAATTGCTCTACAAAGACTTTTGCAATTAACATGCTATGGTGTTTTCTCCCACACTTCTCATCATACTTGACATAGGTATGTAGATCTTAAACTTTGGCCTCCTAAGTTGTCAATTTGTCACCGTGTTCCTCTAAAAGAAGTGAGTAGATGGAGATGTTACCAAGTGCTGCTGCCTCATTCTTCAGACCTGAATGGATCTTTGGAGACATTCATATCTCCTTACTGACTGCAAGGAGGGTAATGACATTGCAAACAGGCTCAGTTCAGAGGCTAAACACAGCTCTGATGGACCTGTGCCCTACTAATAGGGAGAGCTTTCCTTGTTTATTCTGCTAAAGCAGTGTTGCAGGCAGAAGAAGGGTTGAGAATCTGTCCCCAGAAGTCTTAACAATCAATAAATAAGAGGAAGTTTTGTGTTAAATTATGAATCAAGATCTGTACAAGAAAGCATATATGTCATGTTTTAAGCTGTGTTTTGTGAGATAGTGAGGTCGATGATGGCCAAAGATTTTGGGACATCATCATTCTCCTTTATGTGCCTGGAGGCAGAAGGCGCCTTGAATCAGAGAATAGAAAAGTAATGACTGTCAGCAGAAAACAATCCCAGAAAGAGGCATTTACCATAAGACACTCCAGCTCTTTGTCTACAGGTCTGTGCTTTAACTACATACTGAAAAAGCAAGGTCAGTCTACATTATCTGTATCCTCCACTTGTTTTTGTTACACAAATAGATCCCTCTAACCTTCACTCCACTTAAATAAAAGCCTTCTACATTCTTTTTATTTTGTAAGGTTTAAAGAGTCACAGCTCTGTGCTTGTATAAACTGCATGTAGAAAACTGGAACCCAGATGATAAAAGTAAAAAGCCATGCATAATATAACATTAATTGCCATTAAAATAATACATCTGTAAGCCTTTCAACTACATTTCAGGGAAAACATTTCAGAGAGCATAACACGGTGCATTGAATTGGCTGTAAACACAAAATTACTAAGAGAATGAAATAACATGAGGTAAGCTCTACATAATTTATGGTTAACTCACCTTTTTTGTTCTACATTTTGAAAATGTTACTAACTGTATAAAATTATGGTTGTTCCAAAGCTCACAGGTTGGCATTTTCAACCAGTCTACTGAACATCTTGCCTTTGACAAGGAATGGAACATTTACCATATCGTGTATTTGCCATATACTTAGAGCTCAATTACCTGTAGAGAATTATCTTTTCGGAGTAGCATGGGAAAACAAAACATACGTTAAGTGTAGTATTCAGTCAATTTTGTCATTCATGGATTATATAAAAGCTATGAATATACAAAAACAATTTTAAGCATGGCTAAGTGTTTGATTCACTCGTTCTATACAGCAGAGCAGAGAGAGAGCTCATAAGCTCCTGGGTCCAGACATTCAGCCCCAGCAGTGTTTTAACTGCAAAGAAGCATGAGACATAGGCCATTTCCCACCTACCAAACCATGTTTTTTGTCAGCAGGGAATGCAGACATACAGACGAGTAAGCAGTCATGGTGCTCTCCAGCAAGTCTACTTGTCTGCACTATTGGGATATTGGGACTGGGATTCACTAGAAAGCACCTGACTTGCAGTATATAGGCACAGATGAACAATCCAAGACTCCTGAAAGAAGAACGCAGTACTTCCACAAACCCTTCTCTGCCAAGTAATTTTCAAAGCAGCATTAACAATATTTTTTACAATATTTTAAAAATGAAACTTATTTTCTGTATCTCTCGTTTATACTTTTATCTTACCCTAAAATATTGTGGTTTAGTTTTTTTTTTTTTTTTTTACAATGTTAAAATGTGGAATTTAGTACCTTTCCATCAAGTCCACTGGCTGCTTTGCCTGACTAAACTGACTCAAAGGCCTTTCTCTGGAGAACATTTGCAAAAGATTTATATTGACAAACACTTGTTTTGCTTGTACTGTTTCTACCTGTGAAATTTAGTAAACCTACCACTCAGACAGGCTTTCTGGTAAATAACAATTTCACCTTCAAAATTGTATCAACTCTCCGAAGCGTAACTAAAGATGAAATCCTTTGGGCACTTTTATTTCTCTGAAGCTGCAATTTTGATTGTCTTCTAGAAGCAGGTTAGGTATATTGTGTATCCTTGTGTATATCTCGACGTGTCTCTCTTAAATACCTGTAGCACAATTCCTAATACAGGGAGCTTTATTTGAGCATTTAGGTGGGAACTGAACCTTTGTTGCTGTTAAAGCCAAAGTAACAATTACTCCTGAGTTGAGCATTCAATTAGGTTACTTTCTGGCATTTCTGTGATGAAGCCTTGGATTAAGAGGGTCCAGTCTGAAGAGAGTGTCCCAACAGCCACTTACCAGGGTGCGAGGGTTCTACATCATATATGCAACTAGTATAGACTCCTTTATGTTTTTTATCCAGTGATCCTGCAAGCTGGTGAAACCATTGATACAGAAAGGTAAGCATATTGCACACTTTTTGAGAAGAGGTCTTGCAGTCAAGCTGATTCCCAACAGACAGCAACTCTTCGACACCAGGTGAGTGCTGTTATATTTTGCTGGCACAGTGAGACTTCAGTGGCACATGAATAACTGACTCCAGGTTCTTTCACTGGTCTTATGCACTGGGTCAAAAGTGTCTCCTCTGGCATGTATGAAAGGCTGATTAGATGTCATATTTAGTTAATAGAGCAGAATACCTTGTTAAAGTGAGGAAAGTGAACTATTGTCTCTCTGTAGCAAATGGAGATAGGGAGACATGACATATTGTCAGCTATTCAACAAAATTCTCCCTCAGTGCCGCTGCTAGAGGATTTTCTACAGAAGTAAATCCAATCAGTACTGCTAACATCACCATCACTGAGACACCTAAAATGCCTCTGTTTGTAAGGCTGGATTCAAGGAATGCTGAAAAAAATGCAAAACCTTGCTCAGAAGTCCCAGGAAAGAGTTTATAAAATATCAAAATCCACAGCACAGATGCTTTGTCTTTTGTTTGCACCAAGGGAACACTAAGCAGACAAGAGTGTGGTCTTCACAAACACCTTGAGGAGGAAAGCAGGGAAAGTGGTTGCTACTGTACTCTGTGACAGAGTTAGGCCTTCCGTGGAACTTGTATTTGACCTTCTAAATACAAAAAAAATACATGTCTAAGGTGCAGAGGTCACATTAAATCCTAACACAAACTGCTCAAGTTCAGTGATGATCATCAAGGTCCTCTTTGCCCTTGGTCATTTCAGTGTTCTGCAATACCTTTCATTCAACCTAATCGTATACAATATTGTGCACTACACACTGCATGCACTTCATCTCACTTTCTAATACAGTGAAACAAAGCAGCTGTTATCAGCTGCACAACAGTTTACAAAAAATAAACTAAAACAGAAAATGAAAAGTAACAAGATGATGATTACCAGTGTTGCAATTTTATCAGAAGAGGCAGATGCTCTTCTTTCTCTTGATAGATGGCAGAGGTTTAATGACCAAACAAGTAAACACCTTTACTAATCATTATAAAAAGACCCCAAACCCACTTGTCTCATTTTTCTCTTTTTTATGTTGGAACATCAGTTCAGTTTTGTCAGAGTGAGTGTCTCAGTGTAATACAATACCTTCTTAAATGTATAGCGTCTTATTGACTGTGCCCACTCTGTATGCCTTCTTTTGCAATTTCTAGATGTTTCTATCATTAAAGCAGTTCTGGGTATCTGTCAGTTATCAACACTGTAATGGTGCTGCCCCCCATCCTGCTCACACCAGCATGCCTGTTAAAACACCAGTGATTTGCCTTCCTCTTAGTTCCTTCAGTGATATTCTCTTCTCCAGCTGTGCTAACTCCTTTGCCATTCTCACTGCCTGCAGTGCTGGGGTGTTTTAGGAGAGGAATGTAGCAACCTGTAAGCTCAATCCATGTTCAGCCACATTTAGCTTCCAAATAAACAGTTCTGAATGGCTCTTCTGCAAAGAGATTTCATCTATTCTGTTTGGCTCAGAGAGTCGCTTGGCACTACCAGTCAAAGTAATAATTTGACAAAAGAACGTTTGATTCACCTGGCTCTCATTTTATTTATAGAGACCACAGTTGTGCCACATTACACAAATGCTTTCTTTATGTTAAAAGTCGGTGACCAAGACTGCGAGTGAGCACAGAAAAATGATCAATCTATTGTTGATAGCATCACCACCTTGGAGAGTATCCAGAGTGACAAGGTTCATTCTATAGAGTGTTATATTAAAAAATGGTGGACCTCTCCGTTCTTATTCGCAGATGCTAGCATAGCCTCACTATCTGTACAAGAAAAGAGCAGCAATTTTCATTTTGCTTATCTCTACTTTAAATACAACATATTGCATGGGACTCATTATTTCCAGTCATTCCAGCTTTTTTCTCCAGTCTTCTGTTTCTCATTCTACACCAGACATCCACTTGAATGATATAAGCCATCTGTAGTTTATAAAACACCTTTAAGCTATTGTTTTAAAGTTTTATACCTTTTAATGTTTTCCTATTTATTTCCTGCTGATATCAACACATATGGTGCCAAAAGCAATATTTAGTGGATACTAACGTATTCATATTGAACATTTGATCCAGAACTTTTGCAGATAATAAGCAGAGGAAACATCTGTGAGAAGCAGATAATTTTTAATATTTATGTATATCTCATTTCCATGTTGTAATCCTTAAGATGGGATCTGGTTTGTAAGGCTCTATACAATGCAAGTAATTTTTCTATATTCCCATCATGGTTAGGTAATGAAGGAGCAGTGCTTCTGAAGAGGTAACACCAAGGAGTTTCTTAATTAATGTTGGAGAAAAGAGCCTCACCATTTCTTTAATGAAATACAGAATAACTGTACAAAAAGGATGATCTTACACATTTTAAAACTCTCAGGATGCTCTTTCAAACAAGACAATGTAATCTGGAAGCAAAACTATGCTTAAGAACTGAAGTACAAAGCGAAAATAATTAACTGTTTTTTGAACTTCCAAATAGACACAGCTTTTATTATATAAACTCTGAGGAGCAGCAATATATTCAAAGCATTATCTCAGCATTATTAACAATTTACAAATCTTGTTTCTTCCTTGGCAATTAAGTCTGTTGGTTAAGCCCTTCCTCTGCCAATGGTGTGAAATTCCATACTATGATTTCACTTGGTATAGAAAGCTCACGCACCTGACATAAAAACACTTTTGTATTGGAATTTTCTGCTAAAGCCGTAAATGTGAAACTGAAGATTCAGAAACCTGGAGATACTAAATATGTCTAAAAGTGGAACTGGGTTGCTAGTCAGTAATTTATTGTCACCTCAGGTCTGCAGGGTTTGCAAACACACATGAGCTGCAAATCATAAATGCCTCGCCTATTTTTTTATTGCCACTTTCAACAACCAAAAGCACACCTGTTGTAGACCTCTTCCTTTTCACTTATAGGCACTGATGACAATTGTTCTACCTTTGCTACTTACTTAATTACATTTCACTAACAAAAGTAACACTTTGACTAGCACAGTCTTTTAATAATTTTAAAGAATGAAGCATGAATCAAAAACCAGGATGACAATCCTATTTTCTGGCAGCTCCCTGTAGGTCTGTGTGTTAATCAAACATTTAATTTCAGCTTTCTGATAAAATTTAGTTTTCTGATTAAAAAAAGGGAGATCAGATTCTCTTATTTGTGTGTTGACTTCAGCAATTCAGGATGGATTTTTGCACTCAGGGCATGTCTGTGATCTTTTGCCATAACAGACCTAAAATTAGTATTCAAAGCCAAAATGGGCCTCTTTTAGCATGGATGAAACAATTCACACTTGGAGCTTGAACTTAGATTACTCTTCACCTTTGCCTACCAATTGGGACAGAGAGGTGACCAATTGTTTTCTCTAAACAGCTTCCTAACAAATTTTTCAGTGAAATCAACACATCCATGAATGAAATCACATACAGATAAAATTCTTATAGATGATAGTGAAACCAGCTGTCTCTTCTACACCAGTGCAATCTCCATTTAACAACGGTAAAATTGACTTGGTAAACTCAGGGCATCTCATTGTCCTTTACTGTGCCCAAGTGTGATATCTTCTTTAAAATACTATTTCAAATAGTTCTCAGCTTGAAAGTTGTAACGAAACATACAGATATCAACAAACCATAAAAACCCCAAAAAACCAAAATCAGTAAGTTATTCAATGAAGCAACAATGCTATGTGGTACAAACTTCATATACCTGTGTTGATAACTGTGAAAGCTTGATGATCCTTGCTGAACCATCCTGTGGTGAAATATAAATATATTGCCTTACAGACAGACACAGACTTTTTTGCAAATTAAATGGATGGAGTTGAATCTTCCCTATTTCAAGAAATGTTTCAGCACTTGTGAAACAGAAGATGTTGCAGTACAAAAGGGAAGAATTCCAGTTTGTACAAATGGGCTCATTGACCCCAAATCTCCTTTAAGTTGCATTTGCAAAGGCCTGTAACTTGGAAACACTAAGAACACAACTAGAACACAGTGGTGAGGATCCAAACTGGAGCGAACAAAGGCTGAGATGCAGTAGAAAGTTTCTAAATTTGCTTCTCACACTCTTAATAGCTGCCCTGTCACTCACATGAAGTCTGAGTGGATTAGAAGGATTATCAAAGGCAGTATGCCTTCTATTCTGCTTCAAAGCTAATCAAAATTGGGTACACATGCAGTTATCCAATGCCAGCATCAATCAGAGTGTGACTGACGCTCCTTGAACCAACTCCAGGATGTTGCCCTATTGAGCACTATGCATCACAAAAATCCCCACTCCCATGAGACTCACCTGGACGTAAAAGTCTCTAGCAAGTCAAATTCAGATCAGGTTTTTAAAATATATATGACCAAAGCCAGGTTCAATTTTCAGCAAGAATGACACATACTGAAATATGCCGCTCTCGACGGAAAGCTGAGATTTCCCAGGGATACCATCTTTTCAAACACCAACCTAACTGGATATTGCTTATCTTAGGAGATCAAATGAATTTCTGCTCCTGGTGGCATATCTCCAAGTAAACATGTGATACACAAAGGACAAAAAACAGCAACCAACCACCACTGAAAAAAAGTGCAAAAAATCCCAAACAAACAACAAAACACCAAAACTGAAAAAAACCCCTAAGCAAACAAAAAAAAAAAAAAAAAAACACAACAAACCAACCAAAGAAACAAAAAAAAAACAAAGGCACCAGACCTTAGACTACTACAGAACACTCAGTGCCTGGTACATGCATATGAATGTGTTTAGAATGTGTTTCAGCCTTGGCTTCATTTCAGGTTTATTCAGAATTTCTTCCAAAGTTTCAATTCAGTATCAGCAGCTCCTCTCTACATCTCCCTTTCAAAAACATCTCAAAAGACAGACCGAATCTTTAGAAATGTATTCTGACCCTAACCATTACCAGGAAACAGGAATGCATCCATTTAAACAGTTACAATGAAACATGCAATTAACATTAAAGGAAAGAGGCAACAAAACAGCTTACATTAAAGGACAAAATCCTTATGACATCTGCAGAAAGCCCACAGTAAAAGTTAAACACCCACACATTCACAAAAATAACAAAGCCTATAAAATACTGTTTATAATTATGAATAATATCAGGAAAATCAAATACATAAGAAATATTATTACCAAATATTGAAGTCAATCAACATGTGGCTGACATCAAAGATTCAGGCAGTTAGAAAAGCAAGCTGAAATGAAAATTGCAATGCAAAGCCAAGGAACATTAACAACTACCAGAACAGATCAAAGAAGAAATCTACTGAGAAATGTAGAGCTAAAATGCATTGAACCAAGCAGGTTTCTAAAGTGTCTACAAATGTTGCCCACTTAGTGTTGCTGCATTTGTCACTAGTTCAGTTGTCTTGGCAAGGGAGAGGATTATGTTTTTTCCTTCATTAGAGAATTTAAAGCTATTACTGGAGAAGTTTCCCTAGATAAATACTTACCCCAGTTTGTGTCTTCAATACGTATTTAGGGATCATCATAGATAATGATCCCATTTATGCAGTGCTGTCACATAAAGAGCATAAGATGACATGCAGAGAAGAAGACAGGGCAAAAAGAGAGAAGTTTTATTTCCTTTGTATGCAACTTTGTCAAATAAAGTACTTGAACTGGCTGTAGTAAGATCACAGTAAAAATCTACTTTACAAGGCAGGTGGAAATCCTAGAAAGAATATTAAAATGAGTTAGCAAAATGCTGTGTAAGACTAAGAAGTTTGATGAATTTAGTTGGTGGAAAAAAAAGTTAAGGCAGTGTGATCACTGTTTATAGGTACTTATAGAAGGAAAAGATTTCCAGTAATGGAAAGCTTTATATCTTTGATGATAAAGATATAACAAAATCCAGGGATTAGAAGTTGAAGCTAGACCTTTATTTTTTGTTTTGCCTTCTTGAGCACCATAAGTGAGATTATTTTCTAGGATCATCCAGGCATATTTCATCTAATTAATTTCCTACCATTGCAAGGGCATTAGGGATTAGTTCCAGTCTTTGCCTATAGCATAGTTAAACCTCCTGAGGTCTAAAATTCTTTGGTCTAATGAACACCTTTAAGTTTAGAATAAAGCCTTGGTAAAACTTAATGACATGATATACATGATCTGAGGGTCCCTTCTGGCTTCAAACTCCAGGAAACTTTGTAATCATTTCAAACATCATATTTATTAACCTATGCTCTGCTTGATATATAAGCCACCTAGCACAGCTGATCAAAGAGAGATGTCCCCCTTGAGCCAGGAGCATACTTGAGAGGAGAGAACAAGAAATAAGTGGCAGTTAACTGAAAGCACTTCCCTAAATCCCTGTATCATGAAGCACACCATTAAAATGTTACTTTGAATCCTTAACAAGCCTTGATCAAGGCAGACTGGATTCTTAGACCCCAGTACCGTAAGCACCTAATCCTACAAGAGTAGCACATGGGTGCTCATCTGTCTTTGGCCTGAAGTGGGAAAGTTCTCATTATTAGTACTGGGCTACCGGGAGAGAAACCAAGTCTCTTCTCAGGTCTGAAACGTCACGGCTTGAGAGCCAAGGGAACGCGCTCCCTCATACAGAGGTCAGTGCTCTGCTTCGGCAAGGGCGTCATGAGCTTTTCTTTATTATTGTCTGTAAATGAAAGATGAGCGTTCTAAAAAAAGGAAAGGACCTATGTTTTCCAGAAAATAAGAATTGATATCTGAGTCTTAGAGAAGAGATGGTGTGAGAAACAACTGGATCTCAGAAAATGGGCTTGAAAATATTCTGGGGTCTGCTACTCTCAGAACACCACCAATGAAATACAAGAGAGATACTATGGGGGATGATATCAGAAAGTTATGAAAGATTCACTAATTCTCTGTTATTTAATAGCCTTTACCAAATACTGCCTACATTTCTGGGAGCTGCAGAACAGTATAAAACAGATACAACTTTAAAAAAAAAAAAAAAAGAAAATTAAAAATAATCTAAAATGTGAGTCAAAGAAAACAAATCCATCATACATGACATTGCACAAAATAAAATTAAGTTATTAAATTAAATGAAAGCTGTTGTTAAAATGCAAGTAGAAGACTGAGTAATTATCACAGGGCTTCAGGAAAAGCTGGTCTGATCTGATGGTGTGTTTTAGAGTGGAGTATTAGTTCACAAATGTTGTTTGTGGTAAGCAAATAAATTTCATTTTTTGTAGAATTTCCATCTTTTCTCCTCTCCATTTCTGTTCTGGTACTCTACTAGCTACTAGAAAAGTAAATTCAGGACAAAAATTACTAATTTCTGTTACACTGTACCTTCAATATGTCTATATAGCTGCATAAAACCAAGAGAGCATACTGTGTTCCCTCCTCCTCATTAGCTGGTTTACCAGCGAGCTTTCTTTTGTAATACAGTAAAAATATGTGTCTTCTCATGCTCTAAACTGCCTTAAGGGAAACAAGGCAGAGGGAAGGAAAATGCTGTCATCATATTATTTCATACCTGAAACTATAAATGTAATGAAAAAGGCTACAGAATGAGGCAACAATGAAAAAGGGTATATGCATTGAAAATATGTATATACTAATTTTTAATTATGAGAAAGACAAATTCTGTATGAAGCATGGTCTTGGTATGTGCTATAGCTAATCTGGATTTTTTAGAAATCCTAAATTTCTAATCTTATCCACTTGATAAGATTAATGTTTAGTGAAACGTAGGTTTTAATTGGGTGAAGAACAATTATAACATTCAACACTTTTATCTTATTACACTCTGCATATACAAAAATAAGTGAACATGGCTCTTCAGAAAGACACATAATGTGAATTTCTCAGTTTAAATATTATAAATTTTCATCTTGAACAAACTTTCCCCAAGTGAATTCTGACTTCAACTAAAACCTGACAAAGTGAGAAAATACCCACGGTTCATTCAATAAGGGTGACAACAAGGTCCAGCTACAGTAGTCCACCAGTGAAAAAGTTTAATACCTGCTCCAAACTGTGGCTGCCCTCACAGAACAAATTCAACATTGGGAATACAGTAAGGACAGCCAGATCTTTATTAGGAAAACTCCTCACAGGAATTTAAACTAGATTTAAAGTCATATGCACAATGAGTTTACTTTCTGCATTTTTAATCTAACCTTTTCTAACCTCTTCTAAATCTGTCCAATGTTCCTTTCTTTCAGTCCTAGGGTGGAGTTTGCTCCCTTCTGCTAGATAATAGATTGATTCTTTCCTAAGACTTCAGTATCTGAAATTTAAAGATCTTCTCATCATTTTGCATCATTTGCACCTAAGTTCCTACCCTTGCAAGTATTTCAGAAAACCACATTCCTGAAAGCCATTGCTGAACTTCTGTGTAACACTAGGTGTTGATAAATTTAAGCAACCACTCCGACTTGCACATTTTCTAGATTCCACATAGTTGTGCCTTTGTAAGCACCTAGTAGTGTCCCTTTTTTAACTAGGATTGAACAGATTACATATAATGCTAAGCCCTTTCTGAGCCCATAAGTTAAGTGTCCTCCTGTTCCAGTTCTCTCATCATTGGGTTTCAGTTGCTCAACCATCATATTACATTATACAGATTCATAGAATACCAGGATTCTAACACAAAGCAATGCATGAGCATTATGTTTTAACCACAAAGTTTTAAATTACAGATGATGTTCAGACAGTTACATGAAATATATATTGATATATTTTCTCTCCATAGCATTTATACTTGAGTGAGGTTTATGCAAACTCTGTATTTGCATACCTTTCATTTTATTAACTTAAACACCTCTAAAATCGACAATATTCTTCTGGTGTGAATTTGAGAAAGCTCAAGATGAAGATAACTAGTTGTTTGCAATATTGGTTTCTCCCCTTATGAAGTTTCTAACTTCATAAGAAAACTCTAGTTATTCTTCATACCAAACACAGTCCCAAAGAAGGATTTATTTTTTTAACCAAGACAGCACCCGTATGTTGAATACTAAATGCTCATGATTAGTAATATTTAAATATACTACTTAGTGATGATAAGTGGCTACATAACAGATACCTGTCAATGTGATGGTTTCAAAATATCAGTATATTTAGGGTATTTAGTTGGTATTTAACCTACATTGTACCATGTGACTGTTTTAAGTATCTGTTCTAATGCTTTTGAGCTGTGTATAAAATGTAAAAATTGTGTTAAATGCATAAACCCCAAGGTGTTACTGCATGTATTTATTTAAAGTTAAAAATCTATGTATTAAATACTTACTTTGCCTTTCACAGGTGTTAAATAGATACAATTTTATTACCTGCCATGTAATCAGTAGAGATTAAATATCTTAATAAGACTCAATTAAAATCATCAGATATTTATGATACTCATTGTAAAGCTTCATAAAAAAATAACCTGCCAGTATTTATAGCTCTCTTCAGACTACAATGTTTCTGAAACAGACTGAAATGCCACTGCCACTAGTAACAACTTGAGAACAGGATTATTTAATTTACTGGAAAGTAGAGTACAATAGGGAAGTCTAATAGATGGTCAATTAATCAATTAGTAGATAAGCAACTGTGTGAGCAGAGTGTGCAGAAAGCAAAACACTGCAATCTTCCCCCAGCAACAAAAATTTCCCCCCTAATACATGCTAACCCAGCTTTTTGTCAGTTATCCAAACAAACATGCACATGAAACAACCTTTCTTCATGAAATTAACTTTATTCTAACACTACACAGTGGCATTTACAGAAAACAATTTTTGGCTTTTGTCTTTGTAGTATTGATTAAATGAAGATGATAGCCTCTTAGTATGAAGCCTGCCTGTGCTTTTCAGTCCCCATTTCAAAGACCTGTATTGTATAAATTATAATAGGGAGGTAACTGAGAACCATTCTTTCCTATTAAACTGTCAGTTCCGAGAGAAATTTGAACTTCAAAAATTTGTCTCTTCTGTGTTTATTGTATATGTGGATCAAAAAAAGAACTGTCTGGGAACAAGCAGTCTTTGAATAAGCCAGCATGAATTCTCTCTTACACAGAAGCCACATACCCAACATTAGAAACCTATGAAAAGATTAATAGATAGATATTAGAACTTTATATCCTGCAGTTTTTCTATAGGAGTATCTAAGTTTTAGAAGTAGATATTGAGATAAATATGCTAAGAAGAGAAAATATGTGTGAGAAATGTTTGTGCAGTTCAGGAAAGTATCTTTTTTCTGTTTTATTTATTTCATATAGTTACCATTTCACAATATCCACAGTAACAATAACTGCTTAGCAACAGATTGAAGAGGATTTGCATTAGATGATGTATGCATAAGCATCACCAACTAAACAATTAGCATAAACAAAGCAATCTCACCATCACAAACATATCACAACTGCACAGAAAACGGATGTTACTGCTTGATTATCACCAACAAAAATGTTTTATTTATTTATTCTTTTAAGACTGAAGAACAGCTGTTCTGAGAGTAACGAGTGCTGTAGTGTATGCAATGCGTGCCTACGGGCTGTATGCCACTAGTAAGACATGGTTCTTTTGCTATGACTTGTTGACACTAAGTGAGAGAGAGCGGAATTCTGTGGTGGCACAAATGGACATCCCATTGTTGATACTTCAAAGCTTTCATTAACAAATTGCTATTTTGAGGGTTCAGAAATGGATAAAGTATCTCTTCAGGAGAGGCATGGCCTTGTTTAACAGAAATTCATACCTGTTTACTCAGTTAAAAAGTTCCCTTTTAGTGACTATTTCTCACACCCTTTGTGGATTTGTGCGCATACAATAACTTAAGAAGAGGACAGAGGCAAAGAATCAAGGTCATTATGAGAAGTAATGCGGTCAAGAGTAATCTGTAATTCTTTGCTTGTCACCGCTCTGCTGCAGAATGGCAGAATATAGCTGCAGGCATATTTAGCTGGATTTTGTTTTCACTCAAAGAGGGAGTGGCAGACTGCTGAGATCACAGAAGGGTTGTGGGTTTTTTTAAACACAGCATTTTCTGAATAACTTCTCAGATACAGTCACCTCACCTTTACAATCTGCAAATGCCCTCGCTTCCCAGCTGATCTTGGATGAGCACAGAGCGGCGTGTCTTCTATTTCATGACATCTAGCCAATGAATTTGCAACGTTTCTTTCAGAGATGAATTCTGCTTCTATGACTTACACTTTAGTACTGTGATTGAAAAGTGATAAAGGGCACTCTCCATTTAGATACACCTGAACTGAGGTGGCAAATTAAATTCATGCAGAACACACCACCCTGTCAAGTCAGTAGCTGACAGCAAGTGATCCTGGGCACACCACAAAGCTGGTCTGGAGCTGCTGCGTTTGCACAGGGTCTGGAACAACACTGTGATACCTCTCTTCCTGCATGAAATCTCAATGAAGAATGAAAATTGCTTGAGTCAATTGGCAACAAAAAGATGCTGTTAGGACATTCTCCTCCCAAACGATGCCCAGAAACTGAGAATTTCTTCTACCCTGCATGAATTACAAACAGAAGCAAAATAGTCACAATTTTTAACCTGTCGCATCAGACCATAGATTAGGGCTTGGTTTTAGGAAGCTCTTTGGAAGGAAAAGGTGTGTGATGAGCACTGTTGACAAAGTATTTCTACTGTGATACTGCCACATTTATAACTTGCAGCCAGCAAAGGCTTCTGAATAAATAATGTATTTACCTGTCTGTTCTCCTTCAGTTTAGAGAGTATAAGTAATCTGTGGATGGTAGGGCAAAACATTTTTGGTTGGCCTAAGAAGCTGTAGGATACAGCTATTCTTACTTTGAAATTCAATGAAAAAATAACTAATTTAGGTTTTGATGTTGACATTTCTTAAAGGTCCTCTATTCTCCTCTTTCAGAAGAAAAATAGCCTTTTATATCTATGAGGAACATCAAACCTAGTCAAACATGTGCATCAGACCTATTGGGTGGCCATATATCCAATTTTGTTTTGATGTCCCGTTCCCTCATTCCATTTTCCATTTGCTGTTCATAAGAACCTTCTTTTGCTACTGCAGTTTTTCAATGACTTTATGTTCTGCTGTTCTTTCCTAGAAAGCATAAAACGTAAAAGATATAAGAACAGGCTTTTTTTTAATTGGTTCTACTATTTTCCTCAAGAAAGGAGGGATGAAGTCTGACATTCTTCATTTGGACACAGTGCACTTTTATTGAAAGTGAAAGATAATGGCTGTGGCAGTTCCTTTTTAATCCAATCTTCTGCTTAGTGTCCTCAAAAAGAAAATTAGGGAACATGGCCACAGTTGGCATTTTGTGCTAGGGTCCATTTTTCTTCTGTTGAGGATGCAGACATTGGCTGGCATTTCTCAATTAAGTCCTCTTTTTTTTTTCCCCATTGATAATGAATTCTTTTATGTGGCTTTCACTTTAAACTGCTCTATAACATGGACTGCTGAATACAGTAAGTCTGATAGTTAACTAAGATGATAATGTGAATAGCTATTTTTTATAATTTCATAGTATTTCCTGTTACTGCAAATGATGCTATGCTTTGTTCTAATACATACATTGGGATTTATTTGAAAAACACTCAATAAAATCATTCCTTCACTCTAACACAGACAATTACAATAAATGACTATTTTTTCCTGCTGTTTAGCAACTAATTTTACAGACAATTAAATTACACTAACAAATATATTAATCAGCTTCAATGAGAATCAATATACTTGTTTTCACTATGCTTTATTTTGCAGCAAAATATGTCAACTTCAGATGTACATATAGTAAAATATCTACTAGCCATTTGTATCAATGTCTATTATTCAATTAACCCATTTTTCATGGATAATCAATGTATCTTAATTTGGATAGGGTGTTCATTAAACAGATTAAGCATGTGCCCATGCACAAATCAATTGTCTTTCGAATAGAAAAGATAAGGGAAACACATAAAACTGCTATAGTGACTGTGCCTAACCTCTCAGTAGAAATAGGAGGAATAAAGAAATTACTGCTATGCTGCAAATTTTAAAAAAATCAAACTTTTTTTTTTATTTCCTCCAACATCTGCTAGTTGTATTTATGCAACTGTCTTAATATATATGTTACAACTTATTCTTGCTCTGTGAAAGATTTTGATGTAGTGGTATGTTAAGACTGGAAGAATAACAAAAAAACACACAAAACAAACAAACTTGGAAGGAAGTTTGTTCTGAGGTCTATTTTTGTAAACCTTAAAAGTGTGAACTTCCTTTTGGATTTCACTTTAAAGCCTAGAAAGTTCTTATTTCACCCAGCACCAAGTATCAGGGTTTTTATTGGCACATTCAATGACTCAAAAAGTTTTCAAATAACTAAAATAATCTTATTGGGGCCAGACAACAAAATTATTTGCCTTATAAAACAATGTTATAGTCTTTGGCTCAAGTATCTATCACAGAGATAAATTAGGAAAGGTGCAGAATTATTTAGACAAGGCTGTGCTTCAGAGTCAGAACAATTTGACCATCCAGCCTCAGTAACACACCACTGCAGCTGTGCATTGATTTGCCTTTCCTCATGGCTGTTACCTTCACCAAAAGACTGGGGTAGGCTTAAGACCTTGTGGTGTCCCTGCTCATTCCTTGACATGACAAAGCAAGTGAACTGTTTCCCAATTGACCACACAACTGAGGAAAACTAAGATGGCTTTTAACAATCTTATACATCTGATTATCAGATTTAAATATAACATTTCCACCTTTGGCAGGAAAACCTTCTAGCTTGGAGTGGGCAGCAGCCAATATTAACTTATATTTGAACTATAACCTAAAGTTGCTATTAAAGGTTTACTTGTAACATATCGTATCTGTCAAAACAGCCTCAGTGAGTCCTCTGACCAACAAGAGATTTAGTCTAAGAAAGGACTATGCAAACTAGAATAAAGTCCAGGCTTAGGCAAAAAATTTTCCAATTAGAAATCAAATCCTCCAGTAAATGATTAGCAAAAAAAGTAAACAATAAATACAGTTCATTAAAAAAATCTGGATAAAGCTAGTTAACTTGCAAGCAGAAAGTATTTTGAATCTTATGTGCACTCTGGAGTGTGAACACATTTTGGAGTAGCATCTGAACAACACTTTTTCAGAAGACAAGGTTGAAGGATAACCCTCAAGGGCAGAGTTGCAAGCTCTTTTAAGACAAAGTAGAAATGCCAATCAAAGTGCAGATGGTTTTTCTCCTGAGAGGTGATTATTTTTTCATAGATCCTTTCTTAGAAGGATGGCTTAAATACATCAACTAAACTTCATAGTAGCATTGTAGTAGTAGAAACTAAAAGGAAATGTATCTCAGGCATAAGCTCTTCTCAGGCACTTTAAAAAGACATTTTCTTTCCTGTATCAAAAAAATCCCTAAAAACCCAAAAGACAAAACAGAAAACCAACAACAACAATAAAACCACAAACAAACTCAAACCTGCAATATTTTCCCTTCCCTGTGCACTTGTACAAACTACCTTTAGATGCCTGATGAACCTTAACTGGTTATTTGCCTACTAGGATTAAAAATTCTGCTGTTTAAAGTATGGTTTTTAAGAAAAACATTGGTAAAAAATGACACTGAAAGGACTCCTATTCAGCAGTTTACATTGCTATCAAACTCTTCAGTTCATCACAGTGTAACTAATTGGACTCTAGTAAACAACTTTGTTTATGATTAAGAGAAGACTAGAATCCACGCATTATCGATTTGCTGAACTAGAAATGGTATAAATAGCAGGGTCTATTTTTCTCACTAGAGAAAGTTAGAATGTTGAATACAAAAATATTGCTTTAATAATCACTCTTAAAGGAGGAAAAACAAAACAAATCACAAAACACCAGCCCATCCCCCCCCAAAAACCCCCACCACACTACAAACCACAAAAGACAAGAAAACTCCAAAATCTGTGTTATGTTTTGGACAGGTTCGGCAAGTTCAAGCTCTCCCTAGGGTTGAAAGTTCCTGTTAAACTAAGTACATCTGTTCCTGTGATATACCATGTAGGTGTGAAACTGTGGATGATATTGCTATAGAGTCACTCTGGTGAATCAGAATTTTGTTCTGTTAGGGATTGTTTACAATATCTTAAACTTCATAGTCATAAGATTAGTGGTAAGCTACGTAGACGGAAGCACTCTGGATCTCCATACAGAGATATCCTCAAAAAAATGCTTTAAGTTTTAATATGTGTAATACATAGAAAGTTTCAGAAAATAGATATGTTTATATTTTTAAAAATAGTCTTTATTGTTCTAGAAATGCTACACAATGACAGATGGTCAACCTAGAATTATAATTGCCCACCACCACGACATTTACAGGCACACCTGCTGCCTCCCTTCCAAAGTAAGCCTACCAGTCACAACCCACTCATTTAATATAGTAATAATTTATAAAGCCACTGAAGAGCATCTCCATTGACAGAATCTATACAAATCACAATATAGCTGGAAAAAAGTTTGTTTAGAGAAAGCCCATGCTGAAGCAATATGTCTCAAGAAAAAGTTCTGGACAAAATTGCTTCTAGCAGCTACCTCTCTAAAACAAAACTTCAGCTACCACTGCCTCTATACTTCAGGGAAGCTTGTATAATCACAAGAAGAAAACAAGATAGCCCACAGCTTACCTAACCTCTTCTATTAATTCAGAAAGATCCCCACAGATCTTACAGACTCATATTTGGGCCAGATTTTTAAAGATAGAGAGGTACTGAATACCCTGAGGAACTTCACATAGAAGTACCCATGCTTTATGTCACTTTCCTGATAATCAGACCCACAGGCAGGCTCAAAAAAATACATGGAGAAGATATCTACAAACAGATTTTAGAAGCTAGTGAGCCAAACTGATCTCAAAACTTGTAAGACACTTGACTCTCCTCAGAAACATTTAGCTTTTCTGCAGCTGGATGTTTAAATCATTCTACTCCCCATCTCCAAGGGAAAAGCCCCTTTATTAGTTCAGATCTTGGATATCTGACTTGAAATGTTGACAGCTGCCTTTCAGATTATCAATCTGTGTGATTTGGACAGACAGAAATCCAAGTCTGCCACCTCCCAGGAAATCATTTGAGATTAGGTATGCAACTAATAGCCAAAGCTATTCCAGTTAATATAAATCAATATCCATTGAAGCAGGGTCTCTCATCCCACGTGACTACATTGCTACTTGACTTTATGGAACAGATGGGAGCTGGCTTCTGCTATCTACTTGGTTTGGATTTCATATTAACTATCCATCTAATGGAAGATAAGTAGTCCACTGAACCAGAAACAAAGCCTTGGTCTTTTTCTAGCTGAATAGCTTAACTGCTAGATTATAGAATTCAGCTTATATTGCTTCCCTAGGTGATATAACCTTCCATGCTCAGTTAGAGAGTGCCTTAGTTTTAAGAAAGGGGCTTGGAATGTCTCCACTCATAGTTGATCTATTGATGGCTAGCAATTATGCTTCTCCACTAAAAGTGAGAGACATGGGCTTGAATTGCTCAGATTTCACAGAATCTAGAGCTTAAGTTTTGTAAGACCAGCAACTACTCATATCATCCAGTAAGTGGTCGCAGTAGTTCTTATCATTTGTGATGAAAATCACCAGAATGTGATTTGAAGAACCACTTCTTCTTTTGGACTCTTTATGGTTGCTTGCTGTTTGTAAAATAAGTTTAAATCAATATCCTTCAAAAACTAGGAACTTGTGTATTCCTGCTGCTTGGTTTTGCATTGTTAACTGGTTGTGTTTGGGGAGAATCTCAACTGAAGGCAAGGGGCATGTCAAAACCAGAGATTAAAACAAACAAACCAAAAAAAACCCCAAACCACAAATATAATAGTATGTCTACACGAAGGTATCTCAGCCTCGCAGTGCAAAAGTAACAACTTAGAAAATGAAATGGAAGGATCACATTAAGAATATTCTATGACATCAAAGGCTGAAGAAACTGATTAAGAATCTTACAATTGTGTTAGTTTTCAGCAGGAACTACTTGTGAAAGCTGAAATGACAAACTTTAGCAAAAGTCCTCTAACAAAGCAAAGCAATGAACAGCTACTGAAATGAGGAAACAGCTGATTTTACAAGATCAGTGGCAGCTTGAATTGCACCTTGCCACCCAGCAGGAAAGGTGACAGGACCTCAAGACTTGACAATCTCATGCTGCGAGTATGATGCTGCTGCAGAAGGGGGATAAGCAACCAGGTGGCCCAGAAGCTGCTCAGCTAACTGCACCAAAGTAAAACACAATTGTGTTTTTAACTTATCCCTGTTGATCTACCTTTTTAGATTATTTTTCTCTTTAAGTTGGAAAAAAAATAATCTATTGTAGCAATTAATACAGGTTTTGAGTGGGGAAAATTACCCTGCTGTGCACTAGAAATTCTCAGGTTTTGAGGTCGGGGCTCTCAATGGTGTTTATAACTGTTTCTTTGAATTCAATTGTGGTCCTTTTTGCTGTTTTTTTACTTGTAGTTGTCAAAAGGCATCAGGAACATTCAGGAGCAGACTAGAAATGCTAAATGAATCTAGGTAATTAGGAATAAGGAATTCTGAAGTTATGAAAGATAACCTGCATAAAATTTTTGGACCTGGCACATAAATTTAGACAGTTGCAATATTTCTCCCCTTAAAACAACTTCCAAGCCTCAATCTATTAGTCTTCAGTTTCCTTTACAACTTCTGAAGCCATTCTAATTTATCCTTCTTTTCAAGATGATGACATTCCCATTATTCCTCACTCATTAAAATTGAGGAAATATTAGAGAAAGCAAACAGAGAGATTTTCAAAGTAGGGGCAACTGAGTACCGAATTACTATTCAAAGGTCATACGAGTTGAGCCCTTGACTTTCTTTGTGTCATTTCATTCACTCTGCCCATAACTTTTAGCTCCATTTCCTTTGGTCAATCTTTTTCCTTAGTACAGAAATAGAAAAATATTTGAAGCAATGGGAATAAAAAAAACCTACAACATACTTTTTCTAGTTTTCTGAAACCAACATCTGCGGTAGCTTACTTTATATGACCTTTTCACACTGCTTTCGCTCATACTGGAGGAAACAGCAAAGCAAGTAAATATACTGCTGTTGATCTGGAACACCAGTGATGTCAATGTTTGTGGTTATCAAGAACACAATGAATGCCCTTGACACCGAGGGCTATAAGAAATGAGGTTTCTGAGTGATTTTAGTTCCTTGCTTCATTCTTTACCAGGGCATTATTAAAACTGAAAGCTTCACAATTTTATCATTCAAAGACCTTTTCAATAGTTAAGAATATGCTTTCAAGCCGTAACTCTATCAGTATGTGTGGTTGTGCCTTTATCAAGAAAATATATACACATTTTGTTTGTGATGCTGTCTAAAATCTTGACAGCTAAAGAATTCATCTTTGGAAGCGTAGATTCATTTCTGCTGTTAGCTGCAAGTGAGTAAAAGCCTCTCTTTTATAGGTTGGATCCAGTGCCACATTGATTATGCAAATAGCCTTTGTGAATGCCTCAGGCATACATTGCTGAAATTGGAAGGCAAGTATCTCAGAAGGCAGGCCTGAATTTTGAAGCCAAGGACTGGTTCTTATATTCCTGCATTAGTAAATTATAAGCTACTGAGAAATCAGATCCCTTTCTCTGTCTACAAGGTGCAACTGGTTCAAGATGTCTTAAGTAAGGTTTTGCTTCACAGCACAAGTATGTTAGTAGCATGTGAGCTGGCTTTGAAAACTCTTTTTCCCCTCAAGGAAAAAGTTTAAGTTAAAAAAAAAAAAATCATTAAAAACAATAAAACAGTTGTTCTGAATACCTCTCCTTCTTCCCACAACCCTACTACTACCCCAATTTTCCATTTTGAAAAAGAAAGGAAGGCCAGGGAACTTAAAGGAAAAAAAAAGAAAAGGGGGGGGGGAGAAATTTTAAAAATAAAAAACCCAACAATGCCACAAAAACAAAACCAACCAAAGAAAAAAATAACCCACAAAACCCCCCCACCCTGCTTCCAGATGACTGTGATGATGATAGTGTCTAACCTATTTGCTTCTGCTATGAAACTCATCTTGCTTTACTACTGGTCTTTTGGAAATGTCAGGCTCAGCTGTTAGTTTCTTTCGGAGATCAAACAAAGGCTATGAGAACAAAATTGAGAAACATCTTAGGGACAAAAGATTAAATATAAATTTTGCTACAAGGAAAGCTGGTTGTATCTTTACAAACTTAAAGGCAGGGCATCTCTGAGTGGAATTCAGAAAATAAACAAGCAGACTTTAAATGAGAATAAATGATCAGATTAATATCTCGATAAAAGAATCCACAGAACAGAATCCTGGCACAATGGACTTTCAGACACTGAAAATCCACTTTATCAGGACCAGACGTAAAACAACATACTGTACATCAGAAAAAGGGAGTTGTTTGCTAAGACAATGTTCTCTCTGCTTCTCTCTTCTGCACATTAAAGAGTAATGTTTTTTTAAGAGTTTGCAAAGACAGATCCTGAACAGCAGATAAGGACTACTTGTGCCAGAAATCAATATTTTCAGTGTCTATCTTGATAAAAATGCTGATTTACTTTCATATGCCTCAATTGAGAAAAACTTAAAAAATTAATCTAAAATATTTTTCTTATGTACAAAAAAAATCAGGAGACTGAATCTCCCTCAGTGGAGCCAGGGATCTATAACCCTGTTAACCATTGTAATCAATCCAGTGCCAGATCTGACAAAGATGCAAGAGATTGGGTGCTGCAAGAGGGGACCAGACTCCTTTCAGTGGTGCCCAGTGATAGGTTGAGGGGCAACAGGCACAGACTGAAGCACAGGAGGTTCCAGCTGAACATGAGGAGAAACTTCTTTACTTTGAAGCTTCCAGAGCACTAAACAGGCTGCCCAGAGAGGCTGTGAAGTCTTCTTCTCAGACATTTAAAACCTGCCTGGACACCTTCCTGTGTGACCTGCTCTGGGTGAACCTGCTTTAGCAGGTTGGTTGGACTGGATGATCTCCAGAGGTCCCTTCCATCCCCAACCATTCTGTGATTCTGTGAAAGATTCTTGAAGAAATGACGTGACTGCAGCATACATGCTTATTAAACCTTCAATGTGGTTTTTGGAAATATGTCATAGAAAAATGCTTCTGACATTTGATCATTTTATATCAGGGAGCTGGAAGAATTCAAGACTATATTGGTCTGTATAGTACTGCCTTTGCCAAAAGAGTTTTCATTACATTTAAAATATGGGGGCTTTTTGAAGAAAAAGAGAACGCAAGAAGTCATTTGGACATTAGCATAAAGGCATAAATTTCTCTTCTTTCTATCCTCATCCTCCCTGTTTATCTTCCCAATGAAAATAACATTCTGGGTCTGTTTGCATCACAGAATATCAAAATGCAAGTATAAACACATCATCTACTCTCCACTTCTCACTCCTTACTCAGCTCAAAGACCTGGTTGCTAGTATGCTATTAGTAGGGTAAGAGAGCTATATTAAAAGTACACAATCTTCTTTCCTTATATCACTTACCCTCCCCACTTCCCTTTGTGTTTCTTCAAGGAAATATGGGGCAGCAAATATCTGTTAATTATTTATCTGTTTAAAAAAAAAATCTTTTAACATGTTATTGTCTAAACTGCAAGTTTACAGCCATGTACCTCTTGGGACATTAGTGTGTTTAATGTCTCCATTAAATGTTTTAAAATATTATGCAATTATGAAAAAGGCAAAGGTTGACATAGTATTTTTATGCAGACTGATTCTGCAGAAGATTGGTCTCACAAATTCAAATGGGATGGGGGTGAGAACAGTTCCACTCTGCTAGCATGCCTTAAAATTGAGAAGGTATTGGATATTGCACAGAAAGTGAGTAGTAGGTACTATTTCACTTTGTTCAGTGTGTTCAACTTATGGTTGTAGTAAACATGGCTGGAATGACCTAAAGAAGTCTGTATGAATGAATATTATAATCTTGCAACATTTTGCTGAAGTCTGTAAACTTCCAGCAAAACTGCAAATTATGATTTTGGTGAAGTTCTACCAATGATAACAATTTCAGGGCTGCAGAAAGAATACATTAATAATGAAAACTGTATATAAATAGAACGTTATACTTTCATTATATCACATTCCTCTTTTATATTATTATAATCATACAGTTACATTGAAGAATTCCAGAAGTGTTTAGCAGCTTCTGCAACCACTTTATATTGCATGTAATTGTAATCCAAATATGTTTTGGAATCATTCTTAGAATCAGTATTTCATCATGTGCTAGGCAAGGGAGTGTCATTCATACTGGAAAGATGTAAGAAATATAAATGCTGTCTGTGATATAAAGCATTTCCTTTCATTAAAGATTGATAAAGGTCCTTGGAATATAAATTTCAACTGTTCTTAATTTAGTAGAGTATCAAACTAGTCAACTATTCAGTGAGAAATTAGTATCCTACAAGCCACATCACATGCTAACTGTAAGTCAGCTAGGTCAAGAACAGAATAGAACCTTTAATGAAGCCAACTGAAGCAAGCAGGAAATATTCTATGAAAATCTGGATATTCTTCATTACATTTGGATTAAATCAGAACCTTTTAAAATATTTTGCAAAATAAATGACAAATACCTATATCACTAATCACTTCAGATGTGGAAACTCCAGGTGAATTTCCAGCTATACTTCATAATGTAGTAGGTTACAAGGTATTCTGAAATGAATATTTCTCGGCATTTCCAACTGGAACCGTTCCACTTTGTATCAATAATTAAATGTTTATTGGAGCAAAGACTTGAATCACTGACTTCCTCTTTCCAAGTGAGTGCCTTGAATATTGGCTGTTGAATACTGCTGCTGTCTTTGGCCAAGTGAGTAAGTTACCAAAGATGGAATAGTACCAGGAAGAGTTGTTAAGAAAATCTCACTCACACTGTCTCTTTCCAATGCTCTGGTAAAGTGAAGACTGAACATTTGACCTTGCATGAATGGTCTGTTAAGTACCAGTGGAAGTTCAAAATTGTTTTAAATCTCAGAAATAAAACATGAGTTGTGATTTGAAATTCTGAAAGACCGGGATTTTCATATTGGAAACTCAGATCTTTCTAAGATATTTTACAAAGAATAAACATGCTACTTTATTAAGAAGGAAAAGTCTATCAATGCAAAATTCTTTTCTAAACTTAACATAAAAGCCCCCCAAAGGCCACTTTCCATTGCAGGGAATTGATTTGAAGACATTTGTATTCTATTTTAACATATACTTGCTAGAAAGACTTAGGGACCAAACCAGATCTCTCTCTTTCATGCTCAGATCAACCTGGCTATATAAAAGCTCTCTGAATTCAGCCCTGAATCTGGTCCAGAGATTGAATGTATTGAATGCCTGGGAGAAGAGAATGGTCTATAGAAGCAACACTTAGAAGAAGATAAACAGCAGGAGACTTTTAACAGCAAATATGAGAAGTGGAAAAAATAAACCCAGAAACAACTGCTTGAGAAAGTTAAACAGTAGGAGACTTTTAACAGAAATCACAAATAGCAGTGAGACAAAAATCAGCCAGAAAAGCAACTGCTAGAAAAGCTAAGCAGCAGGAAACATAACAACAAAACAGGAGTAAAACAAGAATAAGGCAGGGAAGCAGGAACTGAAAGAAGTTAACCAGTAAAAGATTTCAGACAATGAGAAGTAGCAGTTATACCAAAGTAAGCCAGAAAAAACAACAGCTAGGAGAAGATAAGGAAGATCATTGTGAAATTAAAGAAAAAAAAAAGCCTTTTCTAGAAGGAAATAAACTTCAGTTCCTTTGGCACAGAGTAGAGGTACATATTCTGTCAGCCTCCGATAGTGACAGAGAATAAAATACTGTACACAACTGCTTGCGTAAAGTGTCACTTTCAAAAGATAATGCTTTGTAACAGTTTCCAAGGTTACGAATGGAAAAAAAGACATGCATAACGTTTGTTTTACATCTTCAGAAGACCCCCAGTCTACATGTGGCTGGACTTATAAGTAAAACCAGCTTCCTCATAATCTACAAAGTTTTCACATAAGACCAGTATGTACTGGGAGAGCTCATTAACTTCCACTGTACACATCAAAGAAGCATTGCCATGAGAAAAATCAGCATGGCTCCAAACAGGGAGATAGCAGGCCAGCAGAACAGGCAGTAGAAACACAGACATAGCAATAAAAACAGAAAAAAAAAAAAAAAGAAAGAATCAGAAGATATGACTTAGGAGTAAAAAGGGAAGATATCAGTTTGTTTCCTTGCTTATTTTGGGAAAAAAAAAAAAAAAAAAAAATTCACTAAACCAAAACTGCAATTTGAGTTGAGGAAGGTAGGACTGGAGTGTAGTAGGATGGCCAAGTCAAAGCTACTGAAAGAATAATAAAAATATATTTACATGAAGATGGTTTCTGTCAGAATTCATCCAAGTTTTGCATAAGTTACTTAAAATATTTATGCAGGCCTGAGAAATTTGCAGAAACATACTAAAATTACCCTTCCTGGAAATGTGGGTTGTATATGTAAACAGGTATGGATGCTGATGTGCAGCCAGAATGTCAACAGGGTGACAAGCTGCAAGGATGTGCATGGGGAATACCACGTAGAGCTCATCAGTCTTACTGTGTAGACAGAGCACTTCCAGCTCCAGAACTGGGAGATGCCACCTTGTATGGATGCAAAGTGCCACACTAAATCTGCCCGACATATCTTGTGAGGAAAGTTCTTCATTGACAACAGATTAATGTTTTTGATATTATCTTAAAGACAACCAACCATGTGGAAAAATCTGGAAAAATGAATGAAACAATAAAGTAAAAAATACTTTAAGTTAATAAATTTTGTTCAGAAAAGTTCACTTATCCAAACCATTTTCCTGTCTCATTACGTGTACTTTTATGAATTTATGTGACATTATCTTTGATTATAAAAATCTGGTTTTGATTACAAGCAAGACTATTTCTCAATGGAGAAATCCAGCACCAGAGGGACCCCTCACAATTAACTGAATAGAATTACTTGTTTAGAAACATCATGTAAGTTTGGGAAGTTTCATAAAACACCACTTGAGAACAAAAAATGAAAAATTACAAAGGCAGCCCACCCTAACTTCCACGAAGGTGATGTTTTAGGGCTGTATTTTATAGCCCGCCCTTAAAAAGCTGTGCAATATTGTATAAATAAATATGACACAAAAAATTGTTGGTCTCCGAATGACCATATGTATGTGGTAATCCCTTCTCTTTCAGCTGAAGTAGGACCACCACACAACAACCAACCATGTCTTATTTATTAAGGCACCAAAACCAAGACAGTTTCAAAGTACTTTAGAAAAGATAGTCTGTCCATGGGTGGACAGACTTCACTGCTGTTTTGGGGTCTGAAACCTCAGGGAAAAATCAACATTATAGGAACAGAAGAAATAGAACAATTTACTATTTCCTTTATGGAGAGCAAACATGAAATATTCAATTTTAAAGAGTTATGTTTTTAGATAAATGTGTTGAAAGCCTTACATAAAAGCCTATTTTGTACATTCTGAAGGAAATCTCTAATTGATTTCTGTGGTTCAGGTCATTGTGCAACTAGTTATAGCAAGCTTTAGAGTACAATAGATACTTCTCTGGTACCTAGTACAGACAGACTATGCCTCTGGCTGCTCATAATTCTGCCTTTTAATAATGATGAGACTTACAGTCATATTATTTGTAGCAATCAAGATAGAAATGATTTGGCAGAACTGATGGAATGAATTTACGTCACATCACAATTTCACCCTTGAGTTGCTAATTGGTCAGCGCTGTGTTCATTCCTATTATTTTTATTATTTTTTTTCTGTCTTACTAATATGTACTGACAGAAGAGAACAGCGACTTCCCCAAAGGGTTGAAAGGCCAGTTCAGAGTAGGGAGCATGACTGCTGGGTGACATTCACAGGCTTTCTCTATAGAAATACTGTAAGACTGGCTTCTGCATGCCTAGTCTTTTCCCAAGAATGACAGTCAATTTGGGTATAAATCCTCATCTCATTGTTGGTTCCTTAAAGTCTTCCATTCTGTTTGATGCTGCACAAAACTATCACAGAGATTCCTTTTGATCTGTTTCTGGAAACGTTCAAGGGCATCTAAAGTAACACAAAACAGTGAATAAATGGCAATAAGTGAAATTTCCACAGCATCTAACACTATTAGATTGTATTAAAGTGAAACTCCTTGGTGAAATTAGGGCATTTTCTTTAATATTTTGTTTTCAAATAAGACTCCAAATCATGAGCATGTTGAAACATCCCTTTTCGACACTAACCTATTAGAATGATTTAAAAAAAAAAATTCAAAGGTCATTTTAATTTTTTTTGTCTGTATATCCTTATATGATAATGCAAACCCCCCAATCTACGTACCAATATTTGCCTATATTTTTAAGCAAACTTAATTTTAACTTTTTCTCTCGCTTTAGACACAAGCATTTTAAAATTCTTTGCAAACAGAACTTTCATTTTAAGCACAGATATACAATACAATCTGTGATTGTCAGTGTATTATTGCACTAATTTAACAAACAAATTAAAAACACCTTAACTAAGGAATACTAGCTGCATGCACTGGATTTTAGTTCCACAGATTTTCATTTTCTATTATGCTTTTACAAATGGTGTGGAAAAGGGGCCCTAACATTTCTCCGTTTGAGCATCAACCTTTTACCCTCCTATTTTCCAATAAGACTTCTCTTATTCCCCTCAACTTTGTAACATGCAACATATTAAAATGTATCTTCTTTTCACCTCAGAACATAGGGAGTGTTTTGCTTTCTTTGATTTGTGTATTTTCCCAGAGCACATACAGAAAGTAGTCTTTAAAATCCTACAGAAAATGCAGAAACACTAAAACCCGCTTGGTTAAACATTATAAATTCAAACTTAATCTAATCAATAACAGATAATATTTAATTACATAAAGGTGTAAATAAAAACATTCATCTCGTGAAATGAATCAATTTCCTGACTCTCTTTTGTCAGGGCACCCAGAGGAAGCTTCTCCCAACTCTTTTCTCTGTCTTTCTCCTTCCCCAGGCCCTATCTTACAAGCCCAAAACAGAAATCAAGTCTTTTGATATGTCAAAGTGTCTTTTCTGTTGTTATGGCTTATATAATAATACAAAACAACTCCTTCATTCCATAAACCCATACCTAGTTTTAGTGACTTTTTTTTTCTTCTCCACCTCAAGACAATTACATTATGTGAAGAAGAAGCATTAGTAATTCTTATTAAACATTCAATATTTCAATCAAGGAAATGTTTCCAATTCAGATGTAGGAAAATAATTCGCAGGCTCATAAAACATCCACAAAATATTATTACATACTCAGTATCACTAGTGAGCTGTATTAGCTGGTCACATTCAAAATATTTGTTCATATTCATCCACTTTCCACAACTAATTTTTTAAAAAACAAACACAGGGGTAAAGCTGATATTTATTTAAAGGCAAAGAATAGTGACACAATGCAACTGACTCACAAGCACACCTGTGCAAATTTGAGCATGTCACTTCTCAGGGTTTTAGTTCCTCTTCTGTGGATTGGACATAAGTCTCTTTCACCACCTTAAATACAATACTAAGAGCAATTCTTTGTTTGCAATAGGTATAGCTGTTACAGGAAAAAAAAGGATGGATAAATTCCAAGTTAGGTAGGCAGTATTTGGAAAGTCAACAAAACTAGGCATTGATTTCTAAGGAATACCTAGATTTCAGAGGAGCGCTTTTCACTCATGAATGTCAATATTCTATATAGGAACAATTAATTTCTAATTAGAAGACAGACAAATCTGTGGTGTAGACCAATGAAGCCCTTTTGTTCAAAATTATCTGTCATGAGCAATACTTAGATCTACTACGTTTCAATCAGCACTCAGTCTCAGTCATGGTGCAAGAGCCACCACCCTTTCTTTTCCTCTAGTGAACTGCAGCTGTCCAGCTCCAGAACTCATTAACAGAGTCTGGAAGAAGCTTTGGGTGGTTCAACTTGTTTTGCTGGCCTGATCTCCCGAGTGCTTAGCACATACACACCTTAGCAAATTTTGGGTGATCTTGACTCTGAACATCTTAAAAGCTGTGGCTTATTTGACTCCCTCAGAGCAAACCAAATATATTTGGCTCAATAGGACATAGTCTCAAGTTTCTCCTACCCAGATGCTCTATGTTAACTGTGTTGGAGATATGCAGGTTCAAAGAGGGATAGCAAGACTGGGGACAACTTTAACCTGGTTTTCTTTTTGCTTCTGTGAAGACAGGCTACTGATTGATTCAGGTGTCACAATATAATTGAATTGTTTGACTTCAGGATACAGATAAGTTGAATGTGGACAGATTAAATATCTATCTCAAATATTTACCAAAAGGAAAAGGTATGACAAATTAAGCTGAAAGGTGTTGCTGCTATTTAAGAGTATTTTTTTTTTGTCTTATATATTCAAAGTAATACTTAGTTTTTCTCTGTGGTAGTTGACTTAACATTGCTATTTAAAAAGTGAGTATGTTACATAAACTGAGCATTAACACATAGCTACAAAGCAGCATTTTTGCCTTATGCCATATTTCACCCAATGTCCAACATATCAACTGTGAAGGACTCAAAATTTATACTTTTTTGCATTTATAAAAGAGGAACACATCCAGAATGCTGAAACCTGAAATCTCAATGCATTGCTTTGCCAATGCAGTGTGCCTTAGTAGCATGTTACTGTGTAATCCCTGCACCCCAGAAGACAGACTGTTCAGTAAAATACAGTTTTGTGGGGGATGAGAAAAATCAAGTAAGGGGTGTTTCAAATCCAAGTGCTTTTCTAGTAAATGCTAATTTCTGTAGTCAGTTAATTCTCTAACAGAATCTGACAAAATTTAACTTCCTTACAACCCACTCTTCAAAAATCAAGACCCTAAATGTAGCTCCCTTATTTCCTGATCTTCAGTTTTTACTCTGAGGCTGCAAACACAACTAAAAAAAGCAGTTAATAAACTATTCTGCACAAATTATGTGAATTTTTCATTAATTTACTCTGGATGAAGTATGGAGGGCACTGGTTTTGAATAAAACATATGATCTGGTGATTAATCAAATCCCTTTTCTGATGGAAGCAATAATCTGTCTGGAACCTGAAGGGTATACAAGGACAAAAGTGAATGCAGAGAAGAAAGCACTATTCCCTGTCTGAAAGCACCTAAAACTATCTTATTCAGGGAGATTTTTTTTTTTAAGTTAAGGTTATCTTTGGAATAGATAACATTAGTTATATGCGACCACTATAGTAATTTACAGTACATAATTCTCTGTCATTTCATTTGATCATCTGAAACAGTAAAACTCTTTTCTACTAAGAACAATATGCCTTACTTAATTCATACCTTGATATGCTGTGATTGGCTTTTTTTCATTGTGTATCACTGTTAATTAGATATGACAATATTTGAACGAAGGAGTTATGGAACTACAAAGCTTGTGCAATTTAACAATCAGAAAAAAAACCATAAATTCTGTAGAACTGTACAAAGATACTATGGCAGTTTTGGTCAGCTGCTATGGTGGTTCTCAAAGAATGCCATAAGCGATGGGCAACTCCCAGAAGTGAAAATGATACAAATGTGTGTGTTACACATGTATGTGTCAACATGGACATGAATTTGACTACATGACAAAGAGGCTGTTAATGGAGTGTTATACATTACTGTTTCTTCTTAAATATCATGGTCCTCATTTTACAGTTAACTTAGTAGCAGTCTGTAAAAGATTAAAAGGTAATGAAATTTGCTTCCACTTCGTCAATAAAATTGCCCTGTCTATACAAGTCAGAAAACTCCACTGAGTTTAATAACAGTATAATTCTGTTGACACATATGAATACAGGCTGAGATACCACAGTTTTACTCCTCTCTCTCTGGCTGAGAGAGAGTTTATCTTTCTTCATGTCTTGGAGTGAGGTCATATGTAATAGAAAAGCCTGAGTATAAAATGACATGATCATAACATTAAAAACTACATAAACTGAAATTCAAACAATGTAGTCATGATGCCAGAAGCTTATATCATTTATAATGCTATGTATTCCACGTATACTCCCTTTTCAGGTGCACACAATTCAAAAAAGGTTAAAGAGGATTGGTGTTATTTAGTATAATGAAATGCAGAAAGTTCTTGTGAGTCATGGATTTTAATCACATGCTTTCATGCAATTTGTAGCTCACACTATTTATATACCTATTAATTAAACCTCTATACATCATTTATTAAACCTTTATAAACTAGAAATAAAATGTTTAGTATTGTAGTATAGGCCAACAATAACCTTCATTTTACCACCTGCCTTGTTCAACATTGTTTTTCACTTATCTAAGAAAATTACCAACTTGAACACAGACACCAACAGAAAAACAGATTTTACAATAGAAAGAAAAATGGAACTACTACATTAAATCTGTATTTTATAGAAAACAGGAAATAAATCACAATGAATTAGGTCTACTATTGCCACATAATTAATAAATATGCATTTCTATAAGGATTAGAGGAGACAGTATATTTCCAAGACACTTGAACTTCCTTTAATTTTGATTCCGTAGGAGATGGTCAACTAAATAAGCCAGGTGAAGAAGGCATATTAATTTGTGAAATCAATGCATTGTATGTATCAATAGAACTGTAGATGTAGTTGAAGTTACTCACAAGCCTATCTTTATAGATTCAAAATATTAAACCATATGTATTTTATGTGGAGCTTTTACCAAAAGAACTCTCTTATTCTATTCCTCTATTATCCAGATCAGTCCTCTCAAATGATTTTAGACATGCTGTTATCATGTATTATATTTCTGGCCCGACTGATTTTGATTTGTGCTGCTGGAGTCCTTACAGCAAACTGACAAGCAGCAATCCAATTGCTAAATTTGCTTAATCTCTTTTAAAGCTGCAGTGAAAATACTGATTTCTGGTTAACACTTGCCAGTGAAAATTCAGATTGTCTCAGCAGTGGTGCAAGCAGCTCTTTTTTTTTCTTTTTCTCCTGATATAGTGGTAAATCAACATGTTATAGCCATTATGTTAGCTTTAATTTTATCTGACATTCTTCAAGAAGAAGTTTACTACTGGACATCTTGTGGATAATAATCTATAGGCAAACTGCAGAGCATTAGTAATGTGTTACTTTTTTCATATTGGAGTAATGACTGGCAGATCTACAACATATTTGCTAATGCAAATACAGTGAGTAATGTCCATGAGGACAAAAACATCAGCTCGCCGTGAACTTCACAATAGATCTGCCTCAGAAAGGGCAACTTAAATGAGTTTCCATTATAGTCTATCATAATGTTGTCACTAATTACTAGGTTTGCTACCTTAAACTCTTTAACAGAAAAAACATTTATCTCCATCCTTTTGCAGTGAACTTCAGTGCTTCATATAGTATTAGGGATATGACACTATGTCAAACCCTAAATAAACAATTTAAAGCAGATATATTAAAATACAATTACTAACATTTTAAATATTGGACATGAAAACTGTTCAGTGAAATTACACATAGTAGTAAAACACAGGACAAAATATTTAAAACTACAGTATGTTGGTCTAGGAAAAATGTTATTTTTCACAATCCAACATTTTTCTCACACTTAAATCTTTGGTCTTCTAAAATGAAAAACAGGTATTAACACCTGGAATAGCATTTTCTCCAGTTTCTTCTCTTCATAGTCATAAAATAACCAGACCTCCCATTGAACACAGTCTATTAAAAAAAAACTGTGAATGTTATATAGGTACATAGTCTGGACCCTAAAAAATAAAATGCAGTTATGATAAAGAATTAATAAATCTGTGGCATTAAAACAATCACAAAATCAATAACCACATCTCAAAAGTAGTACCAAGAATATCTCGATCTTTCTCTTCCCTTCGGCCTTTAAAGAAGTGGCAGTCCCAAATGCAAAAGTCAATCTGTGCTCTCCCTTGTCCTGCTCCTACACTTCAGTTCCCCAGGTACCCACACGAGCCTGGCTGAGAACTTGCAGATACATCTGACATCACCTGTCTTCATTCTACAGAGCCACGTAGCTGCTCTCAGATTTTTCAGGATGCAGTATATACACAATCTTTCTAATGTTAAGCAAAGACTCATGATCTCTGCTAGCACTGAAACAGATGGATTTTAAATATCAGTTCAGTGGAAGTTAGTGGCCATCAGGTCAACCATTAATTAACTACAGACAATCCTTATTAAATTTTACATCCTGTTTTAAGTTAAGGTGAAAGATGTTTCAAGCAACATTCTAAAATATCAAACATTGAAATACAGGTTTACTATGTAAAATACCTCTTCCTACAACACTGTAGAATTTTTAAAGCTATTGCCTTCCCCAAATTCTCATGAAATTTTTCCAAGATCAAAAGTAGGAACTCTGAAAAGATAGGTACATCCTTCTTCAGGCTGTCATTAACATGGTGCTACTCAAACATAATTATAGACTACTGTGAAGAAACATGCTTCTCATAGTCAACCAGCCCCAACAGCATTAATCATAAATGCATATCCTTGTCAAATATTAACATTTACAGAAGAAGCAGAAGATGAAAGTCAGTTTTGTAAATACCTTTTGTTACAAATATTAAAGTACGTATGAAAGGTCCACTACAGATGTTTTCTGGCTAAAGTCACCCCGATACAGGACAGTGCCATAAATGTTAATGTCTAACCAAATATACTCTGTGCTGTTAATATGAAATACAAGACTTTTAAGGATGACAAATACATCCAAAATCTGTTGTGGTTTTCAATATTCTAGTGGTTACTAGGTTATTTCATGCTAAAGGACAATAGGATGTTCTATATATTTCATACACACTAAAGAATATTCTAAGAAATCTTATTTCACCTCAGGGTTTCTATCAACTAACCTTCTCAAGTTTACTTTTACAATTATGACATTACAGAAGCCCTAGGAAAAAAATAAATAGCAGCTTTACAGTATCGCCTGACATTTACTTTTGTTCTTTGTTATTCAGTTGCATTGGCTTGTTTAGCTACGGTGACATTTAATACAAGGAATATATCTTTTACATCTAGTTAAAAGCTCTACCACATACTTAAGGGGATGACAACTAGATGCTGTTAATCTATGTTTTAGAATCTTCTTATTCACACCTCCAAAAAGCTATCTAATAGTTCAGATTACAAGCATCTGCTGGACTGGTGAAAAGTACCTTGCCTAGCTGATGCTATAATGACTTTGGTATAATATGTGGGGTTTTTCTCCCTGCTCTGTCTTTCATGCATTTTCCAAACACCTGCATAATGTCTTGCAGTTTTCTAGTGAGCACTGAGATTTCCTGATGTAGGGCAAAAGAAAGGAAATGGCTGAAGTGTTACTATCACTATGATACTAAAAGAAAATCCTTTCATATTATAAAGCCTATCATTTCAAGTCATAATTCTTATGAAACTGCTTAAGTTGGCTTCTATAACATATGACTTTACATATGCTTTGAAAGGCATTACAATTCTATAATATACATTGAGATTTAATATTATTCCTTCTGTTATATGCATTTATGTATAAAATAATGTTCTGTGACTGGCATTTGGTGGAAGAGGAGGTTGAGTGGTTGCCTCTTGAGTGCTCACAGCAATTTCAAGGAAAACTACATGTTCACAAAAATGTCTTTATATAAACAAGGTAAGCTAAGCATTTGCAGACTCTGCAAATCTAGGATTTATCTTACAAGTGGGTGCTGCACCAGAAAAATCACAACTTTTTTCTGTTGGAACAAATTCATACAGTTTTCTTAGGTGAAAGTGAAATCTGACTGTTTCTTGTTTTTTCTCAGTATTTCTCAGCAGGAACCAATTTGGCTGTCATTTTCAAATGATGTTTTGGAAATATTACAACACATCTTGTTAGGGTCTATGAAACAAACCTTACTTATTAAAGAGATCAGTGCCAAAATCACAGGTTTCTCAAAAACAAATAATGGAAGCTATTTTACATGAGTCCAGCATTTTCTAAAGGTTCCACACAAAAAAGGAATCCACTACACTTTATGGATTCTGTATAGAATGTGAAAATATTAATTAGCTACAAACAGGTGTGACTAATTGAGATAGAGAACTAGCACTCATTGAAATATATCAAGAAAATGATGTTGAATAACTCATCTATTTGTGCAAAGATCAGCAATATAATGCCACCAAACTCTGCATTTAGTAACATTACCATGATTGCTACGAAAAAAGTAAATTCAAAAAGTTTTAAATAAAAATTAAGCATGCTGTTACTTTCAGATTTCAGGCACACAGTCCCTAACCCTTGCTCTGTGAGCTATGTCACTTATGTAATATTCTGGAATTGTTATGTTCTTCTGTGAGAGGGCGACATTTCAGTGGTAACCAGATGATGTTTTCTCAAGTTTACAGTATTCTTTTTAGTACTTCGAGAATCACTTCAAACAGGTTACATTTTATGGGTGGGTGTTGGAGAAAATGTGACTTAATTCCTGAATGAAAACCATAGTATTCTAAGCATTCTTATCATGAAGCCTGATCCTTATTTCTTCATTATGACATTAATACAAGCAGAAAACATGTCACCACTTGCTGGGCAGAGACTGGTGCTCCAAATACATTAAAATAACACAACCTTTTTAGAGACAAAGAGGGGGAAATCATCTCCAATTTAGGCAAATTTTGGTTATTTTTGCAAGATGACCTTCAATCAGCATTGCAGAATATATGTACTCTTATCTGTAATCTCAGAAAGAATGGAACAGCTTTTTTGGTCCAGGGAACAACTGGCCAGTATTCAATACGTGGGTGACAGAGACTCTCTGACACAGATACATTAATATTTTTCTATTAACTTTTTCCATGTAATATTTTTGGTTAGTCCACAAGTCTACCCACCTCATTAGTTTATATAATGCTAAAAACATGTTTCAATGGGCCTGCTGTTATCATGGTGAAATTAATGAAGGAGAGGCAGTCAAACCGAAGAGCTTTCTTCAAGCACCTTGCTCTCCTGTTATGTGGTGCTGTTACAACTATGTGCATTCTTCCCCATCTTCACTGTGCTGTATCTACCCTGGCATAAATAAACAAACACTTTTAATCCACCTGTACTTCTCTCTGCCCCTCAAGTTCACTTTTCCCCACTAGCTCTCTTCAATTATAACAACACAATGCTGCCTGTCACTAGAAGATCTAAGCTATGTTTCCTCCATAACATTAAGGTATGGCCTTTCAGTTTAAATAGGCAATACTCCCATTCAGATGTTCAACATTTTTCATCTCCATTACAGTAATATCCTTCTCCCTGGCCTCTTGAAAAATACAATCTTGTCCCACTCATGTGCCACAGAGGTTATTTTAATGCTTTGCAACTTTGACCATTTCAGCTCTTTGCATCCTTTTACTAGTTCTCTTTCTCTGCTTAGCTTGCTGAGTCTGTCATCACTTGATATCGAGGTACTGACTTCTTCCCTTCATCATAACACATACTTGCCTCTATCCCCACTTAGTTTTTTAAATGACCGCTTTCAGACTTTTTATATTGCTGCCTTTCTACTTTGCTGTCCCTCATTTTGAGTTAAAAAAAAAACAAAATTAAAAAAGCTCTTATTTTCTATAAGATAGTGTCAGCAGCTTCTGATTAACTAGAACACTCCTATCCCAGTGCTGAAGAGCTAGAGCAGTCTTCCATTAAGCATGTCTTTCTGTCTGTATCCAAGGAGATATTAACTTCTATGTAGATTGTTATCCTTCTTTGCTGATGTTTACAGCAACTCACACAGCACCTTTCTCTGGACTGTGGCTTACAGGTGTTTGAATGCCTAGAAGAAAGGTCTCTGTGGGTAAAGCACTTAAAGCTTGTGGTTGCCTCAGAGATTTGTTGATCACTGTCATGTCTAGTTTCAGTGAAGAGTGAACTGTATGCATTATTCCATTTAAATGTTTGTCTCAAGTACATTTGTCAACATAACACTTGGTATAAAATCTAAAGCTTGAGTGAGACACTTCACCATGACTCATTAGGGGGTACAGGGAGGTTACTGCTGCTCCTTGAGGCAAATGATAAATGATCAGTCAGATGAGATGACAACTTGTCTAGCAAAATGATGTTTACACCACCCAAGCAGTAAAAAGAGTGCTTATGTTAGTTGAGATGAGTTTCCAGACTATTACCTGAGTAATAGAGAAATAAATAACTTTGGAGGAAAAAATTTAAATCCAGACTTCCTGGAGGAGTCCCAAAAGATCATTAGCTACAACAGCCAAAGTGTTCCTCCAGGAGGTGCCTTTTTCTAATGAATGGAGCCTAGGTGGACAAAAAGACAATATATGATCAAGTGTCAGGATTCTGCAGAATAATCAGCTTGACAAAGTGAGTAAAGAGACTGATACAGGTATAACTTAAGTAAATAAGTTATAAAAGTAAGGGGTTTTTTTTTAATTTCTTCAATTGTCTTTCATGTTTTTCTTATCATATGGTTTATTTCACAGATAAATAAACACATTATTTCCATTAATTGATTTGATTACAGGCTGGCTAACAATCTGACAATACTAATCAAGCATGTGATGAACCTGTATTTGGGTGACGGAGATGGTCAGTTCCTTCAACACATATACCAGGAGGTATCAGGGTATGTTCCCACACAGGCTTCTTTGCCTGTTTGTTAGCTAATATCACCAGGACAAGTGGCAAAAAAGAGGACTCTGGCACACAGCATAAAAAAAAAAAAAAGTATAATATAATATGGCATATAACAGAGAAATATTCAAAGGATTTGTTATGGTGTGGTCATACAAACCATAAAGAAAGAAGATACTTTCAAGCACAAATAGGGACTACACTAATAGTCACATGATACTGAGAAAAACTAATCAATCAGTTGCATTAATCACATAACATTCCTTTTCCCACTGAAATTTTACTACAAGATAGATTTCTGCTAGGACCACTCTGCTAAGCCTGTTGCCTATTTGTCACCTCTCTAAGATGAAGATAATAAGATCCAATCCAAATGAGATTTTCTTTTAAGATGACAGTGCTAAGAATTTGTTTGTATTTGGCAGATGTCTCTTAGTTCCTATCTAGTGGTTCAAAAATCTGTGCAGAAGCACTAAGACCCAGAAAAGTTGCAAGAACATGAAATGTTATATTATGTCACTTCATGTCATTACAGAGATAGCTCTAATTTTAGCTAGTGCTGCTGTGATATTGCTGTCTCAAAGATATTTAGATAGTTCAGCACCAGCTATATACAGTGCCAGTCAGTTGTAACTGAATTCTTTTTTTGGAAATGTCTCTTCTAGCTGAAGAGAGAGCAGGGGGAAAGAAGGTGCCAACAGAAAATGTATTGAATACCATTTGAATATTTTTTCTGTCCAAAACAGCCAGACATTTGTTTTAGTCAGTATGTCAGAGAATTAAGACAACTAGTCAGCCATTTTGATTTTATGCAACTCATTTCTTACACTTCAAATAATCTTCATGTACCTGCTTATAAATTAAATTGGAAAGCACATGTAGATATTATTTTTGGATTTTGGGCAACACCACTTTCTCTAATAGAATACACAGGCAGTAATTCAGTCTGTGTGTGTTGTTGTTCTGTTGTTCATAAACCAACAACTGCTTGTGGTTTATGTCATCAGCAGAAAACCAAAGCTGAATTATAGCTTTGCATTCACCTGTGTTGTGCACAGAAATTGCCAGTTTTTCAGAAAGTGAAATTTAGAGACACAGGATCTAGAGATCTATAAAGTCTATTTCTTCCTGTCACTGCCAAAAGTCAAAGTCATGAGTATTCAAAAGCAAAACAAGATATAAACACATTTCTAAGTACATCTAGAGTTCTGCAGATTGCAGAATGCTTTCATTATTTTTCCAAGAACTTTACAAAGGCAACATTCCACATGACCACTCCAGAGACAGCCGCAGAAATTAATCATATACTGGGTCACATCAAAGAATGGGAGCTAGAGTAGAAGAGATAACAATGAGGAGAGCAGGACTTCTCACATTCCACATGTTAATGACCTGTGGAAAGTGAGTAGCAAACACATGACATATAAACTGTGTGTTCTTAAATATGGTGGAACAATTCACTTTATGAATTCCTCACAGAGGAAAGTATTCTTCCAGTAAGGTTTCATTTCAAACTGCCTTCAAGAATACTGTCCAAAACTTGAAGTAGAGGGCTAGAATCACAGATTACCTCATTATTTCTGTCTCTGCTGCTGATTGCTTGACAAATTAGAAGTTATTTGATCACAACCAAGTACCTGAAGTGTCTTCAGGCTGAGAATATGCTTATGTTTATGTGTTCTCAAGCTACTACAATATCTGGCTCTTTTCCAAAACCAATTATCCTGGAACAATTACAGGGAACAGGTGGATAACATTTTGAATTAATGCTACACATATGAAAGTATTGTACAGCATGTAAGACTGAAGAGAAAAAACACCTTTCAATCTTTTAACATGCATTTGGACAAACCATCTTGTGAGAAAACTTGTTTTGACCTGTTTCTTGGTAGATATTTCTTTCAGGTGTTCAAATTAGGTTGGCAGCAACAGAAAAAAAATACACTTAAATGATGTATCAGTTCCTGGACTATGGAAATAAAGTACCTGTTTGAATTCATTAATGTAATGTAAAGAAACTGAGGTTTCAGATGGATAAGCAGGAGTCCCAGGAACAGAATAGTTTGCAACAACAGCGGAACAGTGAGAGGTTTTGCTGGATGCACTCAAGCCCCCTTAACCAAACGAGCAACAGTTTGGTTCCTTTTCAGAAACCCCCAAAGGAACAGAACACAGGTAAGTTGTGGGCACAGAGAGTCTCATGGGTGTCTTCCCCACTGTATACAATTTGCCTACAAGTCAACCACTTTCTTCCAGTAATATGACAGCCTGGATGAGCCTACTTTGAACTCCCTATGCTAGACAAGCGTAGTTGTAGGGTAATCATCTTTTACTAATCACAGATCACTGGATGAGCCCTATTTAAGTTTTTTATTAATTGCTTAGCTTAAATAAGTACATTTTAACTATAATAAATAACTTATAGTTCTAATGTTGTGTGATCTTTAATATACTGCACACCTCATGTTACTTAGTAGCTAAATTTGCTGAAGTCTTAAACTGTATATTGTAAAGTTCCCTTCGTATTAACCAAACTTGTGTCTACTTGAGCAAAACAAAGCAGCTACAAACTATCAACAACACCTGCAGGATAAGGCCTCTTTTGTACCTTATTGAGCAAAACAGGATCCAACCAAACAAAATAACGTCTTTGACATCAGCACAAAGCAGCTACAAACCTCAATACCACCTGCAGCTAAACAAGGTAAGGGTCTGTCTGAATATAGTGAAAGAATCTAGTGAAGAGCAAGACCGCAGACTCAAATATTACTGCTGGACTGAATAATCCCATGAGGGGGCAGGCAAATAGCCTATAAGGGTGTAATTACCCAAAGACTTCTATGGTCAGTTTGGCACATCTTCAAAGGCACTCAAGCTCAAGTTGACCCTGCTGCTGTAATATTCCACTGAATTATTTATTTCTATGAACTTTGATGCTTGAGACTTTTCTTCAAGAGACCTAAAATTCCATCTTTGTTGCCAATGAACTTCAATGCCCATGAGTTTGCTTTGAGATACCTGGGATCAAGACTTTGGAGCAACCTGGCACCAGACCTCTAGAGGAGAGGTAAGCAGGCTGAGATGCAGAATGAGGAAGATTTGAAGTCTTAGCCAAGTGATATAAAGAATCAGGTATGCTCATATAATCCCTTGACCATAAAAACGTAATTACCTGTTTTCCCTTACTCCCCATGTCTCTTGGAGACAAACTGTTGACCAAACCTGGGACTAAATTTGGATCCAGCCACACCAAGACTCCTCTCTGAGAAGGAGTTTAGAAAACAAGGGGATCATTCTGAACCTTGTGACTCAACAGGAGGGGCCCCCTCTACTGTTTTGCATCTCCTGTTCCCATATAAATCATTCTAAAATTACTCATCTGATTCTCTTTGGTGTATATTTTCTCTATGCAGTAAGCAATAGAGTGAACCTTGCCATCAAACACTGCTAAGTGGCACCCTTATTCAAGTGATCTAAACACAGCTCTGCAGGAATCAGACCCTAAATCACTCATCTGTGACAGATATATAATAACCTGTGTATTCTGCTAGGTACTGTATTCTGTTATGTATAAGACACAGAACAATTACTTACAGTTTAAATTTTATGTGAAAGAGAAGTTCTGTTATGTGGCAAATAGTGTGCCTGATGGTACAAAGAATCAAAGGTGGTGAGGGGTGCTTATTCACTCTTGAAAGATAGCCCTTGCAAGGATTCTCAGGGCTTGCAAGGTACAAATCCACGTATAAAGAATTCAGCAGCTCTAGTGGCTTTGCATTGATTTAGGATTTAAGAGGTTGTTAAAAATGCAGTTACATTTAAAGTGCAACTGCATTTAAATTGCAGTTGCAGTTCAATCAGACTGTAGTTTAAGAATGGCAAAGTATTTCCATGGCTCGAAGTCTGGATTTATGAAAAAAAACAAAACACAAATCATTCCATACTCTTCAGTGTTAAGAAGTGGGATTTCCCTAACTGTGTACTCCCCTTGTATAGCTGTGTTTAATTACAAATAGCAGAGAAAAAGTAACTGCTTTTACCTACTTCTTATCACATGAATGGCAAAAATCAAGAGCAAGATTAACTGCAACTGTGTTGAGATGCTACATAGAGTCACCACATGACTTAGTCACCAGACACCTAAGCTTGTTTGCAGAAATCATTTACAGAGATATATAAAGGAAGATATACAAGTTCTATGAAATGCATGAAGGGCAATTATCTCTTCTAGTGTGGCTTCCCCCCCACCCCAAACAGACTATATTTTCTTAATCACACTTCTGTTCTTGTGCAGATGAAAAATCTCCAAATCACAGGCTTTTTCAAACCCTAACTATTGGCTGCTGTAGTTCTATATCTCCCTTGTTCTTTGTTGCACAGTTTGGTCCTCTTCTTTTGGTAAATTCTAGACCTCGGTGAAACAGGAAAGTTTCACGGAGTGTGATGAGCACTGGAACCAACAAGAAAAGGAGGTGGCAAAACATACATCTGGGACTGGGATGAAAGATAAGACCTCCAAATTTTTAAATGTATGTGAGGACTCCAGATGTTTCCAATCAAACACTGTAAAGTTCACATTTTGAGAAGCCTTTGTATGTTGAAAAGCATAAAAGATGCTTTATGGTATTTCAAAAGTCACAAACGTTCAGCCTCCTAGATTTCCAAGGTATCAGAAACAGCAGTGTTAAGAGGATATATGAGCAGAGAAAAGTAATGTTTTATATTTTTATAAATACAGACCAATTCAGAATTTTAACTCACTCAACTTTCTGAAGTAGAAGATCAAATTTACCTTCCAGTAGAGTTTTAAAAGAAGGTTATATTTTGAACATACACAAAAATGTGCAACTGCATGCAAAATAAATGGCAATATTTACATTAAAGCAATTTAAGTACTTGTTGAAATCAGGAATTAGAAATATAACACATACATACAAGTACATGGCACATTCTTACAAGCAAACAATAGCTTGTGAAAAGATAAAGAAAACTGCCAACCTTCAAAGGTGTTTTTTTAATTGATATGGAGAGAAAAATGTTAATTGGCATGTATTATTAAAACTATAAAAAGTGACTCTTAAAATTTTGGTGAAAAGGCATCTCAACATGAAACATACATCATAGCAGTACAAGTTCAAATATGACCTGTATTTCAAGTAGAAGAGAATTAAATGTGCATACATGTTCTTCTCTATTTGAAAACCAGTTTATATAAAATGCTGACTGCCCTGCTTTTTATGTTCAAAACAACTGAATGTCTACATTGTGCAGATTAAAATCACTAACATGTCCCATTTTAAGTTTTAGCAAACCAATAAACCGCACAAATAATTGCAGCTTGAGCTTTGCATAATTTAGTTTGTATGAACTGTGTTCATTTAAAATAAGTTTTCAAACTCTAAGGCTTGAATAACCCATAAGAACTCCAGGAATGGTCACTGCAAAGACTGAACTAGAAGGGTTTAAATCAAAATTGGTTATCTTGAATATTTAAGATATAGGAGCAAATCCAAGCTGTTCAAGAAACTTGAAAACCAAGTTTAAATCACAAAAGGTAGATTTTAATTTATTATTCTTTTAAGACAGGCTCAAGTACCATTATGAGAAAGTTCTTATAGCTTTCAAGAACAACTGCCATCAGTTTTCTAAGGCTTAGCTTTTTACTGGAAGTTTTAGTAATGAAACAGCTCCTTATGCTTCAAAATGTGACCTTACAGGAAGTTTACAATGGAGAGAGTTTAACAGTTGAAAGTTTAACAAGGCTTTCAGAGAAAGTTCCAGCCTTTTCAGCCTGGTCTTTTTCTTCACAACTGTTATTAAGCAGCTTGATAAATCTGGCTTCCATACAACATTAACACAGTCATGTATTTGTATTACAATTTACAAGCTGATGAGATGCTAGGTAAGTACGAGGGCAAGAATAAGAATTCTCCTTGTGTCAGTAAGATTCCAAAAGATTAAGTAATATTACATAATAATGATGTAAGAAAAGACATTCTCCAGCCCTGTATACTCTACTAACTTAAAAGACTCCTGAGAACAAGAATTTACTGTCATGGATGACCATAAAAACATTGCATTGATGAAAGACTAGTCTACAGATACCCAGGTCAAGGTTTATGCCAGATGATCATTATCTGAGCTATTTTTTAGATATGTTTGCAAAGAATTGAACTATGAAATTACCATTTCAGTTCCAATTCACACGCTGTTTAGGGCTGCCTCTGAGGCTATGTATTACTGTACAACCTCACCTTCCGCTGTAGTTTTATACACAGAAACCTGCTCCAAAACCATTAAATTTTCTCCATTGTTTTCTGAGAATAATCTAAATTCCTTTGCAAAGCCAATCACAGATAGTGACTCCTATGTTATTTGCTTCCATTTATGTATGGCAGAGAAATGCAAAATACAGAATGACCGAGAAATCAGATCAGGGAACAGTGGGGTTGCTGCTACCCAATACATCTCTTCCAACAAGGTCCAAATACATGGTACCTTTAAAAAGAGTTTGCCTGTGTGTAAGCTGTGGCAGGTACAACCTCAGACCCAGACATTCAGAGCTTCACAGTCAAGATACAAATGCAAGGCTTCTAGAAGCTAAACTGACGCATTTATAGTTTCTAATCAGCATCTTTTGAGAATAACTTCATGTTTCACCCTATTAGTTTAGACCGAGAACAACTCAGATGTACAGCTCTGACTGCATTTGTCAGAACAAAGCTGGGACGAGTAAGAGTTTGATTTGTTCCTACCTCCCCCTGAAAACAGACTCTAGGAAACATATGACCAGAAAGGAAGATTCATTTATCATTCCATGTTTACTGAGAGACTAAAACATAGCCTGAACCAAGACATTTTGAGCTGTACCCTCAACTACTACAACTTTCTGAAAATTTACAGAATTCTGGTGGCTTAAAACTGTTTACCAGCTGACCTTTTGATTCAAGAGTGTCAAATATAAAAATCTCAGCAGTTCAAAGGAAAAAATGAATACATCTCATGTTGAGTTGAATTCTAAGGTGCTTATATTCAATAAAAAAATTCTGAATGGCTTTACCATAAAGAGGGACTTCAGTGCTACGAATCATTTGTATATCAGAAATTTCATACTAAACATTTGCTAAATTGGAAACCTACTTGGTTTACAATATTAGGGTATAATCAGTACCTATTCTCTTTCTACAATGCTATCTTAATTTTATAAGCGTACAGGACATGTTCTCCCCTTTAATGTCACCTTCTCTCCACTTTGTTATTTCTTAGATGTCACTTAGATAACATACTGGCACAGAAAAGATGCTTCACTGCAGTGCCATGTAAATGCCAGCTGTATTCCATCCCCCTGTAAGCCCCTTGAGACTGTTTCAATTTGCAAAAAGCTGTTTCTCCTTGACTCATAATTTTGAAAGAAAAGGAAAATGGTTTGAAATAACATCAGCAATCTGACAGTTTTAGATTTGCATTCTGGGAATTTGCATATATCCTATTAAAGCTTATTTGGGACAGGTTTAGAATGTATACATTGACAGTTAATTTACAGGGTTAACACTAATATTATAAATGCCAGCTTTCTTATAATTATTCCTCCCAAACTGACATGTGATATTCCTGATAGGCAAAGACAAGCAGTTGCTTCAAGAAAACATCAATAGATAGCATTTTGTAGGCTAATGTACTCCAGAAGGGACTGGTCTATTTATGGACCATTAACAGCCAGTCCAGGTTTCAAATGTTGAATTTGATTAGAGTGGAGTTTACTAAGTGTTCTAAATGAGGTATCTCACACAGGCAGTGAGCTCAAAATGAACTGAGAAAAGTTTTGCAATTTTACAGGAGGCACAATTGATTACTTTGCGATTTAGAAGCCACAGTGGTCAAGATTGAATTAAATTTGAGTAACACTGACAAAATGAACAGAAACTTGAATTTTACAGATTTTTAGCATTAGAATGAATAGGAAACAAATCAAGACTATTTGGTGAATAAAGGTATAATGTATTTTAATATGATAGGCTACATTCTAGGGAAATATATCAATTTCAGCCTGCATCCAATTTCGTACAGCAAAGTCTCTTCTTTGTTAAAAGGCTGAAAGACATTTTAGTAACATTGAAAACTTACAAACTCTACAGATTATTAAAGATGCTGCTACATTGGTAAATCTGTATTCTGTTTAGGTTTCATTTGGAATCTGTAGAGTTTATATTATAGAACTCCAAGTGACAGGTGCTATGCAAGCAACCGTATTAGTATTTTCTGTAAACTTCCTCTTCAGCATACTAATAAGGAACATATACCAGCAATGAAGGGCAGAACGCTGTGGCAAAATAGTGATAATAAATTAACCAGAAGCAAAATCATTGAACAATTCTTTCTTCTTTTAAAAGAATGGAAGGGAAAAAAACTAGCACCAGTGTTACTACAAATTTTATCTGCAAGTATTTTAATTACATTAAATACATTTAAAGGACTGCTTTGCCTAAATTATTTAGCATCAATGCATTTTCTTCTAAAATTACAGTTTATTACTGTATTTCATACTTGCACCATGTTTTTCAGGTTTCGGGACTCATTGATAAGCGGAGAAGGAAAAAAGCAAGCTGTTGAACAAGTAGAAACCTCTTTGATGTTTACAGAAACACAATTATTTTAGATGGGGCAGATTATAGGGTTGTAACACTGTTCACCTCTTTCTATATCTGTTGGTGAGACATTGTAATCCTAGCAGAAAAATAGAAGCCCTTTTTGTTGGGAGTGTAGGGGTTCATGTGTATGTTTTTAGTGAGAGTTCGGGAGCTTGATCCTACTCAAACCTCTCAACAGCACACAACAAAAGTATTTTCCTTGGGTGTTTCAAAAGTAACCCTTGGCAATGATTTAAAGTCTTCTAGGTTTCTCAAACCTATTTGAAACTAGATTTTTTCATACCATAGGCTTGAAAAAAAAGCATCCTACAAATATATTTATTGCACTGTAAAATATTTTACCAAAAGTCTTTCAGAACAGGACACTCTTAGTCCTGGATGACTTTTTCCCTTTCCTGTGTTCACTACTCTGCTTATTGACCAGATGTCAAATGCTTCCAGTCATCCCTTGCTGGGCCAGTTTCTGCTGGAGTCACAAGCCAGGGCTGTAGACAGGCTATTGGCACTCCTGGTAGTATTATAATTAGTGGCCTCAGTTTGGGTCTCTCTCTCATGACACTACTTTTGCTCAAGTCTGTTTGTTCTCTTCAGAGCTTCACACTCAAGAGGAATTTTAATTTATAGTTTAGCCTTTCATGATAATCAGGTACATATGGCACAAGTCTTTGTTGAAGAATTCCTTTACGAATTTCATTTTCAGTCAGGAACTCATATCTTGCTGTTGCAGTTGCCTTATGTGTTACTAGGGCAAACAACATCATTAAAAAGACAGAAAGATCCTTTTGCTGTGGTTTTCATTCTTCCAAGTTCAGATGATGTATGCAAAAATGACATCTATAATATTTCTCATAGAGCTGAGGGTGACAGTGGAGCTTGAAAGGGTCATTTAATAGACAGAGAGAAATAATTTCTCACATATTCAAATGCTTGGCAGAGAGATTTAGGGGATCAGAAGATCTACGAGCTTCAGCAGCCATCAGAATTCTTTATTCAGGAAAGAAATGCAGTCTCTCATAGAAAATGCTTCCAGAACTGAACCCATCCCACTTCCACCTTGACGGACAACGTATATATCAGGTCTCTTACAATTTCAAATCTTTCCAGAGTTCTTCAGTATTTCATGTGCATATTGTTCTTCATGGATATTTTTATTTTTGTAACTAAGCATGGCTTACCTAAATGAGACAATATTCCTAGTCGTTGCAAGTAACTCACAGCAAAGTAGATACCCCAGGAAGCATCAAACGTTTGCTGAAAAACTCCCATTACAGCAGTAGGTTCAGTGCTAACAGTGTTACCAGCTTTTCCCTGATAATGGATGCTAAAACCAGCACCAACTTCATGGAATTTGATGGATTTAGACTTTACTCCTGATGGGAATAAAGAAGCTACTGGGAGACTGTAATGAGAAAAGCAAGCTTAAAAAAAATTGAGAATGGGAATATAAGCAATCAGCTGCATCCCAGCTTTGCCTCAGGGGACTAAGACCTGTCTTTACTAGGTATACAGACAGTATTATCCACATGCAAACCTAGTAGAATTAAAGATTACTGTTTGAGATTTGATATAGAGTAAAGGAAAACAACCTGATACAGTTTTTTTTTTTTAAGTTTGACTTGTTCACATCTTTCCATTATTTTAATATAATAAGAGATGTATAATTAACATGTAATACTTGCATCAGATGAAAGGGATAACAAGCAGGAAGTAAAAAATGTTGTCATTCTTTAATTTTTTAAAAATTCTTTAAAATTCAAAGCAGATCCATATGCTCTGAAAATATACAGAATTTTTGTAATGTTAAAGTATTTACAATCTCATTAAAAACACTTTCATATTGCTATCAATGGCCCATGGAAAAACAATTCAGAATTAAATAGTTTCACAGAAAGCATTTGTATTTATTTCATAACTCAACCATCCAAAGGCAAAAAAAAAAGGCAGAGGCAGCATTAAAGGTAAAGAAGCTCAGGCTTTGAAATGCCAGGACAGAGTAGAAGTTGATAAATCAGGGAATTTTATAAAAATTCCTGGTTCCAAATAATCTCCAATTTTCAATCAAAACCCTAGAAAAAGCAGTCTCTCAAATTTCAGGGGGGAAAAAAAAACCTAACGAGGGATTTCTGAGCTAGGCAGTCTTGATCAATAGTCCACTAATGTGTTTTATTCAAGTGTTTATTTGCCTGAACCTACCTAAAGTGCAATTCAGGACCAAGAGCAAAATACTGACTGAAGTACCAGTTGCACAGATATCACCACCTTGGAGGCTGGGGCACTAGAGAGGGATGCTCAGCTGGGCAAACCAGGACTGGGAGCTAAGCAGCCTTGTTGCTGCTCTGTTAAAAGACACAAGCATTGGGAAATGGAATTGATGCTAGTAACACAGGACACCAAAAGTCACTTAATGACCTTGTAAATCATTCAGTACTTACTTAGGCTTCCAGTGAATGTAAAGTACAGCACTGGGTGGATGGTAGTACTCTAACATAATATACCAAGAATTAAAAAAGCCCCAAAAGATGTTGCTGTTCCAAATTCTATATCTAGGGAAGAAAAAAAAAAAAGATTGATAATTTCTAGGAAAGCACAAATGAAAAAGGTAACCTTGGCCTTATCTACTTCCTGGATATCCTCAAGAAATCAGAGATCTAACAAGAATCCTGTTAAGCTTGTTTGGAACACAGAAAAAGAAATATGCTGCAAAGTGTCTGTTAAAAAAAAAAAAGATGGTGCCAAGGGGTGCCATAACCAGAAAGCTGAATCCATTATTCATTATCTAATGTTGAGCACAAGACCATTTCAGACCTGACTCTCTGAAAGGGATTTTTCTGAGATTTCTCTTTCTCCCCATTTGGTCCTTCTTAAACAGAACATAAAATAGAGAGCTAGGCAGCATACTAAACCAATTAATAGATGAAAATAAAGGGGAAAAAAAAAAATCAAGCATATCACTTTGGCATGTATCCTAAACATGTATCTTCTTTTAACCATTCTATCATTTTGTGCTGCAGCAGCACACTACTGGTATCCATGTGAAAAAATGTCTTTGTAGTTTAGAATGCAGCTTGTAAAGCAATTTTCTATTTCTTCTATCTGCTAAGTTTTTTTCCTATCCAGTGCCTGTTACAGAATTCTGACATTATCTCTGGTAGTTACTATGATGAGCAGCCAATCTTCAAAATCCAGAAGTGGGCTACTGCCTGGAGGTATATTATCTTCAAATTTTTGGACTTCATATTATTGCTTGCCTTCATTAAGCATTTTGTTGATTTCTTTCTGTGCATCTTTGATCAAAACCAGATTTTTATCTCAATGTTGTCATCATTAAGTTTGTTACCTTCTTCCCTTTTTACAGTATAAATCTGCTTTGTATGTGACATTTTGAACTAACAGAACACAACACTGGGAAAACATATCACATTGGAAATACTCCTTCAGAGAAGAAAGAATGTATGGCTTTTACTGCAGAAATAATGAATCTCTAACAGCATCCCCTTCTTCCCAACCCAGCCAGGTAGCTGCAATTTATAAGCAATGGATCGATTTTAGCAAGAAAGTTCCAAGTGACACAGGACACATTCAGGGCTGTGTCTGCAAAGCCACTGAAAATTCTGGATATAAACTGGGTAAGAGCTGATGCAAGTATCCAGCTGGAGATTTAGCAGATGGTTTCTGGGCACACTTCATATATATCATTCCCTAACATTATATTTACCTAATAGTAAGCATATGAAATGTTTACTCACATATTTAAGTGTTTTGACCCAAAATAATTATATAGTCCTGAAATAAAATAGCTGTTTTTCAAGACTGTTCAAAATGTTTAGTCATTAATTATGTCCTTGGTACATGCTTTTAAGATAACTTTATAGCAACAGTGACCTTTCTAGCAAACTCCAAAGGATGCATCATCAGTTCTATTAAATCAGACAAGCTTTGCTCCTCATGGAATGTGCCAACAATATGCACCTTCCATATTATTGAATATTATTTTGTTGTGAGCTTTTAAAATAAAACCATACTTTGAGACAGGTGTTTTTCTATGACAAGGCAACAAGCTGAAAAAAAAATAAAAATAGACATCATCCAGACTTCCTTTATCACCACTATCAACCACTGAACACTGTGAAGCATAAACATGGATGTAAATTTCACCTAACAAAAATCAGACCTCTAGAATTCACCAACAAACTTATCACCAGGCCCAAATAGAATAGTAGAGAAGTCTCCGCTCACGTTTAATCTTGCACATCTAAATGTTCAAAGGAATTAAAGCAAAATATACAGTTATTTAATGAGTGGCAATGCAAACAACCCCACAAAGCAATCTTGTTTGCTGAGAATAAACACTTGGCTAGCAGGACGCTTCCCATTGATTCACTTTTCAAGACAGCCCTTTGATAGCTGATTCTTCACTTCCTTAAGGTACTGGCACAACTATCAAGTTCTGTGTAGTTAACAAAGCTTTTGCTGATTGGTATCCAGTTCATCCCAGGTGAGTTCAGTGACAGATCTGGAGGCTAAAAAAGCAACTTCTGAACACACCACTCTGTTCCTTTTTAGTTTAAAAGCCCTTTCAGTCTGCATGACTGTTCTGATCATTATGCTATGGGGAGAGAACACCAGACCAGGGAGATTCTGACACAATAGAAGAATCTATACCTATAAAACAGTACGATATTTCTCTAAACACTTGTTTGCTAATTCCCATCTGCACTGCTGCTAAAATACATTCAAACCCCTTCTCTTGATGTATTTAGACTGATAAAAATGGTATATCACTCAGGCATACATACACTATTCCAGCATCAGCTGCACTGTTTGAGATAAGAAACAAAAAGATTTTTTTTATCATAAAACTGTCCCAGGTTGCACTGATCAAATAATTATCAAAATTGCATGACAATCCTACAAACCTGGCTTCTTAAATGTAGATGAAGTCTGAGATGTACAAACATGCATACAACATATGCACGAGCAAATAAAAACAAGGCACAGCTTCTTTAAATCTGAAGTTATGAAGTAACTTAAATGAAATATAAGTTCTTATAACTTTTGTCTCTTTAGACAAATCTTGATAAACATTTCTGAACTGTCACAGGCAAAAAAAAAGAAAAATGGTACAGAAGACAAAGTAGATGTTTGTCAGTAAAGTTTACAAATTATTATGAAATAGGTTATTACAATACAGGAAAATATTCCTTCTTATGGTGTAACACACAGTATGAATTCCAATGGTACTTCAAATAACACCAACCATTCAGTTGGACATTGGTTAGTTAGTTTTACTTATCTGCTTCCCATGGTGCATAGTTATAGTAATAAAGAGATGCTTTCTCATGGCTATTGTAACATGGCCTGTTTGTGAATGATTTCTACAGCACTGGACTTGAGCAGAGACTCCAGGCTCATAGCATCTACTTTATCAATACTGACTACAGCATTTGGGTAATAGCATTTGTGGATATAAACCGGTAAAAAGCCAATTCATTCCAGACAGAGAACAGAATGTGAGGACTTGTATCAGTGTGGTAAAAACTGTATTTAAAATCTTCTCTTACTGTGCAGGTTTGGATCTACATAAACATATAAACTTTTTTATTCCTTAAAACAAACCCTCACACTTTGATTTTCAAGATTCTTTACCAGTTTTACCAATAACTGTTTCCCTAGAGCTATCAAAAGCCTGATGTCCAAGAACTCTGCAAGGATCCCAAGATCTCTGACAACAATAAAAATAAGAGCAACTCAAGAGTGGTTCTTCTAAGACAAATGTAAAATCCTGCCAGGTTGCCCAACTATTAAGATGTTTTCTAAAAGCAAACTTAATTTTGATTTCATGTAATAAGAAGGTAAAAATGCAAAATTTGTGTCCCTATTTCAAGTTTAATTCTGCAGTGAAAGAGCACTGAAGAATCAAGTCCCGAGTCTCATTAAACTTCATATCCGTTCTACAAAAGTTATGCAGAATAATTTTCTCAATGAGTAAACATTAAGTTCATTGTCTAAATATCAGAGTTTTATTTATTGTTTCACCATTTTGTATCAAAGTAATAATTTAGTTTGCCTAAAGCTATTCAATTTTGAATTTGTTGGTTTGTTGTTTTACTGAAATTACCTTTTTTTCTAGAAGGGAAAAAACAGCTTGATGCCCACTTTACCTTCTGTAAATCATTTATTGCTTCAGAGCTCTCTGTATATCTTTGTATTCATCACCAGAGCTACACCAAAAAAACCCCACGTAATATTTTCCATGTTCTTCTCATCTTTGTCAGTGTTAGGAATGTCTGAAAACTAAATATTTTTATAGGCTTGTGTGCAGTTGCTTCTGATATGCAACAAACATTGACATTCTTCTCAGCACTCGTATAAATTTTAACAGTAGAACAGTATAACTTGCCCAGTATTTGTTATGAGAGCATAAACACATACCTTTATGCTGTAGAGATTGTAAATAATAAATAATACTCTTTGTGAAAAGTACAATCTGTAACACTTCCATAAGCATGTGTGTATAATGACATGCAAGAGAAAAAGAATAGACCTCCCAAATATAGGGTAGGGAAGAGGAGGAACGTGCAAAGGGCTGTAAAATAAACAAAAATGTGCCATGAAACCAGCAAAACATTTTCTTTCAAAGAGCATGAAAAGATATACAGGAAAAAGTCTCAAATCATCAACAGAAACTCAGTTGTGACTTTTGTTTTAAAACCATAAATTCTAAATCATCTCATCATCAGATGAATTCATGCACCCTAGAAAGAACAACCTGTAACCTGGGAATATGAAACTTCTGCAAGTCATCAACACAGGTCACACACATTTTTATGTGAGGATAAAAATGAAAATAGAAGATAAATCTATTTCTTAATTCTTGCTAAAACATTTGTGTTCTTTTTATATGAATATAAAAAAAATTAGATCCTAGAAAGGTATGGGTGGATGTCCATGTAGCTATTTCTGCCTTCAGTGATAAAACTTCAACTGATCTGATCTGTAATTCAGCTAAAGACACGAGCAACACATAGAAAAGAAAAACTGTTGTTCCAATGTAATTTTTTTGTAAGAAATTATATTATTATTAGGTTTATTTTCTCCTTCAAACATGTCAGCATTTTCAGTGGATTTTGTTTTATGAAATGGACAAATGCATTCTGCTACTTTTATTATTTCCTCTCCTCAGCCATGTTTGTGTAAGTTCATATAGCAAAAAACCCCTTCCATTTGGACATGCTAGTACAAATTTTAAAAATGCTTTTACATAACAAAGAAATTGTAATGTAACTAAAAGAATGTCAGATAGAAGGTTATTCCATTATCACCAATAGTTTAGCACTCTGCATTTCATCTCCATTATCTGTAATAGCATACAACTACATGCTTTATGATTTAGAATTTATGATCTTTTCCTATAATATCCACAAAATACATTTACAAATTAAGGGCTCAGATTTTCTGGATGGTAACTATTCAACATTAGGCACTGAAAACACTTTGCATACTTCCAGAAACATGTCCTAGATGTAGATGGATTAGGCCCCATGTTGAAGGACACATCTACTCAAATAGACACTCAGTGCTGAAACCTTGGGATTTTGGAGCTTTTCAGTGCTTTTCCAATGAAGGATTGCACAGCAGGGTACAGCAAATAAACTTTTTTGTTGTTCACTTATTTTTTTTATTCTTTGCCCCTTGTTATGGAATGTACTGTTGCCGTTCTATGAACTTCATCTCAAAAGAAGGCAGGTAAGGTTATGACTATTTCTTATCAATTGTGTAATTTTCCAACCTTTTTGCATTTTTGATTCCCAAATGTCATCATCAACTGAAAGAAAAACTTTCTACACAAAACAGTTCTAAGCAGTAAAGGGTGATGTTTGGAAAATGCATCAATCCTAAAACACAAGCTGTCTTTCCACTTAATTTCCAGCTCTGGTGTGCAGACCCTCAAATGCAGAGGTAAGTACACAACTTTTGAAACTGAAGGAATTCCATTTAGCTGGTCCTCCATAAGAGCACCCTGACACTGGGACTCCTGAATGGTAAAGTCTTCCCATCATTTAAGCATTTTTCTGCTCATAACACTTTCATATGCATAGCTCAAGATCTGTCACATTGCTGAAACATTAATATTTTTCAACTATTCTTTCATATTTAAATTGAAATAATTTTGATTAGTTAAAATAATTTTCTGACAACTCATTTTTGCAGTCTATTATGTTTAATCTTGTTACGGCAATCATAATGAGACAACCCATATAAGATAATATGAAATTTATTTTACAAATATATAATAAAGTGAAGATTTTGAAATTGGCATGAATGGCCTAAGATGCAAAAGCAGATATTGATCAGCTATTTACAAATCTCCTCTAGGATTTTGTACAATGGACACGCCTTAGAAAGCAAACATGAGTGGGAATCTGAGTATACGAGTGGAAATACACTGCTTCATGCTTTCCATGAAATAACATGCACTGTTTTATTCAAGAACCCTGTCTCCCTTGGGAACAACAGTAATTACATGCTAATTCATTTTAATACTTCCACATTATAATCTGACAATCACACAATTAACTGAAGTCACCACCAAGGAGTGTGAAGGGGTCAGAGAATCAGAACATACTCTGGTAAGTAACAAGATCTTTAAAATCAATCAGGTGTTTTAACAAGAGTCAATAGAGAGATTGAAGGGGTGGTATAATAATGATATAGACTGACATCAAAAGTAGACTGTAAATGGACATAAAGCACTGTAGTAATAACGCAGATAAACTAAGGTAGCTAAACTGAAATAAAGGGAAAAAAAACCCAACCAAACAAAAAACACACCCCCAAAAACCAAAACCCCCTAAAATACACCAGTATCTTAACACTTCAACTCATCAGGTGAAATACAATATGTTTGAAGAGATGACTGGAAAGTGCGAGTATCCAAATCATGGAGAATTGATAGAAAACCTTATGGGAGAAAGATTTCTCTCTTCTTGTACTTATGTCCATCAGGATAATGTTCTTTATGAGGAATTGTTAACAAGAAAAGTGTTAAGAAAAATTGTTCATGCGATAATTAGTTTAAAAAAAACACCGGAAACCTGGTATTACAGCTGTCTATGTCACTCACAAGAGCTGAGTGAATACTGTGATGAATCTAACTTTTTGTAACTTGTGGCTGATTCACATAGAGATTCTTTGAATATACACAGAAGAATTGTGTGTCATTTGCTTATTGCAAACATTTGACATTTGAAATTCAGGCTGTGTTGGTTAGCTTTGATTAGATACATGAATTACACAGGATGTTTGTTCTCTGATTGGAGCCCTTAAAAAAAAAAAAAAGGTTTTTCAGGATGAATATTTACATTTACAAGCTCAGAATTTGATCATAAGCATCTTCTAGCAGTCAGTGAAAATTGCTAATTTTCTAAAACATTTCTGCCACAAAATTCTTGTGCCTAATATAGGCAAGTGAATAAGTTCTGTGAAACTAAATCAGTGAAGGTATTTAAAGTGTTGGTGGTGGCCTGATACAACAATATTCTAACTTCATAAGAAAAATGCTTTTCCAATGCAAGTCGCAAAAACACTTAAGAGAAAACAATAGCAATACATGATCTGAAAACAACTGAGCTCTCTAAAACTACTTCATTTTAAATGTTATTTTTTGTCTTTCTTCTCATGTGCTTTTCCTCACAGAATCTTTTTTCTTTTCCAGACAAACTTCAGTGGTCCACTTTTCCAAAGTTCAGAATTGCATTTCTGGAAATCATTATTAGCTTGACCTTCTTAATCATTCTGATAATGAAAAGATATTGGAAATAGCCAAAACACAAGATTAAGAATTTGAGTTTAGGAAGTATAATACAGATAAAGACTAGGAGGTATTCAGGGGAAAAAAAAAAAAAAAAAAAAGTAAAGTGAATGGCATAGTTGAAGACAAAGACCTGATCAGATATAAACATGAACAGAAACATTTGAGAGAAGTGATGGCTAGGAATCAAATCAGGTTTAAAGCTGCATGACAGAGGATCAGAAAAGACTGATCAAGAAGGATCACTTAACTGATAGTATCAAATGTCACTGAAAGACCCAGCTAGACTAAAAGCAATATCAAGCTAGAATTAGTCAAAACAGGTTTGTTCAAAACTCAAAAATTAAATATAAATTTTGATGTATGACACTATTTGAAACCTAACATTTTTCATAGAATGACTTTTTTGTTGGACCTTTCATATTATCCTGAATACTAAACAAGAGCTTTCAGTTTCATAGCAGTTCTAAATGAAATTAACAATGAAGTTAACAAATGGCATCTGGAAGTATCATCTTTTTAAGGAAAAATGTTGCAATTACTATAAAGACTAGTCAGTTTACAAATATGGTCCCTAAATATTTTGGAGCTATAACTTCTTTCTTAGTAATAAAATTTACATGACTGTTTACAAAGCAATTTTATTTTAAACTTTCTATACATATACAGCCACAAAAATGTTACCATTAGAGTATCTAAATTTTTTTTTAAAAAATAATATGTCCAGGTATTGTAATGTTAAGTTTTTTTCTTCTTTTAATGAAATGTTATGTCTCTGATCAGGCAAACTCAGGAAATAATATTTTTTGAATTAGTACCCAGTATTTTGGAATCTTAATTACAGTTGTTATTATTAGGTACCCATCTACAACACATGAGAGAAGTGTAAAATATTCAGTAACATTAATGTAATTAAGAAGATATAATGAACATATAGCTTTTCTGGCAGTGTGTTCTGTAAATGTAAAGAATGAACATCTCAACAGTGATACCTTCATAGTAACAAGAGATGAGGTCAGGCATTTGCTGTACACTTATTTGAAGATAAATTTTCCAGGTTCATTTGCAAAATGCATGCATCTTTATTAATAATGTCCAACTCCTAAAGCAAAAACTGTTTTACTTTTACATGGAAGTATTGTTCCACTCTTCATTATTTCTGTTGTTCTATATGCATGCATACTGGGTAAGACTTTCACACAACGTCTAGTCAAAATAATTAATCTTTAGTTACAGCAGAAACCCAATTGAAGTGCTTGCAACTTTTGCATTAATACCAAATGAGTTCATAGTGATTAATGCTGTTTAAAAGATATCAAAGGAACTAGTATTGATTAGGCAATTATTTTGATGCATTAAAGTTTACTGTAATTTATATCAACTTCAGTTTTTTAACAATTTCAGTGCACAAGTCTCAACATCATGTAATCTAGGAGTCATAACTGGGATACAAAAAAAGTGTACCTTCTATGACAATACAGGATTGCTTATTCCCAACTCAGAAGTCTGCTAAACAAGTGTTTTCACAGTGGTTACTTTTCCCTGAGAACAGCTTCAGCAAAAATCAGTATCCTCACAAGTTCTTCCCCAAAGCAAGTTCATCTAGCTTGTTCTCAAGGGGAATTAGCATGAAATCCAAAGACTATTTGTGTTAATACGGAGAGAACCTGGCTCTTAGCCAGCATGCCACATGGTTGACCATCTATGCCTCCTGTATTGATTATTCTGTTGGAGTCTACTGTAACATCTCCCAGTTGATTAGTTAAAATAAGCAGAAGCAGATGGTGGAATATGTTTGCCACAGAATTTTCAAATGGGATTAAAAAAAGGAAAAAACCCAAAATCCCTAAGTGCATGGATACAATTTGACTTTCCCTTCATAATGAAATAAACAAATCTAAGGTTAACACAACAATAGGGAGTGCGGGCTATCTAGATTATTGCTGTGTACCCTATTGGCTCAGGGTACGAGATGGAACTTGCAAGAATGTAGGCATTATAGAACAATCAGTCTCCTAATCAGTCTGTGGTTTGTGTCAATGTGTGTGCACTGGGAGGAAGACTAGAGAACTTGTCTGACATTCCTTTTACTTTCAGAAGACAAAGGATCTTAATGTCTCTGAGACCTCTGCCTAACTGGTAAATATTGTTGAAGTCAAGTGTATCAAAACAAACAACCAACAAACGCATACACACAAAACCCCACAAACCACAAAATTACATCAACTCATTATTTCATTGCAAATACCTTTGAACTGAAATATTAAAAAAAAGATTTCTCTCAGAGAAGTAAAAGTAGTAAAGAAATGTCTGTGCATTTAGATTCTAAGTTATGACTATATTTTTTTCTCCTGACTGGTCTCTGTTTGCAAGGAATCCAATTGCTACCCAGCACCTTCTGGCAATACCCTTGGGGTACACTGTTTGGCCTGACTTGTGAGCAGCATGAGCTGTGCATTGCTGGCAGAACCACGGGCTGTGCCCCATGAGGCAGGCACAGTCCCACCTGCGCTGTGCCACAGTTTGCCTTCTCTTTTGGATCAGACCCAGTCACTGACACCTTCCTTTGCTATCAATCTGAAATTCTATAGAAGGGGTAGAAAGGCAACCATATTCTGTTGCCTTCCTATAAAGCTCATATAATACAATGTCCTTTAAATATTGCCTTTAAATATCAAAAGAAAGCAAAATAATCACTGGGAATATCACTACTACAATAGCGTAGGGAATATAGCAGGCACCTGTGGTATCACAGTTACTATAAAATTATCAGCAAATGCTTACTCTTTTTTTCAGGCTGCCATGCAACCCAGATATATAATCACCTTGATCTGATCAACAGTAAGTAAATTGACTAGTATTTCAATAAGATATAGATAATAAGTTTAAGAAGCCAAACAAAAAGTAAAAACTTCATTCCTCAGATGGTGCTTTCAGGGAACAGACAACTTTAAATTATAACATGCAAATAAAACAAACTTGAAAAAAAAAAAATCAATCTATGATTTCCAAATTCACAAATATTCACTACAGTGACAGTCCCAGAAAATTCTCTTCCCAGAAGTTATCAAGCATTACAAAGCATACAAAGAAGAACACAAACAATGTTATGACTGTGTTGGATATTAACTAAACTGCCTGGAGTGATGAAAGATGCCTGGAGGAACATTAACATGATCCTCTGACTTGTGATAGGGCAGATCATGAGAAGACACAATCTGGTACCCATAAAAACATATTTTTATAGCAATAAATTCAACTGTCTTAAGAAATGAAATAAAGAATTTATACAGGCTTTGATCTAGTTAAAATAAATACAAACGGTGCTTTCATGTAGGGGTACAAAGTTTAGCTTCCTTAAGAGTAATGCAAGCAGAATAAAGGACTAAAGTAATGCTACTTAAAGCATTGCCTCATGATAGTCCAAACCCACATTCAGATAGAGAGGCTCCATTGCTCACTTTTCATAAGAACTGAAGTCACTCAAGGGAAATTACTCTTTGCGCAAAACCCCTGAGCTCAGAGACGAGTGACTCAAAGGGAACTCTCAAAGCATTGTCACAACCACCAAGTGCCTGCCCAGGACTGTTGGGATAAAGCTGCTGAGCACAGCAGGGGCTCCACAGCAACGGCATTGCCAGCGCTGCAGGCACCTGCTGAGAGCAAGGGGGTTTATAGGAGCGAGTGCAAGACTCCATCTCAGGCAATTATCCCCAGCCAACCCAGCCTGCATACAGCTGGGTTGAGCACGATGTCATCCACCATCAGTGGGTGGGAACAGAACAGGGAGGAGCCCAAACCAGGGACTCAACCAGCATCTGCATAGTATCTGAGGATTACGGTAGCTTTTGGGTATTCTGATTTCAAGCCTTGATGTTAGAAATGTTCACAGATGAAGGAAGCAACTTTCTTAAGAAATCTCTCTCTCCTTCACTACATTGAGGATAAAACTGCAGAGCTCAAGGTACTAACACCCTGAAGATATTGCTGCATAGAGACCTATTCTGCATTTCCACCATGATTAAAATAATACATTCTAGGGGAAGAGAATCTCTTTCCTCTAAGCATTGTGCCTCATTTAAGTCTCCACACATTTAATGTTTAAAGGCTAAGCTGCAGTAGAGCTCCAAGCTTATCTGCCTCCGCTATTCAAACTATTCTGAGTCTCAGAATGTGGCAAATTACACTGTTGTTCCTAAACCAGTAAACATACCCCACTTTTGTTGCAGCCTGGTAGGAACTTGTCATCGTAGACTAAAGTGGCTCAGAAAAACCAAAGGACTTACAGTCATTGATGTATTCAGTGTTGATGAGTGATACAACTTCACTGTTCCACAGGAAAAGAAAGGCACATCGGCATCACAGCTCCTCAAGCGACTTCTGTGTCCTGTGGAGAGGGCAAGGGCTGAGGTCTGGTTTAGGATAACCCCACCACCAGCCCCCAGGTGCTGTGGAAAGCCCCTCCTGGTGCTTCCCCCAGCAGCCACAGCCAATTTATAGGGTCAGGCACAGAACATGTGTTTCTGATGAGCTCCCAGTCCCACCTGGCTGCTGGTCATTGACGCTCTGGGGGCTGCAGGTCTGGGAGGTTCTTTGTGGTGCCCTCAGTGCTGCAGGTGCAGGGGCCCCTCTGCCCCATCAGTGCCTGACTCAGGCTGCAGCTGCTCACTTTGCTGGTGAGAAAAAATGTCAAACAAAACAAAGTAATCATGAATTTTTTGTGTTTCAGGCCCCGTTCAAGAAAATACATAGTAGTACCTCATGTTGAAAGGCAGCAGTCGTTTAGAAGGGAATTCTTAATGCAAATAATATGCTGTTCTTTTATTGGATTGAACAGGATTTAATACTAGTTTTGGAAATAATATCCAGAATACTGGAGATTGGGTTTTCCAAAGTAGCCTAAGTTTGATGTTTTAAGTCTGTCTCACATAGCCTTAAGCTGCAAGTAGTGACACACAGGAGTAATTGAACAGCTTATATTTTAAGGAACAAACAGAGAAACAGGCTCCCTCAGGCTCCAGCACAATTTTTGGAAAATTTGGCAGGTGAAGGAACTGAGGTTACACTTGACTTCTTGCTGCCCAGCATAGTTTGTAATTTCACGGGACTTTTGTTTACAGTTTCAGCTGCTCCCCACCTTCCTCTTAATACTTCGGAGTGATCCATAGAAGTAACTTTTTATAAATGGGTTAATTCAAGTGGGAAAAAACAATCCTAAGTATACTGCATGTAAATATATACACATATTTTGCGAATCCACAGGTCTTTTTAATTTAAAACAGTAGCACAGTTCGCTATCAATTTGAAGTGTCATTAGGAGCAGTAAAGAACAACTGGAGATACTAATAACATTTATTTCCAGGCAGACAAGTAAGTTTTACAGCAGCAATTAATATTTTATCAGCTAATCATTTTATAAATTGTATAAATGTTATAAACACTAGGACCTTATGAATTCTTTAGTCAGTGGTATTTCAAGGATGAGCAGAGATTATCTTAAGTTAAATCTAGGCTGGTTTTTTTCATTGAAAATTTGCACATTCACCCAGATGTGATGAGATGTATGTAAAGTCAGTTTTTTGTTACCGACTTCTCTTGGTTAGCATCAATGGAAACCTATAATTGAGTCTTGATTACGGTTACACTAAAATCACTTTTTTTCTTTAAAATAAACCCCTTCTCTTTTTTATTCATCAGATCAAGCAAACATTATCCACACTTGTCAATTATCAGACTTTGTAACACCAAAACTTGTCGTTCCACCTGGACGTAGTCACATTAAAATTCAGAGAGTGGGAAATAATACCCAATGCTGCCAGTCAAGTAGGAATGCTTTCCTCTGTTCAGCATGAGCTTCTAGGCCTTAAAGTATAAGATGTCTGTGGAATACTTTGGTATCTTTTTATGTATGAAGGAACATAAAGGCAAGATAGAACTATTGCTGGAAGACAATGAGGAGAAAATGTTAATCCTAGCCCAAAACAAAGCTAGCAGACTTTGTTTGGAAGGCATATTTGGATATCTAGCATGCTGAAGCTTATGCTAAGGAAAAAATTATTATTATTCAATTATTTCTATATGAATATAGCATAAAAATATTTTTAGTGATTTACCCAGAGTCACTGAAACCATCAAGGCTACTCTTAACCTGGGGGAAGTTAAATATATTTTTATTTCATTTCATTTATAATTGATAGAAACCCGTCAGACTGGAAAGTGATAGTGCACTAGAATTACAAACCCTTTCGAAACGTCTGGACCAGCAGTTGTACATACCTGCCAAACAATAGCGATAGCATAACAGAAGAGTGGCAACCTCTACACTTTGCTGTCAATTGCTATTTCTTGCTATCATGCTGTCACAGCTAGAGGCTGGTCGGGCGGCTGAGGGGTAAGAGATGCTCTCTATTAACCCAAACAACCCCCAAAGAGAAAGGGAGAGAGACTTACAGGTAGGAAAATGAAAACAGCTTTACTAATAATACTAATATTGAGATAGATAATGCAGAATACACAAAACCACTATCAAATGTCTGAGACGATAATGGAATTGCATGCCACCTTAGCTGGTGCCGAACCAGCGGCTGCAGGGCAGATACCAGGAAGTTCTGGACTGGAGCTAGCAGTAGGAACTGGATTTAGGAATGCATGGACTGGAATCAGGATCAGGATCGCAGACAGGACAAAGGGCAGGGTCCTCTTCAGATGCCAGCCATGGAAGAAGAGAGCAAGACCCCCCTGATCCTCCGGCTTTAAACTAAGTATGACCTGTACACCATGGAATACCTCAAATGGTCAATTTTTTGTCACTTGTCTGCCCCTCCTTGCAAATACGACCCAAGTACACCCCTCACAGTGTAACGTAAGAGATTCATCAGTGACCTCGGTTACTATAGTAATAAGTACAAACATGGGCCTTTTCTGCATTCCATTCCTACCATTAGCTCAGTAAAACTATAAACATCAGATTTTATCAGTCCTGGAAGCAGACACCATCTAAGAAACATGCAACCAACTTGAGAAAACTGCACTTACCTAGAAGAAACTTAACTTAGCCAAAACCAGGACACATGCATAATATTAATTTTCAAATGATTCATTATTTCATGCAGTTCTACCTGGGAACAAGTACTGAGCTCTGGAACTTGACAAAATGACACTTTGCTCATCTCTCATTGGGTGTTTTTCAGTAGTGGATATGAAGCTTTCATGCTCATCTACACATGCCTGAAATGTGTAATTTATTGCAATAGTACAGACTTACACTGTGAACCTAAAATTGAAAGAAGGAAATAGTCAAAGTCACAGATGATAAACTGGGCCATAAAACATGTTCATTCTTCTGCTGTCTTCATGAAATGATGTGATCTTGAATGGACATAACTCTCTTTCTTTTTCTCTGTAGAATATAGATTAATTAAAATAAATGAGAGACTTTTCTTCTCTATACTGGGAGCATGAAAGGCATCTTAGGAACTTTATGTGGATCACTAGGAAATAAATTCTCTTAGACGTATTAAGAAAATATATTGAAGTATGAAGCATCTCTGGTACCTTCTAGCCTCTGACCTGGTCAGTCAATTGAATCTTCTCAAAGAGGGAAGTGAAATATGATTTATTCATGACCGAGAGCAAATAAGAGATCTCTCCTCTTATTGTAACATCAGACTCACTCTGTCTCTAGAGAAGAATCCTCAGCTGTTTGTAAAGAGCAACCTACAGCTGATAAGGTATCCTTGCTGACTCTGTATTCAGAAAATTTAGGTGTTTTACAGGTACTTATTTGCCTCTGTAGTTATCTGCATCCTTCATTTGTAATCACCAAGATTTTTAATGGTTTTGCTGCCTTTGTCCAGTCTGTTAGGTGATTATGCCTTTGGCAGTGTCAATTCTAAACAAGAGACCCTCATTCCTCACATTTGGGAAGTCCCTGGTTACAAAACTGTGCTACTCCCGTCAACCAGCAACTCAAAGATCTGATTCAGCTACTGTCTTGAGGATGCAAAACCAAGATATTGCACAGGCTAAGAGACATCGGAGCCCAGCCTGGCAGATTTTAAAATATCCACAAATAATTTCACATAACAAGTGGATGCCCAGCACTTTGAAAACAGAATCAAAAGCCAAGGCACAAGTCTCTGTTTTATTTAACTGTGAAATTACCTTTAAAATAGAAACTGATCATGTAAGTTGTTTGTCAAAATTATTCCCCTAAAGTAATGGAGGACAAATCAGGAGCTCCAGAATTTCTCTTATAATGCCCATGACTACAAATCATTAAAATAATGCAAGAATCTTAGCCTGATGCCTTTTGATTGAGTTATATTGATTTTTTTCCTTAGAAAAAGTGACGATCAATCTGGTTTGTTTAAGGATGTGCAGAAAATCGGGGAGACAGCTGGGAATAGAAGTCCAGTAGTCCACTTCCTTACTGAAAGGCCATTTTTCTGTCTTTAAACTGTAGTGGGGTTTTACAATTTTTCTGCTGGTGCTTGAGATAAATCAAAGTCTTAACATCAGCTTAAAGCTTTGTGTCTGGAAATTCTATAGCATTCAGTAAAAAATACTAGATAAAATATATCATGAGATCATAAGACTTTGCCATTCACTGAGTTCTGAATTTTTTTAATTTCAAGAGTATTGATAATTCTATTGCAAATAACCTCTCATAGTTCAGGTCACTAGTGTAGACACAAGGTTTGGGGAAATTGAATAAGAAAAGCTAATAGAAGAAGAACACAGCTTTATCCTTTCTAGCTATGAAATCATTAACAATGAGATGTCCTTCCTTATAAAATCTCTCATTTGTTTCCTAACAAAAACATTGTTATGATTTTAAGTCTAAAATGTAATTTCCTATTTTTATTAAAAATAACTGTAGGTAGCAGAATAATAAACATTGGAATTTTAAATACAATTAAGATTTCTAAATAATTTATAATTAAATAAAGGCTTGTGAGATTAAATTTATTGTAATGTTGAGCACATGCTAATACCTGAAAGACTGAAGCATCTTTGGGCCACTTTATCATAATTAAACAGTGATAAACCCTCACTTATTTTACTACTTTTCAGACCATTCACTGTAAACTAAGTGAAATATTGTAGTTACATGGGGAAGAGAGGAAAAAAATTCTTACTATGTCAAAAGGAGGACAGGTTTTTGGTGTTTCGCTTTTTCTTTAACCTCAAGATTGTAGTGCAATATTTTAATTGGCCCTAATTACATTTATTGGAATTGAATCCATAAGATCCATAAGAACATATCAGACAGTGATTTACTGCATACACAATTGTATATAACATTATTCCCCTGGTTTTAGAAAGACAAAACTTAGCAGATTTTTTGCAAAGACATTGGGATTCCCTAAAATTGTTGTAAATAGCCAGTTTGCTGGACTTTTCATCTCAGTTTAGTGTTTCGAGACTTCACTGTGATATGATAATTAACATATGCATCTTTGAGAACAAATAAGGACCTAAGTGGAGTAAATTGATTTGCTTTGAGGGAGTAATTAGCTAAGTAACTATTTCTTAATATAGCCCTTCAAGTTCATGTAGACTTTTATTTATGTTTTGAACAAAATAAGTAACAAATTCTCTGTGGTAGAGGAATAGGACAAGTAGTTTAAAACAAAATTTTCCAAAGAAACAAAGAGAAAGTCTAGTGACACTTGACTTTATGAAAATTATGAACCAGTGATAATCTACAGTGAACTACAATTTAGATCAATTACATTCAGATGAATAATCTCAGGTCCATAGTGATTAAATCTGGCAGCATGGATCACAGTTGAGATAAAGAGTTGGCTCTTGGAAATAAATGTTTAGTGTCTGTTCTACACTAAAATAAATAAAATTGTGATCCTCTCATGAAGTTTTCTAAAATCTCCCAGTTCTTAGGTATCCTTCTCTGTTGATGTGCACATCCAAGTTTACTTGATGAATCATTGCTTATTGAAGTCATTAAGTCCAACTAGAAAGGCTGTCTTCATGCTTGTTTTTATATCATATGGTCTAATCCAGGGGTATCAAACTACTCCTACATTTATACAGTCCTAAAATTACATTCCAGCCTTTGAAGGACACTGTGAGGTTGATGTGGCCTCTGGTGAAAATGAGTTTGACACCCCTGGTCTAATCCACAGACGAGACTGTTTAGCAATACATCTTTGAAGAGGGCTATTGTTTTGTGTTAAGATAAAATTGTTGTTTCATTTCATAATTAGTATTGGTAATCATCTGCAGTATTTAGCTCTCCTGTGAGAGGATTTGATTCAGGCTGTTCCCAATAATCTTAGCACTTTCAAGAGCCAATAAGTTCTCTCAGGGACCTTCGCTCTTCACAGTACTCTTCACACAGCATCCTGCTCTTCATTAATGTTTGTTACCAGGGTATCCTACCCTGCTATAATTTCTGATACTCAATACTAGTTACAATAATTAGTTTGTTCAACAAATACAAAAGAAGATTACAGAGAGGGGTTTAGCTTTGGTGGATTGCCAAGAAATCACAGCAAACTATAGCAATGAACTTCCCCATTTGGCTGGGGAACTGGATGTAGCATTATTTGAGAAGAATTATTAAGTTGAGAGGAATGTGTCAGTTTTTTAATTTCACTTTGGAGGCAGGTGAGGACACCTGAGGTCAGAACAAATGTAACAACTAAACTCTATGAAAGCAATGTAAAAAAAAGTTTTCCTAAGATTTCTGTTCAACAATTACGGATTAATAGTTCCTAGTGACTTTGCGTTACCTTTATCTTAAAGAAAGCATGACATTAATTAAAGTAAACCTTATCCTTCTTTCCTGCTTAATATCAGGTCATTCTGACCACCTCTTCTGCTCTAATTCTCCTCCACCAATATCACTATTTAATCGGTTTAAAAAATATTTTTCTTATTTTCTGGTAGCTTAGACTCTCTTACTAACCCTGCTCTAAAAAAGCTTCACCTAACACACCTTTAATCTTGTTTTATAAAACAGGATTCCCATAACCCTGAGAGCCTCCGCTGATGACTCCTTGAAGATACACAAAGTCATAGTGAAAAAAGAGCTTGTACTGCTATCCACACACCTCTTCCTTATCTAATTTTCCTAATTGCCTGTGTTTTTATGGCACAGGCAATATTCTTATCTGATTTTCAGTGAGGAGAACATGTCATAATTTTGCCATTTCTCCATGGTGGGGTTTTTCTTACTGTTTGTACTGTAACTGAAAAAAAAAAATCATAATGTACTGTTATTTTTTTATTAAACTGTTAAGAATATTATGAATTGCTTTGCAATGAATGTAAGATCTGATTAATTTAGAATGAATGTCAGAAATAATACAGACAATCCTAAAGAATGGATTTACAATAATTTTTCACGTTAATTACAAAAATAAACTAGTTCCATAAAAAGATTTTAGTCTTTGCCAGAGACATTTGCCTTTAGGTCTTCTCCTCGACTGGAAATTTCATCTTGGGTTTTGCTCAAACAACCTACTTGTAGGTTTCATAGAGTAACTTCCTTCTCATCAAACTAGATTCAATATGTTAAGTATCGTCACATCCCTCACCACAAAAAGAACTTAGAAAATGGTAAATCAGTTCTTGGAAAGCTTGGGCAAACATCCATCTGCCATTTCAAACCAGCAGAACTCAGCTGGATAGACCGGAAACACGGGCTCAGACTATTTCATTCATTCTGCAGAGGTGTTATGCCTTTATGTCTCTGTATGCTTTAATCTTTTTGCTTATGTCATTCATCCACTTAAAGAATTTTCTTGAACTCCTTATAGTACTTATCAGATAATTATATACTGAAAAATTAATTCTGGAAAGAAATACATGCTTGGTGACTAAGAACATAATGTAAAGCTTGACTTTTTTTTTTAGGAAGAAAGAAGTTGTAATATAAGGATATCTAGAGGAAAACAAAGAAACCAAGAAACTCATCACAACCCTTCCACTGCTGGATGTTTGGGAGGCTTCTGCTATTCTGCAGTTCCAGCACACCGTATCCTGCACTTGGTAAGTTTGGCTGGTGTTCAGTAGGCTGCATACTCTCTGGTATAGTTTGATATATAGTCTTTTTGGGGTTTTTTGCACCCTCAAGAAGATAGAACCTCATTCTGCAGCTGCCCTGTATCTTCAACGTCACAAAGAGATACCTGAGTAACCTAAACATACCTTTTTCAAACCTCTGACCCGAGGCTTTTTTTAATTTCCCTCCTCTAAAAACACCTGGTACAGAAATCAAAGATACACTTCAAAAATTCCAGCGCTGTTTAGTTCATAGCACAAGAAGTATAAATGTTGGAAAAACACTAAAAGCACTTGCAGATTTTTCTGCCAGCTTTCCTTGCCACATCCCATCTTTTGTGGTAAATATGTAGCTTACTTCTTTCCTATTTCCACAATTGGTGTTCTTATTTTTTGTCAAAACTTCCTAACTCATTTTCTTGTTCCTGTGATTTTGGAATTAAAATCAACATCAACATTCATTATGGATATGTGCATTTCTTCAAATCTCATCCTCTCTGAAAAAAAGGTGTCACACATTATTTGCGGGTTTGTTTTTTTTTTTTTGTGACAGAGGTACATTTTCTGGTTTTGTCTTCTTTCTCATTCCTCTGCCTCCTGCTCTCTTGTAGCCTCAGACATGTGGGCACTGTCATTCAAACATCCATCAGTACCAAACAGGACTCAAACTTACTTATTTTGCTTATAACCTACTTTTGATTATAAAGTTTCCAGCAAATGCAAATCCTATTGTTATCATGAAGAATGACAATTAAAGAAGAGACTATCTGCCATTATCATGACTATTCTTGTTTCAAAAGTAAGACATTCTATCAAGCTTATTGGGAAGTAAAAACCATGGGATATTACAGTTGTCAGGAGATGTAACTTTTGGATCCAAAAATAATTGCTTTCCTCCCTGATAACAGAAGGATGTACTCCTGAACCGAGGCATGGGATCACATATGCAGGAACCCTTGAACACATCCTGTGGTATGTGGACATTGTCTGTAACCATGTAAACATTAAAAGCGTACCTTTCCTCATGTTTTGCCCATAGCCATTATCTGGAAAACTACTATCATGGATTCATCTTAACTTCTGATGGATTACCACCTTAAACAATGGCCTGAAATTACAAACTCTAGCACCTCAACTAGTAGTTGGCCAACTGCTGGCAATAATAAGGTATGAAAGACTTGCTGTAGACTTCAACATACTTTTCTAAGTCACCACCAAACTAAAACATTGTAATTCAGAACCACAAAGGTGCAGTTACGTAGGATGGCACACACAGATAAACAAAACTAGGCTACACCCTCTACATTCCTATGAAGAATCGTGTATTCTTGCTTCCATGGGCACATCAAGAGGACAAATAGCACTTTGTGCAAGACTGAAAAAGCAATTTAGACTCCATGGAAACATTCTTACCTCTATTTACTTTTTTTCATATTCTGTATCTCATGCAGCAGAAAGTGGTCAATACTGTGCCATCTTCTCTCGTTTTGAATCCTGCAGAGGTGTTTTGTCACGACGAGCTGGAAAACGAAAGACATGCTTAACTATGACTTTTTAGGACCTCAATTAATTTACCATATATGATATAGATAAGATATATTTGCCATTGCATAGCATCCTTATATTCAGAACTTTGTTTTTAATATTTTTGATCACTGAAAAGGAGAGTATAATAGCTTGAATTTGTAGTCATAGGCGGCTAAGTTATGGATAGCTCACAATTCTTTATGATCTGAAATCACCTAGTAAGAGTTAATATGGGCCAGACAGATAAAATTTTATAATTATTTTTCAATGATTGATCTCACACAGCAAGTCTTTGAGTTACAGAAATAGAGGGCATAGTCTGAAAAAAAAAATGACCTGTAAATGTTTTTCTACTTCGTATACTATCCTTTGTTTCCTAAGCACCACCAAAATGTACTTATTTTCTTTATGTTGTGGAAAACCTAATGCAATATGATCCAACTTTTTGGATTTATATTAAGTTACATTTTTAAAGTTATCATAACCATTTATAATTACATTCTTGGTGCTGTGAATCAATGGGAAGGTTTTACTTTTGGGTGAAAAATTGGTTTACTTGGAGCTTGTAATTTTTATATACACTAAACTGAATGCATATCTACAAGACAGCAATAAGATCCACCCTATATTTAGAAATATAAAATCAGTTTACTTCAGAATAGTTTTTCATTGCTGGTAAATCTCTTTTAATCTTATTTTTGAGTGTAACATTTTCAATGAAGAATATGCCAGAAGGTTTATTATTCTTTAACTGCATAGTGCTTAAACAGTCATTTTCCTGTTTAAATACCAAACAGTCAGATGTTTATAATTAAATTACTAGGGATATTATGTACTAGTATGATAGCCATTATATACTCATTGGGTTATATATGCATGTCCTAATACTTTTGTAGTTCTAAATGCATAATTTAAAAAACTAGCTGGCATTGCCTTGAACCTGGGTCATTTTCACTTGTCAACAAATTAGATTAAAAGCATATAGAGTATTGAATTTATGGAGCTGTGAACAGAAAAATGAAGGTTTGATAGAATAATAAGTGAACACAGAGGTTTCACATTACTGCAAGTGGAAATGGAGTATTGACTCCACACAGCCTTCCTGTGTTTTCAATGTGATAAACCTGGCTAGTTGTCTATATACAGGAGTTGAAAACTCCAGTGATCTAAACCGAAGCTCTCCCACTGACTCCTTCCGATGGTTTAGCAAATAAGTAACAGCCAATTTTACAAGATGTCAAAGCAGTGTTATTAATGATTTGAACATATAAAAATCAACGCACACACTGTCAAATTTGCCAATTTTTTTGTGACCTAAGAAAAATAATGCTTAAAGATGCCCTTCCTATTTCTATTACCAAATGAATGCCTCAAGTTCAAATAGGTTTTGTTCCTTGAATCTTTCAAGTGTTATTGTCAATTCTTGTTAATACAAAGATTATTACACTTTGGGGGATCTCTAATTAAACGATTTAAGTATAATTTTTCTTAGAAATAAAGCCAAGGTTGTTTGAGAAGGCAGTGCCTTATTGGAACTTGGTTTCACTCCTATCATAGCATGAATGAATTAACCACTGATTCAACCTGCCTGATGCCTTGAAGGTATGATCTGCCTTTGAAGTCCACTTGAGGGCAAACTTGTTCCTTGTGCTACTTTGCGAGTTACAAAAAATATATTATAAATTTGATTTAGTTCATACTGAAAGTGATACATCATCTTCTGAAATGAATTAATCTCTCGCTAAAAAGACCAATCACCTTCAGCTGCAAATACAGTGCATCCTCTTATTAAATCAGATGCATTATTCACTGCATCAAATATAGCACTTGTTAATTAAGACTCTACATTTGTATCAAAGCTTTGAATCAAATACATCATCCATTAAATCTTATCAATATTGAATAAAATGAATTGCATGTTAAGTGGAAGCATCATCCAATCATAAGATGAAGCCTAATAGTGCCATAAAGTTTTGCAGTCCTTTCCATTACTCAGGAATATCCTGACTTCTGCTTAGTATTTTGACAGCTTGAGATCTCAGAGAAAATCTCAGCATGCAAGTAACAAGTCTTGATGTCTTTTTCCTTAAGGGTAATATAAATCATTCTTAGATTGTTTGAATGGTCCCATAAAGCTGCGAGGGGTGCTGTTCCTCTCAGGAGAGGATCAATAAAGTTAGATAAGAATAAGAAAAATTATGACCCTCACGAGCATTACTGAAGCATTCTGCAAGATGCTTCATCAATGACATGAGATCAGTTAGTGGCACCTGTGATTAACAGCAAGCATTGCGAATGGAGAGGATGGGCTTTCTAAGGGCAAATATACATGGCCAGTAAAATTGTATCTAGTATGAAACTTCATGTTTTTCTCCTGTATGTCTACTGAAATTTTACGTTAATTTTAAGTAAATTCATACCCCCTCCATGCTGTTTCCCAGAAATGCCATTTAATTCTTTGCACTCCTTCTGAGCCCTAACCACTCATACCTACTTAAACTCATATTTTTTCTCCGTATTTATATTTTTATGGTTTCTCTGTCTCTTTCTTCCTTTTGTTAAGCATCTTGCCCAGATTCTGTCTCACACCACAACTCATACTTTTTAGGCCAGTGGATCCCTCCTCTTCTAAAATGTCTCCAACTCTGTTCCTTTTGCTCTTTCTCTATTTTTTTTTCTCTTAACATTTCTTTTTCTATGAACCTCACTTACTCTATTTTACTTATACTAGCACTACCAAATGTAAACATTAAAGAGCCATGAGCCATTCCAGTTACAAGATTATTTTAACATTAATGACATTTTAAAACAAATCTATCTGGGATTTAGTTTGTTGGGTTAAGAGTTGGTTTTGTTTTTTTTTTTTTTCTGGTTTATTTATTGATATTTATTTTCACTTAGAGTCAAGAAATGTGCAAAGACAAAGGCTCAGTAAGAGGAGACTGAGTTGAAAGAAAAGCATCATATTTCAGAAGTATGGCAGCAAAAATAGTAATTTGTCAAATCTGGTCCCTACTACCTCATCTTTAAGTCATAGTCCTGGTCCCTTATCTTTACTGACACTTTCTATAAAGAGAATCACATTTCTTGTATTCAGTTTATGGGTTGTGGTAGACTTTCAGAGTTTATTACTATTATGTAGAAAATGCCCAGATACTCTCAAATAGATTTTATCTTGATACTCTTACAGCTTCCACTGACTCACCATAAATTGGTCAACTGATTCTTATATGGAACTAATTGTTCCTTGTCAGTGTGGGAATTTTTCAGTCAAATTTCTTTGATGCAGCAGCATTTAGTACATGGAAACATTTGTCCATAGCAAAGAAAAAAAATAGTCAAAATCCAAGTGATTGAATGAAGTTCGAAAACTCAAAATATAACCAGAAATACTGAAACATTATAGACATGTCTTTATCCAAAGTAAGAGTTGTACTTACCTCTATAAACCTGTTCCCTTCAAAAAACAATTAAACTGAAGTTACACAATCTTAACATAATCCATTCAAGTCAATCAAAGGTTTCCAAAAGTAGAAGTAGTTTTGATGAAGACAGGACATTGTGGAGATTTTTACCTATATTTCAGATATAGGTAAAAAGCTATAAAGAAATGCTGTCTCATGTCCTTAGCACTTCACTAGCAGACTTAATTAATGTAGCCATCCAACCTCCAAACATACCTGCATTTAGAAATACCCCAAATTTTTAAGACTGATTCTGTTCAACTACAGAGCAATATCCATTAAACTTAATTAAAATTAAAAACTTGTTTCTGTTACACAAATAATATTCTCATGTAACCTAATTTAAAATAATTGCCTACATTGCTTTTGTTCAGAAGGGAAAACAGAAACTAAAAGAAGTGCTGACTTATTGAAAAAGGCTTTAATTGTATTATTATATTTGGCTTAGAGCTTTTCTGGTACATTTTAAATGAGAAACCTGAGGAAAATAAGGTTTATTCATCAGTACTAGAGAAAGACCCGTATACAACCTAATTTACAACTCGGAGTTCTGGGTTGAGTAGATAATTCACAGAAAGATCACCAAGTATTCTTACTTTTATGAAAATAAAGCTATGTAGACAACTTTTATTTCAAGAGAGAGAAGACAAAATAAAGCATTGAATGAAATGGTCATTCTATCTTACAATAGCATCCAAAAATATTTTCACCATGACACTTCAGTGACACTGAAAGACCTGAAATTAAAAGAAAAAGAGTTCTGACATAAAAGAATTATCACTTCCATGCTGAATCATGGAAGAACAGAAGTGGATAAAGTTATTAGATTATCTGAGACAGCAAATATAAAATGAATGGGCTGTCACAACTAATCTCTTACTGAGGCCATTCCATTCTGTCAGAAGTAATACAATAATGATAACCAAACCTGTTTGCTTGATGTCCATTCATTCAAATTTCTTCTTGAGAAAACAAATGAACACAGTGAATTGCGTGATATTTCTTTACTCAACCTCCCTCAGTGCAAAGCATACATGTTAGTAAAGCTATTTGAAGGTTTAGTTCTGGGGAAGAGTTTTAGAATCTTCTTCAATTTATATTTTGATAATAATAACAATAATGATAGCAAGAAGGTCCTTATGTTATCAAAGATATATGGTAAACACTGAAACAGGCTTTGCAAAGAAGTATCGTAACTTCAATCATAAAATAGTCTTTCTAATGGTCAGATACTTTAAAATGAGTGATATTGCACAGAAAAAATGTCATGTCAAGGAAGAAGTGATGATTTGATGGATACTGTGTGAAGAGATCAAGATATTCAGGTTACATCCTTTCTAAAAACATTCTTTTAACTTTCCACCAAAAGTCACCTGAGATGAAAGATCAATCCCCAAAATTCATGTTATTTCTTCAAGGTTTTGTCCCTGCCTGTCCCTGCCAGTCTCCTAGAAACCCTTTTCAAAAGTTTCCATCTAAACTTTTCTATTAGTATTGCTTCATCTGCCTTTCATCCATATTTCCCTGAAACCTATCACAGGATTTTTCTCATATTTTTTTTTAATATATTTTGTCAGATTATTGTTCAGGTAATTAGCATACTTCTTAAATTGAGATGTTAATACATGGACCGGAAATCAAATAGATATTAAAGCCTTTTTAATGTTGTCATCTTTATTTTGCCCTGTAGTTGATTTTCTATATCCATTCTCATACTCCTTTCCAGCAAGTAAACTGAACAAGCCCTTGACCATCCCTTGGTCACCAAATACTACTTAAATGAAGGGGATGGGAACAATTTTCTGTTCTGTGCAATTACGTGATAAGTATTATATAGATTTATTGAACTTATCATTTTTAGTCATTTTTTTCTAGGGTGGTCCAGCTAAAAGAATATATTCAGGAATACCACTGTCCTCAGGAAGCATGAATGCCAGCTGATCGATGAATAAAAAAAACAGTTTCCAGAACTGGCTATGTTTTGGTTGCTGTTGCATTTATAGCTAAATGATCTACAATGATCTAAGTGATCAGACTTTGCATTCAAATTAACTTTGAATTAATTTAGATTTAGATAATTTTAGACTCAGCTCCTCTACTAATTTACTAGACAGGTACAGAATGAGCAACAGGCATTTCTTCAGCTTTCCTTTCAATGTGCTTCAAATCTAAACAGGCGGGTTGTTTGTTCATTGTGTTTTGGGGACCTTTAATTAATTTTCAATTTCTGTGTACATACTGACAATTTGATTTCTTGAATGATCCTAATAGGTATTAGTTAGCTCATAGTGCTTCATAAGAAACAAACTGCAACCAGCAAAACTGTTTTCTATGGGAAATTGAACCTCACTTGGGTAGTAATGCCTTTTAGTCACTCACTACTGGTTTTATGCAACTTTTTAAGGTCTTGAGATAGCACAAATAAATGTGAGTCAGTACTAGGAAAAACAAACAAACGAACAAACACAAAAACCCATAAACAATTATCAAGTTGTAGTTGATATTATAACTAAGTAGTGGTAACTGTATTCTATAATTGACTAAAGAAATGAGCAAATCAAAACCTCAGCCAAAAAGAAGATCTTTGCTTTAAAGTAACATCTAGAAAAGAAGGCATTCCTCAAACAAAATGGGAGAGATGTTTTTAAACTTAACATTGGCAAAAACATGGTGTATAGGCTAATTAATACTGTTTGGCCCATGATAAAAGACTTGTTATCAATAGTTCCATTAAAAACACTGCACACAAAACAGAAGACCTAGGCAGGTAAGTCCATATAAGTAAGTCCTCTGATTTAGCTAAAGAAAAGAGACAATGCAGTAAATCCTCAGTTCGGAGTAAGAACACGCCCTGGTTTTGTTTTTGCCTCTGTGTTCTGGTTCAGTAATTATAATAAGTAGCAAAACCAAGTGTGTCACTTTTGAAAGCTGTTTGTTTCTGGGTGGAAGAAGTAGAGATGTGATTGGCCTTGATAAAACCCAGCATCTCTTGCACAAAGACGTGCCCTGGGAGCACCCTTGAACAAGCATTCCCTGCAGCGCAAGGTCAATAAATATGACTGTGATAAAATACTAGTTCTACTACCACCCTGATGACCTAGTCACACAGAGAAGAAAGGGAAGTCAAAGAGTAGTGCAGAGTAATATCTAGAAAAGAAAGCAGACACAGATGACCCTCCAGTTCCCCCTTCCTCTATAGGTGGTAGCAATGCCAAGGCAAAGTGTAGAGAAGCTATTTCATTATCTTGCCTATTGCAACGAACTGCAGTAACCTGATTCAAGTACACCAGTCTATGGAAATGTTGCCTGTTCCTTCAAAATAAAGAACAACAATTTATTCTGTATGAGAGTACTCCAGAGACATCCCTTACCATGCTATTTACATTTCAATAGCTAGGAATAAAATACAGCTCCAGGTAAAGCCCAAAGACCTGCAGGCTCATTGCATGACAAACACTTCTAAGACGCTCTCCAGTAAATAGATGGAACATTATAATGCCATTATGTAACCTCAATGCAATGGATCAAATCACCCTTTTGTTTAAATTCTCACAATCATCATTACTCCAAGTACTTTGTCTGAAGATAACAGAACTCTACAAACTGTTTTCTACACATTGAGCTACAGGCAAGACAATTCAAATAAAATGAAAAAGCTCCAAAAAAATCAAAACCATTTGAAGTTCCTTTGTCTATATTGCTAGTGATTTTTAACTTTCTTGTTCTTTTCTCAGTGAATAAGATTTCCCAATAATGTTTTCAACTGGCTCTTGCAGTGCATTTGGCTTAAAACACTATGCAAGTCACATGTTTACAGGGAACTGTCCCAAATTTGTATAACTGATGCCTACGTTACTAGAAAATCCGTAATAAATAATTACAAAATAAATCTATGGATAGACAAAGTGCATTACCACCAGAGACAAATATTGTATTGCAGATACAGAGAACAGTTAATCAACTGATGAAAGTATCTGTATTACATTTACCTATTAATCTGTCATCTTGAAAGAAGGCCGAATAGATTTTAGCCTGAAACATTCCTTAATATTCAAATTCTTGCTAGTGATACCTTTAAATATTTCAAGTGAGAGTATACTAGTAAAAGTTAGTGGTTTTGTTTACTCAGAACTATGTTCTTCAGAGTCTGAAGCTTTTAAGCATTTCAGCATTCTCACTGAATTTGAGTAAGCTTTTACACTCTTTTTTTTTTTTTTTTTTTTTAGTAAGAAATAAGCTGTTTTCATGAAACTAGCAAATTACATCTTTCTTTTGTATTGTGTGAGGTGTTCTCCAGATTCATAAAAGGAGAGCTCTAGTGGAGATATAACCTGTATCTAGTAATGTTGAAATGAATTCAAAGTTACCTACAGTGCGGACAGTCTGGATGATATTTCTAGACTTCCTTGTGTATTTTTCATATGCTGTTTCAAAATCCCTGCTGAATTCTCTGAGGCATTTAAAATTGAGATGCTTATAACAAGCACAGTCATCAGAACTTTTATATATAATCATGCTGGAGAATGTTTCATGCTTGTAATACTTTAGAAGCAATGAAAGATTTTAACATGCATTTCAGTGGACATATATGGAAGCTTACAGTAAATATTTCAAGCAATGTGACATATTAAATTTTAATTAAAGTTGGTAGGAGTTCTATAGCTTTGTCATGGTTTGTTGCCCTATTTTAAGAGTTTGGCAGCTAACTATGAATAAGCAGTGACTAGACTGATCTTAGAGAGCTGTGATTTAGATGATACTCTGTAACAAGAGATCTTAGACATGAAGCAGAAGGAATGAAACCAAGCAAAACTTTCCTGAAAGCATCAGAAAGTTTAGTAAAAGACCAGGACTGGAATTGGTGTAGTTTTTCTATACTTCTCGCCACAGGATATGCCATTCCGAGAAGGAATTAAATTTTTCTACATTATACAACAAGGCGTCAAGTGATAGCATGGAGATGATATGGGATTAGAAGATCTTTGATTTTAAATTGTTACTGAGCAGCTAGAAACCAAGAAATATTGCTGTTTATTGTAGCCTAAACTCAGAGATGCCATGGTCCTGCATGTCTCTATTACAGAATTCATATCACAGTGAAGCAGACTTGCCTTGCTGCAGTGGAGGTGCCGCTTCTGACTCAGAGCTAAGGTAAAATTGCTAAACTGCATGGATATATTTGAATTCCTCTACCTATAGGCCTGGATTCATAAAGCTATCTGTTACCTACTTGCAATGCATTTAGAATCTTAAAGTCACAATGATCTATTTTACAAAAGTAAGGAATATCAATCTTTAGATCTCTCAAGCACTGCCTTTCACAACCATTATTTCACTTTTCTGAAAAGCAGATTTTTTTCCCTTTTTTCCATAACTACAAATCTTGGTTCAGGACACAGGCAGGAGCAAAAAGTAGCAGAAAAGTTTTGCTTTTGGTCTAGCTACACTTAAGACATACTCTTAACAACAGGGTAGACTTCTGCTAGGAGATTTGCAGTCTCATTTCAAGCCCAAAGAGATACAGATGTTTTGGAATAACCTTAATAGCTGCAGGCTCGGCTGACAGTTGAGGTAAACCCTTTTCTAGATATGTACTACAGTTATGTTCACTATATTTCAAAGCAAATTACATAATGTGTCTCTTTATAATGCTGACAGCAGTTTAGGAATGCCCTTTTTCCTGGGTGTACATGTATACTGTTAGCAATGGCTAGTAAAATACCAGTGACATAAATTAGCTGATTACAGAAAAAGAAAAGCAGTGATTCAGTAATATGTTTCCAAAGGTCAATGAAAACCCTCACTTTTCAAAATCCCTTCAGTCCTTATTGACACTATTTGGTGTTGCCATATTATACTACCTGCTTACGCTGTCTGTGTTTAGAAATATATCTAGTGTACTGATGGCTCAGTGAAAATTTAACGTACAAGGTTTGGTGGTCTAATCCCACATCTCCCTTCGTATACCTAACTTACATAATTATAGTACAAACTTATTAAGAGAATTTAAAATAAAGACATTAGCAGCAGTACTGGTCTTAATAAACAGTTCAGATACTGCTTTCTAATCTGTCAAGAGAAAAAATGGGAGATCGGAGTACCTGTTACGAACCCATATAGATTTTGAATTTTCCTAAGATCCGTAATTTTGTCTGATAGAGAAGTTTTGCCTTCAGATACATACTTGTTGCTGTTGTACTTGTTGATATAAATTGAGTTCCACATATTCCCTAAAGCTACCCCTTCTATTGTGTAAATGATTATGAGGTCAGAATAATTCCCTTAATCCTTAAATTGGTCTCTCTGGTATATAAAATCCATGGAGATTCTTCTAGAAGGTTCTTCTTTTAGTCAGTTTCAGTAGAACTTTTTTTTTTTCTTTTTAACCACCATTTTCATTTAAAATGTAGTCGGCTGAAAAATAAATATACGACAAGCCTGATTTTTGAAGCCTTTAACATCTTGTTGTCAGGCTGAGAGATTTCATTTCTACATGCAACAGGCTATGAAGATGGAAATACTTAAGCTGTTAGTTAAGTTCTAGTTTCTATAATTTATATATGAGGGAGGTCTTGTCAGTAAAATCTCTTGACCAAAATTTACTTACCCAGCTGCTTCAAAAAAATTTATACTTGTTACTCTTCCAGGGGTACTATAAAGCTGATCTTATCTCTGATATTTGGAGAGTGATAGAGGGAACTAAGAGGACATAGAAGGATGGGATGAATAAGTTTTAATGAGATTTCCTTGTGGTATGCATTTATTATTCTTGTATTTATTAGTGGGCATTTATTTGAATATGAAAAGCAACCCATTATAAGACTGAGGAGATTGAATACATCTCCTTTGCTCCACACATTGTCATTCAAAACTGTTTTCAGTTATGTAGAAGTTGAGGGGTTTTTTGTGTTTGGTTGTGGTTTTTTGCTTGTTCTGGTTTGGGGTTTTTTTGTTCCTGGTAGGAGAAGGGAAGAGGTTGACAAGTCAGGAATAAAGAAATATCTAAGAGATACATTATTTTGAGATTTTTTTAGAACATACTTGTGTGCAAGGCACTACTAAATAGCTGTGATGTTCAGCATTTTTCCCTTATTGTTTTTAGTATTTACATTACTTTTTCAGTTATTTGAGTTTATATTTACTAATCTTTGTCTTTTCTTAAGGAAATCCAAGTAGCAGGAGGGAAAGAAACATTGGATCATTTTGAAAAGTAGTATTTTCAGAATAGACAAAAAAGGAAACACTTCAACAGCACTTGAAATATATAGTGCTGTAAGAGGTGTTGACTGTTCCAAATTCTCATTAGTCTTACGTTTGCTGCCTAGCTAATGTCAAACTGACCTAGCTAATTTTATTGTAATAGGTACTGAATCAGTGAACTGACTGGTTTTAATCCAATGCATCTCAGATTCACCGCAAATATCATGTACAAGCACAGTGATCTGCATGTTTTCAATGCCCTGCCCAGTTTTTGATTTATTTTCACTTTTTAAGGATGATGGCGGTTTTTAACAGAATTCCAACATGCCCATCTCTCTCATGATTAACCTATACATTTCTAAACAATGAAGGCTCATATACATTAATTTACAATTAGATTACACATATAATTAGAGTATACGTAATCAAGTATATCCAAACAAAGTAATACCTCACATTTTAAAAGGAACCAGAAGCTAATAGCTTAGGTGAAGAGACTGTAGAGGGCAGTATTATACCCTCACCAAAAAGGTCTTTCACTCCAGATGTTTGGCAATCTGATTATCAAGTCCCTTACACCAACAGAATGACTCTATTGAAGTCAAGGAAATTACATCAGTGTATAGGCCCAGTATTTCCAAATCACTGCATAAACTTGACAGATAGAAAATCAATAGCACACAATTCAATCATATCATTAAGCTGCTTGACAGAACGTATATATGAACAATTGATGAACCAAGTATTAAATGAAAGGGTTTGGCACTATATGACTAAGTGTATAATTGATAATTATTGATTGCCATATGAAAACATCAAAAAGCATTCAATACTCTGGAGAGAATGCTTCGAGAGGTGACACAGAGCATAAATGAAGGAGAAAGGCAGGCTCTACATATTATCAGAAGAATGTATTTAAAATAAGTCGTCTGTAAGTCCTTTGCATATCCCCTTTTAGTGTGTGTGCATTTTTAGCTTATTTTTGTGCTACTTCCAGAAATGAGAGAAAAAAAAATCCTGCTAGTGCAAATAGATTTAGAAAAGTAAATAGAAAAAAAAACCACCATTCTTGTCAGATTTGATTGATAAGTTCTCAATTTGAATGGAGTAAACTATGCATAATATCGGTGCAAAGTAAAATGATTACTTCCATTTTGTTAAAAAAAAATAGGGCAACATTTTTATAAGCACTTACTTTAATTACAGAACAAGTTATTTCACTAAAAGAAAGAGCAAGAAACTCTGTCCATTAAAACAAGATTACCTAATGACAAAGCTACAGTGTACTGTGGACCAACAGGGGTCTGCAGGCTTTGAAAGACAGTTAATTCATTTGACTTACAAACCACCCATATCCATGAGAGGAAAAGGTGATTTGATCCACTAGCCTGTAAAAGCAGATGTTACTAACTAGTTTCAAGGAGCAGAAAACCCTGCTGCAAATAGCTGGGGAGCACAGAAGGAGGTTTAGGTTTCACAATAAGGAGTTTATCCATTTCCTCTCTCTGCTGCATTGTGGAAGTGAATTCTACAAAGTAAGAGTTAACAATTATTTCTGACTTCTGATAAACTCCTTTCTTGTATGATATTTATCAAATTTTTTGCTAATCAGAGGAAAGAAATGATGTTTTCACTCCCACAAGGAGCCCTATCAGCCTGGGAAGCTGTTGCCCTACCTGGTAAGTTCTGCCCCCATCTTGTTCCCATTCTGGATCTGTGTGAGCACAGGTCAGCGGCTGCAAACTGCACCAGAGTAGTGAGGGCTGAAGACAAAAAGGAAACAGTAGAGGGATACAAGAGAAGCCTTTTTTTTATCCATGCCATTTCCTAATTCTGCATTTCCATGTGGTGTGTGCACGGCTATGCTGACATAGTGGAAAAGGCCACATGGGAGTGGGAGGAAAGCCATGGGCAGGAGATGATTAAGTGTCTGTGGCACTAAGTGTGAAATCACATGCTTTTGGAGCCTAATGTTCTGTGTCTGTGCACAGACAGAATTTCACTGCCTTTCATAAGGCTTGACTCCTAAAGATCAAGACCATGCCTGAACTCTGAATAGCACTAAATAACCTTCCCTTATGTTTCTGACATGGGAGCCGAGAGAATTGACTTGGTCTGTGCCAGTCCAGATCACTCGATTTTCTCCAACAGCCTACTGTGAGATTCGAGCCTCTCCTTTTTTCCCAAATAGCTGTGTAGGTAGCATACAAGCATGTGAAAGCTCCACACTGGTGCCCTCAAAACTACTTCCTTCCCATATTTCACAAAAAATATTTTCCCATGTCATTGTGGTACTACATTCAAGGACGCATGGCCACTCATCTTTTACAAGGGCTGATTAGCTCTGGTGCAGGATTGTGCTGCTGCAAGGCCTGTGTCCAGACTAGGGCAGCCTCTGCTACTTCAGAATGACTAGCATTTCCCTCCCCTTGTGCAGTACAGACCGGCATTGAGCACTTCTGTGCAGAGAGCTATGGGCTGTGTAGATCGACACAAGCAGACATGGGTCAGGTCTTGGCTGCTGGAGGCACTTCCCACATAAAGACAGCAACCATGTTTGGTTTCTAGGACAGATGTTGTGTCAGGAGGCTAATAAAATTAAGCTTCAATAATGAATGATTAAGGTTAATAAGATTGTTAGTGGGGATGGTTATGTAGTTCCTCAAATATTAATATTTCTTCAGTTTTCAAAACACACCAAAGATAAAAATTATCTTTCAAGGTAGAGTCTTTTTAAATCTGTAAAGTCAAAATTTTATTACAAGGAAAACTATTTTCCTGTAGCCATAAACTGAAAAATCAGTACTTATCGTTAATAAAATGTTTCATTTGTTGTTCAGTCGATACCAACATTTTCATGAGAATCATGACTAACAAATCATCTCTTCTTTAGACATACTTAGTAACAGTGGACAAAAGCAATTATGTTTTGCCTGTCCACTGTAATGCTTAAGTACTATGCAATGAGAAAGAAACAAATGTATTTATAAATTAAACTTCATTTTGTACCTTATTCACGAAATGAACTTTATAGGGTGGTACTATAAAAATATTTTCCTTATGTGAAGATAAAAAAAGATATAAACATCTATTATATGTTTTCTGCACTACTTACTATTATTGCAGAACATAAAAGCTATTCTGTACATGCCAGCTGATGAAAATAGTTCTGCTTTTGCCATTTACAACAAAAATGGAGATGACCATACATGTTACTTTTCCCCAGGATGCTGAAATGTGTCTTTCATCCTTGCTACTGGGTCATTCCTTATCCTGGCTGCAAATTCACTCAAATGTTGAAAGTGTGCCCTCTAACCATTTAAGATGCAGTCCCAACTGCAACTTTACTATGCTTATCAGAAGGAAATCCAGAGAACATTTAATATGAAAAATTCTTGCCAACTTTCTGAGCATATCTAATTTTAAATTTTAGGCATGAAATAAGAATTAAAGGATGTCATAGCACAAGTCACAGTACAACACTAAAATAATCTAGGAGAGGATGCTCCGTTTGCTAAACAAGCTGTTTCTCATTGATAAACTTTGAGAAAGTCAGTTCCACTTTGGCACGCACAAGAAGAATACACATACAACTTTTAAATTACAATAAAAGTGTCATGTAAAAAGTTATGCAGCTCAGCAAGAACCAAATATAGGATTTGTGCTTTACACATAGTTGCCGGTGGTTACTTGGTTTAATTGGTAACTGAATATGAACAGCAATGGGACTTCCTAAGCCTAACAAAAACAATATCTGAATAAATCACCCCACAGTCTGGACTGTATCTTGAAGACTTCCATCTGCAGTTACCACTGCAGAGCTGTACTGAACATTAAAATCAGTGATACCCAATATGGTCACAGAGGCCACCTGTACAGAGCAGTTCTGAGGTTAAGGGTTAATTTACCTTTTAGGTGATTGTTTAACCCCTATGAGCCCATTAGGTGGAGTTTCAGTCTTCCCTATGACACCTCGGAGAAATTAGGAAGTACCTTTTTCCTGCTTTACAGATAGCCTTACTTGATCCCCTAAACAACCCTTTGCCATCACCACCACACTAATTGATTTGCTTGTGTATTTTGCTCATTATTCATAAAAAGCAACAGGTGACATTTTCTGTAATGACTGCTGCCTATTTTCCAGGATATTCTGAAATAGCATGAACCTGCTGACCATAATATTTGTAGAACTTAGACTGAAAAATGAAGAAAATTTTAAAAGAAACTCAGCATTAAATTTACATTTATCCAAATATCTCTGAGGAATTAATTTAGCATGCTGAACTATTTTCTTTACCTTCTCTGGAACTTTAGTATTAGAGGCCTTTAGAAGCAAAAGTGATATTGAGTTTATCTGAAATAGAAATAAAAAGAACAAGTCCCTATTTCATGTTATCATTTTTCATCCTGAGTTTGCCTTTTAGTTTCAGGCTTATATCAATTAAAGAAAAAGTAACTCTAATTGCTAAGTTTTATTTGACAGTACACCAAAACATGTTTATGGAGATTTTTGACTACACTATGAACCACTCAGGTTTGTGTAAAGCTATTTGCAGGGTCCTTTAAAGACCTTGAAAACATTTTGATGAATGTAGTCGGAACCACAAGTTTGTAATTAAAATTATACCCCATGTTTAAAGCTTCAAAATTTACTATGTGTTTAATAGTTCAAACCTGTAGAAGCGTTTTCCTGTTCCATGGAGTGTCAGAGGATAGTTTCTTATGGAGAATCACATAAGTGATTTTTTAGATATTTGTTATCATTTTCTCATAAGCTTACAATATGGATGGTGATGCTACAATTTAGATTTTTTTTTTTGAAGTGTCATAAGTAAATGTACTACCTTCAGAACAGATATGATTGCAAGGGAACTATTGACCATCTATTTTTCAGAAATAATACAAGTTGTTTTTATTAGAACAATTTTATGTTTGTAAATAGTATTGTTTTCCAACCTGACTTGAAAGAGGAATACAAATACCTGTTTTAGCAGAAGTTGTCAGCTTTTCTTCAAGGGACTGAAAAGACAACCAAATAAACTCTTTGACTTTACAGAACATCTTCCATAATAGTCTTTCTCTGATTTGCAATTTTCAACTTAAATATAATCAAATTTTAATATAATCTGTGCTTTCCTTTAAAATCCTCTTCCCATTTCCTTGTGTGACACTGGACACCATTTCTGCTGCTTTTTTTTAGGCAAGAAGTATGGATCATTCAGACCTTCCCTTGAACATCTGAGTTCTTCTAGGAGACTCTTTTCTCTTCCTTTAGTTTTCCCACAAGACCTCCTATCTTTCTGCCTCCACATACCACTGAAACTTAGATCCAAATGATTATTCTCATCTGTGCAAGTTAAAGAAACTATCTACTTGCTGTTCTTTTTTGCACTTTTTTGACCTCATATGTAACTACTGATATGCTCAATGAAGGCATGTTCCTCATGTGCTGCCCCAGCCAAATCCTGTTCCCACCTTTTCCTTAATGTCCAGAATAAAATGTTCTTGTTCTCATTTGTGAGACATAGATGTTAATCTGTTTTATCATATGTTTGTCTCTTTCTGTATTTCATGTCTGCTTTGGAGCTTGTATGTGTGCATGTGTGTGTGTGTGAAATAGACAAGCCATTTCTTTGTTTTAAAAATATATGTTTCCTGTTTCTGTTTGCAATATTTTTATTAAACTTACCAAAAAGGAAAATATCCCTGTCTAATAACTACCTTTACTACAACTCTTACAAATGAAAAAGCGATGGTTAGGTTGTCTATTGGGGGACTGTTTACTTATTATTACTGATATTAAGATCATATATCAAAATATTAAGCTATAACTAATCAGCTGTTATCCTTACTGCTTCCTCTTTGAGTTATTATTAATTTCCACATTTTAAAATTAACTGAGACTCTTATTATGTGTGGGTTTCTGATGCTTCCAAGTTGATCAAGTCGATCTCATGTACTGGTTTTGTCTTTTGGAACAGAATCTTCTTGATCTGGCCTAGATCCCTTCATAACAGCTAGAAAGACGTTCACAATAGGTTGACCTTTCTTAGCTGTCTTTTGCTGATCCTTTAATATACCATGACGCCAAAATCCAATGAAAGCTACTAATCAAAGTTATTGACTTCTGAGTATTTCACAGCCATTCAAGGTGTTATCCTGCAAGAAGCAGTTGAGTATAGAAGGCACTACTATTAATATATTGCTTCAGAAATGGGACAGTGGGTCACTGTAAATGCATGCATGCTCTTAAATTTGTTCGTTGTACATTTTGCACTAGGATCCTAATCTTATTATGTGTGTGTCTTTGTTGACATATATGCTAGCATTACAGCTGCAGTCTAGCTTGGATCAAGCAGTCCACTGAGCATGGTTGCCAGGCATGGTTCTAAGGTCAGTCCGCCAGATGATCTAGCCAGTATACGCTGCAGGTAAGAGCGGTGCCATTTTTGACACTTAGAGTGAGCTTCATTCCTTAAACAATGTCTTCACAGGCTTTGCGCTTGTGCCAGCTGAGTCACAGAGGAGTGTATAGAGAAGGACCTGTATTGCTGAGCAAAGGATAATGAGACAGTTATAACAGCAGGACAAATTCCTGCTGATGTGCGGTAAAGATACAGTCAACCTTAAGCAATTATTTTGTAGGGCATGAAAACTTGAGTAGCATGGATAGGAGTCAGTCCACGTCATGGTCAAGGGATCAGTAGGGTGGATATATCTAGGAACAGATGTAGCCAGAGAGACTAATAGTAAAGTCCAAAGAAGGAGTTAGGTACTATATTTAACTTGAAAGAGTAACAATAAGCTAGATATCCAAGACCAAAATTAAAGACATCATCCCTCTGAACATGCCTTCCCCAGACTTAGGATTACACTCTTTTTTTTTCTGTCCTGATGAGAGTGCTATTGGACTCAACAGCCACCATCTTTGCAGTGGTTGCTGTTTCATAAGTTCCAAATTCTGAACACACTTCTAGCTCTACTCATTAACGCATCCATTTATCCATAAGGACATCTGTATACCCTTATACTATCCTATAATTGTATGAACCTGGGAAAAGAACATATAGTAGCAGACTTTTACTATTAGTAAAAGTAGTAGGCAGAGGATGCTCAAAATTTGGGATTTAGGGAAACAGGGACCAATTGGTCACTGAAGTCCAACATCTGCTGCAGAAGTACAGAAACACTGTGATAGCTACAAAATTCAAGCATAACTTCTCTTTCTGACTCCCCTCGTGATTTAGAAATGCAACTATCTTTTTTCTTCTCTCTCCCTTCTTTATTTTGTAAGTCATATCTGCCTATAATCAACTATTCATTACAATGAGCAGATAAGCACAACGGTGTAATGGATAGATGTCCCAGCTAACTCTCATATGGGGTAGTCGAGTCTTCTTGCACTAGAAATACTCGTATTTTTCCTTCACATTGGTTATCTCAGCTTTCCACTGCTACATTATTGAAGCATTAATTTATAGAAACTTTGCCCTTCTAGGTTTGCTTTCCAGCCACACATCATAAAGTAGTTTTCAGAAGATAGTCATAATGAGATCTTTACAGATTGAGAAACTGAGTCCACGCAAGTCATTTCTTCAAAATTATTATGCAGTGAGGGATAGAACCCAGGTTTCCTGACTTAGGTTCATTCCTGACTAAGATTCATTGCTTAGAGCACTATGTAATGCTAAGTTACTTTAGGAGTAGTTACATTTATACAGTCCTAAAATTACACTCGGCCCTTTGAATGCAACCACGAGGCTGATGCGGTCCCCCGTGAAAATGAGTTTGACACCCCTGCTCTATAGGATGCCTTTAGATGGCAGAAAGGAACCAGAGTAGAATAGCATCTCCTTCTACTATTCATGTGTAATGTGTGCAGTCAACCTTTCCATTTTCTCATTCCCCAGGGGGTCCATCATCTCTCACCTCTTGTTTGCCAGACCCTACGCTAAGTAATGCTGCACAGGGCTAAGAGAAAAGGGAGAAAGAACTCAAGAGAAGGGCTGGCAGCTGTGCTGCACAAGGGGACTAAAGCAGACCTCTTTAGTCTACAAAGTGTTCAGCATTCACACTTTACATTTTAGAAGGAACTTTATCACGGAGACACTACAGGCAGGGAAACCAAGGCAAAATTATAATTAAAAATGCCTTCTCCTCAGGACATAGCTGAGTTTGTTTTTCATTCTGATATATTTTGACGATTTACTTTTTCCTGCAAATATTTTTTTATTATTTATAATATATGTATTCAATCTATGAACCCTCTTCCCTAAATTAAGCCTCACACCTTGAATCAAGCCACTCATATCCAATGTTTACAATTTGCCAGTTAGCAGCTGTATGAATAATGGCAATGATTGTTGAAAAAGAAATTCCTTTTGGGAGGAATGTTGAAAGGATAGTTTTCTAACAGAAAACAAGGGAAAGATGTAAATGCAGGTCCTAACTGTATTCACTACCTCCTATTACAGACATTCTGAGCAATTCTAAAGGTGCTTTTTATGCCTTTATGTTCTAATGTATCACTCAAAGGCAGAGCAGACTAAGAGGCTGCAAACAGAAATTTGATAGCAGATTTTTAACGGGAGTAGCTTAAAGAGATTATACTGTAAATCCACATTCTACCTGACATCATAAACATCTTCATATATGTAAGCATTAAATAGTACAGCTTCACAAATATAGGAAGGCTGCACTCTACCTGTCTTGTTAGGTTGCTCTATAGACTACATTTTAGATCTTAAGAGAACTTTTTCCTTTTCTCTTCTATTTCTTTTTTGGTAGTTGTGACAGAGTTCACTCAACAAATATCTTCAAATAATAATTTCTGTGCGTTGACAAGGGCTGTCCATAAGGAACAGAAAGTGGTATTATTGAATCAAGCTTGGATTAACTGCATAGATAAACACAGACCAGAGAGAAATTATTTTCCTATTACATTTTGATTAGTTTGTGGTTGTCTCCAGTTTGTAATTTACATTTTAAGAGAGTCTGGATTTCTCTCTGGAAGCCTCCTTGACAACATTTGTCTCAGCATCGTCAGTGGAGTACTGAGGTCCCAGATGGAGAATGATTTGGCTAGTGATTGGTGAAATCATTAAGATGGGATCCAAATTTGGAGGAATTGGGAATGAGGAAGAAAGTCAAGCTGGATGTTTGAAGACACTGATATTGGTATAGGAAGCACCTAAAGGTGATCAGTTTTATATGAGTGAATTTGCTACACACCCTTTTTGCACACAGCATATAGTGTTAATTTACTCCTCCTGCTTCATAGAAATATTTCCCTTCATGAAATGAAAATTAAAATTCTATTACATACACCTGAGAATATCTCATCCACATACTTTAACTATTATCAATCAGAGAGAATCTAACTACTGATATAATTCCTATAGTGGATGTTGCTGTTTTCTTCTGGACATGACTGGAAAACCACAACAACAAAAAAAAACCCACACTTTTTTCATAGCCTGTTTTCATCCTTAAATCTTTCTATTGCAAATGTAAAAGTTGTTCCATCTCTCAAAGTAATTCAATATTTTTTAATAATATTTAATGAGCTTTTAAACTTGTTAAGCCAGTGAGCTAGAAAGAAAAACATATTGTTTCTAGATTTATGGTATTTATATATTTTTTATTTACAGCTTACTAGAGTAGGAATTTGAACTTATTCTCCCTTCTCTGTTTGAGTGTTCCCCTCTTCTCTGAGTGTTTTCTCATCCTCCTGCTGGCTACTTTTCTGACTGGATGGAAAATGAACCAGTTCCTCAAATGAGAACTCACTTAACAGCAGGCAATGGAACCCTCCCACACGTATTGTCCCTGCTCAAAGAACACCACTCAAATCCCCCCAGACAGAACTGAACTTTGTTTTCTCACATTAAGTAGTTAGCTTTATCACAAGTTTGCCGTAAGAATTATGTCTACTGCAGCATTAAAATGTGACTAAATTTACTAAAGCTATAAACAGGCAAGTGTCTACAATTACGTAATACATATACACTACAATAATTTTTGGCTCATGCATCCCCGATTTGCAAAAACATAATAGATAAACATACATATATACACACACTCCTTTGCAAAAACCTCAGTCTGATCCTTCCCCTTAGAGATTCTTTCCCTGATCCATGGAACTGTGATAGAAAACAACAGCTCACAATAAATAATGATGAATACGTATTATCATTTTATGAACTACAATTCACAAGTTTTCAATGGCTTCCTACTTTAAAACAAAACAAAGCAAAAAAAAAAAAAAAAGGAAAAAACACAATAATTAGACTTGAGATAACAATAAGCTATTCTTGACCTAGGTGGAGCCAAAGAAATGTTAGATGAAAGATAAAATTTTAAATCAGGGAAATAATTGAATGACCTCTGCCTGAAAAACTGTGCCATAAATTATCTTTGCACTCTGTGGAAAATTCTCCTTTGCCTTTAGAGTAAATCAGACAATTTTCAGGCCAAACCAATTTTCTAAATCATAATTAGACAAGAGGCTAAAATAGGTCTTTGTAATAGAAGTGGGTTATAAATTTAACATGATATCCATAATTCATCCCTAAAGAAAGGTCCTTTGCATTCTGAAAGCTTGGATAATATAACTTAAAGAGCTGGCCTGCTAAATGGTGTAACAGTCTATCTTGCTTAGTTTACTTTAGAACTTTGATTCATACTGTGCTCAGTTCTTTTCCCAGTGGGAAAGCAGGATTCTTAAACCTCTTTCTCACACTTATTAAAATAATTCCCTCCTCACCAGGACATCAGCCTTGGGCATGCCCAGTTCTTTTGCTAATAATTTTGTCTTTTTCAGTCCTTAGACAAGTTCTGAATTATAATTGACTAGTAAAAAGCTTAATTTTTATATACATACACAAATGATGAAAATACTATGCTAACAGAGGATGAAAACATCCACTACCATTTGATAATACATTAGGCATACAAAGAAGACTGGGAAAGAGCAGCTTGAATATCTATGACATATATGTCAATCGACAAGTTTATGCTTGAAAAAAGCTTTACCTTTAAATAGTGTGAGTTGCAACATATATATTTTACATAGCAAAACGAGTAGCTCTTATATTTCACCAAGTAGTGAATTGAATTTTCAGGTTTCCTTCAATACCATGTCAACCTCCTGCCAATTAACATTAAAACTAATTCATTTACAGCAGAGGTTTTTTTTCATTGCAGTTTAATCAGTTTTTCAGGTAAACCAGAGAAGAAAGGAATGTTCTCCATAAACAGTTATCATGAGTATTCTCCAAGAATTTTGAGAAAGAATGTTGGCTCCAATTCAGTCACAATTTCTGTCACAGTACAGAAAAATCTATAATATTTTTATTTTCACAACATTGCTTCCATTGCTTCAGGTACTGGTCAGAAGTTCCTACAGTGGACATCACAGAGAGTTATCATGAAATAAATCTGACGAGCATTGTTCAAGGCCAGTATAGTTGCAATCACAAAACTACATAGATACCGAAGTCAAAAAGCCAGAGTCTTTTAGAATAAATTCTAAATCTGTCATTTAGCCAAATGACACGGTATTCCTCAACAGAGGAAATAATTATGCTCTCTAACACCACTGTACCAGCAAGCAATGTACTGACTGGTTCCTTGATGATGTATCATGTTTGAAACATTTGGCCAAAACCACTGACCACTTGCTTTGCTCTTGCAACAAATTTGCCAAGCCCATTCCCTTTTTGACCTCATTTTTAGAAACTGCGTTTCATCACTCTGGCCTGACTCTTGGCCACAAGCAAGTGTGGCCGCATGCCAGCATTGTTTGTCTCACTCAGGGTTGGTTTGAGAATGTTGAATCAACATCTAATTGAGCAGACAAGCTGTCTCTATTTGCCCCTATGTATCCATTTGTGGTTTTTCATCCCCTTGTGGAAAGCCTTTCTCATAATAAGGCTTTGATTAGATTGTAAGCTCTTTACATCAGGTATTGTCTTTCTACTAACTGTGTGTACAGATCAACTTTAATAAGACCCTGAAACTTGTCTGGCCTTTGGTCAATACTGTGATAGTAACAGATGATAAGTTTATCCATCTCCCGACTTTCAATACTCCTCTGTTTTCGCTCTACAACCCACTGAATGCTGCCACTGCTGCAGCTTTCCTTTCTTTCTGCTGTAATTGCCTTCCCTTGCTTATAACCTAGTGAATAATATATGTTCACATTAGAGTGTTTGTCCCTATGGGAGGACCTTCCAGTCACCTCAGTATTTTTTCAAACATGCTACTGTATGTGACACTATGAGATAAAGAAAGTAAACAACCAGACTGCAGCTTGAACGGGTGCCACCGCTCACATCTACAAATGCCCAAACAGAATAAAAGATCCTTTCTGGTCAGCACCGTGTATTTGATAATTGGAGCAGTATCTTGCACTTACTTTGAATCTTTTGATTTAAGGAATTTCCAGGACAAAAAAATGAGGAATATTAATGTTCTCTGGGCATTTTACATATGAAGAAAGTGAGGTCCTCTGAGGTAAAATGACTCATACAAGGTCACACAAGAAAACAGTAGTACAATAAGAAATATAACTTAGTTTGTATTTGTATCTGGAATTAACCCTATACATAATAGATGAAATTCCAGTGAAGTCAACAGCACCAAGATTTTACTGAGTATTATGGTTGCAGGGCAGGTCACAAAACGTTTGCAATTTTCTCAAGGTGAATTACAAAAATCAGGTAATGTGATTGCACACACCTACAAAGGCAGGAAAGTGTGCTTAAACCTAGAAATACGAAGGCATATGGTTACTAATATCAGAACATGATGTAGGGAATGTGATGCTTAGGTGAGTAACCTTTCCTTTATGTCACACACCATATTTGCCCCATCCTTGGAGGCAGTAAACCCAAGGACAAAGAGAGCATGGAGTAAGCCACTTGGTAATCTTATCATGTAGCTTCTGCAAAATATTCCCTGCAGTGTAGGATTGTTCGAAGTTGCACATGCTGTGTGTTGCTTGCTGAGCGAGAAAACTAGCTGCCGTGCACTGAGCTATATTGAAAAGAGAAAGAAACTCCACGACCTGTTAATAGCCATGCTGTGTGTGGTCTCTCCTGGCTACAGGTCCACATATTAGTGATCAGCTGTATCCTTTTCAAACTAGATGCTGTTTAAATTTTACTGATTGGTGCAATGGTTCTTCAGTCTGGGAAAGGGGCATTTTAAAAATGTTTTTCAACATCAAGTGACTCCTTTACATCTCAACAGGAAAAAAATCCTTCCTGTTGTATTCCCTCTTTCCGTTCTTCACATTGAACACAGATTAACAGTTAATTAAATCAAATGCAACACTCCAGCAAAGCTGGCTTTTAACTTCAATGTTACAAGCAATAAAACTAAAAGACATACTTAACAAGACTGTTTTAAAAAGTTGGTATCTAATGTGCAATACTTCAATATCTCTTTAGGAGCCTTGATTTTTGATAATGCTGAGAAAGTAAAATCTTCCACTGAAATTGGGTTGGACACAGTAGGGCTATGTTTTTTCAGCATCTTCAAAAACCAGGAAATCATGAACCTCTGATAAAAAAAGATAATGGGGCTAGTGTTTTATTTGGACATCTACCCTGAGATCATCCAAGAGAATTTCAAAGGATCACAAGAAATACCTGCCTGTAGATCTGTTATTAGGACCTCAGCTTTCTAGTGGCTGGTTTTCTTACCAGTCTGAAAAGCTATCAAGGAGCACAATGATGTGTGTAAAGTGCTGTGGCTTCACTACAGGAATATCTTCTGAGTAATATCTAGAGAAAATACTTTATTGACACACACAGATTTTTTTCTGGTCATTTTTCCTTTGTTTTGGATGGTGGTTTAGATGAGAAGAGAGCTAACAATTTAAAAATAGTAATATCATAAAAAATAACTGGGCAACTGGGGTTTTGTAGACTGAAATAAATATGTGTTTTTTTAAGGAATGGATTTCATATCACTGCATTTTTAAATGCATGGTTCAGGGAACACAGAGAAAACAATTAATTAAAGGATACATTAAAACAAAAGGATATATCACTGCCTACTGTTGGTATACAAATAAGTCACACAGAATACATGGTAATATGTCATGGAGGTGGCAGCTACAATTGTAGAAAAAGGACCAAGAAAACCATAAATGAAAAGGATAAACAGCCTTTTGATATATGACATCAGTACAAAAACCTATTTACAGCCATCTATCTTTCCTCACCAAATTACAAGGATCTTATACTTTAAATACTCCTAATTTTTTACATGGATGAAGTAATTCCTGGTTGCTTGGGGAAGGCAGCACAGCGTAGTGTGAAAAATAACATCCTGTGACATGCTAATGGAGAGAAAATTTAGCATTAATACTTCTTTTTAATGAGCCATAGTTGTTTCCTGTTTTGCTCATTTCAATGTTGCATCATAGTATGTTTTATGAATGTTTTTCATAAAATAATGTGGGACAGTTTTATATTTTTAATAATAGTGTGCTGAATTTGGATAGTTTCATTTGCAATTTAAGTAATGCTTTGTTCTGATGAGATCTCTGGAGGTGGTTTTGACATTTAAAAGTGATGTGAAGAGATTCAAAGTGATTAAAGCTGTCAAATGTTACCCTAATTGTGTGACTGCAATCTTTTCAGCCTCTTTCAATGAATATATACATTATACACGCTGCACAGCACTTCTGTTTAGATTGAGGTTTTTTATTAATGCCATCCTGATTGACAGAAATTATTGCAAGATCACAAGTGGAACTAAATTAGTTTGCCACTGCATTCAAGCAACATGCATAGCCATGAACTTCTAAGATGCAGTTGTCTGCTTAACATAGTCCCTTCTCCTCCCCACCAAAAACTCCAAATGTTATGGTAGTGACAGATGATATCTTTCACATTTGTGCAGTCATACAAGTTTGTAGGAATAAGAAACTTTTGGCCATATTATAATTATTTTAACCTTCAGTTTGTATTCAAAATGCTGCTTGACAGGTGATTTATTTTAAATATGATTCTTAGCTACAAAAAGTATCAAATGTACTCTAATTAATTATGAGCAAACAATCTTTTCATGATGGATATTTTATTAATATTTGGTATGTATTCATGGAAGCTGTAATACTTATTGAAAGCTTTTAAACCACTTTGATATCTTACAGATATTAATGTCTTAGCTATCTGGACAGGCAAAAAAGAGGTAGTAGTACTCCAATTACTTGAGAATTGTTTAGTGCTGGGTATATACTGGATGTTTTTAAGATAAGGTCCAAATGCAGTACAGCCTTCATAGATTTGTCTCGCTACACTAATAGGAATAAGGGGTAAAAATATCCCCTCAAATGAAGGGTTTCATTAGTTTTTTTTTTTATCTTACAGAATACTTACTGATGTTGCTGGTGTGGTTTAAAAACCTCTGTGTCACGATTGCTCCAGCAACCAGAATAAAATGCTCTGTGCTTGTATAAACCAAAAAGGCTGGTAACATGCAGCAAAAGTTAGATGGCTGTAACCATAATCCAAAGTTTTCTTGTTAACTACAATGACAATTATGTTTCTAAGGATTCTTTAGACAATGAATGAAGCATCTGCTGGCCTCCAGATTTTAAATGACCACACAAATACTGGTAACCTCGAAACTCAGATCTCAAATATCCTGATTAGTCATGCTCCTAGAAGAGCTAATCAAACATGTAGACTCCAAAAGAAATCAAAATGAACCTTAATATTGATGATGACAGCAGCAATTACTATGACAAGATTATTTCAACTGGAAATATAGTAGTGATGGCATCACACCATATTTTGTTCATGCCTCTCTTGTAGGTAGGATGACCACAGTGAACAGATGTAGGGGCTATCACATCTCTAATTTTCTGCATTATTTTTATTTTCATATAAAAACACCTAGAGAGACATTTATGTTGCGTGATTCTCAGCAGCACTAAGCTATGAGGTAAATAAAGCTTTAAAAATTGCCCAGCAACTGCTACAAAGAGATAGGATGTAAATTCTGCAAAGGAATCATTTTTCCCTTGTGTTGCCCAGTTAGATTTGCTTGCAGCTTTCTCAAGCTCAGTGAATCATTGTTATATGGGTTGCAGAGAATAAAAGAATTAACATTTGAAATGTTAAATGTTCTAGTAGCACATTATTATATTGCTTACTCATTGATGATGATTTATTTACAGCCTATTTTAATGCCACGTTTTGCATTGAGGGAATTATTTGTGTCATTGATACCTTTGGAATGAGGTACACTTTTCAGTCATGTTGCAGTCTCTTGACAACAGTGTTAAGAATTAATTATAATTCATAATTATAATGGTTCACAATAAAGCTCAAGTTTCGATGGCTTTAATGCCTGATGAGGGTAAGTAATAGAGTTGGGTGAATAATTCATAGTGAATAATTTATTCAGTGAATTTGCCAAATAATGTCTGCAAATAATTCTTTAGCTTGTTTGCAAGCAGTTCATTTTGAGTATTCCCACATTTGAAACTTCAGTTCATCAGAATGGACACATGGTCTTTATGGTGTTTTTCTGTCTCTGGTAGCAATTCTGTAACAGAGTATTTTTATTTACAGACCTGATCATTTGCTTTTTACAAAAAAATTTCCAGTATTTGCTTTAAATTCATCAATAAGGAAAATGGCTAAATGCCTTTACTTTAAAGACTAAATTAGAGGTATTTAGGTGAGTATTTTCAAAATTAGTTACTTTTTTGGACTCTTGTTTCATTATTAGAGAATTATTGTGGTTTTTAATGCACAACTCTTTCTCATAGTTAGCGTTACTTTACAGGAGAAGCTGAGGCTGGTATTGGCTGCCTGTAACTTTGATCGGGGTAGGGAGGCATCTGAAAAACTGCAAAATTCTGCCGTTAGATTTGAATTTATTGTGAGGCATAAAACACATGGGATCAGTAAGCTGATGTGGTTCAGCTAAGCTCAAGCAAACTGTGTCCTTCATCAATATTTTAATTGCCTCCTCGCTCAGCTGCTTGTCGTGGCAGCCATCTTTCACTTTATTTCACATTAATGGGTAAATAACTTGTGTTATCACTGCATATGTTGATTTATCTCTGTCACTCAGGCTGCAGTGTTGCCATTACATTACTCACTCCAGGCTGACTCTTGGAACCAGCGAGCGTGCAGGTGCTGGATGCTGCGCTGAAATGAAGCTGCACACAACTCTGCTGAGGAAGAAGCCGCCTCGCTGTTTCATAGCAGGAGCTTATGTTCTGAAAAGACAGCAGGCGAAAGAGAAAGATCTCTCCTCAAATTTTCCCCCCAGTTCTCTTTTAAATGAACATAAATCCACAGTGGAGTTTTATGTAACTCCACAGTGACAGAGCTTGCTGTTACGGAGCACATAAAAATGTAAGAAGAACCACACTGTGTTAGACCAAAGGTCCACCTTGCTGAATATTCTGTCCTAAGCAGCAACCAAGAGCAGATGTTCAGGGCGGAATATAGAAAATTCATAAGTACAGACAGCTTAATCCCTTCTCTGTTAGATCTCCCAGCTCCTGAGCTGGAAGTCCATTGAAAATTGCCACTGGTAATTTTCCTAAATAATCGCCCAGGCTGACAACTGACAAGTTTATGCTGCAAGAATTATTCAGTTCTCAATGGATTTACACCACCAGCACTCTCAGAAGTTTACAAATCCCTCAAAACTATTACATACATTTCTCACATATCTGAGTAATTTCTATGATGCTCATTTACAGAATTCATCCATTGAGCAGATCTAACTATCAAACAGCATGGTTCTAGCTTACAGACACTGCAAACTGCTTCATGATATAATTATAATAACAAAGATCAATGTGAAATCAATAAAGCTTTTTAATCTTCATTGTCATTCACTCCTCACCTGTAGACAGATTTCTTGAAAGCAAGAAGACTGTTTATGCCATCTGAGGAAACTCACTTCAAAGATCCTTGCATTCCAAGGCTGCTTCTGTATTAACAGCTACTCATAGTTTGAACAGAAAACAAATTTCAGATACAAAAATAAAAAAAAACCCTTTCCTTGCTAAACATATTGTTTATGCTCTACTGTAAAATCAAAATTCCTCTCACAAGGATGTGAAATGGCACTATTTTATTTTAGAAGTATATTAGATAATAACTAATCATATAATCTTCTGAATAACTTCTTAATTTGCACCCCATGTATAAATATGGGGGATAAAGATTCTCTTTTATGCTCTTTTATTCTCTTTTATGCTCTCTTTTAGCTGGAATAATAGAATTCATATTTTGTCCCAGCAACATCTACTAAGTTTTGGAGCCGGCAGGATAAGACTATGGTGGTGATTATGAAGTCCTGCCTGAGGCTGCATGTAGTATAAGGAAAAAAAAATCCTAAAAGAAAAAAGAATTGTTCAGTTGCTACTAATGAACTTTTACTAGGTGTGTGTGTACTTCATGTCTGTTTCCTATACTTCTGTAGATGTGTGTAAATATTTACTTGGATGTGAAGACACTGAACATGGAACAAATGCAGATTTGGCTGAAATAGTATCAGTATGCTTAGTCTTTGGCAATGATACATTTGAAAGGGCACTACCTGAACTCTTTTACCAGACCTGTTGTCTGAGGGCCTCACTCACCAAAACTGCCATTCTGAGGTAAAAGTCTGACAAAGAAGATCATCCTTCAAATGAGGTCCGAGAACTTTAGAGGTTCAATTCTTACCAGTCATTGAGAGTTTTGCAGATCTTAGCATTGTCTATCACACAGGGGTATAACAGTCCTGATATCCTGCGCTTCCTAAGGTACAGAAGATCCATCAAATAAAATGCTAGTTTGGGCTGAATTTGAAACCTGACTTAAGGAAAAAAAAAAAAAAAGAACAAAAGAAAAAAAAAACCCAATTCTATATAGTTTAGAACACAATGCTTTAGAGAAATGAGAAAGGAGAATTTGGACAATGACTAATGAAATCCTTTCAATCTATCCTCAATAATATAGGAAATTTGATTTTTTACTAATACAGAACTAACACAGACTCTGTGTCACTGACAGTGCAGATGGTTGTGAGAATGTGAAGTCTATTCATTTGAAGCAAAACCACATCTTCATAACCATAATGCAGAAGAAGGCAAAAGAAGCATTTGCTACATATTAAACTGCATGTACATTTCAGATTAGCAGAATGTTCTGTTTGGGATGTTTTATTTGAAAAGGAGGTAGAACGAGAGACCTTTAAAATTAGATAGTTGATACTTTTGATATTAGATAGACAGTATATTGATAGGTAATATCAACGTATTTTCCAATACTTGACAATTTTTAAATTTTAGCCTGTTTTAAAATGAAAAATATACTGTCTGGAGGGATAGCATTTTGGAAGGTCTCTTAAAAATGTTCTCTTGGCTCTTATCTTTTTGCAATGACTACTTTTTTCCAAAACCTTTGGGGACAAGACTTCTTATATTTTAAGTTACAATATGACACTTGGGAACAGTCAACTGCTCCCAAATTTACTTCAATGTTTATGGTAGATTTTCAACACAGAATCACAGAATCACAGAATCGACTGGGTTGGAAAAGACCTCAGAGATCATCGAGTCCAACCCTTGGTCCAACTCTAGTCCGTTTATTAGATCATGGCACTAAGTGCCATGTCCAATCTCAGTTTAAAAACCTCCAGGGACGGCGAGTCCACCACCTCCCTGGACAGGCCATTCCAATGCCTGACCACTCTCTCTGTAAAGAATTTCTTTCTAATATCCAGCCTAAATTTCCCCTGGCAGAGTTTAAGCCCATGCCCCCTTGTCCTATTGCTAACTGCCTGGGAGAAGAGACCAAGCCCCACCTGGCTAGAACTTCCCTTCAGGTAGTTATAGAGAGTGATGAGGTCACCTCTAAGCCTCCTCTTCTCTAGACTAAACAACCCCAGCTCCCTCAGCCTCTCCCCATAGGTCTTATGCTCAAGTCCCTTCACCAGTCTTGTTGCTCTTCTCTGGACTCGCTCCAGCACTTCAATGTCTTTCCTGAACTGAGGGGCCCAGAACTGAACACAATACTCCAGGTGTGGCCTCACCAATGCAGAGTACAGGGGAAGGATCACTTCCCTTGTCCTGCTGACCACGCTAGTTTTGATACAGGACAGGATACCATTGGCCTTTTTGGCCACCTGGGCACACTGATGGCTCATGTTGAGCTTCCTGTCAATTAGTACCCCCAGGTCCCTTTCTGTCTGACTGCTCTCCAGCCACTCTGCGCCCAGCCTGTAGCGCTGCAGGGCGTTGTTGTGACCAAAGTGCAGCACCCGGCACTTGGCCTTATTGAACTTCATCCCATTGGAATCAGCCCATTTTTCCAGTCTGTCCAGATCCCTCTGCAGAGCCCTCCTGCCTTCCAGCAGGTCCACACTCCCTCCCAACTTGGTGTCATCAGCAAATTTGCCGATGATGGTCTCAATCCCCTCATCTAAATCGTCAATAAAGATGTTAAATAGGACTGGACCCAACACTGACCCCTGGGGAACACCACTAGTGACTGGCCGCCAGCTAGATGCAGCCCCATTCACCAGCACTCTCTGGGCCCGGCCCTCCAGCCAGTTCTTAACCCAGTGTAGAGTACACTTGTCCAAGCCATGGGCTACCAGCTTTTGCAGGAGTATATTATGGGAGACAGTGTCAAAGGCCTTGCTGAAGTCCAGATAGACCACATCCACGGCTTTCCCCTCATCCACCAGGTGAGTTCCCTGATCATAAAAGGAGATCAGGTTGGTCAGACAGGACCTGCCTCTCCTAAACCCATGCTGGCTGGGTCTGATCCCTTGTCCATCCTGAAGGTGCTGTGTGATTGCATTCAGGATGATCTGCTTCCTAACCCTGCCAGGCACTGAGGCCAGGCTGACAGGCCTGTAGTTGCCAGGGTCAGCTTTGCAGCCCTTTTTGTGGACTGGGGTAACATTGGCCAATTTCCAATCATATGGGACCTCCCCAGTGAGCCAGGACTGTTGGAAGATGATGGAGAGAGGCTTGGCAAGTTCTTCTGCTAGCTCCCTCATCACCCTAGGATGGATCCCATCTGGTCCCATAGACTTGTGAGGATCCAGATGGCTCAGTAAATCACCGACTATTTCCTCCTGGAATACAAGGGGCTTATTTGGGTTCCTATCTCTGTCAACCACCTCCAGAGATGAGTTGTCCTGAGGGCCACCTGTCTTACTGGTAAAAACTGAGGCAAAGTAGGTATTAAGTACCTCAGCTTTCTCCTCATCTTTGTTAACTATATTTCCCTCAAAGTCCAACAGAGAATGGAGGTTTTCCTTGCCCCTCCTTTTGTTGTTAACATATTTGAAGAAGGACTTTTTATTATCCCTGACAGAATTGGCCAAATTAACTTCAAATTGCACTTTTGTTTCCCTGATTTTTTTTCTGCATGATCTAGCTATTTCCATAAATTCTTCATAAGTAGCCAGCCCTTTTTTCCACAGTTGGTAAAGTCTCTTTTTATTTCTGATTTCACTCAGAAACTCCCTGTTTAACCAAGCCGGTTGACATCCTCTGTAACTCTGAAGTGGTTGAGGATGCTCTTCTCAGTCTCTCAGTTCTCTTTAGCTTCTGGTCACAGAAGAAAGACCTGAACAGGAAAATGGGGTTGATGGGTATGAGTAGGAAGACACTGAGTGTGTCAATCTCTTTTAAAATAGGGATTTCAAGATACTCTTGCTGATGGAGAAGAGGTGTGGATGTTAGGCTTTCTCTTTTCAAGGGAAGGGCTTGTAGACTCTTTATCATCGAAGGAGAGAGAATGGACACTAAAAAGCAAAAATTACCCATGTGTGCCCTAGGGCACCAGTTAGTCTGAGGAAGGTTCCAGGCTGAATGTAGTTTTTGTCCTGCTTATTCAATAGCAGAAATGCAGTCCATCAGCATGGGATACATGTAAGTACAAAGCCAGGCACTTAGGTAGTCATGAGTCAACGTTTCAGCATAAAGTAGGTTAGCTGCTGTCTCAAATATTGTTAAGAGTAATTTTAGGACAGTGGGAAGGCAAACTTTGTAAAGGAACAGATTATTCAGGGTTCTCTACAACAAATGACTGTAAAAAGTTTTCCAGACAAACATTTCACAGAACAGACCTTGCCTTCTGAAAGCAAGCCCACTCTGCAGACTGGAATCCTGGTGTGCTGTTTACTTATGCTGGAAATATACACTCCAAAGTATACAGTAATGCTATTAAAGAAGGGAAAAAGAGTAGGCTGAAAGGCTTGAGGGGGAGAATGAGTCTGTGAAAAGACAATATTTAACACTTATGGGTAGCATTTCCTTTTCATTGCACTTCACAAACATTGCCTGATTAATAATCTCGCAGCAATACACTGAGTCAGGTAGTACATTTCCTTCCTATTATTATCCCCAGTTGGTGGTGGTGGAGAATGTATAGAACAAGATGGGGATGGAAGGGACACATCAAGAGCTGTCTCAATTCTCAGTAGTATCCTAGAGAATTCTTCCTTATTATTTTGATTTAAGCAAATTTTAGCTTTTGAAATCAGAGCCCATAGAGTGCCTCATTAAGAACATTTTGCTGGCAGTGCTTCCATTTTTTCATTTCCAATTACAAGGCAACAAGTGAGTTCTTCTTTGTGTACGACAGCAATGCCAGTCATTCGTGTTTGCAATATATCTGTTGCTGTTTCTGTTGGTGGGGACAGGGAGAGAAAAGAGGCACTGAGAACAGGCAGTGAGTGGTATGCTCTCAGCAGCTGTCACTGCTGTCAATTACTTGGTTTTCATTTATAAAAGGCAATATGGGATCTTTAGCTTTTATAGTACCCAAGGAAGTCTGGTTGGTGATTATTGATTTTATTTGGTCCAGGGGAGCTGCTCACACACAGACTACAGCGAGTTGTGTGCTTCCTGCTGCTAGCTCTCCTGCCACTTATTGTTTTCAATTATTTATAAAATCCAAGGCACATCACAGAACAGTTCAGCATGGTCTCTGAGACAGGCTGCTATTACAGTGCTCTGTCCCTGTGCCTACCACTTTTGTAACAGGAACTGACATGAGCAAATTGCTCTAATGAGGTCTGATGCATTTTGAAGGCCCGGACAGTCAAAAACTATACAAAATCTGGTATAACCATCATAAGCTGCAAATGCCATGGTCATCACTTTCCCAAGTAACCACCACTATGTCACTGACTATCAGCAATTTAATGGTCCCTTCTGTGAATGACTCCATCCATTTTCTGGTTGTCCTAGCTTCTCTAAGTGCCTTGTGTGGATAACGATATAAAAAGACCTGTTTTCTTCAGTGAGAAAAATTACTTTGAGTCTCTCTCCTAAAAATGGTTCAGAAAAGTAAAAGCTTAATTGCTGGCAGATACTGAGGAAAAAAAAAAATGAAAAAGAAAAAAAGAGAGAGACTTTGCGGGGAAAGAGAACCAAGATGACATTCCTGGCCATTCCCACATTTTTCCTTGGAGCTGGAAGTTATGAAAGAATGAGGAGCTGAGCTCCTTAACATTTCCACCCTCAGTTCTGGGGGCTAAGAGGAGACATTACAGCTGCAGTCAAAGCAGGATGAAGGATCAACAAACCTTGAAGCAGTGCCTGTGATCCTAGAGAAGATCCTAGAAGACTGGCTGTAACTCAGCTTTTGTGGGAACTGTTATTACTCTGGAAGGGTAGATTTGGACTTTTAACTAACTTTCTGCTTTCTTTTTGTCTTAGTATGCCCCTGGCAGAAGAAATGCAAATTTAACTACATTTCCCTGAAATTACTAAGAACATACTTCTAAAATTTACTTTCAAAGTATATTTACAATTTTTATGTATTTTTAAATGAGTTCTTTAGCTCGTTAACTCTTACACCAAAGTTTGCATGTGAAGCAACCATAGAGAACAGTGTACAAGAATGAAAATATATTTATGGAAAATTTCCTGAAGTGGTCTGTCGGCTGCAGTCTCAAGTGCTTTCAGAGGCTTCTTTGTCTAAAGGGAACACACTTTTCAAATACAGCTTTCTTAGAGAGTCAGCCATTGGTTATGTAGTTCATATCATCTTCCCGGGACACTTGTACTATAGGTAAAGAGCCAGGTTCTCCTTCCTAGCCTCTGACACATTAAATTAGGTGGCATAAGGAGCCTAAACATATGAAGGAATGTGTCCCATATATTCTAGGTCTATGTATACTATAGGAAAAGAAACTAAGATACTTTCACTGGTCATATCAGTGGCACTTAACAATCAGCCTATATATTAAAAAAAAAAAACAAAACAAAAATCACAACAACAACAACAAACACACAAAACCAAACCAAACACAATAATCTTCTGCTTGAATGTAATAAATGTTTCAAATATCTTGTTAGCACTTGTTCATCCAACAACGTATTAAGTCAAATAGGAAATGCACTGTAAAAAGCATCATGCAAGGAGAGAGACAGAAAAGTAGCAGAATGTAAATGTCACAGTAAAGAATGAAGACAGAAGTTTAGACTTAATTCCAAAAAAAGTGCTTTTTGTGAATCACCTCTGTGACTTATGTGACGATTCACTCTGAGTACGCAGGGTCAAACTCAGACCACGAGGTATGACCACAAAGATCACCTTTCAGGGTCAAGGCTGCTTGTAACACAGTCTTCTGTTTTGTACAGGTACATCTTATATTCACTCTTTGCCTTAATTTTCATGGTCTGAATAAATTTAAGCAACCATTTTCATGACAGATGTAATGTTTTTCCTAAATACTTGAAAACACACCAAGAGCACAAACTGTAAATGTGTTAGAGTTGTAAGAGAATGGTCGTAAGAGAGAACACTCAAATGGTCAGGAAACATTATACACTTCTAGCTGTGATTTTTTTTTGAACTGTATTTTGGTTATTGTATTTAAGATAATAATCTTAGAGGACAGAGGGGAGTACTTTGATCCCTTTTATAGCATTTGTTGCAAGTGAGTCAGTCAAAATATTAGATACGAAAGATCTGTTTTGTGTTACAGTTTATAAATAGCTTATGTTTCTAAAGCCAGGTAAGTGATTCATACGCTAAATCTTTCTTTCCCAAAATATACCAGAAAGCTTGAAAATGGTAAAATAGAATTATTGTTTCCTCCAAAGAAAGACATTTTGAGCACAGGGATATATAATACTGTGAACTTTTGGAAGCTGAAAAAAAATGGAATGAAGTATATATAAAGACATTTTAGAATAATCATTAAAAGCAGTTTCAGTAACTAGGCCATTGATTTTATACAACATCTATATATTCTCATTAACACAAATACAGAAATTTGGACACCTGCAGAGAGGAAGGGCATCTTCCTCTCTGAATTCACCTGTAGAATCAGAGTCTAATAAATAAACGATGCACTTAGGGCTGCAAGTTATATACATTCACTTCATAGAATGAATAAATGTTCTAAAGAACAACAGAAAAGGAAAATTATTTTCTGATAATAAAGACCTTTTAACCTTAGTCAATATAGAATTAAATAAAAATTATATTCCTATGAGCATCGCTCCAATGAATTGGCGAATTTTGTATTTCTAGAAATTTAGTTTCCCTGGAATTCAATAGCAATAGTAACAGTAACAATAAAAGCAATAACAATAACATGAATCATGGACACATTTCTATAAATTTGTTTTTCACAAAACCAAATTTTCTCTCTAAAGTTCCCTTGTACATCTTCTAGTCATGAAGGAAATATTTCACTCAATATTGAAACATGCTCATTTACTCTCAAAATATAAATGGGGATTGAAGTGGAATTTTCTGTATATCACAGAGCAAAATTTGTGTAGAAAGCTCATGTAGTCTTGTAGACAGTGTACACTTGGATGTCAGCCAAGTATTTTTAATAATGTTGTAGAAGTAGTTTTGGAAATATCTAGCTAGACATCTATGATATTAGGCATCATAAGGTAAGTCATCCTTTATGAGCAGAAAGCTCCTATTATCTGGTTTTAGAGTAAGCTGAGTACATTAAAGATTAAATTCTCGTCCTGTCAAAGTCAATGGGGAAGTCAGTGGGCAAAGATTTCATCCTAATAGTTGAATCTGGAGTCCGTTAATATATTATGTGAAAAATTCTTTTAGATGAGGTTTTCACTAAGACAACAGGAAGGACCATTCAGATGTTTTAGTCACTTAGAAACTGTCCTTTATTGTGCAGGTAAACATTTGATTTCAGAACTCCCTTTTTCTCCAGAATTTGATCATTCTGTCATTTCCAAAGGTTTTGAATATGATTACTATTTGACCATAAACTTGACCACACTTGCTTGCTTGGGTCCTTAATCAAATAAAACTAACAGAACCTATATTTAATTCAGTATGCACTGAATTTTGAAAAGCTGTTGCTTTGATAGCCAGCTGTGGACAAAGAATTAAAAAGAAACAGTTATCATTAAGAGTATTCATTCCAAAGAAACAATCATCAGCTTTGGTAGACAGACAAAGCCTGATAAAAGTCTGATTCCCTTAACCTCTCCACTTTCTGACTGCAAATTTTTAATATCTACAAAATGAAGCTTTGTAATAAGTGGAATAATGAAATTCTGTCAAGAGCTCTGGAGTTTTCATAATGATTAAGCACACAGCTAAACAGGAAACCTTTTGTTTCATGTACTATACTATAATCAAACTTTCAGTAAATCATGTAATTACTGAAAGGTAAAACAGATATATGCATGGAAAACCTGAAAAATTAACTTCTGATTTAATTTTCCTGAGAAAATTCTTAAGACATAACCCTCCTCCATTTTTTTTTGTTTGCCAATGAATAAAGAAATAGTGATTAATTTAGGTGACACAACTTAAATATGCAAACCTTAAAAAAAAAAAAAAAGTTCATGGACTCAAAGTTAAAGTTTAGGTTATTATTTAGAATCCTATCAAAAATTAGAAAACCTCAGGACCAGCTTCTCAACTGCCATAAACTATTGAAACCCTACTGAAGTCAGTGTCAATGTGTGTTGGGGAAAATCTGGTTGCTAGTACGTGTCTAGTTAAGGGATTTTTTTCAGTCAGTAGAGGTTCTTATTCAGGAAATGAAGCAGGAAACATTTCATTAACAGTGAAAGAGAATAAACTTAGTAAAAAACAAACAAGGCAGAGTTGCAGGATCAGACATTAAGTGGGTGAAAATTGGCACAACTCCATTAAAAATAATGTCACTTTACACCAGCTGAGGATCTGGACCTTACTTCTTTAATTAAAGTTGATTCCAAGATATTAAACAAGGACTGTTATCAGGCTTTCTGGATCATTGTGTAGCTCTTACCTACACTATTTTAATCAACTGAGTTCAAATTGGTCTTATTAAAAATAGATTAGTATTCATCAATATAGGGAGAGAGCTTAATGTAAGACAAACATACCCTTGAAGCATAAAACTATTATCATTTCACTACATGCAGAGGAAATGTTCAACAAAATTGAGTGTCCTATTTGTGTGACAATGGAAGTTCAGATTAGAAAAATCTCTTTTATTAAGGCTATTGTAAAATCCAGCAACTAGGAAGAAGAATCATAACATTTATTTTAAACTGATGTAATTATCTTGTGACTTCCACTTTTCTTAAAAAAAAAATCATCCTTTTACCTTTGTTATTTTGGGAAACACTTAACAGTGAAGTCACTAAGACAGTAAAGCTAAGCTACATGTTTATGGAATGATGACCCAGCTGTTGCGTGTGTTTGGAAATGGATAATGCCCAAACTTTGCACAAGCAAAACTCTGCCGTAAGGCACTTCAGCACGATGGATCTACCTGCTGAAGCCTGACACAGAGAAGGTCTCAACTGAGCAATGTCAGTGTGATCTCTGTAGCCTAATCTGGGCACGCTGGTTTGGATATTACAGCCTCCCCACTGACCCCCGATTGCTCCTCACCACCCAGCAGCTGGATGTTGGCACAAGTTGTTGACAAGTTGTTTTTGTGAACACTCCCACCTATGCTTACTGTAAAAAAAACCTCCTGTTAACTCATATAATCTACTTGAACTGTTTAAACAGCAAAGTTGATTTTGCAATCCACTCCACCATGCAACAGCGAGAGCAGTGAGCTTCCTCAGAAGGACAAGGATCAATAGCTATTGGCAGTAACATCTGAAACCACAACAGCTGCTTGCAGAGTGAAACATCTGTCTATGGCCAGCATTCCATGGCCTCCTGCTTTCCTCGGCTCTGTGGCTGTAATGCACCTGAGGCCTGTGGGCTGCCTGAACAATTTAATAGACTGGACTAATCTTTTTAGAATGGATGAAGAGACATAATGTCAATTTGGTTCTGAGTTGGTCAGGTTAGATGTCTATGAATGTAAACCGTGCACTACGCATATTGAGGTGACTGCACTGTAAATACTGAGAGTATGATCTGGCCTTCTGGTTTTGTATCTCATTAAAGTGCATGTAATTAGAACCAGCCTGTTCATATGTTTTTTTAAAGACTTTTCTAATCTGGGAAAAATCTGGATAGTGTATATAGTCACTACTCTGTTTCTGGATTCACATGACCAGGAAAGACCAGGTCAGCTTTTACGAAGGAAAATTCGGTTTACCAGGGAACAAAAGTCAGCTCGAGGCCTACCCTAAATGCCATAGACTTCTTTCAGAATCTATTCAGAAGAATTAGTTCTGCAATTTATTATTTCGTTTATTTTATTTGTCCCTTGCTCTCCCCGATGCACAAAGATACAGAAGAATCTGGCTTTATATTTAAGTCTATAGGAACTCCAGCTTTTTAATAGGGGACCACTGGTTTGGCTTAACTTTTAGGGGCTCCCAGTTTGAACAGTATGGCAGCACCATTTTTATCCTTGACAAGACCTGGCCAGCAAATCTTCTCTATTGTTGCTCCATATCACAGTGAATAATTTATTCATTCAATTCAGAGAGCTATTTTAATGCAATGACTTCGGGAGGAGGAAGTTCTTTTTACCAAAGTAAAAAGTTAGGTAAAGTCCTAAAATTATAAAGAAATAAATGAAACTATCTCTTAAACTCTGCTGAACAAGAAGATTTTCATCCCAATGGATGTCTTCTCATACATTTCATGTAGCGCATACCATCAGTGCTCCCTATAAGGCAGCTATTTTTCGGCTAGAAAAATACTTGATACAATTTATATGGTTCAAATAGGAGGTAGGCTTAGATAGTGCATAGCAATCCAATTTTAGCCACAGGTAGCTGTAACTCTAGAAATGTATGTTTTTTCATTAAAAGACCTTGAGGGTCAAAGTCATGACTGAACAGCTCAAGACACGCGAAGATACAACCTGAGATAACAATAGAAACATTCGTTGGTGTACCATGATCTCTGATGCTAATAGGACATAGATCATGCACAAAACAGCAAACCCTGAAGAATTAATACACGGACATGAGCTGATAAACTGGAAAAACTGGGTTTTTTTCTTTCTCCAATATTCCCACTTAAAAAGATCATAAATAGATTTCAGTCATTCTTTTTACTGCATGTTTACTAAGTAATTAAATAAATGGAATTATGACGTCTTAAAATTCACTTAATTTGTGTGGTTAAGCCACCTTTCAATAAAGACAAGAAAATCCATTCCCAGGAATAAGACTATATTTTATCTGTATTGTAATATCTACAGATATTACAGTCGCAAATGTAGAATACATTTCTGCAGGTCTCAATTTGAAAGTGCGTTAATAAATTTGAGGAAAAATATAGTTTCTCTTCCTATAGAGTAGCTTATTAACTTACACTGTAGAATTTGAAATGTGATTTAAATAATAAATTGCAGAGCATGATATCTGGTTATCATAAAAACATAAAAGATATGCATTCTCTCTCTTTTTACTAGTATACAGCAAGGTAATGAGGCCACAAACAACAGCAAGAACTCCTCTCCTGTACAGTCACTCACTACCCTTTTCTTTACATAAACATCACTGAGATGTATACATCTATTCAATTCCTATACTTAATTTCAAAACTCAAAATCATTAGGAGAAAATATCACAACATCAATACCTCAGGAAAAAAAAATCAGAACATGAAAACAAGCGGTAATCTTGGGTTCAAGGTGACTTAAAGAATTGAAATCTAAAGTTTTTTTTCAAACAATTAGAGAACTGCTGAAAATCAGCTTTTTATACTAGTTAGGATTTATAACTCGTGTACATTATATTATTATTGAGTCTAACAGCACTTCTAAGACATTACGGTTCTTCATCCAAAGAGGGGAGCATATTAACTTTGCTGTGCTAAAATAAGTAAGGAACTAGAAAGCATTTCACATAGGCTTTGCTACATGCTTTTCTTGAAAAACTGGCCTTTCATCGATCAACCTGACACTTGTCTGTTACCTCGGATAAGATATCAAAGTACAGGCCATCCAAATAAAAAATAAGTCAATATTTCAAGGACAGTTTTCAGGGACTATCAAGAGATTGCAATAAAATATTTGTTGCAATCTGCAATCGCAGAAAGCTTTATTACATTTAATTACATAGCATAGACATTACTATTATGTTTGTTAATAAAAATAAAGTCTTAAACTACTGTTATTCATTTGACCTATAAAGAAGAAAAAAGCTTATAGCTACAGAAAACACCTTGATATTTAAGATGAAGTTTAAGATGAAACACATGTTTAATGTTTTCTTTTGAAGCAAGTGAATAACCATTTTACGTTGAGTGAAGCTGTGCCAGGTCACAAAACAGAAGTCAAAATACAAAAGGCTTGTGGTGCTATATAGTTAGCTTTGTTCCACCACAGGTATGGAAACATTTTGAGCCGAATTACACCCTAATTTTAATGAAATTGCATAGGAATAACTTAACTGAAAATTTTCATCGCTCTGAAATATGGATATTCTTAAATTGCTTCTGGTTCTAATCTGTTTCAGAAGTGTATGTTTGTATTTTCTAAACAGATTCCCTGCTGCGTCTCCCCCAAATGACTATATTTTAGAGACAGTTTATGTGCATGCATGAATTAGTGTGCATATATGAATTACTTACTATCAAACATTTGCTAGTTCAGAACTGTCCAAATTTAGGCTTTGAATCAAATCTGACACTCATTGGCACCTGGACAAGCATATTAAAGCACATGTTCTGTGTTAACACCCAATTTGGCTTTAACTTTGCATATGTCTCCTTCTATAAATTTCCTCCTATGGATCAGCTTCCATGAACACAGAATAAAACAACACAGCAATGATATTTCTTTGTTTCCAAAATACAGCAATGTGCCTGTAGATTACTAAAACAAAATGCAGGATAGATAATTTGCTTAGCTTTAGTTGCTAATGTACAATATATTTTCCAATCTCCTCCCATTTAGTGAAATTACTCCAGAAGAAAAATATATCTTTTTATTGAAGTATACTGGATTAAAGTGAATTATTAAAATGCATAAAACAAGACAGTAATGTATAATGTGGTTTATGACAAAATGTACTGTAACCTTAACTGTAATTATATCAAATATATTGATTTAAATTTCATAATCAAATTGTGCAGGTAACGATCCATATCTTTGGTAATTGCAAATGTAATTATAGTAATGGTATAAAAATTTGATGATGCCATCTAGATTAGATTGAACTTTGGGTGTACTTTAAAGAATATGCAGGGATTCATAAAAAATCAGTTTATATGGAACTATATCATAACACAGGACTGATGTTTTCCTGAGAATGGAGCTTAATCCCTGTTAAATACATGGCAGAAAAAGTTCCAACCAGGAGAGCATCTTCAAGTTTTAAGTTCCTGTTAAAGGATAGGACACAGTTGATGCAAGTCTTTGTAGAAGACAGCAACTCTGTTTTGTAAAGAAGCAACATTAAGTTTTTCCCAAATGGGCTTTTATGGCTCACAGCACTTTCTATAGATGCTAACAGCTTCGGTGCTCAAAAGTATCCTGAACTTTTAAAACAATGACCAGTAACGGTACATTTTGCAGTGTAGAAGGGAGAGTTATTTCATAGTTCTGCTCAATGCCCAAATAATTAAAACACAGAAAAAGAAAAAAAGAAATAGAAAAAATAAAAGCAAAAAGCAAAAGAAGAAAAAGTCAGTCCTTTATACGGTTTCAAAAGATCATTTATCCAAAATTATATACATAGTCTGGCTATGTTATCAAACTCTTTCTTGTGATGGCTATAGTAATGGCAAGCAGTGCCTATAGATTTGTTATGGTCACACATCTTTGTTTCAGAGTGAAAGACAGAAGCCCTAAACAAAATTTTGAAGATTTAACTATCTTCCCCTTTCTGGAGAAAAAAATTCCCTTTGTTATGTCTTCAGCTCACACAGATATTACTAATGTCAATATTTTCTATAAGTGTTTTTTTTAAAGAGCAGATTTTGGCTCAAAAATTAAATTAAATTTTTATCAACGGATATGACTTTTCACTTAATGAGAATTGTTTGGGGGTATAAAACCACAAATATTTTCTAGAATAAATTATCTCAGCCAAAATACTGCTGTGATAGAATTGTCCTTACTGAAACACATGTGTTCAATGCTTAAGTAAATTCAAAACCATATGAAAATGGTGCATGTATGTCATACTTTTCTAAATCTGCATTATTCTTATACCAAAATACTACAGCACAGTTATTGTTGGTAAAAACAGGTATCTAGAAGACTTTTAATTGCAGTACTGCAAATGCAAGTAAGACTAGTGTGCCTCAATTCTTGAGGATGTAGATTTAAAAAAATATCAGCTATACAGAGTTTTAGATTAATCAAATGTGTTTCTAGAGGATTTGGAATTCAAAGGATATAGTCAAAATTTGAATACGTATGGGCAGCAGTATGTGGTTATTAAATATTCAGTCAATTAGTTTTCTTGTATCAAGCACAGGAAGAAAAGTGTTTCTGTCACATAATCGTGCATACCTTTAAACAGCAAGGAGAATTATTCTTTAGAATTAAGAAAAAAAACATGGAACATGTCTCCATTTTCCAAGACAAAAGGTGGCTATATACTAATGGGGTTATTTTATTGTTTATTCTGGTTTTCTGCCTTTGTTGAGAGAAGATATATTACGTAGAGGAGGTATAGAAGTATGAATGCTTCGTATTGTTCCCTTATCTTCCCTGGATCATATCTGAACAACAACAACAACAACAAAGGTAAATAAAGAAGTTCAATAGAAAAGTCACTGTTCTACAAGGACAAACTGTTACTTTTATGAAAAAGTTTAACAATGAAAAAAAGCAATAACAACCTTTGAACAGTGGAGAAGGAGAGAAGGTGACAGGGAACCACATCTTTCATTATTAGTTTGCTCAGAACTACAACTGTGGTTTATAGTGGCTTTTAAGTAATTTTTTAAAAGTTTCTATTCATGTCACACAACATACCACTAACATTGATTTCTGCTAATACACACAAATGTTTTTCATATAAACTAAAGTCAGTGACACATTGTTTGGCATGATATGGCAGCCTATTTACTCAATTACAAATATGCTTTACACAAAACCACCTGTAAAAGGAAGTGATGGCCAGTCTCATGTCATAGGCCCAAAAATAGACCTAAGTAAGTCAGAGGACAGATGATGGGCACAGAATGTATGTCAGACATACACAAACCATGCAGTAGTATTCGTGCTGTATTTTTTCTTAATAAAAAAATGTAAAAAGCCAATGAGTCCAATATATGATAATACTTTTCACTTCAACTTCAAACTGTGCTTCAACTTCAACCATGCAAAGGTTCCCAGCTATAGTCCACCCAAATGTCACATTTTTTGGATAAGAGATAAGATATATCCAAGTCATGGGTTGCTTGAGTCTTGTCACAACTATGATTCTCGTCAACACAGCACCTACAGTGAGGAGAGACTAATTCACCTGCTAATCCCTCCTGTTTTTATCAATATGTATTCAGAATTTGTAACTGTTATGTAGATGTCAAAAGATTAAGCATGGCACTTGATAAATACAGAACAAAGAAATATGTACTTATTAAAGGTCAAGGTCAATGGAATTGTACAATGACGTTACTAAACAGGAGAAAACAATTAAAAATCATCTTATTTGTTTTATTAGCTTCTGAACAAAATAGATTTTTACCTTTGATATTTCTTAAAAGCTATGCCTATCTATATTCTAAGAAACTAAATAGGTACCTCATGGATATTTGTGAATAAATCCCTTTTTAAAAAAAAAATTAGCTTAATCTTCAGAGTAAATAAAATTATCAATTAAGATCATAGGACAAATATTAGAAATTCAATAGGAATTATAACATTCAGATCATCTTTTTCTGATTAGCAAAATAATCTTGTAGCTAAATTGATTTCTCAGTGAAACGAGTGGATTTGACCAGAATTTTCTTTTAACTTAGTACCAGTTCATTTCATCTTTTCCGCCTCCGTAAGTCAGCAGTTGTCAGAAGCATAATGTGTTTTTCTTGTGACATAATGCATTTGAATTTATTCATTTCTCTTTATTGATCTACTTATGAGCCTTAATAATGTAGAATTATCAGAATTTCTTTGTGAAGTAATAAGTAGGGTGCTTTTTTGTAGAAAGGCATTTATTTTGTGAGCCAGATGCACAAACTCTAAGAATATCACTAATTGAGACTTAAAGGTATCAGGGAAAAGAATTATGAAAGGAAGAAAACTGGCCCTTAAATGTTCAGAGGGAAAAAAGAAAACTTAAAAGTGAAAATTTCTATGCAAAATATTGATCATTTTATTAAATACATTTTGTGTGCAACACAATTGTGTGAGTCAAAATAAAGTTTTCTGTAGCTTATGCCAGAAAGAAAATCTTTCTTTTAGGAATAAAATCATAGCCCTCAATTTCTTCATTCAAAAGCTTTCTGAATGAAATTCAAGATTAGCTTTTTTTTTTTTTTTTTTTTTTTTTGCTGAAGCAGATAAATGATTTATCTGTTTTGGTGCGGTTGTCTCCTAATTATACTTTAGATAAAAGAATATTTTAACAGACTTGCATACTATAAGCAAATAAAACCAGACAAACTTATCTCAAAGTTCTTGCTGATCATTCAGTTTCACGAGCATTTTTACAGCAAGCTAAAATAGAAGTTATGAATACTATCCTTTCATTTCTGAGAAATGTTTAACTTCCTTAGTATAAAGCTTTTATTGCCCATTCAGTAGAAATAATACGCTGCTTCACACACCTTATAGGCATAAAGCTGTTGAAGAAGCTATTCTTCAGAATACTGTAATCAGCTACAAGACCTGGTTTCTAAAATCCACAGATGTCTCTCTCAGGCATAAATCCTGCTTTTTGAAAGATTAATCTAAATTATTTAAGCAATTCACTAGATATGTGCATTTACCCATATTCAGTGGTACTAATTTATTTCTGACTTTGGTTTCTGCAGCCCCAGTTCAATAAAATATATAATCACATAAGTGGTCATCAACTTGGTGAGTCAACAGGAAAAAAAAAAACCCTAGAGATGGTGCATAAGCACCTGAAGCATATGGGCACGAAAGCACTTTCATAATGGAAGGTATTCCCGATTTAAACTTTTGGGGGCTGAATCAAGCGTCTGGAGAGTAAAAGAAAAATGCATGCACATTGGATGTTCTGTGTTTAGACCTGTCCTGGTTTCAGCTGAGATAGAGTTAATTTTCTTCCTAGTAGCTGGTACAGTGCTGTGTTTTCAATTTAGAATAAAGTTTATAACACATTGATGTTTTAGTTGTTGAGCAGTCAAGGACTCTTCAGCTTCTCTCACTGTGCTGGGTGCACAAGAAGCTGGGAGGGGGCACAGCCAAGACAGCTGACCCCAACTGGATATTCGATATCCAGGGGGATATTTGATACCACATGATGTCGTGCTCAGCATATAAAGCTGGGAAAAGAAGAAGGAAGTGGGGATGTTCAGAGTTATGGAGTTTGTCTTCCCAAGTAACCGTTATGTGTGATGGAGCCTGGCTTTGCTGGAGATGGCTGAACACCTGCCTGCCCATGGGAAGTGGTGAATGAATCCCTTTTTTCCCTTTGATTGTGTGCACAGCTCTTGCTTTACCTATTAAACTGTCTTTATCTCAAGTCAAGAGTTTTCTCCTTTCTACTCTTCTGATTCTCTCCCCCATCCCACTCGAGAGGAGCGAGTGGCTGTGTGTTGTTTAGTTGCCAGCTGGGGTTACAACCATTACAAAGGGCATCAGTATAATGACTCAACTCAAATGTGAAACATGTTCTGTTGCTCTGTACACACTTATAAAAACTTTTACAGCTCACAGAGTATGATTGCGTATGGAATATTAACACCCTAAGAGAGTCTGAAAACAACTGAGGGTTGTTACAATACTGGCAACAAATATTATCTAATGCACTTCCTGGAAATAGTGAGAGGAGATAAACTTGGGATACCGTTAATTGTTCAGAGCCATGTACGTGCTTACATAGTCCTGAGAAAATAAGCAAAGTGTAATAGTTACAACACCATTGTCTTAACAATAGATACATATGCTCACATGCAAAAAGTTATTTTTCAGGAAGTTAACAGCAACATATGCTTACTGCACAGTGATTTACAATTGTTGTTTATAAGAATTTGGGGCTTTGCTCTCATTTATACACTTGACTTTCACCTACCAGTAAAAAATAATCCAATTTGTCTTTCTTTTAGTCAGAAACTAATTGGGTTTTAATTGCTGCCACTGGAGTCATTCTGATATCTAAATGCATGACTAGTGGGAGTTCCTGAATAATGAGAAGTGATAGCTACCATAAAAGCATTGAAATTACAAGAATAGAAATGGAAGCCTGGCTTTTTAATATTGTTCCTAAATGCATATGTTCCAATTTTTTATTTATTTATTTTGTCTCACAATTCAGGAAATTCTTTATAGTACTAATCTGAATCCTCACATGCTTAGCCCAAATCCTGCATGATATTGCATGTCCACAGTTCATAGTAAACAAAACAGAGTAAATTCATGGTACAGAAAGGCATCCAACTACTATCATTCTCAAGCTTTAAGGATTAAGAGTTTATATGTTTACTTTTGTGTTTTTCTGAGAGACAGTTTTGTGATTATAACACGCAGGTGAAGATAAATTAAGCAGTTGTGAGATAATTTTGCTACCTAACTACTATTACCAGAGCAAAATAAAAGCAAATATTATGATAAGAAGACACATTAGAAGAGAGAGGAAAGTGGTCATATGATCAAATGAAATTACCAAATTCACCTATTTAAAAATTTAGCCCAAAAAGGTTTAATAACAACAACGTACATAAAGGTAATCTTTTCTTCTTGCACCCTAGAAGGGGTGGCCTGTTCAGACTGGTCCTGGATTCTTCTTGCGCCAAGTTAATTTTACCACTTGTTTTGTCTCCCAAGACACAACTAAGAATAATCTGCAATGAATCCATACAAGTTCATCAGCATATTATTATGTTTCCAGAAGATACTAATTCAAATGGAAACCAGAAGATTTCTGTTACACTTCTGTAGTAGGCAAATGTTCTACCTCTTCCAAGATGTTTAAGAAGAAAAACAAAAGACATGTTTACAAAGTTCAGATTTCAAATATCTTCAGCAGTCCATTATTGTTTGAGTTTTCTGTTTTGATTAGACAATTTTTAATAAAAATGAGCTGAAAATGCAGCTGAGAATTTAGGTGGATGGAATCTTCCCATGTACTTCAGAGAGGACTACATGCTTTTCTGCTGCTTCTGCAATGCTTTCTCAGGGTTGAAGGTATAAATACTGTATTTATTTATTTATGCAATGTTTGTTGTTAAAGGATTCTAAGTATGAAAGCTGTACAGCACGAGCAATTAAGAAATTGGTTCTTCTATTGAGAAGCGTGCGATATTGAAGTACAAACCTGACTTTCTCATTACACAGTAAATCACCCGTATTTTTTAATTGTAAGGCTCTACACTTCCAAACTGACATGTTGACTTTTTAGCTTGTGCTTAGGGCCAAAATAAAGGAAAAATAAAAGCCAAATAGGATTACAGTTTTAGTCCAAATAAATGAAAGTGATTATTTTTTGTTTTGGCATTGCTGAGAAATAAAAATTACACATTTTAACATTGTAATTGTCTTTTAAAATACGCTAGGTTTTGAAACATAGAAGGTCTTACGGGTAAAAATATAAAGTGACAAAATGAATATTCTCCAATACCATATTTGAAATAGCTGGATAAGTAAAGCATAATTTTGCTATGGAAATGGGAATTACTGCTGTAGCAACACTATCGTTTCAGCAAAAACCTACCAATAAGTTACCACAGAGTCTGATTCACTGCTAAGTATTTTGAAGCTTTCCTAGAATGAAAGGCTGAGACAGCTGTAAAAATTGAGTCTCCACCAGTCTCGCTGATTCAGCAAGGAATTAGCCATGCTCAGGAAGTCCTTTAAAAGATACTCTATTCTGAGGCATCAAACCATGGAAATATGTGGAGCTACTGTAATTGAGCAGTGCAGAACACATGTCCACATATTAAATACTGTGGGTTCAACAGTAACACAAAATCTCTGCCTCACACTGAAGACTTTATGGACAGTTGATATTCCCTTTTAATGTTTCTGTCTTCACAGACTAGTAGGGACAAAGGATAAGTCCATGATTTTAAATCTTTAGGTTCAATCTTTCATAATTATGTTCACTTACTTTTTTTTTTTTTTTTTTTGTAACACAACAAAAGCGCATTTTGTGGCCTTCCAACAGTTCAAAGAGTGGGATGACCCTTCTCCAGGGTGCTTGTAAAGAAATTGCCGGTCTCGCATTCCTTCTTCTCCTCTTGAAGTGCTTAACCTTCTCTTCGCAGTTTGGCTCCAACATGTAATTATATACAATTATCAGCACTTTGATTGTAGTGTCCTCAGTTATAATAAGAAAAAAATTCTAACCTTCATCATCGTGGGGAATAAAAGCAGAAAATGTGAATGCTGAATGAAAAACTGATGAAAAGAAATTAAATAGTAATAAATTCATTATTGATTATGCAACTTCAGGAGTTATATACATATGGACTCATGCTTTTTAATACTTAGGAAGGTGATAGCTAATAGACCTTCCGTCAAGTCATTCCTATTAATGCTACGTTACTGTGCTGCACAATACAGCAACAGAAAGCAACTTTAAAGCCCCTATGGCACTGTCCTGGAGTACAGAAATTCTAGGCTCCATTCTCCATATGATAAATTTAGGAGGTGGAGAGTTATATTACTCTGATCAGTTCTAGTGCAGTCTTCATACTTTCAGAATTGATAGTATGTTTCAACATCTGTGCAAAATGCAGTACACATGTAATCCAATTTTAACACACATGATTTCATCACTGCATTAGTCTTTATAATTCAGTTATCCTCTCAGTGCAGATCCTGTGTTAGCAAAGTTCTAGCCTGCATGTTTGTAGGTAAAACAATTATGCTTTCAGCAATGCAGTGGCACAACCTGCACTCTCATTTTTATGAACTGAAGGCTACTTAGACTTTTGCATCACAGGTCCATAAAAGACAGTGTGCTTTATGGACTCCTCCAGCAGATATCCCTGAAGAGAGCAAAGTATTTTTTTCCTGAATGGACTGTGTATAAAGATGCCAAAAATCATTAGAGTATGTCCGGAAAACATTGCTGTAATTTGGCTTAAAGGATGGGGAAATGTGCCTTCATGGTAAGGATATGTGGAAAGTAATTTGCTAAGAAGTAGCCTTGATTTGGGGAGTCACTGATAGCATAAGCATGTGTTCTGTTCTGATCACAGTGTCTCAGTTGTCTGGGTGGTCTGAGCCAAGTTGAAGGTATCTGAACAGAAAGCATTTTCTGTGCTTTGCAGGAATTATGTGTCCTGCAAATTGCTTTTAAAATGGCCTTTTACAGGAATTTTCGAATAAGCATTGGAGGGTTTAGGAGGGCATTTTTTCCTAGTGTATCTGATCCTCTGGAATTTATAGACGTTAGTATTTAAACTTCACACATATAATTGTACTCAGTGGTTTTAAGTGAAACATTTTTCAGGAGGCGTTTCAATCTGTATGTTTCTGGAATGTATTCCGGGGTCATTTAGCACTCACAAACATAAGCTATACCCTGCTCATATGCAAAGACAACAATAAACCCAAACATACTCCCATTTCAGACTGGCCAGACACCAGGCAGCTTCACCTAAAAGCTGCATGGCTTTTCTGGTATTACTGTGGACTAAAAAGCTCTGTTTCTTTCACATTTAAGGCAAATGAAAAGATGGAAGTATACAAAGATTTTTTAAAAAATTTTCTGTTAGATTTATACTGCCAATTTATGGGCATCTATAAGTTCGAAAGTATTCTCAGAAACAAAAGCAAATTTCTCTTTATGTTCTTGGGCTTCTTTAATTTGCTGCCACCCATGTACTAAATAACAGTAAAAAATACTCTGTTTTCCTTTCTTCCAAAATGTTTGCCATGTGGGCGAGTGGATAGCTACTTTGAATGTTCTGTGAATTGTTTCCTTTAGTAAATGATGTCAAATCTCCATTAGGCAATATCACAATCACAGCTGGAGATGTCCAAGGTCAAGCTACTGCTTCAACTGGGCCATTCTTCAGTATTTTTCTTCTTATTTTGATGTATATAATGGCTAGTGAGCCTGTCTCATTTTACATTATATGGTTAAATACCATCTGAAATACCTGACCTGAATACCTTAGAATACTGATTATTCTTAGGAAGTACAGTAATCCATTTTTTTCCATCAAAACTTTTATATCTTCTAGCCTTGCTTCTTAATTCACTATGGCTTTGAGTCATAAAGTAGAAGAGTATCTTATTTCTCCTTGGGTGTTTGTTTACATTTCCTATTCTAGATAATTGTTGGTGACGATTTATTTTTCAGTTTTGATTTCCCTCCTTTGGAATGGATGTACACTATTGAAGCTATAGTCTTTTTCATCTCATATTTTGTTAAGAAAAAAATATCTATAGTACGCTTAGCTGGAATAAGATTAAACTGGAAAGTGAATTTTCTTGTTCCTATTTTTCCATCTTCATCTCTCCATTTTCATCTTCCATAAGAAATGCTAAAGAAGAGCTATACAAAAAGAACATAGAGCATGAGTACTGCCAAGAAACCTTTGGATATTCCCTCAGGCTCTTTCTTATATTTGGTTACTCCTCTTCAGTCCTATTTGCCTCAGATAGAGCTTTCATTTTACATTCCTACAGCTTTCCTGAGTGTTTTACTTAGACCAAAAAGTAATCAGGAATATGCTTCATTTATGGATTTTTAATACATAATCATATTGCTAACAAAACTTGTTTAAATACAATACATAGTAAATAGTCGTTTTCTCAAATAATTCAGCTTGGCTGACGGTTGAGTCAGAACCCTTCCAATTCAATATTTAATTCAGTGTGAATCGTTTTAGTATACAATTATGTTTAAATTATCAATATTATACCATGATGTTTGGTAATTTTGTAAGTTTCACATGTACATACCATTTGCCTACTTAAAAGTTTATCCTTTTTTAATAGCTGTATTAGTTGACCTAATGAAAGACATTACCTTTCCCCTGTGAACCTTGTGTCACATTTCCTTAGACCTTCAAGAAAACAGAAGTGGTGCTATTAGTAGTATGTTCTCAGTAGCTCAAATAAAAATTAGAGATTGGAATGAGCTCCATTGACAAAGCATCTTTGGCATGTACATAATTAAAGCAATGAACTACAATAGACTGAACTTGGATTTGCACATATACACACAAGTTTGCTAGAGGAACAATAAGACTTTGTTCCATCATTATGTTCTTATACAGGTGTACATGGCAGTGTCATTCTATGTGTTTTTCTGTAGCTTGTTAAAACACACTATTTAAACTACATAAAGTAGTAAGAAAATACGGTATTTTTCCAGCCATTTAAATAATAGGCATGCAACAGTCTAAGATATCAGTGCCTTTTGATTCTTTTATTTGAGATACCACCTTTGTTGTAAACCTCAGTCTACTAAAGTCAGAAGAATTATTTTCAATTGACAGAACGTGAAGGAAGAATAAGGCCCTTAGTTGCAGATTTCCCATCCAGAAGTGTATTAGTCTCTCATATTCACATGCATATGTACACACATAGACATTGATATGAGCATGTAAAGAGTCCATTTTGCTTTTTCCAGGTTCTGATTATACAGATGTTAATTTGCATATTTGGGAAAGGTAGTTTTCTTCCTGGAGAAGCAAGGAGAAAAATCATAAAACACATCTCATTTTATAAATCATAAAGCATTTATTCTACATGTTTTTGTCCTACAGCTGAAATAAGAGTGAAAAAAATCCCTTTCTCATCTGTCTCTGACATCAGTCACAGAACCGTTCACAAAATAAATGTTATTCCTGCATGTTAGCAGGCTGTGAAAGTAAGGCTTGAAATGGCTGCCTGATTACAACCTTAGCACCAACACCTCCTTAATCAACACTCCTTAACTCCCTCCAAATAAGCTCTCTATGATGTTATGATTTATTATATTGACTATCGCTTCTTTCCATTTTGCTTTTTAGGATCTCTTAGAAAGTTGTAATTTAGTTCCTCCCCACCCCCTGCTTTCCCTTAGTGAAGTGGCTGCCTTTGATTAGATTTGCTAGGATTTAGTTCAGAGAATTTATTTTTATTCAACTCCAGAAAAAAAAAGAAATAAAAAGGGGGGAAAAAAAGTGTGAGTCTAAGAGAATAGGCATTAATAGGTCCACAGCCAAAATAAACCAAAACAAAGTCCGCAGTATTAGATCTTTGATGTCATTTCCTTTAACATTTTGCTTATTACACAAAAGATAGGAACAGAATTTTCTCCTTTCCTAGTCTCTCAATTTACTATTTGAGGAAAACCTTGAATCAAAAAGATAAGACTTCATAGATTTTTGAAGCAGAAGAAGCAATTTATTCACTATGGTACCTTTCAGAATGAACAACTATTTCTGAAGAGTTTTCGACCAATTATAAAATGAAACATGTCTTCTTATTTTGAACAATATATTCTCCCTATGTGGAACAGATTACTTATACCAAAGGACATGTTTCTATTAATACCTAGTAGAGCCTAAGATGAGCTGCAGTACATCAAAATACTGTCTTAGAAATAAGAATATAATCAGAAAATATTCCAGACAATTACAGTCCTCTGCAATACATTATTAGCTGTAACCTTGATCTCTAGCCCTGTCATATAAAAAGTTTACCTGGTGGGCATATTATCATCTATCATTTTACGATGTGATTTTTTCACCCCTCAGATTCCATTGCATATATTGTTTTGATGCTTTTGAAACAGATACACAGTCAGAGAAACCAATTATCTTACTCCTTGCCTGCTAAGGATAAAAAATATGTTATGAATCTTAGCCTATAGGTGACTTACATAGCTATCTAAGGATGGGGAAAAGAGTTTAATACCTTTTTTTTATTCCATGCTATTTTTGTGACTGTCAGCATGATGAAAATGTTATTTGTTATTTGCTGAAAAAGCTCTGGTTCCGGATTGTAGTTATAACTGGTACTTTGCTTGAGAAATCAGCTTTATCTCAATCTACTAACATTTGGAGTAAGTGTACCAAATGCAGTTACAGAAACAATTAATGTGATACGCATGATGTGATTTAAATATACAGTTCTATCAGAAAAAATATTTACTTGCAGATGGCATTATGATGTAAAAAAAAAAAAATCATTTGAAAAAAATTCCAAAAAATACTACAACCAGGACCCCCACGTCCCTTTCCCCTACACTGTTCTCTAATAGGTCATTCCCCAGCCTATACTGAAACCTGGGGTTGTTCCTGCCCAAATGCAGGACTCTACACTTTCCCTTGCTAAATATCATCAGGTTATTCCCCACGCAACTCTCCAGCCTGTCCAGATCCCTCTGGATGGCAGCACAGCCTTCTGGTGTGTCAGCAACTCCTCCCAGCTTGGTGTCATCAGCAAACTTGTTGATAGTACACTCTATTCTCTCATTCAAATTGTTGATTAATATATTGAATAATACAGGCCCCAGTACTGACCCCTGAGGCACTCCACTAGATACAGACCTCCAACTGGACTCTGCCCCATTGACCAAGATTCTCTGGCTTCTTCCCTTCAGCCAGTTTGCAGTCAACCTCACTACTCGGTCATCCAGACAGCACTCCCTCAGCTTAGGTATAAGGATGCTGTGGGAGACTGTGTCAAATGCCTTACTCAAGTCAAGGTAGACCACATCCACTGCTCTGCCATCATCCATCCATCTCGTCATGTCCTCATAAAAGTCAATGAGGTTGGTCAAACACAACTTCCCCTTGGTGAAGCCATGCTGACTGCCCCTAATGAACCTCTTATCCCTAATATGCCTTGAGATGGCATCAAGGATAAGTCATTCCATCAGTTTCCCAGGGATGAAGGTGAGGCTGACCGGTCTATAGTTACCCAGGTCCTCCTTCCTGCCCTTTTTGAAGACTGGAGTGACATTTGCTTTCCTTCAGTCCTCAGGCACCTCTTCCGTTTCCCAAGATTTGGCAAGGATGATGGAGAGTGGTCCAGCAATGACCTCAACCAGCTCCCTCAGCACCCGGGGATGCATCCCCTCTGGACCCATGAATTTATGGATGTCTAGATTGCCTAATTGCTCCCTAAAGATTTGGAAAGAGATTTACTTCCCTGTGGGTCTCTGTGTTGACCTGGCTAACTACACTGGCAACTTTCAAAACTCCTTCTGAACAAAGGGTCTTCTGCAGCAACTTCTCTTAACAAGACTACATTTTCTTGCTTGAGAATATCAGTTCAAATCCATAAGGAGAAAAACCAAACCAAACCAAACCAAACAACTCTTATTTTTATAAGAGTGGCAGAAAGTGATAGAAGGTCTAGATCAAATAGGCAATTGTTTCTTCTCACGACAGTCTGCAGTTAGTCAGTTCCTCCCAACAGAAAGAGAAATCTCACCTGATTGAACTCCCTTGTTTTAGCTGTTTATTGTGGGGGACTACGGTGGGTCCGTGGGTTCCCTGATGGAGGGCATGGGAACAGAAATTAGCCTTGAAGATATTAAGGCCTACCCGTGAGAAAGATGGGAGTAAAGAAGCATCTAGAAATATTAAGGTGTACCCATGAGAGAGAAGGGAGTAGAAGAGTAACATTGGTGATAGTAAAATTAGCCAATGAGATGTTACTGCTGTAACATGTGACCAATAGTGAAGAGGCACATGGATGGGTAGAACTGTATAAAAATGAACTTGTGGCAATAAATGGCATCTACTACTTTCATCCTGGAAGAACTTGGTCGATGTTGTTTGTCCATCTCAACCACGACAGTTTATCAAAGAGTAGTTACACCCCTACCTGCAGATGTTTTTCCTATATGAATATTTGTATTCACTATCTTATCTGCAATTACCAACACTTCTTCTAGCATCTGTATGAAACATGTATACTTTCTGTCTATTTTCATTCATATAGTTAAAAATAGGTGCATTAGCTAGCACTTTTGGTACTGTACCACTTGGAAAGTCAATTATGAGAACAGGAAAATAACATAATCAGGAGTACTTCTTTAGCATTTAGAATTAGCCAAAGGTATATCCTCATTTTCCTTCAAGGCTTAAAAAGCATGCAAACTCTGGAGATAAGGGAGTATCCAGAAAGAGAGAACTATAGATACTTCAGGTTTGATTCCATATGTATAAAGTTGCTCTCACATTGTCCAGATATTAGAATATTTCGATAAGTTTATAACATTTTCAATAACACATAATATTTGGATGCATGACACCAGCTAATCGTTCTTCAACCCCTTTTACACATTATTTAAACGTGCTGCATTTGATGCTTTTTGCTCAACCCTCCGTGGAATTTGCCCACCCTTCACGGACATATCTGCTAAGGGAAACTTTTAATGAATTGCAAATCAGAAATATTTATAATGCAGAAAGAAAGGCACTTCAAGTTTTCCTGAGTAAATTACATGGAAATGGGTCAATTACATAATAAGAACAACAATAATAACAAAATGGAAAAACCTTCACTATCAGTTTGCGATACAAAGTGTCAAAGTGACAAAAGCTAGAAAATTCAAAGATGCGTCACAGGCGAGATACAGCCAAGATGCAGATATTAGAGTCTTAGGATTAAATTCCAATTATGAGTCTTCTTTTGCAAAACGACTTTCAGAATTCTTAGTCACCTACTTCTATGAACTCCCTGTTATTGCAGTAACATCAAACCATTGTAAGAAGAGCTCTTTCTCCTTCATGACAACTACATTTTTAACCTGCTAACAGGCTGCTGTGTGGTGCGGTTGGCATTTCTTTGCCAAATCTGTGAATTGAAGTCTAAGATCTAAGCTTTGATTACAAACAAAATAAAAATTACAAAATAAACATGTTCACTTAGAATGGTGCACATGTAAAAATGAAATAAAACAATATCTTGGGTAGGATGATCCTCAGAATATTTCTCACCATGTACATAAAAATGAGAGCAGACTTTGAAGATTCTGACACCATATAGGTGTCCTTCAAAACCTTTATTTTTCTGAAAAGGAGACATTAGATGAGAGATTGCTTTTCTAAAGAAAAGGTTGAATATTATTAGAAGGGTGCTATATTAAAAGGATACATGAAGATGATCCTTTCTGCTTAAACAAACCAACAACCTTTCCTTCCTTATGCCACTGCTTCTTCCACTCCTCCCATCTGACAGCAGATTGAGTAAAAGGAAGAGCCAGAGAAAACACCAGCAGGTCTTTGGGGCACTGGTTGAGCGGTGAGAGCTGACAACCATTGTCCTAGCTTGAAGAGGAACAGTTCTGTTTAAAGAAATAGATAATACACATAACCATCTTCTTCACTCAAATACATTAACTGCTTCTAATATTATAGACTCATAGATCAGAACCTTGGAAATAGAGAAAGCTTATGTGCAATTTGGCATGAAGAGAATGAACTCAGGAAAAGGAAGAAAGAGGGAAATAAAACTGCAAGCGAATAAAAGAAAACCAGCAAACATGCCTAGAAAAGAAAATAAACCAATAAAAAAACTAAACCAGAAAAGATACTGAAGTACAAGCACAACAGAATGATGGAATTACTCTCAAAGATCTATAGTAACCGGGGGTAATGTGCCTGGGAATATCAGTCTTGCAGGCAGATGAATCTACTCACTTGAAGGAGTCAGAGAGGGGAAGAGAGTCATAGGCAACAGGGGATCCTGAGAATAACTTTTTCAGTGGAAGGTTCTGTTTCTTTTTACCTCTTTGCAATCAGAAAGAAAGAGAAATGGAAAAGAAAATGGCAGACAACCCAAATGTGTTACCTGAGGATTTATAAATGAATGTGAAGTTAATGAACTTGCCTTTGCATTTGACTTATCATATGTATGAATTAGGTAATATTTGCACTGACCTGTTAATGATTGTAACTATGTAGATGAGGAAAGATGGTAGCTGATTTAGAAATTTCTATATTAGTATTATATATTAATTGGCTACAAAATGTAAAGTTTAAACTACCTCTCACCAGTATAGCAAATGAATGATTTCTATGTGCTCACCATTATCAATAGGATTTCAAAGCCACATAGCAATTAATGCTATGTCAGACAAGTTAAAGACCTAAATATACTTTCTGAGAAGAAAGTGATATCTTGCTCATCATTCACTCACCTAGTAAAACAAATTGCAATGCTGAAGGCTGTACATGTGACCTATTACTGCATATATAATGGCTATCATTTCTGTTCTGTACAGATGATGAATCAACCTTTAAATCAATTTTTTGCAAAGCTGAGTTGAAAGCAGGCATAAGATAAAAACCTGTCCATCAGTTTCAGATGATACACACACAAACGATGTTGGCTGGATTGTCAAGAAAGCCTTTAGTGTTTACAGTACCGTGCCTGAGACACCATTTTAAACTACTACAATGATTTCAAATGTTCCCTAGAAGTTACCTGTATATGACTTCTCTTCAGGGTGCAAACTGAGAATATCACAGAATCACAGAATGTCAGGGATTGGAAAGGACGTCGAAAGCTCATCCAGTGCAATCTCCCCGCCGGAGCAGGAACACCCGGATGAGGTTACACAGGAAGGCGTCCAGGCAGGTCTTGAATGCCTCCAGAGTAGGAGACTCCACAACCTCCCTGGGCAGCCTGGGCCAGGCTCTGCCACCCTCACTGAGAAGAAGTTTCTTCTCAAATTTAAGTGGAACCTTTTATGTTCCAGTTTGTACCCGTTACCCCTTGTCCTATCATTGGTTGTCACCGAGAAGAGCCTGGCTCCATCCTCGTGACACTCACCCTTTATATATCTGTAAACATGAATGAGGTCACCCCTCAGTCTCCTCTTCTCCAAGCTCCAGAGCCCCAGCTCCCTCAGCCTTTCCTCACACGGGAGATGTTCCACTCCCTTCAGCATCTTTATTGCCCTGTGCTGGACTCTCTCCAGCAGTTCCCTGTCCTTCTGGAACTGAAGGGCCCAGAACTGGACACAATATTCCAGATGTGGTCTCAATATGCCAGAAGCTGAGCCAGCACCTTATGATGGTCATGCCAGAACTGGCACATCACCATATTTTCAACAGTGTATTGCTGCTCTCCTGACAGCGGTACCCTGTGGTTTTGCCTTCTTAGCCGCACACATCAGCCCCAGAAAGCCACCCCCAGACTGCAACGCTGCTGAAGAAGAGCCTGGGCAGTGGTTAAAGCTCATCTCTGAAAACACACCCAACACATGCCTCCAATGCAAGTAGTTTTTGGTATATGACATGAAGTTGTTCCCCATGATTGGACTACATGGAAGATCATCTATTTTTTCTATATCATTGGTGTACTTGGAGACTTTTAGGGGTTTACTCAAGTGATGCACCAGTGAACTATTTCATAGGTTTTCATAGTTTGTAGATATATAGAAAAACTAAGACTCTGCAGTACCAATTAAGAGAAAATTAGAAAACAGACACAAAACTAGTTGCCACAAGATACATTAAGGTATGAGTTTACTTAGTGCATAAGCTACTTAAGGTGTAACTCTATGCATACTTTTAGTTTTAGACTAAGGCCTTTGGTTTTATCGTTTATATATTAATTTCAGCCATCACAGTTCTCCTTTTTGACAAGGCTTGAATAGATTTGATGATTGACTTTTAAAAATTTGGAAATGTAATAGCTGAAAAAATCTGATGGTGCAGAATGAGTTTACCAATACTGCTCTAAATGCTCTGGACACTTCATGAAGACTGTAAATTCAGCACCTTTCACAGAAAACAGATTTGTTCAATGGTAAATACATTAGTCAAAGCTTAAAATGGTTAAAGTTATTTAAAAAAAAATACCTGAAACCTTGTGCACTCAGATTTAGCCTGAAAAAAATTTTTATAGCTAAGTAATAAACAACTCAAAATAGGTTATATAATAAAAGTGCTGACACCATCTTAACTACATCCTAGATTTGCAAAGAGCAATGCTATAATGAGTCAGACTCATTGTGTCAGACTTGTTGTGCCTTTCACAGACATGGTGTCATTTTTAGAAGTACTATACTGCTGATGGTCCGCATTTGCATTACATAAACTTTCATGATGAAATATCTTACTGTTTCATCAGAAAAGAATGGAACAGAGATCAGTTTTGTTTAATTAGTTCTGAGTTTGCCTAAAGGCTTCAGGATCCAGAAATTTTGCAACCTTGTTTTTACAAATTAGCTGTGAAGTGAATCTCTCTTTTCTGTTTCTCCATCAAGGTAATGTGTTTTGCTCACGTTCATCTTTTTTTTTTAATTCCTAATGAGCTGTTTCTGATAGTCAGCTGCTTTTTCTGCTCTATAGTTCACCAGGGCACCATGTTATCTGCATTATTCATGACTGGAACTGTGTCATACCTTGGTTAGAATCTAAACACAAAACAGTTTCTGGGCATAACTCTATGCCTTCTATAAAAATCATGAATTATGTAATGCACAAATCTTTCCACAATAACATCACTTCTTTTTCTGACGAGTTGGCTATTTTTATTAAATATTGCTCATCTGCCATATGGACTTCAGTACTCAAGCTACTTATAAAAGTGAAATATGGCAATACCCTCTGAATCTGTAAAATAATTTTCCAATTAAAACTATTTTAGAACACCACATATTAAAAAAAAAAAAAATCTGTTTTTGCACATCAATATCAAGAGATTTTTTTTAGTCACCAAAACACTACACAAATACCCACATTTGTAGTCGCTTTTCATAGAATTAAACATGCCTCAGTGAATAAATTCTATCATTGTTTGAGAAAGCTACAGTAGCTGCAGCAACTGCAAAACAAATGTCAATAAAGAAACAACGACAAAGCTCTTTATTCCTGATTGCTAGTTCAGATGTTACATATGCATGCTGTATGGGGTTGAAATGAATAGTATGTGATGTGGAATCGTTTTCTAAACTTTTCTTTTAGACTTGTTCTATGATTAACGTTGCTGAAATTAAGGAAGAAATATATGTATATATATGTATATTTCATATGAACAGGACGATTTGCCTCCAGGAGGAAAATATTTATACGGTTAGACAGGTATTTGGTATGATGAATTAGAGACATCCTTCATGATGGCATCTAGCACACTTCATGCTGAAGCATAAAAGCATGATATGCAGCACACTGAAAATCAGCATAAGCAATAGTTGGTAAATAGCTACAGAGTGCTTGCTGTTTTGACGTTCTTTCACTGAATCCTGTATATGATGCTCTGTATTTTAATAGTGTTCCTTAATAATAAAAAAGTAGGGTTGCCTTCAGAAATTTCCTCCAAAGGACGCTGATCCTATCATGTGTAAATTGTACTCCACAGTTATCAGCTGCATTTCCTGTATGTTGCTAATTCAAAGTGACTGAAGAAGTCATATTGAAACAAGGTTTTGCAACATCCCAGTCACAAAAGATCGTGTGCTAAGTCAGCATGAACCTGTCTTAAAGTTTTGCTGTGCCCATACAAAATCCTGCATAGAAATCAAGTCCCCGCTTTTCCAAAAAAAAATCCTGATTGTGGGAGAATACACAAAGATAATCAAAATTATAGTCTCATGAAGTTTGATAAATAATTAGAAACTGAGCTGATCTTTTTCCCATGTTGTCCTCACTTGATTGCTTCTTCATAATAACACAATGAAGGTGTAAAATGTGATGAGAGGAAAGGGATGGTAGTTCTAGTATGTCCCAATGTCTAAAATGCTTAATTACTGTGTGCTCTCTCCATGTTGGGAGAGTTACTGACTGGATTATCTGTAAACTGGATAATTTTATTCTCCTAAACTAATTGATAACTTCCCTTTACTGTCTTGGGAAGCCAGTGAATAATACAACAGCTTCTGAGAGACACTTGTGTGAGTTAAGCAAGGCAGAAGGCTCTGATGAAATGAGAAACTTTTGAAACAGAGAAGTATTGCTGATGTAATGCATGTGGTCATTTATAAGCCTTGGTCATGTCACTTTGTTTAAAAGGTACTGAATAAACACATTTAAATATGTCTGTAAGACTGCAAGCATCATCAAATACTTCCAGTAAGATCCTTTGCACTGTTATTAAAACACTTGATCAATGAAATAGAAAAAAAATATACAAAAAAACCTCTACAAATTATCCGAACCTGAGCAAAATTTTAAATAATGAAAAAGGTCACTGGTACTGCATGATCCTGTTTGCTTCGGAAACTGAGTATAAATAGATAATACACATTTTAATAATGCCACATATTAACGAAGAAGCATATTTTATAGAAAAAGTAACCATCCAAGAAGTAGTAACAATAAAGAAGGATTGGCATTACGAGAGATAAGCGGCTATACTTGATTTCGCATAGCAAAAGGCAAATGCAGTATATATGTAAAGGAGATCCTTGGGTCAGCATGTGCCATTATTTCACACTAAACTTCAGCCCTTCAGAAACACTTTTTTATTGTCACTGTCCTCAGTTAAAAAAGGATTGTACAGTTCACAAATAATGCAGATAAAACACATGTAAATGCTGTTTTACTGAGGTAAATAGGTAAGGTAGATACTGATTCATGTCTTTAATAAAGACGAGACAAAATGCACGCTCAGCAAGTACAAAGACTTGTCAAACTGTGAAGAGGAGACAGTACACTGGAGGGCAGGGCTGCCATCAAGAGGGACCTCAACAGGTGGAAGAAATGGGCTGCCACAAGCCTCATAAAGTCTGCACCAGGAACAGAATAGCATTGCCAGCAGGTGATGGGAAGTGAACAGTGCCCCCTTCTCAGCACTTTTAAGACTGCATCTGGAGTATCATGTCCAATTTTGAACTCCAGCAGAATGCCACAAGGACAGTTAAGGTACCGGAACACATGTTATGTGGAGGAGAGGTTGACAGACCGCAGTCCAACTGTGACAGTTAAGGCATGACCTTATTACTGTCTTCAGCTACACAGCAGAAGGCCATAGAGAAGGTGAAGCCAGATTCTTCTCAGAAGTGCACAATGTCAAGGATGGAGACAAATTACAACATGGGAAATTTTGAGAACACATTAGGAAAAAAAGCAGAAGGAGGCTGTCAAAACCTGAAACAGGGGTGGCAGAGTTGTTGTGGAATCTCCATCCTTGCAGATCTTCAAAACTCAGCTCGGGCAACCTGATACAGACTGCCTCTACTTTGAGCTGGGAGATACGGCCAAGTGGTTCCTATTGGTCAATTCCAACTTAGATTATCCTATGGAATTATTCCATGACTGGGAAATAGACATTACAGTTTCTCAAAAAACTGACTCTATTAGACCCTGTATCTCAGAATTACCACAATACATAAATACACAAGAAACCAAATGTTGACAATTGAAGACACTTCATCTGAGGAAAGATCCAGTTTCTGGAAGCTGGACCTAGATATTCAGTCTAGATACAACATGCCCATTTTTAACAGCACAAATGATTAACTACTATAACAAAAGATGTGGTGGAGAACCCTATTATTGCAAATCTTTAAATAAAGTTTAGATTTTTTGGTAAAGATATCCTGTTGTTCAAGTGGGAATTAATTCAGGGAAATCCTACTGTTTCATTTAAACAAAGGTCAGATTAGGTGATCACAGGGGTTCCTTCTGGCATTACAGAAAATGAATCTGTGACCCCTAAGTCCGTCTTCTACATCATAATGTAGATGACACACACTCCAATTGAGCTATCACTTTTTCAAAGTGCTCCCCTATGGACTCTCTCAGGACAAAGATAAAGGCAAAGAAAGCTTTTGAGCATGTGTGAATTGGAACTGTCTCCTCTGTCTTTTAGTAGAAAGGAAAATAATTTATGAAATGGGTAGATCTGAGGTCAGAGACTTTCTAGAAGCTAACAATACACATATTCTCCCTAACTCTCAGCCACTGGCATAGTCAGTTATAATTAGGAGCAAGGTTATTATGCATGCACAATGACAAGTCTGTATTTCTATCAACAAATACTATCAACAAATACTTAAGCTTTAGGGGTATCCTATCTTTTTTTTTTTTTTTTTTTTCCTTCCTTGAGACCTTGAGAAGCTGAAAATACTGACGAATGAAACATCCAGCCCCCAAAAATGTAACAGAAGCAGTGAACACATTTCTGTGGGAAAACAGAGAGTAACATAACTATTATGAAAATCTAAATATCACTCTGGACCAATTTCTGTTGAGCATTTGAGTTTAGATACTTGAACTGAAGGCCCACAATTTTGGATGCTTAGCAGGCATACTCCAGCTTTTTAAATTAGTTTAAGAATTTTCTTATAAAGTATAGAATTCAACATATAGAATGATATGCTAGAATTCTTATTGATGTATTGTCTTTACTGACCGTCATCTCTCGTAATATAGAGTGTGAATTCATCAGATATACACCTTTCACCTTTCACCATCTCACATGATTTTGTATAGATATTACCCATACACAGTAATGTATTTTAAGTACTAAGCCATTAACCTGTTATGGTAGAGCGTTGTCCAGAACTCCATGCTATCATGAGTAGTGCTATTGTAATAACTTACCTCAGTATGTTTGACTTACACAGAAAAGTTATTTAATAGACTGGATTTTTTATTAGGATATTTCTTTCTAGCAGATTGCACATGCAGTGATAAAGCCTATGTAACCTGAATTATTTGACAAGGGACCGATATGGAAATAGTTGCTGAGGGCCTCTTTCATCTCTTGAAAATCTCAAAAGAGACAGAAATGAAAAAGGGAAACAATTCAACTAAGAAAATGGTTGATAACAATAACATATATACCTGATTACAAGCAAATGGTCAAAAACTTAATTTAACTGTTTCTTATTGTCTAAATTTGATTTTTAAAAAAATAATAGTTTTGATTAGGATTTTCTTTTTTTCTACAGGAAAAGAGGAATTGTGTACAACTCATGTAATGTGATGGCAAATAAATAAGACTGCAGGTCCTCCAAGCTGGAACTCCCATTGTTAATCTTAGGCATTCCAAAGGGGGCTGCATTGTCAGGCCTTTATATTTGGAGCTAATAGAAGCATAATACTAGAGCAAAGCAACAGTGGAAGAATATAGAGTCCCCTGTGGCTGCAATTGAAGCTCTAAAAGCCTGTTTTTCATTTTTAAACTGTTCCTCTGGGCATAGGTAATGTTCAAAGAAGCATTTTAAAGAGAAAATGAAACTTTAAAAGCTTCAAAATGCAGTTGTAGGAAATCCAAGATGTCGTCTGTGACATCTCCTGTCTTACTGATAGTCTTATGGGAAACAGCAGCATTCAGGGCTTCTCTTGCTACATCACACTTCAGAAAAGGGTGGCCATGTTTTTTTAGAGGATCACTGCAACTTTGCAAAATCAAAGTCCTTACCATGGACAAAAAAAAAAAGAAAGACTGCTTTGCTTGAGAGAAGTTTATTCCAACTGCAAGACTAAAGCTTAAAGAAGAAATAAAAACAATAATTGCGGTAGTATCCAACATATAAAGCAAGTGACAACAGGAAGAACTATGTGTTCCAACTTGTAATATGATATTCTTACAATGAGTGACTACTATACGCAAGGCATATAGTCAGAGCTTGATGAAGAGCCAGTGACAAGGGCAGCACAACGGCACACAGATGCTTGGGCAAATATGGACTAGAAGTGGACAGAGATGCAGATAAATCCTTTCAGATCTTACATGTCTGGTTTCTGCACAAACCTAGCCAAATACTTCTGAATTTTCAATGACAATGTTTATCTCAAAATATATTTGTGATTAACTGAAGGACAAGGAACCTTGCAAATTTTGGAAGAATTGTCTTGGGAGTTCTGAGTAATTCTTGAAATGCATGAAAAACCTCAGAAATTAGAAACTTTTGCCATTTCTCAACTGATCCGGTTCTGAGACCATCCAGATTCTGCTGGGAACATTCACAGCACGACAGCATTCTCTTGTTCCTTTGGTACAGTTCATTATTCTTCAAAATCAACTTAAAGCAGCAATGTCAGTTTTCTATTTTTTTTTCATCTTTGTAAAGACTTACTTCAAGAAGTAAAAAGATGACCAATCAAAAAAAATTCACTCCCAGAGGAAATGAGAGAAAGACGTATTAACAGCATGATCACAGATGCCCCATTTCTTTGCGAAAAGATGGTGACTGGAACAAACTGATTTCTGTCAGTAAATCAAAACTGAATAAAGCAACTTTGAGGCAAACTCCATTTTAAACCCCTTTAAAATTCTTTTATGAACTGATCATTAAAGTCTTTTTCTTCCTAAATAAATCCTAATCTGTACACTAATACCTATACAACTGTAGGTATGTAAATGAAAGACGTTAGTCATATATGTTTGAAATGGAAAGGTGTCAGTAAAACTGTAAGATTAGCCACAAAGAACTAAAAAGTTGGGAGTCAAAAGCATTTGCTGCAAGGACACACCATTAAGGAATAAGAATTTCAAACTGAGATAGAGGGGTAAAATCCTCTGAAATACGTTTATCAGCGAATGACCCTGATCAGCTGTGTTCCATCTGAGGAAGATCATTACTGTAAACGTCAGGGTAGTGCAGGAGACAGGTTAAAATGGGTTTGAGATTATTGACGCTTACTTTTTTATTAAAGTTTATTTACAGCTGGGGATAAGAGAACGTAGACCCAGAAATATGGAACTTTTTAAAACTCCCGAGATTGTATCTTCGAAAACCTTTGCAAAACTCATGAAGTTTGTATTTCTTGCATTAATCCTATCTGAATGGATGTCTTTCAGATGCAATGCTCTAATTCTTTCAAATTTTTATATTTCAAAGTATTTTCATTTGATATGTTTTCTGTTGAATTTCTATCAAAGCCTGAGCCTTTCTTGAGCAAAGCATGTGTATATAAAGCTTTGCTAAATAGGGAGAGGATTAAATAAATGTAACGATTTAACTTCTCTGTCTGGTCAGGATTTAAAGGCCCTATCTAGCATATAGCTGCCTGCCCAAAGGACGGACTCGATTGGAATTACACTTTTAAACTTAAGAGCTCACCTGCAGCTCTTTCCTGTTCCTTTATAAATGTGAGATTTTCACAGTACAGACGCTGATGTTTGATGCCTAAAGATGTGCATACAATTAAAATGCACCCTTGTATTCCTGAAGGGATATATTCTCCTCTAATCAATTGGAAAAGATAAAAGACATCTGTGAAGATTCAACTCCTTAAATGTGAAGATTGCTTTAGGAAGAAAGTGGAGTATATTTATGCATAGACTGAGCTCTAAGAAATGGAAAAGAACATTGGTGATGGTTGGCTACTTGCAATAGCGAATTAAAAGGAAAGTTCTAACCACTGATTTCTAATGGCTTTTCTCTGCCAGCTGCAACTAAGAATTGTGTCCCAAACTTTTTTTATTAATAAAAATTCAAAAGAAGAAATGTCCAGATACAGATACATTTCTGTTCTGAAGAGCTGATGTAAGACTATATGTATTTTTTTAATAGTTTCTGAAGGTTATTTAGAGTTAATGGTGGAAATAAAAGATCATTCAAAATCAGATGTAGTAATTCAATACGGCTAATCATAGTAATCAATTTATATCACTGCCCTCAGCCTGAGCTGTTCTGTTGAGCCTCCATTTAAAATAGATAATGCTGTTTTATAAGTTGCATACCCTTTTGTCTAAAGATACAAAAGTATGAAGTAGGCAAGCAATTTGTGGTCCACTGGGGCTTGGAATGATGAAGGAAACAACTTTTTGAAACAATTTTCAATCAGTTACAAATGTAGAAAGACACTATAGAGTCTGTCAAAAATGCTGTAACACGGACAGGCATGAAGATGCAGAGTATGTCTGGATTTGGACCACATTTCAGTTCTGAGTTTTTGGAGCCCCGTTCATATCTAGGGTTCCTAGACAAGACAGAAAACTTTACATTTCTATGCCATTTTCACCATGAGTGTAAATTCTCCATTCAAAGTACACATCTAATTGCAAGAACTGACAAGTACATTTGCAAATACTGAAAGAATAACTAACTAACTCCATAACTATTAAGACAACTAATTACTGAGTTCTAGCTGGTTTTGTGCTGCTTCTTTTGGAAGCCAGTTCCAGAAACACATTATTCTAGTAGTTTAAAACTGTCTCATTTCCAGCTAAATACATTTACAGTCATCACCATTTTTTCCTAGTGACAGCATTGTCCTTTAGCTTACAATATCACTGCTCAATATTTACTCCTGCAATGTGTTTTCTAGACAGCAATCATATGTACTCACAGACGTCAGTTGTTTTGCTCAGCTAAACAATTCAGACACTTTAAATATTTTCTTGCAAAACAGGGTCTTCAGGCCCTTGATCATCCTAGCAGCCTTGCTCTCGACTTTTTCACTTTTAAGGTGACTTTTTGTGGACATTGGTACTGCTACAGAGCCCAGTGTTCACATTATGTCTCCCCAGGTTCCAATGCTACAGCAACAATATCTCAATAGCTGTGGAAATCCTGAGCTCAACCAATTAGAGTTCCCTGAAGCTTGTTCATGTCGGACCAACAGTGGAGATATTACAGAGGGCAGAGAACTAGAAGGTAGAGAAAGAAAAGTTCTAATATATTTATAATGTTAAAGAGATTTTTTTTTTATCATTAGCTTTACATACAAGAATCACACAATCACACAGAATCACCAAATGTTAGGGATTGGAAGGGACCTTGAAAGATCATCCAGTCCACTCCCCCTGTCAGAGCAGGAACACCTAGATAAGCCTCAATAAGGATAATCCAGCAACATTACTTACATCATACCTGAGTGGGGCTTATCATTTTACTTTTAGAATTTGAAGAAACACAGTCCAAAACATTTTGTTTCAAAGTATATGGCAGCGCCCATGTGCTATTTTTCATTCTCATCCCAACTCAGTGGGACCTACTTATTGTTGAGCCTGAGACTGCAGTCTAATATATATATATTTTGAAAATTCAAAAATGCAGATTTGATTTCAGATTAACTTTGTAGTCTTCTGTTATAGTTAAAGAAATGTTCAACCTGGGAATTTAAAAGAAGAATCCAATGTGGGAAGAAAGAAAGGAAAAAAAAGGAACAAAAAATTCTGACACTCATTTCAGTGGATTTACTTTTGCAGGAAGCAATTATTTTTGTTGTGTTATGGACAAAAAGACACAGTAGTAGTGTAGATCAGGCCCAAATGCAGTGATCCAGTATCTGATAAAACATATATCCTTGTAGTAGATAAGTATTTTTAAAGAAATACAGTGCACAACATATGGCATGATAGGTAAACCTATTACCATTTGATACTGAATCTATGATTAAATCCCTGGTTAAAGGACGAAATATTGCAGCTCTTGGATCACAGCAGTATTAATAGCTTCTTTTTCTTAAAAAAATACAATATTCTGTTCACAAATGCTGTAATACACTGGCATGTTATCTAATGATCTGTCTTTTAAGACAAGCCTCTGTCAATGCAATACATTAAACGATACAGTTGAGACCAGGGCATTTTTTGCCTGGAGCTGAAGGGAATACTACTTTTCAAGCATTACTTGAGACATTTCAGAATCACAGAAGAGGCAGTCGAGTTCTGAACTTTCTCAGCTCATGCCTCTTATCAAATGAGAAGAGAGAACTATATTTTTCTTTCTTGCATATGTCTTGTAACCCTCCAACTGTTTAGATTATCTGGTAGGACACACAAATCGATATTTTTCATGATGATAACATATCCACTATGTTCTGTGGATATTATCTTTTTGCTCTTTTTAAAAATAAAACCTAAAATTTCAGCATGTTTTTGCCCTAAGCAGACTCCTTTTATTAATTTCATTGATTTTTGTGTGGGTTATTTTAAGGCTCTTCAATTGCAGAATCTCTTTCAGAGAGCATAGTTTATTTATTTAGCAAACTGGGTGATGAGCATAGATACTGTGGCAATAAGAGCCAGGAACACTTTGCTAGTGTACTGGTTCAATGGTGCACAGAAACCACATCTGAGCTGCTGAGGGGCAGATCTTCAGCTTGCATAAATTGTCATGGCTCCATTGATATCAGTGTTACAATGACAACTTATAACATCTGAGGCTTTGCCCCTTAAGCCTGAGATTAATTCGATGATGCCATCGTCTGAAATTACTATCATTATTATATTTAAAAATTGTTTTTCTCAATTGTCCTACTGCCTCAAATTTATTGATCATTTTTTTATCTACATCATGACATGCATCTAGCACTATTTTCTACACTATAGGTCCTTGTCTTCTTACTGCTCCCAGTGTTTCAGCCTACTTAGCAGTACACACAGAACCAAGACCATTACATACCTGTATTTCAACTATTTTGCATCATTTCTGACTCTTTTTATTATTTTTAGTTTTACTTGGCTGCTAATTCCAAGGTTAGGTGTCTTGTGGATCCTGAAGTTGCACATTACTAAATAATAGGGCCAGGTCAGGATGAGGGAAGAACAAAGGAATTCTTTTGGATCTGACAAAGCCATTAAGGCATCTTTTGTGATGGACCCTTCTGTTGCTGAGTGTGTTTCTCTTCCACAGCTATCATTCAGTCTTGTGAATCATGCAGATGCCCATGACCAGAAGATATGGGATTCTGACATCTAACACATTTCACTGAACAGCCTGGAGGACTTCTTTGTTATTCAAACCAGGAGGTGAAAGACCAGCAGCCAGCCACCTGCCCACCAGTCACAGACACCTTCAAGTGACAATGGGCTGGAGTCAAAGGCTGCAGATGCTGAATGGCCAGTGTGCTTTCACGAGTTTATCAATAACTGCCCAAATCAAACCCTCTGAAAGCTACATGCCATTTCAAGGATTTCTGAAAGACATTCCATTTTGGACACTTAAAATGGATTTCAGATATTAAAAACAGATCTGCAGCTCACCAGAATGGATTGCATTGAACCAAACAAGTTGACATTAAAAATGCAAACAGCTTTCTCTATATTTTCTCACTAAAATTTCAAAAATAATAACATATTTGAATAGATTCTTTTGGAAGAATAGTGGTAATGGAAAGGCTATTTTTAATTAATAGTGTTCTTAATTGTTGTTTTGCCTGCCTTTGATGGGTAGCATATTATTCTCACATGAATGAATACAGACTGAATCAAGTATTTAGGGTGTAATTCAATCAATAGTAGTAAATTACTCAATGACTTAGCAGTGTTTTAAATGTGATCAATTGTTTTTTAGCGTATAGCTGTCAACACCAAATCACTACACATGAAAATATATTTCTATAAATACCAGAAATAAGTGTCTGATCCTGAAAACAAGTAGGCATGCAAATAACTAACCATACATATGTGAACTCAGGTTAGCAGAATAAGTCACAAGTACGGTTATTCTGGTACATATATGGGGAAGCCCCTGGGTGGTGACTGAAATATTGCATGATTCAGGGAAAAAAATCTCCACCACTTTGTCTAAGTATGTGATCAGACATGCTTATAATTTCCCACTGAAAAACATCAGTGATGTGGATTCAAGTGTTTATCGGCACTGTGAGCACTAACACTGAACAGATGTAGCCGTAAAAGCACTCGTTTCTTTTAGAAACATCAACCCAGACACCAGAGCCTGCTGTATTAGTACAATTCTTCATTAAGAACTGACAATAGGTTGATTAAAGCAAACTTGAATTGTTGCAGTTTGCTGTGAATACTCCCAAAATTATTGGATTATAAGAATATCTTCATAGACTGTGTATTTCTCACAAAGATAAAGAATTTATAATTCCATCTATAACAATGACATCGGCACTGAAATATATATAGCAATTGTAATAATAGCTTCAGATTAATGCAATATGTGGAGGTTAGCTACCAACAAAGATAATGGAAGTTGGCATATATCAGGTCAGCAGTTCTTCCACTTTCATCAGGGAAAAATGCCCACTTGCCTTGATCATTACCTTATAATTATATTTTAAATTTAGAGAATGTTGCCATGGTTAATTGTAGTGTTTAATCATCAAACCCCTCTGTTTTAATATTTAAGAAGCCAAAAATAAAATATGTACCAGAAAACTAGTTTAAAAATCAAAAACAAAGACGAGGTTTTGCTTTCATTAACTGAAATCAACTAAGCTCTTTTATCCCTTTCTTCCCACTGCAATAAAAGATGACCTGAGCCTCTGTTGAAACCAGCACAGTGTGATCTGAAGAACGAAAAAATGTTGATTGACTGGCACTGCATGAAATAATTTGAAATGAGCATAATCCTTTCAGGTAAAAATGGAACAGTGCACTGTTGATATATGTAAGAGCATGGTCCCTCCCCACTGCCTAGGGCAGGCAGCAGAGTGGAGATGGTCTGTAACGATGGCCTGGCAAATATGACAGACTCATTTTTTTCACACGGTTTTCAGCTAATCTGTAATGTCAGCCTCACACCGCTACGTTTTGTGCAGCTCTGCTAGACCTGCTGCTGCTCCTGCAGGTATAGGGCTTGTCCCCAGCGCTCTGCTCCCGCAGGGCAGGGGGTGCAGGTCTCACAGCATCACCCTGGGGTGTCCTGGGCTCCAGCCCAGGCCGCCAGCCAGTTTGACAGTGCCTACAGCAGCGTGTGTTGTAGGAAAAGCTGAGAGATGGTGCTGCAGCTGCTGTATTTTGGTAGCAGTACAAATTTTAGATTTAACAGTCCTGGCTGCTTTCGTGTTTCCTCCCGTATCGATATTACGGAAAAGCAGCGTGGAGGCCAGGGCCGGCACAGGCAGCATCCCCGCGCGGATCGCACGGCTGTGCCTGTGGCTCCAGCAGCTGCAGCAGCTCATGGCCCAGCTTTTGTGCGCATCTTAAAACCCGGAGAGGGGGCTGCAGATTTAGCTTTTTCTGTGCTTCAACAGCACTGTGTTTCTAGGTCTCCCCCTTGGCAGCTTAAAAAAACAGAGAAGACTTCAGGAGTCTTGCATTTTGGAAAGGTGATGCTGGCCATTTTTTCTATTTGAAGTCCCTTTGCCATAGGTAATTTCCTCAAAATCCCAGATCTAAAAACCATCTTTACCCACAGGGACAAACAAAAATACAGCTGAGGAACAGGAATGGCTGTTCTATTTACCCATTCAATCACTGAAATTATTGCATGTGACATAATCCTTTATGCCTATGGAACATAAGACTTTCCTTTCACAGAGGTTCACTAGTGTGCTGTAGAAACAATACAGTTTTCTGTGCTACAAAAAATATTGCTTGGCTTGAACCAAAATATATATTCTTTTTAATTTTCAGTGAAGTAAGTTTAAAAAATGCTTGAATAAAGAAGTCTTTTAACACAATCTTTCATTTGAAAATAAACATAAAAATAGACACATTGAAAGTACGTTTTCAATAATGCTTTGAATTTGAAAAATGGAACATCTCATGTAGAAAATATATTTTAAAAAAATTGTTCATTCTTGCACTTTTAAATTCTTTTCATAGCTGAAAGATTTTAGAATCAACTTGGATTTGCAAAACCTTTCCTTAACTCACAAGTTTCAGATCCAATTTTTTGCTCAGCTCAGTCAATTTTTCCTTGTAATAGTAGAAAATTGACTGGCACAGCCCAAAGCATATTGTTTTCATTCTCTTTTTTGCCAATTAAATTTAAAGGAGTTTCTAAATACCTTATTGTCTTGCTGCTTACATTCTTTCACATTGTACTTTGTCCTCTTTCCATTTTCCCACTTCTCTGTTAGGCATATGTGCTGTTTCTCTCCAGTTTAGCTAAGTTCTGTGTCAGTATAGCTGATTTATTATAGTGTAACTATAAAAAATTGGTATTTGAAAATATGGTTATAGAGAGATATATCTTAGAGGAAAGAAACACAACAGGATAGTTTGATAGATCTCAGAAAGAGACACAATAAAAAATATTATGCTGAAGTGAGGAACTGCTATTTTCAGCAGCAACTGACTCTGTCACTCAGGTATGAACAAGTAGCCAAAGCAGAGATAACATTTCTTGCAAGAAAAACACCGTTTCATAACATGGAAAATGTTTGTTCTGCTAAATTCTGTAAAGCTTATTATACGACAGGGAAATTGCATTTCACCAGTCTCAATCAATGCTATTCTCTTTAAGGGCCTCCGGTCTTACCCCTGGCAAAGATTTCATTGCAATTAATGTATTTAAATAGAGCCATTGAGAGTTTTCTTTGTCAGAGGACTTCAGGAATAAGCCTTAAGGCAGCTCTCTGAGAGCCAAAGGATAATAATTTCACTACATAGCAGCATATTTCAATTACAGTATAATTAAACAAAATTTTGAAGCCATGTCTGAGAACTGGTGTGATGGAAAGCTGAATCAGAAAGTCCTCAAACATTTCAACTGATAGTTAGGGTAGAATTTCAGGCTCAAGTCTGCACTACCGTAAGTAAAGCTGCATTGGCTGCTGATTGAAATGGTACATGGAGCAACTGCCTGAAGAGATCTCTGCCTCACTTTTGTGAAACAGGGTGATCAACAAATCCCATCCAGCTCCTAATGATTTCTCGAAGCAGTGAGGGAGCAACACACCACTAACAGATGTAGAACCTATGAGCTACCAAGTCTCATGTTCCTGCAGCAGAGCCGGCTAATAGACATGAAGAGAATGGAAATAACCTCAAAGATCCACCAGTGCCATTTTTAACACATTGACAAAGTTTGCATGGTCAGAGATTTTGAGTATTGTCAACTGCCTGAACAAGCATACTGCTACATTTTATGACTGAAATATAATTAAATATCAAGCTATCAAAATAGCCTTAAGTATATACCAACTTAGCTAAGATAACTTTTAAAATAATACAGTCATATTCTGGTTTTCTTCACTTACAGTTATCAGCATAATGTTGATGATCTATCTAAATGATTACATCTGACATAAAGATACAGTTCTTATAATCATTCAGAAATCCATGACAGAACCAAAAAGCCCTTCAGACAAAGGCTTGGAGTGATTTTTTTTTAAAAATTAATATTATTTCTGGAACAATGTCCTATACCATAAAAAGATGTTTTGGGCACTACATCACGAAATACTATTTTTTTTTTTAATAGAGTTAAATGAATATATTAGCATAATTGAATGTTTCATTAATTTACAGAAATATTTAATGGACTTAGAATCAATGAACTTCTAATAGTGAGTAGAAATAAACTATTGCATCCTTACTGTCAAAGCAATTTCAGGTTTTGTATTCATCCTCTGTTAAGCCTTTTAGCTTATTTCAGTTTTTAAATCACACACAGTAGAGCTTTAGGGGTCTGCGTCTCTGTGATTTATAATACAAAGGAACAATTATTTCTGCAGGTGAAATTGTGCTTTTTGAAAAAGGTGAGATAAACAGATGTGCCTAAAGCATCCTTAGAAAATCATGGAGAAATGGCTAAATGTATTACAAATAGCAATAATAATAAAAAAAATACAGCCATCAACTGTCTAAAATACTCTGTGTACGTTTGTATGTCTACCTATACAATTCAAGTGGTTATAAAAAACCTGAGAAAAGAAAGCCAAAACCTTTTGGATAATCCCTTAAGCCCCCAAACAATAAACAGGAACAAGTTCTGACGTGTAATTTATCAAGCTGTGAAGTTTCTATTCTTATGAACAAAAACCTCGTAAAACAAAAATAAATGAATAACGTGAGTGCAGTCTTGGGAAAAGTTAGATTTCTAAAACGAAACAAACAAACAAACAATAAAAAGAGCTTTAGCATCCTTTCTTCAAGTCCAAAAATCAAGGCAGTTGCATTAGAGCAACAGACAAAATATGTTTTAAATGCACACAGATGAATATAGAAAAAACCCATTAGTTACATTCCTTGAACTTCCAAGAACTTGTGGAAGAAAAAAAGTTTTCTTGATTGACCTGACATTTTCTTTGGCAAAGGTTTTACAAGCTTTAATTAACATCTACTCATTGATATGCATCAGAAAAATGCCTATAACATTCTAGTGAACACTGTATTAACTGTATTTGAAACACCCTGACATACCACAGGTTTGGAAAGAAACAGGTTGCTAATACTTTCAAGACCATATTTTTCTATGGTCTGGTGAGTCTTCACCTTGCTCAGTATCACTGTGATGGTATTTATGCTATTCCTTGCTAAAAACAAAACAACGAACCAACAACAACAAACTACCACCAACAAAAAACCCTACACAACAACCACCACGGGAACATTTTTGCTATGTTATTAACTGTTATATACTCAGAATGAAACACAGTGTAGCTCAGCTTCCAAGTTATTTTATACAAAAGCTTTCAAGGACTATTCTCCCCACCCAAATAAACACACTTCATAGTTCACAAGAATTTGGGTCTCATACAGAATTCTCGATATCTTTCTTTTAGTGTGTGTGTGTGTGTGTAGTTATTTACTTATTTGCTTGTTGTGTGCATCAAGACCCTGAAAGTCATATGAAGCATTCAATATTTGCACCTGTGCTTCAGATTTAGAGTGGTTTCTCCTCCCATTTCTAATTCTCACCCTAAAACTACTCAAGATACTTTCCTTGTAAGGAAAATATGCAATTTGGTTTTCTCTCAAAGTGCTCTAATAACTTCTGGTTCATTCAAAAGAACACCTAAAGTGTGCAATTTTAATGATGGTTAATACTTCAGACGTAATCACTTTCCTATTGCTTTTGCATATGTTCTAAATTACATTCAAGTTTTTGACTCAAAATGGAAAGGAAGAGGCCTGGTCTAATAGCTCTAAAGGAAGGATTTTTTTTACATTCTTAGGTGTCAGCGGTATATTATGAAATATTTTACTGACGCAGCTGCCTTTCATGGAATTTTTTTGTCTGATTATCATTATGTGACATGCCACCCCTCTGAGCTAATTTTCAAAGGATGTGTTTTGGTCTTTTGCTGATTTTTGTCCCAGTGGTGCTGAAAGTTGTTTTCTTGGATTTTCCCTTTATGAAAAGTGGGTTTGTTCTGATTGCGACCTTCGTGTTAAGGCCATATTTATATAACTCTACCCCTTGCAACCCCATCTGAAAGTCAGTCTTCTTGTGGTCACACAATCTTCCAGCCACAGCCAAAGGACTCCTCTCTGTCTGAAATGACACGTCTTCTGAGAATTATGCATTTCTCTGCACAATTACAGTTTAAAATTGTTTATGTCACACCAAGACAAGGCCCGTGACAGCTGTCATTCAGGAATATGCTTTCTGACAAAGAGAGATGTGTAACCTCACTGATCATGCAGACTTTGTTATTTGTATTTAATTATCCTCTAATGGGAAATAATAACTGCAGTTTTCCTTATGCTTTATTTTGGTGCAAGGTTGAAGCTTTTCATCACATGTACATTTCTATCTTCCTTAAAACAGTTTCGCTTTTTTTCTTGCTTGTTCCCAATTTTTGTATCCTCAGGGTAAACTCTGTACACTTCCATTATTAATTTAGACAGTTACAATTTCCTAGCAAAATAATTAGTCAACATGTGGCAAACTTTTGCAATAGTCTAGATATAAAATGAATAATTAAGGTTCTTGTTAAATCAATAACATTGATCTAGACTTCTTTTGAAATCAAATTGTAAGAGCAATTTCTTCTGACTTTTGAATTCTGCATTTGAGAATGGAAGACTGACATTTGATTTTTATTTGCCAGATACTACACTTTAAATAGTTGTATTCTCTGTCATTTACATTTTCTGGAAACCTGAACAATGAAACGAATCTACATATTTAATTCTCTGTATTTTTTGGTGAAGATATAAAAAGCAAAGCCAAAGCAGAGTTGAGAAGGAGCAGATTTTGTGGATGTACTGACAGAAAACAGCTTCCAGTTCTCTAATGTTGGCTTCAGATCACTGACATATCCAACATCATGTCTTTTTCACCTTTTTAGACCTGAAGTTCTCAGGGTTGTGTTTAAGACAACAAATTAAGACACTGAAATATAACCTGCTGTTTTCCAGTTGCAGCTGCTGACACGTTCTTGGCACTATTGCTGCTCTCTTGTTGAAGAATTGTTCCCAAGAGGAAATAGCATTTAATTGTAAGTTAGGGTTACCTGAGCCTTGTTTGATACATTCGATCTGCCTGCTAACTGAATACATTCTTTTATAACTTTTTGAAGGATTTAATGACAACAGGAGTTTGTTCATTAGCTTGAAAATTACAGTTTTGTCTTTGCAAAATCAAGGCATTCTTTGACATTCACTAATTTCAGTCTGACTTCTAGCAGAACAAGTTCATACACCTGTAAGAGTTCCTCTTGAGGACGTTATTTTTTCATGCCAGAGCAATGGTAACTGATCAGTGGTGCAGAGGTAGTTAAAGCGTATACCTAAAATAAACCAAAATTTACATGACTCTTGTAGCAAATAAAAACCTGTCTTCTATAGTCAGTGGAAGTTGTTGAGCACCCACTGCAAGGTCACAGATGCTGTCACCTCACTAGGGACCTCGATGAAAGAAATACAATTATAAATATGAAAACCTGCCATTAAATCTTTATTATATTTTTTAAATAAGTAGTCTGAAATGGAAATACCTCAAGAATATACTCTTTTAATAATTGAAAAGAAAACCTTTCAGACAGTATATGGTACATGTAATATAACTCTTAATCATTGTGTGTACTAGACACAGAATGCCTTTCCAAGGCTGCTTTGTCTTCTGCTGTCAATGCCAAGTGTCACTAAATGCCTGCAGTTACCCGTGGAAGCAGCACCCAGAGCATAGACACTAACTAAGGGGACAAACGCCAGCATAATTCTCCAGCCACCTGCTTGCCTGGGACCGGTATAGGAAATGTGGCCAAACCTGCACTGTGCCCTGAGATTACTGGATACTTTAATGGCTGTTTGGCACAATCAGTAGCCAGGGTAATTTAGAAAAGCATTCAGGCCTCTCGATCTGATGCCATGAATCTGGCCCAGCATGTATCTGGAGCAGGACTGGAAGTGTGAAGGTGACACACAGCTGACTTGGCAGCCTACGGTCACGTTGCGCTGTGTGTGTGTCAGCAGCTGATAACCAGACCCTGTATCAACCCTATAGACTTAACACAGAAACAAATACTCCTCTTGTGCAGATGGTTATGGTTGGAAGGAAATCAATCCTATTCAAAGATTTAATTACTTAAATACTATATTCCTCATTTTATCTGGAAAGGTTAGTAATCTTCTGTGCCATACATTCAGAGAAATCAATCTGAATAGCAAAACTAACCTCAGAGCATATATGCTACAGTCACGTTTTGAATGTTGAGGTCTGGTCACAGAAGTAATGCACCATTATAAAATAAGAATTCATAGTAAATGTTTAAATGTTTTAAGAAACAATTGGAAACTGCATCTCTTTTTTTTTGACAGTATATAATTTTATTTACTAAGATGTGAGAAACATTTCTACCCTCAAAACAGCAGCAACATCATCTTTGTGAATTGAGTAGCCAGCTACCATCACTTTCCTAACTGCGTAGCTCTGGTTACACCACCTTTGTTCCACTGCTGCCTGAGTACCGACCTTCTCCTTGATTCACAATTGTAAATTTAATATTCATGTTCTAACAGGAGCAGCTCTACCTCCAACACTGTAATGCCCTAGAATGAAGACGTACACTTCAGCATTTCACTTGTATTCATATCACAGAATGTAATGCCTGAATGGGAACTTTTCTCAAAAGCTGAGTAAAAATAATGTTCTTAATGCATTCCAGCCTCAGCAGATGATGGACACTATTCAACTCTGTGTTAGCAGGAAAAGTCATGTCAATAGTTTCCTGATTTGGAATCTTAGCTAGTAACAGTATTCATTTTTAATTGGAATGAAAACCAGTTGGCTGGTTTTCTGAAAGAAATTACTGAAGAAAAATACAAGACTTTTCCTCTAACAAGACCCTAACTGGAAGCACCATTTCTACCTTTTCATATACAAATTGGTAGGAGGTGATTCACTACTCAAGAATTTAAAACCTGAATAACACCACCCTGTTTCTGCCACCAGACTGGGCTTTTAATGTATTAGTGCAAATGCTTATTTAAGAATGTGATGCCTAGCACTGCAGTATTCTTATAAATAAAATGTTTTATGAGTTGTAAGTTACATAGTACTTTCCCTAATTAGCTATATACTGTTTCCCTAGTTTGCTGTTATTATCTTATACGCATGTATGCCTAGTGCATGAGAATAAGAATTGAAATTCACCACTGCCGGGGGGTGTGTGTGGAGGGCGGGGGACTATCTACACATATGTATATATCTATAGACATATTTATCTATACATATATAGATATTGATACATTTTGAAAATGACCTAAGTAGTACACAGGATTCAGCGGCAATATTATAGCAATTCTCAGTGGAATATGTCTCCAGTAGCAATCACTTTGACAGGTTACAGGGTCAGTACAAATCGAAGAAATGGAGGTTAAGAACAGGAAATAGGACTGAACAGTTGTTCAAAGAGCATCTTAAGGAGATGGAACGGGTTTATATGGCAGCGTACAACAATATTAATGGTGCCATTACGTTGTCCTATTAAAGGCATAAAAGCGGAGTAGCCACTGTAAAGCAGAATAATATCATCTGGCTTTTTACTCAAAGGATTTACTCAACATTTACAACAAAAATATACTTGAAAAAGATATCTCTGTCCTATGCATGCAATAAAAAATTTAGATACTTTACTCATCCAGCAGCATCCTCATGAACATCTCAAACTCTTGGCAACATAAACTATTTTAAGCATCCCCATTTCCTTGACAGTAGGAAATGTCTTTGTTTTGCAGAAGAGGAAACTAAAGTATGAGTGAAGGCAGATGTCTTCAAGTTTGATGATTTAAAATGAAGCACTTAGTCTGGTAATCAAGCACCTGCTTAATTTTCATACTTTTTAAATGCACTGACCATCAGCTTTTCTGACAAAATTTGTAATGTAAAGATGTATAAAAATAATATTTTCATTCTTTATATTTTTCAAGAATAGACAGCCAGTGAATATATATTTGCATATAAAAGATGGATATAGATAGGTATAAATATACTTTTTTTTAAAGCGCCTTGTAATTGCTTGTGAATCAGGTATTACTCTGGGGTTGACAGTTCACTGAGATTTAAAAAAGGTATTAAGTATTAATTCAAATAATGAAATATTATATCAGACAATGAACTAGATGTGTAACATAGCACATAGTAACATAGGACATTAGATCATCTGCATGAGATTAGGGACAGCTTCCCTCTTGTGCTGTGGTATTTCATTATGTGGTTTTGTTCACCTTTCTCTAAAAGGGAAGATTACATATTTATTTACGAGTGCAAAGATAACTGAGGAGGAGAATTGTATGAGGGTACATTTTTAAAAGCATTATTTCAATATTATAATTCTAAAACAAATAGTGACATTCCTTCATTATGATACTTCACGTTGCCCGTGTCTCTAAGGTACTTGCATTCCAAGACTGTGTTTCCCAAAAATATCCTTAGAATAGACACGCTTCCCCAATTTTTGAAGAAAAAATTTGAGTTTTTTCTGTTTCAAACTATCATAATGTAGGTGTGCTTTTCAGATAATATATGTGGCTAGCAGGATGATAGGTCCATATAAGAATAATTAAATTAAAGCTGTGAAATTTGTATTGAGAGCTTCATTTTCTCAAACAGCATTTTACCTAGATTTGGAAGCAAGGTAACACATATATACAAAGGGAGTTAGGCAGAGTTGGAAATAATAATTTTTATCACTTTCAGTGTTAGCATCATCATATATGTAGTAGAAAACCAAAAGGAAGTGTATCAATCTCATTCAAAATTCAAACCTTGAACACAGTACATAGTTCAGGATGCAAATTTACCCCTCATAATACATAGTGAAATAGCAAATGCATCACCAGAAGAATAGATGAACATTATTAGTACACCATTGTTTATTATTTGCTCAAGGGTTCATAGCCATATTCACGACTTGAGTATCTCTCTCAAAGGAAGATATGGGGGAAGGGGGAAAAAGGCTTAAGGAGAGTGGCTTGTTTTCTCTTTCCATTTTTTGTCTTCCTGAGTCTCCTCTTGTATTCTTTGATTCACTTTCCTACCACAACCCATTTCTCAGCCACTTCATAATACGAGTTCATAACCCAGCAGATAATTCACTACATTGCTAAAATATTTTCTTTTTCCTATCCTTTTACAAGAAAATTCATCCAGTCTGTCACTGTTTAATGTTTCACTGCTGCAATATCTTTATTTCCAGTGTTGATGAACGTAACCACGACCATTCATCAGCAGCCAGAAGACTTCCTTTATTTACTCAACCATTTACTTGTTTTCTTTGCTCCTTTTTTCCATTCTCCCACACATGAACTAGTTCACTTTCCCAGTTCTTACTGTCCGTCTGCATTGTATCTATTCTCATGTGGCAACTTACTCTGTGACTGAAAGGCCACATTTTCAGATGAGATATCTTGATACTGGAATACTGTAATCTCCCTTTGATCAGACCAGATACCACCTATTTACAAACAAGAACTTTTATTCCTTTTCCCATGCAACCATTTATATGTACATATAATTAATCTGAAATATTTGCAGTACTGATGCATAATGTTCCCTCATTTTTTTTGTGTTGTTGCTTACTGAAAATGCTACCCCTGTTCATAAGAAATATTACAATAATAATTGCAGTAATCACACAGAGATACTTAGTATGTTAATATAATGATCTGCCACAGATCAAAGTTACTACCCGCTACAGCATCTCTGCCAGAGAAGACCACTGCTCACTACACCAGGACTGCTGCCAATGACATTTCTTCTTCCTTTTGCTGTGAGGAGAGCAAATTATTTAATTTTGTGACATTTGGCTAAAGATCTGAATAATGAAGTAGCATGAGGTGAAAAACTTCATTCACTTTAAAACTGAAACAATGCTTGTGCAGTATGGCTAGTTTGGATACTTGGGGTCTAAGGAGAATCAGATATGTACAATTGATATGGTCCTCAGTTGTGGCAGGTGGAAATTTCTCACAATACTATTTGCACTGTTAGCTTCAGATTTGAAACTTGTAGAAAAATTAGTCCAGACTTTACACACTGAATAGAATGGGAATATGGACTTAATAGAAACCCAGCTCTTTAGCTAGCCCTGCTTTCAAGACAAGATAAAAACTCAGGATGGCAAACACCAGAGAAGAACAGGAGACCTGTTCAGACGTTTGAGATGCGAGCTGCTATGTCTGCTTTCCAGTGACCATTTCAGCTCAGCCCACTATAGAGAAGCTGTTACGCACAAAAGGCCCCAAGTTGTGATCCTATTTTCACCTTGGCCCTCAGCTCCTCTGGCTAGTACCATGTCACGCACCATTCCTGGGAAGGGTGCTGGAGGATGTGGTGACTGCTGGGGCAGCCAGGGACCAGGGCACGTTGTGGAGATCCACCTTCCTATGGTCAGGGCATGATGAGTGCATCTGCACTGGAATCAGCCCTCTGGGTCCCAGCGCACAACACCGCTGCCCCACAAGGTGCATGTAGCTCTCAGTTGCTCAGACTGTTGGTGACACAAAATCTCTATACCAAAGACACTAATTTACATAATTTCCCTGAGTGAATCATTTTAACTTGGAGCCAGATAGTACTGATGTTTGCTAGATGGCCTTATTAGATTCTATTTATTTCTGCATTGGAGGGAACAATGTGGATTGAAGTCACAAAAATAATTACAAAACCTAATTTATGGATTGCTCCAACTGGAATCCACATTTCTTCCAGGCAGAGGGGCTTTTTTGTTGTTGTTATTAGCTTAATGAGGAGCACAGTCTCATTTCATCTCCTTTGGATCTCACTCTACAGCTTGGTCAGTTTGTTTTCATAATTCTGGGTCTCATCCAGCTGGATTTGGGCCCATTCAGGCATCATATTGCTCAACTAGTTTTATGGCAATTTATGCATCTTATAGTTAAAAGTGCCACCCCTTTGTTAAACATTATAATTTGTTATATTTAACTTGTTGAAGTGGCTTTTAAATGTGCCATTGTTCATCCTCTTAAAAATACAGCAAACCAAAACACCACTGATGTATATGTAACCACATGCACACTCACATTTTCAGTATTCATATTTTGATTAGTGTGTTTTGCAGTATTTTGAAGGTTTATTCAGCTGCATGAAGCAGGGTAGAGGGTATCCTTTATAAAGTTGTCCTTTCTTTTATTGATGCAAGAATCCTCCTCAGCTCTTTCTTGCTACCAGATCCTTATCATTAGGAAAAAAGAAATCTCTTAGCTGCATGATACAAAACCTAACTGAAGGTGTAACTTAATGCAAAATTTGGTCCTCAGTGCTTAATTCTCTTTCTTGGCTCTGAATACCTAGTTGCTCCCAGGTCTCTCATCCGATTCCCAATTATTTCTCTTTCACACACATTTTCTCTCTTCCTCCAGGGCTTTCTCTTTTCTAGGCCGTCTCCTCTAAATACTGCTTTCTAATTCTTGACTCTTGTCCCCATCATCATGACTTGTCCCCATCAGACTTGACTGAACAGCATTCTGCACCACCGTGATTTAAGAGAACGAAGCACCAGGGACTGCAATTACTGGTATTCTCAGCATGTTGAGACGTGTACTGGCAGCCCCTAAAACAGTTAACCCACTACATACATACTGTACAATTTAAGCAAGTCAGATAACAGACAGAGTCTGTCAAACAACTAATTTGCATAATTAATTTGAATAACTAAGATATTTGATTAAATAGGAAATGTACACAAAGTATTTTCTTTTCAATCAAATAAAAGATTAAGACATTCTCTAAAATGTCAAGGAGAGTTTCACATCACGGACAGAAATACGTCAGCAAACTTTGCAGAGACATTTACAAAGAAGCCATTACACTAAAGCTATAAGAACATGCCTCAAGTAAAACTGTATGGGATATAAATGACATGTATGAGGACAAATGAAAGCTTTTTAAGTAGTGGATAGATGTGAGCATAAAACACTTACAGATTGTGGGAAAACCTGTATTGATATGCTGGTTTTACTTGAATTGTTTAACTTAAATTGTACACCATCTGGATCAGAGCAAGTAATAGTGATGATTTTAAAAGAATATATTTTATTAAAATTGTATCTAAAGGACATAAGACGACCATATCGGTAAAACAAAAATGTATGGAAATGATCATCATTACTCCAAACTTTTATTGCCTAAATGGTGTCAAGATATGATCCATAGGTGAATGACAAGGACAGAATTAAGAAAGGATTTTAAAAAATGGGAGATAAGGCTGTAATTTACTGAGGTTAAGTATAAATTGATTGAGAAGGGTACTTTTGAGATTTCAGGTCTAGATTTTGATATTAGAATACCCGTCCAAGATATACATCACCACGCCCTCCATGTTCAGATTATGTTGGGAAGAAAAACCAGCAAACAAGGCCAGCGAGCAGCTGCAGTGGGAACCCCACTTGGACACCATCCCAGTCAATGGAGGAACCTGTTGGGCACCCATTTCTCAATACAGATACAGCCCAAGGGAATGCAATTTTGTCTATCCTATCCTGTTTCGGTTAATATTTTAAAATTCCTGTGGCATTATCCCATCAAAATTAACTGGAATGAATGCTTTTGAGCAAAACTCTCATAAGAGAAATTATTAAATATTCTAATAATATAGCAATGCAAAATATATTTACTGATCTTCTTTCAACTATTTAGCATGGATACTTTATTAAATATCAACCATCTGCTTAGTGCTGGAAGCACATAACACTGTGAGATGATCCTCTACAGCAATCTTGAGATAACAGCGCCCCAGTATTTGCTCCTCTATGTACTATTAAAATCTAGGGATTGTCGAAACAGTGTCTCAATTGCAGAGGAAAATACTTATATCACTTTGTAGCAGGGGGAATCTACAAAAAGTAATTTATAATCTTGGAATTTAAGTAATAAAATATACACAGAACAGATAAAGTTAACCTAACCTGCAGCAAGGATGTAATTCTTTATTTTGTTTGCCTCCTTTCCATCAGATCTTGATTGTTAGTAAAAGGATAACATTTAACAGCTGCTTCATTACCAGTTCATGAGAATGCCTGATCAGTTCCCTCCCTCAAATATGAGAAAATTAAGTTAATCTGCCTGAGCACTCCATGAACAATATGTCCCATAGGAAAGAAATAAACAGATTAACCGAAGCAGTACTGTATTGTCACACATATTTACAGTTAGCTGATCTATGTAGATGTCAGTCTATTTTAGGCTGATGATAGAAAGGAGCCCTGAGTGGCTTCACAGGTAACCCCAATTCTTTAAACCCCCTTTGCTACTGTTTTTTTCCATATAAGACACTACCACCAGCTCCTTAATAACTTCAGTTCTGTAACAGGAAAACAATTATATATAGGATTTGCACACAGTTGTTGGAGAAGAAAGATTTTCCAAACAGTCTTGTCCCCCTTGAATTTCTGAACCAGGAGATACTAGAGACCCAGCATGTCAGTGAATAGCTGAGCAAAATTATATGGCTAGAAAATTACAATACCTAATATTCTAAAAGCTCATATATTCTTGCTTCATGTATGTATGACTTGCAGTAGAGTTAATATTTTTATTTTGAATTTCTTTAGTCCCGTAGATACTTTCTGCTGGTTCCTCTGGAGGTGTGTTCTGTACTTACTCAAGGACACGGCTGCACCAGTGACAATTTGACTGAGAACTCTTTGTGTGACTGAAGGTGTGTATAACCAAGACAAGTCTGAAAGAGTATCTTTATGTACAAAAAATGCTTTGTTTGCCTGATCAGACTTTTTACAAACATTTGGAATTACACTGACACTTTGCGTAAGCTCACTCTTAGACATGCTTCAGAATATTTCTACAGCTCACATCTAGTGGGAGGTTCTTCTTTCATTTACTGTGTAATACACCCAAAAGTGGGATCATGCAGACATGACAATGTCTTTACATATTTGTCCAGAAAGGTCACTTTTGTGGTAGTGGCAACAGTTTGTTTGCGGCTTTGTAATAATGAATTTTTAACTTTAAACTTGGGTGGCTATGAGCTCTCCTTCATTTGTAGAAATAAAAAATTGAAAAAATGATTAAGTATTCTCTTATCGTACACACTCTTCTATTTTTCCTTTAAAAGAACTGAGGTTACTGTAAAGGACAACAGGGGCAGAGATTCAGTTACTGACTGTAATCCTATGGCCTAGGTACCTACAGCACATTTTACAAGAAGGTGAAATGATTGGAGGCAAAGCTGAAATGAAATAACGCCTAATGAAACTGCTCTGGAAAACTAGTGAAATACTACTCAGGTGTTTACACTTTTGCTCCTGACTTGGCATTTGCCATCTCACAGTTACAAAATGGAATAGTTGCCAGGACTTCTGGGAAGGCAGGAATAGAGAAGCCCTGAAGAAGGCTGGAGTAAACTTGTTACCTATACCTGCCAAAGTCACAGGAGAAAGACTAATATTATGGAACAACACAAATGATGAGGATTGGACCATGAAACTTAACAAGTAGAACTGTTGGGCAAATGTTTCACCCTGAGCTTCTTGAACAAATACAGGAGACCTTCTGTTTTACCAAGCAGACCAAAAGGGATGAGTCTGTCAGCAACCAGATCTCAGACAACCAGGTGGCTCTTTCCTCCTCCCTGCATGTGCAATATGAGCGCTGAACTGCCTTGTGCTTGGGTGAAATGATATCAGAATTGTTTGAAAAGGGGATCTATTAAACTGTCAGAATGAAACCGGAATGTTACGTGCACCTATAAAGACTTGCAAATTTACTGTTGTATTGCCATACTGATTAATACAAAGCACTGGGATGTCACTTTTGCATGCTATACCTTCAATGCATCCTGCACTACTCTGTTGATGCTTGAACAGTGGGATCCCAATAAATAATGATCAGATGGATATAAAGAAAATGGATTTTTCTTATATTTATTAGCATACTGAAACTAAATAGACTATAAATATTTTAATGAGGATATTTTATACAAGCGTGTCTTTCAATAAATTTTAGATTTTTTAATTTCTATTTTGCCTTATATCGACACACAAAGAAATTCATTTGATTCTTGAACAATAAATTTATAAAACTTGGTGTTTATATGCATATTTCAGTGTTGGCTGAGATTGTCAGAAGTAACAGCTAATCTTCTTTATGTAGCAGCGTGCTGAGTAGGCTTAAAAGTCCTTTGCTTCCAGAATGCAATGTAATTATAAGACGTGATTACAACTGATTATAATCAATCAGCATAGTCTTAAGTGTAATTTATATTGCTGCAGCTGTGGTTAGATTAAATCATCATATAAAATACAATTTCTCCAAGATATGTAAAATTATTCGAACAAACCCAAATACAGTAAACTCATAATGCCATAAATATAGAGTAAATGATGCCAATTACATAATAGTTTAGGGCTCTACCACAAAATAAGTTTTCCATCATAGAGGGTATTCCTGATTCAAGACACAAAATTGTCACTTTGTGGTAATGAGAGGACAATCTTTCTGACCTTCTCAACTCTTTCCTACACCATCTGTCACATGTAATGTGTGACCAGCAGCACCAGAACTACCATAGGCAGTAAGAGCTCTTTTGAAACAGTAAGAAACTAGCTATAGGGGTTTACAGAACAACTTGTTTTAGTCAGATAAGACCCACGCTAGCTGTCAAAAACCGCTGAGTTCTCATTGCAAATCGGCTAAATGGCTTTGTTCAGTTTCTTACCCTCCACCTGCACGTTCCCCGCAGCTGGGCAGTACAACCGCACACGGGCAGCAGCAGCTTTGGGGAGTATTTCACTTGTATTTCTGATCTTGGTGAAGGGTTTGCTTCAATTTCGCAGCCTGCAAAGCAGCAGTAACAATACTCACTGCTCTGTTAGGAAGATGTGTTGAGGGCTAATGGAACGCTTCCTCAGATCTTTAATTTTTTCACACAATTTCAAGTCAAGGAAAATCTCACCAAAGAATATCTTGTTTAGCAATCTGAGATTAGGCAAACTACAGCAGGAAAAATACTGTTTCTAAATTGATCAGAATACACACACACACAAAAAAAAAATGTTCTTTTAAAAGACACCCCTTTAGCTTTTGGCTCTGATGTCAGGGGAAGGTAATCAACTGTTTCTTCCCAAAAATGATAGAGTATGAAAATTATAATACCTTAAATAACTGGTGATCAGAATAAAGCTCTTTGCTATTAACTCCCAAGATTCTGAAATCTTGCCTGGAAGCCCCTTTGCCCAATTTACTGAGAATCTGAAATAAAAATGTTATTTTGTGTGTATAACATGAAACCTGATTCGGATGTGCCTAAACTAAAGTACACTTCTCCCAGAGTTTTCTCAATTAAAAGGCAAATGCATCTGTTCCTATTGGGAAAAGAAAAAAACAAAACCAAAACCAAAATATTAATAATAATAATAATAATTAGAAAAACAAAAACAAAAGCACAACATCAACAACAAAGCAGTCCCCTGCCTGCGGCTTCTAGTAGGACAACATTTTATTGCTCCCTTTTGTCCAGAACTAGTATGTCATGGTATCAGTATAAAATTGAAGAGTAGCACCCCTACAGCAGTAGGTTAGTTAACACAGAATCTAACCAGTTTGTAACATTCAGGATTTTAATATTTTACGTATGAATTTGCCTAGCAATTAACTTCTTTAAAAATAAATGAATGTGCTTGAAATCATGATACATCATTAAAATTCTGTACCCTAATTTTTCATGCTTAATGAAGGTACATTTAAAAGAGAATATGTTTAATAATCTGGAAACTGAGCCTATTTAACTCCTATATTTCTTAACAGAAGAACAGAAGGACTGTGAACAGTATGAATGTAGAAAATAGTATAAAAATATGTTATTTGTAGATAGATAATTTAACCAGCGGCATAGCTCACTAGCTGATAACATTTTTCCTCTGTATTACTATTGATGCTCTCTCTGTACCTATAAGCTGGTCATAGACATCCTTAGTTTATGGGCTTGATCTGTACAATGAATTCCTGTGCCACTGAATAATTTCATTTTTAACCTTTTCACAGAATCACAGAATGACAGTGATGGTTCTAATTCTTTGCTGTTATGTTTTGTTTCATACATAATGCTTTTTGGAGCAGTATCTGAGAATAACCAGCACTGTACCAAGGAGCATTAAAAAAGTGTTCGACATATTTGTTGTTAAAATAAAAAATATTGGAGGAAAACAGATAAAAAATTAGAAGGTAGGTCATTAACTTGTGACCACTTTCCAAAGAACAAAATTTTATCTAAACATATATAGTCCATCAAAATACATCAAAAGCCAAAGAACTGAGGATGTTAACTCCCATTAAAAGAATTCGTCTGTGTGTTTAAATATTAATGGTTTGTTCCCAAAGAGTATTTTTCATTCAGATGAAGTATTATTCTAAATTCCAAAAATTTCATGATCACAAGCCCCCGGTATGATTATATTTTAAGGTAGCTTTAATCTAAATATTTTTTGACCTGCAATTTTCATACTCAACTGCCTAACTATGTTTATTTTTAATTTAACTACACTATACCAAATATGGCATAAGTTCAACATTTAAATTAGAGTGTTCTTCAAATTTCCAGTTATAAAAGTTGTTTTTCTTATGCAGTAATGAGTCTGCGTTTGAGCCAAGCAGCTGCATACAAAGGCTTCCAGAGTTGCTCTTCGCACACTTTTCAGTTAGCTGACTTTAAATTACTTTAGGTACGGAAAAATCTGTTTTACTGCTTTAAAAGGAGAGGTCAGTACAATGTCAGCCAATAGACAGAACCCTTATATACAAAATTATTTTTGCATTATTAATATTCATGGGTTTAATATATTTAGTTTGATAAGAGCCTAAACATAGGGAAATTCAAAAATTTCTCTCATTTATTGTGAAAGTTCTTGCTAATATCTTTACCTGCCATTTTTAAACAAATTCTGATCAAATTAAAGAACTTTAAAATACACACAGTTCCCGCATGACTTTCCTCCTAAAAATAACCTCATAGAACTCCAAATATACTGCGAGTTATAAACCAGATGCTGTCTTTCAGCATGTTCTTTTCAGTATGGGGACACAAGTGCCTGCCAAGGCCAAATTTTCGCAGTTATGTAGGCAGTTAAAAACACCTTCAGGAGCAGATGGCAGGCTGCGTGCATAAGCAGACATGGGTCCACTACTGCTAACAATGGTGACAATAGGAGTAAAGGACACATGGATACACCCTGATTATTTCCTTTTGCCCATATGGATCTACAGTGGCCTAAATACCTTTAAAATCCACTATCAAGAGATGCGTTGCTGAATTGGAACTGGACGTATGTCTTAACTATGAGTACTCAAATATTTACCAAAGATCAGTCAAAAAGCACCATTCACTAAATCTATTTGTAAATATTCAACTGGGGATATATTTATTAAGTCTATTTGCTAAGCTGCTAATTTTTCACAAAAAATAGCCCAAATTAATCTTTAAATGAGTTAACTAATCTAAAATATGGACTTGCCTGCTATAATGACAGTAATTACATCTAATAGATTTTTTTCCTTTAAGCTTTAACATTCTGAGTGCATTTCTATAACACTCAAAAAGTGACTACAGTAGATGCTTGGTGAATTTTAAACTTAATACTCCTCACTTACTAAGAAGAAATAAATGCCTAATGATAAAATTCACAGTGAATTATTTCAGAAGCTTCTCACCTAAATAAAAAAGGTCAGAAAACAGATACAGCTGTTGTTTAAAAAGGATAAATGATAAAACAATAAAACAAAGACAAACAAGGAGAGTGTAATTTTAGAATTGTTGAAATATGCTTACCTAAAAATACATCTTCAGTTACCTTGAAAAAGTTCCTATTTATCCACAATAGGGTCAGAGCCTCCTACTTATTAATTATATTAAAAATTCCTTAATTATCTTTCACTCAATAATCCAAACAGTTTCAATGTCTAGCATGACATTTAGATAATGAACACAGCGTTTTAATGGTATCAGTAATACCCATATGGATTTATTTAGCATGTGCTTAAATGTCTAATTTTCAGGGGGTCTTAGAACCTTAAAATCAGCAGGACCTATGTATTATCTATATCACTTAAATCAGAAGACAGTTTTCAAAGGGTAATAGCAGTTAAATTCTCATAACCAGTTTGTAAACCAGTAGACCTTATATTAAAATGTGAGGCGCCAGATCCAAAGTCCATTTGCATTGACTCAAACTTGTGTTAAACATCATAAAATTTAGATCAGGCCGTTATACCCAATTATATTCAGAAAACTGACCAAGCGCGGAAAGAATAAAAGCCCTAATTTCCTTAATGCATCATTCTTTTTTGTTCCCAAGAACTGCTTACCAGTAGTAATATTATGGGCACATTATACTTTGGTTAACCCATATGCAGTAAACTCTATGATAATTAATATTTCAGATCATAATTCTACATGTAGATCTGTAGTCATGCCCCATTGATTTAACTGTGACATTGAACAGTTGCAAAGATCTACCCTGGTGAAGACGACTGCAAATCAATGGCCTTGTTGTTGATTTCAATAGCTTTGCATAGCATATGTCTAACAAATGTAGAATAAAAAAATAATCCTGGTAAAACTATTCTATTATTTTTTCACATTTAAGTATAGAATAGCATGACTTCTTTATCATGACTCTCTTTCATCCAGAATACCCCAGTACTTCACACATGAAAACTTAACCAGTAATTCTATTTTCTTCAAAGAACCGGTTCTGATATTATGATGCAGACACAAAACAATGAAACTAGAAACGTGACATTTCTCTCAGCAGCATAATGGTGAATTGTGGTCCTTATCTTAGTTTTTTGCTTGATGAGAGTTATTTTATGCCAATAATCTGCTGAAGTTAAGAAAATCTATCCATGGTAAAAACATGATGCCTCTCACAGGTGTAACGCAGTCGTGATTTATAGATGAGTATCTGAAAATTTATAATATACATTTAAATTAACATTATATAGGCAAATATAGCTCTAGCATTTACATTTAAATTTAATTTTAAAAATATTTCATATCAAGAAGTCCAATTGTATTTAAAACAATACTGTAAAATATGGTGCTTTACAAAGAATAAAAATAACCCACAGTGTGGTATTTTACAAGCAGTCAATATTTTTTCTGCACATTCCTCTATTCCTCATTACAAAGGCCTTTTCCAAACTGCATGAATCATGGGACTTAACCTAAATCTTTACTTCCATTTCTTGGGAATTAAAACATTCTCTGCCATCGCCACCATGATGGATTGGTGATTGCTTTGTTTACAGTGCAAACAGTCCGAGATCCTCAAACCATAAGATTGAATGAAAACATTTAAAATGTGGTTGGGGAGATATTACTTAACGTAAGGAGGCAATGCCACTTCTAAACATATTAAAAACTGAGTAACTCCATGTTTTGTTTATCTGTCTTATATAATTTATTGTATTAAACAGTTTTGTTTTAGTGAACATGAGTATGAAGGTGATGGGTGATGATAATTAAAGTCATAAAAGGCCTTCCATTTCCCTGCTGTCTTCTCATAGTTCAGACAAGTGTAGTTGTCACACTTGCCACTCAAAGGTGTTTGACCAGTGATATTAATTTGTCTTGAGGAACAACAAGATTATTTATGATTCTTTATTATTTGCTACACATCAGCACTGGAATGCTACGAATATACCAGCTTTTCTGTTTGTGTTTGTACCCTTAATTACTGTGATGAGTTTTCTCTACAAATCAAATCCAAAGACACGTGGCCTTCTTTCCTGTCTTTTCCATGTTCTAGTATTTGTTGATAATAAATGTAGACAAATGCTGGCTGGCATGGCATTTTGGTTGGAAGAGACTCTGGAAGACTGAGCAAGGCAACACTGAAGTCCCAGCGTGTCCCTAGATTTTGTATAAAAGTGGAAAGCTATGTGAGGCTTCTTTATCTGCAAATTCAGGGTGTGTAAGTCAGATGAAAGCTTTTAAAAAGTTGTTTATTAAGATAAAATGAATAAGAATGGAAGATAATATAATAGTAAGAACAAAAATAAAGTGTTAGCAAACTAGTTATTTCTACCTATGATTCTTAGCAACTTCTTTATTCCCAACTGTTTTCTCTCTTGAGGAGCTCAGTTTTTCTCTAAAGCACAAGCAACTTTTGAAGTGAAGTGTCATCTTCATTTTACAGCTGCCAACTAGTATATTGATGCAAAAGTACAGGCCAGCTTGTTCCCCTGAGATAGAAACATTTTATAGACCAATATGCTGAATATTTATTACAGAGCTAAATTATTTTGTGGAAAGGCTTCACATTAACTCTTTACATTAACGCTTCGTTTCGGAATAGCAGAAATCTACGGCAGGGTGTAGATTCCAGCATGATAATTTATTTTAATCCCCATGCCAACCGTTTTAGGAAATTTTGTCTCAGCAGCTTTCTTGTCTGAAAATTAACAGCACTGAGGTCAGTAATTGCTGGAGTAGCAGCAGGTTCCTGAATCTTAGGGTACCAAATGAAGGGTTTGCATGAAGGAGGAAATACATCATGATAAAAATGAAATGAGAGGATTTTTTTGTTTGTTTTTTGAGGAAAGCTTGTATCATTTAAGCTAGTTTTGTCTATACAGTAATTCTGGAACATCAATTTGATGTCACAGAGCTCTCTGTTTAAAGACTGGCACTGTGTGTTTGAAGATGTCTGAAGCTGTAGTCATTAATTTTAAGATTGCATTTGAAAAGATAAAGCTGGCGAAACTGAATTAAAGCTCTATTACTGGTTATTCAGAACACAGCCTGAGTCAGATGTGTAATCAAAACTTCATTTCAGCACTGTGGGGAGTGACAAATCTATGTGGGGGGTATTTTGTTTGGGTTTTTGTTGGTTGGTTGGTTGGTTGGGTTTTTGTTTGTGTGGTTTTGTTGGTGGTGGCAGTGTGTGGGTTTGTTTTTCCACATATGTAACACTTCTACAGGATTCTCCTGCCTTTTCTTTCTTCCCTCGAGAAGAACGTCCTGACTCATCTCCTCCTCCTGCTCTGCTAGGGGTGCCCGTCCCTCTGCCAACAACTCACTGGAAAGCAACATAAAAAAAGGACAGATTTTTTTCAGTAGGAGAGCTGAAGAGCACATCACTGTGAAAGGGGCTTGAAAAATCAAGTTTGTTAAGGAAGAAGTCTTTCTTTGCCCTCTGTCTTCTGTGGTACAAATCTGTTTACAGTAGGTATCAGCAAGAAATTGAAGGGATGGAGAGACTGAGTTCCATTTCTGAGCTACCAATGGTGAATTTCTTATTTCCGTGCTTGTATCCAGTTAAATATTTGAATCCTACTAATCCTCATTATTTCTATTAGAACGAAATTTGCTATTGTGTGGTTTACCCTTTTGTTACTTATTTATGTAAATTGAAACTAAATCACTTGCTATTAAAAAAAAAAAAACAAACCACAAACAAACACTAAGCAGAAATGTTTCATTTATACAGGTCTGGAACAATGAAAATTCTGGTAAAAAATTAACTTTATACTGACTGTATCCACTTGTGCTATTATCTGTATTGCTATTCGTACTTTCATGATACAGCCAAGTCCTAAAATAAGACAGTAAAAAGCAATATGCTGGTTTATTGTCATTATACTTTGAATTTCCAGAAGTGAAACATCACTGTGTAGGGCATGTAATTCTTTGACTTTTATCTCAGGTAACTAAGTCCTAAAATATCCGACCTTAAAGAAATCCTGTACTGGGTAATTAGCAAATTCAGCAAAACAAACAAACAAACCAACCACAAACAAACCAACCAAACAAATTACCACTACAACAACAACAAAACCAGGAATTGAAACTCTCTCTTCTGAGTATCCCTAGGAAATGCACCACTGATACTCTACACTATGCACTAGGTAACAGTGTTGTTCCATGGTAGAATTATTTTAACAAAACAGAGCTGTCAGGGAGAATTTGATTTAAAGGATACTGCTTAAATATTAAATATAAAATGTTTTTATCTGCTTCCCTAACAATAAATGGTTGGATTAGAGTGAATGGTAAAGAGTGTCAGCTGTGGAGACTAATTCAAGTACTAAGTACTTATAATTTCTGAAAGGTGTGATTATATCACATTAGGATATATTCCCTATCTTCTCTTTATATTTTATATAGAATATATATATAAAATATGTATTTTTGTGATTATATCCTAACATTGGAAATCGAGATTCAGGCCTCACACTGTTCTTCACCCGTGACCTAAAATAAATTCATTGTTGTCCTGAAGAAGGCTGAGTTTGTAAAAATACACCATTCAATATTTCTCAGCTTTGTTGATTTCTAATCATTTGATGTTTTCTTTTAACTCGTAAGTATTACTTTTGAACTAAGCTGCTTATATCTAGTTCACCATACTTTTTCCCTGACCAAGTGAATTTGAAGTAATCATACATATTTTACCACAGAATATCCTATGAGAACATGAACTACTATTATATGAAGGAGGATAGTCAGAGCACTAAAAACACAATCATTTCTCAATGAATGCTTCCAAAATGTAAACCTCTAACCCTTCTCAAGAAAACCACCCCTCCAGCCTCTCCAGCCCACTACCAAACCCCTGCTACCTACACACCATACAACATTGTACACACAAATCTCACTTGACAGTAAGAAGATCAAAACATGCACGGCAGATGTTACTCTTATCATTCCATATTCTGATGGAAGGTTATTGAAAGTGATAGCAATTACAGCATTATAAAAAGTCAACTAGAATCAAAAATTAGCCACTATAGATTTGTCTTCTTGGTTAGACCCATGCACTAACATAAGTTCTTATTAAATTTTCTGGGACTTCTTGCATGTAAATACAAGTGACAAAAGAAAAATCAAGACGTTACCATATCCATACAAATCATGTGAAAAAGGAGAGAGATGGGTTGAAACAAGTTTTCACCTAGGTTATGCTGTTTCCTTCCTATATCTTTTGTCTATTTGTTGGGTTTTTAGCCTTTCTCATACTTTCGAGCAGAGACCTTCTTCAGTGTTCATATGTTATCTGCTTTGCAATGCACATGACTAAAATGCAAGCATGAAACTTAGCATAAATCTTAATACCTTAGCCAAAAGGATACTAACGTTTAAGAAATCTATATGTACAAAATGGGGCAAAGCTGTAGACATTGTGTTCATTATACAGAGTGAAATAAGGAATACAATTCTCTTTTTTTGTGTCTTCTGTGATAAGATTGCTACAGCTCATGGGCCCATCCTCTGTCTTCCAGGTTCAATACGTAGTCCCAAAGAAAGTCAGAAAAAAGCAATGGGCAACTATCAGCAACTATAAGCAGATAGGCCATTCAATAAGAGCATACATAGTTTTTGTGAATACGCTTCAACACAAACTGAGAGCTTTGAGGTTCTTTTAGATGCTCGAAAAGAGAAGAACTACAGCAGATTGATGCTGTAATCCACAGTCACCTGAGATGTGTCAGGCATTTAACAAATGCAACCCCTGACCAAAAGAGGCAATCCTTATTTCCCAGATGTCAAGGGGAAAAAAAAAGAAGAAAAAATTATGCTCTTCTCAACTCAGGAAAAACGAATGAACAAGTAGGGTAAATTATTTTCTGTTGATTAGTGAGTGTAATATCTATGTTTTAATTTCTGACCCTCAAAGAGAAGCACAGAAAAGACTGGCAAGTCTTACAATCTTAGTATAAAATGTAGCATATACCATTATGCACACGTTTTTATAGATATATTTCCTTGTAAATAACTGTAGACTAATAATGGTGCTATCTTACTTGGAAAATGAAAAACCTTGCCGGGGCTGCAATTCAGACTCTTATTAAAGAACAGGCTCCAGTGCCAGTCTGTGGTGTTCACAGGTGCAATCAGTGGCCAGCTTTGACCACTGATTCGAATGCAAACAGAACAGCACCACTCTTTACTAGCAGCCCTTGCGCTACTCTGGCAGTTAATTTTCCAGCAGACATATCTAAGTAAAATAAAAGGATTTGTATTGCCCCTGACACATTTCAAATTATCAACTGGGTGGGTTTTAGCCCCAAACAATTTTCTACGAAGAGAAGAAACTATCCACAAGGCTTAAAACATTTCAAAAGTCATTGAGGCTGTATCTTATAAAACTTTCATGTGAAATGTGCCATCACACATTTTGTTTAGATTAACATTGATATAAATTGCAAAATAGCAAAGACAGTAATGTAGAATATGTATTTATTCTCATTTAATTTATTTAAAAACACTGATGATTAGGGGACAGAATTAGTGTGGACGGAAAAGCAAATTCCCTGAGATAGGAAAAGAATATTCAGCATTTAAAATGTTAAAGAAAAAAAAAAGACAGAACACATTGGTGCTTATTATTTTTGGGTAAGATACGATTTCAAAGGAAACATCAAAATACCTCTATGGGCTAGTATGCTAAGGTAAGAAGACAGCTGCTCTTGATTTCTAATGCCTGAAGTCAGGTCAGGAATACCAGCTGTGATAAATTGTAAAGCAAGTATGTATAGTTTGACAAGCCAAGCAAGGATTTGCTTTCTGGAGTGTTTTAAATCTTTTGTTCTTTAGTTCTGTCCCTCAAAATCTCAAAGTTAGCTAAACAGAGCCCAAGATCAGGCATGAGGATTGTAGCAACACCAGAGCTTGTGCTGCACTTTGTGTGCACGTTATTCTCATCTTAAATCTTTTGCTGCTGAAGCTAAGCAGAAACTGTTGAACACCATAATCCTGATTAGGGAGGAGGAATATGAATGCAGCTCAGCAGTAACACTATATTACCAGTAACTAAAACATGCTTTCCTCTCAAAAATGTTTTTAGTATCTACAGATAGATTACAGTAATTACAATCTATTAGGATTCTTTTCTTATTTAAATCTTGCACTATGATAAAAGAATAGAGTCATTAAATGTAATTATGAAGAATTTAGATAAAGAAATTATTTCAAAGATATGTGTTTCTGAGAACAAAACCAGTAGTTTATCTGGGTATTTTCCATATAAAAAGAAAGCATTTGTGTTATTACTATATTTACTCATGTAAATTTACCCTCAGTATCGCCAGTATAATTTTTAATTCTGTTCTGTAGTATAATGGTATCATTTCCTTTTGAAAGGATAATATATTGGGAAAGATGGCTTCTAAAAACTTTATATTGAGGTTTTCAAAATACATATATGGTTACACTTTAAAAGAAAAAATCTGATCGTCTTGTGGGAGATGTATAGAACTTTGAAAAGCATCAAATGTAGACAGAATTCCTTATTTTAGCAGCAGGGTTTTGTTGCTGAGCATGGGCATCATTTTTTAAATAACCTCCGTAAACTCCTTTCTCATATGCATGCTTTTGAAAATTCACTCACAGATCTACAGGAAAAGCAAAGTTGCCTGCAATTAGTCAGCTTTTATGACACATTGTTATTTTTACAACATAGGGTTTAAAAAAATCAATATCTTAAGGTGGTTTAGAACTGTAATACTTGGGCTAAACCCTGGATTTTTTAAGTCAGTGACAGATAACATATCGCTTATTTAATGGTTCCAGAATTTGACTCAAGTTTGAGAGGATGTTCTAGGCCTCTATATTTTTAATCTAAAAATACAAGTAATAAAGGGTATCCAGATTGCTAGCCAAGAAATGAAGCAACTTTGGGAAGATGGAAATAAGTCATTCCCTTCTCTCACCTATTGCTTTGTCTTAAGCGTTGAAGCTATGTTCTACGCAAAAGAATTTTAAACATTAATGCAGCTTCTGTTTGGTGTTCACTTCATTCACTTATGTATTTATCATTCTTTCTTGTGCAATGCAAACAACAGAATATTTTTAAAGGTCATTGTTTAATGACAGTGTGCATACATAGCTCTGGTAAAACACTTAAAATATTTTATATATTATTATTGCACTTGGAAAACTTTAAAAATCATATTGAAAAGGCTGTAAAGTATTGGAACCTGAAATACATTCATGAAATACTGTTTCTTGTAGAGTCAAGTCTTCTTGTTTCTGTACCTTATTCACTCTCTAAGTACCTGTGAAGAAGACTATAGTAGACTGAGGAAAGCACTGAGCAGTCCTGGCTACACAAACCGTCCTGTCTTCCATATGCTGACTTTACTTTCCATTCAAAATAAAATCTATTATCCAGAAACATTTAGGTATTTACTTCTGGAAGGCTTCAGTGAACTTGCTTGGACATTATAAAGAGATATAAAACTTTCCTTTGTGTGGTTAGGAAGAAATTCCTGGAGGCTGAGCTCAGTGTAAATCAGGACTAAAGGTGGTTTATTAGTGGAGCTGGTGTAAGTGAAGTATGTGGCCACTGATTTGGATAGCTGACATAGCGAAAAAACCTTTTCCTTTCCCTAGATGAGCACTTCTGCTTCAATCAGCAGGAATTATGTATGTGCTTATTATTACATTTAGATTTGTAGTGCTTAAATCCATGCATGTAAGCACATTTGGAAACTCCTTGTGGCAACACCTCTCTCTTTCAATGCTGTTTTGGTTGTTTCACTTCGATTGCTTTCTTAAAGATCAGTCATTCTTAATCAACTGTATTTATATGATTATTTAAATGATACCTAGTTATGCAATTAGTAAAAGTGTTTAGTCATCATCTGTTTTGAATATTGAATCACAATTTGAAAACTGAACTTGTTTATATTATAGATATTTATACATCTTTCTCAGGTACATGTCCCCCATTTTTTCCGGTTCTGCTAAACCATGAAAAAAATGACAAAAACGAACATACTTCTTGAGGGAGTTTTGATGAAAATATATCTACAAACATAGTAAACAAACTTACAGAATAGGACTGGACCACGATGCTTGGATATATATTGTACTTCCCACCTAGACATCATGATTCAAAATCATCATGCAGGAACTCCTGCCAAATTGATTTTGTTTCAGAACTGCATGGAAGTGCCCTTATAATGACTCAAAAGTTGAAGTCTAAATATTTTGATGAGGATAGTTTCATTACATTAGGCATGGTTTAACTTATTCTACTTGGTGTAAATGAGACTAGGATAGGATAAGATGAACCCACTCTATTTCCACTGTTTATTACAGTCTTGATTCTGATAAAATACTTAGCATTGATCACTGGAGATGCTGAAAAGCACACAAAGGAATACAGGCAGTGGATGCTAAATGATTAGGAGTTTTTCTGCAAATGTATTACATTTCAGAGGTTAAATGGGTAAGTGAAAAATACGTATTGAATATTCACCTTTGAGAGTAGATAGCAAATTTGGTTCTCGATGTAAGCATGTCCAAAAATCATTGTTTTCACAGCTGCATGCCACTGCACAGCCTTTTAACTTTGCATTTTGGCACTGGGAAGGAACAGAAGGTTAAAACGTGTGGAACAAAGAGATTCTCTCACCTCCTTGCCAATAATGGAATTGAAAGAGGCCTCACAGAAGCTGGACTGTGAATTTAATTAAGCATCCTTTTAAAGGAGATCCTAAGAGGGAAGAATTTCCTTTCTATTCCTGTGACAACTTCTTAGAGTACAGTCATTAAATACTGGCTGGGAGACGAAGGAAGTTGGGAATGAGTGGACACACGTGTAGTTCCTTTCTTATTGCTTGCTGACCACAACATCCAACCCAGAGGAGGAAAAGGTGAAAAAAAAAGTAATTCAGTGGTGGTATAACCCAGTTACAAATCACTGTTTCCCAGAAATCAGGAGGAGATCAGAATAATTCATACCTAGAGCTCTTCTTGGGACTCCTTCTACAATGGTGCAGTCCAAGCTGCTGTGCTTTACAACTGGGATGAAAGTCTCAGTCTAGCCCTAAGTTACCATTGATAAATTATTGACAATCTGACAGTAAAGAAGTCACTACTCTTTCCAAAATGGTCCTTGTTCTGTCAGAAGAATTGTCAAGGTCTTATAAAGATTAGTACACAAATGCAAGATGGAAATGACTTTGTCTTTTCTGCTGTTCAAAAGTCCAGCTGACAAAATAATTGCTTCTTTTCAACTTTATTTCCAGCAATATTTTCTGACTGAACTTGACCATTCTCCTTCTTATATGGAAGCAATTCTGTAAAGGGAAGTCACTGAACCAGAAAACATATATTTGGTCTCTCTGATTTCTAGTATTCACGACCAATTGAATGCTTATAGAAGTCAGTGAAAAATAATCCCATTTGATTCACTCCTCATTTTAAGTTATTTACAACACAGACTATGCTGACTAGCACTTTCTTGTGTGGTGTGAAAGTATTAGGTTTTGACTCACAAAGATAGCTGTGGTAAAAAGCTGTAAATGTTACTGAAAAAGTGTGCCTTTGCTCCCTTTCTGAAGAGGAATAAAGAATTTAGTTCACATCAGAAGCAATACAAAGAATGTTATTCCAATCCATTTTTTATTTGATCATAAACTAAGATCTTGAAAGAAGAATCTCATGTGTAAACTGCTCTCCTCACAAGACATTAAATTTTTGCAAAATCCACTGCAAAGTACACTATTCGAAATATTTGTTTTTCTATGCTTACTCTAATTCGTTCAGAATACTGACTTTCAAACTTTTTTCTGGGTCACGTAGTATCTCTTTTCAAAGCAAATCTGATCTTCCTCTGTGTGCAAATCTAATGTACATGAAGTCAAATTCTGTGGCATCAGTAAGGGCCAGGCATCAGCTGGGAAAGGGAAATTAGCCCTAGATTCTGATGCTGATGTTCTGGTTTACATAGATTTCTCATTGAACTCAAAGAGCAATTGCAAACAGAGCAGAGTGGCTTAGAGAAGTACAACTATGAAGAAAACCAAGATCTAAACATGACAGACATCTGAACAAATTAACTTCACAACATTGGCACAAAGATACAGGAATGTATGGAAATGTTTTCCAGGAACTCTTAAAAGACAGAGACAGAAGCCAAAATCATCGCTGCATTAACTTCTATATTGTTGTAGCCAGCCTGCTTTAAGACAAGTTTTAGGATCAAAACATATTCATATTCATTCCAGAATACATTTTTTAAATTATCTTCTTCTATGTTATCCCTTCCATTTCTTGTTTCCCAGCCATACTGAACCAGAAAGCCTGATTCTGACATTGTACAAGGAAACCTGTTTGTGGTTTTGTTTGTTCGTTTTTAAATTTGGAAAGAAGCATCCTATGTTAAGTTAATACACAGAGACAATAAGAAATTATGAACCTAACCCACAGCATCTTTTTAAAAAGCAATTTAACTCAGGAGATCTTTGCTGTAATTTTCTGATATACAGTCACAGTTGGAGAGATTGAAGTTGCAGAAAATATCATGATGAATATTTTTTAGTTCTATCAGCTTCTTCTGTATATATTGATATCTTCTCTGAAATTTATCATTCTGTATCTTTCCTCAGAATTATTTTCATGTTCTGCATGTTTTGTATGGGTAACTGTGTTTATCAGTCTTGTTCATTTTGTAATATGTTTTTCTAGAAATTGTAGAATTGAAACCTTAAACATAATGATAAGAAACCAAGATTTGGGAAAATATTCATAAGGATTTGGCAGTAGTGATCACGTTAAACCACAAACCAAAATATTAAAGCAAAAATGAATTAAAGTAATGGGAACTTGGAAAACCTGCCCAAAAAGTCAATGTTTAACGTTCAGAACTCATAAACTCAAGTAGGAGCTCAAATAGAATTCCACAGTATTTATTACTTTGTCTTGAATTGCATTTTTTGTGTAGTTTTAAAATAGCAACAATAATAGGCCAATAGGTTTTCTTTGCAACTGAAAACGATTTGCTGAATGACATCAGTGTACATCAGATGAAGATCTGTCCATTATCTTAAAGCAGAATAAACAGTTAATCCTAGGCATTCTCAATGCAAAGACATTTACAGTTTTGCTTGTGGGTTGTGTTGTTTTTTTTTTCCTGTGTTCTGCTTGGTTTTGCGTCTTTCACATATGGACGGTCCAAACCAACCTACTCATTAGATATTTGTAAGATTTTAAGGTGTTTATATTTGCATTGTGAAGCAGCATCCTTTTTATTTACTCTGTACACACACATTATTAAGTGTAGCATTAGTGATTTCAGCAAAGCTGATGTACATTTTCATGTAAAAATCTTCTAGTAGTGGCAAATAATACCTTTTTGTGGTCCCTGCCTGTCTGCGTGCTGTTTTCACACAGGATGAAGTGGAAAATTATTCTTGTGAAATCCTTAATTTACTATGATTACCATTAAACTTCCAGAACTTGTCTTCTCACTGTTCGTGATACCTTATTCATCAACTGAAACTTGTTTCTAAAGGAACCTGTCAGGGCTTTTTCTTTCATTGACCAGCACAATTAGATGTATTTGAATGAAGGACAGACACAGCCATTTTGTTCCCCAAGCCACTATGTGATGACTATTTTTGAAAACATTAGTTGTTACAGCCTGTTGCCTGAAAGACACATTCTACTCTCTCTCTCTTTTTTTTCTTATTGTTATCATTCTTAGTCTAAAATAAAACAATTTTAGACTGAAAGTGTGTGGATGGGTTTTGTGCATGAAGAAACAAAAATCCAAGTATTTTTGCACCCTGTGCAGAGTGATTACCTGGTGATACTGGCTTCTAACTGAGAATTAGTCAAAACCCTTTTACTGCTTACCAATACCAAACAATATATATGTTGGAAAGGGCAAAAAAATTCAAAAACCTTTCAGATCAGGAATGCTTGGATTTTTTTTTTTTTTAATAAAATAATTTATCAGCAATTGTTTTTTTACTTTAGTCAGAAGCATTAGGCAAAATATTTCAGATAATGGAAAAAGGAGTAAGAATTAGGCCAAAGCATAAGCTTTGCTTGCAATCTTTTTAACTTCATTTTTTTGTTTTGAGGATAAATAATTGACTATTCATACACATAAGGAAAAAAAAATCTGTGATAAGAACACTTAAAGAAAAAAAATAGAAAAAGTAGACACTTGGATTAGTTCAGTTTGTGACAGGAAAATTTTATATGTGATTTTGTACCAATGCTAATAGCAGTTGAGAAGTTGTGCAAAAGCATAACTACACAGCCACAAATACTGACATACTGATAATTTTCTCTCTCTTATACTCAATTATATGGCACTGGGGAAAAAGATCACCTTATATCTGAGATTATTCTTGCTGGAATAACTGTGACAGTTGTAATGCCAAAATAAGCCAGAGGTAGAGTGGCATAGAAATGCTCCTTACAGAGGTATGAAGCTTGTTCTTAAATTATTTTTTTATTTCTCTTTTTTCCTAAGATTTACTACATATAGAGCTATAATTGCTAACATCTTGGTTATGAAAGCAAAATGAATTATCTACAGCTGTGTAAATAACAGTGACTGAACCAAAAAATCAGGAGGAAAGTCGACTTTGGGTCAAGCAGAAATGGAAATTTTAAAAATCTGGATTTAAAGAGAAGCTAAAAATATTTCAGTGAGCTTGATGGAGACACTATTAAAAATCTAAACAAAACAAAAGAAAACACAGCCTCTTCTATCTAACCTATTCCTGTCTACCTCTGTTGTAGGATTAGTGTTTATTTTCATTTTTATTTCTGGCCATTTTGAATCAAGCTGTAGTGAAAGCACATTTTCTGCACAAAAACTTATTTTGTATTCCTTCACAAATAGGAATTTCTGTCTTCCTATGGAATAATGTAATTCCAAACATCATCTGCCTGCTGTCAGAATGTATTTCCCTCGACAATTAGACATTGCCACAATTACCCTTTATGTTGGCATTTCAGTTTCTTTTGAACTGTATGACGCAGCTGGTTCCTACAACTGTTTCCAAATCATCAGACAGTTTTCTTGCTTAATGTGGTCCATGGAGGGCAGGAACCAATTACCCTGGTTCATGGATCCTGCATCTATCTGCATCACAGGACCATCGGGTGTGGATTCATTGCGTTGGTCAGCATCACATGCAAAAGGCATACACAAATCAGGGAGCTGAAATGACAGGGCTAAAATGTAAACACCCTGGTTGCAATGGTGGTTATAAAAAAAAAAAGAGAATTTACAGCACATAGGAAGATATCCTTCAAGTTGCCTACAATGCGCCCTAGCCTGTGTGAGGCAGATGAACGGGATGGACACAGTGCAACCCCGGGCTGTGTCCATGCTGCATCTAATGGTCTAAATAGAGAGAAAAGCCTTCGTGTGCTCAGCAATGGGTAGTGCTAAGAGATCTCAGAGGGCATAGATCTAATATTAGTAAACTCAGAGTGATGACCAAATAAAACCTTCTGGGGGATAAAAATATCTTCTGACAGTGGTCCTAAGGAGAGCAGAGAATATGAAAGTAACCTCAAAGTCTCGAGCTTAAAACCTAATGTATGGACTCTGCACAGACTCAGAAGCTAAAAAACTCCTGCATCCAAGCACGTGGGACCTGCTTGTAGAAGGTGAAATAAGGTTCTCTGCAGGGGAAGCCACGATGAACCTGAGACACAGGAATTTCATATTGTCTGTGATGGAATCAGAGTCCTAGTTCCTACCCTATTGACTGAATCCCATGACTTTGATCCTCTCCAAAACTAGTAGCTATTTTTATACAGAAAAAAAAAGTATCCATTTCCCTTCCTAATAACTCCACTATTAATTATTTTCTTATTTTTTTTTCTTAAACACAGTCTTTCCAATTTACTGTAAAAATCCACCATTTGTGTTTCTTTTCTATTTTTTTTTGTGATAGTTGTAAACTACTGCCTTGTATCACAGAAGCACGAGGTATTTAAGGAAACAGAAGAGTTCTGACAGAAATGTCACCAAACTTTGTTTAAGTCATTCTTGCTAAACTTTTACTACAATTCAGGTTTCTTTATCCAAGCCCCAGCACATACGAAAAGGATAATAAATCTAACCATAATACTAAATATAGGTGTCCCTCACAGGTACTCAGTTAAATTTTGCAAATTTTACTTATTCATACAATTTCCACAATACTCTGTTTTATCTGCAATTTTGCACCCAGGAGAAAAATAAACCTAATTTAACAAGCAAGTTTGATCCTCTAGAGTACGTGTGCCATGGTATGTTAATCACAAATGTATTTGCATTCTCCGGTATAAGTTTATGATATTGTATCAGACTTTGCCTTTACAATTAATGAGCTAAGTATTTCCAAGAGAAAACCCCCAGAATTTTATCATATCATCTAATGATGTCTCTGTGGCCCACATATGATCTCTTTGAATTAGTCAGTCTTTGTTCAACAAGATCAGTCTGATAAGAGCGGACAATACATTTGAGGCAAAGAATACACTGAGGGACAGTTCCTCAAAACTGCTGACTCTATATACGAATAACTTTGAGTTTGTATTAGCCAATTATCCATGTAAGGGAAATATTTTGTAACAACTAGATAAAATTGTCATTTTCAGTAGAATGAAGATTTAATGACATTGAACAAAAGTGTTTGGCTTTTTAATAGATGTGTTCTTTAAATTATTCCTCATATATATGTGTATATATATAAATCATTGTGAAAAGCATGGCATCACACTTAATAATCTCCTTCTAAGTGCCTGCAATACTGCATTCATGTTCAGTCTTGGAAAGTCTTCTTTTATAACGACATTTCTTTACCTTGTGCTGAAGTAAAAGACCAAAGGATACAGTTGGTCTGGTTTTTTTGGAGTTGTTAGATTATTTTATTCTTCTATCTTAAACTGTACTGAGGTGGTCACCAGGGTTTTATATATGGTAGTATCAACCTGCCTTTGTAATCAAGAACAGAATCATATGCTGCATGCTACACAACAGCAGCTGTCTTTGAAAACAAATATTATCAATATTAAGTGCTGACGGAATTCTACATGGGATGGAGCAACATGGGCAACCTAACACATCACAACATCAACAATGAAAGCCACACATATTATATTCTAGATTTGATCTTTTTCCTTCTGGACATTTTGAGTCCTGGAGCAAGATTTATACATAAGCTACTAATGTAGGTAAAATTCAAAATATCTGTGTTTCATTTGGAATCAATGTTGAAATTAGCTCTACAAAATTCAGCTCTTGTCCAATATTCTTACACAAAATTCTGGCGTTAAGCTTTTATATTGTCATTTCTGTTGACACCTACATCTTTTATTTAATGTTTGTTATCAATCAGTTCCCCAGAAACAGTAACCAAATGACTGTCCCTCCTTCTCTCCCTTCAAGCTACCAAAAATTTCTTGTATTTAGTCTAGATTTTTGTTTTTATTTCTACGACAGGATATTTTTCAGTCTTTTGGCAGTCTGCAAAAAATGGGATTTTTATTATAGAAAGCAGTGCTTACTTTGAATAGTCTATTTTATAATAGAAATGCCTTTTACTTTAGCCCCAAAATTCCACCTCCTGATTTATGCCAAACAGCTCATCTACCTGTTGGAAAATGCTTTGTGGGGAGGCAGAGCTAATAGATCTCCTACTGCAGCTTTAGAGTTATGATCGTGTAGACATCTATCCACAGATGATGCTTTTATAGCTGAGTCTTGATGGCTTGCTGTGCACTACAGAAAAGGCATGAATATTTCCACTTTTTCAAGTAGGTATGTGAAACAGGCAGTAGACACACCAGGGAGGGCCAGGAAAACAAGGGACATAGGAAAACACAAGGGACTTCAGGACACTGAGAACCCTGGACGGTTAACCAGACTTCATTTGGGGTTTTTAATTACATTTTCTATGTCTGCTTGACATTTTTTCAAAATTTTCTCCTGCATCCTTAAGGTCCTCTTTAGGTTTTGTTGGACTGCCTTCTTGACTTTATACAGAGAATACACGGCATGGGTTTGTTGTTGTTGGTTTTGTTTGGCTGTTTTTTTAACAATGTTTTTAAAATCTATTATATAGTGTACATTATTTATCTAAAACACACAATAATCTGTTAAGCTATCCTTAAGCACTCAACATGTGTTTACTAAACCAAATGAATAATTTGAAACTTAGATATAATGACAAAAATGAAAAGCAGCAGTAAATTGATGAAGTTGGGGTAACAGGATTTTAGCTGCTTATATATAGAAGTAAATTCACATATTGAAAAAATTAAGTGCTGTGCTGTGCAACAGAACACCAAGAAAAAGGCTTTTCACTGCATTGCAATTCTCTTTTTGTTATTGTTTTCCTCCTCTCACTTTCAAAGAGTTATAAGGGAAGCTGCCACACGTTTCTACCATATGTCTTGTTTTGTTCTGCCTTAATCCAGTGGATAACACATCAGCTCATCTTCATTTTTACTGTGTTTGTACATCAACAACAATATATGGAAAGTAGGTTTATGAATGTTCTGACTTTCACCGTATTATCAATGCCACTGGCTGCACATTTCTGTAGCTAGTAGATGAGCCCTAAAATTGCTGAGAAATACGGGCACTGGTAGTTTCAACACACAGCAGTTTGTTATGGGAACACATTCTCTTCAGTGCTGTATCTAAATTCTTCAGATCAATATGTGATTTGTGGTTCTTCAAATACTCAATTATCTCAGGTTTTGAAGATCTTGCCTGAAGATAGCAGAAAGAGTATTGATTTGTCTTTAATATAATACTTTTTGAAAGTGGTGCTTGAAACAATTTCAACTTTAAATGTCATGTTTTCCTATAATTATTTTGATCAAATAAGTATAGCATTTGATCGTTATAGGCATGGGTAGTTTTGCCAGATTTTACAGAAAATATTGCAGGGTCTTTGAAGAAAATACTTGTTTAATCCTTTCTATTTTCTCCCTTGCTTACAATGTAAGACAAGTGATAGTTATAGTACAATGATCTAATGTAGCCCTAACACACCGATACATTTTGAACTTTTGTGTTGTATGTTTAACTCTAGCAAAGATTAGAGTGATGAAACACTACAGAGCACAGTCAATAGAGGACACTAAAAACTGGGCATTAAATCACTGATAGCAGTTAAATATATGGCAGGTTTTATTGTTTCCTTTTTGAGAAAGAGAAATACTACAAATGTTGCAGTAACTGGAAGCATACATGCTGTGATAAATAGCTGTTTTTCAGTTCTGCTTACCCCATGACAAGTGCAGTCAAAAATACTCTGAAAGAGTTTCTTTAAAATTATTTGAGAGATGGGGGATCAGAACATGAAATGGTATTTCTCCACTCCTTTCTTCAAATACAGCAGGAGCAAACATGACTGTAATTACGCTCCCTTTAAATAAAACTTAACTCATTTTACACTGGTTTGTGTGTAGAAGTCTGCTGCTATTTTTAAAGATCTCCTCCTTTATATTTTTTACTTTTATTCCTAGTTGGAAAAGTCAATGGAAGTTTTTAAAGAGGCAGGTCAGTGACACTTGGACTATGTTTTCTGCAGTGACCTGCTGCTCCTGAACTGGTCTGTGACACAGGAGTCTCATGGCCACAGTGTATTATGAGAACTGTATATAGTCAGGACTATAGATCTAGTAAATGAAGTTTTTCAGAACAGCTTGTCCATTCTAGGCAACAAAAACTTAATTAGCTCAAATAACCCAGTTTTTACAAATAGAAATACATTTGTGTTGGACTAAAAGAGGCAATCCTTAGCAAAATACAACCTGCAACGGTATCCCACTCAATGCTATCATATTTCAACTAAAAGATCTTATATGAAGAAGGTAAGATTCCTACCTCATTTCTTTTATTTATATAATACAGCATGCAAGTGAACGCTTGCCCCCATCATACTTTGTGCTGAAGTAATAGCCACTTAAGTATGTGGATAAATCCACTAAAATTATGAAAGAGGATTAACATTATTTAACACTATAAACTATTTTCCTTGGATGAAACTCCCTTCAGCCACTTTTTTTGGATGGAGTTGTGTCTTCCTTCAGGTCTCAGAGAAAAACTGGAAATGACAGCATTTTGTTCCTGCTCAGCTGGAGATAAGCCAGCACAAGGTTGGAGATGCAGAAGGATCCTTCACTGCCTTGAAAAGGCAGCTGCAAGTAAAGATGCGAGCAGAACGGCAAAGCAGGAAAAGATTTCACCTATGACCTACTCAGTTTTGGCCTCTATTCAGGAAAACACTTAAGCACACATTTCCTGCTCCTTTTTATGTTCCACTAGAACTTAAGCACGTGCTTAAGTGTCATCTGGTGCTAAACCACCAGAGAAACAGACTTTCCTCCCATCACCCTTCTCCTTCCTGCCTGGTGCCCATCAGCACAGCTGCAGGGACAGAGTTCAGCTCAACACGCTGGCAATTACCTGCACCTGAGGATCACCGGATCAGACAACCCAAAAAATGTGTTTCCCACAGTTTTGCTTAATGACTGTTCAACCTACTCAGGGCTTAATAAGATAAAAGAAAAAAAGCTGTTGGAAGCTTCTGCTTATTTTATACCAACAATTAATTTCCATGGTTCTTGGTCTATGGGAATGGGTTGAATCCTATGGATTTAAAGGTGTTCTCATTTGGCAGTAATGAGAGAAATTTCACCCATGCTATTAGATTATTTTCATAGCGAACAGAGGTTATTTGCAAACATATTCCTTTCCACTTTGCATCTTCTGTTCTTAAAATCTGAAATGAATGCATATTGAGCTATACACCATATATTCCACATTACTAAGCGTTTCTGTCTTGTTTGTTTGTATGCAATGTTATGAAGCCAGGGAAGCTGCGCCACTGCTCTTTGCTGGAGGGCTAGTTCCACTGGAGACGCTAAAATGATTTAACTACTATATATATAATTCATTGAAATATTTTAATGGTCAAAGAGAAATGGGAAAATGGGCTGTACAGCCTAGCTGTGCTGAGTGTAAGGACATTACTTTTTCTCTTTGTCCATTTTTGTCTCCATATTTTTTTCTATGCACACAAAGATTGTTGTAGGAAGAATCTGATTCCTTCTGTCCATAATAAAATCTTTATTAAATAAGCACTGGGATAAAGCTAAATTAATCATGAGCAGCTAGCTTCACCAATGCACTTATGTGCCACAGCACCGAAAACTGCAGCACATAACAGTTAGGCATCTGCTCCCCGTAGCTGCTCCATGCCCTGAGTAAGATGCCCAGGCTGCTTTTTTTTATGGAAGCAGTTGGACATTTTGGAGTAAAGCTCATAACAGGTTGACTGCTGAGAGGGAACAGGCTAATGTTAGTGCTGAGAAATTGCTGGAGACAGAAAAATGAATCTTAACCCAGCTCCTCCTCTGAGATCAGGGAGATCCTGATGGAGTAATGGATAACAACTACGGCACGGAGGGTGGAGCACATCTGTAACCCACCCATCACAGAAGGGATTTGCATGGCACCTGCCTGAGAGCGTCTTGTACAAAAAGTGTGGTAGATAAATAGAAAAAAAAAACATAACCTTTCCTCACTGTCTGCTGCAGACACTGTGCACAGCCTCACTCATCTAGGAAGCGGCAAAGGGAGGAAAAGCAGTTGTCCTGTGGCTACGTTGTGAGATAGGGTGACATAGTGACCTACATTCTACATTTGCTCAGGTAAAAAAGTAAGAACAATGATTACATTTACCTCAGATGATAACTAAATGCAAATTATTGTTCTCCTAAGCATTGCACTCACCATACCATAAAACAAAATCAAACCTGATTTTACATTCCTGTCAGATCTCTTCAATAAACACCTAGTTCTGCTCAACTATTCAACTCTCATATATTTTGTGGGCTTTGGCTTAATTGCAAATTAAATTGAAGTATTTCAATCATCAGCCCCTGAGCAACACAGACAATAAAATGCATACCAAAATTCATATTCATATCACTTGGAATTAACAGACCAAGTATTAATTACCAATTTCTGTGTAGATGTATACTTCTATATATATACACCTGTTTACCTACATACATTTCTATATATAGATGTGTATGTATCTATAGCACGACTATCTGGTCTTAACATGTTCAACTGCAAACAGAAATTCACAATAAATCAATATTACCACATTAAATCAAACACGTTCATTAAATACACTGATACAAAAGCAGTCACAGATCAACAAAAATGCATTTTGCTTTCATTTTAATAAATAAAAAATATTTTTACTTCAGTATAAACTATGTATACAACTAGGATGAGAAAATAGAGACATGGTTTTAAGCTAGTGATCCAGTTAAGACTATGGGTGATTTGAGTTTGTGGTGAGGTCCTGCAAAAAAATGAGGCCCACGTGCTTAAATTTAAGCACTTACTAAAATAATTTACAAAGTAGGAACTGAAATCATGCTTTCATCCCTCTCCTTTTTAAAAGTTATTAAATTTTAATTCAATTCAAGAAATTTATAATATTTAGAAATGAAGTAGTTGTGCAAGCTTAAAGTACTGATCCTTACTGAAAATCAAATATTTCAGAAAGTTGGGGTTTTTTTTAGAAGGATTTCAGAGAGTCTGTATCATTTATGTGGAACCAAGAAAATTTTCATGTTAGTAATCTTATTTTACTCAATGGAAATGTTTGTGTTAGAGTAATGTGGTAAGAATTTGTGGAATTACGTCTAATATTGAAGTGTTCTGTATTTTTGGCACTGTGGACATTGATGTAAAATATTAAACACTGAACATAATGCCAGATGTGAAGAGTACTGAAAATAAGATCTGGATGTTTCATTAACCCTATTTATTAGAAAACTGAAACTGTTGTTTGACTCTAGATTGTGGGGTTTTTTTTTAAATCTAGTATTTAGAAAAATGGCAAGTTTTGCTGCATGCAAGGTGTTAAATAATAATTTTTCATTTAAAAAACATGGTTAAGAAGAATACAATTTTCAAGCTAAGTCATTTTGTAAAAAGAAAAAAAAAAGCCATTATGAGACTGTTTCATCACCAAGCTATAAAAACAACCCAAAATATATATTTTTAATAGAAATGGAAGCCAATATAACAGACGAAGGATCTCAAAATGTAATCACAAACCCTATTACTGCTAGGAGTATTATTCTACCAGGAAAAGAAAAACAAGATGCACACAAATATAGGCCTAAAATTTAGTGTCCTTAATCTAGTCACCAAGATAGGAGGTAAAGGTCATACTGTAAAGAAAACTTTATTATAACAGTTGTTGGTTGGTTTGTTGTTGTTAATAGGAAATAGGATGAAAAAATATTGTGTTTTATTTTACATTTATAAAAGTGACTAATGGGAATGCTGATGAAGTTGTTCCAGGGAAAGAAAGCTTGAGCTTGCACGTGTGTGAAGATCAGTAGTTCTTGTGCAAGGAGATGCAGCTGCCATTATCTAAACCAAAGGAGACAACAGAGCAGGAGTTTTCTTGAACCAGATAAACATATATGAGCTCTTGCTGTTCCAAGACTTCGGTAGTTATGGGCAGGACAGGGATAAAATACGAACAGAAAGGGCAATTTTTTGACAGTGGGTCAAAACAGAGTGTGCCCTTTTTTTCTCTGGAGGCTTCATGGACCTTGAGCGGGACAGGGCAGCAGTGCTGGGCTGGGCAGCAGGCCCAGGTGGTGGTGGGTTTGTAAGGGCCCCTGGGCTGGGCTCAGGCCGTGGCTGGTGCTGCTACACCTGGCCGGTCTGAGCAGAGGTGCAAAAAAACCCCTGTTACCCCACCCAGGGGCAACCACTGCTCAGGGCTCTGCTGGCCTCTGTCCTCATGCTGGTGATGGCTCTTTTCCAGCAATCACCTGGTGGAGCTCTCAGTTAAATTCCTCGAAGTGGATGGAGGCAACCTGTACACATGTGAATGTTCAGCCTGCTACCAGGCAGTGGTTTGTCCTTATTCTGCAATAACGTACAAAAGACCTCATGTTTTTCTGCACAGAACATCACCAGGAGTTCACAAATTATCTTTTTGCCACAACAAGGGCAGTTTTCATATTTAATATCGCACTTCTAGTATCATGATCAGCACCTATATTACAGGACAGGAAAAACAGAAGAAAAAAAGAAAAAAAAATAATATAACTTGGGTTTTTTTTCTATATTTAGATTGAACTTCTTTATTAAGCTTCACCTTCCTCATTAGTACTCAGTTTATGCCATGTTTAAACATACATTTTAAATAGCCTACATTCTAATGAAGAGTCACAAAGGTTTTCTCTGTAGCTCTTATTATAATATCTCACTCTGTAAACCATGTATCTGTTGATGGTTAGAAAAGGAAAGAGAATGGAGATAGTTCCTCAAATGAACAACAGAAAGAGCACCTATACTTTTTTTTCCTCATTAAGATTGATCTTTTCAGAGGCTTATGCAGCATACTAAATTACTAAATGAGGTAGACATTAACCCATAGAAACATTGGAACTTTGCTTTTCACTTTCTTCCTCTGGTTTTACACTAAGTGAACTACAATGAATTTGAAAGATCACAAAGTTAATAGGCACAGTGCAATAGTTCAAAGAGCCAGATTCATCATGCCTACAATATCACAATAACTTGCTATTGTCTACTGCTGACAATGCAAAAAGCAGCAGGAATAGTTTACACAGATTTTGTCTAACCTCTTCTAATTGCTTTTCAGAAGATGCAGAACTGCAAACAGAGACTTAACAGCAATTTTAAGAGAAAGAGACTGGCTAGTCAGGAAATTCTCCTAGGTGATTGTAAAGGTTAAAGCAAACAAAGAGCTTGAAGGAATTATTCTAAATAAACTTCTCAAACATCAAGACTATACTGAATGAAATTTTTAAAGAGTTAACTAATATTACCGGAATTTAATAAAGTTTGTCAGAAAAGTTAAAATTAAATGAGGTTCAATTAAAAGAGCATAAAGGGAACTGGTGGCTGCTTCTCTTAAAAAATTCTTAACTACTGTTTTGCAGGGATAAGTTGCTATGGTGTTATCAAAAGTAACCTAGTGTCTGGATCACATATATATGAAAAATGTTAACAAAAATATTCCTGTTTTTTCAGCTCATGATGGTGAAAAGTTTCTGGTTTGTTGTGTAGCTCAGGCTTGCAGATGTATTTTTAATGCCGAAGAATAGTGAGAGCATGATCTTGGCAGAGTATTCCTTCAAGACATTGTTTCTCTGCACGGACTGCATTAGACTGAATGAGTCTGAGTACTGTAGACCCCCACACAGGCTGAGGGGAGATTGTGTGTTTCACCAGTGACATGTGGAAAAGCAATCAAACACTGGATTACATGGCTGTCACTGTCCATTTGCCTTCTTTAGCTCTACTCACTCTAAGCTCTCGCAAGGCCTCACTGGTAATGACATTGCTGCAGAGAGCAAGACAAAAATGTGCAAGAAATAACAGTTTGGGCATGTTTGGACTTCGTGTTTGCAATTTATTTGCAAAGCAGTTGCTTTTTGTTGTGTTTTTTTTTGTTTTGTTTTTTTTTTTTTTACTTTTAATACAAGTCTTCAATAATGTACTTGAAGATACAATTGCTAAGTATAAAGGTTACTCTTAAACTGTTGGAAGGCTTTTGTTGCTCATTATTCCCTCTTCTGTTGAAGATGACTGGTCACTTATACATATCCTATTACTTCATTTTCCAGTCAATTGCCCCAGTGTTTGTACACAGTCTTTGTATTTATAAATACAAGGGACATCTAAATAAATGTGAGGGACTGGGATGTTTAAAGAAGTGGAATGCCTGCTGGCTGGGGACACAGAGTCCAGGTGTGAACTTGCCAATTCATCCACCTGCAGTTTACACCTTCATACTATGATTCACAGGACACTGGGATTAAAGCTATTGTCTGTATGTTCGTCTGTGTTGCTTCAGCAGCAAAGCAGACTTTTCCCAGACTGAGAAAGTAAATATCTGAAGAATTTTAGGTTAACCTACACAAAAAAACCCAAAAAAACATTATTTTGGCTCTACTCCTAGATGTTGAGTAAATAACAATAGGATCTTGCCTTACTGAAGAACTAGGAAAACAAAGACTCTATATGGAGAACAGATCTTTGGCCCAGTCAAAATTGTCCTATATAATCATGCGTGTTTTTTTTTTTTAACTGTGGATGCAAAGCCTGCAGTTCAACTAGTTGAATAGCAGTGTTTTGGGGACAGAATTCTGCCATTACTTATCATTACTTCAAACCAGCAGTAGGTAGTGTCATCCTGGGAGAACACAAAGCAGGGATACAACTTTTTTCTATTTTGCTTTGTTTTAATGCAACTATGAACAATCATGAATAGGTTTAATTTTTGTTTAGAACAGAATAAAACTCTGTGTACCTCTACAATTTAGATTCTGTGAACCATTCCACACTAATTATAATAAAGATGTTATTCACAGTGGAGGGGCCTTCAGAGTAAGAACAAATACAATAGAAGAGAAAACTAACATACTTATACAGATTCTATTGTGACTTGTGTTTTCTTAAAGAGCTTGTGAAATTTATAACTTTAACAACAGAATACTCAGTAGAATGACTTCAGTGGTCATTAAATTGGCTATCTAAACACAGAAATAATTACACAAATATCTAGCTGTGTCTTTGAGCCTGTTGTATAGAAAATACCACAAGCCACAAACACAGCTTGGCAAATGCTACAGCTAAAGAGTCAAACAATTGACCTTTCTCAAAGCTTTTGCCATTGACAGCATAGTATTTGATGGAATAAGTCATAATGATTTTAGCTTTGTATTCATACAGGAGTAAAAGATGATTACTTTCTGTGGAAATAAGCAGATAAGCACCCGGCGCCCTCAGCAGCTGAAGAACAACCCCCAAAACTGTATAGCACTCTGGGGACTGTCAAAAAGACAGGATTATCTGTTTCAGCCTCTTTCCTCCTCCTTTTTTTACTGACCCTTAACTAGTAAGAACCTTTGACTGCAATATAGGGAGCAGCTTAGTAATGTATCTTTCAGAGCCAAATCTGCTACTTTGATCTTTTCCATTTTTGCTTTGCAAGTTCAAAGTAACTGGTTCCCTTGGAAAAAAACGCTCAACAAACCTTCCGGAAAAGTTATTCAAAACAAATAATGTCAGTTCAATCTAATGTTTTCCTGTCTTCAATTAAAACATGATACATTACTAACTTGACTATCAAAACAAGAAACAGTATTTGAAAGAAATGCTTTTTCTCAGAGTGCATTTGAAATGATGCCATGGAAAGTTCCTTACTGGAGAGATAATAAAGCTTCAATATGGATTTTTAGTATCTTGGATTGAGGAGGAGCAGAGAATAAAATATGTCCTAAGCAATATTTCTGAACACTTTGTATCTCGTATGCATGTGTCAAGAGAAAAAAAAAATAGTCAGAAAAGGACAGGGCCTGTAAACCAGTTTGCTCATCAAATGAAGTTTCTTACAATATTTTTTCTAATGCTTTACTTAATCTCATTTTCATTATCATAACTGAGTGTGCTGCTTCATTTTGCTGAGAGGACTCACACTGCAGTAAATCACACAGATCATTTATTTTTTTTTGCCTCCCGATATTTATTCTATATTTCTCTTCATTTAAAATTCACCATTTTGCTTACACTTAATTAACACGCCAAATCCAGCTCCCATTTTAATCAAAGTCTCCCACTGACTTTAGTGGGAATTGAATCAAAACTATATTACTAATGTCATGTCAAATTATTCCTCTTTCTCCTTAAAATTTTCATCATTCTAACACTTGCAAGACCACTGTTTACTTGTTACTTGGCAAAACCTTTTTGTTCACACACATCTTCCTGTGAAAACACCTGCTGTCATTCTAAACACAGTACTTAGCTCTTCATGTAGAATACATTGTGGCAACAAATTAAGAACCAAGAAAGTCGTTTTTGAGCTATGTGCATCTTTGGTCTCATTGAAGTTATTCATCCTGTAGTTTACATGATTAGAAAGCTTGTTGAAAAAAAAGGAATTAGAATAATTGTCATCTATAATTACATAGGAGAACACACACTCAGGAAAACTTCAAACTCACTTTGTGATACCAACATTGGCAACACAATGATGAAGAGGAACTCTTTCACAACCAGACATTACCCCATCAATCAGTTTGCAGTCAGGAGAAAAATTGACTTTGTCATGATATGGTTCTTAAAGCAAAAGTAATAAATTCTATACAAATGGCAAGCCTACAGCGTAGCTAATTTATTCATTATCCACCCCAGAAAAATAATTAAGTCATGCTTTCTTTCCTGGCTCTTCATTACAGTTTAGCCTCTTTCTGCAGCAGTCAGTGACTGAATGCTTATTAAAATAAATTAGCTGCAAAACTTTTAACTCTGTCTTAAAGAAAAACTAATCCACTTTTCTAGTGGAAGCAACATTGATTAAATAAACCTAGCTTCATGCCGAGCAGACTAATTCCTTTAGCCACAGTTTCCAATCTTAAATCATGTTGTATCTGTATTAGGTTGAGAAGTATATAATGAGTTGTGAGTTTAAAATTGGTATTAACCTCTTTCTGTATGCATTTCGGCTTTTTAGCCTAGGTGATTTTAGTGATGGAAAGAAATCACTGTGCAACCTATAGGTATTATTGTACTCATGTATTTTTTTCCAGCATGTACACATACACTCATTCAGACATACTCTGTTATTCCTCTGATCCAGCTGTTCCAGACAGGCTGCTTTGACATGAAGCTGTATCAAACTGCTTTTCAGTTACTAAAAAGATCCCTTTAAGAAGAAAAAAGTGTTTACAAACTTGTTCATATCTCATACCAGAAAAGTGGAATGCTGAGCATTTAAAATAACATTTGAACCTGATCCGCAAACAGCTGAATTGATGGAAACAATTCTCTCAAACTCTGGCTTTTGCATAAGAACTACATGGTACAAGGCCAAATGCTGCAAAATGGGCAAATAAATCTGAAGGGCTTGTCACTATGTGACCTACATAGAATTGCCCACATCATAACTTCCTTAAATACATGTTCATGTTTTTTAAAATGAAATTTTTCTTTAATGCCACCAGCAGTAGTCACCCACCAGCAGTTCGCTAAGTAATCTACTGACGTGTCAGTCAGATCACACACTCACCAGCTCCCACAACAGAAGACATAATAAGAACATGATGTGAGATAGTGATTTAAATAATATAATAATTAAGGCAGGGACAAGTCCATTACCCCCTTCCCAAGACCAACCTTGTCACAGGGTATCTGATGGGCCAGCTAATGCCGAAGCACAGCTCAGCCGAAACAGCAGCCTGAGGGCGCCGACATCCTCTGCTCACACATCACTCCCCTGCGCACTGGTGCCCTTCCAGGGTCTCTGAATATTTATAAAACCCTCAGCCTCATCTTCAGCACCCCATTCAGCTCCTCTGCACTAGGAAGGGCGTTTTTCTAAAGCAGCCATGTACTTCATGGATCTTAGTCCTAGTAGTCCCTCATTACCAGCTGCTAAAGCTTCTCAGGATGGCACAATAGAGTTGCACAGAGCAGCCAAACAACCTACTGTTTGAGCCTGGCTTTTGTCCCAGTTCACAAGGACCATTTTGATGAAACAGGGAAAAGAAAAGGCAAAAATCTTCTCTGCCACGTATGTTGATGGGGCCAACCGTGCTGGATGGGAGGCGAGAAAATCTGCAAGGTGTGACCCTTTCAGATCACAGGGAGCATTCACAAGCCAGGGCATGCTCTCAGCTACAGTTAATTCACCAGCAAACAACGAGGTACCTGATGGGGCTGATGGCTGCTCCATCTTCTGGGCTGCCTGAGTTCTCTGGGGTGTCAGGCAGGGAGCACAGGGATGCAGGACCTGTCACCCCATGGGTGCAGGAGGGTCCAGCACTACCCAGGGTGGACCCTTTGTCTCCCAGAGCAGGCAGCCTTCAGTGTCCCTGGTGTAATCTGCAAGCCCACAATACCCCATCCCATACAAAAACTCCTCGATCTTCCTATTTAAGAATCCACAGGTGCAGCAAGATGACAGAACAGAGGGATAAAACATTGTCTTTACTGTCAGCTCCCCCCCACTCCCCTTTCCCGTGTTTCCCTTCCCTTTTTCTGTTCAGCTTGTTTTATCTTGGCCAGGCTGCCAACGCGAGGGTGGGCAGGGAATACATCTGGTCTGACAGAAATCTCCTCTTCTGTCGACAGGAGCCCACAGAGGGACTCCAGCTAAGAGAGTGTTCTACACCTTGTATTGATATCATCTTCGGTCTTTTCTTCACACTGTGCCTATAGCTGTATCACATACCTTCTACCTATCCATATATTTTTTTTTTACTTAACTGCAATAATCAGAGCAGAAACCAAACACTAATGATTCATTGAAAACATTTTTTAAAAAGTGATATCTATTCATTGTAAACAGATTATTTGTATGTAATTTTCTGACTAGGAGACACATATCCAGGAATTTAGCTTGTTTTGAGTTTGTTATGTATTTATTTGGCTATGCTACAAATTGTTAAATTAGTCTATATTTAAGCCAGTGAATTATTCAGTGAAGGGAGCTTGCTTATTTCAGTGGAAAAGAAGGGCCTATGACAGAACTGCTTCAGAATTCCTTGTTGCAGTAATATGTCTAGTTCTTCTAAGAGCTTATTAGAAGAAAATATATTTGCTTCTTATATTGATAAAGTGGTGAAGAAATATACAAGCTTCTGGAATCAATTTGGTGTTAGTATTTTCCGGTGAAAAATCCCTGGTTTCAGTTATATGTGTATTTTCAAAGGAATATTTAAAGTTTGTTTGCTTGGTACACTTGTATCTAGTGACAACTGGAGGCCTCTAATAAACTAAACAGAGGAAAAATGTACTCTCTGTAATAGTTCTACTGGAGATTCTCACATCAATGAAAACTAATTTAATTCTATATATGGCACCGGCTTTCTGTTCCTTAATTGAATAATCATAAATCTTATAATTAATTAGGTTTCAAGGTAAAAATATTTTTATTATTACCTGTATAAGAAAACAATGGTTTAAAATATAATCTTCAAAGTTTTCTTTTCAGAATAAAGTAAAAATTATTACTTTCTGGTAAGCCTACATATTACTTTTTCTCAGCACAAGTTCTGCATGGAAAAAGATGTTATAGAGAAAGCAGTACACGATAGCAGGGATTTTTTGTAATGCTTTAGTAAGAATTAGGTTTTGAAAGGGAACTGATTCCAGGAACTTGATTATTTACACTGGGATGAAAAGTGCATGCTAAGTGACCATTTTGTTTTCAGCCTGGTTTACACACCTAAATAAACCAAGTTACACTTAAAATATATGCAGAGTTTGCAGTAGAGATTCCTCTGTCTTAGGAAATAGTTCAGCAAGGCTAGAGTTTTGGCAGCTGCTTTAAAAAGGGTGAAATGTGTTGGTGGACCAAGCCGCCAGGAGAAGGAAAACACACAGCATTGTACACTGACTGTTAATTGTTTCCTTTCTAGGATTTTCATTACTACACTAATTTGCTACAAATGTTCACAGAATATGATCCCAAAGTGGTTTAGCCGAGTCTAAAAAAATGAGTGCATAAGGAAATGTGTGTGTGTGTACTTATAGATATGTACAGACGCACACACAGTGTGCAAATGTTTTACACAGAACCATGAACAAGGAGGGACAGGCATTGGGCCGAGATTTAGGGCTCTGGTAGGACTTTAGGAGCTGACTTTGTCTTCTTACACCAAAAAATGCCCTCTGAGCTCACAAAAAACCAAAAGATTACATGACTGCTTTTGACATTTTGTTGTTCTTAGGGCACAGAAATTGCCAGAGTACTTTACATTTATATTAGAATATAAGGTCCTCCCTTATAAAAGCTGTAATAGAGCAAGTAAAACATGGAACAGTGAGGTACTGCAATAAGACAGAGGATTACTGTGTATCATTTATTCTAACTCTGGCAATTGTCACCAAATAACATTTCTGGACAGTCCAACTTTGCGAAGAAGATTTTTTTGTCTCGTCTTTCAAGCATACATTACATTTCATTAATTTTCCTCCATATATATGCTATTATCCCCCATCAATGAAACATTTAAAATGTTATTATTTTTATACAGGACTTGGAAATTCATAATTGGCTCTTTAAAAGGAAGGTGAGGGATAACTTGCAGTATGTTTATCTTACTCTTCTGCAGCAAAAAGACTTTTTTAATCAATACACCAGTTTTTAAGAAACACTCAATATCTGGCAAATCCGATATATTAATTATAATTTGTTTTCGTATGTCACATTGTCCCACATGCATATCTATTCCTCAATACTCTTAAGGAATGCTGAGAGGAATGAGATCCTGAAATTATGGACTTGAAATAGAAATTTTACAGCCAGTAGAGAGACATGGGCCACCCTACAGACTCAGGTCTGGGGAGCCCAGAGCCGCCCTCTGGAGGTGACTCAGAGGGGAGCAGGTGGAGACGGGTTTTCCCTATTCGACACTTCAGACACGGTGACTCATTCCCATGATGACTCAAATTTTGTGTGAAGACATTTTCAGGAGTTTCAGTATTATGATTTCCAAATCATAATAATAGTTGTATTTAGCACAGAATGAATTCTTAACTGTGTTTCTAGAAGGCTCCAGCAACTTACTATCTTTGGGCTCCCAGTCTTCAATGCCTGAAAAGCCTAAACTGCAGTACATGTCAGTCTAGGGTTTAAAGGAAAAAAAAATCCAGATTCTTCATCTTCACTGGATCCTTCCTCTATAAACCAAGTAATCTATCAAAATATGTGTTCAAGAACACCTCTCCCAAAATTAACTCAGCTGGTGCTGTGTTTACTTCTCCTAAAATTAGGAGCTCTGATCTTGTTCAAGTGGATGCAAGTCCCTCAGCTTCCTAACTAGCAAGATCAAGTAATCCCAATACTTGGAAGAGCCTGTCCTTCACCATCTCATGCTAGCACTCATTAATGTCATTATCTCCAAAATGGAAAGGATTTTCTTTTTGTTAATGTTATTAGAAACTAGGAATTAGCTGTTTTGATGCTGTAACTTAAAATACTAAATACTTTCAAATTAAGAGACATGTTGTACATTTTCAATGAACTAATGTGCAATTTGTAACAAGTGAAATATATCACATGAAAATGATTTTGCAGTGATCTAAACCCAATTAACCTCAAAGAATTCTATATGAATATAGACTGTGAAAGAAGACTGTGAAAGATTTTAACTATAGCTGGAAATGCTATGCAATTATTGACCAAGTTTGGCAGAGACATTTTATGTTGCCTACTGTTACTATGTACTGTTAGCTTTTTAATGTGGAAGCATAAAAAATGAATATCAAACCAGAATGGTAATTTGAAGAGTCATGGACTGAATACTTGTTGACCACTTGAAATAATAATTTAGGCAGTCTTTGCAAAATAAAACTTCCTTTTAAAACAGGAAATAAACCATCACTATTATGCTACAGGTATGTGCTTGAAACAAAATTAAATGAAAATATATTAGTAAAGGACCAGATCAAGAAGTGTTAATTGCTGTTTCTAATTATGAAAATGTTTGCTACTAATCTCATGAGTCTACTTAAATGTCTTCAGTCACACAGAGCTCTCTCTGGAACTACAGTTTCTGAAAAAAAAACCTATGATCTGAAGTATTTGTGATTTTCTTGTAGTAGCTGGAAATATTCAAAATTGTTCCAAACATTCTTCAACACATAGAGACAAAACAGTAGAATGCAAAGACTTGTGTGTTTGTAAATAGATCTGTGATGTCCTTATTCCATTTGGAGGTTCAAACAGCTAATATAAATAATCTTCATACAAATACAGTGGCTACAATTGTAGCTATATTAAAACAATTTAAGAACAAAATTTAACGTATTTTTCCTTTTTTTTTTCAGAAGAAAAACAAATCACTTCTCTGCATTCATTTTCTGTTTAAGCACTTGCAGTAGTACAGTAATATTCTAATTTTACAGACAAAAATGAGGCAAGGAGAAATTTAAGCACTTGAATAGAAGACCTGCTTAGGGATTCACTATAACGTGATGTTCTTTCTATTAAGCAGCTGTGAACATAGCTCATATTTTGTGCTTTTGTGTTATACAAAGCTTTTCTTGGACTGCACAAGGTAACAGAATAATTTAAGTTGTAAGGGACCTCTGGACATCATCTGGTCCAACTTCTCTCTCAAAGAAGAGCCAGCTTTGAAGTTAGAGCCAACTTCGAAGTTAGACCAGGTTGCTCAAGGTCATACTCAGTGGAGTTTTGATTATCTGCAAGGAACAGAGGTTCCACAACCTCTGAGGGACACCTATTGTAGTAGTTGACCACCCTTATTTTGAAAAAAAAAAATATATTTATATTTATATTTATATTTATATTTATATTTATATTTATATTTATATTTATATTTATATTTATATTTATTTTGTTCTGTAGTTAGTTATATAACCTTACAGAAGAAAAGTCTCAAGTCTCATGAGGCAAAAAAATAAACCCTTAATTTAATTCAGTTTGTTCAGGTCTTTTGTTTTTCCTCAAAACTAAGTGACATTGAGATCAGAAGGCAGAAGATACTATTAGATAGACAAGAGCTGCTATTAATTTGCAGTATGCTACTTCTGGAGGCCAGCTATGCTTGAAAGACACTGTTTCTAGCAATTGTGTTGAGTCTGTGATGCTATTATCTAAGTATTCTTGTGATTTTACAAGTTAATTAAATCCAGGAAACAGCATTCAGAAGAAAGGAGTATGAAAATATATTCATAAAGATAGGTTTTCAGCCCTTACCCAGGAAATTTTTATGCTTGGAAGTTAAACAAGAATGGATTGCTAATGACCACAGAAAGCTAGTTGACTGCAGGGCACAAGGTTTGATCAGTGTAAAATCATCAGCAGAGAAGAAGAAACAATGGAAGAGGATGTTAAGAACTTCTCTTAAAAAGAGACAAGCATAATCAATAGGCAAACTGACTACCAGACTTGAATAGGTGCATATCAGAGGGAAGGACCTGAGCCCGAGGGCTCAGGAGGAGACCACAGGAGAAACCTAGGACCCCTGAAAGGACTGATCACAAACCAAAACATTCTGCGCATGATGAAAAGGAAGGAAGTTGCTCGCAGGGTTGTGTTTTTCCCTCCTCTGATCTATCTCCCATGTTTTGGCTATGAGAAAAAAAGTAACTGGTTAAAAACATTCATGCAAATTTTTAATTTCATTTAGTTCACCTGCCTCTAAAGAACAAGTCATTCCTCAGGGTGGAATGCTGCAAGAACATACTTCTGTTACTGGGATTATACATAGATGGAGTCTAGGTTGGCTAGAGAAAAAAACTTCTGGCATGAAATACTTTTCTAAACACCCAGACAGTATTTAGAAGAATATTCATCATACTGTGACATCCCCCTACAGTAAATACAAAATCAGCTAACTACAATTGTAAGCAGATAGTTATTTAAATAATGCCCCATTGTGTAGGAAGTCAAAGGGTGCGAAAAAGTCACAGTCTTTTGGTGTACCCAAGAGTCAGAATTCTTTCTGACTTGCCTGAAGAGGGTCTCAGTGCTCTGCAGCACTTCAGTAAAGGAAGGACAGCATTAATCCTGTGCTGCCTCTTCTCATCTGAGTCTCATAATTTCAATTTCACTACCTCCTTTAGGATGTTATATCCACCTTAGGAGGCTGATTCTCTGCATAAAGTTTTTGATTACTTCTGGACTTAGTTTTGGTATTCTGAGCTCTTCCTGAAAGGGATACGAAGTTGGCTAGCACAGTTTTTTATTTAGGGTTTATTTTGCATTCTCTCTTTTCAATAGATTATTGGGTAACTAATAACATTTTCACCTGACATACTAACTTCTTCCATCCCTGAAGCAGTTAAAGCTGCTTTCACCATTTTATTTATATACTCCTTCGAGTCCGAGGTTTAGGACCTTAATTTGAGTTTGACAGATCAGCTTAAATTTTACTTTGAAGGGAAAAAAAAAAAAAAAAAAAAAAAACAAACAAAAAACACACAACCCATGAACTGTATGAGCATTATAATAAAATAACCTTGAAGAGACAACTTAATTAGTATTTAAGTGATCCTGAACTACAATGAAATTCCTATGGAAATCTGAACACTCACCTGCATATCAAATAAAGTCAAAAGATCTTTGCCTTTACAGTAAATATAATTTCAATTCATAACAACTGGATTTCTTAAAGAATATATCATCAAAAGATAATATATCATTTCAAAGATTTAACCGCATAGGAATGCATATGTGATGCACTGGCTTGTAGGAAGGACTGGGAATAAGCAAGCCCAGAGTGCTAGTAGGAACTGAGTTCGTACAGAGTGACCTTGGAAAAGTCATTTTCACCTGTTTGTGCTTCAGCCAGCCCAGCTGGAATATTGCATAAAAAGCAAAAGCCAATAGATAAGCAGATGCTGCTTTTAAGCTGGCCATTAAGTGACATACATGAATTTCTGATGGGGACAATTTCACACTGAAGGCAAAAAGGGCCTTTTGTTTTGATGTCTTTCTGCTGTGGGGTTTGTTAGTTGTGGGGGTTTTTGTTTTGTTTTATTGTTGTTCTTATTGTTTGTTTTTTGTGTTTGTTTGGTTTTTTTTTTGGGGGGGGTGTTTTGTTTTGTTTTTAAATACATACTTGGATTAAAAATAGGACAAAAAACACTGAGAGCTGTTATTCAAGTGTTCTGTTTCTGCACTTTTCTTCATCTCCATAGTAAGGTGCTTTGCTAACTATGGAGAACGAAAATTCTCTCAAAGTCAGGCTGAGTCTGGAAAGCATCCTGACATTAGCACAAGCACAATGTTTCACGCTGCAGGTGAAGCCTCGCTGCCCAAGGGACTCTTGTTTTCTCTTTTTTTTCCTGAGATACCTCAACAACAAGAGTGCAATGAACTCCAAAGTGAAAGTTAGAGCTAAGCGAACACTCAAGAAACAAAATAACCTTCCCAAACATAAAAGCCAGTAGAGACCCAAACCCAAACCCATTCTGCTCCAGGTGTTGCTGGGAGGTTCTGCAGCTGAACGGAGGGTCTGCCTTCCTCCCACTCTGTGCATGCTGCTCTCCTCTGTTAACTTCACTGACTATACAATGAAATGAATCCTATACTGTGTGGCCGAAAACTGAAATACATAGAAAATAAAATGTGTACTTATTTTAAATCATTTTGGTGAAATTTGTGCTATTGTAAGAAATCTTTTCCTTTCCCCCCACCAGCCCACCCCATGCAAGAAAAATACGAAAAGGCACAGTGGAAGATAAGAGGCAACTGCAACAGTGGAGACAAGTAAGAAGCGTGATGGAGGTGGTCACCTGAAATTACAAAGCAGCTGAAAAGGACTTTCTAGGCTGGTGGCAAGTGGTTTGGGCTGACACATTTGGAACAAAAGCAAGGAGGCTTTAGCAGGTTTATTCCAGGACAGAATGGATTTTGGTAAGGGTGAAATACATCAGTAATCTTCTGGGGATAGCAAAAAGAAAGAGTGAGAAGAGGTAACGAGGCATATGGCTTTGCTGTCAGGCTGAGAAATGATCTTTTAATATGTGGAAAAGCAAATCTGATCCCAAAGAATGTGTGCTATAGGTTATTATGGAAAGATAAGAACACAATCAAAGAGATGAGGTAGAAAGTCATTCCCCCCCGTGCCCCCCCAAAAAAAAGCTTTCTAAATTTTAGATTAAAACAGTAATGAATGAAAAAAGAAAATTATGAGGGAGGAAAGAAGGCAATGATTGTCAGGTAGGAAAAGCAGCATACTGAGTTCAAACTACCATGACTAATTCAGCTATGGTAAGGGATATTATTAATATGCATTTTAAATAAGAACTGAAACTTCTTGTGTTATTTTGGTCACAAAAATAAAACCAACAAAAATCCAGGTAATTTTAAATAATACATTGCCAAAAATGTAGGATTAAAACAGCTGGTATCTGCCAGTACATATGATAACTGTATTTTTTCACATTTCCAGTTCCATACCTTTGGGCTCAGATGTAAAACACTTTCATGCCTAATGACAATTTTTGCAATTATCTCGTAAGAACTGCCAGCAGCTCCTTGCTGCTGCTGTGATGTAGGAAAAACTAAAGTTACCTGCAATAGACATGACTCATTTAGTAACTGGAACTATTTTGTGACTTGCCCCAATTATTCACTTAATGAATTTATGATGATGATGATGCAGAGCAGCCTTGGTGTGTCTGACTCACATTGAGATCCAATATTACTTTCAATTGCAATGGTTTAAATTAGGAAAATTCTGTTGATGTCAACGTAAAATGACAGCTACACTGCAGCACCAGTCTCTCTCTAGAGCTTTCTGAATCTGCTAAAACTTATTTTAGATGGGCTACAGGGCACAGTGCAAAGTGTTGTAACAAAACACTTAATCAAATGCTTAACTTTAAGCACATGTGTAATACCATCCCCATTCAGCAAAGCAGCAACTATGTGATTAATGTTAAATAAATGGGACAAAGTAAAACCAGGTGCTTAAAATTTAAGCTTAAATGCTTTCTTGAGAGTAGAGCATATAACTCATTTCCTTAAAAGAACGATATTCCAAGTTCTTGGCTGAACACTGGTTGCTATATTTTGAACAATGTCACACATGGAGCTCTGACATCATTAGAACAGGAAGTGTTATTTCTCAGCAGAATAAGAAAATGTCTTGTTTCCATATCGTTATATGACAAATAAATTCATGGAGAGATATTCTTTGTTGCCCCTAGTTTAACATTTTAGGAGACTCCTCATGTATTAAAATTTGCCATACCAAATGACACTTTAGAAAAACTGTTTCTCTCATAAAAGAGATTAAAGGGAAATGATGTAACAACGAGACTCCTTCATGGGGCCCAAAAACATTCATGACTAGTAACCACTGGTAACCATATTGTTTCTGTAATAAAAACTATAAATCTATCTGTATAATTAACTACCATTCTCAAGGTATGTAAAGCAAAGTACTGTGTAATAGGATCCAAACTTATGCATTAGATATAATTCAGGAATCTACTTCCAGTAATGATTTTTCTTTTGCCTTGTAATGTCCATTCATGAATAGGAGGAGTTGATTCATAATTTAGTGAGAATTGTTCTAACTAGGTTCAAGTTATTCTATAAATTGAATGATCATTTGGCAAATATTATAGTATGGCTACTTTTTGTTTATTTCTTAAGCTAAATTTTATTCTGTACAAATGCTCAGTTCTCTCTGAACTGGTGCTACGTTTTTTCTACCTTTACATATACTGGGATATGCATAAGAAAAGAGGCTGGGGAGAATGGAACATACGTCTGCCACCACGATCACAAGATACTTAAAGCATGCATCTACTTGTCTTAAAAATTAGTCTGTGCAGTAGTTCCAAAGAGAGGCCACTGAAAAATTTGGGTGCTTATGACTTAGAGTGTTATTAGGTCCACTCAATTATCCTTCCATCTGAACTCTCCAGCACTACTTCAGCGCCTTCATTGTGTTTTGAGACTCCAGCCTCTTTTGTGCTGAAGCTTAATTGTACTCCCAATACTGTGATTGCTCTCACATTTTATTATTATGCAAAATAAAAGAGACAAAGTACAGCTAGCATTTTAAAAGAAACAAATAAATAACAAGAGATTGTGAAGTTCTTCCTTTCTCCTTTTTGTGTTGTTTTTTCCTTCTTTCACTACATGGTGATCAAACACTCTTAGAATATATTTTGTAATTTTAAATTCTATTTAAAGTCTTCCTTATTTATTCATTTTTCTGTTCATTACAGTCCAAAACCACCTCACTTTGAAATATGGATATGTTGTAAAATTAACACTGGAGGTGTTCTATGTGTGTAAATGTATACATGTGCTTACACATGTGTCCAAATTACAGTAAGTAACATCAGTAATTCCAGGAATTTCCATTTAAAATCTGAATAGTCTGAATAATAAACCTTATTTTCTTAGAGCAAGAACAGGATTTCCTAAAAACCTATTTTATTCCATCCTTCCTTATTAAAACACAACCATGCCACAAAGAACTGCAGAATTCTGGAACGTAGTATGATTTAGACTAATACACCTCTACTGTCTGCAGCATTAAACTTTCATTCCCACCAGGCAGAGAATTGTTTTTCAGAGATTACAAACACTGAGAGGTAACGGTTTTATTCTTATCCCAGAGAAGAAGATACATGTATTTTCTTTAAGACTGGAAAATCTTCACAGTCTGTCATTCCTTAACATGCTGAATGACCCCATTGTAGCTATACTTTAACAAAAAATATTATTCTTTACACAGTGGAGAGTGGAACAATATCAGATTGAAACACTGTCTATTCAGAATTTCCCTTTATTTTAGGGGTGGGAAAGATGCATTGTCCAAACCCTACATAATACTCTGAAGGACATGCCTCAGGGAACACAGTGGGCTGGGAGACGTGTGCAATTCTCTGGTCACTGGTGTATAACTAAGTAGTCCAGACCTATAGTTTGCGTCAGCCCTGCCTCACAAACAAAAGGGAGGTTGGGAATTGCAGCACATCCGGTACCTTTTGGAATTTTTAAAGAAACACTTTTCCCATGTTTTAAGTAACAATGGCAGATAAAGACTGTCAACTTAATGTCATGGCAGCTGGGAGGTGTCTATTGTTCTGCTTTCAGACAGGCCTGGCTAGTCCAGCTGTGGAGCTGCTTAATCTCTGTATGATACAGCTTTGTTTTTCTCCGTGATATAAACACATTATCATGTACAGACCTTGGCATCTGTCAGCTATAATAGGAGCATCTCAGAGGCACCATTATGTTTAATTCAGACATTTCTTAAAGCTACATAACTGTGTAGGGACCAAGTTTTGTAGCCCTATGCTTTCTTTAATCTTCAAAAACTGTATTACAAATACTTGCAAACATCATGGCTTACGTGCTAAGAACATTGTTTATGGATTCTGGACAAGTATAAAGCAATAGCAAAGAAATAATATATTAATTTATTTTATTTCCAAAATTTAAAAATGGTTTGAAGTGTGATCAAGCTAACTAAACCTTCTGAACAAAACAGAAAAAAAAATAACTTGATTCTTAGGTCACTGAGGTGATATAAAAAATATAGTGAGTGTAAGGAAAGCTGCTGCGAAAACTGAGAGGAAAATAAAAATGTGAGTATCAGCTGTGTTTTGTAGATATTTCAGTGAGTGCTGATGACTGTGTCTAACAAATTTGTGGGAGGTTACTTTTCGATTATGTTATGAAAAATCATTGGTCATTTTTATATCAGCCCACAGGCTTAAACAGTGAATCAGTTAAGAAGAAAAGAAATTCTAAAAGAAAGTATTCTTGTCAAAGCCCTATAACTGAAACGGCCAAGATTTGCACAACTCTAATTGCAATCACCGCACGGCGGGTTGCTGATTATTTTAGACTGATTTGTATGAAACATAGAGAAATTCTGAATATATTGAGAACTGTGATTGATATAATAAATTGATTGATATAATAAAAGATTGCATCTGCTTCCATGAAGGAAATAGTATCCAGCTAGCTTCCGAAATTACTCAACCTATTGCAAAAATATGCAAACTAAGATTAGGAAAGTTCTTGTAAACTAACAAATAATTATATCATCTTATTTGAAACATTAAAATTGAAATGGACTTTTTATTTGCTTGACAGTCTCCATAGGTATCTGTGGATGACAGCAAACACCCTTACAAGTGTTTGACTCAGTGCTTGGAAAAGATCTAAGAATAAAGTGAGAGCTTGAAGAGACTCAATCCCGTCTTTTATTTTTTCAAATACAGATTCTTTTTTTTCGTAATCTTTTAGGCCCAACTGTCTTTTCCTTATTTTCAAAACCCCCAAATATCCTCTCCTCTTTTGTGTTTTGAAAGTCCTCTTCCTTCATTCTCTTACTGTTGGAGTTGTGCTGAATCTGACAGAACAGAGTTTAGTTACCCCACATCCTGAAGAGTGGAGCTGCATTAGCACAATCATGCCAAGAAAACTAAACATTTCTTCAGGCTTGACCAGCCTAAGTGAAGGATGTGGCAGGACTGTGAAGCTGCAGTCTTCTCCAGCTGCTTGTAGTTAATGAAAATGTACAAAACCCTGTAAACCCTTTGTTTTATTCAGATACATTCTTTGGCTCAGGAATCCATTCTCTTACTTTATATGAAATCAAGTAAGCTGTGTCTATACCATACCTTGGAGCTGGGCCAGAGGAAGGCGGCTAAAACCAAACTTGATCCTCAGCCCAGCTTTGATCATCACTGTCATAACATGAAGCTGTCACTTAGTTACAAAGGGGAGTCAGACTTAAGTTGTCTACAAGGTCTGTCTGCTTTTCTGGAAATCTCTCAAAAGATTCAGCTCATCTGTCTGGTGTGGCGAGGGTCTACATGCAGCTGGGACAGAGGCAGGTAGAAAAAATGGCCCAAGACAAACCATATTCTACGTGTGTGCCTGGGGTTTCAGCTCCTGACTCTGTGGGACCATCCACTTATGTTAGGCCAATCATTTTGTCCAGCGCTTATAAAAGATTAATTTGAACTTCACTGAATGTCTGGGGTCAAAAAAGTCAGTATAAAAACACCCACGGGCTTCTCATCTTTGACAAAGGAATTCAGGGCAGCTGTGGCCTTACACCCTACCAAACTGGACACAAAGATCAAGTGCTTTGTTTCCATACAGACATATCTTTTCTTAATAAGGAAAAAGCTAAGTTATGTATGGTTATGTTTTTCCCCAAGTGAACAGGAAGAGAAAAGGCTTCCTATTTCAGGCCTTAAAAAGGTAATAATGTACATTTTCCATGAGTCACTCAGTATTCCCTGGAAGTTCTCTGCCAACACTTACATCTGCTTGTCGATTTTTCACCAAATGCCAGAACTCTCTGTTCCAATACACATGACTAAGCCAGAAAGGTTTCTGCTGATAAAAGAGGAAATCTTCAGTGGGAACCAGAAAGACTGGTAATCTTCCAATACGGGAACCAGAATATCAGACTTCCATCCCTGAAGACTTGAGGTAATGACTTTTCTAACCTCTTTATACAGCACAGATCCTTCAAAACTTATATTATTTCTTATCTTTTGAGAAGATGCCAATAGACAGCATATTTAGAGACAGACGTGTTTTAGACACAGATGTGTTTCTCAAACGCATCAGTAATTTCATCCTCCACACAGAAGCCGCGTCCATGCAGGACGTTGAGTCGTGCTCCTGCCCGCACCCCCCGGGGACCACAACACAGCAGCCGCACCAGAGCCCAGCTGAGGCGGACACGAGGACATCCCAAATGTCCTCTTCGGAGGTTGCACATCCCGCCCAGCCGTGTGCTGGGATCCTGAGTCACTGTCACTACAGAGGATTTCACTGTCTACAAACCCTTGAGTAGCCCCTCACTCAAACATGATTTTTTTTTTCATTTTGTAGCAAACAAGGTACTTTTTGTTTATTTCAGTTGAGAAGACAACAGAAAAAGAAAACTTTAAGAATACCATGAATCTTTTAATAGCATTGAAACTAGCAGTTATTTCCCCTGAATTGATTCAATTGGATCATTAAATTCTTTTGTTGGGTTTAATAGAGAATGATTGAAAAATCAATGTATACATGCTTGAGATCATGGAAATGATGATATGTCAAAATGTCACAGGGGCTGAAGGGGTAATGATAGAGTGCGGAAGAAAAGTCTCCCTTTGACTGCCATACTTGAGAGCTGAAAGGCTGAAAGTTTCTCACTAAACACTGTCTTTTACTTTTTGAAGCATTTGACATTCATTGTGACTCAATACGCTTTTTTAAAAAGAAAGCATTCCCCAAAGAAATCACAGAAATTATTCTTCCAAGAAATCACAGAACTTATTCTTCCACACCTAAATGAAAGTGACAATAACTTGGTAACTCTTCCAAGCATTTTTCAACTACATGCAAAGTCACATATGATAGCTAATAAATTCAGTCATGAGAAAAAAAATTGTGGAGTTTACATAGTGGTTGTTGTCAATGGCAGGTACTTCTACAATTTTAAGATATGCAAGTGTATTTTGCACTGTAGATTTATAAAAAGATATGCGAATGTCAAAGCTCTAACAGAATTACCATGATATCATTCCATTTTAACCCACAGAGTGAGTTTAAGATTTTTTTTAAGCCTTCTCTGGAAACCTGAAAAACTATCTAATCTAAATACAAGCATCATTAACTACTTTGCTCATTTGCAGAATACTTTAGATCTATATTTCTTTTGATTCTGTCTGGTTCTTTTTGTTTTGTGGTATGTTTCAATAAAATACTTCAAAATACTAGCAAAACATTTTTAGAAATTGTGTTTCTAATTTGCCTGAGCTTGGACAATTTGTTGAAAATTTTTGAGACCTCTTTTGTGACACTATCATGGTTTTTACTTTAAGGTGTCGATAACAGCCATCACAATTGTGGTTAACTCATGCTATGAAGTAGCTTCGGGTGCCCTCTTACATTTCCTTTATGCAAAAGGAAGAAGTCAGTGAAGGTCTGCCCATTTAAAATTATTTCCCTGAGTTCCATAAGCTGAGATGCCATGGTTAACTTTAAATGCCATATTAAAACAACAACTCCGTGTACATAGAAATGTGCACATAGGAAAATATCTTTGAAGATACAAAATTTGGATGCCCAACTACCTCATGTTGATTTATAAATTGACAACTGTCTCCTACAGCCCATCATCCAAATTATAGTTTGGAATATTATTTCGGTTCTACTTCTACAGTAAAGAAGTACAAAGATAAAGGGGTTGGCCCTTTCGTGTCAGTCTCAGCATGTGGCCCTTACAAAGCTTTGTGTAATGAGTGTTCTTTAATAATTTCCCTCAGCATGATCATGCAACTCATCTACAATTACAAAACGTATTTCTTCCAATTTGAAAACAGAAACTGTCATCTTGTCTGTCTTCTTATGGTTTGTATTATGATAACATTTAGGACTCTCAATACTAACCTCGGACTCTACTACGATGTGAGGTAATGGAAGAATAAAAAATGGATTTTGCTTATGAGAGACAACAGGTTGATAACAGATTGAAGGGATGAAGTTGGTAAAGCAAAAGAAGATCCATTCCAGTGGTATTTAAAGCCAATATGCGATTAAAAAGTGTGCATTTGAGTAACTGAGATGAAATGATGAAATGAATGATGAAAATACGAACCAGATTTTAGTTTATCTATGGGGTAGATCTAAAGACCATGTCAAAGAAATGGTATACAGGAAAACTGCAGATTTGAGTATTATCTGCATATGAAGATTGAGAGAGAGATAATATGGAAGTGAGTAGTATTCAAGTCAAGACATAGGAGCCTTTTGAAATAAAGAAAGGTGGAAAAATCAGTTTCCAAACTGGAGGCCTGTGTTGGATTAGCTCTGTAGCTTCAGATCCTATTTATTTTACTACAATAGTTCCAGGATTTTTTGGGGAAGTATGGCATCTGACTTCACTGATACAACACTTTCACAAATGGTTCGATTCTGTATGTAGACTTTCACTCTGCTTCAGAGGATACAAAAAAATTCAAACATCTTTCGGTCTCAAATAACTGCATTCTGTCAATATCAAAGTAAGGCCCACTTCTACACCTAACCTGAATTCACATCTGCATGTGAACATCTCTGCTGATTACAATTCAGTTCTCTGAAGGAGAATGACTCTCCCACCCCCAGTCTGTGCGCATAGTTAGAAACCCCCATTTATCTCTGACTACGCAGACATGCCTCTTAGACTGAAGCTGTTGCAACTCAGACTATTCTGGTTCAGGAGGAGGCTGGGTCAGTACCTGTTGTGCCAACCATGGGTACTAACAACATATTCTCTGGTTCATGACAGATCTCATACGAAGGCGTGATTAACTTCTCAACAGTTTTTGTTCGTCTGTAATGCATCATTCCTTCTTATTTTAGACTCCTGATGGATTTTCACTACGGCGATTTTATCAGGTGCCTACCTCTCATGAATTTCTGGTATGGCTTTCCTAGTGCTGCTTTTCTTTTCCCCAAGGAACATGGCATTACCCTCACCTGCTGCTTTGATGACCAGGGGTACCCCTGCATCTGTACTGTGGCCCAGGAAGACTTTCTATAGTGCCTAAGTCATACCAGTCTCTTCGATAGCCATTATTTGATCATCTTAAATTCTATCACATAAAAATAACTCCAGCCCTGAAAGCATCTCTTTTAAAGACGTTACTGACAAATTCATAATACATGATCCTGCTTTTTTCATGTCCTTGGCAATTTCATCATTGATCAGAACTTGAGGACTTGCGCCTTGTTCCTGGTCATTTAGGCATAAATTAAAATTTGATGGCAATTTTGGTGACATACCAATTTTAACTTCCTTTATAAAAGACAGTTTAGACTGCCTTAAAAGTATAATAAAATGTCATCCAACTAAAGAGAATGAATAATGAAACCTTTTGAAACTAGGCATGATCAAAGGGTAAAACTGTATTTGGTCCCTTTTAACCTCAGTGAATCTTTTTTTATTTGGAAGCAGAGAACTTTGTGATCCTCATGCTGCTGTCAGTTATCGTAGAGCTAAATTTGGCTATTTCAGTATAAATCATGAATTTAAAAAAAACATAAAATATTAACTGAGTTGTCTAAATAGGCTTTTCCATCTCTCCCTCAAGTACTAAAAGTATCTTGTTAATTTGGTGATTTCTTCACTAAGAAATGGCTCAAAACATTCTTAAAAGGTCCTTTGGGCTGCTGTCCAAAAAAACCTTTAAAAACACCTTCTATTTATCCTTTTTTTAGTAATCAATCAGACTTGTGAGTTGTCATCATGTCTAAATATTTGCAACTTATCTCACATTTTGCACTCAGCAGTAAGTCTTCACAAAAGACTCAAGAGCAAAAATCTTGGACAAGCATAATTGAAAGCTACAGCCCTGATTTGATTACAGTTGGTGACAAAAACTGAAGAAAAAAAAAAAAGGTTAGCTTTTAATGTTAAGCAGAAGTTCAAATTCAAATAATTGAATGCTAGCATGATTCATTTACCAGGGGTTGTAATGGCACCAGATTTTTAAGAAAACTTTTTTTTAAGATAGATTTTATTGAGCTTAAAAGCAAGAATGTCTAATGTGAATTTCTTTGACTATGAGCTTGCTTTTGGGCAACAAGCTATGCAAGCCATAAGTTGCCCAAAAAAACAAAGCTCATAGCTACCCACATCTAATTCATCCTGCTGTATGCAGCCCTAAGGTGACAATTATTTTTGAATTCCATAACAAATAGGGGCCTGATATGATGGCTAACACAGAATAGCTATTTTTTTCCTCCTTACAGCCTGGAGAAGACCTCATGGCTGATAACAATATGTCACCTCTAATCTTATTTCTTATTCCCAGACTATATTTTCAGCATTTTTTAATGTTATTCTGCATTCTACAATCTGATACAGCATTAGCTTTTTCTATTAAAAAAAAAAATTAAAAAAGAGAGACATAAAAGAAAGTGAATGACTGTATCTGACTGTATCAGGAGCTAGAATGATTGTATTGATTATACTTCCCTTCTATAAGAATACTTAATTTTATTACCAGTATTAACAGGGGGTGGGGTGGTAATGGTTTTACTTAAGTGCCAACACATTTTCTTAGGGGAAAATGAATTTAAGGGAGGCTTCGTAATACTTTTTTTTTAATTCAATACAAAGACCATACCAAATAAACAGAATGTATAGTTCTATTTTGAAAGATAGAGCTGCATACTGTGTTTTAATAACAGACTTTTCAAAGTTATGTAGAAAACAAAACATACTTTAGTAATAGCTCCTTCATGTTTAGTAATATTATCAGTGAAAAGATGTCTAAGTATTGGACAAGTTTAAGGGCCGTAAAAGGGCAATATCAGTACTCCATTATGAAGGCAATTATAATGAATATTACAAGTGAAAATTACAAGTGAATATTTTATTGTCATCAAATATTCGCTGCCTGAATTGTATCAGAGTTCAGACCGTCTTAGAGCTTCTACAGAAATCTACTTTTATGTATGTGTTGTTCACAAGCCAACTTGGACTTTTAACGGCCTGAGTGGCAGTCTAAAACAGACACTTGACCTGTATCTTGTACCCTCCAGGTCAGTCCTGAATATCTGGCAGATCTAATCAAACATGTAGTGCTCCATTTTTCGTTTGAAATTCCATTATGGCACTGCTGCATACTTTGACATAACATGATTCTCTAAAAAAAGCACTAGAAGAGCATGAACTTTCATTCATTCTCATGAGTAGAAGCAAAGAGAACAGTAAAGCCCTTAAACATCCAGTTTCTCCTTGATAGCAATAAATGGTTCAACTTTGTACAAGGTATAATAAGAAGGTAATCCTGGTCCTAAGTTCCTTAAAAGATAAAACAGAAAAGATAAGGAAGCTTAGAAATAGAATTACTTCTTGAAATTTTGTGTCAGGGTATTTGCAAACACTGCAAAGTATCTCATCATGAAAAAGCAGTTGCAGAACTTCTAAATTCATTACTGCTAACAGAAGCCATTTATAAATGGGTAAACAGTATGGCTGTACAGATTTCTGTAGAGCCTCTAAACCTATCAAGGACCACATCCTCCGTTAGAATAAATTGTCACAGCACTGCGGGTTTGATGCCCACTCACCAGAAACAGCTTGAAAAATAAACAATTAAAAGAAAAAAGGTGTCAGCGGTTTGTACTGTCACAGTTCAGAAAAATCTGAGCCAGCACTGTTATTTCAGAAAATTTGCAGAGTCTAACTTATGACTTTCAAAAATGGAGCTTTAAATTTCTGTTCTCTTAGGACTGACTAAAATTGAGTTGAATTTCTTGAATGCTCATGCAAGCTTATTTTTAATCCATGCATAAAAATAATCATAACAGCTTCTGTAGTCACATAAGGTCTATATTTGTGCCTGTTTGCATGCTTATGCACAGCTGAATTGTGACTGGAACTTTATGTCCCCAAGAGGTACAAGAAATGAGTAATACCTTAAGAGTACAGGTGGAAATTTGAATCTTCCCAGTGTACTAGTTAGTACAACTAGCACAGGTCAACAACGTATGACTACTTCTTCCCTTACTCACAAAATCACAAGTCAATTGTGCCCCAAAGAAATACCTCCAGTGGGGAAAACAAGTACTCTGATGTTTGGCACAATCTGGGGGAGGAGGATTCTATGTAGAAGTACATAATCTAATACTTTGAACAATGACATTCGCCAAACGAGTCTCAGGTAATGGTTAAAACAATTAACCAGTCATTGCCAGTTTCTATCAATCCACAGAATTAAAGAATTTATAAAAAGCATAACAGGCCAAATATAAATAAAGAATTCCATTTGGGAAGTACCAATCTCCTTATGGATCTGCTGGCTTAGAAAATGATGCATGCTGGGTATCCAGTGCATTAATAATTACAAAAGACTCACCTAGAAACTTCTGAGTCAGTCTACCTGCCAGTGAGGATTTTTGTCTGGGTACATTACAAGTGGAAATGGATGCAATGATGCGTAGTCTACATACATACACATCTAAATATACAGTCTACATACATACAGGTGTGACTTGTTTTACTGAGTGACGACTGATCTTACTGTTTCCCCCCCAGATCACGTCCCTGAGTGTGTCAATGCCCCTGTGCAGCCCCTGCAGAATGGAGCTCTGGAAAGCCTCAGGTTTCGGTTTGGTCCAACACTGCTTTGTGATTTGTACCTCCCTGGGCAGAGATTTCCAAAGGCAGCTGAACTGAGCAATACCCTAGGCTGTATACCAGCCAGCATTCATTGCGTATGAAGGGAATTCGCAATAACCCTCTATAGCAAGCAGGCATTATACACTGCTAAATTTCAATGGAATTCCTGTGGTATCACATATTATGTGCACATTAAAATCAAATGAGCTCATCATGATTAATGTTACTACAATGAATGCTGAAGGAATTAAAAACGATTATCCACTCATTGTAAAGGGTTGCTGATAATTAGGGCTATTACACAAAAAGGTACATTTTAAGCAATCACCACAGTTAATTCATTCAGGATTATATTATGCAGTGCTGATAACAATGAGTTCTCTTGGCACTCCTGTGGTTCCCACATGTGTGTCCATCAATAACCCATTGTACCGTACCTTCACTGGTTGAGCATCAAGTCACAAACACTTCAATAATGTGCTACCTGTTGGGAGCATTTATCATGCTTTTTAAAAGATATTTTCTAACCATTAGAGAAACATAGCTATAGAAATCATTTTCAGTGCTTGGATCATGCTGTAAAGATAACTTCGATAAGTATTTTATTAAAAAAAAAAAAAGTACAATACATGCTCAAATATGTATGGGCACTTGTGTATATAAATAAGCACTTATAAAGCCAAAAGAAGTTAAACGGGCCAAACAACTGTTTAGCCCTTTCGTCTTCTTTATGTGTTCCTTCCCATAATTGCAACCACCATTTGTTGCCTTTTTTTCCTGATATTTTGACTGTAGGCAAGACAGAGCTTGTATTTGGTAGTGGCTGTGAACAGACAATTCAGAAATAACAATACTAATATCAAGAGCTCCAATGTGATAATGATGTTTGTTTAAATTACACATAATGCTTGCTTGACATGGCATAGATGTTTGATTTTAGTCTTTCCAGTATCTCTCAGTTGTGTCTGATCACCTGAGCCAAATTCAAAGCCTGAGGAGAGCTGCTGTGCAAGCTACTGGCTTACATATTCTCATATTATTTTAACAAACAGCAAACCATTTATTTGGTAGCAAGCATCCCACAGTAACCCACAAAGAGACCACAGAAGGCAGAGCCTTTGGTGAGTCTGGCACTTGGCTGCTGTCGACCTTCAGTTGGTTAGTTGCTGTTTATTGTTGGTAACAGTGAGCTCATTTTGCAGATCTTTCCTGAAAATAAACGTGTATCAAACCCCCACCAAAAATGTAAAAGATTATGCTTTCATCTAAGTCTGCATTTAATATAGTTTTTAAAGATACGTGCTACTTAATCGCAAGTTCTCCCAAGGAAGACAGAGACTACTGTTATGTTTAAATTTAGGTATGCGCTTAATCACTTTGCTGAATCAGGGCTTTAAGAGGATCACAAAATTTGTAATACATTCTAAAAGCCTTTCTTTTCCTAAGAACTGCAGGACTTGCCCTTTAGGTAGGACTTCTTTGTTATTTAGTGGAAGTATAAATCACTTTTACAAATGTCCTTTCACTTGCATAACTGTCATATATTTCTTACTTCCTTTGTATTTTTGACAGTTTTAACTTGCATAAAGCATCTAGAAATCATGTTTTTTAACAAATGTATTCACCTGTGGATGATAAAATGAAAGAGGTGGAGGCTAATAGTACTGAATTATAGGGTGGCAATGAAAAGCTATAAAAAGAAAGTCTTCAGGTCTGCTGAGTGCCATACCCATTAAAATGTCTATTTTCAATAACTGATAAGAAGTGGAATGTCAGCACTCTGTTTGCTCTTGTCCTCGGTGATGCTGACAAAGATACATCTTGTTGGTATTAAGCATAGAACACCTATTTTTGCAGACTAGTTTATATACTGGGAAAGATAATTCCCTGTGAAAGAACACAATGTTATGGGTTTCAACACAACATTAAGGACTTCCCATATTTTTTTCAACAATAAACATTGCATTCCTAAAAATATTTATTACTCATGGAAATGCTCATTTTATTCTCATTGTAAATGATGTAGCTGTTTTCTCTATATGAAAGAAAATATAATTACAATAATACAAGAAAAAATATTTTAGGAATTGTAAAGAAAAATAGTAATAAATCCAGAATCGGTGATATGAAGTGGATCCTTTGGTGATATTGTTTAACATTTCTCACTCAGATACATTTATCTATGCAGTCTGCATACAATTTAATCAGAGTAAATATATGAGGCTTTTTGTCTATCAACTTCAGATTTCAGTTAAATTCTCAGTTTAAAAAACTACATAGATTAGTCTCTAGTTTTTCTAATTTAGTCAAAGACCCCATTGAAGCATGGGACAAAAGCAAGGACAACAGCAAGGACAAGTATTAAGTTCACTATTTGTCAGAAAGGGCTGCCCATTTTTGGTCTTCTGTGTAAATCAACATTAAAAGCTGAATCCTAAAGCACTCCACCCTTTCCCACACTGCTAGCCCAGTAAGCTTTCTGAAGACATCACAAGGCAGCAGGCTGTCTCTTGTTCTATACTGTCAGTACTACTATAGACATCACCTCAGAGTTTATTTGCATTTTTCTTCAGTCTTAACATCTCATCCAATGTCTGTTGAAATCAATGGATGCAATGGCTTACAGGGGATGTCGTTTTATGAGCCCCAGAGCTTGTCAAAATGCAGCATTGAAGCTAAGAGGGAGTGAAAGTTGTTTGCTTGATGGGCTTTTGTTTTCACTTTGTTAGTGATGATCTGTATGGACTAGGGGAGACCAGCTGGTGCTTTAGCCTGAGCTGCTCATGTGCTGCATGATGCCCAAGACCCCCATGCCCTCCTTCAATCAGATGAAGGTGCTTTACAACTATTGCAGTTAGGCTGGAGTGAGTTAAAGCAATCTGCTTAGTGCAAATGAGGGTTGCATAGTTTGCAGTAAATACTTTTCTAGATTTCTTAATTAAATAGGAAAAACACTCTCATATAGCAAAATTTAAAAGCAGGCTATTTATAAATATGTACTTGCAGCAAACCTAATTTGTGGAAATACTACAATTTCCTCACTAACGATGCTTTGTCACTGTGTGCTTAAATGCTCAGATCTTTATTTTTCTCTTAGTACATTGTTTCCAAGCTGAATTCATTCCTGCCTTGTAGGTTTCAAGCGAAGACATTTTTGAGGCATATGAGTGCAAATTAACTGTCTGCAAAATGACAGCAAATGAGAACACTACTTCATCCTGCTTCAATAAATTTATAAGTGAGTGAATACAAATTTTGCCAACATTTACATATACATACCCACGCAAGCACACACAATCGCCTTCAGAGTAAGAATATGTATGAGCAATTTCAACTGAAAGAATAGTTTATTCTGGAAAAATAACAAATTCTTGAAATGAAAGGCTCTGAACAAAAGCATTTCACATCCAAATAGAGGGGCCTTCTGTGTTGACCACTTATTCAGCACCAATAATTTGTGCAAGTCAAATTTCTGCCTGGCCTGTAAATTTCCAGCAATGGATATTGAAACAATGCCACCCACCACTACAGAGCTGTAACGTTCCCCTACGCTTTGTAAAGCGGCTCTTGCCTCACAGAAAACTTTGAAAAATAACCTCTTTAGAAACAAATCCCTTTGCATATGATGTTTTCCTTCTTCATCATAACTAAATGCATTTGCATGAGAACAAGGTCTTTGTTTTAGAAAAATCCAGCTACTTCCACTGCTCATTCACCACTTGAAGTCATAATCCCTGCTTTGTAACATCATGGCTGGTTACAGTGAAAATGGCTATTATTGAGGGAACAGAGGGATTAACAGCAGTCCTGCTAACTCTGGGGAGGAGGGAGAAAGGAGATGTAACCTTATGTAGGTATGCTTTTTCACTTGCTAGCATTCCTGCGTGGCTTTTGCTTTGACATTTTCTCCCACCATATTATATTCAGCCTCCTTTAAATGAAAAAGCTTTTGTAAGTGTAGGTGGGAAGAGAGCAAGGTAAATTACGTATAAGGAAAACCAGCTCTCTCCTCATTGTTTATTAAAATAAATAAATATATAGACAAAATTTGCTCATTATTCATCCAAGACAAAATGAGACAGAGACAGAGAAAGAGAAAACAGATGTATTTAAATATAGTGATGAATTTTGCTGTAATTCTGGATGTCTCCCAAGTATTGATGAGGGATTCTCTAAACTAGAGTTGAACAACACTTTTATGGCAATTAAATTAACTGATTAGGGTTTTTCTTTTAACTCTTCTTCATTTAGATTTTTCAAGCTTACAAATGTTTCAGATTGGTTGCAACATTTTGTAAATACGTTCTTGCCCATCTTTTCTCACCACAACAGGTGACAAAAAGTGAAAACCCTTCCTTATAAACCAACATTTTTGCTTAGTTGGGTACACAGGTATCTGTTCAGCATATTCATATTACTCAAAACACATTCATGGGACTACAGTTGATAGGAAAAGGCCGGAATACACTGTGCATTTTGGCCTATTTTGAGGGTTTAACAAGGCAAATGTTAAGTTTCTGCCTATAGCTGACTTCTACTAACAGCACATACAATATGGTCAGTAAAGGACTTAAAAGAGATGCCTTGGATCATCCTATGCAGCTTGTCATTTCAGACATTAATGTGATTTAATTCCTTTGAAATGTAGAAACTTGTGCTTTACTATTCCTAGTAGAAAACAGATTCCAAATGAGAAGGCTATAAGCCTCCTTATTTATCTGTTGTTAACGTCATTTAGCGACAAATTGGAACTAGTGCAGCCACACAAGGCTCTGCACAGGTTACTGAACCCTTTTCAGAGGCAGGCTACCTAGTTCAGATGAAATACCACATTATATTACTTTTTAAAATCTAAGTTATTACCCTTAGATGGAACTGCATCACATCGTGTAAAAGTATCAGCCTGGCTAGAGGTAGACAGAGACTGTCTCCATTGCACTTCATTTTGCTGGATAGACATGCCATCAATCTCCTCTCATGGGTTCTCTTTTTCCCCAGGCAACTATTAGTTCTTCTTTATGCCTGTTTTAGTTTAAATTCATGTTTCTTCCCTGATATTATGAATACTTTCAGAATACTATGAATGAGTGCTTTGTGCAGAGGCAGGTACTTGTTTGGTTTTTCTCAATGTATCCTGGAATTTTACCTGTTCTTTTTTCACAGCCATCCCACGACTATCGGCAAGACCAGTCATCAATGAAGGCACAATTTTGGCAAATCTAATAAAGGACATCTCAAAAAAGAGAGGCACTGAATTGCAAAAATAGTTGGTACCTGACATGCTTATGAAATGAATTTGAAAAAGCACTGTGAAGTGCCCTGAGATGCAGGAACAGAATCATACTGCTCTTGCACACAATAACTGATGATCCTCATTAGGAAAAAGTAAGGAGTAGGGACCTTGAAAAGAGAATCAACATTCCTGGCACAGCTGACAGGAACCCCTGTATTTTACCTGCTCCATTGTTGCTTACTGAATTCATTAGCTATGGGTGCTTTTCCAGGGAGGTCTGTGGTACTTGTCAGTCTCACATCATTAATCAGTGACAAATTTTTCACAAATCCTTAATCCAGATCTCCCATGTTAATTCTAATAATTTTGCAAGGAGCTGCCAAAAATTACTTATTGTTCTGTTAATCGTTACTAATAGGAACAGAGGACTGCCTTGAATTTCTTCATGAAAATCATACTAATTAGAAATGTCTGAATACATACAAGTCCTCAGAGATTAATTTATTCATCATAATCAGTTAATCACTTTTCCTTTACATAATTAGACAGCTCCTGGTGGAGAGGAAGACCCCTTAGTTTTCTTGGAAAGAAGATGACTACTGTAAGCTGACATTAGCAGAATTATCATTATGTTTTCCTTCGAGTGCATACAGATTAGTGCAGGTGGGTTTTTTTGTCCATTCACCATGAATGAAATCTCAAACCAGAAACCCTTTTTAAAAGTGTATTTTCTAAAGCTGCATCAGAAGTAGTTTTCTACAGTCTTGCCCTTCAGCTGTCCACTGGGACTAGGCTCAAAGATTGCTGAAGAAACTGGTGAAGTTTTAGCATTGACGTGCCCAAACAGAAAACTGCTCACTTTGCACATAGAGTAATACAGGGACAGTCCAAATATTTAACCCTCTTGCATATTTCACAAGCTGAGCTTTTCTTATCCCCACAAGAGATTTTTATATGACCTTCAAAATGATAGCAAAAGTGTCACCATCATTTACCTGAGTGTATCACTTTTGGGGTCCCTTGATAATCCACTCCTGTGTATTGAAGTATGGATTTACTGAGGAGGAGGAGAGCTAACAAGGAGGCTGTCCCATTAACATTCCCCTTTAAAGGATGAATTCTCTACTTTTTGATGTGGAAAAATCCCAAGAATTAAATTACCCAAGGACCCTGCGAGTTAGGTGGCAAATGTTGTGGGTTTTAATGTCTTGTATTGCACATTGACCTAATTATACTGACCTGTTACAAGCCACTGAGAGAATAAAAACATGTAAATGCTCTAGAAATGAGTATATCTGTGCTCTTTCTGCTAACTGCCCAGCTAGGCTGTAGAACAGAAACACTTCTCCCCTTTGTCTGTCTGTAAAGCAAAGCACACAATCTTCTCCAGTATTAATATTTTAAAAGATAACAACTACAGTATGTTTCAGTTCTGTCAACTGCTGAAATAAACTGCAAGATAGAGAAGTTGCAACATAATAGTGACATATGTACTGTAGATACTTGTTTAAATCTGGATTTTATCACAAACTAGTGTGTTATTTCCAGCAACTGCGATACCATCTAATGCCTTCTAAATTATTCTGCATTAATTATAACCTCAAAAGACTTGCTTTACAGTATAACATCTTGTCTACTAGGCAAGCTTGAGACTGGCATATCAAGGGCACTGTTTGTGGCCAGATAAAATCCTTTTTGCACCATCTTATCTTTGTTTTTTTCTTGACAGAAGGCCCAGGTAGAAATGGGGAAAGGAGTTCTGGGGGAAAATGTCACACATTGCTTCTGGGATTCTGAAAATGGCATTAGTTAATGATCACTTTTTTCTAAATGTTTTCAAGATGTGAGCTTATGGAACAAAAAAAAGGTGGTGCATACATATACATATCAGGTCAAATAACAGTCTTTCTAAAACTATATGAGCAAAGATGAGAGAATTTTGTACTTAGTGACTGATGAAGAATGAAAAGTATTTAAGTTTGATGTTTGAAACTTGAAGAGCACTGAAACAAATGCTCATGAAACTGCCAGGTGTTTCAATGATTTATGTCAATAGTATTAAGACATTTAAAAGTAAAAATACAGAATAAGACCTCATGACAAAAACAAACAAACAAACAAAAACAGTAAAAAATTACTTTATGTATTTTCACAGAATCCCAGAATGTCAGGGGTTGGAAGGGACCTGGAAAGCTCATCCAGTGCAATCCCCCCATGGAGCAGGAACACCCAGATGAGGTTACACAGGAAGGTGTCCAGGCGGGTCGGAATGTCTGCAGAGAAGGAGACTCCACAACCTCCCTGGGCAGCCTGGGCCAGGCTCTGCCACCCTCACCAGGAACAAGTTTCTTCTCAAATTTAAGCGGAACCTCTTGTGTTCCAATTTGAACCCATTACCTCTTGTCCTACCGTTGGTTGTCACCAAAATGTGTTTTCCTAGTAATAATAAAACTAAATATTTTAATGCAATTTCTGACTTTGACTACAGCTTCTGTAGAGTTATACTGTCTTTATCAAAGTAATAGAGCCAGTAAAAGTCAACTAGTCTCAGTTTTTCAAAGCTATCTGGTTGTTTTAATGGCATGTTCATGGTATTTGGGGACTACAGAGCTCTCAAGGTCTATTTAGCAGAAAATGCAAAGGAAGAATAAAGGATCTTCCTAATCGTTAAAATATCAATGTTCAGAAAGCTTCTGTGGATATTTCAAAACAGTGTATCTTTGTAAAATATCTGTTTTGTAAAGCAATGGGAAACAATTCAGATCAAATAGTTGTCATTTTTGAAATGATAGCAAGTATGTAGTTATAGAAAATGGCTTCAGCAGCTTTGCTGTTCACTGTGTTTTACTTAAAACATGTTATATTACATCAACTTTCATTTTGGGCAGTAAATGCAGTAAGAAAGTGCAGAAAGAAATACAGATGCAAATAAGAGAAGTATTAAGCAGCAGCTAAACTGATGTGCATATAATTAAAATAATCTGTGAAAGTATGATGAATTTATAAGTCTATAATGAAATAATTCAAACTTTTCTTCTTTTCTTTTCTAAGATTTTTCAGTAAACATCCCAAGATTTTAGTAAAATCATTTAGCAAAGTCGGTAAATAACTCAGATTAACAGAAGAGCAAACGAGAATGCTTCGTCCTAGACCCACACCAATCACATTAAAAAAACCCCAAATGAACAAAATTGGGCTATTTCTCTTTTTTTGCCTTTATTTTAATTTCATGCATTTCCTGGTTCTCATGTGAATCAATGCCCTGAGTGGCTTGTCCTTGTAATTTGATATTTCCATTTGTAAACATCAGAGTATCTGATCATTCAGATAAGATTAGGTATGTACCCATGTAATTGTACGGTATTCGAGCCCAACAAAAGTCAGAGCATTTGGAGTTTTTTGATATTGAGAATGATCTAAAAATGAAAGCATTGTGTACCTATGGTTAATAAAGGTCTTTTAACCTGACAGACTTCAGGTTTGTTTGAGCCTTTTTAATCATGTGAGTCAGTTTATGCAATATCTGGCTGCATTTTTTCTTCCTTTCTGGATAAGAAACTACAGTGCAAAGGTGCAGGGTTACCATAATATTCCTGACAAAAGAATGAACAGTTGTCTGAACAATCTAAACATCTTATTCCCCACCCTGTTGATATTTTTAGTGATTTGTTTTATATTAAAATACCTTATTCACTTTCACTCTACTGTATTCTCATCAAGAATGCTAAAACCAATATGCAACTATTTTCTATGCTGGGTTGAAGAAAAGTATACAACTGAATACTCATTTTTAGCCTACCAGAATTGCCTGTATCTTGCTCTTGCTTACACTTTTTATAAATAGGGGCTTTATAATTCTTCATAATACTATTTTCCTAACACAAAATTCTTGATAAGGAGAACAGGATTAAGATAATCAAAGTCAGCGGCAAAAGACTTCTGAAAATTAGGTCTTGAACTTACAGTGGTTTTTAGCATATTTGAATCTAGTCTATGGATTTCCTCTTTACAACAGCCCACAAAACACCCTGAGCACATAAACTTCAGGAGATAACTGTATGTTGTTCTAAACCTATATTAGAAGAGCTTTTGGAGAAACAAGCCTTTAGAATGACCAATGACTGGCACTTACAAAATAGTTGTCATGACCCCCAGTGTGAGGAAGGAGAGATCTGAGCTTTCTTTCACATCAACAATAGTGTTGTTACCCAACCAATGTGCAAACGGACAAGAAACTTTTCATTCATTCGAAGCACATGGTTTTTTGCATCATTTGAGGAAATGCTTGAACTTTTCACCTTTGTTTGAAGTGGGATGTACTCTGTCTCTGCCACTGCTTTGAGAATCTGTTTATTTTTCTGCACCTCTGTTATCATAAGCACCATCTTTCTGATTACACACTAGGCTTTTTTCCAGTCTCTTTTTAAAGCTAACTCGCATAAAGTGGGGGATGAGTTGTAGCATAAAGAATAAGAGACAGCATTTTATTTGTCTTTAATATAAGAACACCCACAGAAGAAGTGATAAGAGAAAAAAAAAAATCTTGTCTAATCATCAATGGTTTGGTGTTTGAGAGGTCAAGACAGACCTTCAATTATGAGAAAATAAAACTCCACAGAGATGCATTGAGAGGATGAGATTGACAAAGAGGGGCTTCTGAATAGGAAACCAGAAATTATCCTAATGTTTTCATGAGCATACTACATTTTGATGATGCTTTCTTTGGCTCAAGGATGGAATTTATAGTTAAAATACCACAGAAAGACAGAATATTCAGTAAACTATATGGTGCTTCCCTGGGACAATTACATTCCAGATTTTGCTCCGCCTGATTTAGAACAGGGACTTAAGTCTGACAAGAAAAGCACTCTTGGTCTCTCTTTCAGCACTTGCTTTACTCACAGTAAGTAGTTGTTCTCTCAGACAAAGGCCACAGCCTACTAGTTAAGGTGGGTAGCCAGCTTTAGACCAGGTATTCACCTGATACTTCTCATCCTTTAATTATGCATAATTTTCTTAGGCACTCTCAAAGTTTTCTGGTGATTTCAGTGTACTTTCTGAATACTTTGCGTTGGTTTTGTATCTCTCTAAAGCCCTTGAACTTTTGAGTGAATCAAAATTTCTAATCTTCAGCCAGCCTATCTTGTGCACAGCTGCTGGTTCCATGCTCACTTCTATCCATGAATGCTATCTGTGCTGGTAGACATGCTAGAGAGCATATGGAAAAACACATTAATCAGAAAGGAACCGTTGCTGTGAAGGGCAGGATTCCATATATTGTGGACATGCAGTATGTTAACTCTGGAATTTCTCCACTTCCCATTTTTGATCCCCTTAGACAAATGATTTCCTACCTTTGATGGTTCTTTTTCCTTCAGATCCCTGTGTTTACTGTATGCCTCTCAGGGTAAAGACTGTCTCTTATTATTTGTACAAATACTGGCTAGTACTCCTGGTCTCTTATTATTTGTACAAAGTACTCGTGGTTAGGGTCTTCCAGTGCTAACAACACACAAATAATCATCACTGCAAAGCAACAGAAACTAACATGCCAGTGATTCCAGTTATTACTGCTGCTTTCACCTAGTTAGAATTATACTTTTAAATACACCAATTCTATTACTGCACTGTGCAATTCAAAGTCTTTTTAAAGAATATGACTTCTGAAATAGCAGAAATGTATACATGAAATAAAAATAGTGTGTATTTACTATATAATACTGTTACAATTTTGATTATATGTCTTTATGCACTTTTGAACATTTGATGCAGCTGCATGGATATGTATTCTTAAATATACATAGGAAGCCAGATAGCTACCCTGATGCCTGAATTTTGTGATAACATCCATCATCATGAGTTTAAAAAAAGAGACTAGCATGAAGCAACAAGTGTACTGTTATTTTTCTTCTTGCAGAAATGGGAGAATATGCAATACAGTTAAATTTTAAAGAAAAAAGGGATTTGTGTTCAGGAACAGGAAATGGGGGGTGAAATAGAACAGATTTGACCCGAGCTTTTATTCCCTAGCCTACATATTACAGTGTAGCAAAACCACTAGTATAAAATAATCTGATATAATCTGGAAAAGTAAACATTATCCTCGCTCTTTTCATCTTTATTTTGTCTGTAACAAAAAAAACTTCTTTAATCTTTGAAAAATATTTTAACAAGAAACCTAACATTTGCTGCGATTGCTTTGCACTATGGAATTTCTGGGCAGCATTATAAACTCTGATAATCCAGAAGTTTTGTGAGGCAACACCAAAATTGAGGTGTCGATATTAAAAACAGTCATATACATGCTTTATAAACATCCCACTTAGGTAACTCAGTATAATATTAGTAATCTTAAATCTCTCTTAAGCTGAAAATGCCAATGAAGTTCAGAAGTTGGTAATCTATATGGCAGTTTTGCTGAGAAATTTTTCTCAGTGGACCAATCTGACTGCAAAAGAAATTTTACTTCAGATTTCATTTGACTGGAGTCTCTGTGGGAAAGCTCAGTATTAAGACATCTTAAAATGGTCAGCTATTTTTGAGATAATAACATTCAAAGTACAGTTTCTGGCTCCTGTTTAAAATATTAGATGTTGTATTGCTTGACTTAAATGATATATATTTTTATATATTTAAAAAGCTTTCATTGGCTTTAATGAGAAATGACCACAAAGTCTTTAATGTGAATTGGAGCAGTGCCTTTAAAATGCTGTTTATATTAAATTGTTATGTGATAAACAGCTGGTCAAAAATACAGAGGTCTAATGTTCAGCATTATGTGGAAGACTCTGAGTTAGTTTGAAAACTTTTTTCGGGTTCCACTGAGCTCAGCCTGGTGTCAACAGAAGTTAATACTAGTCTTAAACTTCTGTAACTAATAGTTTACTCTCTCTTCATTCAGAAATAAACCTTCCAGTTCTGAGCTTGTCCCTGGTGAACATCAATGTTAATTGCCAGAGGCAGGAAGGAGGCTCTTAACATAAAAAACACATGGTGCAAAGACTCTACAAAATTTAAGTGCCGAGTAAAATACCAGCTAAGAAATTACAGCACACAAGATAATTTATAAATTAGTATATAGAGTGATGTACTCAAAAACTGAAATCCAGACTACTGCTTCCCGGATAAATGCCATTCCTCACTGGTCCACGGAATCATACTTACTTTTCTTCTGTCTTTCTGGTCCAACTCATTTTGAAGTCCTTTCTCAAGACTGGCCAATTTAAACAAGAGGAACAGCTGCTAAACTCAACATGAGGTTTTTTTTAAAGAGCTAAAGAGAGGGGAGAACAGATATAGCAAGTGTCATGGTTTAACCCCAGCCAGCAACTAAGCACCACACAGCTGCTCACTCACTCCCCCTCAGCAGGATGACACAAGAGAATCAGAAGAGTAAAAGTGAGAAAACTTGGCTGTTGAGATAAAAACTGTTTGATAATTGGACTATAATAATAGCAGAAATAAAAGAGGGAGGGAAACAAAACCCAAGAAAGGCAAGTAATGCAAATAAAAGCAATTGCTGACCACACCAATGAACCAATGGCTGAGCTGCAACATGCCTGCCAACCTCCTCCTTAGTTTTATTGCTGAGCGTGACATCCGTATGGTGTGGAATATCCCTTTGGTCAGTTGGGGTCAGCTGTCCCAGCTCTGTCCCCTCCCAAGTTCTTCTGCGTCCCCAGCCCCCTGGCTGGTGGGGCAGTGTGAGGAGCAGAAAAGGCCTTGACTCTATGTAAGCTCTGCTCAGCTGTAACTAAAACATCCCTGTTTCATCAACACTGTTTCCAGCACAATTCCAAAGCATAGCTCCATACCAACCACTATGAAGAAAATTAACTCTACCCCAGCCAAAACCAGCAGGACAAGCTGGTGAGCCTCAGGCCGTGGAAAGCACTGAAACAGAACACTTTTCTTGATCATTTGGCTGCTATGCACGTGGCAACCATTAGCACCATCCTACATTCTTCTAGCTGTCCTTTAAAATAATGGAGCTAAGCAATGGCAGAAAGCAAGTAATCAGGAGGGAGTTCTGGACACCTAGATTTGAAGTAACCAAAGAGGAGGCAGGAGTAATGATTTACTCTGTGTTCAGCAGCTCCTCTGTCAGCTGCTCTCACCTACATCCTTCTCTGTGGGCTACCAGCTTTGGCTCTCTCCTCACCTGATGTCCTTGTCATTCTGCATGTTACTGATGTGTCTGTCTGAAAAGGGTTTTCTTTTATTCTGATTTATGGTCAGGTACCTACTTTCTCAGCATCCAAGTTTTTCATTGGATCTAGGCTTCAGTTGTTTAATGAAGCTCAAATGTCAAACCAGTGGTGGCAGACCCAGAAATAACTTGGGATTTCTGGATAACAGTGGCCTATTCTGATTTTTACAATATGCCTCTAGAGATACATGCATTATAAACAATTATCTGTTTCAACAGCAAAGATATTGTAGATTTTTCTTCTTCAGTCCTGTTCTCAATGTTCATTAAAGAAATACAGACTGAACAAGTGTGTTTTCCTTTTTTTCCTCTTGGGAATAATAATTACACACTGTCACTTTCACTTCTTGCACATTATGCTACATCTAGCCTTTATACTTTGACACTATGTCTTAGATTTCTCTCACTCTGTTAAAGCCTAGGGTTCCTATTGCTAGTTTAGATTTCAATTAACATTCTTAAACAGAACTAAAAATAGTAGCTGTCATGCTATATTCTTTTCCACCAGGAACCAAATGTCCTCTACTGTCTCTAAACCATAGTTCATAGGACAATAATCACATACTTTATTTCTCACTGAAAGAACAGGCACAGTGCTTTGCTCTTTCCTCCATTCCCTAATTGGCATTGGTGTTTATTTGCAGGTTTTTTTTATACTAGATTGTGTGACTGATATGATAATAATATACTTCTACAGATTTGAAAGTTTATAGTTCTACCTAGGATCTCCAAGCACTTAACCCAAGGTAGTTATGAGCTGCTGCCTCTGTGAAAATCTAACAGAAATTAAGCTCCCAGGAACAGATTTCTCTTTAGGTATAATTATGTTTCATTTCCATAAGAGCAAAGGAACCTAAGATCATGACAACAGGGTTGTTATTGTCCATTCAGGCTCAGTGACAAATCTTTTATGTGCAGATAAAACAAGTGCTTTTTAACATTTTGTCACACTGATGATCTTGTCTCATAGAAGAAAATAGGCTCAGCAGTCTTTTATTGTACCAGGAAAATGAAAAGATGCAGTAGAAAAAGAACAGTTTGGTTGCCTTTTTTTTTTTTTTTTTATTTTTAAAAGACCACACAAACTACTGCACTTCATTCATTGAACAATCTGAGTCACACTGTCTGTTAATTTATGCCTAGAGTTCATATCTTTCAGAGACTGTAAAAGTTAACCCTGACACTTTACAGGAAGCACAAAACATAAATAAAATAAAAAATATATTAAAAAAAAAATCACACACAACTCTTTTTTGGTCCCATTTTGATTTTGAACAAAAGATTGAACTAAAACATTTTACTTGGAAATAAACAACAACAAACTTTCTATTTGATAGCTTTCAGAAGATTTGGATGATTCATTTATACCCATCCTCTCTTAACATCTGTGAGAACTTAACAGATTATTTGAAGATTGTTTGACTTGGTACTTTTTCTTTCCATATAAGTATCGTGTAAAAAAAGCCTAAACCATAGTATCATCTTTGCGATGTTCCTTTGGAGAGATGGGAATGTAGAATGATGATACTTCGTCTAATTGTATTATCACTCCCTGAAAGGTGATAACAGGTCAAGGATTTATTGTAATGACATGTTTGAGTTGGCTTAGAAACACCTAAAGCCAGGCTGATGACTTAAGAGTTTTAAACAGCATTTTGAATTTGAAAGACCTCTGGCTTTGAAGAACAGTTCTATGCATTTTTTAATGACTACAGAAAGGAAGGATATCTTAAACTATGAACTTATAATCACTGAGAATGTGACCAGACTGACAGCTCTGAAAAGTGAAATCCTTTGTCCATCAAACAGGTGCAGCAGTGCCAGCATCCTCCAGCTTATAGGAAACCAGTGTCTCAGAGCAAAGTGACACTCACCCTGGCTCTGGCTCATAGAGGCTGAGGAAAGCTGGAGATTTTAAGGGCAGAAACCAGGCAAAAACCAGAAACCAGACAGAGTAGAAATCTAAAGGTTGTTCTGAAGTTTTTCTATACTTAACTCTGCACGTTTTTAATCTTAAAATCACACTCAGAAATACATCTCATGAAAATAAAGCCTTTCATTTTATATATTCACATACTCAGTTTGCAGTAGTTAATTCATTGCCACTGCATAGTTCCTCATTAAATAATACAGTACCTACAGACATTAGAGATGACTTTTCTACTGCAGCTATTTTGTCAGTAAATCTGGTACATGTGATGCTTATCAAAGTCCACTGAATTCAGCTGAAAGGCTCCCACTGACTTCACCAAGTTTTGGATCATGCCCTTGAGCAGTTACACGCACCTACACATACACGTTGATTAAGGTATCATTTATGGGTTGTGAGGATAACTTCTGCAAAAAATTCACAGGACATTTTTTACCCCCTAACTCTACTCCTGGGCAGGTGAAGCGATCAAGGTTTACTGGCATTTTTGAAGTTCAGAAAAATACTGAAGATTCTTCAAATGGCTTTCTTCAGGGAACATCTGTACACTCAATCAGGTCAGGAAACATAGAGGTTTAGAACAGCCTAATGCCTATATCTGGCAGTAATCAAAGAAGTCTATTGAAAAAGGCAGGGGGAGAGGATTGGGATGGAGAGGAGAGAGAGAGAGGCATAGGCAGAGGAGAGAGGAGAGGGAGAAATAAATGTGCCTACTGTGGCTTAAAGCACAATAATTTAATTGTCACTATACAATCAATAAAAATGTAAGAGTGTGAAGGGAGCACGACAAACATAGATTTGCTTTGTCTTAAATGGTATGTACTAAATGAATGTTCCCCAAACTGAACAAGATTGACTAGTAAATTAGAAGAAAAATTGGTGTTATTTTATATTTTCTGCTTACCTACAGAATAGACACTCATTTGCAAGAAGAAAACTGGAAAATTGCTTGTTTTTCTCTGGCAGTCTTTCTTCTGGGTCATCTCAAACAGAGGCCATAGGCATATTCTAAAGTAATAGTACAATTCTGAAGGCATCCTGCTTTAAGCAACCAAATTGGTGCGGTCATCACACTGACATGAATGGATTTTACAGGATCAGGCCTTACTATTTAATGTTCACTTTGAAACACAGAGAAATATAAGAAACATAGAGCAGTATATACCCTAATACTGCACAGATGGAGTCTTACATCCTCACATAAATATGCTAAAGTTAACAGGGAACCATGAGAAAAGTGAGTTCCATCCTTGCAAACACTGAAAACTCAGCCAAAGTATGTAATTGCTTGTGATGATGCAGGCAACCTGTGGTATGTTGGTTTCTGTATGAATGTTAAACAAAAATGATCAAATGGTGCAGAAAATACCATGAGACAACAGTACATTCTCATTACTATTCCAGCCTCTTTATGGGCTTGTATGTTTACAATATTGTTTTTTCAGTTCAGACCAATTCCCTTCTTCCGAACATGGTGTATGAGGACTTTTAATGAAAGAACATTTACACTCCAAACAATCTGGGATGCTAGTTATGTATTCTTTTGTCATCAGGAAACCATTATTGAAGAAGTAAAGCAAAAAAGTTTTACAGACTACCCTACCTTTTCCCTTTAAAAAAACCTGAACAAACAAGACGTTATTTGTGTTCCATTTGGCTTTGCCGAGAATATATTAGCAAACAGATATAATCTAGACAGAAGAGACTTAATCCTGGAGAAGCTTATTTATTAACACAGAATAAACAAACATCTTAACCTGCTTGTGTTTATCTTCACTTTTGCTTGGCCAAGCTCCAAATTCAGAAAGAAATTCTAATTCTTTCAATCTCAGGATATCTTTTCTGTCTCCATGGTACTTGACTTTTTTCTAATGGACTCTTTAAGTCAGCAGCCTCAAGGAAATAACAGGCTTTTTTCTAGAACTAATTCAGTGGCAGGAATCTGAGCAACTATCCTTCGAACCTTATACCCCAAAGTACTGGCAGAGCATCCAAACTATCTTAGTTTCAATAGAAAAGATAGAGCCATGTGTAGGAGAAGAAACAAAAATTCAAACCACACTTTAAAAACATAACACAACATAACCAACCACAAAAGTGATGTGACTGATACACTGGCCCATACAATTGTTTTTAAAACAACTGAGGGAAGATGATAGAATTATGTTTCCTTAGAAAATATTGGGATGCCTCCTTTCTCTCATGCCAGCCTAAAATGCGGTGGAAATGAGTTTTCTCTGGAAAGGCCTTCAAAAATGAGAATAAGATTTACTGAACCTTTCTTGTTAATATGCAGCTGCTAATTGTGTTGTTCACAGAAAAAGATATAACGTATGTGAATTATGCTGAAAGGCAAGAAATTCAAGTATGACTTGAAAACTGGTGGAAAAGGTACAGGATGACTGAAGGATTTATCAACCTGTTTTGGCACCTCCACTCATCATTTAGCTTAATATTTTGAAAGTGCTTTCATGTTAATATTATTTTTTTAATAAACTTTGCACAGAATGGACTGTATTTTGCATTCTTAGAGTTCAAAGTCCTGCTTCCAGAATAAAACTGCAAGTGATTACTAAAGTCAATGGGAATTCAAAAGTGCAAAATAGTGGATTATGGAACAATTGGATGATAATATGCTTACAGACTTTTTTCTTATTCTTGAGGTGGATTCTTTGCATGAGGGACAATCTGTGCTAAATACATTTTGTGAATTCCATTTTCCCCACAGGGACAGTAAAATGAGCCTTGACCAGAACTATAGCCATTGTTTAGAAATTCTGAAACAGTGTCAGCTGTTAGAGATAGTTGAAAGACTTCTCAGTATAAATTTGTTTATAGGACCTAGTTCACAAAATTCAAGGCTTCATATAGAGATTTCACATCACACCTGTAAATAAATAACGTCCAGAATGTATTTTTAGGAAAATATGTATGTAGACCTTTAGTGGTGAAAAAGTCTTTTCTGTATTCCCATAAACAGTTTGCATAAATCTCCACAACTAGAGAATTTTAAAATCTCCCAAAAAATGCTAACTTATTCACTTGCATGTCAGGTTTCCGCAGAGAATCTGAAATGAAATAAATAGGATCTCTACCACAAAATGAAAACACATGTATTTTCAAGTAATATATATAATTCAACTTCTTTTGTAACAGTTCCAGCACATATCCATTGAGAAGAATGCTCATATTTTTTCTGTAGTACATTGATTTCTGACTAGTGACAGGTTGATTATACTTATCCACTGTACATCTAAATACATCTAAATGTAGAGAATGGCTATATTATTTTCTACAGAAAATAATACAAATCTTGATTTGGTAGTACTTTGAATTTATGATGATAAAGGAGGCTGTAAGCAGGAATGAATCACTGACAGGGATAATGTATCTCCAGGGACAATACCCAAGGTTCTCAGGACTGTGAACTAGTCCCTTGGAATTCCCAAGCTACCTGTCACTGAACAGGCCTTTTTTTCCAAGGTCAGTAAGTAAGATCAAAAGTATACAATGATGTCAGAAGTCACAATTTGCAGGGGAAAAGGTGCTCAAAAGATGCCAAAAGACAAACACAGTAAGTTTATTCTCTCTATCAGGGTCATCCTCAAGATTCAATTGACTTTCAATTTGCACAGAAATTATGCAAGTATGGACTAAAATATTGTCTTCCTTTGCCTGTGAGACCCAGTTCATCTCAAATGCACGAGAATGATGTTACAAGAGGTTTCTGAGATGTTAGGAAAACATACCCAAGCATGATCTTATGGCCCTGCACAAAGTTTCATGCTCATCTTGTGTTGCGCCTCCAGGACTCCACAGTACAGGTCAGGGTCAGATAATGATCCTACATAGGGCTTCTCTAGAGATGCCCCAAAATTCTTTCATATATATTCTGAATACTACCACCTAATAAAAATATACAGGGGAGCTTATCAACTTCTGTTTGAGTATATGAAGCATCATGTCTCCTTTGGGCTTTACTCAAAGAACGTAAGAAATCATTTTGGAATGTGGATGAAAAAAGATAGCCACTGTGAATGGTGGAAGTATAACTCTTGGTTAAATCGATGGAAAATGCATAAAATAGTGCAAGTAATCCCTGACCAGAAAATGCCCTTGCTAAGCACTTTAGCCACAGAGGCAAAAGCACGGCACAGGTGTCTTATGAGCAGCTGACACTCAAGAACAGTTAGCCAGGCAGATGTTCAGGAGAAGCAGAGAGCAGTAACAGTAGCATCTCCAGGTCTTCAAGCTACTGTATCTGCTGGAGTTCCTGTTTCCCTGATCCACCCAAGAGAAAGAGGACGTTCATTTTATTTCCTCACAAATTTGGCTGTATAGTCCTCTGTCCTCCAGGAAGTAGGCATGTCTCTACGTTTCTGAATGCACAGAAATGAGAAGAGCTTTCTGCAGATCTTTGATAGTATCCCAGTAACTTAGGTTATCAAGCATTACTGAAATAAAATTGGAATGTCTCCGAAGTTCCACTGGGAAAGACTTTAAGTCAATGATATGCTCTGTGAACTACTGCTCCTCCAAGCCAACCACATTCCTCTGATGCTGCCATTCTTACCAGTGGCTGCCCAGAGCCTTGAGAGGGAGAGGCAAGGAACAACATAAATCACTGACAGCTTCTGGGTCTTCATTTTATTAAGATCTGTGTCAGATTGCACCATGACTAACGGTAGAATCTATCTAGTAGGAGCTTTCATCCCTGAGGATCCAGACAGGAGTCCTCCAGGCCAGATTCACAGCTAAAGTCTCTGCCAGCAGCAGTAGAAATAGATGATAAAACTGCTGCCATCAATATGCGAAGTAGCTCTGGTTTGCATTACTTTAGCCTTCTACATAAGGAAAGTCCCAGGGGGAAGATGAGGGAAAGTAGGCAACTGCAGCTTTTCCTTTCCATTTTGGCAATCCCCCATTCCTACATGAGCTCCTACAAAGCTGTGACTGCCAGGACAAATTAGAAGAGGCAAGAGGCGACCTTAGAGGTGACGTTGGGTCTGTCTGAACTCTACCCATCCAGCTTTCAAAAAGCATGTTGACAAGCAGTGTTCCCAAGTATCTGGAACCAGATTGAACAAAAGTGTGGAAAATACATTATATGGGGAACAATTATGTGCTACTAGAGGATTGGATTAGATGACCTAATGGGACTTTTCCCTTTATGATTTCTGTGATTCTTTGATTTACATTTCCAAATGCTTTAGTCCCTGAGGAAGAACAGTGAAAAGGAGTTGACACGATCAAATAGTTAGTAACACTGCTTTTTTAACTTTTAGCAGCATATTTTTTCAGTAATTGTTTGCCAGATATGTAAAAAATGCCACAGAACTATGTATATTACATTGTGAAATATTAATGCTGGCTGGAAGTGCAAGGTTGATGTTGGAACTAAGGAAAAAACTGTGCACTTCACTGTGCCAGTGAAAGCCAAGATGACAGGTTTTATTTTAATTTAATAAAATCTGAAGGTAGTACTGCAGAAATCTGGCCAAGGCTGCCTGGCAGACTGCCTTGAAGGGAGTCATTGATAGTCCTCTTCCCTTTTACTTTATTAGGTTTGCCATTTTCCCTCATTTAACATAAAAAAAGTAATTTCCCAAATAGCAGGATTCCTCAGTTGTTTTATCCTGCTCATCTAACATCCACATTTTATAAAGCATTTCATTGAAATTAGGGTCCCTAAAACTCACAGCATGAAAAAAAAGTCTGCATTTTACTAAGAGATTTCTTTTCTAAATTCAATATAGTATTGAGAGTCAGAAGCACCATTTGATTACATGCCACTATGGAGAGGTGAATGGAGAGTAGTAAACACTCTTGAGACCTTGAGGGGACACTTATAAAAATGGGGGGTTTAAGATTTGTTTTTTTCTTTGCCTTCTGTAAGGATGCAGGGATGAGAGAATATCTATCAAATTGAAGGGTAGATTAAGAACCACTTGCTGTAAACCAGTCTTCTAATAGACTAGTCAATAAATAGTGTTTCATAATCATTTTTAGCTACAAAATCAGCAGTATAAGTTAGCAGGAATTGCAATGTAGAATAATGAGGGCCATGCAAAATAGCTTTTAGTGATTACTCATGTCTTACCTGACCCTTTTAGTTTTACTTCACCTAACAAAAGACTTACAGCATCTTCCCATCCAGTGACGTTGATGCTACTCATAATCTTGTCACAGAGATTTACAGTTTCCTGTAATCATCAGCTGTATTGCAGGTTTCTTTTCTATAAGTCAGCAGTTTCTAGTCTACCTCATGCCCAAAACATTCACCCCAATGTCTGCTGTATTAAGTTTCCCATCCTGGAATCCACATGTTCCTTCTGAGGTTCCAGTCAGGAGCATTGTTTCCCTTAAGTAAGGTAGCTCATATGAATGTGCTTAAGAAAGTCCTTCTCCCTTTTCAAATACTTTATCTTAGAAAGTCTCAGGAACCATATAAGTTGGCGAAATATTTGGACAAGACTTATTCTCAATTCTGTCTCAGGGATTTTTACATCATCCTATCACACTTTTTCTTTAATGTCCTTTGGCAAATCCATTCTCACAAACCAGTGTCCAAATGCCTTATACTTATCTAACCCTCGAGAAACTGATGATTACGGCCCTCATTCCAGCAGGATTTTTGGTTGGAAAGTGTATTCCACAAAACGTTTTAAGAAAAAGGAAGAACAATTGTATTTTCAAAGATGTGGGACAAGCCCTAGTAGCAGATGAGGAGGAAGCAAACCTACACTTTCCATGCTGGAGTATTGCTCCAGTTACTTTTTTGGCAGCTGTAGCAAATTGAGTAACTAGAATGGCTGAATCAATTTTTTTGTACTTTGAATTCATCAAGCCTCAGGAGACAGCCTGTGGGCAGGGTCCTCATTCCTGTGAAGTTTGATACATTTATTCACATTGATGGATTCACCAATGGTGAGCACTTTTACTACCCACTGCAATTGTTCTTTGTAATAAAAAATTATGTGCTTCCTCAGATCTTTCACTTTGTTTCAGTTAGCCAGAATACTGGATTTAATAACCATTTACAACATTGATTCTAATCTGGATGAAAATCCTTACAACCAAAATTGAGCTGTTGCATGGCATTATCTCCCCAACATCATGATACATGCTGTATTGAACCTTGCAATGCTTCATAGCCACCATAATGGGATGACACAACTGAAATTGAATAAGGAAGAGACCTCTTGTAATTAAATTGCAGCCATCAGTGTGAATACCATCTATCTAACACACAGTACACAAAGTGAATGGAAACATGCAAACGTGTTTGTAATGTTTACAGCAAACCAATTAAGACTTCAGGTTCCCTATTAGCAGCCATATCACTCATCTGTTCCAGCCATCAGCAACTTCCTTTGGTGTTCTGTATTCCGGTTGCACACAAGAGGACTCTATCTGGTTTTGCCCCTATCAGCTAGCAGCAAATGATCCCAAAGAGAATTTAATTCCTTTATATCCAAATTTTAATTATCGTACTTCACTTTCTAGTAATTTTAAGAAAATAGACCCTTAGTCAGTATAAATTGTCATATATTTGCTGACGTCAGTAACAACTCCTAGTATCTAAGAACTTAGCCCAAGGCCACAAGTTATAATTTTAAAGTTTTACACAAATGCAACCAGAGTTTAAGAACAGATAAGAAAAATGCAAAACTTAATAAGGTAGAAAACAACACATTCTATGTGTTTTATGCCTTGGACATGATAAAGCTCAGCAGTAGCAGCAAAGCAATATTAGACACTCCACCACTATGGTCCAGATCCAGCCTATATAAAAAGCAAAATATTTTCCACTATAGCAATGAGATAATTTACAATAATTGCCTCCTTCTGTTCTCCCCCCACAAATGTATAAAAGCAAGTGCTGCCCCAGGGAAGTAGCCAAATTAATATAAATTGCTATCTTCGATGACATTGGAAGGGTTAAAAGATATCAGCCTGACACAGAAAAACAAAGATATACAATGCTTGGGCTACTTGATCTGATCAAGAGTACCCAAGCTGAAAGGATGACTTTTATTACCTGTATTTGTGAGAAGTCAAGGTAGCTTGGGACCCAGGTATTTTGCACACCCTGACTGTGAAAGACAATCCATAGTGAGGTGTAACATATTGATGTGATACAGTTAGTGTGGGAAAGTATCAGGTTTCTTGTAATCATCATCTGGAATCTTTCATGACTAATAACTTCACCTTGAAATAAAGAAAAAAAAAAGTATTGAATTCTGGTACTAAAGAAAATGTTTTAAATAACCGAACAATAGGATGCAGAAATTAGACCATCTTCCCTTTTAAACAACGCTGAAATGTGCTAAAAACAACCATTTTTATGCAAGAATCTCAGAAAAATCTCTGCATACTTGGGGGGAAAAAGTCATGGATTTGACTTTTAATTTACATCATATAACTAAAGAATATATATTGTAGCTAATCAGTTTAAATAATCCACTAATTTAACTGTTAACCTGGATGAAGAGAATGGACAACTTGTTTATTTTTGTTTTTCTTTTGAAATTTAATCTTATTTCCAATGATCCCTTAATAAGAATGATCTTTCAGCACTGATTATCTTCAACTTATCTGTGATCAATTTACTTTGAAATGTGAAAATGATAAAAAAAAGATAACTTAGTAATTATACCACAGAAACTATCTTCTTTAAAAAACTTTGTAGGTTTGATCGAAATAGTACAATTAGAACATTTTCCCAGATATGTTACACGATTGTACATTTATGGAAATGGATCTGACAAGCCATTTTGTTGCTTTTTCCTGCAGCATAATATTTTCTGGTTTATCTTTTGCTAAATTAAAAACTCATCCTTGCATGAGCATACTGTACTGTTAGATACTTAGAGGATGACAGCTGAAGAGGGAGACCCTCTAAAAATGTAACTCATATGGCAGATGCAAGGCAGTTGATTTTACACAAATCATACATGAACATGGATTTAACTATCCAGTTCAGAAAACTTTAACTTGCACGATGCATCAAGGAATAACTGGCTTTTAGTCTACAGAAGTTTTTGAACTGATGTATTCACAGATAATCCCCGTCATATCAGAGTTTTCAAAATGTTTTCTTAAGAATGGTTAATTTAAAAATAACAAAAATGAAGACATTATATCCATCACATCTGCTGTTCTTTTTTATTTTTTTCTGTATCTAGACATAATTTTATTTATTTATTTATATACCCAAGAAGGAGCCTCTTCATTTCTCCCACTACGCCATATATCATCAGAGCCAATATGACTCTTTAAGTACAAGTCTGGGAACATTCATGATAAAAAAATGAGAGCGTCTATAAAGATTCTTAACGGTTTTTATTATTTTCTTTTACATTATATATATGCAATGAGTTCCACATTAATCATAAACTTGCATCTTTAATAAACATGATGTTTTAATAAAGTAATAAGAATGTTTAAGTTATATATAGAACACAAAGAATGCAGCATGTATTTAATGATTATTGTTGTAGCCTGTTCCAAAATGTTTTCTGCAAAATGCAAGAACCATGTTGTAAACTCTTTTGCCCAAGGAGCCTTATTAAACTCAAATGATTCAAAAGCATGTATATGATGTGTCTGGGTTGGATACTTCAGACAATATGGCAACAGGAGCATCATGATATCCTGAAGTGGGCATTCACTAGTTCATGCTCATGTGAAGTCTTCAGCTGCAGCAACTTAGATATGTCCTGCTAGTCAGGAATCTATTCTTGAACAGAGAGGCAGAGGAGCCTTTTTTGTAGCCCAGGTTAAGAAAAAGCTCCATCAGACTTGCCTGCCATTCCTAACTGTCCTCACTATGAGCTTGCTTTCACTTAACCTGTATAAATTTACTGTTATCCATATGGAACAAGCATCACTGAGGAAAATGGGCAATTCTACACTACTGTTATCTTTGGATATACTAAGCCAGTTTCCCAGCTGGTGCAAGTTATGGCAGTTATATTAAACAATGCCAATATACACTAATTTAGAATGAGTTCCTTCATCATTAACATGGATATTTTAGGAAACCAATTTAGAACCATACATTATGTAGATTCTCTCCTCTACTCATCATCTCCCAACTGATATTTGATTAGGCTATTGATGTCCTCTTATTAAAATAAAAAGCAACAACCAACACACTCACCTCCTTTTACCCTCTACATACTACAGCTGCAGAATTCCACCTGGATTAGCAAATTGATTTATTGATAATAAACACATTGATCTTCTTTGCCCTTCTCCAAACTACATAGCTCAGATTTCTCTGTTCCCGTTTTTTTTTTCTCCACAGAAATGTTTATTATTAGCTCCTCTCTACTAATGCCCCTATTCTTGTAAATACACTCTTCAAAGATTCATCTAATATTTTTTCAGTGTTAAATTTTCCCAAATGGCTTTCCAGCATGGAACAAGACATAAGTGCTCATGCTGATGTCAGCAGAAGTGTCTCTGCTTGCCAGAGTGCTAAGACAAACAGGTCAATGCAAAAGTAGATATGATCCATCAGTAGACTTTGAGACACTTCTGAAAGGGCAGGATTGGTCTAAAATAAGATCTCTGGGACATAGCTCAAGGCAACTCTATTGATAAATTGCTTGGTAGGCAGGCTTACTTGGTTGCAAGAGATGTTACAGAGCCAGATGGGTGTCACTAACTGATGATGTTGACAACATCAGAAGAAATCACTGGAAATTTGCTTTATTGCAAAAAATCCCCAAAACATAAAAAAAAAAAACCAACACAAACAACAACAAACAAGAAAAAAACGCCACACAACCCTGTTAAATCAAGGTCCAAGGCAAGGCATGAAACTTAAACACTCCATTAGAAAGACAGTCTGTATACAAAACACCTAATGTTTCAAACTTATGTTTTCAGTGCTGATCATCATGATTAAACATGCGTATCTCTGTGGCACCTAGAGATCAGCTGGGTTACAATTCTAGTTGTGGTACAAACTAAGTGACAGTCCCTTGACAAAGACCTAACTTTAGAGCCGTCTCATGGCCATTTCTGAGATTTCATACTTTGCTTTGCATGGGAACAAAGTGAAATCAGGAGAATGGCACTACAACCAAATGTTCATGGAATGTGCGTGGAGTTACTGTAGGGGATGTGGAGATCCTAGATCTGATGGTATTACTGCCATAGACCTTCTCACCATCACAGCGATCCTCTCACCCTTTTCTTGCTATTGCCTTCTTTTGGATACGCCAGTGAAATCCCACCCATCCCTCTGCACTTTCTATAGATTTTCACCAGAAGTGACTTATCTAAAGGAAACATATCAACACTAATACCATACTTTTCTAAAATATAAACATAGCAGTCCAATTTATCAAAGAGGTAGATGGGGAGAAGGCAGGACGAAATACACACACACAAAACCCCCACAACACAACAAAACCCCACAAAACAACCAGACTTCAGCAAAGTGATCTGGCATATAAAAATGACTTAACATGAAGAACCTTTAGAGTTAAGTTACATGAGATATCAAACACCTTACAGCCCCTGAAAGGGAAAAGCCTTATTCCCCTTCCATGGCTCTCACTGCCCTTGCACATGGAGCTGCCATGCTTTATGATGGTTCTGATGCTCACCAGACCCTCAGAAGGAGCTCACCGTCCAGCTCAATGCAATGCACATCACTACTCAGCAGAAACCTGCTTGTTTGTCCTTTACTGAACTGCCAAGTAGCAGAACAGAGTCACTGCAGGGAGGGTCAGACAAACGTCACTAAGGAGTGTGGAAGAGGAACATGCAGTGGACAGGACACCCCTGCTTCAGTGGAAGAAAGGGATGAGGCACATCTTGCACAGCTTGACCTAACATTCTCTAATTCTGCGATATCTGAGCTCACTATGGTTCCCACAGGCAGATGCCGATGCAGCCATGTGTGAAATACACTGATCTCTTATACAAGGCATTTTTACATTGTTTTGAAATCACCTGTTACATTAACTGTGAGCATGCTTTCCTTGATTTGGTAAGACTCAAGATGATAAAACTCACCTATTTAAGGAACTCAGGACCTGGATCCGAATTTTATTACTTGGAAACGTTATCGGGGAAAGCTATAAGATGAATCGAAGGCCAGAGAGTCAGCCAGTGTAACTTAATGCAGTATTGCTTCCCGACCCAGAACATATAAAATAAAGCAAAATGTTGAACAGAAGTTCAACAAAATGAACAGAACTATGACACTTGAATCTCAAAACATTTTCAGGGAAGTATTTTCATGAGAAACTAATGTACAGGGTCATTAACTTCTGGAAGTGAATGGTAGTCAGATGCATGTGTTCCCCACCATTCTTCAGAATAATTTTAAGCATCATTGTGTAAGTTCACAGAGGATGTATCCTATGAGCACATAAAGGGTAGCTTGGGTTTGATTTCCTTTTATAAAAGTCTCTTGCATGATTTCAGCAAAACAAAGTCATGGCAAGAAGAGAGAATTTAGAGAAGACCAGGAAGGCAAGGACATAAGATACAGTCAGATCGGCATTGAATGTTAGCCAGAAGTCCAATATCCCTCAGACAATCTTAACAATGAAAGAAAAAGTTACACTTAGAGGGAAAAACCAGCCCTGTGTTGGAAAACCTATCATTTTTATCATTACAAATCATGAAAAAGTCACAAATATATATAATTCAATTTTATAAAGTAAATTAGGGGATAGTCTGGACACCCATTGCGTAAAAAAATGTTGAAAAGTCTGTGACAAGTGGTCACAGTGTGTAAAAATAGGAAACACTTGTTTCTTTTGGCATGAAATGCTGAAGTGGATATTGCAGCCACTTCATGAATATTTTTTCCACGGTTTCATGTTAAAGGGGATGACAACAATATAGCCAAGTGTGCTCCGTAAGAGTCTTATCAAAACCTGTGGATCACAAGGAAAAACAACTCCCTTCCTTTGGATAAACCAACAGGTTATAATAAGCTTGGAGCAAGGCAGTGAGATCTGCTGAGAGTGAGTACCAACAAATGAGGTGTTCTGTTCAAGGCTAGAGAACTTTTCACCTTTATGGATCTTCCAGTATTTCTCAGTATCCAGCTGCAGGGGAACAGTGACAAAACTGCTACAGTTTTCAGCATCTCTCATAAGTAGAAGACAATAGCTGGAGAAGTCTCTCAGAGCACAGCTTTTTTCATGGTCATTGTTGTACAAAGATATGTAAGAGAATCAACTTTCAATTTTTTCAGGTGCAATACCAGAGTAGTCCATTAATTTTATCTGTGTTAAAATGTTAAATTCCAAACAGTTCATATGTTGGGTTGTTTGTTTTTTTAAAAAATAGTTATATTCTTCCTATGTATGAAATTACATAATTCAGTATTATGACTTTGCAAAATGTAGAAACTCACTTCTCAGAAATATATTGCTGTGCTGAAGCTAAACTTTTCAGTAGTAAAACATATGAAGGTAAATTTAAGCTGCTAAAAGTATGGAGGAAAAAACAAACAAACTACAACAACAACAAATACCCACAAACAAACAACACACACACCAGGAGGGAGGAGTTTATATTTATCTTCTCTCAAGCTGTACTTGAGGAAACATCTAAAATTTGATAAGACATTTCTAATTTGTTTAAATCCCACTGAAGTCAATGGAAGTCTTCAGCATACAGTTAAGTGCTTTTGTCAACAAGGAAATGTTTTCCCAACACATTTTCTTAACTAAGGATAGTAAATCTGGCAGAGTCACTATGTCATATTATTTGATTTGAATAGAAAGTTTACTATCTTTGTCATAAAAGGCTATATTCTTTGGAAATATGACATGACTGTGAACTAAGTAGGAACATAATAGTTTTCCTAAACAGCAGTTATTCCTGAGTTAGAGTCAGTATGATTTATAGTTTGTGTTTGCCCAATCCACAAGTAAGATTTCACTACTTTTAAAGTATGGGAATCCAACCTAGATTGCAGATTTGGACTTCAGTTCTGAATAACATCATTATATTATACGGGCTCTCTCATAGTTACATGCTGATCTAAACACTCAGTTTAAGTTTTTATTTGTTCTCAATATTGGCTTTCATGATTTTTAACAATGTTTCTAGCATTTGATACTGTCTGCACTATTCCAAAAATTAACTCTATAACTGGCCCTTCAACTTGTGATTTCACTTAGGAAATTGTGGAAACATGACTGTTACCACTTACAGATGCACACAAAAGGATTGCAAAAAAAAAAAAAAAATATATATATATATAGTTTGAGTGCATGAGAGTCAGATGGATGCTTTTAGCAGAAAGTAAACTTCTCTGCAATGCAGAGCTCTTATTCTGGTCTTGTTATAAAAATCACAGGTTGTTCAGCTGATAACAGAAATGTCAGAAATTTAAAAGATCCTGGAACTTTTAATCAAACAAAAATTTACCTTAAAAAGTTGCAACTGAGTATGGCATGTCTGTTCAACCTCGAATGCTTCCTTTTCTAGTGCCTCCAAGCCCAGTGCTTTTGCTCATGGTCTTAAGATCCTTTATCTTTCCTAGATCCAAACCTCTTGTTATGTATTGATCTACAAGACTGTATTTATTAACATGCTTGCATCTACTGCAATGTGTCAGCAGAAATATCTCTGTCACTAGAGGGCAGCCACCATCTTCTCGAGAGCCAAGAGAGCTTGTCATGGAAATCAAGTTCTGCCTGCAGTCGCAGTGGACATGATTCTGGATCAGTGGGCTATGTCTCAGCTGTACTAATTTTCAAGAGAAGTAATTAGCAGCATTCTGGGTTTTTATCTAGGGATCAAATTATGGCTGGCTGTTTCAAAGGCAGAATGTGAAGACTTGTCAGTGCGGAATGACCAATGACATTACAAACCAAAATGTGGAGGTTACTGATGCTATAGAGCCAAAAAACTCCCCTACCTTCTCCAGTGAAGGAAATGTCAGAGCAGGCTGATGAAATAGGATCATTAAATGTGGCCACAGTGCTACTGTAAGCCCAATCCCATCTTTTGTTTCCTGCACAAGGGACAGAGAAGCACACACGTTTACTGCTAAGGGCCTTTTGCTGACCATGAGTGGGTATAAGTTGGTGGGTAGAGAAGTGGTAAAATTTAGCCCTGAAACCCCCACAACCTCTCTGGTATCAGAAGAGAGGTTCACCTTGCCCCTCACTGAAGAATTGCTGAGGGGTTGAACAAAGCTCTGTAACCAAGCAAACACGCAGCTTTCCCCCTACCCAAAGCTTCACGCTGACCGTGGCCAGCTTCTGAGGTTTGACCCATACAAAACCCCTGTATGGCTCTCATGGCCCTCTCACCTCTTTTCAAACTGTACACTTCCCTCAGTGCATCTGTGACAAAACAATCCTCAGTTTTCATGTACCTGATGTGAATATATAAATAGGATAAAAAAAGCTGTTTTATTTCAAACCTATCCTTATAGCTCTCTTGCTTTGCGCTACTGACTTTTTTTATGTTTGAATCATTTTGCAAGGTATTAAACAGTTTTACTGCTATCTGCTGTGCCAGGCTGCTCGCACTCCCTCCCAGAAGCACAAGTATGTGCATGAACAACAGAGAACTTGACAAGATAAATAGTGATACATGCCAGCACATCAGAGACCAAAATTAAGTCAGATCAGAATGGAACTTGGCTAATCCGAAAATCTGCTTCAAACTGTCATTAAGATAAACTTCTGAAAATCTTATATATATATGAGTGAAATAAGGACAAAGGCTATTTAAAAATCAGTAAACTAAGAGGCTGAAGCAAAAGAAGAAAATTAGTATACTGTATACAAAAACACATATATGCAAAAGAAAAATCCTCTCAAAGAGAATGATCGCATGTGTTTTTCTTTTTTCATTCAGACAAAAAAATAGTGGAGTACATCATACTGAAAACCAATGCTAAAATCATTGGACTAGGAAAGGATGGGAGGTAACAGCTGCAAAGGAAGACATAGTATTTGTTTTTGTATTCTTGCCAGTGATATTAATCAGCAAGTAATCAGCATTTCATATGGGTGGAAATAGGGAGGGAGAGGTGATTTTGCACCCTGCTCACATTCTACTTTTCCTGTCCTTGATATGCAGTCTACCCTGAGACACAGCCATCACCAGCATTCAGACACCTCTGTAATTCTACACTGTTGAAGCATAAAGGTCTCCACATCAGAAATAATAACAACTTTCCCTTTGTAGGAAAACGTAAACTTATCAGAGCCCTGACTCCTCCATTTGAGTTTCCAGCCTCCGCCCACGAAGCAGCCCTGGCTCCAAAGGAACGCCTTTGCTGGCCAGCTGTGGTGACACATCCTCCAGAGCATCTCCCCACAGCTGCACAAGCAGGTTTCTCCTAGGAGCAGAGTGGCCAAGGAGACATCCTGGTTCAACAGCAGCACACAGCCACACACACTCCCGCACTCCTTTTAGGAGGGACAGAGCCCTTCCCTCTCACCCAGGTGGAGCTCCTCTGTGCCAACACCTGACATTAATTCCTGACACGCTTCAAAGTTCTGGAGAGAACAGCAGAGAAATACCTCAATGCCAATAACCAGTAATTCAAAGGAAGAGTTATATCAAGGGCTTGGGAAATACCACAGGAGTGAAGGGTGAAGTCCTACTATCTTAAAAGCACAAAGAAAGCGTGATAACTTGATAAATAATTTAACTGACAAGAATGAGAAAGAAATTTCTGTATATTTGTCTCTAGTGTCATGAAGTAGGTTCCAGCATTGAAAGGTTCCTTCCTGATTATAAAAAAAAAAAAATATATATACTTAGTCAAAAATACAAAGAAACAAAAATGTGTTTCTTAGGGAGCAAGGGGGAAAAGCTTCACATTAATTTTTCCCATTGCAAGAAAATAAGCACTTTTAGGTTCTATGACATAATACAGTGTACATTCTTCTATTCTTTTTTTCATTGATATATTATTTAAGGATTTTTTTATTATTCTAGAGTTCCACATGTGTCTTCTCAGAGTGAAAGCTCAACACTTAATACATAATATAAAAGCATGAAAAGTATGCTTGAGGTTTTTATTTTTTAATGTGAATCACTTCTCACATGCAATGACAAAAAGTAGGATTATGAAGTTATTGCATTTTCTATCTGTCACTTTAAAAATAATTGAACACTCTATTGTATTTATAATAAGGAAAGGAGAGTAATGATAATTTATGTATGATATATTTTATTATTTGTTCTTTCTTTTTACTTCAGTGTTGCCTAGATTAAAAGAAAAACAACCAGACAAAAATTTTAAATAGTTATTGTTATGTCCAGATGCATAATGACATTTCTTTCTGGCTTCTAGCAGAAGAATGTGCTTAAAAAGCAGATTTTAGTAAGTGAAGGAACAACCAATGTGTGTTTTATTACATCACCATAATGACTTTTTAGTATATCTTTAATCCTTCCGCTCAACCAATAAAGCAAGTCAAACAAAGAAAAAACCCTTCAGTATGAGCCTCCATTGGTTTCAAAACCATGTGACACACTAGACTGGCACCAAAATATGAACTAGAGGCTTATGATAAATTCAGAAGATCAATGAAGTACATTTAAAATGCATTTCATGAAATTTAATTTACACATATATTAGAAATGGGCAAAAGCTTTCCATAAACCCTTTGGCTGGCACAAAACTACAATACATCCCTACTTATCTGTTATGTAAATTAACCTTCCTATACATTTTTACTAGTTACAGATTAGATGCAGCTGTCCCTGCTATTTGTATCTTTTTTCCACTCCCACAGACATTATCGAGTTCTTAGTAAATGTCTCTTTATAGAAAGAATGATAATACTGTAAGTTACATGAGCATTTCCGCTAAATATTTGTAAGCTGATTCATTGTGAGACTTTGAGTGCAACAACAGCTGTCCTTGAAGATATCCACCTTATCTTAAGGTGACAAGATTTAGTGATTGACATTTGACTGTAAGTTGAAAAATGTATGTAGATTACTTCAAGATCTTTGGGGTTTTGTTTTGTTCCAAATGGTCAAATCTTTGTTTTGTTTGTTTTCTTTTAATAGAACCAGCAATTGAAGTGCAATTGAAGTGTTCTGAAATAAGTTTGTTTGTGGTGCTGTTTTGTTTTTTACTATAATAATGTCCAATTATATTTATACATAAATATGTTCAGGGGCACTATTGGTGCAACTACAATTAGAATGCAAACTCTTGAGGCAGAATAAACATACAATTTCATATAAAGGACAAAGACAGCATGATGCTGACTTAGCTCAGTAGGTTTTCGACAGCATCCTGATGTAATGCCTGAGTTTGGGTCAGTTAAACCAAAAAATCTTATGTTAATAATATCACAGTATCACAGTATGTTTGGGATTGGAAGGGACCTCAAAAGATCATCTAGTCCAATCCCCCTGCTGGAGCAGGAACACCTAGGTGAGGTCACACAGGAACATGTCCAGGCAGGTTTTGAATGTCTCCAGAGAAGGAGACTCCACAACTTCCCTGGGCAGCCTGTTCCAGTGCTCTGTCACCCTTACTGAGAAGAAGTTTCTTCTCAAATTTAAGTGGAACCTCTTGTGTTCCAGCTTGATCCCATTACCCCTTGTCCTATCATTGGTTGCCACCGAGAAGAGCCTGGCTCCATCCCCATGGCACTCACCCTTTATATATTTATAAACATTAATAAGGTCCCCCCCTTAGTCTCCTCCAAACTAAAGAGACCCAGCTCCCTCAGCCTTTCTTCATAAGGGAGGTGCTCCACTCCCTTAATCATCTTCGTTGCCCTACGCTGGACCCTCTCCAGCAGTTCCCTGTCCTTCTTGAACTAAGGGGCCCAGAACTGGACACAATATTCCAGATGTGGTCTCAAATAATGCTTTTATCAGTCAAAGAATTGGAAGTTCTTATTTTAAGAATTCTTCAAAATTTAAGTCTATCATGTCAACCTCATATCACATTATTTTAAAAGGAATTTTAGAGATATGATCTTTGTCAAGTGGGATGTTGCACTTATTCTCACATACTACAAATAGCTATGCAGCCAAATAAGCATCACATTGCATTATCATATAGATTTCTTTGGGGTTTTTTTCAAGTGGTCAGCATTTTTGTGGTAACATTAATAGTCATTACAGATTTAAATGGGCACTCTGTGTCTGTAACTGATTGACAAGATCAATGATTTTAAGATCAAATAGTAACAGCGGTCTGTTTTTTTCTTTAATCACTGTCTTTTTGTTTTATACCCATGCCTACAGCAAGATCCTGTTTTCCGTATGTAGACAGAGCTTCCTGCTGTGTGCTGTCGAAAGAATGAGAAGACAAGATGGAGAATCAATTGAAGAAAAAAGCTTTAGTTGACAAAGCTTTGCTGTAGATCAATGGAGTCTAGCTAGTTAAAATATCCTTCATAGCAGAAATTTTTACAATCACGAGCTTGGACATAATCAGTTTGGTTTTTCCTATTCCATTCATACAGTATTTTGCCAGATGAAAAAAATTGTATGCAAATACCTTTATTATTTTGACAGCTGAATGTCTTTCGGCTTTGTTGTGAAACAATAAAAGTATCTTTAAAATATATTTCCTTGATATACAGAAAATCTAGGCGTTTATTAGATCTACTCTTTTAAAAGAAGCAGTATTTACTTAAGAGGGAGCTTGTTCCTTACAGCAGAGCAGGGAACACATTTACCCATGGAGAGATCTAATAGCACACAATTCACAGCTTGGTACTTAGGGGATTTTTTTCATTGACTCATTTAGTCTTTTATCACTTATTTGTTTAAACAGGTTTCATAGCAAACACGGGATCTGTACAAACTGATATAAAGCACATGTCTTCGCTAGCAGATTTATCCATATATCTGATATTTATTTAATTGGGTTTCACTAAATTTGCATACCAGCAGTAATTAGTTGTTTCAAAATTCCTAATAGCATAGAGTGAAAAATAACAGATGAGGTTACACAGGAAGGTGTCCAGGCGGGTTTGAATGTCTGCAGGGAAGGAGACTCCACAACCTCCCTGGGCAGCCTGTTCCAGTGTTCTGTCACCCTCATTGTGAAGAAGCTTCTTCTCATATTTAAGTGGAACCTCCTATGTTGCAGTTTGCACCCATTGCCCCTTGTCTTATCATTGGTTGTCACCGAGAAGAGCCTGGCTCCATCCTCCTGACACTCACCCTTTATATATCTGTAAACATTAATGAGGTCACCCCTCAGTCTCCTCTTCTCCAAGCCTAAGAGCCCCAGCTCCCTCAGCCTTTCTTCATAAGGGAGGTGCTCCACTCCCTTAATCATCTTTGTTGCCCTGCGCTGGACTCTCTCCAGCAGTTCCGTGTCCTTCTGGAACTGAGGGGCCCAGAACTGAACACAATATTCCAGGTATGGTCTCCCCAGGGCAGAGTAGAAGGGGAGGAGAGCCTCTCTCAACCTATTGACCACTCCCCTTCTAATCCACCCCAGGTACCATTGGCTTCCTGGCCACAAGGGCGCAGTGCTGGCTCATGGTCATCCTGCTGTCCACCAGGACCCCCAGGTCCCTTTCCCCTACACTGCTCTCCAACAGGTTTTTCCCCAACTTATACTGGTATGTGGAGTTGTTCTTGCCCAGATGCAAGACTCTATACTTGCCTTCGTTATATTTCATTAAAATTTTCCCTGCCCAACTCTCCAGCCTGTCCAGGTCTTGCTGGATGGCAACACAGCCTTCTAGCGTGTCAGCCACTCCTCCCAGTTTGGTGTCATCAAAAATGGAAGGAAAGGACCTTCCTTTGCTGTTAGGGCCCTGCTGAGTGTGGCAGATGCTCTCACCCCACCCCCACAAGCCAAACCAGCAGCAGTTTGGTCCAGGCTCCAGAGGAGGTAAAGTCATATACCATAGCCAGGTCAAGAACCCCTTCCAGGAGACCCACAAGGGAGCAGAACAGCATACTGAACGCCAGTAACTTGTGGGCACAGGGTGTCCCATGCATACTTTTCCTACTGTACGCAATTTGACTACGAGTCAACCACTTCATTTTATAAATAGACAGCCTGGATGAGCCCACTTTGAGCTCTCCCTGCTAAATAAGTGAGCTGTAAGGCAATGGCTTTACTACTCAGAGGTCAGTGGAGGAGCCCAATTCAAGTTCAATATTAATCATTCAGCTTAAGTAGATGCATACCAACTGTGGTGGATTATTTAGAGATTTAAGGTTGTATGATTTTTAATATACTCTTTGATTCATGTTACTTGGTAGACTAGATTTCCTAAAATTTTAAGCTGTAAAGTCCTGCTCATATTTACCGAGGACAACTGCAGACTAAATGCTTGCAAGATAAAGTCTAGCTTGCATTTTGCAGGGAAGGATAGAACTGACTGCGAAAACAACAATTCAAGGCTAACACAGAGACATTACAGACATTTGCAAAGCGGGACCTATTTTCAGTTTGCTGAGAAGAAAGGATTTATCCAGACAAAACAGCACCTGCAAGGATATGGACCAAAAACAATGTCTACAACCGAACAAAATAAAGGCCCACATGGAATCAGAGAAAAAGGGTCCAATGGGGAGCAAAGGACCTGGTGGTGAATTTTTGCGATTGGACTGAATCATGGTGTGAATAGTGTGTAAAGATGTAAAAGTTAGTAGTTTTCTATGCTTGGGTGGACGTCTACACAGGTACCCAGCTTGAGCCAGCCCTTCTCTTATTCTACTCCATTAAATTGTTTATTTTCTGAGAATTTTGTTTCCTGAAAGTTTGCTTTGCATACAGGCCTTGCCTGAAAGTGTGCCACTGGAGTTTTAAATATAGGCACCAGAGCAAATGGCTATCAGGGAGGGAATGCCTGAAAGTTCACTTTTCCTAATGGTTACAAGCCTCCCCTGAAAGTTTACCTTTGGATCTCTAAATACCGACTCCGGAGCGAACAGTTATCAGGGAGAGAACAATTCTGAAAGTTTGTACCACAAGAGATACTGGCCTTGCCCGAGAGTTTGCCTCCGGAGCTCAAAGACACAGCCCCCAGAGCAAACGGTTATCAAGAAGGGAAGACACCCAAAGGTTTGCTTTGTGAATGGATACACACACCTGGAAAGAAGACAAGCAGGATTTGGCTTGATATATCTCCCCCATGCAGCAAATAATGGAGTAAACCTGCCACCCAACTCTTCAGTCACACTTCTCTTTAAGAAATCTAAACAGTGTTCTGCAGCAAGCAGAACCTTAAATTACTTCCCCGTGACACCGAGAAGACAGAACCCAGCTACGGCAGTGAATCACTCCCAACACCTCCAGTCTTGGTCCAGCTGGTCTCACTCCCTGGGCCCAGCCTTGCCCCATCCTCTCTTTCCATTCTGCCCTTCCAGCTACCTGGACTGAGAAGCAGGTGTACGAAGGTTAGATTTTATATCTTAAGTTATAGCAATAGGGGGAAGCGGGGTGTGCGTGGCAAAACATTTCAGGTCTACCATCTAAACAAGGAATGTATACTTCAATTACGTAGAAACAGATCAAGCCTGCAGACGGTTTGGAAAATTAGTAGTCTGATACAGTGCTTACTGAACCTTCACAGAAACATATTGTAGACATCAAGCCCTTCACAGTGACAATGTCTTTCTTACATGCTTAGAAATTATGTCTGGATTAAAATATTGCCTGTCGATTTTACCTGTTCAACGGCACGGAGAGGTTTGTGATTCAAAGTATAATAGATACAAAAAGGGAGCAAGTAGAATAGATTTTTAAGAAATCAGAAAATAAAATACATATTGTATGGATAATGGCATTGCTAAGTTCTGGGCAAGATTTCCAGAAGTAACTGGTAATTTTAAGTGCAGTCATTACAAGGTACTAAAGCTGAGATAATTTAAAGGGGTTCAATTCATAGGAAGATGAGACTGTTCTTCTTATGAAGATTAGTCTCTTATCAGACATTTTTTCAAAGTTGGATCTCTAAAAATCACTAATTCCTTCCAAAACCTTGGCTAGCAATTAGCATTAATTACTGCAGGGTATATCCCATTGGTCTCCAAGACTGTTACAGAATTTACTGCATCTACACGAATTTTCTGTTTTGAATTAAAAAGGATGCTGTGGGCTTTTAAATACTGGATTTATGGCATACTGCATTACTTAGAACCAGTTCTGTTTCCGTAAATGAGGCAATGATATTTAAAAGGTCTCTCCATTTAAAGTGAACATCTATAATTCCACTGAAAAGGCAATTAAAATTATAGAAGGGCATCAAAACAGGGGAAGTATTTATACATAAAATGTTTGCACTATTTTGGCTAGTTATTTCAATTCAATAATGATAAATGCAAAACCATCGTCACTGTGACTGAATAGGCCAGAATAATCCTACGTGTACATGCACACATCTATTACAACTGTAATAAGACAGTTACAGGTTATTCTTTTTACGCCCTTATCTTAGGGTCCATCATGACTCACCTGGAATTCTCTGTACCTACTTTATCTAAAACCTTCAAGCAAACAACATCGGATGAAGTGACATGTCATGCAAACACATTATATTGGCACCCAGGAGCACCTGCAACTATATCGTTTAATAAATATTGGTAAATTATCAGATCATTCTCTGCCTTCATCAGCTTAACTTGGATCATGGTACCAACCTCCTTGGAAAAACTCACATAAGGTCCACTGAAGGAAAATCATTTATATGTGTACATTTTTTAAATGCAAGAGATAGAGGTAAAGAAATCAAGCCCACTTGCACTAGATTATTAAAAGTACAACTGTGATTCCGCCTCTAGGTAAGCTTTAGATCTTTACTCATTTTAATACTGAATACAACTATGGCCGTGAGGGAAACATCTGGTTTTCCTCCTTATATAGGAAGGGCTTAGGTCTCACTGAGTGCACTTTTACTGGACTGCACCTGTATAAAACAGGTAGTTTGAGTAATATTTCTTTTATGCCATGAAACCTAACCGTGGAAATGAGTTGGTACAAAAAGATCATGAATCCCTTGATGTTTTGGTCTTCACACTGGAAAAAGGTTTTCCGTAGAACCAGAGTTTCATTAAAAACAGTCACTAGTCATTTATTTTACAAAGAGACTTCCCTATATAAATTAATGATGCACTCTTGTGCTCTTTAAGCCTGCCCTCCAGAAACAGTCCAAGGAGCCTGCAAGCCACACAGCATAGAAGCAACAGTAAAGGTGCAAACTATATCCCCTATTTATCTTAATGAGGTGTTAACTTCTAATCCTAGTTGGGACCATTAAAATACTACCTTCATTAAGTGGAGCAGTTGAAGAGCTACCTTAACTCTTTCATTGCATTTGCCTTGGCATCAGATCTTTTAATGTGCTTGCTCATTAAATAACATACATTATTATCACTATTGTTACTATTATATAATACACGACTAAAGCCTTGAGTGAGCTCTGAGTTAAACAAATTGTCTCCTCCAAGACAGTAGTTTCAATAAACTGTGGAATAACTTCCAGGAATAAAAGAATACTGTTCTGATAAAACAGTGAAGTGAGAATTTGAGATACTTTACTAGCTGGTGAATATAAACCTCTGCATATGACCTTGGGAAGGTCACCTGCTCCCCTTCTTGCCTTCATTTGAAACTGTGTTCATAACAAGAAGAATCAGAATAATAAATACCTAGGTTTACAAGTGTGCTGTTTGGGGAAAATGAGTCTCCAACTAGTTGAAGAATGTTGCAAAACTGTTCACAGATAAACATTGAAATGCTTTGATGATTTAAGTAATTTTAAGGTGCAATTGGCAAAAGAATATAAATTGTATTTTAAAAGCAGAGAGGTGAAATAATCTGAATTAAATAAATTGATTCTGTATGAGATATTTTTGGGTTAAACATGCAATCCTTCCTTATGCACAAATGTTCCCTGGTTCAAGGCCATAATGATCTACAGGAACATGAGATAAATTCTTCAGTACCATTGATGAGAAACTATCAGATATTGACCTCTTGTCATGCCCTTAAGCCAAGAACATCCATTAAGTCTTGAACAGTATCATGAAAATTCAAAGCAAATTTTGGATAAATCCAATCATTAATATTTAGATATGTGTTCTAAAATAATTGATATTGTCCCCCACTTACAACCTGCTTAGGCTCCTAGTTTAAGTGAAAATCCATTTAAACATTGTGAGATGAGGTTGTTAGCTCCAGGTTTAAGAATCCACCCCTCCAAACCAGGGTCCTGAAAGTACACAAAGTACACCACACACGGATCATATATCCCCAAACTAAGAATGAGGACATGGTGGGGTAGTGGTAATAGGTAACAGAGTGTGTGGGGGAACATGGGGTAGATGCTTTAGAATCTTGCACATGAGAGGAAATGAAAAATAAAAAGGGGGTTATAGTTCCGATGCCTTAGGTAGTCATCGTTGCTCAAATATCTAGCTCCCAAAGCCTGTTTACCAACACAGATCTCAAAGCAAGGAGGTATGCTCTGGTTCATCATCCAGAAGCAACAACATCAGCTACTCTTAATGTCTAAACCTCTTCCTCCACTACCAAATTATTTGCTTTAACTGACTTTACTACTTTCCAAGTGACTTAGTTGCCAATTTAGCTACCTCCTTACCATTACCTCTTTAAGGGCTCAGTTCCTGCCAGGCATGTTATAACTGAGGTTTGACACCTAGCTCAGGTGTGAAATCCCACTAGAGAACAATCCCTATACAAATTTTGGTCTGGATATGTATGCAAGTATGAACAACTGAATTATAGCTCACTCTGGTAAACAGAATCAACACAAGGTAATGGGACTCTCCTTCTAAGTTCCCATCTTAAGTTAGCAAAAAAAACACAGGATTTATTCTTTGAATCTGTACCTTCCTTGCCTCATTAGGTCTGATAGGTTACACAGAAACTATTTCTAACATGCATTACTTAGTGCATGTCCCTTTATTCCATTTTTTCTTTAAACTTGTTATGTCCTTCTGCATAAAAGTAAAGCTTTTCATTCATCTTTAGGATATCTAGCCAGGACGTGAGTTGAGATGCTAAAACCAAAAAATTTCAGGCTGCACAGTTGAAGGAAGCTTCCTTTGCTGCACATATTGATTATGGCTTTATTATTTGAGGGATATACTGAAATCCTCCGTGTTGAGGCTACCCTGTTCGCAGCCTGCCTTATTTATCCTCATCTTGTAGGTAATAGACAATCTTGGGCTGGCCTCCATTTATGTCAGGCAGGACTAATTCCACCAAGTCAAAAAAGTTGGGCATTATATTACTGGTATAAATAAAACTGGGATCAGTTCCTCAAGCACACAATTTCTTGAGTGGCTTATTATTTCCCACAAAACTGTTGTGATTTCCAGAGAGTATAAAGGTCATCTTTGTCATCTGGAAGATTTTGAATCAAATCTTATTCACCTGAACAAGCCCACTCACACATGTTCAGAAAGCTGATGAGTCTCTCCTTCCAACTACTGACATCTTGGCAGGGTATGAATACTAAGCTACATTGGCAGAATACATTTCATCTGATATATTTGTTCTTTTTAACATTCTCCTGTTTGATATAGTCTTTCATATGTTCCTTTTTCTTGGACTCACTAAAAATAACATTTTCATTATTTACTAATCATGGCTGATGTACTACTACTACTACTACCACCCCTCAGTATGAAGACATTACTCCAGCTCCCTTTGAATTATTTTTGTGATAGTGATTGGTCTGTGATTTTAATATAGGAATTTTAACACAAAGATTTTAACCCATTCTGATGAGAAGCTATTTTTATGCTTAAGCGCAAATACCAAAGCAAAAATCACTTCCAACACAACCTATTACCAAAAGTAAAATGTCCTGAGCTAGAAGTGATTTCTCTGTTTTTAATGCAGTTTAAGCTCTTTTCTTTTTTATATCAAGTGATTGTGCTCCAGGAAAATGCTTGTGAGATAATGTTTTATTTAACTATGAACTAATTAACTGTACAAGAATTATATAAACAAAGGATTAAACAATCTCAAAGCTTGAAAGAAGTTCTCAAATTATTATTGTGTTCTTTAATCTAAAAAACTAGAAATTTAAGAAAAAATACTCTACTTGTTCTCATATGACTTCTCCCTGATTATGATCTCAAACCTATCTTTTTCACTAACATAACACCATTTAATTCAGAGTTACACTGTGTGCAAGTGGGAGTAGAGTTAAGCCTCCAAGCGGTCTCGCTTTCTGGAATTTTACCTCTCAGGGTTTTTAAAACTGCTTTTCTCAAAAACCTTTTAACAGTATCTTTCAGTAAATAAAAGCTCATGTGCCCTTGCCTTCCAGTTATTGCTTCAGGTGTCTAGACAACTCCTTGGAGGCTTTTTCTGTTCTGTCTCGTACAAGTCAGTTCAAATAAAAAGAGTAATCACAGCAAACATTCTATGAAAATAGATCACATAATCATGGCGTGATCAAGTTAACATACATCCGAGTGTGCCCTTGCTCAGTGGGAATGGTCCCATGAGAAATATCCCTTTGGTGTGAACAAAGGTGACTTGAGGTGAGCATGGTATAGCAAATATCCATTGATTAATGAATGTGGGCAATATTTGTAAAACATGCCATGCAATAGACATGGGTGGATACTGATGGAATACCAAGTTATTTTCGTTTTAAGAAATGAAACAGACTCTTTTTCCCTTTGAAGTAATTTTAAGTTGTTATTAGTACTATAGTTTCTTTCAAAAAACTGTCATGAATATATTACTATAATATTTATCAAGATTTTTTACTGAAAGCCTCTTTAACACTGATTTAATATCATCAACTATTAATTTTCATAAACATTTATAAAAACAGAATGTATAGATTATAGAAAGGTATCACTTAGTTCTGATGAGCTTTACAATATATGCACAAGTAGAAAAAAGTCCACATGTGAATGTTCACACTTCAAGAAAAACAGTTTCTAAGCAAGCACAAAATGACAGACATTATATACATTTTTGTTTCAGTAAAAAGTTGTGGGGGGGGAAAAAAAAAAAAAGGGAATTTCCAATGGTTCATCAATTTGAATGTGGTAACACGTACATCCCTAGTGAGCATTTCTGAAAGACCCACCCAGGATATTCACTCTTCCCAGGGACAGGCTATTTCCCACTGTAAACAGCATGAATCCTTCAACCGACTTCAATGGGAACTGACAAAGGTTTTTACTCACGGCAAGAGATAAACTTTTCCAGGTCTTAAAACCAGAAAGGTCTGCTTTTCTGCACCCTTACAGACCACCAGGCTAACTGAGAATGTTTCCTAAGATGTAGCTTCTGCTGTTTGATTTCACTTCCTGAGACTGGTATCACCTCATTACCACTGGCTGTTTGATTTAAAAATAAGCAGGACTGACAGGTCCTGGCTAGTGACAACTTTGTCAGACTTGAATTTACTTCCCTTTTCTCTTAGAACACAGGAGCCACTTTTCTTTTTGATGGCTGCCTATAGATATTTACCAGATTGATTTCATTTTCTTTTGCTGCAAAGGAAAAAATGAGTCTGACCTTCCAGTAGACAAAGGTGAAGCTTCTGGGATTTTTTTATTTCTTCTTTCATTTTATACAGAGATGCTACTGCTTTGGAAGAAATTCTCTATATGTATATAAAATGGAAAATAATTCTGAAGTGAGCAGGAAATGTCAAAAGAGAAATAACTGTTACACTCAACTACTATAGTAGCTTTCCGGAATGCAGAGAGTTAGTTATTTACTGGTAGAAGTCCTCAGTTGTAACCAGTCATCTAATGCTGTGAATCAATACTTTAAAGAGGTACCTCAGGAAAAGAAACATTTCTAGAAAGTGATTCTTTCTACTTACAGACTCTAGGTGTGCTCTGTCTCTTTTTTAATCATTTCTGTTCAGGTTTTCTGACTTTTAGAGCTAGCTCTCTCGTCTCAGACCAGCTACTTAAAACAAAGCTTTTGTTTCATTTCTAAGAGGAATTAATCCTTAACCCATATTCTGTTTCTCTGAAGCACGTTATAAGGTGAACTTCAGATGATATTTCAGAAATTAACAGTTCTTCATACACGTTTTCCAAACAAAATCTGATGCTGCAAATTGCCCCCCAGAAGCTAGCCAGGATTAAAATTAATTAAGTACAGACCTGTAAACTGCAAGAGAAACAGTAAAAATATGAAATAATTATATTTCAATAAAACTGAGATGAGATGTCATGCAAAAAATATAAGTATACAACCCTTTCCGGGAGATGTCACATCATGGGAATGATGTTAGTGACAGTGTTTTTGTTGATTTTTTTAAGTCTTGGTGCTTCAGTTACAGTTTTGAAGTTGGAAGCTGTTCCTTGTGAAACTAACAGGTTAATATTTGATTATTTTCCACATCTCAGGCACAGCGTAACACCAAGCCTTAGGATTTTTGATAACACATACCCTGCAGCTGAAGGTTATGAATGACTGAAGGAAAGCCACAACAAAAAGGGATATTAATGTGTTTGGAAACAAGTTAAGCACTAGAGATACTGCAGTGGGGTGGGTGACAAACTTTACAATGAAAAAAAATCGCAGGTACAAACTGAAGCTAAAGGTTTCTCCTGGAGTTGTGAATCTGTATGACTGCATACTGTTTTGCTTTTAAAATATATTTTTGCTCTTCTCATATATAATTTTTGTTCCACAGATAACATTCTTATTGAAAAATTGCCCTAGGAATGCACTTAACCACTATTCCAATAGAAAAAGGAATTAATTTAAAGAAATTCTAATCCTTCTTGATTGCCAAGAAACTTAGAGAAATGCTAATGAAAATATTATGAAAAAATACAAAACCTTAATAGTTTTGGATTAAAACATTCAAATTTCTATTTGCCTGAAGTTCCCCTCTCCTCTTCAAATAATAATCTTTACTTTCAAAATATATTTTTTCTTCACTACCATACCAGCCATAGTATTTATGCAAAATACTTAATTTCTAAGTAACAGATTTTAGTCACTGATCAGGACAAGATCGATTAAATTTATACCAAACTGACTGCCTTCAAGGTACACACACCAAGTCAAGAGGGAGACAAAAAACTTATGTAGTTAATTATCAGCAATTTATTTCTTTCTTTATATTGGCTGGGGATATGTTTAGAACGTTTCAGTCCTGGTTTGTAAGAAAAACAAACCAAACGAAAGAAAACAACGCATGCTGGGTCTGTTATGGCCTGATTTCATTGACATTTCCACTTGGAGGGCATGGTGCTGGCATCCTTCCAAACCTGAGTCACTAACCTTGTGTTCAAATAACTCTCCCAGTACTAGAAAGACTTTTATAATCTTAGCTCACTGTGAGCACCTTTGAGGCAAGTTAGTAAGCATATTAAACCAAAACAAAGAAGGTGTCACCTAGACACCTTCACATTCTTTTTCCTTTCTGTGAGTTTGGACAGGATTCAGACTATGCCAGTCTCACTGGCTGATGGTCTCCAGAAGCTGTTCGGAAATTGCCTTTGAATTTTCAAGAGAAATTTTATCAAGAAAAAGGTATTTCACACCTAAAATTTGATTACAAAGTCATAAGTCAGATAAGCTCATGCTAAACATGCTAACACAGCCCCCTGATTTTAAGACTGCAGGTGGCTCACATCCATTAAATCAGAAGCAGAATGGATTGCCGTATCTGAAGCCACCTCTGGGAAGAGCCCTGCCCGTGACAGTGAACCAAAGAGAAGTGTTTGCAGTAATCTGTAGATATAACAGGACATCCTCATATAGCTGCCTTCCCAGTAAATTCATTACCTTGCACCTCATGAGGGCAGAGGTTAGTCTGACTTGCTGATGGCTACCTAAGTTTTCAACTGATGATGAAACTGGGAATGTGACAAGAGAGCTCAGGGTTGAAACTCAGTATTCGGGTCAATGCCTTTCAAACTTAGAAGTAATTAGCAAGATCACCAAGTTCACATTTTGTACACTACATTTTGGCTCCTTTAAAACCAGTTGTATGTTGCTAAATCTCACCTCCAGAAAAATTCCTTATTTGAAGATGCCAGAAACTAAACACCCTCCTTTGCTATTTCCAGTGGATAATTGCCAAAACAGTAAAAACAAAACAAAAACATGTTTAGTTCTGGAAAGTACATGCATGCAGCAATCAAATCAGCTTTCAAACTTTTTTTTTAATAAACTAAACAGACCAGGTTCCAGGCATTTACTCAAATACTTGAATAATTTCTGTGGCTTTTTTTTCCCCTCACGTTCTCCAATTTTAAAACATCCTGCTGTGCACTTAAAACTTGCATACCTTCCCATGTGAGACTGGCTACGCGGATAAAAAGCATATTCCTGTGTGCCTACTCCTGTTTAATCACGGGCAGTATTGACTGCTTTTGCCACAGCATTTCATCTGAATTTCAGGTTAAGTTCTTAGTATTTCAGCTTTCCAGCACACAGTATGATTTTCACCCTTTGTTCTTGATTAATAACTTTTGCATAGCCTTAAAGTACGGTTTTTCTACATAGCCCAGGTCATCAAGCAATCCTGATCACCGTTTAACTGCTCTCTTAATTATTTACCACTCTGCTAAGCAGGCTGTTCTTTGCAAGTTTGCTCGGTGGTGATTCATAAGTGACCTTTACAACCAGATGAATAAACACGAATAATCTGCTTCCTCAGACACCAACCTGGCCTCAATTAATGTAATGTGTAGGCTGTTGATATCACATACAGTTAATATTTGAGCAACAGTGTGGCGTGGTTGTGAGCGCCATCCCTTCACAGTCCCAGCCACCTTTTACCACTACGGTAACTCAGCATCCAAGGGCAGAAACAGGGCTGGCAGCTCGATAGGTGGCACCTCCTCCCTGTGTATGGCTGCACCCACATCTGGGCACACAGCTGGCCAGGAACTCTTCACTGGCACATTCTCATCCCCTTTTTTGAGTTGTTGTAGGGTTGTTTTTTTGTTTGTTTCTTCCATGCATGATTTTTTTTTTTTCTAACAACAATCCTTGATATGTATGAAATTTGATCACTTTCTGCAACTGTGTGAAAAATGTCAGCCTATTGATTAGTCATGGACCCTTGATTGCAAGAATTCACTCAAAGGCTTGGTATTCATCATTTGTGATTTGCGTGGCGTGGCAAGGCTTCTCAGTCAAATAACATTTTTACTTTTCCCTGATTGATTAATTGACCTTTTAAAAACTTCTTAAAGCTTCTTTCCAAAACAAAATTTTGCACATGAGGGACAGAGAGGTTTCTTTCTTATGTCTTGCCTGCTTAAGAGAGTTGGTTGTGAAATAAACTGTCAGGCTACACTTGGGGTAAATGGAACAGTTAACTGTAAGTGACAGGTTAGAAAGGAAAGAATGGTTAATGAAGCATAAATCAGAATTTTGTAGAAAATAACTTGTTTTCACAACAAAATAGACAGTTATTCAGTATTTATGTTATCCCAGCTACTTTAAAAAAAAAAAAAAACCACATTTTTGGATAGAGCCAATTCAAATCAGGTCCCCAGACATTTTTAAATTGTCCCTAAGGACAATTGTCCTTTTTTGTTGTTCTTCTCATTTCTTACATGATGTTTCAACTTAACTGCAAAAGATGGTAGAAATCTTATGGAATTTCTTCACAGAGACATTGTGTAGTATATCAGAAACTTTTTATTTTTAAAACACCTCTACCTAGGCATGAGCTAGCAATGAAGAGCAGTGTCTCACACATGGGAGATGCATGTACATATAGGCTTATTGAGAACACACTGTTTTGCTGTCATGCTTGATTAGGTCGCTTGGTTAAAGATAATATATTATGAAGGAGAGTCAATGAATTGGTCAGAATGTCCTAAAAGTATTTCTCATTTTTCTGCATGTTCCTTTCATATATCTAATGTATTATCTTAAATGGATCTGCATGATTTGCTCACTGGTCTTAGGCTAGAATTTAAGGTGTTAGCATCTTGAAAACTCAGCAGTATCCTGGGACCCTGCACCTGGTGTGTTGCCCCTTTTACCTGTCCTGCTCTGCCTCAATGGTAGTCAGAAAAGGGACTCAAGATTAATTGTTCATAATAAAACAGACATCTGGCAAGTCTTGCCCTGTCCAGGGTAAAGTCTCAAGCTCCTACAGACACTCTTCCTTGATTCAAAATAACTCCTTTGGGTCCCTGAGCACACACTGCTAGGCAGAGCTTATGGACAGTATATAGAGAAATGCAAATCCCAGAGTGATGATAGGATGTAAAGGTAGAGAGGATTTTTAAATGCAGGTTGGCTTAGTTCTTTCTTTGAAAACATATTTAATGCAGCTGATAAGAAGGCTTATGGACATATTTTATTATTTAAATCTACATAAATAGCAAAGCAATTTATAATAATGCATTACAAATCCCCAGAGTTCCCACCTACATTCCAGCTCTTACAGTTCTTCCCATTTTCTAACTGCCTGGGGAAAAGCGAATCTTGCCATATCAGTAATCTGAGGACAGAGAGGCACATCACTGTTTCTGACAACAGAAGCAGATTATCCTGTGACAAATGCAAATTATCATATTTTTTAAATGCCAGACCAAGTTTTCACCAACCTAATTCATTAGCTGGTGTAAGTGCTTCGGAAGGTAACTTAATTGGACCTTTCCTATGCATTGTTTACATCACAGTGTAAGCTCCTCCTCTGGAAAGCACTGTATGCATTGACATGGAGATCCTGAGAAACTAACTCTGGATCCAGTATGCTATAAATTCAGTACTGATTTATTGACATCTCTGGAAATACTTTTCCTTACTGTACAAAAGCTTTCTTGTCATGTTTCCACGATCATTTCCTTCTAAGTTCAGAGGACTAATTATAAATATGTAGATTGATTTGTATCTATTTATATGACCCTTGCAATGCTTCAAGAGTATTGTTAATCACTTAGGTATGCTCAGTGGTAATATTATACAAGTTACTACAGGAGGTCATTAGAAGTGTTCTAACTTAAAAGCAGTTGTAAATGCCACACAAGTCAAGCCAGAGACAATTTATGGCACTAATGTTTATAGTTCGTAGTGCTGCAGTGAATTCCTAGGACGATTATGTTAAAATTGTCAGCTTATATATTGTTCTCGTATTTTTCAGAATTTTCTGGTCAAGAGGAACTATCTACGTCTTTGAGAAATCTTTGAAAAAGACTTTGCCCTGGCTAATAATTTCTCAGTGGAGCTTTTTGTATATGAATACTGTAAACAACTCATTTTCAGTGTGTTCAAAATACCTTTTTAAACTGTTCACTATTGACCATTACTAAAACTTTGTTGTCAAACTTCTTCAGTGATACAACGGGAGGTAGAAAGCCTGGTAATCCTATTTCTTTGAGATTCCTTGTTACAGAAGGCATCTACAGGACCCAACTCTGATTTCCAGATGACTCAGTGGGAGCTAATGCTAATAGAAATTACTTAAAAGAGTTCTGCAGTTGCTTAAATGGTGCTCTGGAGTTAAATTTGGGGCCATTAAGCCTGAGGACTAGAAATTTTTCTCCCTGAGGATCAGATCAGAAAGGAAGACTAACCATAATATTCCTGTTCTACATTTTAAAAGTTGAAATCCAGACCTTATTCCTGCATCATGTATCTTCATGGAAATGTGTTTTCAAGACCTGCAGGTAAACACTTGCTGCTGCTACTTGAGATACCTGCTGGAGGATGCATTCATCAAGATAAATGGATTGTTACGTTTCTAGAGGTGTTCAGTTCTGTGAACAAGACACCATCTGTTTTCTGATAAACGTTCTCACTCATATTTGTGGGCAGGTTATTTTATTTATGCTTTTAAGCTTTGCTTCATTTTGTTTTTTTCTAAATGCATTTAAATAAACATCATAAAAATGGAAAACAGATAGGTGTGGGTGTTTTTTTTTTTTTTGTATTTGAAAATTTTCAGTTGCTTAGCTCTGTAGCTTTTATTTTTTTTTTACCTCCCACATTTTTGGATGGAAAATACAGTATTCTATGTGTTTCTGAATGCAGTCCTTGAGCTCACTCCGCTTGGCTTTGTCTCCCTCTCAAGCGGTGTAATTTTGAAACTCCCATGAAGTTCTTTCTCACCAAAGTCTGTTAGAACAAGACAAGGCACAGGTTGCTGATGAACAGGGGACAGTCACAGTGCAGTGTTGGTGTGTAAATGAACACAGAGGAGAGAAGGCCACCCAGCTTCTCCTGATGGATAGCAGACAGAGGAGTCTTGAAACCTTTTACCATCAGAACACAAGGGCTCGGGTAGAAAAAAAGCTGCAAGTTACTGCTGTTTGCTACATGAATAAACCATATTTTGCACAAGGAGATTAAGATTGAAGTATTATGGCCATTGATCCTACATATTAAGGATTTCTTCTTATGAGCAACATAAGCAAAAAAGAAAAAAAGAGATTGAATCATTAAATTAACTTCTCTCCAGTTAAGATGGCAACAGAAACATATACCCTGCAGAGGGTAGCCATCAGGAACTGTAACACACATGTAGTGAAATACTTACAATATCTATCACATACATCCATTAGTTGACAGGAATCACTGCATGAGTATTAAGAAAACACTTGGCTTGATCAATTATTCAAGCAGCATATTGTTAACAAAATCCGGTATTTTTTACTTGTGTTAATTGTGATGGGGTAAAACATTACTTTTGTTTCTTAAGAAGATAAACATAATTCATAGGTTAAAAATCTATCTTCTGGAATGGCTCTAATATTTATGAGTTCAAAATTTACAATTTGAGAGTGTCCTCTAATATCTTCTTTAAAATGAACTTTTCAGCAAACATTTGATTTGTTGTTCTCACAGCAAAGAACATTTGCGAAAAGTAAACACAAAATGAGTAAACACAGCCCAGTTCTCTGTGAGCATATTGTCAGTACTTAAAGAAACTTACTTATTATCATTGACATTATTATTATGACAACAAACATTTAAGTAAGTTCACTGAGGTATTCTTCCAGGCCAATTTCTGCAATTTATCCTGCCTAAATATGGGAAACTCCTGAAAAAACATCAGGAACTTATGTTTCTTTTGCTTTGGAACCAAATTCTACAAAAAATGTAAAACCTTTCAATTTTTAGAAGACTTTTAAAACTCTTGAGTGAATTCCACATTCCCACTTTGAACTTCAGCATGGAGAAATGCTTTGAAAATATAGTTGTATTTCTTCAGTAATGTTCTATGCAAAGATCAGTATCTGAAAACTGGCATTTCTGTCTTGTCACCCAGACTTTTTAGAGAAACACTGGTAGTATCCAAGACAGTAACCAAATCTGAATGCCTAAATCCACACTCCCCAGGATTAAGGGCTGTCTTGTAAAGCACATACAAAGAGAGGCAGTAGCTAAGAAAGCTACTGGAAAGCTGCCCAGCAGAAAAGGACCTAGGGTTGCTGAATATGAGCCAGCAGTGTGGCCAGGAAGGCCAACAGCATCCTGGCTTGTATCAGAAATAGTGTGGCCAGCAGGACCAGGGAAGTGAGGAGGAGGGGCAGGCACTGATCTGCTGTCTCTGGTGATCAGTGATAGAACCCGAGGGAATGGCAGGAAGATGTGTCATGGGAGGTTTAGCTTGGACATTAGGAAAAGGTTCTTCACCCAGAGGGTGGTGCAGCACTGGAACAGGCTCCCCAGGGAGCCTGACAGTGTTCAAGAAGAGACTGGACAATGTCCTCAGACGCATGGTGTGAAGTGTGGAGTTGTCACATGCAGGGACAGGAATTGGACTTTATGACCCTTGTGGGTCCCAATTCAGGACATTCTACGAACCGTTGGACTCCATGATCTAAAGGTCAGGTCCAACTAAAATGATTCTGTAATTCTAAGGGAAAACTTTAACTTTGTCTCTGAACTGCTGGATATTCCATTCTGCAATCTACATAATATTACTTGAAAACTTATTTCATTTGTTGTGGTGGAGAATGACCATGGATATATTTTCTGCAGCGCATTCCTTTCTGTGGACTTAAAAATCTTGATTTATCTAATACACCTGATATGGTGGAATCGTGTGCACAACAAACTCTTTCCTTTTACTTCCCAATTCCCATTTCACATAATACCTTCTTACACTTAATCATACATCAAGCAGGCACAAATTAAACTACATACATGCAATCTATGTGTAGACACATTCAATTTTATTTATTTTCTGCTGTATTTCAATAGAAAGAATCTAGAAGATAGAGTGATTATCAGTTATGAGTGCTCCACATGTTTTATGCTTGACAATAATGATGAGTTAGCACTGGAGAAGTCCCTTTTCCTGAAGAAAATGTTTAGTGTGCTGTGTGTGAGAGGTATATTGACAAAGAGATTTTGATGACATACTCTTATCTAAAGTCAGGTGCTCAACCAGATAAGTGTTGTATGTTCATGGGAATACAACTGAAAAATCCAAATTCCTATAGTGGCAGATTTATTGAGAGTACTAAGAAGGTGATGTACTTGGACTTTGCTCACCACTTTCCTCCATCTCCTAGCATTGTAGCAGTAGCACTCATTAGTGATATAAAATGTTTCCACAAATCAAAGTATTATTTTCACTTGCAGCTTGGACTCTCATATTCTTAAAGCCCTCTCAAAATCTGTCTCCTGGAACCTTACAATGTACCACACAATGTAGTGGTATGAAAACAGTAGGTACATGAGTCAACAATTGCATGAGAGGCTGGGATCTATGCTTAGGACACAGCAGCTTGAACCCAGAGTGTTCACAGACATCAGTACCACCAAGCAGATCCAGAGCATTCTTCTACATAACTGGCCCTTGCATCTAAATCATATGAAGTTAGTCCCTCCCCAAGCTATTTTAGATAATTCTAATTTTAAACTCAGTGAAGCAATTGTATCGCTGGCCCATATAGTTTGCTTTACTTATAGTTCTGAACCTCCAAGAAAACCTTCAGAGACTGGCAACTGCTGTTCCTTGTAGGTCAACAAGACTCAAGAGTCTTCGTTTTCAAGTACAAGTATTAAAGAGAAGTTTGTTCTAAACCCCAGGAGATTATTCAATAGTACTGAACCTACCAAAAAGAAGGACAAAAGAAGTAGTACAGCATTTACAGTTTACCGAAGCTAAGACAAAAGTTGTCTGGCACAAAAGCAATCCCTCCAAGTAACAGCCAGCCTCAATGGACTTAAGATGGCCAGATTGCATTAAATATGTTCTTTTCATATCCTTAGGAGATTCCTTAATAATTCTGGATGACCATTCTTTCCATGGTGCATATAGTGCAGGCCTTCAGAAAACTGGCTTGTAAACCTGTATTTTCCCCTAGTCCACTACCTTTGAGAGCTCCTGATTTCCTTTAGTCTGAGGCTGAATAACACCGGGCTACGGGGACTCATTAGTTTGAGGTCTAATAAAGAATAGTCCAATGTTTAAATTGAATCAACCGTAAGTCAAACACATGGCGCTCTTGTTTTTTTTGGATCATCACCTATGAAGAACACCACACCTCAGACCGCAGTTTCACTCTCTTGCCTCAAAAAACCTCTACATTTTGGTAGCCTCAGGCACAGACAAAACTGGTTCTTACCTCTTATTCCCATGACAGAGCAAGAATATTGCTTGCTCCTGTCAACGTGATTGCCCCAGCACAGAGCAGGGCACACTTTGGCAGGGTTTTATTTTCATGAAATCAAGACGCAAATAAGTGTTTACCAAAAGCTTGCTAATTTGTCTTATTCTCAAACCTGTTACTGCTGTTTACCAAGACTAGTTTCAGTCCATGCTTTCGTTTACAATTTCATAATGGTTTAAAATCTTTTAGTTTCGTTCTTAATTAAAGGGATGCTTCATGAAACTTGAAACATGCTGTATAGGCTCAGAGATACACAGTTCCTCAATTCAGTCACGAATTTTAAAAAAATTAATGACTTTTTCAGCTCAAAGCAGAGTACTTTAAAATGCCATTCTTCAATCACATTATGTAGATTAATTATTGGTATATATTGAAAACACCTTGTTTTACGAATAGAAACTCAAATGCATGGCACGTGACAATTAGGATGCATGGCCACTGAGCAAAATACAAACCAAATAATCCTTCAGCACAAGAGCTAGCCAGAGAAAACATGATCTTCCACACATAGGATATCATAAATATATAAAAAGTGAAGTATACAATCTCAGAATATGGAAAATGAGTGAAAGAGAAAACCACAAGTAATTTTTCATCTTTCACAAAGCCAGGTACTTCCTTTTAGTGAATTATAAGGTACTGAAAAGATTGAAGTTAGATTCCTTGGATAATTTCTGTGCTTATTAATGTAACACTTGGCTTATATCTCAAAAATATGGATTTCCTGAGTTCTAGTAAAAAAAAAAAAAAAGAAAACCAACTTTAAAAACTGTTTTGTAAGGCTAAGGGAAACAATTAGTTTTTTGTTATTCCTAAAAACTAATAGCTACTATTCTTCTATTGTTAGAGTACACATCTTTTACTTCAAACAGAAGAAAACTGATTTTTATTCATCCTTTTTTTTCCCTTGTTTTCAAACACATGTTCCACTCTTTACTGAGACTTCACTACTCTAAATCAATTAGTTAGTATTAATAGAGACTGGGAATATTTCCTAGGAGAGCTTGTGTCCTTATTCTTGGCATAACTTTCACACAAAAAAAGTTTTAGAGTTTTGTTTTGAAAGTACCTATGTTATACATTTTCACAGACCCTTTAGGACTCTTGTTTAACAAATGTTTTCATAATGTAAAAGTAACAGCCTGTACTATTTGTTCAGAGAAATCAACACTGTTATTACTAAGCAGCTGGTTTAAGTACAGGATAGAACTACAAAATTGGCCTCGGGTATTCAACCACTGAGAAGGGAGTGCCAAAACAGAGATGTGCTGAGGGAAAATGCAAAGGCAGCTGCACTGGATGAGGAGGTGCCTTCAAGATACAAAGACAGAAGTAATGCAAAGAGTTGAGTTGTGTAAATAGTTGAGGCGATGACTGAAAATTAATCTGATGAGCAACTCTGGTCCCAAATCTCCAGTTGAGATACTCTGAGGACACAAAACAACTCTAACCCTCCAAATATCAGGAAATCTGTCTCCTATGGAGCCAACAAGAGTTTTGCAATGAGGCAATTTAACAACTTGGTAGTCTTCCCAAATTTGCTGTTGGCTTGTAGTATGATTAGTTAACCCAGTAAGACATTTCAATGAGTTAAACAATAAGTTGTGACCTAAACTATTACTTCTTAGGTGGTGAATGGGGAACTATAATCCTATGACTCTGAAACTTTAATATTAATAACTCTAATAGGGATGTAATATCTCTATCCTTCTTTATCCAAGCTGCAGAAGCAGAAAATTGAAGGAACGGAAGTGTGTTTGCTTTGGAAAGGTCTCATATGAGCATTTTTAAGTCTGTAATATCAGATTTAGTCTCCGTCCTTAGTTTGGCAAAGCTAAATGGAGTAGATTAGACCCAGGCAAATGAAAGGCTTATAGTACAATTAATGAATTAAAATCACTCAAAATTAGTCATTGACATGCAAGTAAGTTTTATGATTTGATTTGTATATCCATATAAATTAAAGTACACATTTGCTCAGAACACCTGTAAAAAAGCTAGACACGGCTCACGTTCCACTTCATCCTTAAAAAAGATGTGTATAGAATTAAATGACAAATATTTTTGTGCTGCTCCCTGTGCAGAGAGAACTCACGTACTTGTAACTAGTCACTTCCAAATCAGGAAAACAATACTGTGTGTGCAATGCTAAGACCATAGAGGCAACTAAATCTAATAAAACAGTAGTAATGGGGGACTTCAACTGTCAGCATATAAACTGGTCATATGTCATATTGGGATGAGGTTTAGGAAGCAATTTCTTGACATTTTAAGCAATTGTTTCTTGGAACAGCTCGTTCTAGAGCACACAAGGGGAGAGGTTATGGCCCTAAGTAACACACAGAGAGTTATTTCAAGAACTATAACTGAGCCACTAAATAATAGTGCCCAAAACACAATTACAGTCAGATCCTTGTGGGAGGGACTGTACAATAACCTGATATTAAACTACAGCTAAGAAAAAGTATTAAGTATAAGGCAATCACTACAAAAAAAAAAAAAAACCAAAAAACAAAAAAAAAAAAACCAAAAAAAAAACCCTACCAAACCAGAACCTGCACCCCACTAAAATAAAAGGCTAGACAGAAAGTTGCAACCCTGGAATCTGCAACATGGCAACTACATAACCACTTTGCCTTAAGGGTCTCTGAAGGCACATGGCCTTGAACAAAATTGGAGTTGGGAAGGACTGGTAATATTACAAGTCTCCTCTATTGCTGTGACACCAAAGATGATACTTCTTATGTGTTGGCATAGCTACACCCATTTTTAATTATGGCACCAGATTATTCATAGATCTTTGTACAAAGTGTGAAACCACTACTCATTAATAATTAATAATACATATAAACCTGCACAATTTTTACAGAGAATATATTCTGTTTTTCTCATTAATAAGAAGTACTATTTTTGACAGCCCTCATGACAGTTTAACTAAGTTTTCAGAGAAGCTGTGAAGTTTTGTTATTTATTTAAGTGGGAGCAGACTTAGGACAGTGCAGAATCCTATGTAAAACATTTTTAATGGTTTTATTTGAGTTCCAGTGCTTGAAACTGAAGAACACTCCAAACCAAATGCTTAAGATTTGTTTATGAAAGTTATCATTACAACTGGCCATGTTTTTATCATTGAAAATAATGGAAATAATAGGAAAATAATGGATGGAAGAGAGGTACACATGATGTGATTTGGAAGTTACAATTTGTTACTTTTTGATGAAAATAAGTCTGCTTGTTTTATGATGACTAATGCATATCATGTGTTTTTAGTTTTCTATCTCCATCACAATTCACTTGCATTCTAAAAACAGAAGAGTTCTTAAACCTCTTTATGAGATAACAAAACATGAGCAGAATAGTAACTACAATAAATCAACAGAACTTTTTTTCTTTGGGCATTTTTTTTTTCCCTAACGATTTCCATGACCCACATTTTCTGTCTTACATTTGTGCTGTATTTTTCACCAGTTCCTAATTGCTTACATCCTCCTTTTAGGAGCTTCTGTCTCGGTACCTTCATTTCACTTTCCACTTCAAGGTTTAGTATCCAAATCCTGGTATGGGTAATTTTATCTTTATTTTCTTCTATTCTTTCCTAACTTATGGCATTTCTAATAAATATACACTTGAACGATGAGTGGTTCTAGAGCATAGAAGAAGTCACTTTCAAGGTAATGCTTTTATGGCTTTCTTGCTAAGAATTTCCTTTTGTGATCTCTTTTGTCAACTAAAGAAATCATTTTAACCACAAATGGTACCACTAAATTTCTGGGGTTAACTAAGAGGTTACAGATCCTATCCACTTGATATGACAAATTATTAGCTACCTGCTATGATCTGAGTGCTCAACGATATTTCCATCAGAAAAAAATCTCCTCTTCACAGCTGCTCAAACAGAAAGCAAAACAAACCTATAAAATGAGATAGCAAATAAACAGCAGAAAACTCAGCTCATGGCTCTTCTAGTACTTATGAATGTTGTTCTCTGAATTTCATCATAATGTAGCTAATCTGTACCATACAACTTCGAAATGTCTACAATATATATTTCTTCCTTTTTATGTCATATAACATATCAAGAGGTAGAACAGAAGCAAAGAAAACCATCCATCTGTGTCTCAAGGTACAGATTCCTTGACCTCTTGAACATTTCATAACTAGTGGTAGGTGATGGTTATCTATTGGGAATGCTGGAAAGTTGCTTTAGCTCCTGTATTATTATTCCCTCCACAGGCTGACAGGAGAGCCGAACTCCAAGCAAGAAAAGATTGCATCAAGTATTTACATTTAGTCCTAAATCAAAAGTCTTTTTGAGAAACATATTTTCAAACTAATTCATTTTCCTAAGTCAGAAAAGTGTAGACCACCTTCTTCTGTTTGGACATGAAAACGTACAAGAACTACGACTCAGAGAAACAAATATATCCTTTATATATACATAAAGTCAAGAGTATGACTTTCACAATCATAAATACTGAACTAATGGCACCTCAGATTTACCTGTACATCATATGTTTACAAGTATAAAACACCCTGAAATTGGCCTATTATTCATTTTTATTTGCTACATTTTCTTTGAACTACATACAAGGAAATTGGTTGCAATTTTGCTAGTGCAAAACCAGTGTTTGACTACATATATTTTTTCCGTATTACATTTGATTTATTAAACAATGTATGTGCTGACTGTATCTATTAGGCTAAGGGTTTAAACACTTGTTTCATGAAGGACCATTAAATATACAAATCAGGTTTGCATGTGCAGGTCTAGGATATATGAAGTATGATATATTAAAGAAATGAGTGATGGAAATACACAGAATACCTTGTATAAATAAAACATTTTTATTCTAGGCAAAAAAAAAAAAATCATACAACACAACTGATTATTCCAAGGATGTGCTCTGAGAAGCAATGAGCATTCAGGCAACTACAGAAGACCTCTGAACAACTCAACTGAATTTTTAACATGTAGACTACATGGGTAACATTTTTCAGGATCATGACCTCAGAGACACAAAAGCTGGACCCACTGAAGCTAATTGAAATTCCTTTCTTCTACCTACCTATATAGAAGCAACATGGTGTGTGTTTAAGGTTAAATGAATGATCACTTAAAGTCAATAGCAGTTCACTCATGTAAAAATGATGTATATACCCAACTTCACAAGAAACGTACAGCACAAGCGAGCCTTACAGTGCTGCCTACAGACAAAGTGTTCATGTTTTTTTTTCCTTATACAACTGAACTTCAAATAAATATGTTTAAAGGGTTCATATTAGGTGGCTTTATCAGGAAAATACAGCAGATGACCAGGGGGCCAGATAAGTGAGAGATCAGTGGCTGACGAAGAAGGACAGGAAACATGGTCTGGCAAGGACACTGTAGATTTAAAAAGGCAGAAAATACATGAGGAATCCAAAGTGTAGAACAATCTGGAAAAAGAGACTGTGGCTTGGTTGAAAATGTGGGATTATGTATTGGGGAAACTGGACAAGTCAAAGATAAGAGTTAACGGCATCAGTAGGTAGAACAGAGCTACAAAATGCATAAAAATTTAAGGTATTTAAGTCTGACCAGGGTTGGTAAATGATCTCTTACCTACACTCATTAGAATATGCCTTCTTGCCAAGTCATTATGGTAGTCTAGGATTTCTGTAGTCTGCTGTAGTAAGTACAGGTGAAACCTAAATAACCCAGCATGTATCTCATTCCACACTAATGATGATACACATACAGAATGACAATCTTGTATTGCTAGAAATCAAGCATTTTCTGCAAATGTTGTGAATCCAAAAGTTTTAGTTTTGCTGAGGAATTCTGCTTGTCAAAATGGTATGAGGGAGTTTGCTTGCTATTAAAAACCTAAATTCAGTAGCTCAACATGAGGAAGAGTACATACACACAAGTTGTTACCAAGAACAATGAGACTGTGTTATCACCATTGAGAAGTTAGAAACTAGTCTGTCAAAGTTGCTTAATCTTAAACAATTTGTATTATAATTCTATTCTGAACATCTGTGGTGCTATGTAATAGTGATTACACTGAAAAAACAGTGTCAGACTGAGCTCCCAACTGACTGTACAGATGTCAGAGCAATGCTAGGAGGGTAACTTAATGTTAAAGTATCGCTCAAACACTGCACTGAAGACAGCCATATAAATCTTCCTAAAAATGCAGCAATTTTGTCTTCAGAGCAAGTCTGGACAGTGTGAAATAACAAAATACAAGAATACCCACTGAACATTAAACAATATGTAAAATAATGTTCTTTCCCTGAGTAGAATTTATCCAACAGACTAATGAAAGAGAGGGCTGTAGAAATAAACTAATGTGTGACTGAGTAATTAAAGACGGTATCATAATACAAACATACTGGGAAAATAAATAAGAGTTAAACAGCTGGTCTTAATTCCACTGCATAATCACTTCAGGATGAGATTTTGAACTCAACATGCTTTTAACATGCTGAAATGTATATACAAAAATGATACAAACACATTGCAGACTATATACAACTGTAATGACTAATAACATATGCAATTTTTAAAGCATAACATAGAATTGATCCTGCTTTGACACAAAGATCAATCTATGTCACTCCTGACAAGTATTTGTCTGTTTCTTAAAGGCTTTCAGTGATGGACATTACTCCCCAGCCAATCTATCCTAACATTTCCCTCACTACCCTCGCTATTCAAAAATTCTTCTTAATATATAACTTGAATCATCTTTAACACAATTTGAATTCCTTATTTCTTTTTTCCATCTGTCACAAACATGAACAACAGCTTGTTCCCTGTCTCTTTGCAGCAGCTCTCACTGTATCTGGAGACTGTTATCTTGTCATACTCTTGTCTTCTCCTCCTTAGGTTAAGCAATCCAGTTCATTCACTGTGTTCTCTAAGGTCATGTTTTATAAACATCTGAGACTTCTTGTTACAATCCTAGCTCTAATTGGTCCACATTTTTACAAAGTATAGTACATAAAGCTGAATCTAATATTCTAGCTACAGACCACAAGCTGAAGAGTAGTGCTCTAGCCAGCAAGAACAAAGGGTTACTTCACATTAAGCAATTAAAGTATGTCTGAAAGAAGTTAGCTACCATATACTAATTTTTAATCTGGCAGACAGGTTTAGGGGCAGTTAAGTCTCAAAAGCTTCAAATTAAATAAAATGTTTTGCTTCTGAAACTACACTTGCTTAATTGTGATTACTGGAATATCACATAGTTATAGAGTGAAACACATCACCAGTAATACATGGTTCCCTCTATCCCCTTTCCTTTGGTTCATTCAAGAATGGCAGCTGCAGGGAACACTTATAGTTGTGCTAAAAAGCTTTTGGCTATTGAGCCACGTTAGCTGTCATCTCAAGTGAATCCCTTCAATCAACATAATAAAATATGTTATCAAAATCCTGTATGATTAATTCATTACAATCTATCAAACCTGAAGGAAGTCCCAGCATAGAGAAGTAATGGATTCTTTCATCATTGTTACCAGAGTCACAGCTGTTACAAGAAGAATGAAGAAACAACAGGGCAGGTCACATGCTGAACTACAGAAATCTACACTGTTTGAGAATTTCTCCCTCAGGTTTAACTAAAGGTCCAATCAGGTAAGAAGGAATTCGAGGTCCAGAAAATAAACACACTTCCTACTTGTAAAAGTGTCACAGAGGTACCCCAGAATGAAGGCAAGCAAATAATATACTTAAACCAACCTTAATTCAGAACCAAAACCAAACAACAGACCAAAACCAAATGACAGAGACCAATGCATGCACAGGGGTAACCTAAAAGTATTGAGCACTTCGGCAACATTTAATAAACCGGAGGTTTGAGGTACCAGCTGGGGATACTATCACTGTACAACCACATAAGAACAATGCTCCGCAGCCTGCACACCCTCGCCCTCAGAAAGACGAGGCCTCTTTCACTCTCAGATACCCCGAAGAAATAACCGCTTGCCCGGGGGCCAAGGGCTCACTCAAGGACATATCCAGAAGAAAATAATCACTCACCAAGGAGAAGGTGAAGGCTCTCAGTGCCGGGAAGCCTCCTTAGATGCTGTCCCACTCTAAGGACAGGGCTCTACTCACAGACGCATTGCTGTGAGTAAACCACTCCAAAGGGATCTCAGGCAGCTGCCCCGTTTTACAGCCCACTCACACCTGGCTGCGCTCATCACGAGCACAGCCCAGAAGCTTCTCTGGGCTTAAGCACCTGGTTGCCTGAGGATCCTTTATATGGCCGAGGGTCTCACCCCTTCGGTAAGGTGTTGGTGAGGCTTCACCGCGCCCCGGGGCGGGGGGGACGTGATTGTTGGCACCGGCCAATTACAGGCACAAAAGGTGCTAAAGAGCCATTAACTGCCCTATAGAAAGCTCTGGAACTCATCTTGAGGTGAGGTGCAGCTGCCGCAAAAAGCAAATCCGTGCACAGAATTCCAGGCAAATAAAGAGTATATAGTTTCTGAAGCAAAGGAGCTCTATATATGTTACAGTACATTAGATAGGACTAGCACTGTGTACTGAAGAATTACTCCAAGCTTTCAATAAATATTTACTCTACTGTTTAATAAAGACTGAATAACCCCTAGAAATTGACAGTCATGTGATTGAAATAACATTCCTGCAGAATCACATAGCCCATTCTTGCAGAAAAAGGCTCTATATTTTAGTAAGCTTATGCAGTATCTTCTCTGCTTTTTCTGGGTGGCTGGGGTGAGTAGTAGAGATCACAGAGCTGCAGAATGGCTCAGAATCACCAAACTAGATAACAGCTATTAGCTGTCCTTACTTCTCCCAAATAACACCAGAGTATCTGCATTTCCACATTATCTTTGCCTTGCCTATTCTTTCTCAGATTCTGAACTGAAGCATCTCCAGATTGCCTTATGTTGGCTGTACAACCCCTGGGGTCAGAGTGCAGCACATCAATGCTCGTTTTCAGTCACCTGTTTCAGCTGTTGCCTGTCTTGAGATGAGGTTACTACATTTCCAATCATGCTATTAGTTTTCTAAGCCAGAGGTTTTCCACAATTAATATCAGCTGGTGGCTGGGATACCTTCATGCAAGGCGAGTCTCACATCCACCACCCACTCCTACTGTACCGTCTGTGATTGCCAAACGTCAAGGTCCTGCCAGCCTGTGTCCCTGTTGGTATGGACACTGTCCCTGGTAGTGTTGCGGTCACCCTCACCCCCCCTTGCAGAGCACCTTGCTCTTGCTGCTCCTTTGCAGACACAAGTTATCTGGGAGTGAGAGCCATGCGTTCACTTCAGCTTCACACTTGCATTTCTCTGTGCCGAGATTTCTGCAGGCTTCAGTAAATATGGTTCTCAGTACTCTATCATAAAATGTTTTGCACACTCAACCCCTACAGGGGAAGAGGGACCAATAAGTCCCAGATGACAAGCTTGCATGGGAGATAATGTGATTCGTAGTCATTAATGATGGAGACACTTCACTCCCTTTCCTGTAGCACTGCTGCACGTGTACTGCACTGTATGTCCTTAGGAATTTTTTACGCAGCTCAAGCATATGAAACTGAGGTACCTCAATAAATTCCTTGATAAATAAGTTATCTACTCTTGCATTCTTTGCACGTACCTGCAGAGAAGAGCTTTCACCCTCCCAAGAACACAATAAAGCTAAAGACAAGCACTGGATATCATCTGTAAGCTGCTTGTTTTTTAAAACTTTTTAGGAAGGAAGCAAGTAACAGTCCAGAAATATTAATGTGTGCTGAGCATGGCGTACTGTTTTACTATTATTCTACCAATTTTGGTTTTATTCCTCATTGAACAAGGTCTATCTTCACAGTCTCTAAAATGTGCTAAATGAGTGAATCTGCATTAATGTTTTGATTTAGATCAGGAGTGCAATTTTTCTAGTAAATACCTCCTTTGTTCCCATTTGCTGAGATTTGAGTCATATCACTGAGTGGTCTTGGAGCTTATAAACTGGATTCCTTTCAAATGAAAGATAAACCAGAAGCAAAGCTCCAGGAGCAAATCCAAAGCACTCTGGCTGCTAATGGGCATACAGTTCACTAGAACTGCCAAGAATTAATATGAAATATCTCCCCTTCCCCAAATGTAGACATCCGCACCAGCTGTTTTGTTCTATAGATTTACTATCATGCCTGAGTATGTCTAACATAGACAGATCCATTATGAATGATTCAGCCTACTAATAGAAATAAGAGAGAGTTTTCTGCTGAATTATATTGCAGTTTGTATTTGTGTTTATGGATTTCAGACAGGCTCCCTGTGGCAAGATTGTATAGAATTAGTAGGCTCTTCTTTAGAATATGACCAAGATACATGGACTAATAATTTGTTTAATTATAACATCTATAGTGATTTTTAAAGAATTTAGTCATGATTATGTCTCCTTCACTCAGCAACTTTAAAATGAAATGACATGATGATACAATGCTAGGAAATGCATTAATAAAAATTATGGCTCTCAAATGAGTATCTGCTAAAGGTGCTTAGGCAGTCTTTAGAAACATCGTCTATTTTAGCTTCAGTTTATGAAACATTTTTATTGGATGCACATAAACCTAACTTCACCATTTTCTATGGTTCTTAAATTATGTTTCTTCATTGGCGTCAGTGAGTTGTGAAAGATGCTATAAAATATGAGGGAAGACATCTTGTGATTTATAATCCTGATGTCACTTGCAAGACTGCTTACTATCGTTGTAACATAAAGTGATTCCTTACTAGTCTCAGTCGTACTCTTCACTGCAACATAAAATCATGAACTATTAATAGCCAAATATACTAAAACTTCAAGGCAGAACCAAAATGCTGATGAGTTTAACAGAATCCTCTAACTCTCTGAAATAAGGCCCTTGAAAATAAATCTTGCAGATGTGTTTACATAAGTAGCCTGTCAAATGAGTCATATTAGTGTTTGTGGGATCTGCCTGTTTGGGTTTAGGAGCATAATGAGTTTGTACACAAGAAATCCAGTTGAGTTAGTCACATGCTAAGATATTTGCAAAGGCAGATTCTAGATGAAGAAAACTCTACAAGACAGGAAGCTTGAAAGAATTATCCTGGATCCATTTCTGAGGGAAAGCATTTAGAAGCTGCAGAGTCAACCAAGTGAAATCACACTAAAAGCCAAGATAAATGTGTGCTGTTTTCCTTTTATGATAAGTTTTCACATTCTGATAATTTAAAAAGTTAAAATAAGCCACAATTGCAATTTATCAGAAATTGTAAAATGATTTTGTGATACCAGGTTAAACAAAGTATGCTCAGAGCCCTCTGAAGTAAAAAAATTGTGATACTTCATTAAACAGAAATGCACGTTCCTGGGAAAAGTCAGCTAGGTGACTGTTCTGTGATCTTTAGCTGAACATGCAGAAATGTTAACACTGCCCTTTCTACTTCTGCAGACCTTCAAATACAAGAGCTTTGCCCCTTTTGACCCATAAGGAGGAAGTGGTATGTGGCGTGCCAGAAGCTCAGTAAGGCACTTCACTGAGACCTGGTCAATTAAGGGCCTTAAATGTCAAAACCAATATTCTTAACCCAATCTACAAAACCAATCAGTGAAAAGAGTGGGCAAACTTACTAATGTCCAGTTGTGCAGAGTAAATAAGCTAAGGTTCTTTAAAGGAACCTTTCATTCTACTATTTGATGTTAAAAAAAAAAAAAAAAGAAAAAAAAAGCAGAGCCTGTGTAGTAAAAGGTTCCACTGAAAACAAGGAAGTCAGTGTGCACAGACACACTTCATTTTAGAGCATAAATAGGATTTTTAAAAGGTTAATGTTGTGAACAACAAACAGGGTATTTTCAGGAACATTTTCCACTGAAGGAGAATCTCATCTGAAAATGCACTCATGACAATGTCAATTAAAGCAATTCACAGGGATTTTTCAACTGCTTTAAACTTACTGTTACTCTCTTGCAAGCCTTCCTGTTCTCTGTGAGCCGTTTCTGGATAAATACCAGCCTCACCAAGCTGGTGGCAAAACTCATCAGTATTTCACCTTTCAGAGTTTGTTGCAAGGTATCACAAATGGACAAGGTGGGCAATCCTGTTCAGAGAAGGCAATGTGGAAGTCTCCACATGAAGATAGTATGAAAAATAGGATTAAATAATTACTCTTTTCCCTATTTTGGGCACATTTTGAGGGAGTTATTTTTCTGGATTCATTCTTCAGTACTCATGCAAACTCCCAGCCATGGCATGGTTTCCCTCTGACAGTGAGCTAGGGAAATGACATGCATAACATTCAGATCAGGACACCAAGTGACACAGCAAGTACTCTTACAGCTTTGACCTTCAAGTCCTTTTCCACACTGACTCACACATTACATTACCCATCAGGCAGCAAAAAGCACTTTGCTGACAAAGGCTGCTTTTCACTTACGGTCAAAGTAGTGAAACTATCCTAGGTAAAAGGACTTTTTTTTTTTTCTTTCCTTTCCCTATGATGAATGCCAAAGAAAAATGAACAAAAAGGGGAACACTTTTGTAGGAAGTACCTAATTTTTGACACGGCTCTATTTTCTGCCTGATTTAATGGGAGGCAGGAAAGTGGCAAATCTAAGTGCAAACTTGAAAATAGTCATTACATCAGTTTGCTGACCAGTTAGCTTGGCAGTGAGTAACCTAATTTGCTCTCTAAAACTCTCTCCTGTTTGATACCACAAGAAAAGGCCTGTGTGTTAAAATGTGCATCTCGTTACATTATGCAGTGCAGGCCTCCATAATGTGATGAGATATGACATGAAGTTTAAAAATAAAGTCTTTTGTGCTTCTCCTAAGAGCGTATGTTCCAATCTTTTAAAAGTCTGTGAGCATAGGTGCCTCAGAAGTTGCACTGCTGTCTTAGCCATGAGTATTCCACTGACAGAAATTGTCCTCCTAATTCTGGCCTTATCTAACTCTTGGTTTTAGTTTTTAAAACATTCCTTGTTTAGTGCCTCATCCATATCAAAGGGAAATAAATCACTCTTTCAAACACAGTTAATTGTCTTTCTCCTAAGAATGAAAGACTGTGTCAGTCCCACAATAGATTTAAGGTGGGTAGAGACCCACTGACCTCAGATTTACAACTAGATACTTGGCCTCCTCTGTTTCATGGCCTCAACTTACAAAGTTCTTGTTCAGGGCAAGATTCTGATGCTGGCTATTCTGCTGTAAATTGAGGATAATTCAGCTGAAATAAATGTTGCTTACACTTGCATGGGTAAAGTTAAGGCTTACCCCACATCTTCAGTTTTACTCTGAGGTTAAACTCCTACTGCCTCAGAGCTGCTGGGAGTTACCTAAAGACTAGCAAGGAAAACTGCACTAAGAAAGTCCATATTTTATCTTCTGGGAAATTTGCCAAAGATCTCATGTAATTTTTTATTTGTTCCCCCATCAGGTGGATAAAGCAAGATTTAGGCTTGCAGCTCAGAGTACAACTACTTGTACATGTATTTTTCTGTGTGTCTTTTCATGACAAATATCACACTTTTATGTAATTGAATGGGGCAGGGATGGGATTGAATAGACGAATTGAGGAAAGCTCGCGGATTTCTACAGAGAGTGGTGCGTGTGCACGTGTGTGTGAGCTGAGGGGTAGCCGGGCGTCCAGGCTGACGGGACACTCTACTCTCTGCAAATATTTGATCAGCTGTCTCTCTGTGGCCCATGTCTGCAGGGTTTGACTGAGCCCAGCTGCCACGTGTACACCAGGGGGTGTCTTCCCTGAGATGCTCTGCGAGGAGAAAGTCATGATCAGTGGGGTGTGGATCCTGCCCCTCAAGCCACCCCACTCCTTTCATCCCTTCCCATACCACAGGAGAGGGGAAACTCTGCCATGAAATGTCCCTCCAAGCAGGGACTGGGAGGCAAAGAGTACTATCCCACCTGTTTTCTTTCATTCAAATTTATTTTAAAATCGGATGTATAAACAGAGCTGAATACTAATCAGGCTGTTATTATAGAGCCAGCTCAAAGGCTGGACTCAGTCTTTCCTCAGTCAGGGAACATTAACTGAGTGAAATGTGAGTAAAGGCCCCCAGTGTTTATATAAAAGCCAGTAATGAGCAAAAGCATCATTAGCAGGAGATGTACATTTGACCCCTCTCTTGGGCTTGTCCCATTCTGCCACCCACAACGCAGTGCCATCCCGGTGCCTGGCCATAGGGAGCTCAGGGCAGAAACCAATCTGGGGCTCTTGAATAGGCACCGATCTTTTACACCTGCCCTCTGTGCCACTGCTCGGCAAACCCTCCCCACACAAGCAAAGGGAGGCGGCTGGAGGATCAGTTTGAAGCAATATTATGAGGAAAAAGGCAACTTCAGATTAAGAAAGCCTTGAAATATCTTGACCAGAGTAGTGGTCAGGTTGCACAGTGTTAGGGTCTGGTGCTGCTTCAGGAGGAGCTCCAGGGTGGCACAGGTGAAAGCAGGGCAGGAAGAGATCTTTATCTCACACTGTTATTTAGCACCAAAACCCACAACAGAATAATGGGCCAGGAGGGAATATTCTGTATCATGGTGATACATGTTTCATAAAACAAAGCAAGCTACTAACCCACCTTTGCCCTCTGAAGTCCCCGTAATTAAAATGTATTATCCTGGAATTAAGCGATCATCATGGGAGGAGAGGAGGGTATCTGACAGACGCTGCTGTAAATTCCTCTAAGTTATGGCACCATCTGAATTCTGCATATAGGAGTTTCACTGAGGGAGTATTTTTCAATCATGATATTATTCTTTGTTTTACCAATGAATGGTGGTGAGCCTTTTCTAGCAGGCTGTCAAGTGACTTCAGGAAGCTGGAGAAAAAACAAATGAAAATGCAATCTAAGCAATCTCTCACTTTCCCCTGATATATACAGGAGTGGCTTTTCTTTCCAGCCAGTTATGTGTTTATCTTTTCTTCATTCACCTTCTTCTAAAAAAAAAAAACCACTTCTCTGCTGACATCCAAAAGCTCTGACTTCACCCGGTTAATGTCTCATTATACACTGGAGAAAGCCTAGTGTCTGTAGTCTCTGCTATAGTCTGTGTGCTGTTTGTCTCTGGGAGTGAAAGATGAGGCAGAGAGCCACAGATGAAATCCTGGACCCATTAAAGCCAAGAGGAGTTTTGCCATTGACTTGTATAAGGTCACAGTTTTGCCCTGAGTCTTTTATTTCCATCTTGTACGATGTCAGGCAGCCTGTCAGAGCTGATGCCTAGTCGGTTCATTAGGCTGACATGATCAGATACAAATTCACCCAATCTAAACTGTTGGGATCTGCACAGAGTTTAGACCAGAAAAAACAGCCGATTTTAACACAAAATATTCACACATTTATGAAAGTATGCAAGTCGTTTCTAGTATGAATACATGTTGAGAATGCACCTAACAGTTTTAAAGACAATTCAGTTTTGCACTATGATAAAGAGTAAGCTGAGGTTGTATATTGTGAACTATGAAACCTAATTGCTTTCATACCAATTCTTCACAATGCAGCCACCGTGATTTAACTCTCGTTACCTTGAATTTATACCAAACCAGTGTGGGGCTCTTAATCTTCTATATGAGAAAACACTAAGGATGAACAAGTAATAAGAAGAGTAGTATCTGCAAAGTAATAAGAAGAGTAATATCTGCAAAGGTTTGGAAACAATGAACATTATATCAGCACATCTGCGCATCTTGTTTGGACATAGAAATTAATTACCTGGAATTAACTGACAAAGCAAGGGGAGTTTTCAGATCCTTTGTTCAGTGTAATATATTACACTATTGTAATGGCTATTCAAGTTCAACATGTTTTACAGTTTCCATATACTTTGAAGCTCTTACTGCAGCATCTCAAAAAAACCCCAAAACCACTGGGTGCAAGATTGTACTGTATGTTTTCTAAATACCAAAACAAAGCCTGAAGTAGATTTCTTTGTTTTAGAATTACATAACTTCAGTGAGGATATCCTCACTTTAGTGAGTATTATCTTCTTCAGAGGATAAGAGATTTAGCTGCTATAAGTGATATCTTAGCAATAACAACTCCATCCTGTAGAAATTATAAGACCAAAGGAATCTCTAAAACCTGAAGAAATAAAGCAGCATTTTGTTTTAGCATTTTAATCTACCTCCTGCTTTTCCACTCTGAAACAGTAAAATAAAACCAGACATTCCCTGGTTTTGACAGAACAGCTCTGAAGAAAGGCTGAATTGTGCAGGATGTATCAGTACAGGACTTTTTAATAAAGCTGCAAACTTCAGTGAAGGTGAGATGAAACTTTTCACAACATTGTCAGCCTTGATACAGCCACAGCACATGGTCTTGTGTCGGGCAAAGCTACTGACTGAGGTGAGTGAGGGTTCAAACTGGAGAGGGTCTGCAGCGTTTGGGCATACTGCCAATAAATCCGCAGAATGTTGAGAGGCTAAAAGCCTGAGTGTGTTCACATTTACTCTCATATTAAGCATGAGTAATTGCCTTCCAATGAGTGTAGTTGCATGAAAATAAAACTAATGCAACAGGGAAGAGTATGTCCATAGGATGGGGAAGACTGCTCATACAGAATAATAACCCCCCACTGATCGTTCCCGTATTTTTAGAACTGAACTTGGGCTGAACCTCTCTCAAGGTCACAAAACTTTCTGGTAACTTATGTGCAGGCCTCTGTATTTTTGGCTCCTGGCCTAGATAAGGACTGAAAACACAAATAATTAGTCTAAGGGTTGTTCTCGCAGTGTTTCCCACTTGAAGGAGAAAGGAAGTAGGGGGAATCTCACAGAGCTGCCTGTTTGCAGATGACTTCCAGCCCTGTTTGCAGACCTGTGGGGTCTGTCAAAAAATCCTGTGGTGGAGTGCAGCCCATTCCACTTCTCTGCATCTCCTGCATCAGCTGCTGCTTCTCCAGCAGCCTGTCCGTGGGTACCGGGTGGGGCAGGGACCTTCCTGGTGGGTCCCTCACTGTTCAGACCATGGCTCTGGTCTTGAAGAATGCCCTGTAGACATCCTGCATATCTGACATGACTTCAGTGAAATACCCTGCTTGGCGTACATCACTGAGATCACAATCCGAGTTTGTTCAGAGGAAATAAAATAATATACTCGTGCACTATTATTAACCAAATCCCAGCTACGAGGGTTTTTAATAGTTTTCCACAAACTTTTATAGAGTCTGCTTTCTCTGTGCCAAGAGTTTTTAATTATTTCACCTATGTGGCTTCTGTTCCAGTCCCTTTCTCTCCCAGTTTGAAAATTGTGTCTTACATTTTTAAAAGAAATTTATTGTTTTTTGTTGGTGAAAGCCGATTTTCAGGGAACAAGGGACACAAGTTCTTACAGGAAAGACAGGCATGGGTAGTGTAGAAAGCCAAAACAATCAGGGTCAGTTGGAAGCCCTGAATGTGTCTCATTGATCTGAGCCACAAGATCTTAAATTTTGGTCTGGGTCCCCTCTTCTGGTCCATCCAGAAGACCAGGCTGTGAGAAGAAACCATGTTCACCAGGAGGCCTTAAGTGAGCAGAGACACCACTCCTGCTTCTTCTCCTCCCCACAGTTCCTGCATCAACCGCTCTCATCTCCCCCCTCCCCACTGTTTTCTCAAGACTTTACCCTGAAAAAAAAGTAGAAGATGCGTATCATGCATTGTGATCTTCTCTTCTGTCTTGTAATTTCCAAGGACTTTACAAACAAAACCAGTAGCTGCTCTTTAAGAGACAGAAAGATGCATCCTTTCATGGGAGTTGATATAGTTGTGCCCATCAATTAGCTTTTAGGGGCTAAATCTGTAATAAAATTGCTATATATGATAATGCAGTTAGAATGATAGAATTGCTAAAGTTGACCCTAGTGATTAAATTAGAAATACTTATGCCCAAGAACAACTGTTTATTTGGTAATTTGTACAGGTTATACAAGTCTATGCAACATGTTCATGTATAATACTAAAAGCTGTTCAATACCTTGGCCATGTAGCTTGTGTTGGGCAAGACCTGTTAGTTTTACACAGCCACTGATTAATGTTTATGCCACAACTTTAATTTTTCTTCTACCTGGCCTGCCTATATTTTCTTTTCAAGCCTGTTTTCCCATCACACTGCTGGCCTCAAGGTCCAGAATACTGCTAGAGGCTGAGGCCAATGCAATTATCACTGCACGCTATTTCAAGCATATGTTCATTATCACTGTTTTGCACAGCGCACACTTGATGAGAACCAATTGATTTTATAGCACCAACTAAGGCATGATACAAATGTCTCTCAATGGGAACAACTGCTGGGTGAATTCTTTTGCTGATTAATAAATTGAGTTTCAGGAGGGACACTATTTGTCATTCAACAACAAAAAGAGAAAGTACAAAAAGATCTTTTACAAATCCACCAAACTTGACTGCTTTTCCGTAAAAACAACAGCTTTGCTATAAGCTAACCCAAATTTAAAAAGAAAAAAAAAATATTAAAGGCATTAAAACCAAAGCACTTATTTTAAGGAAAAAACTAAAATTCACCTAAAATGTGTAATGGGCTTTCCTTCCTCCCCTCCACTTCACTGTGTGCTGGAAATCCTGGTTTTAACTTTAGACTGGAAATATTTTTTCTTCATTACTTGGGTTTAAATTTTTGATTCAGCAGGGTTTGGATTTTTTTGTTTGAAGTTGCCCTAATATTGCATCCTTTTATGTGAATTTGTCCCACCAAAATACACCTACTGGTTTTAAATTGCTAAAATGTATTCAGTGTTGTAATACCTTTATTTAAAAATACCAGAGATAAGCTAGACTCCCTGAAAATCTATACTGTTTTTATCATCGTGTAACTCCTTTCTTTTTAGTATAGTTCCTCTAGGTAGCATAAGTGTCAGGAATAACATCAAGTCTTCAAAAACCCTTTTCTTTGATGCCTGCCTTTAACTTTCTTTAAGAGCAGCACTTCACAAAACGATGTTGACTGCATTTTTTAGAATAATTGCAATACCTGGGTGTAGCAGTGTTGTCCAGGGTAGATATTCTGTGGCTGGCACTTCATTATTAGCATTTTGATTGCACCAAATTTATCTTGAGATTAAAAGTAAACATCATTATCCTCGCTGAAACGCAGGATACTTACTGTGCTCTGTAATTACAGGTCTGATCATTACCATTGCCTTTCTTCAATGACCCAGGAGTGGCAGAATATGGAGGTAGGATTAGAGTAATGTGTGATTGATGATGGCTGCTTTCACTACATTATGTGGTATAAGTGAGCACCTAACAGATGGATTTCATCACTATGTAACATATGAATTCCAGTATATGATAAATTTCTGTACCTCCAGTGTACTGCAATATTCTTTACAGAAATAATGTATTATTCTAGTCAGAACATTCATTACATTACAGTTTATGCATTTCATTATACAGAAGAGTCTTTTCATCTCATAGTAAACGTGTGTGGGTTTTTTTTAAACCCAACTATTATTATACTGTTGTGAGGTATGGGGTTAGTTTTGTTTGTTTGTTTGTTTTTTATGTTACAAGATAACCTAACAAATAATTTTGGGTTAAAAAAGAAAAGAGAGAGAAGATATTGTTAGATGGTTCATGTTCTCATGGCTCAGGGATGACTGTCTGACCTGAGATATTTTCAAGAAGTTTTACCAGTATTTGTTACACACAAGTAGACATTTCTCTTTTGCCTAATTATAAAGGACGCATCTTGACCTTTGCTCTGGGAAGACTAGGACAGCTGAGGAATCTCCCAATGAAACAGCTTTTATAGCCCAAGGTTGCTCCTAAACTCTGTTCTGGCATAAATATCTGTACTCAACTCTGTAAAGATGAGTCAAAGTTCTTTAGTGGAAGAAAAGCAGACCGTGTCCTCCAGTCTGTTTCCAGACCATGTGTACAGATTAAAAAATGCAATGAATACATATTAAAATTGTTAAACCGGTATATTTACTGATCTGCCAAAATCTGATCCCCAGCAGTGCTGTTTAAAGTTATCCTACTTTTTTACTTTAAAAAGCTTTCAATGTGTACAGAGGATCATTCATGAACTGCCTTTTAAAGTGCCACTTAAAAAAAAAATCTGGCCAGCTATTTTTAAGATTTCCTGCACTAATGGCTCTGTACACATCACAATGTTTTTAAACAAGTGAATCCTTGCCCTTTTTAAAGATACGTAAGTTTGGTTTCCCTTGTCTCTCTCATGCAAACCCAAAGTCTTATAAACTCTGTTCATTGTGTAACCTTCTGGCAGCCTGTAATGACAGGATCAAAATTTTAACTAACCATAAGTGTAGGACTTTCAGTTCAAGCTGTAGAAATATGTACACTTACTGCTCCAGGATTTCCTTAGGTTTATCTGAGTCAATTAAGAACATTTTTTTAATATAAAGACCTCATTGTCCCTATTTTAGCAATCTCAAAGCAATCTTCAAAGTACCCCTATGAGAAACATCAGGCCAAAGTACCGTTAAAACTGGAAAAACAATTGGATTTTAGTCCAGCAAATTTCTACATTAGACCACACAGCAGAAGTTCCAATTCATTCCTTCATATAGACCAAGACAGGAGCTGTCAGACTTCAGCACAACCAACAACCAGAAAAGTTCTGCTAAATAATAACAGGGACTACTCTGGGGTGACTGAGTAACTTGTTTGAAACACCTAAACTCACATCAGCTCATTCATCTCTTCATTTGTCCCCATCAACCTTGAGTAAAAAGTAGGCAATCAGATCAATGCCTACTTTTGATCCTCACCTCATCAGGTATCTTTACTGCGAAAAAAAAAAGACTGTAAAAGAGTAGGGGACCACTGGCAGGGCAGAGGGCTGACAGGTGTGCCATGCAGCACAATCTGGTCCCCAGAGGCTGGTTATCTTCCCAATGCTGAGAATGTCCTGTGCAACCTGAGCAGCAGGGGTACCTCTCAATTTAACACAAGGGCAGACACAGCCAGAGAACTAACTCTATGTTGCAGAAGCAGTGAAGAGCTCCTAAGTCTGACACCACAGCCCTGCTTTTTATATTGAAAGGAGTCACTAATGTGGTAGGGTGCCACATATTTATGTTAGCTGGATTTTCTTTGTGTTTCTAAAAAATCATATTTTGTAAGTGTCTTTAAATGAATTAAAGTTCACACTGGAGTAATTTTTACTGCTATTAATATTTCTACATGCTTTAAAAAGTGTTGATATAATCCAGCATAGTGTCTGAGTCCCTTCTGAGCTTCATCAGAAAAGACAACCTCAAGTGCTTATGTGTCTCCTTAATGTTGTTTCTTTTACAGCCCTCGCAAAGCTCTTATGACCATTAGAAATTCTACACAGAAGTCTTGCATAGATTAAAGCTACTTTTAATGTACTCAGAAAAAATACATGGGCATCTTTTATTCCTCCAGAAAATGAATCCATAAGTTGGTGCTGACTTTAGCTGACCTTCACGCAAGTGTTTCATGATCAGTATGGAATGCGGGATGTCTATGTCTGTAAAATGTTTTGTTTGAAAATATAGTCCAATAACATTGATTTATGGTGATGTCTACTCTCTAAACCCTTATGGATACTGTGTTTAGAATGAATGAAATAGTGACACAGTACATCACTCTGTGTGAGGTGAGCAGTCTTGAAGCATGAATCACACTTACACATGTCTAAGTGGAGTCATTTTAGAGACATTAAAGTTCAGAAATACAGTTTACATTTCAGAATTTCTTTGTAAACAAATGGTTTATTACTGGTTTCAATATTTGTATCTTCTGCTTGTGTATTCATTGGTGTAACAAACAGAGAATAATTTAAGAGAAGTTTCACGGTGAACAAGTAGATTTTAAAATGGCAGTGAAAATTAAGGATTTTATTATTTGCAGTTATGCATGTTATTAATAAGACTGGCTAACTGCAATATCCTGAGGTGCACTGTAAAAATATACAAGACATTAACACTAAAAACTGACAAATCTGAGAGTTAAAATTGAGATTTATGTCATAGCAGCTAATAATTTATTTCTCTGCAGATGTATGTCTCTGATAATTGTATTAGATTTTTTTTGTTTTTAAAGAGAAACCATAAGATACATTACTCTGAGTTGCCCTAGCTTTCACAGCAGGCATCAACAGGGTGAAATCCTAATAACTGTTGAATAGCTCTCCACTATATGTCCCAAGAAGCGAACAAAAAAAATCCACTAGTGTTACACTGCTGTCTGAAGGCCATTTAAAAGCCACTTGTTAGCTGAACTGAGCAATAGAAAAGCTTGCAGTTAAACTGTTTTGCTAGCAGGTGTTCCCACTGCAGTGGTAAACTCCTAAGTGGTTTAACCCATAACAGAAACATAACAAAATGTGGTGATACAAAAGGATCCGTTTTTCAGGAGTTACCCATTTAGAATTTTACAAATATACTACTATATGTATAATAGCAGTGGTTTATTTGTGGTAGGTATGTTAGGATGAGATTTGAAATCTAATATGCAAACACGCTGTAAATAAATCCAATCATGCAAAATCTTTCACACATGGTTTATCTTTCTGAGAGTCAGAAAGTTTAAGTATGTCTGTTCAATTTTCCAGTCCAAATTTAGAAGGAAAAAAATAACAACATTCATATTTGGTTCTACCAAGATATACATGACCTCTCTAATCTGCAAGAATCTGTCAAAATCTGCTTACAAATTGTCCTTCTAGGTGGATGGATGAAAGAATTAGAAATGTGCAGAATCAACAAAGGCTTCCTGAGGCCACTTTGTGTTCTGCCCCATCTGAGAAGACAAACACATGCTATGAATAACCACTTCGTAGACTTTTGCTTGAATTCCTGTGATTTTCTATGTAGTCCATAGTCTATTTCCTACCTGTTCTATAAAAAACCACCAACAGGCAGTTACTGCAGACCAGACATGAATGCCCTGCCTATGACAGCGAATTATAGTTCCCCACTGCAATGTCATTTCAGTTTCATTCTTTGAAATACATTATAGGTGACTCTAGATTGATGTTGGATGGAATATCATTATATGATAAAATAAGGACTCTAAAGATATTATATGTCATTTAGTATGAAATTCTTACTCAATCTTCAAAAGAGCTACTTTTTTCAGACTCCAGGCTATGGTGCCAGTGGAATTTTTGATGGACTACTCAATGAAAGTCCTAGTTGTATGATATAATATGGAAACAGTACAGTGTGAGAACTGCACCACCAGTAACCAATACAAGAATCTTAACTTTTTCCTTTACTAAAAGTCGAGCATAAACTACAGAAATTTCATTAACTCTGTCTTCATAAGTAATTTTTAGCATGTTTTGAACCTTTGGATTGGGCTTGTTTTGACATTTTTTTTGGGGAATTACTTTCTTGGCTAGAGGACATAGAATACAATACAAAAAATAGGCATAATTTATCTCAGAGAACATTCTTTTCTTCCAAGCATGTTCTTCCCTTTCTTCTTCCTCAGATGGAATCTCTTAATGATTTGTTTAAGATCATTAAGTGAATATATAGAACACTCTCTCCTGTTTTCTATGTTTATTTTTGACCCCATCACAGGTCATATACTTAATGCCAAAGTTGATATTCCTTGCAAAAAGTGTCAAGAGGCTCAGTACATCCAGCCTGAAGGAAATCAATTTTAGATATAAATAGGAATGTGAAAGTTGTAAAATTTTATGCAGTTAAGTTGAATATGTTCTGTTTAAAGTCACTTTAAATGTGCAACAGCAGGCTTGCTGCAAGGGAAACTGGAAAGTTGTATAATGAAAAGAGGAAGACAAGAGAACACAAACTTGGAACATAAATGTCCTTATCTGAATGTGCATTTCAACTCCCCAGCTCCCAATTATTTTGAAAGTTTGGAGCTTCTTATGAAAGAACAAGACAAAGAATGTAGTTGGTTTTAAGTTTTGTTCTTAAAGTTTTCTCCTTGCTTAGGTCATCAATGAAAAGAATAAGAAAACCAAGTTCAGCCTGATGCTTGCTGGCTCATGGCAAGGGAAACATTGAGTTTGTCATATTATGTTTCCCAACTTGATTCTTATTCCAAGGTCTAAATATTGTGTGTCTACGGACAAGAGAGATAATAAATACGTAAGATATCTACTGTTTCTGGGCTCTGGTCAAGTGGACTACTGATTTAGGGCTTTCTATCGAGACTCTCTGACTGTGGTTGTGATTACAGCTGGTGATCTTGAAAGAATGCGTCTTTTGAAAGATTGAGATGGTCAAAGGGTGATAGCTCACACATGCGGAGGAAAAGAAAGAGGATCAATAAGCAACACACACAGGCCAGGAAGATATTGGCTTTTTAAATTATGTTAATTAATTTCCAGTAGCAAGATAAAATATGGAAATTTTACCCACTGAAAATCAGCACAAGAAAGAAGTGGCATTTTAAATGGAAGACGGTTGTTAAAACAGGCAAAACAGAAAAGAACAATTGCTAAGCAAAATAAATGAGAAGTTTGTTAAAAACATTGGACGTAAACTGCTTTCCAGATAAATCAGGGAATTTGTCAGACCACCAGAAACTGATGGAACAGCACAGTGGTTTTCTTTACATCCTAGAGCATGGTGTAAAGATCCCATTCAGACATTGATCAGGTTTGCTTGGTATGATCTTGCAGTCTGTTGAAAGGCAAAGGCAACTTTTGGCAACCTCTGGCTTCAGGAGTGAGTCCCTGTATCCCTAATGGATGAGCTTAACCAGTATCAGCGCTTGCAGAGCCAGGGTTGCTCTGGCCATTCCCACCCTCTTCTCTTTGACGCAGTTGTGGGACCACAATGCTGGGAATCCCCAAAAAACATCCACTGGTCAGGGAAAAAGTGCAGCCTGCTTGAAAAAAATGTACTTAGAGCTATAATAGACTTCTATTTTCTCAACATTTGTGTAAGTATGTCAGCCAAACACTACTTATTTCAATATCAAAAATGTCTCCAGGTCCATATCCAAAGAACGACATAATTTCATTGCACTAAAAGGAGGTAGCAGTAGCCAAACTCATGGTAAGTAAATCTACCCAATTACTGAATAAAGCTGTACGGTAGTTTCAAAACATTGAACCACTCTGTATAGGCATGCACTATGATTCACTAATCACCCTCCTTTATACTCTAATCAAAGCAAATATAGCCATCTCAGCTTGTTTTATCCAAACACTTAAAGATTTTCTTCCTGTTATAACCTCCTTACACAATAATTTAACACAATTATTTCTTACAAGTATCCCAGTCATCAGTTATTTCAGTGCATTAATAACCTGAATAGAGTTTTCTGTTAACATAGTAAGAGCCATAACCCAGCTTAATAAACCCTTTTGGGGGAGTTACTTAGCTCAGAACACAGTTATTACTTCACCTATTTTTCCTCTGAGTGTATCCATATATCCATCTCATTAACAGAACCATTTAGAGTTTGTTCATATCAACATGTGAAAAAAAGCCAGTTTCATTAATGTTAGATGGATGCAACAGACAAGAAATATTGTTGCTACACAGAAAACAAACATTTGCCTGTATGGAGCGACTTTCAAGACAGAATATTCACCATATGAAGTCTGATAGACACCATCAACTCTGCATGGCAACACAGGCTGACCAATTCGCTGAGGGTTACACAGTAAGGAGATGAAAGACCCGCGCAGAGTTCCTAGGTATTTTAACTCACGTTTCTTTGCTTCACCCATTGGGCACTGTTTCCAATTTAATTTGCTATTCTTTCTAATACTGTCTGAAGTAATAATAAATTAGTGGATAAAACAGAACAATGGAAATCTGGTTATTTCTTATCTAGTAATTATGATTTTACTCCATGAACTAGTATGTTAATCAGTTTTCTTTCCCCCAGCTACTTTTTCTTTCATAAGTATGCTTGTTCTAGAAAATGGTTGGGTTCTCAAATTACTGCAGAGTTTACCTCTCTTGGGAAGATAGAGTGAGCTATTGATAGGCACTGAGTGTAGGTTTGAATAACTACAGGTTTGAATGACTACCTCCGTAAGATAGGGACAGAATGTAGGGACAGAGAATAAAGTACAACTATTCAGTCTCAAATGCAAATCTGCAGTGTCACTATGAACTATTTTTTTAGTAGCTATCTACTGGAAATTTATGATAATTGCTGTTAATTTGAGATTTAAAATCAGATAAACTATTATTTGAGATTAAAAATCAGGCAAACTATTATTTGGCATCATGAGAATGATAGTTCAATAATCTGAGTCACATGGAATAAGTCCCAAAAGGTTTCAGCTCTATGTTATGTTGAGTCACCCATCGTGTCCTACAACAAGAGAGATTCCTAATCAGGAGCAGACATGCATTTCAGGAGTAACGATAGCTATTGAAGTGATTAATTCAAACACGCTTTCTCAAATAAAATTTCATTTTGGTGGTATATCTACTTTCATCAATTTAGATTGTTAACTGAGATAGCCACAGAAGCCCTGAATAAAGTTCTCCTAAAATCCATAGAAAGTTGAAACATCAGTTCTGACTGTCATTCTGTGGACTAGTGTTTTTAATGACTACTGTCCTCCAATAATTGTCTTTTAAGAAAGATAGTGCTGATTTTTAAACTATGTTGTAAATAAAGCATGAATATTTATTCAAACAGGGCCTTACGGCTACAGAGCTTCATGCTGTGATCATTTTGTAAGGTCAGAAGTTAAGAGTTGTTGAAGCTTTCACAGAGAATCTACAAGAGTACTGAACAGCAGTATAAGTAATCCAACACATCGTGCTACTGACTGTCTGGTTGCATAAACATGCAAATATAGTAACACTTATTGGACACTAACACCATCCTGGTTTCTTCTGGTGTTCTAGGTATGATGTATAACAAGCACGTTATTATTTAAAGTTGCTAAATAAGAAACAGCTCTTGTGTTTCAGACCTAAGGTCCTGGGGATAGTGAAGGTAGTTACTCTTTTGTGTTGAAGCCCAGATCTGTGGTACAAAATACAGACATTTACATCTACTGTCCTAAACTATTATGCTGCATACTTTGAAATAGTTACTGCAATTTCATTCATTAATTTTTGAACCTTTAGGTGACTTCACTACTGATACTTGAATAGGGAAAACAGTCTGTTAATTTGATGCAGCACCCTCAGTCCTCCAAAGGCCATAGTTAAAAGATGATTCATTGCAATCTTGATCATTTTAGGAGTGTGTGAAGATCAGTAGTTTTCTGGAACAATGCATATTTTTATGGTAAGGTGTGTTAATGGCTACCTCCAAACATAGCATTGATCTATGGATTAATCACGAAACTTATTATTCTTAACAGATATGTTAGCCTCTTTTTTTTTTTTTTTTTCTCTTACAATCTAAGAAGGACCATCCATCTGATTATCTTTTATTTTAAAACAAGGTCATTAAAAGGTCTGTAATCTGAAGCATGAAGTAAGTCCCAAATGGCTACACTTTTACATATATACATACATATATGGGCATGTATGTTTTTAATAAACACATAGATGCACACAGGATATATTCCTGGCTGAACTGATATGTTTTATTATCATGACAATATCAGATTTCATTAGAATGTGTTCATGACATGCTTTTTTCAAAGGATAGGAAGGAAAAGTGGAAAATACAGAAAATTAAGTTGCTTCCCAGTAAAAGAAAATAAGGAGTTCCAATTTATTAAATCAAGATTTAACCTGATGTAAAATTAGATTTTTGAACAATTTTGTAACTGGAATACATTTAATTATTCCTGCATTCTGAATTCATGAAACTTCAGAATTATAATATTTCCTAGGTGGCCAAAGTATTTGACCAGCTCTAGCTGCAATATTCCATGGAATTTTCAGGCCAAAACAGAACAGAGTTTTACATAAAATGAGAAACGTCAGACCATGTTTTTCAAAGCCGGTTGAATGTTCTATGACAGTAACCAGGTGGTCTACAAAATATCTAGAAACTAAAATATTAACTCTCATCAACCTTCTGATCTTCGAGCTTCAATCCTATTCCATCTATAACTCTAAGAGGAATGAAACTGGGTTTCTTTGAGGTCTGCTTATTTACAAGACAGATCTTCTGGGGACTTCCTAAATGCTTATAAGGAGCCCTTTGGGAGGAGGAAAAGGGAAAAAGAGGAATCCATAGTGCAACTCCAAGCTGGATTGTAGATATTTTCCCTTTCCAGTTTTGGAGATTCCTGGAAGGAGAATTGCATTTGCTGAAGAACTTAGTTGTCAAACTCTAGATGACTTTAAATGTTTCCTTGTGAATTATCTGCCTTCCAACAAAATCAGAGCTTTTCCTGGTTTTAATGCCAGCTATGGAAAGAACAGTGCAACTCCTGTCCCATTTACTCAGGAAACATATTTTCCATTGCTGTGCCAGAAAACGGCTTCAGATAAGTAGTGTTTTATGTAACTGAGTTTCTATTATGGATGACATTTATTAAGAACAGTCTTTTACACATATATCATGAACGTGGAGGATAGGAGCAATGGCAAGTGTGTCGAAACCAGGCATGTTTGAATTAAAAGAGGTGGGAAAGCATTAGGAGACAGAGGGGTGGTGACATCAGGAAAAAAAAGAAGGAAGATCTGTGAGGAGTGAAAGAAAAGAGGCAGGCCCACAGCACAAAGCAAAGCAGCAGGATGAGGTGAAAAAGTGAAAGGGAGGCTTGAGGTAAAAGGTGACAGAGGATCAGAAAGTGTAGCCTGGAAATCTATATAGGAAGCACAAAGCTACTCATTCTGAAACAAAAAAAAAAAAAAATACCCTCATCCCCTCAATGGTTCCAAAGAAAAGGGAAACTATAGAAAGGAAGGAGCAACAGACTTGTCTAGGGGAGGGAGCATCAGATCACAGGGACATATTTTAATACTTGGTGCTGGATTTTTACTACTTCCAAAATTGCCTTTTCAAATAACACACATGAATGGAATTTATAGTGTTTCATTCTCTAACACAAACCATGCTTTCTGCTTTTATCAGTTCCATCCTGGGTTTGTTGCGATATTCAGCTCATTTCCCTCTCAACACATTCATTGCAAAGGCTTTCTGGACAGGAAGAGCATGGAACATTAGTGTCTGGTACAGCTCTGAAAATTGCAGAACACCATTCCAAATAACTTCTCTTTTTGCTGTGGCTTTTGGGGACAGAATTAACTGCAGTGCACTCACTGGACAGAGCATTCCCATCAGTTTGCTCTCTGAGTGAGACAGCATTGGCAATATTAATAACCCATTAAAACTGAGACTTTGGCATAACCTTGCAGCCTCGTATAAAATAAGCTTTAACAAACCAGTGAAATTAAATCTTTCTGCCCAATAGAAGGTTTAAGTAGTAGACAAAGGAGGGTCAGTATTACCCGCCCTTTCAAATTTTTCTTACACTAAGGCATTAAAAGGCGGTTTCCACTCTTAAAGTTCAACAGAAAAAGCTGTTCTGCTATAGAATTACATTTACTCACACATGGGTGCACACATACATTCATACACATCTTTCTGTAGCAATCATAATTAGCATCTTCTCTGGCAGTTACTTATTTACTGCTCCCTAGTGATACAGGAAATTCTCTCTCTTTGGTATAAAAGAAGCCTTAGGAGAATTAAATCTTCAGCTGTGTTAATCCAGGTACTTTGAAGTTGATATGGAATTCTCCAAGAAGCAAATGTCTATCTGGAAGTTCAGTGTTTTTCATCACATACCATACTGAGCACAATGATTATTCTTTCAAAACTTTCCATTACATTTTTTTTTGCTGTTCTCTTTTTACTCTGGTTTGAAGACTGAGCTTCAATACAAAACAAATTTTCAAATAAAAGTCATTAAAAAAACCTTGCCAAACATTTCAGTTTTAAAGTGTCAAAACAAAAATTTCTGACCTTAACAGAATGTCTTTTTCTTCCTGAAATAAAATTGTCGAATTTGTCAGGTTTCCGTAAAACATTTTGCTTGGACGCGTTGGCATTTTATAATCTCTGATAAAATGTTCTGTCAAAATATTCCCATCTGGCCCTATAATAAGGCAACAGAGATTTCTGCCAGTTGAACACAGGTCTTTTTTGTTCAGATACAGTCATCATAAGGAGAAATATGTACATACATAATCACAATTTTCTATGTAGACTCTTGGTTTTGTTACTCTTTCCCATAGTTTTCTCTAATATTAAAAATGGAAGATGAGGATGGGAATGTTCTCCTTACATTTGTAAGTAATCGATTTAGGTTACTCTGTAAACACATACACACACACACACACAAAATTAAAATTAATTTAAAAATAAATGCAACTGTATTAGAAGAAATATATTCAGCTGTTCAGGGCCAGCCTTTCTGGAGGAGGTCTTGATTTTTCCATTCTCCACAGAAGAGTGGATATTATGAAATCATGTGCCATAAACAATAGGAAAGTGGTGCAAATTAAATGCTCAATGGTGTTACTGTTATGAGCACAGCAATCTACAAATTCAGTCAGGTTAGTGTAAATGAGAATACTATGAAAAAATACCATTAGAATGAGCATTTTTTTTCCTTTTGCTTCGATCTATTAAAATCCCACATTTTTGTGGTATTCAAAAGTTTTGGCATGTAAATTTCATGGAAACAAACCCTTTAATTGCTGCTCCACTAGTGCTACCCACATCATGCCATCCTTGGTCCAGGTTGGAAAGGACCACGAGGATCATCTGGTCCAGACTTTCTTGGCAAAAGCATGTTCTGGTCAAGATGGCCCAGCACCCTGTCCAGCTGAATCTTAAAAGTGTCCAATGTCAAGGAATCCACCACTTCCCTGGGAAAATTATTCCAATGACTGATTGTTCTCATTGTGAAAAATGTCCCTCTTGTGTTCAATTGGAATCTCTCCAGGAGTAACTTGTACCCACTACCCCTCCTCTTTTCCATATGCCTCCTTATAAAAAGGGACTCTCCATCTTCTTTGTAGCCACCCTTTAAATACTGCAACATTATGCTGAATTCCCAACTGGTTCTGATGTCAGAGGACTCCAGCATGAACTGGCATTTTCCTGTAGCAGTCCGTAAGGCTTTTACTTTTGCTTCAAGGATTTTTAAACTGTGCAGAGGAATTGATGAAGTCATGGTATCATAAGAGAGAAAATTGCCAAAAGATGACAGAAGACAGCAGGGAAATGAGCAAACAGAACTGGGCCAAGGAATTAAAGCTGCTTTCCATAAAACATTTTTTTAATATATTTTTAATATATTTTTTTTCGGCTCTGAAAGTCTCAGTGTAATATTGATTTTAGTGGCCAATTTAGGCTTCGGCTTGGGTTAGATTTACTGAGAGAAAGAAGGGTAGAAAGGCTGGCATTTCTGAGGCAGTGTAGCACAATGCAGAGCAGCTGCAGCATCCTTAGCTCTGCAGCATCTTGCCTTGGCCAAATCATGGGAGGGCCAAGACATTTCTGCTGTTCAGACTCATCATCAGTGCATCGTGAGCCATTAATACAAGCCACCCAGCACTGATTTTGTAGCATGCAGGCTCTGAACAAATGAAAATAATTAAAAGGATCATTTGGAAGCATGTTTGTGCAGATCTTATCAATGAGAAATGAGGTTAGCAAGTGCCTATAGTAAGAATCTGCTAAATGAACTTGTTTAAAAACTCATAAACAGGCTTACTCATTTGTCTAAGAGATTGGAAGGGGATGTTTGGGGTTCCCAATTCAATTAATAATGTGCTATTTTGAATGTTTAGTTCTGGTAATAGTTTTATGATATGCTGTTCCCTACTTTCAATATATACCGTTTTACATCACAGTCACTGAACATGATTTGCCTGTAACACCACTTTCCTGTTTAGTTTCCAGCTGATGCTTTTAAGCCCCTTTAGTGGGGCAGACTAGTGAGATGTTGCTGATGACCAGCCTAGGATAATACATATCTGGAGATGTCAATGCAACTCAAAGCGGCCAGATTGCAACTTTTTACCGCTTGGCAGAGTGATTCACACCTTCCGCTCATCTGTTCCAGTAAGTGAAATCCAAAGAGGTTAAAAGAAAACAAGATCTGAGAAGAGCTGGGTGGGTGTGTGGGGAGGGTGGGCACAGAAATGTAAGGGAGGTCCTTAGACTTATACTTGTAGGAGACATAGTTCACATACTTTTTTTTCTGTTCATACAAAGACACAAACCCCATTTTTGGTAGTAAGATATCTGCACTCTAGCAACTATATGCATTCCTATTACAATACAGAAGAATTTTACATGAGTAGTAGTGCTTCTATGAGCTTGAAAGTCTCAGGAATTACAGAATGAAGTTTCAAGATTTGTAGTAAAATGAAATTAGAAACAACGTCTCTACCAGGAGCAGCCAGGCTGAAGTAAATGGCAACATGACAATTCATCCCTCTTGAGGCTTTTATCTCCCTAAAGACAGCTAAATAAAACCCTAACAAGTTACTCTTTTCTTTTCCTTCTTTCACCTCATATAATTATTTTAAAAACTCTGTGCTTTCAATGCAGTATTGTTCCAAATCTGAAGGAAATTTTCAAAATGACTCATTTCTTTCTTTTCTTTAAGCAGAATTGTGATATGCAGTTAATTTCATAAACTTCGATGACATGGGAACAAAAGAATAGCTTAAAATAACTTCAAGCATTTCTATCACTGAGAGTGTGTGCTGAATATAACATATAATTTTCAAATTTAATCTCTTGAACTCGCATGTTTTATAATACTGAGTTTACTCATTGAAAATTAGATACTGTCTGGTGGAAAAAAATCTCCGCCCAGAACTTTATGAAATAGTAAACTGGAAATTTTCCCCACTTCTTAGTGAAACCTATTCTTAGAATTAAGTCATTTAAACATTTGAGGAATATTTTGGAGGTATAAAATGAGCAGAGTGACAAGTGCATTCAACTGTGAAGCCTCAAGAACATGAAGACTGGGATATCAGTTCCATCTATATACTTCTTTGCCTAGAAATCCACACTGACTCAGCTGTGCGGTTCAGGTGATGAATCTGTGATGGCTGAAGTTAATAAGAGCCTGTTTTTCTAGTCCAGTGGATAGCAGTTTATTCCTTTATTACCTGATGTCTGGTATATTCACCTTCAGATATATCTTTTTACCATTTTACAGAGGATTGACTTCAAACAGAGAGCAAAGCAACTACTTCAGACTTTTTTTTTTTTTTCTTTTCAAAGGAAGAGGTTTGTTTTGCTTTTTTTTTTTTTTAATTTAAATTTTCTATCTCTTAATTCATAAATTCTACAGAATTGTGTATGATTACTTTCAAAGTTCTTATGTAGCCAGTCCCTCACTGGCATCCATAGACTGATGTTTAATAATTTACTACTTCTACACAATCAAACGTGTACCAGCATCCGAGTTCCTATTTATTGATACCTTATTTGAGAAGTGCTAACTGAAAGTGCCAGCATGTACCACACAGACACAATATTAGACGAAATCCACTTATCTGGAAACAGAAAAAAAACAAACTCAAGGGAAGTTAGTATTTGTTTAGAGTGTGTTTTAGCACACAAACTTCTTGTTTCTACATGGTGCATGCTTTTTAAATTTTACCTTATGACAGCTTCAACTGAAACAGTTAGTAAACCAAATTACAGCTGCAGATAATTAGTGTATCTTGTCTACCTTCTTTATTATGTAATCTGCCGGATTTTTCTTCCCAGACAGTGCAAATACCCTGTATTGTACTTTCCTTATTATACAGACATCTTAATTCTAAGAACTAACCCTATTTGTCATGATAGAAAGCAGCATTATAGCATAATGAATACTCTCATTTCTTCTAATTTTTAATAAAAAGTTTAAGCAGTTAAACTGTTCAATCCATTGGTGTTCATTAATGACACTGCATACTTTAATGGTGTATTTATTATGCAGCCATGTAGATAGAGCAGAAAAGATGTTCTGAGGATATTTCTTATTCTCTCGTTTCAAATGCTGCACCCATTAACTGTGAATCATATTTATTCCAATTATTTTTTCCAGGTTGAAAATTACTCCTGTGCCGGGCCATGTTGTTGTTTAGGATTATCTGCCAAGTAGCCTAAGAGACAAAATCTCTGGCTCTGCTTTTGTGACAAGTAGTCCACTCAAGCATTTCCCGCTCCTGACAATAACCCATTGCATGTGATTTCACACATTAATCTGAAGGAAAGCCAGACCAGAAGCAAACATTTAAAAACAGACACATAGGAAACAGTGAAAACATGTAATGCACATGTTGACATTTTAGACCATAAGTATTTTTGTTGGAAAAGGTTTTCTTTAGGTATAAGGCTTTCCAAATTCTGGTAAATGATATGCCACAAGTAACAACAACTGAACTTGCTGTTTCTGTTCATGCAAATTGTCACAATTCATCTGAATTTTTATTCATCCAGCTGGAGAGTACGCTATGATAGTGACGTTTGCTACAAAGACATTTGCCTGTAAGGAGAGCCTGATCCTTTCCCACTGACACTGTAGGTTGCAGCTTTCAGAGTGGTAATGACTTTCAGTCACTTCCAATCTGGATAATAAAACTCAACCCAATAATTTAGATGTGAAAGACTATCATGTCATTATTACAAAATTCCTGAGCTCCTGCTGCCTCCTGGGACTACTCAGAAATAGGTGTATTTTTGGTACCACGGAATGATAAATTGCAGAATATTTCTAGAGTTTAAATATTTCTGAGAGCGCAATTCTTCACTCCCTGCTGTTTACAAGGGAAATACTGTCTACAAATAATACATTACATTAGCTGTCCTCTTTATCATAAAGCCATGTTGAATACTTGCAACATTTATAAAAAGACACCAACTGATTGCAAGATGAGCGTTACCCTTGAGCAAATTACGAACACATTTATTTCAGTCTTATGCGTTTGAAACTAATTTTCTGGTAATATCAAAAGTGTTCATAGAATTAATTTCCTGTCAGTTCAGCAGTATTCAAGTGAATATTTTATGATTTTGCATTAGCTGTATTTGTCTAGAGTTGTGACATGATCGAGTCATTCTCTGAGGGAAACACATTAATAATTAAACTCTGTCCAATGTGGAGTGCTAAAGATGACAGCATAATTGTACATTTCAGAGACCGTTTCACAAGGCAGAGAATGAGAATTGCCCTGCCACCATTTAAATGTCAATTTAGAATTTCTTTCTAAAATTAAGACAGTGTTGCAGAAAACAAAAAGAAAAAAAAAGAAAGGATAGAAAAACTGTGTCAGATTTGGAACCTTGTCCCCTTTCGCTTTCCCTTTCTTTTAAAATGTGAGCTAAAGGTAAATGGCATTACAAGAAGAAAAGGAGAAGGGAGAAGGCAGATAAATGATAATATCTAAGATTTCTCCCCCCCTCCCACCTTCTTATGGCAATATAATATCGTCACCAATTGTAGTAGTAGAGCTGTTTAGATGATAAATGCAACATGCATAGATTAGCTCCAGAGAAAACACTGCTGCCTGACACTGAAATCTTTGATTGGTTTCAGTCCTTACATTTGACTCTTTTTTGCCTTGATAACTTCAGCAGTATTTTAAGATTTTAATCTACTTTCTAGTCAAATAGCCATGGATCATTCACTACATTATTTATTATTTATGTTTCTTTTTCAGCTTCTGAAAGTAAAACATTAGTGGGCTTTAGCTAAGAGATCTCCAAATTTTCTGAGGCATATATTTGGCAACAACTTAAGCTTCCCCAAAGAAAAGTGCCAGTACTATTCTGGACAGACAGCTGAGCCACATTTACAGGTTGCATATGCAGACCACTTAATGAACACATATCCTTGAAAAATGCATACATTAGAGACATATCAATGTTTCCATAGGACTCTCCTTTTCCCGCACTGCCTGTGGCTGACACCGTGCCCAAGAATGCCCCTTTTGACTAGAACCCAGGTGATGCCTCCCTCATTCACTGCATCTTCTACAACTTTCTCCCTACAGCTTTAGACAAAAGCCCAAATGAGAAAAAGTAGCTGGATGGACTCAAGCAAATAGGAATAACTGTAAGAAGTCTCCTTACAGCCCCTTTGCTTCAGATCCCACACATGCTGCCTCTGTCTTCCATTTTCCCTACTCTGACTCACTTTTCTTGCATGTTCTTTTCAGTTAATCCCCTCCTGATAAATCCTGAATTTCTTTTCATATAAAAACATTTAGCAAATTGCATCCGCTTCCTACTATCTCTACGTTCATTTGCTTCTGCTAAATCTTTTCCCTCACCCGTATTTTTTTCCATCTCATCCATTTAGATTATAAGCAGCTTAGGAAAAGCATTTGGTCCTCTGTCTCTGTACCTCATCTACCACAATAGTTGCCGCTTGGCCACTACCATATGAAACATGATTTATCATAATAATTCATTTCATTTCACTCAACCCACTTATTTCTCTGTGGTATAATTCAAGAACTATTTAGGGCAAATAGGAGCTTTTAGTGATACAATCCTTGTGTACAAGGGGCACGTTTCAGACTTTTTGGCACACAAATGTAAAAGAGGAGTATTTTATCTCAATGGTGTGCTGATTTCAACATTTGGTTCTATTTTATGAGCCAGTTAAATGAAAAGAAAGTGAGCATAAGAGAAATTGCTATGATGCTAAAAGTGATTGATACCCCTTACCAATGTTTGTATATGCTCATAGTTGGGGTCTCACTAGAAATACAGTTCTTGAGTACTACTTAATTTTGCATTTGCTAAGGATGACTTCACAGCAAACTTGAAATTTTAACGTTATTTTAATATATCTAATGAATAGTATAAAAGAACATCTGACTGTGAAATACACATAAAAATGTTAGTAATTTTTGCACTTCAATTTTTACCTGTACGTGTAGAGAAAAGTACCTATATGTTACTAAAGACAGAAAATGCTAATGGCATATTCACAGGAAGTGAAAGAGAGGACATTAAAAATATGACAATAAAGGCTATTCATAAATCTGTAGTGTGTGAAACCATAGCTGGACTGGGTCAACATATAGCAAAGTGAAATAACATATTTCTTCATGTTGGATAACTAAAATGTAGTTGTTTTATATGAGTATCCCTGTCTGATCATACAAGGTGGCAGTTAAATAACATGTGGTTCATTTTTCTTGACATCCGATCGTATTACTTGCTTGTTTCAGTACAGCTGTCTGTGCTATGTAAATTCATGCAGCCATCAAGCCACTTTTAAATTCTATGAAACTAGCTAAAGCAATAGATGCTGCTTCTACAGAGTGATTATACCTCACATTAAAAAAATCAACCTATTTCAGTACAGACCCCCTTATTCTAGTAAAATATTTGAGCACAGAATAAAGCACAACGGATCAGTGTTCAGTATCCCTTTCATTATTTCTGAACACAATTTCATCATGTTCTTTATTCTCTACACTTTCAAAAATTGAAGTCTCTCTAGTATTCAGATGCAAGTGCTTGAGAACACTCAATTGCTTTTATTTTTTGTTTTTTTTTTTCCCCAAAATATTTAATTTTATATAACATGCTAGTATAGAAGAAAGTCTTTTTTACCTGTCATTATTTGCAAAGTTTGTAAATAGGATCACACAAGATACTTAATGATTCACACTCTTAGGAAGCTGATAAATTGTTCCAGTTCCAAGGGGAGATAATATTAAGGAAGCTGATAGGATTTATCAGATATGATTCTTTTCCTTAGAAAGAATTTTAAACTACTCCTCCAGAACATTCTTTTTGAGGTAATTTGTCTTTGATTCCAATGCACTTATCCAGAAGAGCGTGAAGGGTTGACCTGTGGGCATGCAACATGTAGCACTTAAAATTCTGTACTTTTTGAACAAAGGATAGTATTCGCACCTGAGAAACACTTGTCCAGTAGGTCCATTTGGTCAAGCTGTGGCCCAGGGGGAACACAGAACACTGAAAACAAGTGAATCTAGTTTAATAAATATTTATAGATCATAAGTATTCATCAATAATTAAAATGTTAATGCTAGTACTTTAACAAATTCAAATGTTATGCATGCACATCCCGGAATTAATGCACTACAAACCTTTTCTCTGCAGTAGAAAGGACAGTGGCTTGATTCTTGGTGACTTAATTAAGTTTGGTGTTTTTTTACCTAGACCACACACAGGTCCATGGCAAACTCCAAAGAGAACTTTGTGGGACTCTGCCGTATGTTTGTGGCAACAAATATTTGCAGGTTTTGTGTTTCTATGAATTTTCAGATTAGAAATAAAACCTTTAGGCAAATAATGCAGTCCTTCGAGAGGAATGAGAATTGGTCGTGTTTAAGTCAAAGTCAGCTCTGAATATAAAAAACATTCCCTACTTAAAATAAGCACAAAGCAGGGCCATTTCAGAAAAAGACAAACTCAAATGAATGGAGGGTTGCTTTGTAGCACTTGCAATGTAGTGCAGAGATAGCTGAGCCAGTAGCAGCAGCATGAATCTCAGCATGGGTTTCTCTTTTCCAGTCAGGTCCTTCCCTAGCAACTGCTGTTTGTTTTGTCTGTGTTTTAAGGACTTGCAATCCAGCAGTCTAGGGGAGAATCCTTTGCTTAATTCACACAGAAGAGCCTATTTGCTTGTTTGCCATACTTTTAAACTTAGTAACACAGGTGTTTTGTCATTAGAAGTAAATTTTCAGAGACTTTTTGTTCCTTACTATTCCACCTTTTGTGCAACTGAAACCTCAATTAAGATGTCATTTTTCCCATCTAATGTTGATGTTGTAGATTTTTCAGCTCTGTTGACATCTTCCTCCTTTTGTTTTGTCTTACTATACCCTAGAATTTAGTATGCTGAGCCTTATTCTTACATTACAATCTGTGTATGTTGTTGTTGATACAGTTTTACCCACAAAATTTGTCCTTGCATGCAAAGCTAAAACTTCATTAATGCAAAGGGGGCACTTCTGCTATTATTAGTAACATCTAACAGAATGAATATCTCTTCATAGCCGAAGGAGACAGAATGGTTTCCCTAGACAGTGATTCAAGGCACTCAGCATCCTACTTTTCTACACTCATTACATAAGTAACTCAAAGTTTAGTGTCAACAAATTAATGTTCTTTTCCCTAAAATTATCATTTTATCATACAAAACTGTTATTATACTAATACCAGTTTATACTCAGTCCTTTTGCATGGAGAAACATGACCTTTTGATAAAAATACCTATTTTAATCTAAAAAAAACACCAATCACAATCACCTCCCTCCCCCTCAAAAACCCTCAACCACCTCCTTCCCCAGAAGATTCATCTTACTTCCTCTAAGTGCATGAGGAAGCCTTACAAAAACAACACACTGCCCATCCAAAACACCGGCTATTTAGAACAAATGAGTCCTGTAGGAATTAGTTCTGGATCTTATGTTTCTGCTAATGACGATGATTATGATGAATAACTGGCTGTTGCTGTTGCTTTTTCTGCTGATTCCTCAGTTCTTGGTAGACATATTGTTGCTACAGTTATTGCTGCTGGTCCAAATGGAGAGTGTGAGGAGAATCCACAGAGATACAAACAAAATTTAGTAGAGAAGTGAATAATAATTTTACGAACAGGAAGCCAAATTTCTAGTGATCACCAAATACACAGGAGGTATAAACCATAGCAGGCCAGTGGGAGAAAATCTCAAACAAGAGCTGGAAGTGGCTCTGTGTCATCACTCTTTAAAGAAACCTGGGGCTCTAGGTGTTTTTTTAGTTTGTTTGTTTTTTTCCAGTGAACTGAAATAGCCATATATTTAAAAAACAAACCCAAACCAAACCAAACAAACCCCAACCAGAAACAACAAAAAAAATCAAACCAAACCAACTAACACAGACCACAACTGAGGCAGGATCTTTGCTTTTTTGATGTCACTAATTCAGATGCAGTTGAGGTTAGTAGGACAAATGGTCACTATCAGAGCCAAATTGTGTCATGACTCTTGTTAATATCTTCCAGACATATTTATACTATAAGGCTTTTGTAAATACTCCAGCTTTTTTTGCAATGTTTTGTAGCACTTAACATTGTATGGCTCTGTTTAATGAATGGGGCTACCCTAAAACACCCTGAGAACAAAGTAAATGCAAGATAAACTTATTTTAAAAAGGACAGCAACCATAAGGAATTATTTTTGATATGTGTCCAGTAACTAAAAATCTTCATAGCTACAGATATTCTTTCTTAGGAACCTAAAAAAATACCAACAATTTAAACCAGGACATAGAGTATGTCATTTATAGGCAGCCTAATATCATAAAGATCTAATGACTAGCAAGATACTACATGATACTGTGTTCTATTCATTTCTTGATAGACTTGTCCTGCAGCACAAAAAGCCCCTGTCATTAGTGCAGTTGATATTTGTTGTAATTTAGGGAACTTAATAGAATTAATGAGCTAATGACACAGAATTAGAACATTACAGTATTTCTGTAATTATGTGCAACTGGGTATTTGACCTTACAGAGAAGGCTCCTAGAAAGTCTCATAGATCTGAGCACAGATCTACTACTACATCTTAGTAGATGTCTATAGGATGAAACAGCTTTGGACTAAGGTTTCCTCCTCAGGAGAGATAATTTTCTCATGCCTGCTGCAAACGGTTTGTGTCTTTTCACATTCCTGTTTCCAAAGACAGTAAAAAACACCCCTGGAAGTTTCCATAAGGAAACAACTCTGAAAACTATGAGGAAAAGACTTGTGGCAGGATTTAGAATTTTGGGACTATAGAAGGAAATGATAATTTTGCTTTCACAGCAGGACAGAGGGACATTGTTTAGATATGGAAAGAGGGCCAGAAATTAAAACATGCAAGGTTCAAAAATGCAGGCCAAAGCACACAAAAAGTTCTTATGTCCATGAAGTTCCAAAGAATATCTTTGAGTAGTCAGAAAATGGCTGATTTGTTTTCTCTTTTGAGACTTACATCCAGATACGTGGTGAGGGCAAACTATTTTCTCAAAAACTCTATGCAAAGACCAATTAATGTGAAAGTTTAAGTGGCAAAGCAGAGGGCTCACACCATCAGAGGTGGGCAAAGATGATGTTTGGAGATGCATTAGTGTGACACCAGGAATTCTTGTCAGCTGTTAAAGACAGCAAACAGATTCAGCCTGTTGCAGCAGCCTGGTAAGTATCTAATGTGAAAGCTTAACAGAAATCATAGAATTAACAGTCAAAATTAATGACATTTTAAAAGCCTCCAGGGATTCCCAATAACTTTAGTATTTAAATACTGAAGGATTGTAGCTGGTATAAATCATTAATTCAATTAAATCAAAGAAAGAAAAAAATCTTTACATAGTAACATGAAGAGAAATTTAAAAAGGGACTGTGCCATTTCAGAGCAGTTTTAGGTGTAATTTATCCTAAAATGGCTTCATACTTCCTGTGTTTAAATACCATGGCATACACTGGTAGACTGCCTTGAAAATAAGTCCTCATCAGTGACGGCACTAATTTTTCCAGCAGCAACTGAAGTCAATGGCAATATTCCCACCCTGTTTTGTGTCTTCAACATAAAGCCAAACTGAGAAATTAATCCTGAGACCAAACATGCTGTTTGCAGCCAGGATATGACATGACTAAAAACCTTATTTGTAGAGTGTTGTTTATTTCAGTGCATTTTGTTTTATTTTATTCTGTTTTTAAGCTCTAGATTTGGTACAGGACAAGCACTTGAGAGATGCAAGTTTCCCCTGTTAAAATGACTTGTTTGTACAGGCAGAACGAAATTTAACAACACCAAAAGCATGAAAGGATCCTAATGTGTGACAAACAGGCTGCCTGGTCCCCTCCCCTGGCCCATCATGCTCTGACTCTCTGTAAAGGAACTGTTTGCACTGGAGCCCTCCCATGGGCTGGCACGTAAATCTTAAAAACATCTTCGAAGCCCATCTGCCGTAGTACTTCATTTTTAATGAAAATGGAAGATGCCAACCATAAGTAGTTTTGATACGCCAAGTCTTTCCCCATAATGCCAGCCTGTTACATCTCAGAGGAGTCAATTTAAACAGACACATATTTCTAGGACTTGTTTGTAAGTTTATGATTAAATGCCCTTAGAGATGAAGCAAAAAAAAAAAACAAACCCAAAGCCTACAGACAAGAAAGACCAAATAATACGTCATTTTGACAATTAAGCTGTCAATGTAAGATTGTTAGCTTCAAATATTCTCATGAGTTTGACTTATTTGGTTTTCAGTACATATTTTGTATGAGATTTTTACTCAGAAATAAACATCTTTCCAAAGAAAAATTGTCATTCCTCTTTCCAGCTGGCACATGGCTTTTTTTCCTAACCAAGTCAAACCCAATAAGGGTGCTAGATATTAATGTTGCAGAGATTTATTTTCTTGTAGACATGTAGTAAGGAAGCAGCATAAAAGTAACTAAGTATTAGCCTAGAAGACTTCTAATTCTGTATCAGACTTGGTTGTCCATGCAAGTTAATATTTACTATTAATTTCAGTACAACTTTAAAAAAAAAATCTGAAAGCTTTTTCAGTAAAGGTTTTATCCAGTCATGGGAAGTAAAAGAAAAATATCAAGATACTTGCAAGATTTGTCACCATTAATTCAGAGAGTGTGACAAAAATAATGTTAAGAAACCAAGCTTCATAAAATATTTGAAATAGTATTTCAAAAATGTGGGGGTTACTTTCCCCACATTCTAGAGCCTGCATAAGGGTGTTTCTGTAACCCTTGCCTCACAGAAGCATAGAAACAATGGTTAAATCTCAAATATTTACATAAAGTTTTAAAATTCCAGAAGTAAAGTATATTCAGGTATTATTGACACATTAACAGGGTCATGGGACTTAAAATTCATTGGAAATAGAGAGGTACTAAAGAACTTTTAAACTTGGATTATTTCTTCAATACTGCCACAGGAGGACTACATATTTACCACACTATCCAAAGTATGATTATTCTACAACCTTTTCTATTTCTCCTATCAATCTGAGAACTTTCCTTGTGCGTAGGTTCACATTATGTGTGGTCAAAGTCATATCACAGACATACATAGAAAAAAATTTCAAGGGTTATAATTACATTCACATGTTGGCTAATTGGGCCCTCAGGGGCCTAGTTCCTAATTATAAGAGCATAAGCAGGAAAATACCAGTAAAAAAAGTACGTATAGAATGAGCCTGAGATTAAATGGGGTATGCTGGCTGTATAAAAGCCATAAAACTTGATAAGAAAGGAATGCAGTTGCTTGCCAAGTATCTCTAAACCATAAATGTTTTTTTGATGCCATTATCAGAAGGAGATGGGAGGAGGCTGTGTTGTTTTAGAGGAAGTCTGCAAACATCTATTGTAGCCTCAAGTGGAATTTCTTCATAATTGTAAGGAAATCAAGTAATGATTGAGTCAGACGAGAAAGAAGGGGTAAAAAAAGAGTAACTTCTTACAACAACTTTGAGATCCAAAGAAGGTGAAAATAACCTAGAGGAAAAGAGGAAGAGTTGTGTGGTCATATGTATGTCAATGAGACCTAATAACCAGGAAAGAAATGGTTTAAAAGCTTTAGATATTCATTAGTTAAAATTGCATAAGCTTTAATGACACTGTTTATTAGTATAGCTAAGGGCAGCATTTTTATCTCCCGTAATTGAAAATCATAGTTTATTACCATGATTATACACTAGGTAAAATATACAGGCTTTACTTTTTGCTCCATGTCTCTCAAAGGGAAATGCATATAGGAGTAAATTATAGAACTTTTACAAGGTTGTAATTTATTTTATTTCACATCAAATGGTATCCTTTTGACATATCTATAAAAGTCTCACTGTTTATAGTAGATGTATATGTAATATTACATTACACATCGTAAGAGAGAAACTGGCAGGAACCCTGAAGCTGAATAAGAACAAGATTGTCTTTATCTCTTAAACCTGTCATTTTAATTTTCCACTCTAGACAGTGCTGTATAAGTAGCCTGACTTAAGTTCCTAGTGGCTGCTAGACCACATTCTTGTAGTATTTTGAATTTAGTACCTAATCAAATTGCTTTGCTTTCAGTATTCTCATCTTGATTTATACGAATGGGCATATGGTACCTTTCTAAGTATACCTAAAGGAATACAGTATTTTACAGCATTCTAAATGCAAATCCTGTTTTCTTATTTATGCTGTTGCCAGTGTAACCACACCATTTAAAAGAATTTAAAATGAAATGCAGAAAAATTAAAATGACAATTTTAGCATTCAAAAGTCTCTAACAACTAACTTGATGCTCCACAAGTTGTGATAGCATGAAAACACTGTGAATGAATCAGGGTCCCCATGCCAAGCCTGGTCTTTGTGAAATTGAAATTAAATGTCTACCAAAAAAAAAAAAAAAGTTTAAAATTGTCTGTCACTACCAGACTTGTAGCCATATGATACTGTAGTTCAAAACAATTGTAACACTACTTTGTAAAAAAAGATGGATCTCACTTTCAAATCTGAAATGTACATTTAAGTGTCTAGATTTGCTGCTCATTTTACCTTTGATCTCATCACACAGTATGGACCAAATTTTTTGATGACCACAGGCATCCGTGTGTTCAAGATACAGAGGGAATAAAAGGTATAATTGATGTAGGAGTTTAATAGTCCAGCTGGCTGAGCTAGCCATGGCAATGGGGGGTAGGTGGGGAGGCCAGGGGAAAAATGGTGATTGATACCTTAGCAAGAAAGCATTTCATTATTCACATTCCTGCCTTGGTACACTAGCAAGTTTCCATACAAGGACATGAATATTGACAGGATGTCTGTGGCGACACAGAAGCCTACATAAAAGCATCCTCTGACACAACTGTAAGATTGAAGCTGTCAGCTGGGGATTTTGGGACAAGGAACAGTCTTTCTCATTTAATCAGATCCATACTAAGGCAGACTATTCTGCAGGGGTAGTGATTTTGATAGTGTTAACAGTTCTGCTGTCTTTAGAACTCTGACCTAACCTGAGCTGACTGAAGAACTAAAATCTCAGAGTCATTATTTTAGGCCATTTTTAAACTTCGAAACAACACTGAATCATCATCCAGTTCTTCTGACTTTTTCACGATATCCATAACAGAGCCATTGTACAGTCACAAGGTTGTAAATAATAATTAAAAGCTAAAAGGACAAGACCACCACCTGATCATAAACTAGGGGAAATCAATGCTGGTGCAAAGTTCCCTGTCAAAAACATGGGGAGATAAAGATTGCCATGGTGCATAAAGGAGCAGTCAGGAATACTCAGGATTCAGTAGACCATTGTTAAGAAAAGTTCTAAATATAGATTAAGAAAATACATTAAAATAATCAGAACAGAATCAAATTTACATATGCATTATGAAACAATATATTCCTCTTCATTTTTAACCATAGTACCTTAAGCACAAAATTTTGAATTTGTTAGTTTAATACATGGATAACTACCCTGCCAGAAACATTTAAAAAAAAAGGCTGAAGAAATCTTTGGAAACCACTGAGGTAACATCAAGAAGGGAAACAGCTATTATACTCGTCAGTATTCACACTGAAGAAAGTTAAATAAACATACTGTGATAGAAAAAGGTATCTAGAGAGAAAATAATTTATAATACAGGAAAAAAGAAATGAGGAATTCTGTACAAACCAAGAATTTTGAGAGACAAATAGACAAAAAAAGTTCCACTCAAGTTTGGTAGTTACTTGATGAGACAGTTCAGAACTCCCTCTCCAAGATATGGAGTAATGAGGTAAGAACCCCTATACTAAGTAATTCACTACAATATAAAAAAAAAATCCTGCATCAAGACACAGGCCATTTTTAGCAAGTTATTTTGCAAATCAAGAAGAATTACCACTAGGTGACAGGATGTCAGTCATGGTTTCTGTTTGTTTTGTTCTACACAGGGCCCTGGAGATCAAAATTCACTTACTGAAGGCTAACTAGCTAGCAGAAGTGGTGAAGCTAGCAGAAAACAGACATTCAGAGACAAGAAGTGTCCTGTCCAATTTCCACAGCAAATCAATGGGGTCACTGAGGGAGATAGCCAAAGAAGAGTGTAATCTTTTCAGATCAGGTGTACAAGGGATAAGAGCTGTATTTTTCTGTTTTCTACCTGTGCAATTGACATAAGAATGTTTTCTCTCTCACATAGTTTCCTTCTTTTTGTTCACATTCTAAGATTTTTCACAACAGTTTCTTACTATACGGCAGTACAACTTCTAATATTTATGGTGTAAAAATTAGAAATGATGGATTTTGTGATAACCCGTTGTAATCAGCCAAATAGCTATCTTGTTTAAACAGTACCACTTACAACACTGAGAACAAAGCAACGCACTTGCATGGTCAAGCACTCTACCTCCAAAGCATCTTCTTTCCTCTGGCGGCCGGAAGAATCAATACAGGATTCAAAAGGAAATTATTCTAATAATGGTGTAGATAACTTTTACAGGGTTATATTAGTCAAATGATATTTTAATGGATTAGGTTCTTCGTACCTTTCCATACGGAAAGTAACAATAGATAACTAGTCATGAAAGAGTAAGATATCTTAATCAGTACTGCTATTTCTGCAGATGATGATGTTATTCTGAATGTTTTTTTTCACAGAGAAAAATAAAAAGCCAGGAATGTGGGGTCACTTGGTCAAGGCTGTTCAGGGTAGCTCTGGTTTGAGAGATGATTAAGATCACATAGATGCAGAGAAGAGTAGCCCACTACCAGAAGCAGACCAATACATCATTAATAGCCAAGATGACTACTTTTCAAAAGATCCTGCCTGGATTATCCAGATTTTCTTGAACTACCTCATGAAATATTTGGGCACCTTTCCTTAACAAGTATGCTGTTACCCATGAAGACAAGAAAAAACCCAGGATTTTGATGAAAGAAAACAAATAAACCATTTGCTTGAAATGTGCATATTTGAAAAATAAAGCAATATTCCATGATAGCAATCCACACTAAGCCCAAAGGGATAGAAGTTTTTGTTAATTAGCTAAACCAGGTATGAAGGTTTAACTATTACTAAAGAAAATTGGAAGCTGTCACTGCCTTGGGATGTTTTGCAATACAGACATTAGATACAAAACTTTCAGTTACATTTGTCTGACTCCTTTTGTCACCGCAAACCCACCCAAATTCAGTAAACAGGAGTCAGTCTGAACTGATCAGATAAAAATATTTTGTCTCTTCAGTAATATCAGTAATGTGCACACTGAAGTTCTCTGAATATTGATATTATGTACATAGTGCTCTGTTGGGTAAAGATATATATTCAACTTCATTTCCAGTCGTTTGGAGCAATAAAGCAAGGCAATTAAGAACTGGGTCTGCTGCACAGCTAGGTCAGTTATGATTTCCCCATTCACTCCTGCTTGCTAGGGTTTTTTTTGTTCACAATTTTCTAAAGACCTTGTTTCAGCTTCACTAATTGAAACGCAAAGTATGTATCTCCCTATCATCAATGCTCCTCAGGGATAGGAGCCTTGTGAAGGTATTACAGAATTTGTTCCACTACACAGTCTGCTATCCACCGTGGGCCTTGATGAGAGAACAAATTCACAATCTTAAATTAATACTTATGTATCAAGAAGCAGATTTATATCCTTTACTGTGAAATAATATATTTCTTCCCTTAAAAGACTTTTTCACTAGATGTGCTGATGTAACCTGAATGCAGTCTGTGTGTCACCACTATTATATACCTGAATATGCAGTTCTATGAAACAAAACCACATCAGCAAATACTCAGTAAATAACAGGCCTGAAGTATCACAAACCTGCATTATATTCATAAGCAATTTCAACTCTATTTGGTTGGTTCTTCAGAATATCTTGGTACAATACAATATATTGAACAGTTAAGCCATGGGAAGCTTTAGAACACAAAACTTTTTCCCTTCTGTCTCCAAATTGCAAAATATATACATAACTCTATTCTTCTGTTCTCAAAGTTCAGCTGTCTAAGACCAGCTCTATTAATTCAGGTTTAAAGCTGTTCTGATGTGGTCTACAGGGTAGTATAAGTTTACACAGTCTTTATAATTCAGACAAGACTTGTATTCAGGGCAAGGAGATTTAGAGCATTATTTACTAGTCTATTTGCCACAAAGGTATCTCATGCTAGGTATCAGTTGGTTGTCAGCTTCATGAAAACATGAATGATGAGAAGCCCATTGAAACATTGAGGCTTCAGAAAGACAGGCTTATTTTCAGTTAAACTGTTTTTCTAGAGGAACAGCCAAACAGGTACTCACAAAATCCATAAAATCTTAGCTTTCGTAATGGTGAAGTTTTTAAGAAAAGGGGGACAAAGAAAAATCTTTGAAGGAACTTCCAATGGATCTTACTGGACATCTTTTTTTTTTTTTTCCATAGATTATATTTAATCTGGTTTTATGCTACCCATCCTATGACCAAAAGTATTAAGTCAGACTTTAAGAATAGAAAAGTGTTTATTTATACCCAGAAAAGTTCAGAAGACTGACCTAGAGACCTGAGCCTTTTAAAAACAGTTCTATTCCTCACAAGGAAACATCAAAGCCTAATATGATCAACAAGAGAGGAGAACTTTCACCTCACGAGCCTCATGAGGAAAATAGAAGAATTAGTCATTTATAACTCATGATAGAGAAGAACGAAAATAACATGAGGACCTGTTTATGGTAGGCAGCAACTTACGTATTCTGTAGCTACAACTGCAGTGCAAGTCTTCATTTCCAGCAAAAAGCAGACTACAGGCAAAGAAACTCTAGAATTCCTTAACATTATCATAAGGTTGCAAACACTTGAGTAAAGAATACAAAGAAAACAAACAATAATACATATCTCCTAAAAGACAGGTATAAAGAATAGAGCAGCTGACCAAATCTCAACCCTTTCCTTCCTCTAAGTACCTTGAGTAAGATTTTCATACCCTCAATATTCACAGCTGACCTGAGCCCTTTTATTACTCCACCCTCAATTAGTCTCAACAGGATACAAGGCTCATCAATGCACAGTATTTTTGGTTTAAAAGGGGTTATGAGGTCATTCAGCATTTTGCTCTTTCAGCCTTAATGTTACTTTTTAAGTAGAAAGGAATATTTTAGTGTCTTTCTCTACTGAAGCTTCTCATTTGTGGGATTATTCTCCTCAGAGGCAACACATGATATGCAACCAACAATTGTAGCTTAAGTTAAAGTAGAATATTATGTAGTTTGAATTATACTCAGTATTTGGGGATTGTCACTTATAACTCAAGACTTTTAATCCTGTTTACTTCTGGATAAAAACTGAAATAGAAGGTTAAGTTTATAAAGGTGTTGTCCAGGATCTGTTAGACTTTTTCTGTGTACAAAACAATCTTCTATAGTGCCCACATGTTATTTAAGACTATTCTTGCTGTATGTTTCACCAAGTGGTAAGATATATATATATATTTTTAATATTAACGTTAAAATATTCATAATTGAAAACTCTTTTCCAGTCCATAAATTTTTTTAAAAGGTGCCTAAATTATATGTTGCTGGTGAGATATGTGTAAAATACCTGAGAATATCAGGTTGGGATGGATCAAATTATTAACCGACTGACCATGGAATAATAGAAATAATTAGAAGTACTTATTTTTTCATCATGTATTCAAGGTCTTTGGAGTATGCCACATAATTTTTCTTGCACAAGGGAAAAATCAGGTCACAGAGTATGTAGTGTCTCACACCTACTTCTTAAACCTCTAAATACTTGGTAGCACAGTGAACACTAATGATATGACTTTCTGCAGTATCTCACACACTTGTACTCTGAGCTGTACCCATTTAAGTACTGGAGTAGCATTTGCTACAAATGCTCTGTGTTCAGGTTTCTCCTTTCCTGGAGTCCTGGTATGAGAGCTGCCCTTAAGGAAGATGTACAGGGTGTCTGGAGTTAATGAAGGCTGGGGGTTGTGGGGGGGACATACACTGAGCATCTTGTTTTTAAATCACAGTACACAGAGGTGGTTTTGACTCTACCGCAGTGACAATTCAAATCTAATTTTAAAAGTAATAAAATTGGTCCCAAAAGTTTAGGGATTCAAGCTGCTCTAAATTCGGCTTTAAAACCTATTAGTACAGATGATCCTATCAGTTCATTAAAATGCAAAAGTCAGATACAGAGTGACACAAGTAACTCAGTTCCTCTTAGCAGAAATATTCAAAATGGGAAGGTAGCTAGATACGGAGAAAGTCTGTTCTGCCCCTGGGGGGCTTGGCACAGTGACCCTCCTGCCCAAAGAGATCTGATGTTATGAAGTCCTGATTCCTGCCCTTATCAGGAGCAGTGGGGAAGCAAACCAGTGTCTTCAGGGAGCGCGAGCTTTTGCTTGCTACCCCACAGTGTGCTCAGCGACTGCAGCAGCCGTGGCAGAGCTGGTATAATTAACATACTTCCCCTCTGAGGTGTGATGCTGGAGCAGCAGCAAAAAGGCAAGAAGTCTAGTACAATTAATGAACAAATCAGGCTGCAGAATTAGTCAGCTGGGCCCTTCACAGGCTTACATTATTGAATCTGTACGTGTGTATAAATTCGTGTTTTATACCTATCACATAATTTCAGTTCTTATAGTTTCATATCATATTTAACCCCCAAGGTTTTTTAAAATAAATTATTTTATTTAGCTTGCTTCTTATGCAGGTGTCATTACTTTTTAACTAGTAGGAAACCAACCATCTGACATTTCAATTTAAATCAGGCCTGCCATTCATTTTTAATAACATTTATGGATCTCTGAGGTAGAAGAAATCTATACACATTTTTAGAAAAACAAAATCAGCAGGAAATAGAAAATCCTTAGCAATGCTTTGAACTTCTTTCTTAAAAAAAAAAGCACTGACTTTTTTCTGTTTACTTAAATGCTCATGAACATTTCAGATTTAGGCGGGCTTCTAAGACAGAAACATCTTTCTAAAACCCTAAGGCTTTCAAAATGATTTGCGACTTGTGATCCTGGCATTTCTCCGCTTCACTGTATCTGTCTGTCCATCTTTCAGCTCAACTGTAGAAATGAATTGCGTAGGTTATATAAAAATAATTCAGTTCCTTACCCTTTCTGAGGTGACTCAGAAACAGGTTAATTGGAATCCATTATTTACAGGTGATAAGTTGAAATAAGTGGGTTCAAGGTTTTGAAGTCTTATGCATTTCCTTTCTTGCTTAGTTTTTACCCAGATGCCTTAAAGAGATTTCAAAGTATTACAGGATCTAGCCAGGTACAACTTAATCAGATTTTCTGTTACCTTCCAAGGAGAATAATAACCTTGTTCTCTTGCGGTATAATAAATAATTTTATTTTATTAATTTAAAAATATTTTCAATTATTTTTAATTTATTCTCAAAACATTCTTATTCTTATCATTATTTTGCTTCCCAAAAGTCAGTTGTTCTCCAGTTCTTCTTGGTAAGACTCTACTGCAGTTGACAGTAGTGCTGTTCTCTCACTATCAAGTGATTTACTCCTTTTAGGAAACAGCATTCTTAAAATGGCTACTCTTGCTAATATTCACTACTGATAAGAATATTAACACCTTCACAATACCTATTTGCCAAACCATCATCATCTATTAATTCAAGTAGTTCTTAAAAAACTTATTCAGTAGTGTAGAAAAGTGGGTTAATATCAATTAAGAGTGGATTATAGCACATGTATCAAACCCTACCTAATTCAGTATATAATCCTTTCTGTGTAAGCCTTGACCCTACTTGAACTAATGATGTGGTAATGGACTAGAAATGTTGGCTTTCAAGAAATTTCCACATGTCAGTGTTTTACTTGTGTGTAATTATCTCTTCTCTTTTATGTGGTCACTAAATACAGTGTCTTCTTAGGCAGAGCAAAGTTTCCTTATTCCCTCATGTTAAGAATGCAGAAATATATTTTTATTAAGCAGGGACAAAGTCAGTTCTTCAAATATGGTATGTGAGAAAAGCCTTTCATTCTTCATACCATCTTCACTTCTGCAATATTTTTATCTGCCTGATCCGAGTCTTTGGAGCTAAAACTATTCTCAAGATACGCTTTCCTCATCTGAAATCACTAATGGGACATTTAGGTACTAAAACCACTGTTACTGTAATACCATGGTAACGACCGCAGTCAAACTACAGCACAAATGGAAATCTTGGTAACACCGAAAATTATCAAATATACCTTCTGGAGTTTAGCTATAATGACTATTTCTGATATGCTTTCCGATAACTAAATGTTAAGATGCTGTGTGTAATCTTTTCAAAATTCAGCTGTGGACCTAAATTCAGGAAGAAATTGAAAGCTTAGGAGCTATTCACCCTTTTTGGATGGCCTCAGATGTTCTAGGAGCAGACACACAAGATTCAGCCAGTTTGCTCTAATCAAACAGCATGCTTTTCCTGGGTGTCTTGTTAGCAGATAACATATAAGAATTACTTGAATTGTATATCAAATGTGTACCGCATTTCCAATTATTTTCCTCTGAAAATCATAGAAATAAACTCTACAGCACTTCAGATCAAATTCGATGGATATAAGCATTTTTGGACACAATATCTCAATAACCTCACCTTAAATTTAATCAACGATCTGCAGATAAGCACTTTTGGGCTACCAGAAAACTATGAGAAATCTCAGAATTTTCTGTGACTTGTTATTTCCTTTGTGGTATCATGTAAATCCAGTAGATCTGCAGAAACACTAGGTAAACATATAAAGATTAACAAGCCTTTTGCAGAGATCTTACAGTTTCATTGGATGAGACATATATGGAGAGGTGAGAGAAAGAGGAAACATCTCTATCCTGCCCTTTTACATAGCAAACAGACACGCTGCTATAAAATGCTGACTTACTCTAGTAACTGCAATTTTTTGAACAGAAAGTAAGAAATAGATAAACAATATATAAACAATATTCTGCTATTACATACAAAAGAGAATCTGTTTTATCTTATACGTGATTTACAAAATTGTCTGCTTTTCTGAACAAAGCTTTTTTGTTTGTTTATTTGTTTTTATGAAACTTACAAAAGAGCCACACAATTTCCTAAAGAATGTATTTGTCCTGGGGATGTGAAAAGGAAGGAACAGATCTGACAAATGTCTGATATATAAGAGGTAAAACTGGGTCGTATCACCACACTCTTCTTACCTTCCCTAAAAATTTGTATACTTATTTTTTTAATACTGGGGAAATAATAAGAAAATGGTATTAAATACTATAAACAGGTTTGGGAGAGATATGTGTTCTTTCTGGTACTTTAGGGTGAAGTTTCACTAAGTAGTTTTAAGCTATTGGGTTTTTTTTTGTCTGTGGAAATGTATGGCAGAAAAGTGCACTGCAAAGCATGTACTGGAATAAGGGTTATAAACACCTAGCCTGTGGGCCACATTTGCCAGATAACTTTTGCAGCATTGAGTTACTTTCTGCTTCAGCACGATCTCTACGTCAAAAACCTATCATTCTCCTTTAGTCTTTAAAATTTCAAAAGAGGAACAGCTACAGTGGGCAATAGATCTAATAGATCTAGACTAAAAGATGTATTCAAGCAAAGCATTTACAGCTCTAGTGTTCTGCATTTGCCAGCTTCACACTGATAATGGAAATTTAGCAAAGCCCACCAAAGGAATTTCTCAATGGCTGCAGTGGTAATGTCTTTAGCTATGACTCTCTGATCTTGCTGTTCAGTTGTAACCATTGTGGTTAAACAGAACAAATCAAGTAGATATATAAGACCATCTAACAGTAAGAGAAGCACATCGTACTTATAGAGGAAGAAATGTGTGCATCTGATACTACATGCAATATTAACTGAAAAGTCTACACAAGGAGACTTGACTTTCAGAGCAAAATTACATTATTTCTCATGTTCAAATAATTAAGAAGTGGAGAAAACAGTCATAAATGTACTTTACAACAATTCTTCAAACAAACTAATTTCTATTTTCTGTGAAAAAAGTCTTGCACTACAATCATATTAAACAACATAATTATTTTTCAAAGTTGGCTGCCCATTTGTGCAAGCATATGTCTATATGTCTATATGTCTATATGTCTATAAGTGCTAACTTGCAGAGGGTTGGTTGGATGGTAGCAGAAATGCTATTTTAAAGTTTGGCTACACAATTTTGAAAAATACTAGTTTTAATTCTTGCCCGCTGTGGCTGAAAAACATTTGTGAAACAGATTGAGAAGCTAAGTGAGATTTATCTACCTAAATCTGTTAATGATGTTTCCGTTAGGTGGACTATGTGGTTCAACCAAAACGCTGGGCTTGTGCTCTCGTTACAAAGCTGTCTCGCTCTGTCTTGTCCCTCACCACAGATGTGCAGAGGATGCTCTCACCGAGAGGCAGAAAAATAGTCAGAAGACAAGTATGATCTGACTAGCTATCAGTATATTGAATAACGTGGGAAACAATACAGGTTGGCTCAGTAGTTTGCTGTTCTGCAGTCCAGAAAAAGGAAATAATTCTTTTATAACCTTCTCAGTTGTATGAGTTATTAGTTTTGGATTTTTGTGCATATTCAGCTTGTCCATGGCCTGGATTTGCCCTTCTTGCTAACAATCAACAACAGTTCATGAGCCACAGGGCCCAGTGTTTGCATATGGAGGAATAGAGTGCATTATAATATGCATATCTGGAATCAACAATAAATTAGCAATAAATATCTGGAAACCCGGCTCTCAGACCATACTGAAATGCGTGAGAGTGTGGTAAAAATTAGGTACAGAAAATTAAGTGAAACTGAAAGGGAGTTACTGTGTCAGCATTACAGCAGATTTCTAATATCCTTCAAAATCTGATTAATTTATTTTTAAAGTCATACTCTGTCTGTACTAAATTTACTACAAGATTTACTAGACACACCCGTTACCTCAGTGAAATACAAATCTCAGTACCTTAAAGTCTTGCAGTGCAACTTGGGATTGTGTTTCAAAGAAAATATAGGAAAAGAAACAGAAAGCAGATCTAAAACTGTAAAACAAAACAAAACAGACCATTTTTTCAGATATTTTGAAGTTTTTCAGGGATTTGTGCTGACGAATAACAGCCAGGTTTCAGTGTCTGGCAAGAGCCATGCTGGGCTCTCAGGCCAGTGGAAAAATTCAAAGAAACTTGGAGCTACAAAATATTGTATAGTCTCTCTTAACCAGACATGCAGAAAGAAGTCTAACATCTGAGCTGAACCAAAGCATTCAGGGAAACTGTCCATTCTTCTCATCACTGAGACTGTATTAAATTGAGAGGCAGAATCACTGTGTTGTCAGTAGAAACATATCTATGTATGTAAGAGCTCTGTGCTTGCTAATAAAACTGACAGTATATCGCAGTGAACTTCGTGTGATACCAGCATATCTGTCCATTGCATACCACAGTGTCACTTCCTGGCTCACCAATCACCTGCATGAAGATGTGGCTCAATTACAAGCCCTTATAAATAAATGACAAGTCAATCTGACGACTCACTAACTGATAGAGATTAAAAATATGTTGAGCTTTATGAATTTTTAATCTGAAATATGAAGTACAACATGGTACAATGATAAATATTGATAAAACATCTAAACTGCATTCAACATGATCTAATTTATATCTAAAATATATTTTAAATAAATCTGAATTGAATTAGTTATACTTACAGTATATGAAAAGAAACTGGAATTAAGCTAGTAGATCCAACTGCAACTGAGCTTTGTAGCTCCTGGCCATGGGGAATGTCTTCTGGGTTTCTGAGGTGGATAGAAAGCCCCTAGCCCCTTAGGTGGATAGAAAGCCCCTAGCAAACACGTTGCGAGAACTCACTTGCACTCGCTTGTAACTCCCTGTTACGAGACTTCCAGCCTCATTTGTCCAGTGTTACCCACACACTTCACCAGCAACCAGTGTGCAAACAGGTTTCCATCACCCCTGATAGCAGCTTTGCCCTGTATTTCCAACAGCAGTACTTGAGGAATGAAACTAAATCCTTTGAAAATTATGTTTTGGGAATTAAAGAGTTAACACGGCTCCAGCTGATTCCAACTAAGCACACAGTGTTTTTTTGACTCTGTGATTGTTATACATGTACTATATGTACTTAACTGTGTTCCTTGGAATTTGATAGTTTCTTTGTATGGGAAGAATTAATTCACTTTGGCTCTAAGCTATCAAGGACTGAATATCACAAGAGAAAATACTTGAAATCTTCTAATCCCTAAGAGGAGATACAGTAGAAAGTATTGGATCAAATTCATTTCTAAAGGGTCAATACCACTTACAACAATGACAAGTGTTACAGTCTAATGAATGTTTGAAGCCCCTTATGTAATTAATGGTTTCAAGTGCTGCCTTTTGTGTTTTTCTTGCTAGTTTTTATTAACTTTGCTAAAAAAAATATTTCCCTGTTTGGCATTTAAATGATATTTTTAATCAACATTTTCCTAACTACAATTTCTATTTGAATGAATCTTTCTTCACAGCAGCATCCCATCTGTATTTTATAAACAGAAATCTGACCGTCCATTGCAAATGGAAAAGTGCATTGAAGAACCTTTCTAAATCTAGGCTAAAAAAAAAAAAAAATATAAAAAGAAAGAAATAGAAAATAAGGCTGGAAGGGACCTTGAGAGGTCACCTCATCCATTCCCTCTGCCCCAAGGCAGAATCAGCTATACCTAAACTGTTCCTGACAGATGTTTGTCTAACCTGTTTTTTAAAACCTTCTGTGACAGAGATCCCACTTCCTCCCCGAGCAATCTATCCTTATGCTTAACCTTCCTTTTAGTTGAAAGCATTTTTTTTGTTCTCTTTGTTTTTTTTTTTTTTTTTTTTTTTTTTTTAATCCATATTAGCTAATTTAAATCTTCATTGCTATAATTGAAGCTCATTATTTTCTGTTCTGTCCACCACACTTATGGGGAAGTGATTATTCCCTCGCTCTTCGCAGCAGAGTTTTGCATACTTGAAAAGTGTTAAACAAGAGGAGGAGTTAGCAATTCTAAAAATAACCTCCAGCACAGTAAGTGACCAGTAGGGGAAAAATGGATACGAATGTGGAATGCTTTGGAAGGGAGCCCAAACAGGCGAGCGAGCCATAATGATCTGGTAATTTGACTAGACAGAAGGGAACTTGAATAAAAATCGCACATATGTGGCTCTACATTGGATACCCACAAAAGATATGCATGATTTCTGGCACAATGCATCACAAGCTATTTAGTTTAGCAGTAATTAGTTGTAAACACTGGTGCAAAACTTTTAAGGAGGAGATTTGATCTAGAGTTTCTTTTGGAAAGTTGTTTCAGTGTTTAGAAGAATGTGAAGAAAAATGCTCCTCAATTTCTAAGAATTATAGAAAATAAAACCAAGTAAAGCTAAAAATGTATGAGCTTGAGGCAAAAGGTGGAAATTAAAGTGTCTCTAAATTCTAAAGTAAGGTAGGTCAGTGAGCTGAAATTCAGTCAAATAATACCTTCAGAGAAACAGTATTAAAAATAAGATAGTGTTCTGCAAAAGTTGATTTGATTGAATCCTAAGGACAAGAATAAATAGAAAAAATATTCAGGAAAATACCCACAAACCAATAACTTCTCCAATAACAGGAGAACAAATATGTAATAAAAACCCCAAAAAGTACAATATATACAAAAGAATTTTAGACTTTCAAAGTTTTACCCCAAACACCAGATTCAAGGTGACATTTACCACACTGCAAAGAGCTAGAAGCTGGGCTCCACTGATCTTCAAGAAACTCCAGATTTTGAGCAAAACCACAGTATGTAAAGCTTGACAGATACTTTCAGAGAATGGGAATATAAAGATAACCATCTGTATGGAAAACAAGCTATGTTGTTTTGTGCTAGTGCAGATAAGTTATCGGGAAACTGTACAAATGAAAATCATCATGTCTTTAAAGCTGATTCACTTAAATATTTTGATTCTATTTTGGAGACATCAGCTTTTAACGCTGAAGGTCCCAAGGCAAGGTTGTTTTATCACCTTAAAAAGTCAATTCTTACACTAATGTTGCATATTACAGTAATCATTCTGATTAGGGGAAAACAAAAAGAAGAACCACGAAATCTTTGTAACAACACTTCCTTAATCATTTTCTTTACTGATAATTTTTCTTCTATTTATTCTTAGCAATTAGAAACACTTTCTGTCTTCTTGCAAGGTGAATAAAATTTAAATACTCATTTAAATAATCTCCGTGCTTATCATCTTCAATAATAAAAATCTAAAATACTCTTAATGTGTTAAATTATTAAACATAAATAACAAGGCTAGAGCTTTCAACTTGTAGAAGTCTCCAGTGTAAGTCATGACACTGTCATCTGTTCATTCAGTTTTACAAACAGAATCTAAAGCTGTTCTGACTACATATACACACATGCAAAGTATAGGAGAAAAAAAGACCTTGAGCAGTCACCAAGTGTTTATTTTCTTTTCTCTTCTTGGGTGTAAATTTCATTCAATAACATTAAATTCCTATCAGCAACCTTCCCTTGCCATAACCAAGTGGTGTTTGATGTTTTTAATCTTCAGTGTATTCTCTTTTTTCTCCACTAGTTCCATATGAGAGGATTTAGAAGAACAACTTGGATGGATCCAGCCTGCAGTATCCTGTGGTTCCTGTGTGCAGGATCCAGCTGAGTCTTCTGGAAAGGAAAAGAGGGCCTCGCCGCCTCCCTGTGCATCTCTACAGAAGGCTATGCAGAGACCTTGATTATTTTGCCTTCCTGTAGATACGATGAATTTTCATTGAAAATGTGTCACTTTTCTGGTGCACATGGGGAAGAGTGTGCTTCAGTGTGTCATGTTATCATCTTCCCTGTAATACAGCTGGCCAGATACCGGGAAAATATATGTATAATGTATTTTGGTTTGCAGTAAAGAGAGCTTTCAGACAGGGTCCTGGGTACTTTTAAGTCAACTGATTTAACCAATAATAAAGGCTAAAGACCAAATACAGCATCAGTCACTATGAGAAGTGAATATAACAAATAAAATATTAATTTGACTAATTCTACTGTGTATTTTCCTCTCCAATCTGTATGGTAATAGGATTTACGAATACATATCAAGGCAAGAATAAACATCAAAAGTATTGATTTATCCGATGCCATTGAGTACAAAAGCACTACAGAGTATCATGAGTATAAAATACAGACAGAGATAAAAGAGCTATTCGAATAAGCAAACTGATAGCAAAGGACAAACACAAAAACACTGCTTTTCAGTCATGCCTTAATGGGATGATTGCATTCACTAGCTTTTCTAAATACCGATTTTCACTTACTGTAAGCTTTGGGGATATTCATCAAAAAGTGCTTCCAGTAATTAGAACGTTGTGAAGAATTAAAATATTGGCAGTACTGAGCAGCAATGAAAACAAAATTCTAAGGTTTATTCATGAGTGTTCACAAGCTGGAATATGAACTTGAGCAAGCAGTCAGCTCCTCGGTAATGTCTCAATGTATGTTACTTCAACAAATCATTGCCTTTGAAAATGTAAAGGTATTTCTCTTAAGTAAGTGATCAAAAAGATTCCTGCTAAATTTATGATTTGAGTATATTTTTTCATTCGAACATTCTATTTTCAAGATGTTTTCCTGGTAAAATTTGTGGATCCATATACACAAATACAGAGAGAAGAAAAAGAAATGTGAGAGGATTTTTGCTCTTTGCAAGTTTTACAGTATGAGTTGAAGTCTACTGCCTGTATATAGCATGAAAATTCATTTAGTTGTACACAATCATATATTATTTGTGAACAGCAGAGTAAACCCAACAGTCCTCACCTGTTGCTGTATGACATGGGATCTTTGAAAAGTGGGATTGACCTCTTTTTTGTTTTTTCTTCTTTTTTTAACTTCTGACTGCTGAGTTTTTGGGATAAGAGCTATTGATTTGTTCTGACAGGAAGGTAAACCCTTGCAAGCAGCATGCATAAATGGACCTTCTGAATGCTAGATGTGCTAGGTAAAACATTCTTCTGGTAGAGAACATTTATTTATCTTTTGATAATTTGGTGATTTGGCTTTTTCTAATTATACCTGTGGTTTCACCTGCAATTGATAGAAAGGACTGAACTAAACATGAAACCACAACAACATTGGGGAAAACACCACAAAACAAAACCCACTATATTCTTAAAATTCAGAGACTTTACCAACACTAAGAAACAGAATAATTGTATATGGTGACTTGTGACTATACACAAGTGAAATTCAAATAAATTCTCATCATCTACCCACGGTCCCTTCTTTTTCTAGATCATCTGTGTAAAGGTGATTGGAGAAGGGAAAAAAAAAATGTTTGCCTTGTTACCTGGGTCAAGCTATTACAAATTTGATTGTGTGAGTTTTAAGATCAATAACTGTTTTCCATCTCCTTTTACATCGATTCCCTTCTCTGATTTGCCTTGACCTGAATTGTTTTGTTTGCTTTTCTGAGAGCATCCACAAGGTCACGCTCCAAGGTGCTTCATTCTGCAGAACCCAGCACAGAGCAACATGTACCACTCACGGCCCACAGCAACGTTCAACAAGTTCTGACAAGAATGAACTTACTAACAGCAGAATATGGGAAAACTGGTATGTTGCAGCATTTTCTAGCCATAGTAAGTGAGCTACCATATAAATAGTTCCCAGGTTTTGTGTGCAATAATAATATAATAAAAATCAAACCTTTCTGTTCTCAGTGTCATTCTCAAAATGTAGCTAAACTCCCCAGTAAACTCAGAGCACAGAAGTGCTTGAGGTAGAAATGAGGTGAGGTGAGCAGGTGAAAGGGGAGAGCTGCTGTGTGTTCAACCTTGCCCTTGCATGGCACAGGGGTCTTTGGGAGAAGTATTTCTGGTTAGAGGGGGTATTAAATAGTCCCTCACAAGCTGGTATTTTGTCCTTTTTAGCCCTTCCTGGCAAGTCACCAGTGCTCTTGTTTAGACTTGGGTCCAGTGAGTTATTGGCTGTTCCGAATTTTAAGTGAGAGCCAGGTCAGACAGGCAAATGGCCTCCATCATCTTTGCTGTCCTATCTTGGGGCTCTATGTGGGAATATCTGGGATGTCTTCAGGCAGAACAGAAACCACTGATGCCTCAAGGGCTTGTAGGGAAGGGTAGAAATGACTCTGGAAGGTGGGATGGATGGCAGGTCCCCAGCAGAGATCATAAGAAAGGGCCAGGCTGAGATTTGTGAGATGTTCTGGTGTCCCTTTGCATCAGATGCTTTCTGGCACTCCTTATTTTTCTTGCATGTGAGGTGTTTGGGATACGATGTCCAAGATGTTCAGGAGTCCCTGGGTGCAAGGAGGCCTTGAAAAGGCTGCAGAGCTGCCCACATACAGCTTCAGACTGCAGCTTCCAGATGCTAGCAAACTGTGGTGCACAGCCAGGAATAAGATCACAGAAATCTTTAAAGAGAAGCTTTTAGATGCCTCCAAGCCTGCACATTGATAAAGTGGCCTTATTATTTGGTAGCATATCTCCCTTAAAGGGCAAACACGTGGTCTTTAACCTTTGCTGTATTATTTCTTATGGCACCTCTGCCTTTGCAGATGAGCAGAGAAAAAATATGCTGCATGTTGCTAAATCAATGACCGGAGAAGAAAGAAGGGGAGAGCAGCTGGTGATGGCAGCTACCAGAAGCAGCAAGCTGCTAAGGCTCTCCCCGTCTCATTCACAAACATTCTAGATCAGGATTTCAGCAGCTTTGCTGAGCAGTTTGTGCTTCATGCCAGCTAGATGACATGGATTATCTGTTCTTCACAAGATTAATGGGCTTTAAACTTCAGGTAAAACGTGTTCTAACAGGGTGCTTATACCAAAAAGTATGCTGTAACTTTTATTTTGAGCGGTATTAATCCTATAGGTTATGTGTTCACTCCACCCCTGTCATGAAGATAACCTGCCTCTCTTGTGGCACTTGGATTAGATCTTCCTGGTGTTTAAAAAAAGATAACAGAGGTCTCTTTAGGATCCTCTGGAAAGCTCAACAATATTATCAATAGTCTCTTTTTTCACTTCAGTGCTCTTAGAAGCTTATGGTTTGTGGTCAGCTGAGGCAAACTGGCAAACCCTAACCAGTTCTCAGTTGGCATCATTTCTACCTTGGCAACATTTGTTAAAACAAAAGGCTCAAACAAAGAAACTCCTATATTTACTTAAATTGCTTTCACTTCTTCTTACTGTGATTGAAAATGACTGACAGTCTGGAGGGACAAGCTGCCCTGACTTAAACATTCCTGTTTAATACAATGCTGCTAGAAATGTTATGAATCTGTTCTCATAAATTGCACTTACTAATTTATGTGCTGATGTGTTTTGGAGCTTGGAAGTCATGACTGCTTCAGCACTATTGTGTGATGGACAGGAAATAAATGCTTTGCTTTATGCTGATGGATTCTGAGAGTTGGAGCCGGACAGATTTAAATCAATTTGCGATAAAGACATTGTATACCAACACATGATCTCGAGTACACGTAAATATAGAAGAGAAACAATTAAGGACCAGCTGGGGACACAGACACAAAGAATTCTAAAGTAGAAGGCTTTTAAGCCATTGAAACTGGAGTATTAGTGGGTTAGGGATGAATATGAATCCTTGTGGGTTATATACAAACTCTTGGGAACTATTTCTATTCCAAATAGTTCACATCCTTTATAAAAATATGTAAACTAATACTCTAAACTTCACACATGTGTGTACTGATGAGGGCACAAGGGAGCCTTCCTTCTTCAGGTAGAAGCTAGAGACAACCTGGGAAGGCTCTGAGCCGGCACTTTCACACTGAACTTCAAAACAAAGCAGAAATGGGATTCAGAAAGGGACCAGCATCAAATCTAGTCTCTGTGCTAATCCGTAAACCAGCTAAGCAAACAGTAAGAGAGAACAACTGCACCCAAGGGAACATGCATTCCTTGTGCCTAGATGTTTCAGTGATTTTTTTTTTTTTTTTTTTTACTGTGAGGTTTCGGAAAGTTACTAACTTTATCATAGAAAATAAGTTTATAACATTAAAAAGAGAAAAAAATAATATATTGAATACTACTGGCCATTTTAAGGAACTTGTAAGTTCCTGGTTTGAAGTCCTACATATTGTCTGCCCTGCAGAACCAGGATCACATGGAGTAGAAATCTGTGTAACAGACACTTGGGTTTGTTGGGAAATGTGTCCTGTGGTGCCTCCAGTTAATATTCCAATATGCAACAGATTTTCCTCTCCTGTATCATCTGTGCTTGTTCCTTCAGGGGGCTAAAAAACTAGTTAAGAACAATCTAATTCTACTGATAAAGGTACTCAACCTGCCTATGGAAGCCAGCGTGTTCTTTGGGTGCAATGGTAAGAAGATATGAGTTTCTAGGGCCTCAGATGTGGCTGACCACATCAGATTTTTAGGGATATTGGTTGCAAGACAAACAACATCAGGCCTGCAGCACAATCTTTGCTTTTCACAGTCATTTCCCTATTACACAGGGGTTATTTGTGCACTCTTGTGGCATACCTGAAGCACACCTGAATACCCAAGGTGAATATACTGTCCTAGAGAAAAGGCAGATTTTTTTTTTTTTTGTGATTTCTGGAGATGATGCTGATTCCTGCAGGAAGCCCATGGACACGAAGTTAACATCAGTGTTGGGGTATAACTATGTCCTCTCTATGGCTGCTGTGCAAGAGGAAGGGAGAATTAACATAATCCCACTCCTAATGAGCTAATCCTTGGATCACAAAAAAAGGCAAATTATGTGACTACCTATCCTGGGAGTGCAACTGCAACTTGGGAAACAAGTTACAGTGTGCAAAAAAAAAAGAAAAAAAAAGAAAATACACCATAAAGAAAAATCTAAAACGTACCCTGGCATCTTTCTGTAATCATTCACAGACTGAAGTCTCTGCACTGCAAGGGCAGCTCCTGCAGAAGGCTCAAGGGAACATGGTGTCATCTGTGAGGGTCCACCAGTGCAAGTGGCCAAGGTCTGTGAAAACACTAGGAAACTGTCTCTTGGCTGCTGATGCTGTGACACTACTTCTGTCCACAGTGGTTGCCTCAGCTGTAACCTGAGGTTATGCTCTGTAGGGAACCTGTGGGGAGCTGCAAGGGCTTTTTAGTAAAGGAAAGTTATGACGGAAGAGTAAAAAGTCTATGCAGAAGTCAGGGGCGGGGAAGAGACTTGAGTGCAATGATTGGCATGTGCCCATCCTCTCCCAAAGACCAAGATACTTGGAGCAACTCCTTTTGTGCAAATGGAGAAACTGCTCTTGGTCCCCTGGTCAGACAAAACCAAAAAAATATATCAAATAAAAATCAAAAATATAGGCAGGATCCCTGTAGAATTGGCATCCAGTCCAAATCAAGGCCAACATTCTCTAGTGCCCATTTAGCCCTCCTTTTTCCCTGCTGTACTCACTCCAGGTTTCTTATTTTAATTTTAAGCTGTGAAATCTAGCTGTCCTTTTGTCATGTTGCCTAGTCATTACTGTGGGTGAAGCTTTATTACTGAGTGTAGACCGTTTCATATTCCAAGACTTCTACTTTTTCTACATAGAAACAGAAAATCTTCTTCCAACAACTTACACAAACTCGGCTGCTGTATAACCAGCAACTAAATAAGGCCCAATTACTCTGGGCCAGAATCTGATCTCCGATAGTCCTCTACAAACCTGGAGCAGGTTTGTGGATCACACTGAATTATTCTGTGTTTAAACAAAACACAGAATCCGACTCTTTATGCTCCACCAAACAGATGCAATTACACTACATCTTTTCTACCTACTTACATATATTTACATTTAAGGTTATCAGTGGAAAATATCATCAGTGGATCTGGCTGATTCCTAAAAGCATGCAGTAATATGAAATATTTATTTTATAGAGTGAGATACTTAATTGTACTCAGACACCTCTGGAATCCACTCTCATTCATTTCTGTATGAAAAGCAAACAGACAAAAGTCTGGCTGACAGCTTGCCAACACACTAATTAACTATCAGCTGCAGCATTCTCAGTCAGACTTTGCTTACAACCTATACACCCTGCCAGGAAGCACAGCAACAAAATACAACTTTAAAATACAGAACTAGACAGAATATAGAGGATGGCTTCACAGGAAATGAAAATGTTCTGCATGTGGACATGGGTTACATCTTTTAGTTATTTATTTAGGGAAGACCCATGTGTAATTCACTCATGGCTTGGTAACTCAAATTTTATTATTACTCCTTTTTAATTCAGGAAATTCAAACACCTGTTCATTATCCATATACCTAAGTCTCCTCTTTATTGTTTTGCTATTGCATATCTCTTCAAATGTGTACTTTGTGCAGCAGAATACAGTACAGGTAGAAACCTTCAGTTACTAGTTTTTTTAGAGATGAAACGTCATGGTTGAGAAACTCTTACAGACCCCTCCACTTTCTAGTACTTGCTCAAGTGACATTGATGCTATTTTGTTCTTTTATGTTTTTCAGGCTATTCAAACTTTCCTCTAGTGTAAGACACAAAAGGTGTGTTCGTGTGAAAAAGAAGATTCTAAATGTGAATTACAAATTTAATTCATATTTGGCCTCCTTTGTCTTTAACCAAAATTAGCCCCCTCCCACCCCCACATCTGCTCTGCTTCTGGTCTCTTCCCCCCTCCCATCTGCTCCTGCTCTCTCTTCCCTCCTCCCCCATCTGCTTGAACATCACTAACCCTCCAGGGATCCCTTTTCCTCTGTTTGACTCCCTGCCTATCTCCCAGCTGGGCTTTCTTCTGCTGTCTGAAAACAAAATGATAAAAACAAATGTTTACGATGGTGAAAGCAACACACATAGTATTGTTACAGAACTTCTGCAAATTCCTTTTCTTGTGCTTTTTAGAGAAAACAGAAGACATTTCCTTGACTTCTCAAGCACGAGAATATCATACAACATCTGAGTCTTCTCAGAAGGCTCTGCCTTTTAATGGGTTCAGATGAGGCATTGATTAGACAAGTGCCCCAAATGTTTCACTCAGAGTGGGATGCTTTATTCTTTTGTCTCATTATCATGTCCATCGTTAGCAGTGCCAAATATCAAAAGCAGCTCCTCAGTACTGGGTCAGACACTGTTTTCTCCATCACTTGTGGGAACTGAAAACACGGCTGAACTGGCTTTGATGGCTTCAGGTTCAGGCAATGATGAAACTGCACTTGACATCAAGTTGCAAAGGTCTTTGAAACACTGTGTTTTCCACACTATCCATTTTACATGGGTCCTTTGACTGCTTCACAGTTACACTGACATGAGAGAAGCACAACAGAGCAGAGGGTACTTCCCTGAATATCAGAGAACTAATTTTCAGTTATTTCATTGTTATAAAGTCTTTAAACACAGTGTAATTACTGTGGACCACACCTCAAGTGTTTGGCACTTGCTGAGGCAAAATTGGCAAAGTATTGTGTTATTTTTCAAGTATTCTTCCATGGAGCATATTTCATAAACAAAATCTTCTGAAATGCTTTCTGGATTCATACTGCTTAGAGCAATATTTTACTTTGACCAGTCTTCCCAAGGATGCATGAATATACTGTACGCCTTAGGAATCCTTGTGTACGAATTACAGTATGGTATTGCAGAAATCAGCCTTGGACTGCCTTGCCTGGAGACCTGTCAGTTTTATTTAACGGGAAAAAAAAACTTGTTCGGGGAGCCTATCTCCACAGCTACTGCCTTACCTCCCAGTGGAAATAGTTTTCAAAAGCATGCAGAATTGAACAAATTGCCACTGAACATCCACGAAGCAAAAACTAAAGGACAGAGGAAGTTGACCATCCTACTGTGGCACATCTTAGGGCAACTTAGTAGTTTGAATATCCAAAATGTTTTTAAATCTCACTACATTCCCTTTCTGTGCCACTTCATAGGTGGTCTGATTGGATGGCAGATGAATTACATGTGATAAAGCTTGCGGTCATCAAATACCTTTGTGGCTAGTTTGGTTTTAGAGCTAAACATGAAAGAAGAAGAAAAGTGTGTTTATTGCACACAGTTTCCTGTGTTTCACTGTCAAAATTTACGCGAGAAAAGGTCATGATGTATCTTGGTGGACAAACCAAATGAGAAACACTTTTCTGGGGAAAATTTAGCTCTTCTAGGTCCATGATGACTTAGTTGTTAAAAGCAACTGTACAACTTCAGAGAACATATGCTAAATATATAGCAGGAAGAAAATATTTTTAGTAAAAATATGTATTAATTTTTAGTTGTACAAAATTGAAATATTTTTTTCCTAAATTTAAAGAAAAAATATATTTCCTTAGAAACCATTCTGTGAGTAATTATTCTTCAGCTTTTTATTTCTCTAGCAACGACAGGGAATATACAGTCCCTGCAGGCTTAAGAAGGTTTATGTATTTTTCTTGTATTAGAGAACAGGATTACAGAGAAGGCAGCACCAACAATGTTTTCAACTTTCACCACAAATTCAACTACCTGTTTTGTCATGTGGATTTACAATCCCTTCATGAATAACTGAAGGGACTTAGTATCCATAAAGTGATTGGGAAAGAGGGAAAAGAAACCCCATACTGTGTTGCACATTAAATATTAAAATCACTTCTATGATATCTTGTATCTTAAGAGTTTTACCACAATTTAAAATATTTAATGAATGTTTATAATGTATATGAGAAGTCACTGTTTATTTTCTTCATTTTATATGTAACAGTAAAATGATATGCTGATTGAGTCCTGCAGGAAGTGTTCCATAGCTCTTTTAATCAGATTGGGCATGAATGGATAAGTGATAGCCCAGAAAATCTGCAACTGAACAAGAAATGGGTCCCAGGTTACACAATTATTAGTCCTATATTTTTAAGTAAGACTAGTCTCTTAACACAGGTCTCCACCTGAAACTGCAACGGGATTTATCCTGAAGTTAAATAATACAGCTAAGGTGAAATATCATAAGGTGAATTTTCAGAATAGAATTCAATCTGACCTCCAAAGAAATTTAAACCCTAATTTTAGAAATTAATCTGCTTTTTTGGTTAGATAATGAGTCCAATAATGCTGCACCAGGTAAAATATACACAATTTTTAAGAAGGTATAAAAAAGAAAAAGGAGGAAAAAGAAAAGGATACTGTGTAAGGCCCTAATGAAGGCAATGTTCTGTATGGATTTTTTTGACTATTTAATTATCATGTGTTTTGTTTGAATGAACAGAACCACAGTACTTTCAATGATAAAAAGACTAAAGAAAATAATCTAAATACAATCCAGTGTGACTGTAAAGTTTTCTCTGCAAGGCTTCTACTCTGGATGGTTCATAGTTTTTATTTCTACGTCATTTCGAACATGCTGTTAGGATTCTAAAGCCTTAGTAAGGACTACAAAAACCTTATCTTCTGGGTTTCTATATTGAATAGAGCTCAGTATTTTAAACAGCTGAATGCTAGCATCCATTTTCTTATCACTAGGTAAAGGTAATAGCATACTCATTTGAAAATGTTCTCTGCTTTCATGTGTATAAGTATGTATATTGGTGCCGCCTGATTTGCTGGTATTTTAATTTCATACTTTTCTAGCAAAACCATTTCTATATAATTTAATAAGTAGAAGTGGGGGGTGGGGAGGAAGATGGAGGTTGCCTTTAACTGTAAGCAAATTTGGGCCTTACCTCTAGAATTTCAGCAATGAATGTTAAATGTCAATTCATAGCTCAATGTCTTTTCAAAGGATATCACTTTGACACGTACAGAAAAGACCCATCAATTTTAATAAAGTGTTGCCTCTCTTTAGAGTTAAACAACCCAAAAAATTTTCTGTAGGAGAAAGACATAATGATGCTCAATAATTACTATTTTAGAACAATATTTAAATGTTATAAAACTCAGTTTGGTACCTGTTGTTGTAAGAAAGCCAAGATGTTAAACCTGCATATATTTGTCTGTGCATCAGTTACATGGGTGAGTAGAACTCACACAACTTGATATAGCTTGAGTCTATTTATCAACAGCAACATAATCACTGAGGCAGAGAGCTGAGTATACGCTTAAAATCCAGCTGGGAACATAAGCAAGTCGTCTTGCTCTGCAGTGTTGAAGGTAGTTTGTAGGTATTCATGCAAGGTGAAGCATTGCTTTCGACACCTGTCTAAATACATCTAAATGTAAGAAAACTTATGGTAAATTTAACCACATTGAAGAAATGAGATGCTTGTCATCTATGGCAGATATTGCTGGATTTAGCAGTAAGGCTTTTTTTTCTTTGTTCTTTTTGAAGACTTGGTCCTACTATAGATGCTGTATAGTCAAATAAGAAACTGAACATTGCACACTACCCAACTAACTGTGTATCACAACAAAACCACTAGTCAAAGCTTCATACAAATGAAATTATTAAAAGGATATGTTTACTTTAAAGAGCTGGAATACTACCTGCTTTATAAATGAGAGGACCACTGTGGTCCCTGCTCCTCCACACAACACCTGCACAAAGGTATTTAAATACGGTTGGACTAGAAGATCATTGCAGGTCGCTTCCAACTGAAATACTCTATTCTAAATAAGTAAAAGAAAACCATAAATGTACTTTTTAAAGAAAGCAAATGGACACCTGCATGAAGTGAGGTGAGGCAGGAGAACACTGAATTAAAATCTTGCACCAGTGAATCTTACTCTTTCCTGTATCTTCAAGGATGATGTGCTCAACTAAGAGCATCATTGCCTGAAGACGACATGACATATTTTTTCTAAAGCTCCTTAATTTTACATACTAGATGATGGGTTCATTATCGCAGATATTTTCTTTAATTCTGCTTTTAATGACAGATGCTTCCCTATTTTCTTGATTTACTGAAGAATCAGAAAAAAAAATATAGAGAGTTTATGCAATGAACTGTAGTTTTGCTCTATGACTTAGATTTTTTTAAGTTCAATACATTTAGTGAACCTTTAATGTACACAGTTAAAAATAATAAGAGTACTTCTGAATAAATAAAATTCAAGGAATCTGTTCATTGACACTCCAGAACATGAAATGAGGTTTGAGTAAATTATTCAGTGTGAATTATTTGTTCAGCTCTCTTCATTAGACCTTTGGTTTGCTTGATTACTACTAAACAGACTTTCCCAACATATGATATTTTCAAGGACTGAATCAGGAGTACAAACATGACCTTATCTTACAACATCAAAGTTAGGAGGCCTTAAATTACAAACTCTTACCCTATATTTGCGAAGATCAGATACTACTCTTTTTTAGACCAAAAAAATAGTTTTGGTTCTTTTTTCTTTCTTAATATATCACAGATACAAATCAATGCCAGCAGTCAGCAATCACCAGCACTTGTAAAGTAACAAATCAATGAGCACAAACAATAGATAAAGAAAACATCTTTTAAAAAAACCAAACTTCAGTTTTAATTTTCAGTTAATAATTTATAAACATAACAGGGAAATAAAAACCTTCAGATTTTATGAAACAAGAATCCTTTTTACGTCTTAATTTTCTGAGTGCAAGGTAAACATTTCTCTTAACATTTTCAAATACTAAACATCAGCAGGTTTTCACACTTAGCTGAAAGTACATAGTAGATGGCTTTATGAAAAGTAGGTAGAAGACAGTGTTTTGGAGAATCCTATGGCATTTAACTGCACAATACCATTATTTTTCATATTTTAAAAGAGAATTCTTTTTTATGTAGAAAAATATCTTGTTGCTTCTATTTAATTAATTTGTTGTGAATTTTAAGAGAAGTGGAAGTTTGAGGAAGGCATAAACAGCTTAAAAATGAAAACCTGCAGTAGCTAGAGCCAACCTCTTTGAAACAGTTGCCTTTTAAACCTGAGATAGTCCAGCCCTGCTTGATGGACTTTTTGAGGCTGACAGGGATTGAGCTGAAACCAAACATTAAAAAAAAGTGAATGGTTTTGTCTCTATCCTAAAAAAGCTTTCCTGTGTGTATATAATTCAACAGGAGAACACAAAGTTCAGAAGGTGACTCTAAATGGGGATTAAAAAAATACTGGTTTTTTAATGCCTTTCTTTTCAAAGATAGGTGCAGTTGCATTGATTTCTCAGTGTCACCCAGCAGAAATGGAACTGCTAGCATTTCGCAAGCCACTGAAATGTTGACTTTTGCAGGTTGTCTACAATATTTTATGAAACAGACAGACAGACATCAATCCTGAATTCTACATGCCCTTCCAAACATCCCAGGTCTGAGGAAGACTTAGATAACATAGCCACATCAAGAAAGAACAGGGGGGGAAAAAAAATGTTTTGTTCAAGGTTCCAAGTCTTCACGCCCATTACTTTTTATGTTTTTAAAAGAACATAATAGGATACCGTCATTTGCATTAATAGCTTCATTTCTGCTTATAGACAGTCATGTGTATTGTTTTTAAAAGAAACAGTAATAGATACTCACTTGGCTAGCCATTGAATAAATGTGTACATTACCTGTAGTCCCTGTTGATCCTATAACTGGTGATACAGTGGTATCAAACAGAACACTGCATCCATTCACAAGCACCAGAGGAGAAGGTGGTTTCCTGAGCTGAGCCAGCTACAGGATCAAACCCGCATTTTCTAGATAATACAACCACCACCTGAAAAAGGTAAATGGAAGGATTAGTAAAACAAGTGTGTTTGCTTAACTGCTTTGGCAGGTGCTGGTGATCAGCATTAACTTAGTCATGGATGATTCTCAAGGACTGTTGAAGTTGATTTAATTCTATTGAAGTGTGAAACTGGCAAAAGTTGAGCTGCTGTGTGTGGGCTGGCTGCTCCTCCCGTCTCCTCTGGGCAGCGCAGTCTGTGGCACTACCCCTGCCACTAATCCTCTGACATATTGTGTCACTGTGGCTTCTTAGTCATCAAGAAAAGGTGTGCATGCATTTTGTGCCTCAGGTATGCACAGTACAAGAATGTGTGTTCCTGTTGTTTGCCGAGACTGCCTGAGTTATTAAAAAACAAACCAAAAACCAAAAATCACATTCTGCCTCTGGTTGTGTGGTTTTATTTATTTATTTTATACCCAGACAGAGATTCTGTAGAAGTGTTAACAAAGCTGCTGTCAGCTACTGACTGATTCTGTGTTTTACATTCTGTTTCCAACTTGGCATAAATCCCAAAATTAATAAAATGATGTGGTTCTCCTCTTGGTAATTAAAGCAAGATGATTACTCTACAATAATAATCCTCTTAAATAGTGAGGCGTATAAACAATGGAAAGATAATTCTTTGCTCAGCAATGTAATATATTGGAAAATAAAAAAATAGATTACTTTTGAATTGATAAACAAGTAATCCTGTTTGCTTCAGTCAAAATAACGAATCTCCATTTGGGTAACAAATGAGCATTTGGTTTGTGACCCTGAAGATATAAAGTAGAATTCAGGTAGTTTATGTGTTCAGAAATAGCTGTTTTATCAACTTGCTGATCTGAACCTAAAGCATACATCATAGCTAAGGATAACAATCTGTTTCATCCTCCTGACTTCATATATTCTGATAAATACTAAACAAATAAAGGGTAAATGATATTTTATCTGTAATTTTTTTTTTTTTTTTAATACTAAAACTTACAGCTAAGTTATCTGTGCTGTAAATATTACACAGATCATGGACATTTGTGGGTTTTTTGGCAAAGATATCTGTTTGATGCTTGGCTTTTATCTTAGAAGAGCAGAGCAGGTTCCTTAATACAAGCAAAATTACTTCTAGTGCAAAAGCAATCAGCCTCAGGCTTGAATGCTTCCCAAAGGTAATCAGCTGCCTGCTGGGGATGGAGAGGGTGGGAGAAGGGGCTGGAGCAGCTGCTGTGGTACACGGTAGGGGTACGGGCATTTTGCTACTCTGTACTGACTAGTGGGGAGGGTGGCAGAGAGGGGACTAAAGGGCTTAGCAGTCTCATTCAGACAGCTGTGTCACAGTGGAGCTCAGTAATAACAGTGATGTGGCATACTGAGGCCACTCGTAGGGGCATGGAGAAAATTCAAAGCTGTATCTAAAATGCAATGCAGATCAGTTGCGTGGTCCATGTGCAGCACGTCCAGCCCCTTCTAGGTAGCTGTGTGAGCAGAAAGCCAAGTGTATCCTATAAACCTCTTTGACATGGGCATAATCCAGCACAGAGATCACAGGACCTGTATTCCTTAGCTGTGGTTGGTGTTCAGATTTTGATTTTTAAATGTTTATGATAATAATCTCTTATTATCCATCATGGCTATAATACTCTGACAAAGTAAATACAAATATGAGGGAATATGGTAATACATCATATAAATAAGCTTCACGTCGTATCTCACATTGATATAAATCAGAGTAGAATTCTGCCCTCAAACCTTTGCTTCTTGTGTGAATAGGATCACACAAGGTAAAAAGAAAAATAAAACTGATGGGTAATGGTCAATTGTGTGTTAGCTATGCTAGTGGTGGTGTAGTTGCCAACAGTATTGAGAAACAGCTGAAAAATTGATTCACACTGAAACTAATGTAGCAGTGAGCTCTACTATGAAACCAAAGAGAATAAGCTTAGCCCTAGTCTAGCACTGTCTGTTTAGGCTTCAACATTTTTCCCCTTCAAAGTAAATAAGTATAAATCACTGCTACATTCTTATAACCCTTTTCTGAAAAGTGAAGAACACTATAGCAGGAGGAAGCCAAAACAAGCTGTCACCTGAAAATCCCAAGTTACATATTTATCACTTTAGTGTAAAATTCTTTCTCCTTTGTTGCTACAGCACAGATTACTGTTTTTGGAGCAAATAAATATGTTCATCCCATCCATTCTTGGATGAAATCGCAGTTAGGTTTTATTCATATCACTCTAGAATATGTTAGGGTTTCATGCTTGCATTATTCAAAGAAGCATGCTCAGGTTTGCACAAAGCCAGAAGAGTTCTGCTCTGGGAGAACTCTTAAGTTGGGCTCCTATACGCTGAAAAGCATTATTATACCTTCTCATTGTCTGTTCCCTACTCTTGGAATTAAGGTTTCTCTGATAATTTGTATGCATTTTGAATGTAGGAATGGACATGCTGTCTCTTAACAGGACTTATTTAATTCAATTTCTGATGCTGTTATCATTGACAGCTTTTAGGAGAGCAGCTGTAGTTTTGATTTATGTCCTCAAAGAATTTGTTCTGTCAAAGAACGTTTCCAAATATGTCGGGACACATAAATCCTTCTCAAAAGGGATCCCTTATGAAGTATAAAATGATAGGATCAAGGGATTTCAAGTGTTTGACACATTTCTGATTTAAAACAATGTATAACCCTTTGGGTTCTTAAATACATTTTTGTCTATTCCAATCATTCCTAAATCAAAAGCCCTTGAAGACAATGCTAAGGGTGGTAAGTAAAGGCAATTTCTCAGGTGAACCTCTCAGGGAGCAACTAGATTGATCAATTTTATGTAAGTAATTCAGTTCCATATTTAGATCCTGGCAAAGCATATACAGGGCTTCAACATTTCCATTAAAGTCTATGTTATATGAATTAAAGACTTAGCAGCTACTACTTACATCTTTAGCTATGTAAATTTAACAATGATATTCAATATTCTAGTGCACCAATGGCAAGTCTTAAATAATAAAAATAGAATTGTCTTGATAGGCTGTATTACTTACAACTCCCTCTGACCATTTTTTTTGAAACAGACTAATCACAAACTTTATAAGGTATCCTAACTTATGGGTCAATGATGGGAGGCTTTGGAAATAAATTATTTTTCTCGTGAAATTCCTTCTAACAATGTGTAACTATTATGGTGCAATAAATCAAAACCGAATTTGTATGAAGACCTACTCTAACAGAAGACCTACTAGTAACAGAAGTTACTAGTGACAGTGCTTACAAAATACTTATTTTAAGGTCTCTAGGAACAGCAACCTCCAAATAGGTTACCTTGTTCCAGTTTTCTCTTCCTTGACGAAAAAATACATAAACAATGCTAAGTAGCTCTGTGCAATTGATCCAGAATTGAATGGGAACAATTTACAAAATTATTTCATTACCTTCAAGTAAAGGATTGTTCAGAGACCTATTGGTCACACATCTGACCTCACTTAGATTAGCTTGCAGCTGCAATCGATTGAGTTACTCGGGATTTATGGTAGTATAATGGGGAGTATATTCAGTAGATACGGGCATAGCTGCCTAGGTTTTGGAAACCAGCGCCTAGCCTTTAACTGCCTGTTCCTGCAGCCTTGAAGAAAACATCTTTACTGTCTCAAGACTTATTTTTTTCTGTTTTGTTTTTCTTTCCTTTTCCTTCAAAATAAGGAAATAAACATCTCAAATAAGTGAGTACTAAAACCGAATTTAATCAAATCACGAGGCTAGCAAAAGTATACTGCATTAATCCTTTCCAGAACTTTTGACCCTGTACCTTTTTCGGACATGCTCATGTTCTCATCTTATTCTATGTCTGTATGTAAGTCCAAGATGTTGTACAGAGCTGGGTGTGGTGGAGTCTTGAATGTACTTCCCCATCAAACCCAGTCTTAACAGAGAGAGGTACTTGCTTCTAATCCACAGGAAGCTTAGTCTGACCTTTCCCAAAGCACAATACATTTTTTTCTTTGCTCAAGTCTTGTCTTCTGTAACAAGGCTAAAAGTGGATGAGATGGACTGTCTTCCACATAATAAAGACTTCAGTTACCTGAGGAAATTTGCAATGCAGTTAACAGACACGGGATAACAAGGCATTTCGGTATTCAGGGGATGGTATTGTACTTAGTAAACTGTCATAGGACCCATAAGTCAAGGCAGCATTCCAAAGAGTAATTACAACTGTTTTAATTGAAATAATCTTTCCCTCTTAAGAATTTTCTCCTGGGTCAGTACGAAATGAATATCTGGTGTGTCCAAGACACACATTCTGACTTGCTGCAACTTGTTTATTTCTGACCGGTTTATAGTAAACAGGATTGCTGGATAGTAGTGTTTCATGTCCTATTTCATTCTTTGTAAAAATCTGGCAGATTGGCCATAGATTTAGTTGTATTATCAGATCACAGGCTGGAATGACAACAAAATATACATTCTCAGAATGAAAAGAGAATTTTTTTTTATTTTTTACTGGAAGAAATTATTTTTTTCTGGATGAATGCTTCAGCAGTCTTCCCAATGGTGTCTCCTCAGGCTGCTATTGCCTGTTAGCATTACTGAACCTGTCAAGAGCTATTGGGAATTATCATAGATTTCTTTGTCTTCACCTTGTTTAAATCCCTAACAGGAGAAGACCTTTTTCTAGGCTCAGACAATTTTTTCGTATCAAATGTGTCTTAAGTTCAGAACTAAGAAAATTAAGTTCTTGTGAATTACCTTGAAAACTCGGTAGCTAATGAAGAGATACTTGCTAACAGGTATGGCATGATTGTACCATGTATTCCTGTTCTCATGGAGATGGAAAGTCTGATCTGAGATATCAATGCAGAACTCGGAAAATCCTATTATGTAGCAGACATGTTTAATGTTTTATGTTGTGGTAAATCGTGAAATATTCAAGTTAACTTTTAGTTGTATTTCATGTTGAGAGTTTGATGGGGAGTGGAGGTGCAGGGGCAGAATGAGCAGTTTTTGCTGGTCCTAGCTATTCACCAAATATTTATATGTGTGATAATTAGGTACTTTGTTGGTATTTCAGATTGTGGGCGCCTGATATGCTTACCAAAATCATATGCCATATAATAGATGGGTCTGTGTGATTTTGCTTGTTTGTTTGTTTGTTGTTGTTGTTGTTTAATCACCAACACTGGAGTGCTGAATTTTAAATATTGGAATGATAGATGAGAAAAACTGGCATCTTGGCATCTATTCTGTAAGGTTAATTTTCCTTTCTAAAATCACTCGTGTTTCCAGTCCAGGGGGTACTTTACTTCTAAGAGGTACTCATGCAGACTGTGCTTCCAGTGGATTGACATTAAAAAATAGATGACTTCTGTCAAATACACTGACATCATCACTATTGTGACTATGAAATGAAGCAGTAATAAAATCAAGAGATAATGAATAAGGGATGGCATTTCCTGGGTAATAATTTACTCTGTAAATATCAGGGTGAATCCCTCATGTGTTAGGTTCAACTCAGCTGTCATGGATTTATTTACATATGTGTTTTGTGCTGGCACACATGTGAAGGAGCAAAAAAAAGGTGTCTATAAAAGCAAATACAAAAGATGTTTCCATTAGGAAATAACATGAACTGATAGGAGAAGATCTATAAAGCAAAACTGCTAATGTGGGCATTTACACTATATACACTTAGCTATCTTTACGTTGGATTACCTCTATGGTTTTTGCACCTGCATTGGGGATGCTCCTGCAGTGTACCTTGTGGTGCTCTGAAATGCCTTCAGAAGAGGAAACCAAATTACAGGTAGCAGCAAAACCTGGAAAGACTGCTTCAGAAATTTACTGCTGATCCAGTTCAACATGATAATTAAGATGCACCTTTTGTGTTTGCAGAATGAGTATTAGGATGGAGACCATGCTGCCCGCATTGTCCAATGATTTGCCTTACTCATATCTGATATACAGAATGTATAGCCCTCACAGTGACAGGTTCAGTGAAACTATCCTTTTTGACTCATTTCAGTTTTCAGTGTTGTTTTATTCTATTAAATATTCTGTGAATGATATACTCAATGTGTTAAGCAATGATTCCATTTATCACAAGCATTTGTTTGAATGGAAAATTACTTCTTCCAGGTTTATGGAAACCAAGCCTGAAACAGAAGAATGAACACAGTTCCTGATTCACTCCTAGAGAAAATGAGAAATTTCTTGACATATTCAAGCAGCCCTAGTGTAGTTTATGGTACTACCTTTAGCAAGCAGAGTTGCACAAAGCAGTTAATAGACTAAAGAAAGAAAGCTACAATATCTGTTTAAATACATCTAGAATAATACTATAGACATGTTACCAAAATGTCTCGGAAGAGCAGCTGGGGGATGCTTGTGGGGAGCATATGTATGAGCTTGAAGAAGCATATGTATGAAGTGAATTTTATTACAGAACAGATGTCAAATATGTTGAACTGTGATACAATGTAGATCATTTTATTGGCTTCCTTGTAAAAGCCAGTTTTAAAAGAATACCGACTAATCTCTTCTACTTTCTTGTACATCATCAAGGGAGAGAGATAAGTCAGTGACCAACTTCTTGAAGGGATGAAGAACTCCTTTGAGGTGAAGGAGGCCAAGAGGAAAAAGGCCATTTTCCTTAAGGCAAGGTAACAAGAGGTTGGGGGGGCAGCCAATGGTGGATTTTGGAGATTTTTTTTTTAAGCACTTGACAAAGGGACCCTTGACATTTCTTTCTTTCCTTTCTGAGCCCTTGGCTCCCAGAGGGGGAAGAAGAGGATGAAAAAGCTCATAGGAAATGTAAGTGATCTTTATTGACCTGTGACTTCCATGTAACCATGGCCTCTGGCGTGTGACTCAATGTGCATTTCTTGTCAAAACAGGTAAGGGAATTGTGCGCTGCCCTGAAGGAATGTATAGTGTGTGTGTACAGTGCTGAAAGGCAAGAGATTGATGTGAGGGCTGAGGTGAGAAGAGGAGGATACAGTAAAGTGTGAGAGGGAAGAAACAATGTGAAATGAATTACCTCTTGTTTCCTCAATGCTGATAAAGGATAGCTGGAGTTTTTGACTTTTTTTCTTGTTTGTTATTAACTCAGTGCTGTTCCTCCTCTTTTTTCCCCTCAATATTTCATATTTCTTTTGCTTCAAGAACCATACAGTTATATGCTTTTATTTTTCTAAATTTGATGAGATTCTTAGATTTTAATGTTTCAGTAATTGTAAGCTGTAATTACTGTAAGTGCATAACCGATCAGGAAAGATCTGATAGTCTATGTAGGAATAATCAGCCTTACCTGTGATGGTTGAAACAGTTCATACCATTGAAGTAAATGTAGGAAGTATTATCCAGCAACCTAGTACTGTTCAGAAAGGCAAAGCATCTCCTGTATTCATCCAAAGACTAGGTCAGCAATTAATCCTAGGAGCTGAAGTCCCCATCAAACATCTCTGTGGAGAGGTGGAGTTTGAAAATAGACAGAAAAAGCTCATTCTGAAAGCATCATAAGCGCTTAACTTAGTACTAGATGTATTTCTGACTTACTACCGGGATCCCACTGTGCTGTGCCAGAAACACTGGGGTATCTAGGGAAACTGCTGAAAATGTGCAGGGACATCTCTGGGTTCTGCCATCTCACCCACAGCTGAAAAGGGAGACAAAATAAGGTGGTATTTAAGACATGAGGTACAAGAAGAGCGGCTTATAGATTTTAATATATTCCTAAAGCCCTCCGTTTCACAGGGAAAACAAAGAGGGTGAGGTGAAACAGGCTTGTATAGAAAGCCTACAGCTAGATGAGGCAAATCTGCGAGAGATGCAGGCACCTTCGCCCAGATTTTGGGTCAATAGACATGTCAAGAGATGCACTTTTCTGCTTCACTGGAGGCCCAATTCCCTCTTAAGAATGAGTTTATAGACAGCAAAACCAAAATACAGCAAGACATTTATCACTTTGTAGAGAGGAAAATTTGGGCACTCTGTTCCCTAGATTACCAGAAAGCTTCTTTAAAACTGGAATGAACTTACTTAGGGGAGCATTCACAGGATGTTTTTTATCGAGTGGGAGATTCCAGGATGTGATTTTTTTTTGGTGTAGGATCAAAAATATATGAGAATTTGAGGAAGACTCTGAAACTGGACCAAGGTCATATGTGGGGTTGAAACTAAGGCTTCCTAAGATGACTGGATGGGGATTCACTACAGATCACACATGCCTGTTAACTAATTGATGGCCAGACTTGAATTGAAGAAAAAGCCTCACAGTATACGTCCTTTTCTTTTTTTTCTTTTCTTTTCTTTTCTTTTCTTTTCTTTTCTTTTCTTTTCTTTTCTTTTCTTTTCTTTTCTCTTCTCTTCTCTTCTCTTCTCTTCTCTTCTCTTCTCTTCTCTTCTCTTCTTTTCTTTTCTTTTCTTTTCTTTCTTTTCTTTTTTTTTTTTTCTTCCATTTACTGCATTATATGTCTATTCACAGGGCCAGTAGTCCTTCCAAATTGTGTAAATTATACCATGCACTGTTTTATTGTATTTTAAATACCTGAGTTATTGTGTACATTTTGGCTCAGGGAAAGAATGAGAAAATAGAACATTCGAAGAAGGATTTAGGAAATAGCTTGAAGAAAACGAAGTATGTGAATAATATTAACACAAAAGAGTTGTGTGGACCTTTTGACCTTTTTGAATCAGTCTGCTGTGCACTGCTTTCTGAGATTAGTTGACATATTTACAGACCTTGTCAAAGAGAAAAAGAAAGGATGAAAGTGGTGGGAGGGGGAAGACAGCTCACTGGTCCCTACTGTAAAAAAATATCATCCAATCCCTGTGTGGTTACTTTTTCTGGTCTCACTTTGTAGAAATATTTCATAGAAAAAGACAATTTCTCCTTGTGCTTCAAGCTGACTCCTGATCCCTCACAACAGATTTACCTGTTTCATCCTGGGAGCAGTGAGAACAGACCTGAGAGTTCGTGTCAACGGCAGCTGCGCCTAAGGGGCAAATAACAAAGTGTTTGTGAGCTTGCACTGGTTTGCTTTCCACATCTCAAAAACGTCCACTCTTGAAAAGCTGACAGTAGCAGCTCTACAAAAGTGTCCCACAGAACAATCAATCTGAATTGTAAAATATCCCGTAAAACAGCTTTAGTCTCACTGGTATTACCCTCTGTCCAGAATTCAAACCTAATTTGAGGATCGCTTTGAGAAATGAAAATTCAAAGGTGTTTTCAGTGCAAATGTATTGAAAACTGATTTATAAATTACGAACAGTTTTGGCTGCCCTGTGTCTGTGCCTCACAAGCATCTCCTCACCTTACAGAGTCAGGCACTCTGGCTTCAGTGCCTGCATGCTTTGTGAGCATGGGCTACGTTAGATTCCTGAAGATAAGGTATGCAGAAGGAAAACAGCTGAATGGAAAACCAGGGTAGGTAAGCTAAAAATAGCCAAGATACTCAGGTGTGAGCCCTCTAAGCCTACAGTCCCCTTTCCCTCAGCTAGGATTTGCAACTGATGGCTATCTCCTGCCGTTTGGTACCCAAACCATGCTAATTTATCACAAAAATTTAATGAATATTTAGGAGTGATGCTTCATTTTGAAAAATTAGAGGGGCTCTTGCCTACCCCACAAGGCAGGCTTGACTACCTGATTTGAAACTGGGAGTTGATGGTAGATCTCCCATTTCTCAGGCAAGTGACCCAAGTATTAGCTTACTGGGAATTCAGTCTCTCAGATTTTGTCTCCTATTAAAACTGTTCCACTTTGTGTAAACAATTAAATATTAATTAAGCTGGGGGAAAAAGAAAGGAGGAGAGATTGACTCTATAGCCTAGTGGTTAGGGACGTCATGTGGGAAAGTCAAATTCACGTCCTTCTTTGTTTAATTATTTATACCAAATGGGATAGTGTCAGCTGGAGGGAGTGAAAGATTTACCTTGGACTGTGCTGTAGCCTAATGGTTACATCACACTCTCAGGAGAGGGACAAACTGGGCTTAAATCCCTTTCTCAGACTGAAACAGGGAGGGTTATGAACTCAGGTCCACAGAAGGTACCTACTCTAACTTCTAGCTATTAAGGTATTGGTGGGATGGGTGGAAGTTGTTCTACACTTTTTTAGTAATGCTTGATGTTTTAGGATTGTTACGGGGTTACTTTGGCAAATGTCCTTATAGGTAAGATAACCATAGAAATGCTTGGGTTTTGATGTGTGTGCCTTGGGTTTTGTTCGTTTGCTTTTAATGTAGTTGTGGTCTAGGAGGGCTTCTCACCCTGAGGAGTAGTGATTATATAGTAGTTTGACCACTATGTTTTGATCCAGGAACCATGTAAGTGTAGAGAAAAGAGTAAAAATACTTGAGGTTAGCTAATGACAGGCTGGCAAGCAGCAAGTTTGCAAAGCAATGCTTTCCACCCATCGTTGATTTTGTGCTTTACGGCAGAAGCGTAAACTCTAAGAAATGTAACTTAGGAATTTGTGCAGTGACAGAACTTAAATACTTCCAGAGGAGGAAGAGGCAAAAAAGGCCTATAAAGATATGCATTTTGGTCTTGGCCACAGAAATTACAGTAATACATTAAACTGTTTGTGACTACAGAATTTAAAAAGTTTTTAACGGCTTTCTTGTACTAGCGAGTATCCTAGGTAGCTGTGTCATGACTCTGAAGTCTGGAGCACCAGGAAGATTTGAAAAAGTATCATTGGAAAGTGATGCTAGCTGAGGTACTTTTGATAGTATTTGGGGGGCGAATTTTCTTACACTTATACCTAATCAGCTCTAACATTACTTTAAAATCAACTAAAGTTACTGCATTATAGGCCCTGCTTAGAAAGGAACTAGTCTGAATTTGAATTTGTCTAAGAGAAAAATGCTATATGACAATACGCTGTTCTGACTTTTGACTTCCCAAGTAATCTCTCATCCAGAAAAAAAAATAGTGATTTTTAGTGATGAATGCTTCATTCCATTTCTCGGCACATGAGATTGTTATAGTTATACTAATTCATAACTCCAAGTATTTGCGACCTTTACTCATATGACAACTGCCCATCCTATCTATTTACTTATTTGTTTATTTTTTTTTAGAAAACTGGCATGAGAATTTTTATGCATCAAGTGTTCTGAGAAAAATAACTGTAAGCTGTACTGGCACTCAGATCCTTTAGGAAATGGGTGTCCTTGAGTCAGCCAGATACTCCTCTGCCTTCCAAAAACTTCTTCAAGCTGATTCAGTCACTGATTCCACTCACAATATTTCATGTTTATGTAACCCTTATAACCTGTAAGGTAATCAATGGACAGTCAGACTTTTTTTAATTTAAAAAAAAAAAAAGGAAGGTGAACCTATTAGGCCTACTTTATATGCTCAAAATTGATGGTGTCGCTTGGACCAGCACTGTTGGCAATTTCCAGCTTTATCTGTTGTGTCTCATTCTGAAGATTAAAGTCATAAGGAGAAAAATGAAGTGCACTATTAGCATTGCAATTATTATTATAACATTAGTAAATATCACCATATAAATCTATTTTACTGATGTTTTAAAATCATGATCTTATATTCCATTTCAGATGCCATGCTTTCACTCCACACCTATTTGTAGCAAAACAGATGTATCCTGGTTGTATACCACGGTAGAAACTCTTGGAAAATTAAACACAACAGAATAGGCCAAGCTTAGTGTAAGAGGTTTAGATTTCAAATTGGGTTAATTTAAAATACAAATAAATAAAAACAAAACAAACAAAAAACCCAACCAAAACCACTGAGTAAAACTGACTTATAAAGAAGTAAATTAAACTGTTTTGCTGTAAGATTAGAGAGAAATGACTGCAGACTCTTTGTCAAGAATTTTGCATGGTGCAAACAGACCTGGACCAGGGAATTATATGGTTTAAAGGAGACCACAATGGCCGATGTGATATCCTTGCAGGAGTGTATTCCAACAGAAATAGATTCAGGCAAGGTTGTTGGGAGTCCTCAGCATAGAAAAAGGAATTTCCAAGAGTAGAAAGAAATGGAAATGCTACCTGTGCTTCCTTGAAAATCAAAACACCACTCTCTCGAAACTAGGAATTGCATGTTTTCCTGTGGCTCCTACTTCATTAGAAAGAATCTAGCCTAATGCTCAAGTTAGACTAGATCAAATATACTTAGATATTTTATTATTCTTCTGAATTTACAGATACTGTAAATTATATGTTCTTAGGGACATGGTTTAGTGACAGTGTTAGGTTAGTGGTTGGACTTGATGATCTTGAGGGTCTTTTCCAACCAAAATAATTGTATGATTCTGTATTGTATGTTGGAATTAAAAAAATTGATAGAGACAAGTTTTTTGATAAGTGGAAGACAAAAAGAAGAGTCAATGTTTTTAAATGATCATTATGCTACCCTGGGAACATGTACTTTGTTATCTTCTTTAGAAGGATACTGGAGAAACTGTATTAGCCTACATTTTAGAAGTAAAGGCTAAACTAGGGAAGAGAGATTCTTCTTTTACCAAAGAAGAAATGTATATTGAATGTCAGACAACTGCATATCAAAAGTTCTTAGAACTTTGTCTTCACAGAACAAAAATGAACTGCTGACATCAGGACTACAAGTGCACAAACTCACAAATCCCACCTTGAGCAAACCATAGTATGCTACTTTGTACTTCTATACCATTTTCCTATCCAGCATTACAGAATGTTTTATAAAATTTAATAGTGGACAAAACTCAGGAATGTATGTAAACTGAAATCAGACATGTTTCAGTTTATCTGTCTTCTCCAAATCCACTAGAAAACCAGTAGCAAAGAAACCAGTGAACCGATGAAATCCATGAATGGCAATTTCCTGTGAACACAGGGAATGATAAATGTCAGATATTGTCCATCCTGCACTCCCCATTTTCTTATGTAGAGAGTAGTTATACTGGAGACAGACTAATGGCTTGATCCAAAGTGCATTCAAAGCAGTCAATCTCCAATTTGCTTGCATGCACTTTGCATCAGGTAGTGACAAGCGTACACCTATTTTGCAGTAAATCATTCAGTTTTTCAAAGCAAGTAGGAGTTAATATTCTTTTATCATATCTATGATGTATTTATTTTCCCATATGGGCATGCATTTCTCCCCAAAAATGTCAGTCTCAGACCCAAACTTTGGGAAGCTGATAAAAGTGTACATAAAGCTTAGTGTATGCTCCTTGGGAAACATTTTTCAAGATAATTATATTTTATATATTTAATCTTCAGACAAATAAATAACCCTTATTGATAATTACTGACCTCTGCAGACAGTATATGAATGTGAAAAGAATTACTGTCTCCATGCTAGCAGCTGCTTATTTGGTAGAAAGGCTCTCTGGGGAATAAGAACATAAACATCACTTGAAGTAGCATACAGCAAATTGTACAGGTCTTATAAAAGGATTGGATTGCTCCATTTGCCTGGACAGTCTCCCTCTTCTCCTTATATTTGTGAGGATGTCTATAGCAAAAAGCATAGGTTTTCTCCCAGGTTCACAGCTGCAGTCTTGCCACATTAGATTTCATACAAGTAGAAGTGATTTGGTGTTCATTAATTGTCCTAGATTCCCAAAACTGTACACGTGTGTTAATACTAATAAAATGAGCTTTTTGCAACCAACCCTTATTAAAGTGTCAGTAGTAATTAATACCTTTGGAACCGAAGGAGGGTAACAAAAAGATATGATGTATACCTACTAACTTGTAATAGGACATGTATTAAGACTGTGGTGAAACATTTATCTACAGAAAAGTGAAAAATCAATTAAGTTATTTTAGAAGTAAAGATTTTTTCAAGGTTATTAAGATCTATGTAAGCAATCTAACTATTGTTAATAATACATTCTAACAATACATAGTGCTGTGTTTATGGTTCTACCTAGTGAAATAAAAACTAGCGTCCAAAAATTTGGCTGAATTTAGATACTGAGTTTCAAGAAGGAAGAAGCTTTTTTTATTATTTTATTTTTTACTTTATTTTGAACAGATACTGGTACCTTACCAACCGCCCTTGCCTTTCAGCTGGGGCATACTGAGGCAGACAGTAAATTCCTGTTTTATCTATATGTATGCTTTTCTATAGCATATAAACTTCAGCTGTCTTGATCCACCTTCATTATATCTCTGACTGATCAAATACCCACAGCAGCAGAAAATACTACACACAACTTGTTTGGATGTGTATTTGCAGAGCAGTATAGCAAAAATATGTATCTTATGCACCCAAAAAAACACCTACGCCTTTCGTAGGGGAGCACACACAACACTGGGTATGGTTTCAGAGCTCTAAAATATTGCCTGGTGTTTAATACCAGACCCTGCTTAATTTGGTAAAGTCAAGGAGACCCTCTCTGAAGTCTCTTCTCTGAAACGGTTTGTGTGGCCTTCCCCACATGAGGGACTCAAAACTAATGATATGGCCTTGTAAATATGTGTCTTCAGCTTCACTATAACTGATTCTTTTCTGTTCTCCACATAACAATTATCTACATAAAGATTATTTGTCATGGAGTATACTGACCTGACCTTCTTATAAACATGTCAATAATTCACAGTGTGTAGGGGTTTTTCCTCTCTGCAATCATGAGAAAGAGCATACATACTTGTCCATTGTAAGGAAAATGTGGAGACTGGTTTTTTTGGTCGCACAGTCAGTCAGGAAAACTAAGAAAACTTTTAATATTGATTGAAACCCTTTAATATTTTAATATTAAACCAAAAATACTAAGAAAGACGTTACTGCGTTTCTCCCTGTAGCTTTTCTGTAGAGTTGACTTTTGCTGTATCGGTTTTGCCAGGTGACTTAAAAATTGCATTGAATTTAGATCTATGCCTGTCTTATTGAAATGAAGAACTTAAATTTATGTACCGTCCAAAAAAACAATAATGTTTTTGTAGATAACGTAATATTGTTTTATGTTTAACTTGTATTGTGGTGAATGTTATCCTTTTTAAAGAGACCATTTAGCAGTTTCAGCTCAATGTTTTTGTGGGTTGTCTTTATTGCTCTTTGTTTTCCTTACTACTCAATCACATCATTTTCTGGTTTGGTCATAAAACAAATTATTTTCAGGCCACTGAAGGTAATCAAGATGCCCTAAACCAAAAATAAAGTCTGCTAGACTTTTGCCCAATTAAGAGGCTTTTGACCTCTAAGGTGTACAGAATACTGTACACAACATTATCTGCCAGGAGAGCAGAGTCACCAGCTTCCTCGGGTCCTCAGAACAACATGGTTAACATCTCACTACTTGCTCTTGAGCCAAAACCTTGAAGGTCAAGGAGGGTGCTATTGACATGGAGGAAAAGTACAGTCATGGACATGTAGAAATAAATGTCAAATGTACAGATAACCTGCCAAGGATCTCTGAGAAAGTTAAGATAGGTATTATCACTTTCACCTGTAGCAGTCAGAATGAAATACTCTCCAAAGTCATTAAAATATTGAAAAATAAAGTGATATGCATTAGGCTAAAGATTTTAGTCACCCGAAAGGGGTCAGAACTCCAGGTATTCCTGAGGTAACTGATTTCAGACACTCTTAAAGCTAAATACAGATAAAATACCGTGTCCAAAAAATAATCAAATAGATATCTTCTACTTTAAATCTGTAAACGAATTTCTCATTAATTTTTTTTCTTCCCCCCCATGTCTTGCTTAGTTAAATGTCAACTGGGGATAAGCCAACATAACTCTCTGCTCCTGTATTCTGGGCACTTGAAATCTGCAAAGAATTTGCTGGATGAGATCAATACGGAACCTAACATAGCAAAGATCAGCTTGACTTGGACATTGATTTGACATAAAACTTCACATTTGACATTCCTTTTCCGTGACCTGTCCAGTTTTAAAATTCAGCACTTCAGTTCTGTTTAAACTTTGGTTAGAAGTTTCTTTTTAAATCTGTTCCTATTTTTCTCTATCCTATAATATTTAATGTATTACTTTATTTGGTTGCTTCTGCAATATTTGTGTATATTAGCAGAATAATCTCACAGCTAGAGTAATTTAAGATTTGATTCTGCAAATACTTTATCTTCACTTTTTATAGCAATCTTAGTTTGGTTTCACATTGAACATACATTGCTTTCTTATTAAAATAAGAAAAAATAATTAGCTTGATGCACAATGGGCAAAAACACTTAAAAATGAGAGTCATGGCCAAGCAGCAGAAATGTAGAACTAGGAACTCAGGGTAACTGGTGGCCAGCAGAGTAGACTCATTTTCTGCAGCTGACTTGGAAAATAGTAGTCAAGAGCACGTCCTCAGCTGATGTTAGCAAGACTTGTTTGTCTTCTACTACTAAAATGCTTTTAATGATTACAAAGCAGTGAGTAGAACTTACGTGGCTGTTTTTTGATAGCAGTCTTGGATGCTGGGTGGGAAGTTGTAGGAAGGAGACTTCATGCACGCAAAGGGCGGCATCACAAGCTGAGACAGTGTTTTGGCTGGTGCTGTACCTGTGAATAGTAGGTGTCACAGTACACTGAGTCATGAACATCCTCTCCACTGTATCTCTATGACTTCTGTGGCTATTTCAAGAGGAGTGGCTGGGTAGAAACAGCTTTTTGGAGAGAAGCTAGTTCAATTTGGACTAGGTTTCTCTAATCTGCTCTTAGCGCTGATCATCCACTGGCAGTTAAACTGCATTAGCTGAGCTCTCTGAGCACATCTTCCCACCTTGTCTCACCTAAACTGGATACAATTTATGTGCTTCCAGGCCACTCTGCAGTGTGAACCAAGTATGGCAAGTTGAAACAGCTGGAAAATTTGTTCTGAGACTCTGAAAGAACAAGAAAATTGTATTTCAACAGAGAGATCTACTAAGTATCTCTGCTAAATGTAGGTATTCACTAGTGAGTGAAATTTTTATTTATATTTATGATATAATTCTGTAGTAATTTCACTGAATACAATTACGTCACCTGAAATAATACCAACATCACCACTTTGCTCAGTTTTCAAGTAGACGGATGGTGTAAATCTGTATCTAAGTACTATGAATGTTTTAGTGCAAAACATTTTAAAATTTGTTTTTATAATAAATTTGTATATACTTTAAAAATTATTAACAGGTGCAATAAATGATATTTCATTAATATAATATTTTTAATATCACAAAGTTGATTTTGGTCTGAAGGGAGAATTGACACTAAAATTGTAGTTGCTGTTCTGCTTAAAAATCTGAGATCAAATTTCTCTCACTAGCCTTATGCGGTGACAGATGTTTACGTTTATTACTGAAGTACAATGAGTGAAATGTGACTCGGAAATTAAATAAGCTTTTAATGTTATTGCAAATACCTTAGGTTTTATTTCAGTTATAAATGAGAAACTTTCAGACAACGTGAGCAAAACCACTTTCACTATGCCTAGGAAAAACATTCACTTCTATTGTTACACTATATCAGCTTTTTAAAAAGAAATACAGCAAAAAATAGTTGATCACCATCATTAAGTGGTTCACTGAAGTGTACTGTTTTAACTGATGCTATGAAAGTATTGAAATAAAGGAAAAAAAAAAATTCAGATTGTTTCATACTTGGTTTAAAATTACATCATAGTCAAAATTCATGAATTCCATCAGTTTCTGAATTCCACTACAAATTTTCCCACCAGGAATAAGTTGTCCCCTAGAGGATAGATATATATTTTTACCTTTTGTCTGAAATTCTTGTGATATCTGCTGCAAACATTACCTGCAGGGTTTCTTGAAAAACAGCTTTTTTCACATTGCAGGTCACTGTTGCAGTTGGCATGAATGTGATCAAATTCCAAACCTAAACATAAGTTTGGAAGCCGTTGTAGAAACGACCATCATAAAACTATTTTGAAGTGCACTGATTTCAAATTTAATATTTACCACTAGTAAAAATTTGGAAATCAAGAGCAATATTTGTATGTGGTGGTTTGCATCTCTTTGTGTGAGTTTACATCAGTTATTGATTTCTCTGTTATAGCACTCCTTCCTTTGATATACTTGCAAGATAAACAAAGTAAGAAAACATCTTTATTTTCTAAAATATCTAAGTAAACAAGAGCCATATAATTTTAAAAAACTGAACAAAACCAAAACCCATACAATCAAGTCATTTTCAAATGTATTAGAATACTAGGTCTCTTTCTATTAGCATGATGATGAGACAAAATACTTAGCAAGAGTAAAAGCTCAGTTAAACTGTAGTGGCTCTGTTTTTAACAAATACAATAGAAAAGACTTCTCTTGAATTTGGATGTCAGAAAACCAGTCAAGGAAATAGAAGAAGCTTTTTCTATCATGCAAAGCTTCCCAGCAAGCAAATTAACTCAAGCACCTAGTATACACATTTTTTTTCATAGACAGGAATTTGCACATTAAAAGCAAAAGTTTGCCAAATGTTTCTGTGAACAACTCAAAACCAATGTTATCAATCATTTCTAACTTGCAAAAACACTTCAAACCTTGGGATTTTTGCCCTGCCAAAGAAATTTTTCACAAAGATGTATTCAGTGATTTAGGGAACTCGCAGTTCCATTAGCTGTTCTGCTGTTATGTTCCCAGGCTTGTCAGTCTGCCACCTTCCACAAATTGCATTTGTGAATTTAAAAACAAAAGCAATTCCAGTTCATTTCTTTTGCTGTCTGGGATACTATTATTAATTGATTATTTGCATTACAGTAGTCAAAACAATAATGAGGTATTTCCCTTCAAAGACTGCATGTCATTCAAACCAAATTTAACCCTTATATTTTGAGGCATTTGCACAGACTTTTAACTATTGGAATTTCATGCCTGGGAATATTTTCAACAGTTACATTACAATGTAACTGCATAACCTGGAAATACCAATACAACTGAATAATCTGTTATCTGCTGAAAACAGCTTAATTTTAATATGCTGCAGTTGACTTAAAGGTTAAGCGACCTCTTAAAAGAATGTGAACTTGTGAATTAGGGAGTTCTTATACTCTCAGGTGGCATTTTATTCACCACCAGAAGTAACTGCTAATGAGCTCCCTAGCTAGCAAAACCTAGATGTAAAATATGTAAAACTTGAAATGTCTAGTGTTCCTGAAAAAAAAATACTCTGTGAGCTTGGTTTATTAGGTAAATTATAATAGATCAAAGAAGGAAAGGGTAAAACCAGGTGTCAAAAGCTGAGAATGACCAACCAATTTATTTTCTAATAGCATTTCATGGTCTACTCTTATTAAAGTATTTGGTTAATGCAATTTGAAAATAAAAGATTACTTCATCTAAAAAGTGTGTTGGATTAACATACATAAAGACCACAGTATGATGGCTCAATATGCCAAAGAACAGGCTCATTATGTAGGAACGAATTTATTTATTTATTTATTTATTTCTGCTCAGATCAGTCTTAAGCAAAGTGAAGAGTCCTGACACAGAGTATTTAGGCTGAAGAAGAAATCTTTGAGAGTTCATCCCTGAGATGGAGGCAAAAGGGTTTTTAATAAGAACCAGGGAACATGCTCCATCACACTGCAGAAGAAAGGTGAATCACTGACAAGTGCAAGAGAAAACCTCGGAAGACAAACTGCTTGTAAGAACAGTGAGGTCTCACCCCCTAAGCACAGTAAGCATTGCTACTCTGAACACTAAGGCAATAATTATTTTGAGTCTCTAATTTTGCAAAGCACTGAAGGAAGTATGTAATGACAAACCTGTTCCATAAAGTATCTAGGCATGTACAGAGCTTCTAAGGGCTTCAGTGGGACTTAAGCAGTTGGCTGTACAGCATCAAAGGAAAGCCTGTGCTTATAAGTAGTTGGGTGTTTCAACCTTGTGGAAGGGACCCATGACAGTCCAGTTCATGAAGACCTGCAGCCTGTGGGAAGGACTCATACTGGAGCAGGAAGGAGTCCTCTCTTTGAGGGGGAGGGAGCAGCAGAGACAACATGATGAACCAAGCAAAACCCCCATTCCCTATCTCCCTGTGTCGCTTGTTGGGATGAGGCAGAGAATTTGGGAGTAAAGTTGAGCCCATGAAGAAGAGAAGGGTGGGGAAAAGCTGTCCTAAGGTTTGGTTTTATTTTGCATCCTGCCGTGATTTGGTTTGCAATGAATTAAATTAATTTTCCCCAAGTTGACTCTGTTTTGCCAGTGATGGTAACTGGTGAATGATCTCTTCCCATCCTTATCTTGACCCATGAGCCTTTTGTTATATTTCCTCTCCCTGTCCAGCTGAGGAGGGGAGTGATCGGGCAGCTTTGTTTGGTACCTGTTATCCAGCCAGGGTCAACCCACCACACTTGTTTAGTTCCTTTCTCACTGTGATGAAGGTTAAATTTTCCCTTGTCTTTTCTTGGGAACTGTGCCTTAATTGCACTGATTATACATTTCACATTGCAGCTCTGGGACCAGAACCCCTCCAGGTGAGTGACATAGTTCCTAAATTAGAATACGTCTCCCTGCCTGTGAAGTAGCAGATCTCAAATCCCTTGTGCAGAGTGATATAGGCAGTTGCCAACTAAATCCAACTGCCTGTAGTCCAGTGGTTCTGACACTCCTCAGAGGGACAGGGGCATGATTTTGAAACTCTTCAGGTAAAGGCAATATAGAAATAGGTTGTTTTGTATACGAAGATCACTACGTCTACCTCAGACTAATATTTTAATAAGGGAGAGCTTCAAATGTATTTTCTGAGGTGCTTGCTCTACCTGGAATGTCAGCCACCTCTGAACACCCACAACTTTAACTTCTATGTTAGCAGTGAGATGCTTAAAAAGTCCCCATTTGGGCTTGAGCAATTTAAGAAGTGTAGGAAAACTTCCTGGCAACAATGTTATCATCTTCCACCACAGTGGCTGAATTTCACCTGCACTCATGCCTCATTTCAGGGGAGAGAGGGATGGTGGTGTTATGGGGATTAGGATACTGCGCTCTGGGATTTGAGTTCCCATGTTCTTCCTCAAAGAACCCATGGATCTGACTCCTGCATCTGACAGATTGCTGGAAGAAACACAAAGCATTAATTTATGTTAATCAGCAGCTCTTACAGCAGTCATAAATGTTGGTTTACATATAACATATTATGCTGATGTATCACTGAGTTCTATAATAGGCTCCTTTTATCTGGCATGAATTACAAACTTATTCTTGCCTCTCAATGCCAGAAAGATACATACATAGTTTGATGAAAATACAACTCATGGTAGATGGTATAACTTGATACAGAAGACTGGTTGGGAGGTACCAATTATAAAGTTTACTTTTATAGATGTGTCAGTGAAGCAGTAGTACATCTTTATAAAATGACAAGAGAGAATTTGCCAAAGAAATAAGTGGTCTACCAATAAATAATTCTTATGGCTAGAAGACAGTGAGGAACTTAGTTCTGTGGTTTTGTTCTGAAACCTACTGGGTTTTAAAAGATTGTGTTATTATATGAATCTCCTAAGGTAGAATGTCATTACATATGTCAGTTTGTTATATATCTATTGAAGACCACCAGAAAATTAAACAGAGTTTCCTATTAAAAAATCAGAATTAATTTTTGAAATTGTAAGTTGCAGGAATTTTCAGTTATTGCATAGCTTCTCAGTTCATAATCTGTTAAGTTTATATATTAGCAGTTTCTGTTCATTTTGAACAATATACATCTGCATTCTGTATGTTACTACCAAATGTTTGAAGAATGATAATTGAGCAAAATTGATTAAGAAAAGGAACTGTGCTGCTTAAGGTATCATCTACCACCCAGTGCAGCAACGTGGTGGTTTCATAGGGATATAATTTGGAAATACAAGACATAAAATAGCTTTTGATTGTTGTCAATTAAATGGAACAGCTCATGGGAAATCTTCTTATGCTTACTTTATCTGGCTTCCCAGAAAAGTAACTGTAGATCACAAATGGTTGCAAACACCTTTACATTTCCTTGGCTGCTGATGGTCTCTGACTGTCAATATAGACAAAATGGCTTTAATTTATTGTTTGCATAATATAAATGTGAATAAATTTTTGCCACATTTTGTCTCTAGCATCAGTATGGTCTACTCCTGTTGCTATATAACTCAGGGGCTTGAATTACTTTATCTATGAATATTCTTCATTTTCCCAAATGTCTACTGATGAGCAATTTGGCTTTCAAGGTGCTCAGTAAACTGATATTATTTGCATATACATTACTCTCTAAGGTCTTAATCTAGGGAGGACCATCACTTGCATTGTATGCCCACTACTTTAGACAGCACTTTGATTTTTAGTCCTTAATTACACAGCTACTATTTCAAAATGTTTCCACCATTAAAAAAAATGTTAACAGATAATTGCAAGTAAAAAAATGCACAGTGAGAGACTGTGTAAAGTTAGCGTATTTGTTGGTAAATCTCAGTTCTCAGTCAGTAACAGCTGCAGTTTAATTAAACTCAACTGTTTGCAGGTGTTCACAAGAGAATATTGTATATATATGTATGTATATATACAATTCATCTAGAAAGATTTACCTTTGTGAAAAAATCACAGCCTTCTAACACAGAAGTACCTTTCTCTGTATTCTTGTGATTAACGTTCAGGTTTCTTTCTGATATGTAAGGATGAGATACTATCAGAGAAAAATCCACAAGAAAGCACCATGAAGCAATAAGGGAGGAACACCAGCTGTGCTCATAAATTTAGACAGTTAGTACAGCTGAAATGCATTATCCATCCTAAGACTGGTATTATAGTTAGGTGAGTTTAGTGCATCAGACAATACGAAAGGATTTGATATGTATTAAAGAAGGAAAAGTAAATACAAAAAAAAGACTTTTTAAAGATCAGAACAGCTTAAGATGTTGTGTGGATCAATAGTAGTCTCATCACAGGTAAAAGTTCACTAGATAGCATATTGAGCTGCAAGTTCAAAATGTCAATAAGGTGTGTAAAATTTAAAACCGTGACATGTTACAGGATAGTCGTGCTTAACTTTTGGTGCTTGTGTAATAAATATTTCTGCTCAGCAGAGGTGTTTGTTAAAGTTGACAAGAAACCACCACCACTAAATCATCTAAGGTTCATTTATTGCCACTGTCTAATGATCTAGCCCAAAGAGGAATTCTATAAATACACACATAGCCAGAGAGATACATATCTAGGTCAGAATGCTGCTTCAACATCTATTACTAATTAATTAGGTGCAAATAGCAAGAGTACCTCATGACAAAATCTATAATTTCAAAAATCCTGTATTACTCTGGCTGTATCAGCAGCACTTGCAAGCGCTCAGTAAAGAATTAATTCTTACAGACCGTACAACACTCCACACAGTATGTGTTCATTTCTGATCCCTAAATGATGTTTCCAATGTTTAACTGGAGTAAAGCATATGATTAATGCTTGTGGTCATTCTGCAGCAACTGTATTAGACTGCCACAGATTCAACAGAGTTACCCATGAAATTTATTATTTTTAGGTTTAGTTTGAAAGGGAGGAGAATAATGTATGTTCATTTTTCTGATGCCTACTTTATTAACACAGTTAATTATGTTAAAAGTCCACCTTATTTTTGTTGTTGAAATTAGAGCTATGGAAGTGACAAGAACAGCTTTTTTTTTTTTTTAATGCTTTGCATGACTGTTGTGATCTATAATCTCAGTCTGGTGATTAATAAACAGACACTTGTATAATAAAATCTTTATTACCCACATCAGAAATGTATTAGATCCTTTGGTCCTGTAAATGGACAGTATTAGGAAGCTGAGTTTTAACCAAGGTTATTTTTGAGTGATCTGTCAGTTTTTATGACTGTCAAAATTTTAAAATCATGACTAATCAAACTTACTTTTAGGTGAGTAGCATAGCTCAGACCTATGTTTGATCATACAATAAATGAATATTTATTGAGTACAACACAGATGTTCCTAAACGCTGTTTAATAAATTGAGACACTAGAATTTTGTTGTTGTTGTTGTTCTTGTCAGAAACACCTACAGAGTATACAAATGTATAAGTATACAAAAGTATTATTTTTAAGGAAATCTAGATTTTCATATTACAGGCTTGTCCTCTAACCCTTAAATATTAGCAGTACACTGTGTTTTTAAGGATTAGTGTATTTGTTGAGAGGCTTGATTTTTAGGTATTTAATTAACAGTACCTTAGTGGCTTCAGCTGGACCCATGGTTATTTTTGGGTCCCATATTTGGATACATCATTTGTATATTTTCTGGAAAGTGTAAGAACAAGATGTGACAAACTTTCAAAGTTGTTGTTTTGAGTTCTTTTTCAAGTACTAAAATATGACCACAATATTCAGCAAATACTGCCCAGATGATTTGAATTTTGTTCCACCCATAATGGGCAGAAGAGTTTTTGTGTTTATTAGTAAGTTAATGTCAGCAGTTTTGAGTTTTTGATTGTCAATGAAAATGCGATGTAGGATAATTAAGCAATAATGTAGTGTGCAGAGCACTTTTTAACAGGATAAAGTCATGATGAAGATGAGCAGAGTCAAGGGATTTAATGCTAAAGCAGAAAGCATTTTTCACCTAATTTGCATTAAAAAGGAGTTTGCTAAAATGCCAAAATAAATGATGTGAAAAAACAAATGAAAAGGCAACTTTTAAATAAAATTAGTTCATATAAAGTTTAACTACGGATACTATCAATTTGTATGTATTTCTTACCTTTTATTTCGCTCTCAACTGCATCATTTCCATCCACTTCAGCAGGGAATAGCACAGAGAAAGAGCAGGGAATACACTCAGGGTACAGCCATGACTGTGTAGGAGATAACGTCTACCTTTTAATTCCAAATTAGCATAGAAAACATTTCACTTGGGTGTCTTTTATTTCTGCTTGGTAAAATTAAATCTTTTGAGGCCTCTAACTACCCTGAACTTCCTGGGAAACTGATGTTTCAATTTAAGCTAAGTAAAATTAATTCCATAATAGAAGGTCACTTATCCTAGTGCTGTGGCAATGGTAAGAATACATCTCTTCAGTAGGTGCCAGCTTGGCCAGAACTCCTGGTGTCAGTGGGGAAAGCATTGTGTCCCAGATTGGCTAGGGTTTTTTTTGTCCAGTGCCTCTGACTCCAGTGTAGGGATGGAATTGCCACTTTCCAGATATTTTCTACACATTTTCTATAAAGAAAGACTGAAACGAATCTACCTTGCATTAAATAAAGTGAAAATGAGTGAGGAGAACAAAATATCAGTGGTCTTAAAATCGTATATGTCAGGCTTCCTAAAACTGTGCTGTCAAGGAGTTAATTCAAGTGGCAGAGCTTGTTTGGGCTGGCAGGGGATGTTGAAGCTATGGCATGTGATACAGCAGTTCAAGCCTTTCTACCTTGGGTCCAGTCCCTATCCAGATATACAGTTTCTCAGCCAGAACCAAAAGCGATTAATTTACTTGCAAAGTTCCAAAGATATGTAGCCGCACCTATAAAAACAATAAAATAATTTTTGGTTTGTGTGTTTTTTTTCTTTTAGAGGATAAAATAATAAGAATCCAATTGAAATGTGAAAGTATCTTTAATACATTGAACTAAATAAAGCATGATTTTAGTTTTACAAATTTTTTTGACTATAGAAACGTGGGTCAATGCTTCAAGTTGTCAATATCATCCACAACAGTCTGTATCTGATGGCTGAAAACAAACTTTCTCAAGGTAAATGGAGGGAGTTTGTTTTATCCTGTGTTTTCAGTGCTGTCCCTCCTCATATCCAAAGACAGTGAGGACACCGCAGGAAAAAAGGCAGCAATTATTTCCCCTAAGGCTTACCTGGCAGTGAAATTATGAAATAAAGTGAAACTATAGATGAGTAGGTTTGGAGGAACAAGGAGCAGTAGGAAAGAGAGCTTGAAGGGAGAAATGTTTTTCACATGTAAGGGTAGTGGGATCCCTTCCTTGTGCATGGTCCATTCTGGTTCTTCATTGTTCCTCCTTTGGAAAGACATCCAGGTAGTGCATTAGTTTCCATTTGGATCACTCTTATCGTTACAAACACACTGAAATGTGACAGATAGTTCTGCTATTTGCAACTGCAATAGCTAGAGGCAGCTTAGATTAGTCCTTTTTTAGTACACAGGGCTGGTCTATTTTGATAAAAATAATAGAACTAAGGCTGTTTTAGGAGGTGAAATGACTTTGTATTACATCCAGAAAGATTCTTAAAAGATATAGAATGATCTGTGAAAGTTGCAAACTGTTTTAATACCTGCAACATACTGACTTGTATTTGAGATCTGTTTATTTAGCCAGCTTTTCAGATGTCATTTCCTGCATAACTCATTGAACGATAATGAACAATTGTGTTTGTGTTTTCAGAGCATTTAGAAAAACAGTTATTTGTAAAAGGTCTTCTCTGCATTTGCATTTATTCTGTCAATCTCTAATTCAAAAGTGTGGCTTTTGGACAAAGTCGGGTTCCATGTATTAAGAGTGACTACTGTTTGCTCATTCAGATTAACTATGTGATCCATCATCCTGTAGCATCTTTTCCAGAGCAGTGTCTTAAGTGATGACTTATTGTCTGCTTGCAAAGGGAAGTGAATGGCACAGAAAATGTAATTTACTTTTCTGTCTTGGACTGAATTTATTGTTTACTAATTGGAATGTCATATACAATGAATTATTCAACAAAAAAGACAGTCAAAAGGAGTGTCAGTAATGAAAACCAAATAAAATCATTGCATCATTGGTTCAAGTTCAAATAATATTAATTGGGCTAAGTATTTACATTTGTGGATGACAGGTAATTATTTTTCAAGTAATCAATGATAATTTTTATTGAAGTTATTTTCTCAGTTGAAAATAGAATTTTTCTGAAGGAAGTGAAGCTTGAAGTTAGTGGATTCATTTAGAGATTCAGTCACAAAGTTATTGTGCATAGAAGACATATTAAAGTATTTTGACTAACACTATCATAAGATTTTTGTCTTCTTTCTTTACTTAACTGATTTTCAGCCACTACAGCTTACATCCTTCTTCCACAAGAATGTAATATGTGTTGTAGTTGTATGCGGTGTATAGGGAGCAAGTACATGATGTAGAGCATAATTATGTGAAAAATATTTAGAGAGAATAGAATAAATATGTCAATATAACTTCAGGCAATGGCATTCTATGTACTAGAATTTCCTACTAATAGGAGCAAAATAAAGATTTTAAAAGATTATTCTACCGAACCAAACCAAACCAATCAATACATTTTTCAGCACGGTTCATAACTGCAACGTTACCTGTAGGATGCTGAAGGTAAATCCTCCAGCTGTACTCAGGAACAGGATACCCTCAGCTGGAGTACTGTGTGGACCAGTTGAAGAAACTGCAGAAGAGAGAAATGAAAAAGGCAGAGTCCTTATAAACAGATGAAACAACTTTCTTAAAGGATGTGCATAATGGCCCTTAGGCATACAAAAAGCCATTGCACAGAAAAACTGAATAAATGGTTCTACTTCTAGTGAATAAGATGGGAACTAATGGACTTGAACTGCAGCAAAGTACATTTAAGTTAGATGTTAGGAAAAACTTCCTAATAGTGAATGTTCTTTTAATTGTTGTACTCAAATAACAAGGCATCATCCTCACATTGACTCAATGCAAGCTCTAATATTGCAGCATGAAATTAGAGTGGAAAAGCCCCTTCTGATGTCACAAGGTCAACCTCTTAAGGATGCCTTCAAGAACTGTTCTGTCCTAAACACAAGTATGACAAACTAACCAATAATCACTAATAGCTTAGTTTAATTGAAGTTTTAAAAAACGATCTACTAATGACAGTGATAGCAAATGCTGAGGTTCAAAAAAATGTTCCGAAAATCCATTTCAAATACACTTCTCATTCTCTAGTCTAAGAATAAATTCTTTAAGATTAGGGATGAGACATTATAATTATTACATACAGAAGAAGATAAATTCTAGCCTTCAGTTATAGAATCATAATCAATGCATTAGTGTGCAAATCCCAGTATGCTAAAAAAGCATGGTTTAAAGTACTTTGGGGTTTATTCTAGCTAAAACGTACATGAGAAATGTAAATCATCGTTAGAGCATTTATTCCCTACTTCATTAAACACACAGTTTGCTGGTTTTAATTTTAATTTCTCTTTAATAAAATGTAATCATCCTGAAAGATGTTATATTGATATCTGAAGAGAAAGATTTTTGTTTAGCTACAAAACAATTGCAGGACAAGAAGAAGAAAAATACTTTGCAACGTCTCAATCTGATTTAAGAGATTACCTAGAAATGGTCTTTTCTGAGACTGGTAACAAATATGATGGTGCTTCTTGATTTGGATTTATGAATTCTAATCAACAACTGCATGGAAAGAAATCAAAGCATTTTATGAAATTTCATGACTTATTGTTTTTGAATTAGATTGTATTCAGAAATGACCTAGGAGAGAAAATTAGGGTGATTCCATTTAACGGGTTGCAAAATAATTTTAAGTACTTTATTTTTATACTCTTTTTTTTTTTTTTTCATTTAATATTTCTCCACTGGCAGAAATGGTAGTCACCATATAATATTCTCTGCATGTTTTTCAGCCTTGTTTTTAGGTTTAACACACAAATAAGATGAAAGATAGCTAAATGCTGTGGGAGAAATTTATAAAAAGTGTCAATCATCACACTGATTTTACATCAATTTCATACTTGGAATGATGCATAAAGAACCAATCTTCCTTTATTTTAATATTCCATAATTAAATATAATTTAAATTGGGTGACTTTCAGCTCACAAAATCTCAGCACCATAAATATTAAATCTGTGACAAATATTGATATTAAAATATTGAAGATATAGATTAGTTTAAAAAGTAAAATCTTCTGTCTAAACTTCTGAAAAGATGCTACAAGAAGTGCTTTTTGTATAGATATTTCCATTTCCAGGCAAGCTTATACCAGTCTCTCAATTTGAGCAAACCTGTAACTTGTATAGCAGGAGAAAAACACATAAGTGAAACAGGATTTGTATTTTCTACTTACTTTATTTCTAACTTCATAGTCTCTTTAGTTCTCATTTTTCTCTGTATCAAAACTTTAACATGCTTGAAACAGCTAGTGATTATAGAAGTAGAAATCAAAGTCACCAATTGAACTGGGATGTCAAAAAATATTCACACTGATTGCAGAAAGCCAGTATTACCAAATGGTAGAAAAATGCCTTTCTCTTTATGTAAGAGAGCTTTTTGTTAAGTCTGAGTCTAAATTAGTTTTACTAGTGTTAGCTGTAGAGAGTGCTTCAGTGAAATGGAGACTTAGGCATTTAAAAAACAGAGATACTGCGTATCATCTAGAGTGGATGGGTACATGAAGGCACATAAATGTTTTTAATAGTGCCTCTATAGGGAAATACCATGGCAAAAAAAAAAGTTCTTAACAACTAAAGATAGCAAACTGTAAATTTATTCTTGTTTAAATCAAGAAAATGAGACTGTATTATCCCTTGCAACTAAAAGAACTGTGCTGAACAGACACATAGCTATAGGACTGGTAATGTTTCAAACTTGGTTTCCACACCCACAGCTCATTGCGTTAATGTCGACTGCTGATGTTTAAAAGATAGATCAATTTATGAAAAAAATTTGAAGTAGAAAAGCTAGATACAATAATGTTGGTCATGTGGGAACTGGGATGAAAGATCAACATGGTAACATCTGTGTTGAGGTCTCACTGTCTAAAATGTGGCTATTAGCACTGAACAAAGAAATTGTGTCCATTCTTATTGTCCAGCTTATCTACAGGATTATCTTGAGTGGCAGAAATGTGTGAAGCTTTTTTCTCCTCTTATTATGTTGGCAAGAGTTTGATGAATGAGATAAGACATCCAAGCTGAAAATCTCGGTAAAACTACATTTTTAGACACAGTAAACCCAGTTTATTACATACTGCACAAAACTAATCTAACGGGCAGTACAGCATTTATTACTGGAAATATCTTCTGAGGACTTGTGCTCATGAAAAAAATTATTAAGGAAAGCTTTGTTGGTAAGTATATGCTGAAAACTGGTAATGTGGTATCTGAGAATGCACAATACTAGAACAGTATAAATAAGATTAAGTGGTAGGTCCAAAGGAAAAAGTAGACAGAGTAATTGATTATATATGAAATTGAGACTTTTGCGTGATGAATTTCTTTTGTAACTACCCAGTGTTCTCTCTTTCTAAGAAAAGGACAATAAATGGCCATGAAAACGAACTAGATCTAATTAATAAAATGACTACTCCATTTCCAGAACATTCACCCTCAGAAAGCAATGTGTTATTGATAATGTGAAATGTGTTTAGGTCTGCTGATCAATTCTTTCTTTTAGATACTTACAAGTGCTTTATGTTCCTTAGATTAAATTAACTTTGCCATCCAAATTGGATGGGTTATTTAATGTGGTTATATAGTGCTTTCTGAATGACCATGTTTGTATGCAAATATCCATTGGACTCTCTTCCTAAGTGATTATTAGCAAAGGTGGTGTGACTTGAATAATCATAATTTCTTTGAAAAAATTAGTAATCCAGAAAAATATCTAATCCTTTCTTTGAAATAATTGATACTGCTGAAATTATTGACACTTTGTGATGTCACAACCTGTTGTTTAGATAACTCTATTGTTGAATGTAATTAAAGTGACACATTGCAACTAGAAGAGTTAAAACCAGCAAATTGGGCAGTTTAAAACAATTAAATAGTGTTAGCACTGACTAACAATACTGAAAGCAAACAGAACTTGTAAATTGCCTTCTTTAAAGAAATTCTTTTTAGATTTACAATCTTCAAAAAATCATGTTAAGGAATAATTATGCTATTTTATTTATCAGTGGGCTGATAAATGATTTGCTTTTCTATTTTGTTGTGTTTGCTGGGTTTTTTTTGTTGTTTTTTGTTTGGTTTTTGTGTGTGTGTGTTTTTGTTTGTTCGTTTTTTTAAGGGGTGAATTGTTTAAATCTAAGAGAAACAAGCTGCTGTGGTGATTAACTGGCTGATCAACTGCACAGTCTACTGTTCTTCTATTGACAAAGCAGAATACTATCCAGAAGGTTTGCACTGTACCAGGATAGGTTACTTGTAAGTCCACATATGCCTTCCATGTGTGTCTCTGCTTCATTATGTAGTGTTACAGTCCTTTATGTTGACAAGCAGTAGCTATGCAATTTTAAATACCATTGCATGAGAGCAGTATGTGGGGTTTGTACAACTTTTTAAAAGATCAGTTTCTAAGTCCTCTGCATAAATAGAAGAAACTTTATCACATGACCACTCAGACTATTTAGAATTTTATTATGCTGTAGTTGTGCTACATTTTTTACAGAGCATGCCACTCAGAACTAGATGAAATACTAAATATTATAAATTATCTTTGTATTGGCAACTTTAAAGAACTGGACTGAATTGATATTATTGTTTCAAAGTTCTTGGTGGTGTAACTGCATAGAACTGGGATCCTCCAAATGGTATGTGTTTCTCAAAGTCTTATTAAAGTTTATATATATACATTAAGGATTAGCAACATTAGTGTCTACTGAAAAGTGTTTGATAGTTATAGCAAGGTCTGGCAGAATCAAGAATAGATCTTTTTTTATTAGCCAGTGAATTATTTATGTCATGCTAAATCAGCATGACAATGTCTGGTTACAAAAGGTTTTACTGGGAAATTGTGAAGTAGTGAAATAAGCCTGATGTCCATGGATGGGAATATTATATAAATTTCCTTCGCTTCTTATTACTGAGAGTAGCTTTTATCTCTACATCCTCTTCTCTCTGATGGTCAGACCATATTGTCATACCTGTTTTGAATTACAGAAGCTATCATTAATGGTACACGTGGCATCTTGGACAAAGTTATAGTAGGACAGGAATTTGTTAACGGAATATAAATAAATTATAGAGTTGGATTACATTACATTTGTATGAATAACGGGTATTGGATTTAAGCAGTTTAATATAATTCTTATATTGCAAGTTTAAGTTTTCTTAGGTCTCTGCAACTATACTGAGCTCCCTAAGTATTTGTATTTTGAGCATCAAAATAAATAAATGCACTACATAAGAGCTATGAGCAAAAGTAGAATATGTGCTAAGAGTAAAAAGCTAAATTTCTAAATTCTGTTTTAGAAACAGGTTAGTAGAGCTTAATAAGTTTCTGGTGCATCAAGACATTTCAACCCAGGGAGACATACTGGTCAACATCTACCAGAAATGAGAGTATCTCCATTCAAGAATCTTTTTATCATCCCCTGGAGTACTTGTGGATGAATCATATTTGTATCAGATTGCTTCTGCACTGAAGGCACCTCTCTCATCAACATCAGGGGCTCATGAGGAGGCTGTTTAATGTTGCCACATCTCCTCTGTAGCTCTATACGCAAGACTTTCACCTGAGCTTTGTCTCATGAATCAGATGGGATCTGGGGGTGATCCAGAGTTATTTAACTATGACTGCAACCTAGTTCTGAAAACGAGTTTCAGTGCAAATTATTTCTAATTTAGACTTATATTCACACAGCCTGACATCCAAACATTAGTAATTGAACCTAAGATGTTATCATTGCTTTAAGTGGTTTATTTGAGTTAATAACAGTCACAAAGGAAAAATATTAATATGTTTTGGATTCCTGATTGACATTGTACAAAATGAGATGTCAATTCTATTATCCACCTTGAGGATTATAGGATAGCAGAGTGATCTTAAGTTTGTCACTGCAGAAAACCAACCATTTATGAAGTCCTGCTTTGTTCATGGTCTGCAGCTGGTTGGTTTGTTGGGTGGTTTATAAAGGAAGCTATTTAATTTTCAGATTTGACTATATACACAAATACTGTTAATCAAAGCTTCCCTGTGTATTCAGGCTATGGTCAGAAAGATAGAGCTACCACTTTTGATAAGACATTGAGGAAATGTTTCTCCCTTGTCCTACAGTGCATACCAGCCAGCAGTGCACAAGTCTGCTTTTCTAATTTGGCTGCATTTGACATCAAACCCTGCACTGGCCTAAATGACCAGACCAATGAAGAACAAGGACTCAGGATCTTAAGTATATATGCAGGGTGAAATAAAGCTAAAGGAATAAAGTTATCCATACAAGACAGTAAATCTAAAACTCCTTAATTGCTAAGAGCTCTCACAACACAGATACTTCTCAGTCCACCCTCCAGGAGATGAACTGCTGCCAAGTCATCCTTAATTAGTTTTTCTGGATCATACAGTTTGCTGCAATATGTGTCCTTGAGCTACTCTGATGAGATATTGAGACATAATAAGCTTTACTGTAAAAGGTATTAGGAAGGTGGTGCTTCTTGCTTGGAATGGAGAGCAATCTTTGTATCTGCAATCCAGGAAATGTATGTGGAACATTTGCAACCTAACAGCTGTTGAATGTCACTTTGGCTAGATCAAGGGCTTAAAATGTGCTTAAGTAATCTACTGCAGCTCTTACTTTTAGAAAGTACATCTGTGCTGACAGTTTTTCCACCAACGTACTCCCATACACGTTAAAATGATAAACAAACTAGCCTAAAATCAAGGTGATAATGGAAGATACTAGACAGCTCAAAGATAATTCAAGTTGAAATGATACTTGCTTAACACTTCAGTATAATTAATGACTTTGGGAGAAAAGTTTCTCTCAAATCCATAAAGCAGTCTTGTTTTATGCCTTATGATGCACCTCATTAATACAGAGTTGTTGAAGTTCTGCCTCTTTGAGCTGGATATAATCTGTTGTTTGGTGACAACAATGAGCATATTACATTTATGTTTTGATGTTTCAAATGTTGTCTTACCGAGGACAATAGACTTTCATCATTCATCATGTAGAACTGAGTAAAATAGTGAGTAAAATTAGTAGGGGGCTTCTGTTGATTTAATGGTTTTTGGTTTAAGATCATAATAAGCTGCATACAGAAATGAAGCCTTTAGATTTCTAATAATTATTTTTCTTCTAATTATTTCAAGTGTAGCTTAGTTGTATGACATACATTGCTATTATCTCTTTCCTAACATTTTAAAGTTATTAGAAAGCTATTTACCAATGCAACCATGCAAGTAATGTCATACTCTGATAAACATTGCTAAGCTGTAGTGGGAAATAGTATCTTAGCTTAAAAAGAAATATAATATCAGCTATCAGTACAAAGGATGGAAAAATGTACAATATATCAAACAAGAAAATGATCTGTGTCACCCAGTGTAAAGACATCACTTAGAAAATGAGGTACCTCTTTTTTTAATAATAACTTTCTCACTCTAATTTGTCTCATGGTCCTTCATGCAGACTCGCAGAGTCTCTTGTCATATGATATTTACATGCAACTCATCTTATATATTATATATTGGCAAATATACAGATAAGATTTTAATTTCTTGACTTAATATTTGTCACAGATATTTACAGATTATTTTAACTGAAATATTGTGTCAAACTTTAGCAGGAGCCAAGTTTTGAATATTTCCATCACATAGAGCTTAAGAGAATTTACATGCTAAAATATGACCTTTAAGAAATAATTAAGATATTATCTTCTAAATGATTACTTTTTGTGCCCTAAAATTAGAAACTGTTTAGGGATTTTACAGCATGAAAAATATTGAATAAATATTAAACACTTTGTCTTTTAAAGAAGTAAGAGAAACAAAACAGTTTAAAGCTAAATGAAATCAGTTCATTTTGAATGTGAATTTCTCTGAACACAAAAAATGATGCTATAAAAATAATTAAAGAAATCTGTAATTCTATTTGAGTTTTTATGAACAAGAGAGCTTCAATTGAATGATGAATTATTTTAGGTTAGGTTTCAAGAACTAGAAACCAAAGGAAGTAACAAAGAAGCATTGTTGGTTTGAGACTGAATGAGAATGGAAACAAAAAAAATGCTTATTTTCAGGTACCATTACCAAATTACGTAGAAAATATGTGCACTGGAAAATATGCACCCCAGGTAAAAGAAGGCAATGAAATTAAAATGAAGATTGGTAAGAAGGACAGGGAAAAAGGAAAATGAGTTTATGTTAACTATGAGTATGAAAGGTGAGCACTAGTCAAGAAATCTGATTGCTGGAATAGATAAAATTTGCAGATTAGTGAATGATGGAAACAGTAAAAACATAAATTAAATCATTTAATACAGTGTTTTACAAAATCCTACAGTCAAAATTTGTCTAAACTATCTTGAAAGATTTGCATGAATTTGAACTGAAGTAAACCAAAGGTTATAACAAATATTAATATGATAAAATGGAAGGAATGCTTTGTTTGGAACTAGAAAATATGTGAAGATACCAGTCTTAACTAACTTCTTATTTAATAATCTGGAAGGAGAAATATGCAGTATGTAAATGGCTTTCACAGAATCACAGAATCACAGAATCGACTGGGTTGGAAAAGACCTCAGAGATCATCAAGTCCAACCCTTGGTCCAACTCTAGTCCATTTATTAGATCATGGCACTAAGTGCCATGTCCAATCTCAGTTTAAAAACCTCCAGGGACGGCGAGTCCACCACCTCCCTGGACAGGCCATTCCAATGCCTGACCACTCTCTCTGTAAAGAACTTCTTTCTAATATCCAGCCTAAATTTCCCCTGGCAGAGTTTAAGCCCATGCCCCCTTGTCCTATTGCTAACTGCCTGGGAGAAGAGACCAAGCCCCACCTGGCTAGAACTTCCCTTCAGGTAGTTATAGAGAGTGATGAGGTCACCTCTAAGCCTCCTCTTCTCTAGACTAAACAACCCCAGCTCCCTCAGCCTCTCCCCATAGGTCTTATGCTCAAGTCCCTTCACCAGTCTTGTTGCTCTTCTCTGGACTCGCTCCAGCACTTCAATGTCTTTCCTGAACTGAGGGGCCCAGAACTGAACACAATACTCCAGGTGTGGCCTCACCAATGCAGAGTACAGGGGAAGGATCACTTCCCTTGTCCTGCTGACCACACTATTTTTGATACAGGACAGGATACCATTGGCCTTCTTGGCCACCTGGGCACACTGATGGCTCATGTTGAGCTTCCTGTCAATTAGTACCCCCAGGTCCCTTTCTGTCTGACTGCTCTCCAGCCACTCTGTGCCCAGCCTGTAGCGCTGCAGGGGGTTGTTGTGACCAAAGTGCAGCACCCAGCACTTGGCCTTATTGAACTTCATCCCATTGGAATCAGCCCATTTTTCCAGTCTGTCCAGATCCCTCTGCAGAGCCCTCCTGCCTTCCAGCAGGTCCACACTCCCTCCCAACTTGGTGTCATCAGCAAATTTGCTGATGATGGTCTCAATCCCTTCATCTAAATCGTCAATAAAGATGTTAAATAGGACTGGACCCAACACTGACCCCTGGGGAACACCACTAGTGACCAGCCGCCAGCTAGATGCAGCCCCATTCACCAGCACTCTCTGGGCCCGGCCCTCCAGCCAGTTCTTAACCCAGCGTAGAGTACACTTGTCCAAGCCATGGGCTACCAGCTTTTGCAGGAGTATATTATGGGAGACAGTGTCAAAGGCCTTGCTGAAGTCCAGATAGACCACATCCACAGCTTTCCCCTCATCCACCATTTTCCACATTATGCTAAATGACATTGAAATGTAAACACAAATAAGGACAGAGGGAATAATATAAAGGTAGATAATGAAATATTAAACATGTAGGAAAGAAGCCTACAGAAAATAATTAACTTCGGAAGAATATAAGTCACAATACATTTGGAAGAGAAAATGTGTCTGCAATGGTGATTAGAAGGTGAAGAAGAAAAACCTTAGAAAACGTTTACAGATAAGCACACACAACTATGTGAGAATGTAAACAAATAATGCAATTGAACAATGGTTCTCTCCAGTACAAGTGATAACTCCTATGGAAGACACATTCATAAGAGGTTATAGTGTCCAGACGAGTTTTTAAAGACGTTCTTGTTGTTCCAGCTTTTACTTTCACAGATTATGACTTTGAGCTAAGCAAGAGCATTGTGACTAGCCACAGCATCAGAGACCATATATAGATCAATATATATTTGGGGTTTTGTATTTTGTTAAGGGTTCTTTCATCCTCTTCATTTGTAGACTTTTTTTTTTTCCCCTCATTTAATTCCCCCTGGAGATTCTGGTCTATTTATCCTCTTCTCCTCAGGCAACACCTGCTAACCTACTCTTTCTCATGCATTGCCCATGCTTGCTACATCTTTTTAAATGTTTCTTATTTAATGCTATCCATAGTAGTTTCATTGTCCTTTCTTTTTCCAGTTCCTTCACCCTGAACCTCTGAGCCCTTCTCATTCTTCTGTCCTGAGAATAACCTTTTTCAATCTGTTGAAAGAATTTAACTCCTTAAAGACGGTTCTTATGTGAAGCCTTTGAACTTCAGGATGGTCCTGTAAGCCACAAAATTTACAAGCAGAACAATCATTTTATTTGAATTTCACAGAGAAAGGCAGTAGGGCAAAGAGAAGAAAGTAACTTCTTATTTGTTTGGAAGGAAAACAAAACCTTTGAACTGCAGTGAAGGTAAAATATGCAAAAGTGAATGTTCTAAGATGGAAATTCTCAGCAGAAGAATAAAACAAGAAAATGAAGATCTGCTACCAAGGCACTCATTCATGGATATTAGGGTCAACAGTGAACTACTTGCAAAAAATGAAGCACTTCCTCAGCCAACCCTGACTCTGTCAAGTGGGATTGCTGGTCCTGAGACATTGTTATTACTTTCCTTGGAAACTGCAGCTGCTTTTCCCATGTAATATGACTCAGCTTTCATAACTGCTTTTCAATTTTATTGTGATTAACTGCTTCTATAAATCACAAGGTTATCTTCTGATGTACAAGTGCTAAACCCAAAATGGTGTGGACATAGTAGCTTTGCAATCTTGTGTTCTAGACCTCAATATACAGACAATATTTGTAACATTTTCAATGGAATTAAAGAATATAATGAAATTACTGAAGCTTGGCCTGGATTTTTGCAGATTATCTGAACTTAATATATATAAGTCAAACAAAGTTTGATTTATATATCTTTATCATATCTTAATTATGCATGGCTTATTGTATTTGAGGAATTCCTACTTTGTAGAAGTCCTTTCTAACTCCTCAGAGAAAAGAAAGCAGATGGTCATTTCTGTCTGTTTCTTTCTTGGTTTTTATTTTATATTTTATGTTTTGTCACATCTTGTTAAAATGGAAGTTTTTGTGATTGATTTTCTGTGATTGATCACAGAATAGCTTTTGGTGTTGCAGGGCTAAAGCACTGCAAAGTATCTCAATTAATAGCCTGTGGCCTCCTGCCTGAAAATATACCCGAGGCATGTATTAATGGACCAATAAAACATGGCCTGTCATATCTTAATGTTATATTCCCATTCCATGTGAACAAGCCTGCTCCAAGAGTTTGCCACAGGCAATCTGGTATTTCATCTCTGTGTCTGTTTTAATCTCTGATAGATTTTATCCACTTCCTGTCAAATCATGAACACTGGCATTACGAAGTTGGTTTTTTTCATGTTCATTAGTGCTTTATTTTAACTCTATTTGGTTTTGCACTGTCTTTTCATCCTAATCCTTTAAACATGATTCATTTATATAGAAATCACACAGTTGCTCTTCACTATTAACTGGGAAAAGAAAAAATTCAGTTGCTTTATTTCATTGAAATTTTGGCATATTTCTGATTTAGTTACAATTCAGGATGTTCTGCAACTCATGAGTTTCAAAGTATAAGTAAAGAAATATTTTCTCGCTACAAACTCCTATAATGATGATCCTTCTTAAATGACAAAGTTTTGGACCAAACAGAACTCTAAAACATCACAGAACTTCCCAGCTATAGATCATGTTAAAGAAGGACATTTTAAAGATTGGACTGAATAAATAACAATGGAATTCCCCCAAACGTGCTCTGTAATTCCCTCCAAATGAAACAGACTTCATACGCCATTTTTTTCTCCTACGTTCTTCTGGTCTGTGAGTCACACAGCTCTGGGTGGAAAATGTAGGAATGTAATTAATCACCTCCCAAAAAACATTCTGAGAGAGGATTTCTCTGAGCTGATCTTAACCTATCAATTTATTCATTAGCAGTACCTATTAAAATACTTTATTCATCAATGCCCGTAACCATATACCTTCTGCTTAATAGCTCTTAATTTTTAAGACTAGCCAAAGTCTCAACTCTTTGTTTAACAATCCATAAGAAGGTAAACAGATCTGACCTCGAGTAGCAGGGGTTTGTCCCCAAACCAGTCCTTCTGAGTGCCTCAAACTCTTTGAGGCCAGTGTTTTGCCTCCAGCAGGTTCCTCCCTGTATGTTGGGAAGCAGGTAGGTGCTGCGTGGTGTTGTGGGGTACAAGTGTGGAGGGGACACCCTGAGCACACGTCACCTGCCTCCTTTACTTCCCCGGACCCCACCTAACATCAACAATCAGAGTTAATACACAAATCCTGGAGTCAAACTGTGAGAAATTTGTATTACCAGCAAAGTGATGAATAATCACATTTTAAGTGTCAGTCTCACAGAGAGCCAAATATTTTCTCGTTCTAGTATCTACCTTGCAGTTTTTCACATCACAATGAAAACTATTTCCCATAGAATAGCAGTTTTTCCACCCTAGGAATTCCTGTGCTTCTATTTGTCTTGGCAAGTAGATATAAAATACAAATGTGAACTATTTGGTATAAAAAGAAATCTATAAAAATTGCCAGTAATTATTACATTGACTCCAGTCCAGATCTCCTTATTCACATAAACCTGACATTGCTGTTGTAGCTTGTTTTCCTTCAAAAAAGAACTTAGAAAAACTCACCCACATTGGGCAAGTTCCATGAGATTTAACAAGGCACAAACAATTGTGGATATTTATGCTGAAACAGTATCAAGAGTTATATTAGCATCAGAGCAAAATAACATGACCACAAGACTTGCAAAGTGTATTTGTGGCTGCAGTCCTGTCATGTTCTTTGACCAAAGTACTCCAGCGTTGTGCAAGGTGAGACAAGGGCTGACTGAGGCGCATGTTCAATGTCCTCCTTTTTTGTCAGTCCCAGAATAAACCACTACAAATTGTATGAACATCAGGCGTATTTCCAGTTCAAAGTATTGGGTTGAATTTTAAGTCACTGTAATGAACACGTTGTTCTCTTATTAGGAGGTCTGTTTCTTCACCTATCCTTTGTTAAATAATTTTTCTATAAATCTGATAATAAATGGTAGTTAGCCGAGAGTCCCTAGCATGTGCAGGCCATTTTTCAGTGATGTTTACAAAAATACCTGTTGCGCTGAAATAGTGTGTTTGGCCTGGTAAATATTTATTCAACAAATATTCCCATGATGGTGAATGTAAAGATTATCAAAAGGCCCATGACACAGAAGATCATTTGACTAAGGTAACTAGTAATTTATGACATTGTTACTTCCCATCACTGAGGAAATGAGGCTTGCGACTGACTAATGTTTCTTTTCATTTTGTTTGCTGGAAGCATTTATAACTTCCTCCTGGGATTTTTCAGAGTTACATTGTATGATATTCCCAAACTATTTTTGCACTATTGTTTGATTTTAATTATAATTGAACAGAAGTAAAATCTTGGGAATACTTCTAATTTGCTTAACTCCTTCCTGCTATGTGTCATTGTTGAAGCCCAGCTGGCAACTAGGACCACACAGCCACCCACTCAGCCCTTACCCCAAGTGGGATGGTCTAATTAAAATCTATCCTAATTGATCATTGAAAGGAATAGGTCTATTTAGAATCCGAGTAGTCTCAAGGATAGCTATGCTTTGCTTTTATAACTTTTAAAAACAACAAGCCATACAATGAATTTGAACAATGCTGGGGTGGCTGCCTGGTGCCCAGAAACCTTCAGCATAAGCCAAACAAGCCTCAAGAGGAGAGGAAAAACCAAGATGCTTTCTTTGCGTAGTTTACCCTGTGTCACTCTACCGATGGCACAGAGGGGAGTCTCTGGTCACCCAGACACTATGCAGGAAATTCACTCTCCAGCTGCTGTGTATCTGACAACTCTGGTGTCAGGAGCTCAGGGCTTTGTGCTGCCTCCAGAGCTCCTTGCTGCTCTGCAGCTATCTGTCAGCATTGCCCCAGTGGTGCCTATGCTGATAAGTATATCCTGCACAGATGCCTCTGGGACTACTGAAAAGAAAGAGGAAAGAATTGTGTCTTTCCTCAGAAAACAGGAGATCCAATCTATATTAACTAATGAGCACATTCCCACTGGTGTGGGTGGGTGGACTAAATTGCCACACATGATGATGTGGCACTCCGGTAATGAAAATACATTCCTGAAACTATTTTTGTATCTGTTGATGGTGTGTGAATCTGTTCTGCCTTAATTTATGGATTGTCTGAGTTGGGAATGAAAGTATAATATTTCTTTTGCAATGATTAGCAGCCTCAGAGAATGCTTCAACCAGGGAGAAACACTGCTTTGTTTATGACGTCAATCAAAAGACATACACCCAGTGTTGCCTTCCTAGCAGAACTCTCAGTTAGAGTCAGCCATTTGTTATCTTACATTGATAAAGTTAATGCAGAAAATCAAAGCCAAGCTTATATCACCAGTAAATATTATGATCATATACATCTGCAGAGCACACAAACTCTGTCCTCACTTAACTAGAGCTTTTAGAAAACCTAAACACAGTACTTGATTTATGAACACAGTATGACATGTTTTGTCTATTGATGAAACACACAACATTTATTTCACTAATAAGCTTAGAATAAATTATTACACCCAAAATTATTTTAGCTGAAGTCATAGTTCTCAATGATATCTAGCTCTTCGACAGCTATCTTTGTTCATATCTTGAAAAGTATTTTATTAAAATGTCTGAAATTATTAGAACCTGTCTTATAAACAGGGAAACTGAGCGACTCAGTAAGCTACACCTACTTTCTTTTTACTCCGCCAAGTATGGATAGTATCAGTTTCTCAGTCCCACATTCCTCCACCTTCATTGGAAATGTGTCTAGACCAGCTTGCTACAAAATGGACCTGTAACATCCCATGTCCTCCTCCCCAACACTAAAGTGATTTTTGCAGTTTAAATATCCTGCCTAAATGTCAGTCTTCATTTTCTTGCGTAAGTTGTGTTAGCACTTTAAAGTATTTTTGAAAAAGTGCTGCTTGTGACCTGCCCTCCCTCTTGGCAACAGATGTGAGCTACAGATATTCACACAATTCCGGAGCATCTCTCTGTCCTAGTGGGAGTACTGCCCCACTTGCTGGCTTCCACTGCCTCTGCTAATTGCCCTGAAACATTTTATCCCACTTCAAGAGCATTTTTTAGGATCTTAGAATTTTTAAGTTCTGACATTCACAAATTATTTTTGTTTGTTCATTTGTTTTGTTGTTCTGTTTAGGATTATATCACTTTTCAACATCCCGTGAACATCCTGTTCTTTGAGATGTACCTGTCAGAGTAATGTTTGTGAGAATGTAATAATCCATCACTGTCTCTAGTCAGAGAGATACATAGATAGCCCTAACAGACTTCACATACACTGATGTACTCACTAATTCAGCAGTTTTAAAATTCTTTCAAATTTGTAACCTGTACATAGAACCATTGAATTGTGGAAGAAGTATAGTAATGTGCCATGATGCTCTAACTGTTACTATACCTTTGATTCATGCATACTTTTTAACGAAATCTTATCTGGAAACCAAGAGTATCCTACAGAGAATCAATTTACACTCTTACTTTATAAGCCATCTCGGCAATCATCTTGGTAACACAAAGTTACATAACTTTTAGCTTTTGATTAATTATCAATAAAATTCCACCTGTATCACAGCAGAATGAGCAAGCAGACAGTGTTTTTGCTGTTTATGAGAGAACGTTTCCAGTAGCCACACAGATTAATGTCAAGAATGAGATATACTCTTAGCTAATTAAAAGCCCACTGTGATTTGTTGCAAAACAATAACCTTTCTCCTGCTTTTCAGAGTTATTGTCTAAATCTCCAGTGTCTTTATGGATATATGTGTAAATTTTAAATGTGTTCAGAAATTTTTTCTTCAGACTTTTTTTTTTTAAATAAAGCTGGATTTTTACTAAATAATTATTTCAGTTTTGCAAAAAAAAAAAAAAAGTCCTTCTTTATACATATTTTAAACTCAAAATATTTAAGCTTGCTAATAGGATCTTGGTGCCTTGCCTGGGTTTTGCTAAATTTTGTCCTCTTTCAATTTCCAGTTGGTTTGTCAGTCTCATTTATTGAGAACCATATTGATTTTTTTCAAAGCCAAAATTTTTTTCTTTGAAGCAGCTGCAGGATGAGATCTTTCCCTGACTCTGAAAATGTATTTATATCACAACTTGGCTTGTTAGAAATTGCAAGAATTGTCTACAATATTTGCAGGACATAGGAATATTTTTGTGGTGGTACAGAATATATTTAAAACAAAAACTCCCTTCATTTTCCTTTAGTCGAGTCCTGTTAACTACATCTAAAATACACTTGTCAATGGTTAGTAAAATAGGGACCATACTATTCATCCTCGTTTAAGAGAAAAGCAAAGATTTCTTGATTCAGTGTACTGACTCAGAGGATGAGTTACTGCATGTAAAAAGGTCACTTATAGAAAAAGTATTCACATTTTGTTATAAGCAACCTCCCAAATAATTCATCAGTTCAAACCTCCGTATAAAGATCTATGATGTGATATAGATCCTGGTAACATGACTAAGTAAGTCACTTATAATCCCTGCTTATTTTATGAAGTAATGGACAGACCTTGGCACTATAAATGCGTATTAAAATAACTTTGTTAAGAAGCTAAAAAGCTCTGTCAGAGTAATGCAATAAAAAGTCATATTCCAAAGCAATACACTATCCATTAATAATAGGTTAAATGCAGAACAGAACAACAAAAGTTTTAAATACAAAAGGATTAAAAATATATTTTTCTTAAAGCAGTAATCAATATCTGCAAGTTTCTAGTCTGTTAAGGTCAGCAGACAGTCTCTGAATAAGTAGATCACTTGTTGTGGTCATAAGTTTTGGGTGGTTTTTTTTTATTCTATGGAGATTTGAAGGGCTGATTGGTAACCTTTTATTTAATAACTTTGCATCTTTCCACTCTAGTGGAATTTTAAGTGCAATCAAGTTTTCTTTAAGTAAAAATAGGACCACACCACTTCAATTAATAATGTTCCTCTATCAGATAAATTACTTCACTTTGTCTATGTTTCTTCGTCTTGAGTGTAGTTACAAACAACTACAGCGTCTGAAAGGTAGCACATTCTTTGGGGACCTGACACCAGAAACTGGAGTCATTTATAATTGCCTTAGAACTTGTTTTCCCAGTGCTCATTGGGTCACTTTCTGCCCCTTTTGGCCTAAGTGTGGCTGATATGAACACAACCTCTACCATGCTTACTCTACAGAAGTTCATTAAGTTATGTTCAGGCAAGAGCTATGAGAAGAGGTTTTACATAACAGAGTAGTAGTTTCATAGTAATTGGCCAGATAATTCTAAATCTCCGTGGATTTTCTACTGAAGTTCTGCTGCAGCCATATTAACACCAAATGAGTCTATCAGAATTAATATTCCTGCAATATCAAGGAGTTAAGAATGATTAAGCCATTATTGTTAAATTTAACATAATAAAAAAGGGAAAAAAAGCCTTACAGAAGATGTGAGGATTTGCCTGGTCCTTACATCACGCATAGTAACATCTCAAGGCTTGTGTGTATGCAATAGTCAGAGTGCAGCTGGTTAGAGGAAATGTGAATTTATAGCATACTTGATAATCAGCAGTAACTCACTACACGCACAGAGTATAGCTGAAGTTAAGGCTGATTGTTCTATTTTCGAATTAGAATAAGTTACTTCACATGATAGCATTCTCAGAGCCATGATGTATCCTCTGACAAGTCAAAGAGGAATGCACTGCTCAGTGTGAGTAATACGTGCTGATGAAAACCTTTTCCTTCACAGGACTTTTGAAAGAGTAGTCAGCATCCAGTGTGGGTCACAAAGCCACAAACTTATGTTGTTATAATTCACTTTAATATAGCCGTGAAATAATTACTAATTTATTTGTCTTCCTCCCAACTTTGAACAGGTACTTAGAACTTAAGGAACTTAAGATTTTAGTTTATGAAGACCACATCATTAGAGTGAGGAGTGAATGTAAGTCAGGAAACCCATCTGCTGCATTCAAAGTGCATCTTTCATTTTCATCTACTTGAAATAGTAAAATAGGCTGTATTTGAGTTACGTTTTGAGTGGCCCATAAATGAGCGTGCAAGAAAATCTAAGGTACTGTTACTATTTAGGTTCCTGCTGACAATGTAAATCTGAACATCTACTTCTGTGCTACCGTCTAGTTCATGGGTCACTGCATAAACCATGATATATAAGGAAGATGCAGGCATTAAACACTAGTCAGAAAAATTAGCTGTGATTTTTTTTTCCCTATAAAAGAACTTGAACGAAAGTCATAGACCTAACTGACTAGAGAATAATTGACCCAATTGAATTCTCTCTCAGTAAGCACATATTTTCAGACCATCAGTCTTCTTCAACAATTAATGTATCTCAACTCATGCTATATTTAAAAAAAATAATTTAAATATGTTTTTCTACAGTTGTAGAAATACGTGTAATTAAAATAATTATTTCCCTGTGACTGTTTCTTATTCCCGATCCTTTTCCCGTTTCTCTTTAATCCAGACAAAATAATAAATCATACTATAGTCAAACTAGAAAACTATGAGTCAGTGCTGGGCTTTCTTTAATCAAACCTGAATGCATTATCTCCCTATTGAATCTTGCCTACTTTCTGTTGATAAATTGTCCCTATGACTGTCTCAGAGATACATGAGAGAGTCAATTTTAGAAATTCTGGCCCTTTGATTGTTCATCATCAATCATTCCATCTACAGAGTTTGGAATAGATATTAAAAATGTTTGCTATTTTATGCATTTTGACAGTATTGTTAGCAAAACAATAGTCACCTGCAAGATAGAAAAGTGAAAGCCTGGCATCTCTGTTATATTCAACTAAGAGAAATAACTTGACTGAAAATCCAAATTATCTATATTTAACACTAAACTAAAGCTTATCGGTATGGCATCAAAACTCCTTTTCTTAAAATCAAAATCTGTGTAAACATCCACCTGCAAAAACCACTTATCTTAGCCAGGGGAAAAATCATAGACAAACAAACAAACAAACCAAAGTGAAAACCAAAACAAAAAAAACAAAAAAAAAAAAGGAAAAGGAACCAAAATAGCTGGAATAAAAATTAATAGGGAAAATTTCTGAGGAATGTAAGATACATCAGGCTGGTTTCCTCAAGGCCATAAGCATCATGACAAACAAAAGAAATTATAAAGACAAACAGCAGAGGTTGACTTAAGAATCATCAAAACAATATAAGGTTAAACAAAAAGAATTACAAAGACTGTGAAAGACAGGCCACCAGCAGTGAGAAACCCTTCCCTTCCAAATAGAGTGAAGGAACATACCTGATTAAAATAATCAGCTTGCTTGCTTGCCAGAAATCCACTTTAATTATCGAGAATTCAACCACTGTTGCTGCATTATGGTGATGGATGGTAGAATCATCTAATTCATTTGTTTTCACTTTGCTGCCTGAATATACCATAAGTCTTATTAAAATCAGAATTAAGCAGTGGCAAGAAAGGTTATCTGCCCATTTCATCCTGGCAGTTGTACTCCAGAGATCTTTCTGGAAGCAGAAACTTTTGCTTCACCTGAGAGCTACCAAGTCTGTTTAAACAGAATAAACTTCTGGTAAGTGTGTGAACAACAGCCAGGAAATACTGGTCAGGAAAATACTTTTCTTGAAGACCCACAGGAGACTCTGTGGAGTTTAATGCCTGTAAGGCACTGGATAAGAAGCAAAAAAAAAAAACCCACACTAAAGAAAATAAGATTATGAAAGAGGGTCATCTGCTTTTAGAACTCTGATATTTTTTCACCCAAAAGATTTCTGTTCTATCTTCCTTCTTGAATGTTTGTATCTAGAAAAAAATGGAGAAACTCTACGCCAACTTATAGCCAAAAATCACAAAAAGGTTGATTTGGAACAGCTAGCTTCCATCTACCACAATGAGACTTGTCATAAAGGTCGAAGAAGTATTGCAATATTACATAATTATGTAATTAGTGGCTTTCTGTACTTCTTTCAGAGTCAAAAATACAAAGTTTTCATGGTGGAAAGCAGTGAATATCCAGTAATTTTTACTAAAGTTAGAGAGATGGGGGTAGAATCACAAAGTTACCTCCTCTCTGTTCAAAGAGACAAATCATGGAGAAAGAACACCAGCCCCAGATCTTCACACTCACCAGATGTCCTCGCCAGAAGTCAGTACACCTCTCATTTGAGCTAAGTCCTTACAAAATATGCATTAATTAATTTACTTAAAACAAACAAACAAACACATTTTTAATTATATATCTCTCTTTCACAGACTCACAGAATGGTTGGGGTTGGAAGGGACCTCTGGAGATCATCTAGCCCAACCCACCTGCTAAAGCAGGTTCACCTGGAGTAGATTGCACAGGAATGCGTCCAGGTGGGGGTTTGAATGACTCCAGAGAAAGAGACTCCAAGTACCTTGTACCTTACAACATAGATTATTAAAGTTCTCCACTGCACTAAATTACATCACACAGGCTAAATATTGGTCAGCATGATAGATTATGCTTTATGAAAGCTGAAAACTAAAACTGCATCTTACAAGCAACAATAAAGATAATATTGTAGGCACCAATTGCATCTTCCTAAAGCAACCACTTTGTCCTTGCTGTGATAGCATCTGATGGAAACCTCTTGCCATTTTTTTCCTTGCTATGTATAACCAACATAATCAAGGTGGTTTTTTTTCCCCGACTTTCTCCTGTTTATCTGTATCACTAATATAAAAGACATTGTAACACAGAAGAAACACATGCTAGAATTAAAATACAACAAAGCATCATTCAAAAGACCCAGCAGCAGAGTAATAGAAGGAGATATTACTAATATATCCTTATTCTCCTTGCTGTTCCTAAAAGCTGGCTCTTAGCTATGGGCCATTAATGTTCTTTGAATATAGTTAGATATGAAATATTCAGCTTTCCAGCATCTGCCTTGAGGACTTGGCAATCTTTGGTGAAAGTGATGCTATGTGTCCTCTTCCCTTTGTGCTGTCTGACACCCTCCACAGCCCAGCCAAGCTGCCGCACAGATCACTGTCAGATGGCCTGTGCCATACAATAACCTTGTGGTTAATACTGTTTTTTGTATCTGAGCTTCCAAGAAAGAATTTGCAAATAGAGGTTCCCTCCATTACAAATGGTATAGTCAGAAAGTTTTCTTTAGGGCTGGGGGAAGGAGGAAAAAGTCAGATATTAAATGTCTTCCTACTGTTTTGTACGGCACACCTCTTTCAGTTGTGCACGCTGATATGTATATGTGCTGCAAGTTCCAAAACTGCAAAAATAAAAGCGAATACTTTTTTGTCATCTGCTTTACTTACAATGTTAGCAACTTTTCTTCCCGGGCCTTTCATTTTCCTCTTTAAAAGACACTCATACATATATCAATAGATTTCTTTGTGACTCTAACTAACCGAGTTATATATTTTTTTTCAACGCTAGTAGGTGTTGAAGAATTTGAATTGAAATTTGAAAGTTCCTGGCTCCCAAGCCAGCAGGAGATGAGGTTTAATTGCTTGGAAATACATTTTCACAGCTGATACTGGGGAACAGAAAAAGTCTGTATGTCAAGAGCCTCTAAACTAATCATTTAGCCATAACATGCACCACCCCATACCTGGGGACAATGTAACTGTTAACAGCTTGAAGCTGTTGAAAAAATACACCAACGAGAAAGTTTCCTCTATTTTTCTAATGATATTCTTCACCCTGAATAAACTAATAGAAGAGAAACACGTCTTATTTTCAGTTCTGTCAGTTCAAATGAAAACAATTGTGTGTTCACCTAGGTTTAGCATTAGAATTTATTAGATCTGAGGCTGTTCATTAAGGTAACAATTTTGAAGTTGCTCAGTTGTTAATTCACTGCCTGTATAAACTCAGGCACTGCCTGTTATATCTGGTTACACTCTGGAGACTGAGATTTGGTTTCCAGCACTGCAGATCAGGTCAAGAATTGCAATAACGATTAGCCATTAGTTGCTAGATCTCAATTTACTATAATATAAGGTCATTTCTTCTGAGTATTTTTTCCCTGGAAAGGAAGAAGAAACATAGAAAACTGTCAAGCTTTTGAAAATTAGAATGTGGAAAAGCTGGGTATGGCTTCTGAGAAGATAACAGGGATAAAGATTTATATTTCTTTTTGAGCTTACTGTTTTACCATGGGGCAGGATCTGCATATATCGACCATGTCTAGTGTAATAACACTTAGTCCTTCTCTTTTTCAAATCTCAGTGAAACGTAAAATCTATCTAATCTCACCAAGTATCAAACATATTGTTCCTGACTTGACGCAGGCATGTGAGAGAGACACTGAGAAACTTCCCCTGTGCAACGTCCTACTTCTTGCTGCTATAATTATTCCTTTCCTATCACACATATGAAGGACAGAGCAGAGGCACAGGTCTACCTTTTCCAGTGTAATTCAACTCACTAACCTTTTGCACCCACCAGCAGAGGACGCAGCAGCATTAACACTGCAGAGGGGCACTGAAGTGCATTGGTAAGAGCAGGAGGGGCGGCGAGCAGGGGACCCCAGCTTCCATGACCTGCTGATGTGAGCTGTGAAGTAGACACAGGAATAAATGACAATCATGTAGAGGTGTGCTCTCCTGCCATGCAGAAAAACCCATAATAACTCCCTGACGCCAAATGGTGGTTGGTAGTCTGCAGTCCCAGCTGGGCTTGGGTTTTGCTGCTCTGCGAAAGGGACAGCCAGCTGTGAGGCGCTTGGGCTACATAGCAAGACTTTGCTTCCTGCTCTCCAGAATAAATATCTTATTTTAAATCTGTAAGTGCCTATAAAACACGTAAGGATGAGATATGACTGAGGTGTTGTTGGTTAAATTTCTAGTTCACGTTGTTAAAAGAACAAGGATGATATAAATGACCATTTAGCTCACCTCCAGGTATCACTTGAGACCATCAACTTGGCAATGTTCCCTTAAAATAAACTAAAAATAAATTAAAAACTGGAATTGCTATTGCCTTTAATAAGGAATCAGCTATTTCTCTATGAACTGATGAAAGGCGTAGAAATAAAAGGGTGGTGTAAGTCAGTTTTATTAAGGAAGATAATCAATGATAAAGGAAGTGGAAAGACATGACAGGTGAAAGAAGAGATAGCATTTCAGATCAGATCCTTATTTTTAATGGACAGTAGCAGCTGAGAAAGATATTGTAAGGGAAGCTTCAAAACATGGAGTATATTGTGAATTCGTCTAACCTAAAAAGAGTATTTGTAAATAATATAAACTGAGGAAGGATCTCATGCCTGTTGGTAGCCTGACTAACAATGAATTGACAGATAGTTAACTATAGAAAGGTCAAAGGTCAGGGCTTTTAATCTATACGTTGATGATCCCTTGGGGACTGTGTGGTGTGGAAAAGAATTTGGTATGCTTGATGCCATTATAGGCATGATCAGCCTGTCAAAGTCCATTAGCACTCACTTTTCTTTCAAATAAGCATTAAGCTAGTTTTTTATATGATTTTTTCAAAGCAGATTTCTTATCATTCTTAGTAATCCCTTATAAGCATGAAACATTTCATTCCTTATATGATGAAAAGTTTTTTTTTCAGGAATTGGTAAAATGCATGTTATATTCTTCAATTAGGTCTATTTACTGCATTGAATATATTTCTGATAGACTTCAAGTTAAATTGAAGACTTCACAAATTAAAAATAGACTAATTGAAAGTGCATCTTAATGTGTGGGGCACAGTGTTACTTTCTTTGTTTCTAGCATGACAAAGACCAAAACAAATCTGACTACTTTGTTTAAAAGAAAATCAGAAATGTTTTTAGTGTTATTTCATGCTTTCAGACCCAAAGTGTCTAAGCCTGACATTTCTCTGAATATTTTACGAGATGTTCTTTGACTCTCTAGATAGCTGTAAGGGAGAAAAACTTCATTTGTTTTTAATATTTGTTCATTGTAGTTTCAAAAACACTTATTTTAATGACCTTAAAAGTAAAGAAGCTTGTAGAGGTTTTTTTGCTATACAACATTCATTAGTAAGTAAAGCATAAAGAATGCTAATACTATGCAGTTGAAATATATGAAGAACTGTATTTTGTCTTAATGCTAAAAACTAGAATGTGTAAACTAAATGACAAGAAATTGTGACACATGTACCTAGAATATTCTGAAAGCTTGTGTTGCAGTTATGGTCAGTTAGGAAAATGTAATAAAAGCAAAATGAAAACAAATTTCTCTGCAGATAATAACATATTTATAGCAGTTACATAATGCTGAGTTTAAGCATTATTTAAATCTCCTAAGTAAAAAGCTATTACATGCAGCTTTGAATCTGACTTCTGTCAGCTTCAGAACATGCATCCTACCATACATTTCCATCCCATATGTCAACCTTTAAAAGTAGGTTTGGAAAATAGAAAGAAATCTTTCGACGTTCACTGTCATAGCTTTGGCTGTTCATAAAAATATCAAATCAATGTCTCCCAATATGTAATAAATCTTGACTTTACCTCCCCATAGATTACATCTGTATCTTCAGAAAGGCTCAGTCAGTCTGGTTCATTTGATAGGCAGATGCATGTCATGCAATACTTGATGAGAAACTTGCGAGCGTACTTTGGCCATGTCTACTTTGAGCTGTCAGATAGATATCTCTTGGGTATTTTTCCTTTTGCTGTGCATCAGAGCAAAATAATATTTTATTGTTGGTCATAATTAATAATTCATTGAAATGCACCAAATGAACACACAAAAAAAGAATGTGGATATAAATCTGATTAGGTCCCTGGATAAAGTCACAGAATACTTTTGCATTTTGAATTTCCAGGCATATATTATATCATCCAATATTGGAACAAGCTGAGAAATGTAATATAAAAATTTGATAAATTGCTTTCTGACTGTAAATGAGAAAACAGACTTGTAAAATGTGAAATGAACCATTCTGGCAAAGTAGAATTTGAGCTTAGAGTGTAAACACTTGAGTTAATGGCTAGGGTATCTCTGAGTCTCAGAAGCTGTGGTACACAGGGAGGGTGAAAGTGAGGTTATGGAAGCTCTTCAATATTTTACTTTGAACATCCTTACAGGCCTTAATTAGACAGATTACCTGTTATGCATGGTGCAGTGTGCTGAACACTTTTAAACTGGCTTGTCCTCAAGGCAAATGGAAGGCAAAGTCAAAAAGCATTACACTCTACACAAATAACAATGAACATGCTATTAATGGTTATGGTAAAAAAATGAAACCTTTCCAGCCCATACACTATTTAATTTTTAACTTCACCTAGTACAAAAGAGTTTGTTGAATATTTACTGACCATTTGAATTTACGTACCTAACCTGTCCACCTCTTCAATGCCTCAATCTGCGTGAAACCATAGCATTTAATGCCATAATTACCTGAATTTTTCTGATTTATGTTGCTTTGTATCTAAGACAATGTGAAAATATAATATAACCTTTTCTGACATGAAAATTAATAAATGCTTTCTTTATTTTTGTTCCACTGAAGAGAAAAGTGGATTTTTTTGAAATCTCAGTTCCATTCCATACCTATAGTAGAAAGTACAGAGGAACTGTAGGTATGTTTACTGATGGTTCCAGGATACAAGTGTTAACTTGCTGGATATATGCTGAATTCCTGAATCTATTTAATCGGTTTATTCAGCCAGCCACCTACAGGGAAGGTCACCATGTCAAGCAATCCTGAATGGTATTTTGTGTGAATTGGGAACAGAACTTTTTAAAGACCAGAGGTTTGGGAACATAAACCAGATGTGCTCATTTGAAATAGTCTGCTTATTAAAAAAAGGTCAAACACTTAGATCTTTTTTAAATCTTACTGTCAGACACACTACATAGAACTAAGAATTTTACTGTTTTGAATGGTATGAATTTCACCAATTCCTTAGGTGAAATACATCCTCTGATCTTTGCCATAAATGCATCACTTCCCTATTTATAGTCTAATATTGCATCTAAGAATTTTACTAATTCAGTCAGATGAATATTACTCAAGGTAATGAGTTTTCTCTCTTTTTTTTTTTTTATTTTATAGTTCAGAATTACTGCAAGTAACTAATTCAAACATTGGTTTAGAAATAATAATTTGTAAATAATTTGCACAGCGTGAATCTAGATAATGATGTGGTTAGTGTGAAGATGTTTCTTGTTTTTGGAGGAGGGTTCTCTCCAGATATACATGCCTAAAGATTGATCTCTTGTCCCTAACGGGCAAGTAAAATATAATTTAATTATTAATGCAATTTAACTCCATTTGTCTGCCTGCTACACTGTTTTTCTGGACTGCCTATGTTGACTGGCAGGATCTTATTTATTGCTATGCTCAAATCTGTGAATATGAATTTTTAAGACCTTTCAAGAAGAAAAATATCAAAGTGTGAATCAACCAAGCTTCAAGATGTATAGAGAAAGGAGTCAAAACTTTTTCCAACTTGTAGGCATGATCCTGAATATTAAACTGAGCTCTATCTGTTCTGCTTGCACAACTGGTCAACTGAATGCTCAGCAGTATCTCAGATCAGTGGAGGCTGACAGCATCCCTTCTCCTCCCTTTCTCAGCCCCCACCTTCTTGTCAGAGCCCCTCAGAGGAGCAAAGCAGAAAAAAAAAAAAAAAAAGAAAAATAAACACCTGATATAGCAATCAAAAGTTACAGCAAAACAGAGAAAATGAAACACCTGGCTTTGATAACATACAGCAAAGGATGTATAACTGATTGATTGCCACTAAATGTCTGTAGTTCTGCTTTTACTCCTATGGGTTATATAGCTGTGGACAATTTTCTTGTTTCCACTACTTCATGTTCTTAAAAGTGATAGGACCCCTGGAGTTGTAATGAACAAACATAAATCCATCAGTTGGAGATGGTGTTTTGCCTTCTGCTTTATCTACGTTACTCTCTGACCCTCACCAATACTGAGTAACTACACAGAGGAAGAACAACCTCAACCAGACAATGGGCTGCTACAAAAACAAACATTCCCTGCCCGCCCCTCCCCCAATAAACAAAAACCAAAAAAACACACCCAACAAAACAACAACAAAAAAACCCGCAAAAAACAAACCACAACAAAACCAAAACCACTATAATTCCTGGGGTGTATTAGAAGGGGGGTGGTCAGTAGGTCAGAGAGGTTCTCCTTCCCCTCTACTCTGCCCTGGTGAGACCACACCTGGAATATTGTGTCCGGTTGTGGCCCTTCAGTTCCAGCAGGACAGGGAACTGCTGGAGAGAGTCCAGTGCAGAGCAACAAAGATGCTGAAGGGAGTGGAGCATCTCCCGTGTGAGGAAAGGCTGAGGGAGCTGGGGCTCTGGAGCTTGGAGAAGAGGAGACTGAGGGGTGACCTCATTAATGTTTACAGATACATAAAGGGTGAGTGTCAGGAGGATGGAGCCAGGCTTTTCTCGGTGACAACCAGTGATAGGACAAGGGGTAATGCGTTCAAACTGGAACACGAGAGGTTCCACTTAAATTAGAGAAGGAACTTCTTCTCAGTAAGGGTGACAGGCACTGGACCAGGCTGCCCAGGGACGTTGTGGAGTCTCCTAGTCTAGAGACATTCCAACCCGCCTGGACACCTTCCTGTGTAACCTCATCTGGGTGTTCCTGCTCCATGGGGGGATTGCACTGGATGAGCTTTCCAGGTCCCTTCCAACCCCTGACACTCTGTGATTCTGTGATAATTGAGAATAATTTTGCTTAGGTTATATTCAGATGGTTTGTTCTATTGTGCATTGGAATAACATTTTTGCAGTGTGTTCTTTATTTATAGTGAACTGCAGATGACTTTCCATTTCTAGGTCAGAAACATTATTCACCCTTCAATGTACATCTCCATTTTTTAAATACTTGAATGAAATTCTGGGCTGTTCCTTTTTAAATGTACACAGAAAAAAAGCCTGAGTACTGGTACTTATTCAGTAAATGTTTTCCTGCAAAGGATTATCATATTTTTTTTCTCTTAAGGGCACTGTGACTTCTTTTTATCTTTTGAAAGGTTAAATAAGTGTTTTGGAAATATTTTTCTTTCTAATACAAGATCTGAGTAGAATATATCTAGCACAAGCCATTTCCCAAAAGAATCTTCCTTGGATTCCTAGTATTTTTTTTAGGAACGAGAATCACAAAATTTGTCATTTTTGTTAAACTTAGATATTTCTTCTAAATTGCCCCCAAAGAAGACAAACTTTAAACAATTTTTTTTTACTGATTCTCTATTTTTATGGATATTTCATAGACCATAAGTACAAAAATATTTGAGAAAAAAAATATTCTTACCAGTATTAATAGTTTTTATAGATACATGTATACTTTCAAGACTAAAAAAATCACAAATAGATAAGTTACATAGTCCAAGAAGCTACTTCTAGCAGTATTTGTCTTTATTATTAATGTTATTATTATTTCTAAAACAGTAGATAGTTTAACTGACCTAGTTTCTTCTTTAGACACTTTATTGATCTAGCATATTTGTGTTAAACACTCTTCTACTCCCAATGATAAAGCTTAGAAACTTTTCATTTCTTTTAACCAGTTTTATTAGTTTGAACTGTGCACACCTGACTCATGAGTTTTAAAGATTGAATGCATGGAATTTTCTTTATTTTTAAGTGTGCAAATGATTAATTGTTTCATTATTACAGCAGTTCAGTCTTCTATCTAAGGGTTAAACATAAGGAATATTTAAGGTTAAATATTCTACTGAATATTTAGGAGAGCTCATTATTTTAAATTACATTCTTTGTATTTGATTTTTTTTTTAATATATTTGTGAAGCTAATAGCAAACGAGAGGCCTTCTTGGAAAGCCCTGTTCAAAAACAGTTAACAGAAAGAAATATATGATTTATCAAAATTTCAGGGCTGCAATAGCTATAGTAATTGCAAACAGTAAAGTATTTCTGTTCCTTTCCACATGTCCACGTCAGTATTTCCTGTTTTTTCCCCAACAGACACTATATTTTAATTTTATTCCAACCCAATTAAAGTAGCAATATTAAAATTCATCATAGTATGTGAGACTGTGTGGATGAGACATTCAGTTAATGGAAGGTCACAAGAAAGTGTAAATAAATACATTAAATTAGAACATACTTCTTTAGTTTACCATCATTATTTGCTTCATTGTTTCCAAAAGCCTATTTTGGTTCTCAGTCAAGAGAAAAAATAATTGTCTTGCTCTGCAGAAGAGAGGTTATAGTAGCACGAGGCTTAAGAAGAGATCCGATGGAACATTGCTATTATATGGATACATAAGGGGACAAGGCTTAAACACCCAGAGCAGTTCAGTGATGAACTGTGACTAGACAACATGAAAAGTCCCAAAGGAAAATTCAAAAGTATGTGAAGCGAAGTGAGATATTAGAGGGTATACTGGAAAGCTGAGAGAAGCTGGATTCTGCAGAACCATCCCAGTTATATCTGCTGTTCTGTGAGAAGCAACCTGCAAATGGAAAAGAAAATGCTGCCATAGCTTGGACTTTCTGACAACCCCACCTTAGCAGTGAAGATATAAACTGCTGTTTCATGCTCTCTGACCCAAGAAACCTAATTATATCTTTTTCTTGGTTAAATTGGTATCAAATCAAGCTTCTTCACATTCTTCAGTATTGCTTCTGAATCTGTTTCTTGTTCTTGGATAAGAAAAGTTGACCTTACTGATATGAATTTGGAATAACCCCAGTGAAGGTCAGAAATACCTGGAATAACATCCTTTCTAATATAATTTAATTGGTCTTGGCTGTTCAGAGGTTTCTACCAGTAGAGTGCTGGCCTCACTGGGTCAAGGTCTCAACCTGAATCTTTGGCAAAATGTTTAATGTCTTGCCCAGAACAGGGGTTTTGCTATGTAGTCTGAGGGATGCTGCTGTCTTTGAACACATTACATGTATAAAATATCTTTTTAGAAAACAATTTCAATAATTTTCTGTAATTGTGTTCTTCATTTTTTTTAGTCATTATTCAATAAGCTCTTAGAACTTTATCATGGTAATGATTTGTGAGAGAGCAGAGCATTGCAGTCCAGCATTTTATTGTATTAGGTACTGTGCAAATGGGGAAAAGGTGTGTCTTTACCCAAAATAATGTTATTCTTTTCCACTTCCTCTGACAAAATGTTTTAGATTGTTCACAGTTATCTGGCACCTGTGCAGTTCAATACTGCTTCCAATTACAGCAAAGTAAACGTATGCTGTAAAAACCTCTGCTGCTTTATATTCTGTGCCTCACCTAACAATCCTCTGCCCTGTTTGCCTTTTATACTGCTGTTATGCTCTGGCCTGATGGTTTCAATGATTTTCCTCTTCCTGATCATTGTGCTGGATGATTGTTCTATTAAACTGAGAGTCCCTAGATTGGTTCCTTGCTTCACGCCTGATTATTTTATATTTATCTCATGCTTATACAAACTTATCTGAACCTCTCTGGCTTAAAAAAAAATACTGAGGTTCACCAATAAGGAAGCTGAGAAGCTTTTTGGTTAGTGATTTGTGAGTTACAACAGGGCCCTTGAGCAGTTTTAGAGAATTTTGTCGAGAGCAAAAAAGACTTTCCCTCAGTCAGCTGACTCCTTGCTGGATTCAGACACACTCCCAGTTCTCTGTCTCATCACCTTTGGAAAAACATTAGGTTTTGCATGAAGAGAATACATATTGTGGAGCTTCTGTGTTTTCAACAGCATACTGGAAAAGGCAGTTTTATACAATCTTTTGTTTTTTTTCTGATTGAGCGCAGAAGTGTGAAATAAAACACTTTCAGATAGCTCTAATATAAAGGAAAAGTGCTTCTACAAAAGCAGAGTTTTGGAAGTTCTGGTTGTTAATTTACCTGAGTGCTTTCATGACCTTTTTGGATATATGAGATACTTTTAATATTAGGTCATTTCTGAAGTTATTACGGGCCATATAATCTGCTGGACTCCACGGTTTTAGTTTGTTTTTAGCTGTTTCATCCATCTTTATTTCTTGAGAATATTACTAGTAATACATTCTAAAAACCTGAAGATATGAATGTTACCAACTCCTAGGACACTGTGTGTTCCTTGCATTGGATATAGTCACTTGTTCAGCTGAACCAGAACCCAAAAAGGTCAAAAAAAAGTATACACAAAACTGAATCTGACATCCAAAAAGGGAAACTCTCAGTCCCACTCCCCGAACCACTACTGATGAAAAGAATATTATTTTACTTAAGTGTTGTTTAATACAAGTGTTAAATGTTTTGTGCTACATTACCTTCTAGTAGTCAAACATACTTCCTCTCTTTGTCGGTTTATAAAATACATCATCCTTGAGCTGTTTTTTAAAGAAAGTTTACTCCTCCAATATTTTTATTTCAATAATTAATGGAATAATAAAGTAAGCTTAGAGTATATGCCTACATAAGAAAACATAAGAAAAACATAAGAAAATATTAACAGGAACTATTTTCATTTTAATAATATAATGTAACCAATTTTAAAAATATAAATTTAGCATTTAAAATATTTTTCTTTATTTTCTTTCAAATTGAGGTTAGTTATTTTAATTACCATTGTAATGTACTGAAAAACACACTTCATAAAATGTCCTTTGTGCACTAATATAAATCGTGTTCTAACTCAGGTTTTTGTAAACCCTGAATCACTGGTTTGGATTAACCTTTTAGGTAATCATTAAAATCTTTTATTTAGCAGTGATTTAATCTTCACTGATTTCACTTATAAATCAAGTTTCCTGTTAAACGGAGCTTAGACAGTTCATATCCTGAGAGGCAACAAGGGAAAAACTTGCAAAGAAAATCCCAACAGACATCAGAGACACTTGGAATTAGCTGAGAATTAAAGAGGGAAATAAACTGCAGCAAATACGGGTTGTTGTTTTCCTGGTTTGGCTTGGTTTGTTTTTCTTTCTAGAAAGATGCTCCTTTGGAGCCCTGCTGTTGCCAAGGTCCTCACTTAGTATTTTGCTGTGGAGATTTATTACCGTTGAAACACTGTCTCTGCATCTTTGTGGCAAGAAATTATGTTCCATTATATTTAGGGCTTTAGTATTTTATTCTGCCCAGCAGTGCAGAACATGCAAATGGTTCTTCTATTGACTTCATAGTAAATTTACACTTGAACTTCAGTGCCTTACTGTGTAGGAGCTTCCTGTGGCAAAAATTCAGAAATGCCACTTGAGAACTAGTGAAATCATTCCTACCAACAAAATGTATTTTACTCATCAAGTTCACTTCAGTTCATAGTAGTCCTCAACGTTCTGCCCCTCATATTCCTTACTAATATCTAACTTGCTATATTTTGTTGAACTACTTGCTAAAGAAAAAATATATCAGGTATACTTGCAGTGCTGTTTAGAACATCTAGCGTGTCTTGACATTTTCCATTCTAGCAAAACTGCAATTATAATGCTGTTAAGTATACCAAACATGCCCTGACACCCCATTTAGAAGAAAGAACATGTCATCGAAGATTGTTTTCCAAAAACATTTATATTCCTGCAGTATATACAGGGAAAATAGTTCAGCAATTAAATTCATTTTTGAAATCAAGTGTTTTAAGAATGTTTATTACAGAAATAGGGGAGGAATTTAACAGAATTGAGATGCTAGACACTTTTACAGCGTCAACAGAAATCTTTTGGAAAAAAGAGTAGCAAGTAACTGCTGATCAGAAATTTAAACTCTGCTTAGTATACCAGTAGCCTATCTCATTCTAAACTGAGATATTTTTGGATAGTCAGTAACTTATTTGAACAAAAGTGTGTTAACATCAATATCGAAAACAAGTAAGACTCATAATCATCATTAAATCTGAAGAGGTATTTGAATATACCTTTTCTGCAATCTTTTTGTATGGCTGAATGAGACAAGAAGATTTAGTAGCATAACCAGCGACTCATGACATGAATTAGTAGAGTTTAACTCCAAACTCAGTCTTAGTCTTCCTCCAGGACACTTGGCAAAATCCTAACTAAGCACCTGAAACCTTCCAGAGTTCAGTCATTTGTCTCTGTGACTTAGTTCCTGTTTGCAAAACAAATTTAATTGCACTTCCTTACTCTACAGGATTGTTGTGACAATATGTACATTAAAGATTGAGGACAATGGGGACTGTGCAAGCACAGTCAACACCCAGCGGGTTGGCCACGCATCCAGCTGCATACTGATGAGCTGTGAGCTCTGCAGCTGGGAGTCTGTGAGCTCTGCTCTTCACTCCGGAAAACTCCGCTGAACTGCAGCGCAGGGAGGTACCGCACATGCTTGCCTTCCCTTTCCTCAGCATGTTTGGCACTATCTGAGCATGCATATTTAGCATTTCTGCTTAGGACTCTTAACATGTCTTGGCACTTGCAAGAAAGTCAAGAATAGTGCAGACTCTCGTTCTTGACATCTGGCCCTCGGTGTCAATCTTCCTTCTTCTATTACAGCTAAGGAGAAAAATTCTTAGAAAGCACAACAACTCCCCTCTAGGCCAGTTCTTTGACAGGTTGTGATATATTAATAAGAAGCACAACTGTAGATTAGTTTGGTTTAGCCTCAAAGAAGAGATTGGAATGAAGATATGTGTCTCACATTACCCAGGTTTGTTGAAGGGAGTATTAATGTCAGCCCTAAATAACAGCACAGACATTACCTACAACTATATTAGATACAGGAGGGAAAACAGAACTCATCATTCAGATGAGCAGCCTGCCTTTCCATTGTCCCTGTCTTGGAAGAGCACCTGAAAACATGACCCAGGTACAGAGAGGCTATCATAGAGCAAGCAGCATCCTCAATAGTGCTTTTTTTTTGCTTTTAGTGTATTTCTCTTCACTGTCTAGTAAGGTTGCTATTGGCACTGTATCTTATTAGCCCTGGGTTGCCCAAAGACCAAAGCCCTTTGGGTGTTAAAAATCTGTTATTGTGATATTCGTTCTGGAGCTGCAGACTGGATGAACAAGGGAATATGGTAAAATTTACTCTGGTAGGCTGAGAATTTCAAAGCAGCTGTTTCACTGAGTATATGGATTTTAAATGACTTTATTAGAACTTTCATTTAAGTGTTTCCTAAAATCTTATCATGATATTATTAACAACACACAAACTTTGGAAATAGAAAATGCAGAGATAAACAAATTATTTGTTACAAAAAGGGCCTTGCAGGTCTCTGGGGAAATGGAATATTCTAATGGCTGTTTATACCAGCAGAAATAAATTGTATTGGGTAAACATAACGTTACTCATTTGCAAACATGAAAAATGTGGAGTTTTTTTTGTTTATTTCAAAGACTTTGCATTGCACATTGAATTTGTTTGAGTTAAACTGAATTGTAGCATAGTAAGACTTCGAGTGTAGACAGAAATTCCCTTCTATGTATGCATGGGTTTTTCTTCCCTGCATTTATCTTCTTCCCCTTCCTTCTTTCCTTCATTCCTCTCTTTTCCTTCTTCGTCTTTGCTTTGAATTGTTCTCCCTCTCTTTTTCTTTTTATTTTTTTTCTTTCTCTTTTTCTTTTTTAGACTTAGGGAATTTTAGTATGAAAACATTACTTAGTTTTCAAAAATCTATCTAATTTTCAGTAGGACGTACTTGAAAACCAAACAATCTGAAGTGACTGCCTAAACTCAAGGTCTCAGTCATAGTCTCCAAATAATATTTGTAGGGAGTTGACTTTTGGATGAAGACTTCATTTTCATTTCTCATGACAAGTTTTGAAACGTTTTAAGTTCGGCTTCCAAATAATGGGAAAAAAAAGAACCAAATATCACATTTCTTTTCAGTGTATGTGGCCAGGGCCTGGCTGTGGATTGAGCTATTAGGAAAAAACAGGTTTCAAATGATCTCAGAAAGTAGCAGTTATTTCAGGAAGTGAAGACCTGTTCAATTTGAAAAAACATCATAAATATTAAAGTGCTTCAGGAGAAAGTGGCATATGATAAGTTTAGTGTGCATCTAGTTTTAGATACTGGTCCTTATCCTGTTATGTTAGCTGCCAGATTTCATGATTCAGTTTTTTTCTCCTTTGACTGTTATCTTTCTGGTTGTAAATATCAAACCTATGTGTCTCAGGTAACGATACTCAAATTATACACAAAAGAAGGAAATCTGTAAATAAGTCAAGTCAGTTTGAAGAGTTACTAAGCTGTCATATTCTTAATAAACCACCATAAGAAGTAGATCATGTCTTAAAAATACTGAACTAATTAAATTTTTTTATTTTAATTTTCTTTTTTTTAATGAGAAAATTATAAAATTGATATTTTTAATAAATTAATATTTTCCAAACCCCACAATTTGACTGTAATGCAGATCGTATTAGATCTTTGCTTGTAAATTTGGGAAAGTGCATTTTCCCACACTCTCTTCTTCTTCTTCTAAAAAAAAAGATGTCCAATTCTATCCACCTGATTAATACAGTGCTGTTGCTGTACCATAGTGCAGCCAAGGGAGAGATGGATTAATATGTCAGCTAAAATTGACAGTAGGATGACTAGTAACCTGCTTGATATAATTCCATGGGGTTTCAGGCCTTCTAGGTGAATGCTTATAGCCAGAAAACTTGGTTTTAAGTAAAGATATGCCATTGCTGAAGTAGCTTTTATTCTGACACAGAATACTAAAATTAGGAGTTTTGTAAAACAAAACAAGTTGCATTAATTCTTCAACGGTTATTACAGGAGTTTTTTGTATATTATTCTAGGGATAGACTGGACCTAGACACTTGCTTGGAAAAGGTGGCATTCTTAAAACAAAAAGGACTGGTGATATAAAATGTATCAATCACATTGTTAATGCACATAACAAGGCACTTAATTTTTAATTCCAGCTGATATATAGAGAAAATAAGGAAATAAAACTGGAAACAGGTACCAAACAGCTACAGGAGTAGGTGCATGGTAGCATTTACTAAACATCCAAGCAGATGACATTACAAAGGCAGGTGCTATCAATGATAGTTTTATGTCAAGTGAGGTTTATAAAATATCTGCTTTCCTTTCCAAATACAGCTGAATTCTGGCCCCTAGTGTCCTCTCCAGCCAGGAGTCTTGGGCTGTGGCTGAGGTCCAGCCCCTCAGGAGGGAGAGCTGGGTGAGTACATGCCACATGAGAATGAACTCCCAGAGCGGATGTTTTGCCCATCTTTGCTTCGTAGTTCAGACTTGGGTCAGCCAGCTGGCTGTCTAGGAAAGAAAACGAAGTGCAAGAGGGAGCTGGTTCAAATTCAGCTCTTGCGCTTCAAGTCAGTATAGAAGCACTGGTAAGCAAAGCTACTGTAGATGTTGCTTCAGGCTTTCCCTGCTATGGTTATTTTGTTTTGGTGTTTTAGGTGAAAATCAGTTCCTATGGATACAGTCCCACATCAATAAGATTTGCATTATTTTTGAAGATGTTTTACAGACTAGCTTATATGACATTAAAAAATGTTTTGGGATAATTATATAAAATATACAGCTGCTTATGAAAAGGTTCCATCTCACACAAAGGCATCCAAATTCAGTCCAAACACATGTTGCAGACAAAACCAATATATGTATGCTGCAGAATAAGCCACATGGCACTAATTGTGCTAGCAATCTAATATCCAGAATTTAAACAAAATTTTTTCAAGTACACTGATCAATGCCTCCTGCTTGTTGTCAAACATTAACTCTTCTATCCATGCTCTCCTTTGCACTGTCTAAACGACAACATTTCACCCTTCATTTAGGGAATGACCTTTCATAATTAAGTAGAAAATTAGTAATAATAATTTTTTAATGCTGTGGGATAAAGATTCTATTCAATCTGCAATAACAGATGTTTCATTTCTATGAGTCTATTTTCTGAAAGGTATAAACTCATCACTTGTAGTGTTCTGAAAGGCTTATCATACAGGGCCATAAAAAAATGCAGTTCTTTTGCTTGGATAATTGTGTAATTGGAGACAGATCCCAAATGAATTTAGCACCTACCTTCATGGAGGTGCCTGGAGTGCATTTTAGGTGTTGTGGTTGCTGTTAGTAGCGGGGAGCTGCAGCTCAGCCAGCTGGGGTAAAGCATGAGGTACTTTGATGCCTCTCCTCTGGCAGATTTGGAGTTTCTAAGAAGAAGAAGAAGAAGAAAGGCAACGAAGTACTGGCACAAATGGTCCCCCAGGAGCTGGTGGGTTTCTTGGCCCTAGGGCAAGTAGCACCTTCGTCTCTACTGGTAACTGCCTGGGAACACTGAGGTCACATATCTCCTTTTCACCTTGATTTAGTTAGACCTTAAAACTAAGCATATTATTTAAAGATTGCAATGGTTATGTCTGATAAAGATAAAGCGTTGAACATCTGCAAGCACAAGAAGATTTTATGAAGCCAGACACTGCACATTAATTACATTTGGCCTCTTTTCATATGATGTCCCAAGGCTCCTCATGTAACTATGAAGGCCGGAGTCTTGGTATATCTCCAGCAATGACTGTAAATGAAAGAAAATTTGATTTGCTTTAGATCGGTCATCAGTGCAAAGGGTGGTGGCTTTGACTACTGAGATCTAAGTTTTTCCACCTGGGGAAATCATTTGTAAAAGATTCAGCTGAAGTGAATCATTTGACTGAATCTACCATTGTATAACATTTCATTTTCATGTTGGTTAGAGACAGAAATATCCTAACACACAGTGGAACACTAATAATTCAGAGCGTTTGAGCAAAGAGAAAACACTGGACAGTGCAAAACATATTAACACATAAGATGCCTTATTTTTCTCAGGGGAGAGTTTCTCTGGAATGCAAGCAAAAAACCTTATAGCAAGTGATGAATGAAACCAAAAGTTTCAGTGGAACAGTATGAGGCTTCTATAAAATGTAATCCTAATTTTAGAATTTCAAAGGAACCTGTGCCTTCTGTTAAGCCTGCTACAATAATCTATCGCACTGCATGCATTGTTCTGTACTTAAATCCCATGGGTGGCTGAAAGCCTGGCTGGAATAGATATTTTCTAATACATTTTATAGGGCTTTCCCAGGGAATCTGGCAGCATTTGTCGAGAACGCTGAGATGGCCAAGACTAAGGAAAATTTTTTCTTTATTTCACATACGCAGAAAAATGGCCAAACTGAGAAAATAGTTCAGATGTAGTAAGCTCTCCACTCTCTTCCTTAACCACTGCATATACAAATGCTCCTTTATTAACAGTATACTTAAATGTATAATACACTAATATCGATTTTGTGGATCTTCAGACGCAGTTCCATGGTGATCTATCCCGTGATGTAAGCGTTAAGGCTGAATTCCAATTTGTTCTCCCTAGAGAAACAACGTCCTGACATCGTCATGATGGCGCTTCCTGATGCACATTACTATGTGCTATGGTCTTGTCCCTGCTGGTGCCTGAGCACGTGAACACTTGAAAGCAGTGCTGATGGGGATGAAGCAGTGACAAGCTGAGGAAATATTTAATGCAGAATTACAGTTTTTCTAATATATATATATATTTTACTGTTTCATAGAAATTACAGATTGAAGAAGTCTTGTATATGGTTTTGCACATTCCTCAAAATTGTTCCTGTTCCCTAAACTACACCGATACATTGCCTAATTTCATTTTAAAAGAGTAAAGTAATAGTTACCCACATTTTCCCCTTTTCTGTTACTACTTATAAACTCTGCACACCTGGGATTGTTAAAAGCTTCCCCTTGCTTCACTGAGGTGTTTATGAATTACCATCTTTTCCTCCTTGTTACTATTTAGAGGAGGAAAATGTGTATCTGGGGCCAATATGGTGATTATTCATAATACTCCCTAGTTAAAGAACTTCAGTGGGGCGGTTCCTCTGGGTAAACGTTTACAAGAGTGCCTTTTATCTTTCTCTTGAATAGTGTTTCCTTTTTTTTTTTTTTTTTTCCAGATAATACTTTCCATTTATTCAGCCTCATCCTGATGTAGTCATCTACCTTTATGAGTATAATTAATAGAAAACATATTTTGTTTCTGCTGCTAATAATGAAGTATATAGTGTACAAGCATTAATAAAAATATTCAACTACATTGAAACTTATTTCTTATATATAAACTTTTTCTAGTTTAGAAAATGTTGGTCAGGTTTAATGTTGCTCTGAGAAGTGCTAGTCCTGTATACCATACACATTTAGTCCTGTATACCATACACATTTTATACATAAAATATTTTTATTTATCCAACTGTACTAATTGCCCCAAAGCATTAATTAATGAAAATCATTTCCATTACACTCTACTAGCAATTCCTTGAAAACTACACTGTAACATGCTTTAAAGAAATATGTGTTTTTCATGGTTCAATTACTGTCATGGCAAATATCCAGACCAGTGAATAAAGACAATAAAATACCTTATAAGAAGTTAGAGGCCCCTGAACACTTTTATTATACTGTACACACTGGAATCAGTGAAAGAGTTTTCAGGTACTATAGTCTGAGAAACCATCTGGTTTGTTCTATTTTGAACAAAGAAAACCATTTTTATATTCGTACTTTTCCCCTTATTGGAGGGGAGCACTTATGCTGCTGTAGTGAAGATTGTGTCAGCACTTCCTTTATTAAAGCCATTATAAGAACAAAAAGAGAGACTGGAGAGTCATCAAGTGCCTACAGGTGGGCGAGAGGGAGGCGTGAGATCGGGGCAGTCAGGGACCTTCTTGCTGGCCCAGCTGCACACATTAGCCCAGCTGAACTTCATGGACTCCAACGACATTATCAGAGCATCCATAAGAGAATTTCACAAATGTAATTAAAATATTCAGTTAGTGCTTGGCACAGAGATTGTCAAAGGAGCAGGAGTCTATCCATCCGTGTCAACTGGTCGTGTTTCAGTGACTAACTCATGTCCCCGGGTGAGATCACCTCCCATAGGGGCAATTATTCAGGCAGGGTTGCTGGGCTTGGTTTGTGGACAAATATGGGAGGAAGGTGGCTGTCTGCAGAACATCTGCTTGGAGTCTTTCCTAAAGCAATGCCTGGCATCCCTCTTCCTTCTGCCCCATGGCTTGGCAGCTAGCAGGGCAGCAGCAAGGCAGGACTTTGGGCCCCACAGTCCCCCTGGCCGTGTGATGGGCAGCACGTGGTGCCATCCACACTCTGTCACCCTGCAGGCAGGGGATACTTACCTATAATGTGGGCCTATGCTGGAGCCTGGCAATTACGCTTACTTGGTGGTATCAGCACCAAATAACAGAAGACAAGGAGAATGCCTATAGCATTTCAAAATTCTGAAGAGAAACACTCCAACCCTGATATGGAGGAGAAAAAGTTGCAGAAAATGTTGGGATTTTTTATTCCACTTCAGAATGAAATGAATTTGGAAGTGTTATTCTTTCCTGTGGGAATTTCTATCCACATGAAGTGGATAATCATGTTGATTACTTCTAGCTTTTGTTTCTTAGGAGAATTTTTAAACTATACTTAAGGTTCAACATATTTTACAGGCAGATATAATCAGTATTTACTATTAAAAACACGGACACTTCCCTCTATAGATTCCTATTTTGCTTTTTGTTATGGCAGGAAGTCTTATAATACCTTATAGTTTAATTTTTAAAAATTAAAGATTGGCACTTACGTGAAGTGGTAGACCTGAAAGTTTCTCTTGCACAGACTCGTTTAGAATAGACTCAGTGCAGAGACAGTGGATGTTAACATGATGGGAGCCTTGATACAATGTTGTTTAAAGGGAACAGCATGTTTTAAAATGTCATGAAATTCTCAGCTATCACTATTGTCGTACAAAGTAATAAATGTAACAACAGACTTTCCTGTGTAGTACACAACTTATAGCATTTGAGAGAACTGATGAGTTTCTTGTTAAGCCTTGTGGATTGTCAAGTCTTGGTGACACTTGAATAGTTTATGTAGACAAATGATCTTGATGCCTAAGTTTAAGAAATCGATCCTTCAGCTGGTGTTTTCTACACCATAAATAGCTTGTATAGGGGTGTCTACACAGCTTTTGGGCCAAGTCATCTAGATCGGCTTGAATCATTAACTAAGGTGATTCAAAGTAACTAATAACTTCTGTGCTGAAGGTGGCTTTCAATTGAATTTTCTGTCAGAATAGTGACAGTTTCCTTAATACATAACATTTTGGTGTGCTTAAACTCTAGAAATGGTTTATTTTGATTAATCACGTCAGTAAGGAGTCTTGTACAGTTTAATTCATGTGTGCCATTTTTGAACTATCTTCTGTGTCTGCGCAGAAAATTACACACCTAACTAATTTGATTAAAATCTTTCTATGCTTGCAGGTGGAAAATCCATCATTATGGCACAGCTCTGCATGGGAAACGGCTTTATCATATCACACATTTTTATACCCCCACTCCCCCCCAAAAAAAATCTGTTTACTTTAAGAGAATTTACTTTAAGAGAATTACAGTGATTACTAAAGGAATCACTGATCAGAATAACCTCACTAACTTTATTGAAAGCACTCCAAACACATGTTTGTATCAGGCCAGGAACTAGAATCTGACATGCCTCTAAGCGCCACAGGACTGCGCCTAGTCTTAAGATTTTTCTCTCAGTTTCAATTGATTGCACCTTGCAACCAAAAAATCTTTCCAATAAAAGTTTCAAGAAAATACATTTTTCCGTGCTGTGAAAAAAGTTCCTAATCACATCCTACATCTTACAGTAGGATATGTTTTTATTTGTGCTGCATTTTCTTCCTTTTTTTTTTTTTTCCTTTTCTGTATATGATTTTAATGTGCATTGGATTGTTCAGGTACATCAAGCAACAAAAAGTTTTCCATTGTAAAGAAGACTGGTAGTTTGCCACTTTCCAGTTCTATGCTCAGACATTTTGTAATCTCATTTCTGCATCCCTGAATCTGCCAATATACTCTTGTGAAGTTCCCATACTGATTATTCCTACTTTGGGATTTGCATAGGGCTGGTATCAAACCACGTACTGATCACAAACTGAGCACTGTTCTGTGTGAAATTTGGCACAGCAGATTTACGTTGTCTTTGCCATACTTGAAGAATGCCTTGAGATAGAATCAGCTCTGTCAGGATTTGATTCAGATCTTACTTCAAAGGCTTCTAGAGGACAACAAAGGGTGGAGGTAGGAGTTACTGATATGGAGGGTAGTTGACAAAGCTTTCCGGGGTTGCTGAGATTGTTTCACCACATTCCAGAAATGTTCAGAATTCAAAGTTTTTCTGTTTGCTTAAGAGCCTGGAATATGATGGCACAGCTTTGTCACCAAGTGCATGAGTGACACAGCACTATTCAGTGGGAAATGGCTTACACAAAACACTTTAATCCTGAGCTTCTTTCCACCCATCAATGTCATCCTGGAGGAATAAACGGTGTGATTTACATTTTTCATATACTTGGTTTGGAGATATCTAGTACCATTTACTTCAGCTAAAATCACTGTAATTTAAGGCATGCTTTTGCCTTGATGAACCACTCTGAAATGTTATGATCTGTTTATATGGGTATTGGAAGAGAAGTCATTCTGGTTTTATCTTGCCAGGTTAGGTACTGAATGGTGAAGTCACCCACATGTATGAAATTGCTTGCAGATGGCTAGCATGGAAGTTGAGCTCAATCTCCACATTTCTCTAGGTTTTATGAAAGCTATTTTCACACATGGGGATATTTTATTTTACTGCATTTACTCATCTTGATTTCTCCTGTGACCAAAGAATTCTTCCCCCAGCTGCTTTGTTCTTAATTGTAAGAGAGCAATTACTTCAGGATGTGTTACTTTTGTAGCATAAGCTATTCCCAGAACAAGAGAAACCCTGGGAAAGTCAGAGTGTGCTGAAGATGTTTCCAAAACTCTACTCACACTGTTTTTATCTTTTTTTTCTTTATTTTCATGCTGCAGTTTCTTTTACGGTATTTGTTTTAGCAGGGTGGTTGCAGTGTGATTTTCACAAATGAGATTTTCCTTTCCCAATTATGTTGTACTCTATTTATGGTTGTTCCACTAAAATTTAACTTCTGATGTTGTTTTTGTAGGCTTGACAATTCCCTTGTCTTTCTGTTTCTCATGAAAAATGCAGAAATTCAGCTGCATCTCTTTATAGTGTCCATTAAATTCTTTAAGAGATTCTTGTGAAGTCTTAGAAAGATACTCACTAATGAGGTATGATTGCCATATCTTGGCTGAGTACTTAAAGAAGCTATATCCTGCTCATTATCAAATCTAATATGGAAAGATGTGGTATTTCTATCTTATTTAGAAAACTCATAACTCAACCAAGAAAGTATCTTATGCAAACCTAACATAACACTGGTAAATACTTTATGAATGAGGATTCAATAAAAGGAAGAAGTTGTTTATAAAAACTATAAAATTTGCTATGCTTTCTCAGATATTTTTGATCTCACAAAATTTGTGCAAAGTCATGCCATTCAGGAAGCTTCAATTAAGCAATTTATTTATGCAAATGGTGAATGTAGTAAGTTAATTAGAATAGCAATGGGTGTTTGCTAGAGATTCCAAGTTTGGCAGGCTAATCACTCCGCTCTGGCATGCTGCATGCCATTTGTCCCTTAGGCTTCCCATAAAAATCAGTCAAAACTCCTCATAAAAATGACAGATTGCTTCAAACTCAGGAGCTGTGTCCTGAATATGTTCTAAATAGGATTTGGTGTTTTGGGGGAGAAAGGGTTTGTAATCAGATGCCAAGACCCAAGAGAGAGAGGACTAAAGCAGACAGGAAGAGAAGATGAAATGAATATATATGAGGCATCCAAAGAGCATTTTTGAGTAGGGCATGATTCAGGATTCGAATTTCCCCATATATGCACACAAGACCCAGACTTGTGCTTTTCAATATCATACTGAATCTATTGACACCCTCATGAAAAGGGCAAAGCAAATGTTTAACTGAAAACAAACAAATAAAAACACCAAATAAAACTCCTCTATGTGTTTACTTGGCATTTCACTGGTTTCCACTTCTGCAAGGAGAAGATCCTAGATAATGCTGGCAAAGAAAGTAAAGTAAATCTCTCTGATACCCCAGCCACAGAACACTAATGGTAATCTGTGCTTAAATGTTTCTGAGCTTTCAGCTTCAAAGGTTGGCTAAGAACACACTGTGTATGGTACAATTCTCATTCCTTTTGTCATGCACTGATTTACTTATGCATTGACTTACCTGAAGTATGAAGATGTTGACTGTCCAGATTTCTTATTTTGTAGCCCTGTCAGATCAATACTTTTTTTCCTTTTTTTTTCTCTTTTTCTTTTTTCTCCCCCCCTCCCCTTCCCCCCCCCCCCCCCGCCACTTCAATGAAATTGCTACTTCTGATGTTGTATTTACTAACTAAATTTTCAGGTTTTTTATTGGCTTCTGTTACACTTTCAAGGATGAAAGAAATTCCAGTTAATTGCTCAATTTTGGCATACACTGTTGTGGGCTGACAACATACACTTCACACTGTCCTTCCAATAATTCTGGCATCATTCACTGAAATAGCAAAATCATGGGTCAGCGATTTGGGAGTAAGCCACAAGCTACATGGCAGAGTAGCTGGAAATTCAGGTTGCCCATAATGCATGCGTGCGTGTGTGGTCCATTTAAAAATAATTAATTCATCCTGATGACATGTGGCATACAAGTGGGAAAAGCACAGAACAGCCAGTGTCATAACCACAAAGCTGTAAGGATGTCACAGTGAATTTAATGTATTTTCATTGCATCATCCATAACTTTAATGAAAATATTATATATATATATATATATATATATATATTTCCCTAAAGTGTATTTAATGTTTAAAACTGTATGGAAATAACAGTATATATACATATGTATGGAGAAGTAGCAATGCCTCTTAGTAGTATTTTTTTATTCTAGTTATTTTCCTTTTTTATTATTATTATTTCAGAAGAATTCTCACAATTAGATCTTTTGCCAGACTGCCTTGTAGTTCTGATAAGATATTGGTCAAATATCTCACATCACTGTGCAGATAGAAGCTTTTTACAATTTTTTTTTTCTTTTTTTGAAGAGAATAATTACCCTCCCTCCTTTTTTTTTCTGGAATAAGCCTATTTCTTCACTGTTTTCAGCCTTTAGGGTGGGCAATATGTTTTAGTCCTTCTTTATTTCCCCAGCTTTTCAGTTTCAATCCATCTGTTAAATGAGAACAACATCACCCATTGTTCTCCCTTCTCGCATTTTTTTCCGTTAACACTGATTTGTTTTAATGTCAAGAGATACTGAATGTTTATTGCTGGTGAAATGGCTAGTCATCAGTTCATCCCATGGGAAGAATCACATATCCAAGTGGAAGGAAAATATCACCTTTTAAAACGAATTGGTGATTGAAGTTTTGATGAAATGTAGTAATGAAAGTGAGGATTACACCTACAACAACCTTCCTGAGAAGTTTTGAAACTCCGCATAAATCTCCTAATCCCACCTACAGCTCCTCTTTTACAATTACTACATCTTCTTATGTCACCTTCTCCTGTAACTTTGTCTGTGGTGTTGAAAAGTCTGTGTGACAACTGAAAAAGAAGAGCAATCCCTTGTTGATGTGCAGTCTTTTCTCTAGCTAATAGTGAGTACTGACACAGAAAAAAATCTTCCAGAAGTGTTTATCGCTGGGCAATACCCCGCTGGCAGGTGACGGCAGAGCTGCCGTGCAGGTGATAGAAAAGCCACCTTCCTTAAGGTTTGCTGGTGAACAGAAGTCTCAGAGCTTTGGATCCACAGAAGTGGCTGTTGCCAATTTATCTTTTGTGATTTCCCTTTTTTCATCTTTTTTTGACATTCCGGGGATGAAGCTTTGTTATATACCACAAACCTATGGCAGTGGACCAGGGAGATAAGAATTCACAGAGATATAGGACATACAAAGAAAATGTGTGAAAAATTGAAATGACAAGGGTGGGTTGATAGCTTGTTGCTATTGAGCGATAGTACTTTGGTTGGAGAATTAGGTAGTTGGAGACATGGTAAAATAAAATATGTGCTGACAATGTCTAGAGAGAAAAAGATGAAATATTTAAACCTCCCAAACCAGGACTTATAATAGATGGATTGACCAATTCAGCTTTAACCAAGGAGTGCTACAGCTAAAGCATGATATATAGTTGATGAACTATCATTTTCAAGATGTTATACTGGGCTTGTATACTTCAGTAAATAAAATGAAATCAAAAGATGTCCACACAACTACCAAATAAAATATAAGAATGTCTAATCAAATATGATCATATAGAAGAAAACAATAAGAAGGAGAAACTAAACTTCTGAAGAACTAGAAAAAAAGTTTGTGAATAAGAACCCTTAATACTGATCTAATTTAATCTGATTTAGTTTTTGCTAGTGTTAAACAGTCACATCTGAATTATTTCCACTTACCCAAGCTACTCCCTCTTTTACATTGATCCATCTTCCTATCAACTAAAGAATTAAAAGGGTCATATCTCAACACTTTCTCAGCAGTTCAAAGAGGGCTTGTTGTCTTGTCTGTTAAAAACTTGAGCAAGGAACCTATGTTTAGACCAGTATAATTTTCCCTGTCTCACATAATCAGCCTGTTGTATGAGCCTCACTGGAAGAGGTGGTGATAGGGCTATCATTCCCCTGCATTTCTGCCCTTTCCATCACACTCCAGATATTAATAAAATCCCATCTGTGCCCTAAAGCATTTATTTTCTTCTACAAGCACAGGTCCTACAATTAGAGACGACCCTGGTAAAGAAGTTTTCATCTGATGAGTGGAAAAAAGGCAAATTACGGTTTGAGTTATATCAATTGATTCTTAAGTACAATGAAATAAAATCAATCTAACTTCCACTAAATTTCTCTAACAGCCTTGTTCTTCCCATCAGACTATCCACAAGGAATATGTCACATCAAAATGCCATACTGTCTGAAACAGCCTTATTCTAGTCTGCCAAACTCCGCACCTATATTTGCAAATTAATTTGATTGGACTTCAAGTCATTATATGATAATCTTACAGCATAAACGTCAGCACACGGTGTTGTTAATAGATTGGGTTTCACTGGAATCTGTGATCTAAATCAGATTCTGATCTTATTTTTTTTCTTAGATGTGTAGTACTGCATGGTACTGGAAGTGAATAAATATTTAATTAAGCAATCCTTTCAAACATAGGAAGAATTGCGCTGATTTTCATCCGGAAAAAAAACCCAAAACATTCAGCGCAGTGTAACTAATTTTAAAATGTATTTTAGAAAACAGGTTCAAGTTTCTATGTATTATTATTCCCAAAAGTCAGGAAATTTACTTTTCTGAAAAAGGCAATTTAAAACTAAAATAAAAATTATGATATAAAGTAGTTAGTTTATCTAACAGTTTAACTGACTAATGTCTAAAACAGAGTAAGATATGTTACAATGCTCAACAATCTAATTTTGAAAACGCCTGGTTGCAGTTTACAGATGTTTTGTACTTGTTAGTAATTGAAATATTATCACATTTCCTTGTGCTCATGACTTAATGAAAACAACTTCTCTGGGGTGTTGGGTGAGCATAAGACTTGCAAATATCAATTTAAAAATAAAATTACAAGGTTTTATATATTGGATTTCATTTTTTTTCATTCGAGAGAGCAATCTCTGAGTTGAAACTGAGAAAGGGCCCTCTGTTTTACTAACCCGTGAATAAAACAAACCCCAAGAGCTTTCTGAAACTTCCAAATTTAATAAAAAATTACTGGAATTGAAAATTCAAATATATTTTCTGTGGCCTACATACTCTGATATGAGAGCACAGAGAAAGAAACACACTAAATCTTTCAATAAGAACTAGGTTAGCATGGCATGAGAGAGTGCTTTGGATAAATACAGCATCTCTGGCTTCTCATCCTACATGAGTGGATGCATTTACATACACAAATATTTCCTAGAAGGCTCCTCAACTTTTTATTTATTTACAGCTAATATTTGTTGCATATGCCCTTTTCAGAAGCAACTCTCTCTTCCAAAATCCTTTCTGAGCATTAAAATACAGATTAATAGTCTGCCATATTAACACAGCTGTGACAATTGGTAAGCCAAATTTATGATACAGGTTGTGGGGTTTTTTTATTTCCTTTTTTTCCTTCTTCTCTACCATATAATTGATGAAGCTCTAAAGAAACATTTTTATCAAAAAAAAAGGGGTTTTATATAGCTATTTCTATTGCTGGAGAGTGAATCCCGTGAGAGTAATGCTGAACACTAAAACTTGTTTCGCATGACAAATATCACAAAAAATACTCTTAATGGTGCAGTCACATTGTTGGTGCTGTCCAAACAAAAAGAGGAAAAAAACAAAAATAACACAACCCACAAGACAGAGTAATATTATCCTGATCCTTTCCAAGCCATGTAAATTGAATACATCGATTAGTGAGCCTGAGCAGTAATTCCTGAAAATGAGCATTCTGACTCTCTGTCTTCCTAAATGTTTGCTGCTATCTGATGGAGGAAAAAAGAAAGCCCAATGATTTTTTTTTTCTTTTTTTGCAGTGGAAATTAATGTATTCATCAAATAAAATTGGTTACACCAGAAGATTCACACCATGCTGCCTGCTGTGTTTAGGTTGCCGTTAAATGCTGTTGCTTTGCCTCTGCAACCATTCTGCTGTTTCAGAGCTCATCTGACAGACCTGCCGGTGGCATGTGAGGAAATGCATTATTAGACCATCAGATTAGTGCCAATGCCCACCTGCCATCACTCTGGTTTTGCATATGACTAAAACCATAGTGGACTGAAGTGAGTAATATCCGCATGTTAGAGGTTAACGCAGCTGACATGATCGTAATTATCCTGGTAAATTCTCTTCAGATTAACATTAGCATGTTAGTTGTATTAAACAGACCAAAAGAGATCAATATGAAAATCTTAACGAACATTACATAGTTGTCACTTTTTTTTTATTATTATTCTAAGGCATTTGTTGAATGAATTAGTTTCCTGATAATCAGTTTGAAACATAAGACTTGAAAAATATTTTAAAGGCATAATGTGAGAGTGTATAAACTAAAAGTGTAAGACTAAGGAGCACATAGCTCAGTTTCAAAAGTGTTTTCTCATATTGAGGGACTACAGTAGGACATAAGACATTGAAAAGTAATTTCCCCTCTATTAAAAAATGCATAAAATCCTTGCAGGGTTTCTACTGCCTGTGTAGGTAATAGTAGTGCAAGAAGGCAAAAAGGTCTAACAGACTTTACTCCTCTCCCATGTAATCCACTCTTAATAGCTACGCAAAACATAACCCAAAGTACGTTTATTGAGTGTAAATCTAAATGAGTTGGTTTTTTGCCTCTCAAAGGAAGATAATAATTCTTGAAATGATAAATTCTTTCTCCAACGTCTTCTTTTTAAGATCTTATACCCTGAAAAGCAGTTGTCTCAATACAAATTTTGGTCTTTAATAAACAATATTGCTAAACAGTGAAGTATTTTTAAAATGTGATTTAAGAAACCATCCAAACTACAGTGGCACATTATTAATCACAACTTTCCAAAGCAGCCTAGCAGTCCCCTGTGGGGAGGGAATCTTCCTGCAATAATATTTCTTAACTTTTTAGAAATATTTTTTTTTTTAATGTATTTTTGCTCATTTCTGTACTGTAAGACCTGACATCCGTCTCCTTAAATTTGGAGTTTTGCATGCTGCCACAGGAAAATTCAATTCCAGGTGGTGCCCCTTTCTGTACAGTTCATATTACATGATACACAGAAACTACATGCTTTGTTCCTGTAATTTCATGGCTGAAATAAAAACCCTGCAAGGTTCTGCCTGTTTTTTTCCCATCATGAGTAACATAGAACCAATATACCGTCTATAGCAACTCCAGGTTTGGTCACCATTGTGTTGCAATCAGCATGTCATGTTACATTTTCATGTAGAACAAGAACATTAATTTGCCTGGAATATTTAATACAACATAACAAGAATGCTGTGCAAGTAATTTCTCTTTTCATTTAATTTTTGAAAATCCTCGTAATAACCTGTGATAGCTACCTGAAGTAAATTTGACATTTAAAACACTCTGAGTATTTAATCTTTTATGATGAGGTATGTTTAGCAATCCCATTTTTTAGCTTTTCTGACAAAGTAACAGTGAAATAAAAAAAACAAACCAAACCAAGGAATTGTGTACAAGTGTTTTAGTGCCTTGATGAGCCTTAAATGTAGGACAAATATTTAACAAAATAGAGCATCTTTCTTACTTCCTTTCTAAGCATCAGTCCACATTTTTGTCACTGAATATTTCCTCTTCTGTAGCTGTTTCTGTGGCCCCGAGTAGGACTTTCCGGTTGCACGCATCCTTGGTACCAAGAACAGACTTTGTCCACTGCTGTAAACTTGCCTAGCTCCATTGGTTTTAGTAACACAAGGCTGATTTATGCCATCTAATGAGCTGACCCTTAGATCCTTACTTTTCTACTGCTGTATGCCAAATAACTTTTCTTTGCACTGTTACTTTTTGACAGTACATTCTGATCGACTTAATAGAAAAATAAGAACTAATTGCTCCAGTTTCATGCCTGAGGAATCTTTAATATGAGAACACTTTTATTAAAACAGTTGAACACGTTTAGCACACCCTTTCCTCCTCTTAGGAGCTCACAATACCAAAATGGTAGTCATGTCTCCCACTTCTATATTTTTTTTTCCAATTACAAATAGTGACCACTGATATTACAATTTGAAGACGTTGCACTTTGTCCTCCTAATATAGTAGGAACACAGTGCTGGTAATGTTCAGGGTTTAAAACTGAATCACAGCAGAACTAAACGGAAAAAAATGGTACAAGGCCCAGTAGCACCACTAAAACCATAATCCAAATGGTGAGGCAGACTGACTTCAAGCTTTCTCTAACTTTCCTCTTGTTTCATACACTTTTTCTCCTGTTCCATCACCCAATGATTTCTACAGGAATTTCTACAAAGAATTAACTCCAAATCAACTGATATTTAGATTGGATCCCTCCACAAGTATATTGCTTTTGCAAATTAAACTCTAGAACTTCACGATTGATTTTTTTGGGCCACAATGAATATGGATAAATCAGAATATGGGTCCTCAGTTCAGGTTAGATTAAATGTTAGAACCATTTCATTATACTGGAAAGAAATGGATCCTCATTTCAATACGTGAAAAAAGGGTCTCATATTTATATTTATTGTTCTTTTTTTGTGGGAAAAAGGTAGGAACTTTGTCTTTAATGAAGACATATTTTTACCCACAGTAAAAATCACAGTCATGAAGTGTGTTCTGGCCACTCAAAAGCATATAGAAAAGGACAGAAGTCTTTAGATATAAGTGCTGATTGTTAAGAACCACTAGGAGCAGAGCAGGAAGACAATCATATCTTATTTAATGGTCTTTTAGGAGCCAACTTACTCATATTAAGATTATATAAATCTCTCTTCTGGTTTCTTTACTTGATTCATTGGCATCCTAAGTATTTCACAACTCTTCTCTCATCAGCATCTCAGAAGATGCCACAAATTCACCAGGTAATTTGTCTCAGATCTTTAACAGATTTGGAACTCATCCCGTTTGGAAATTAAAGGACAATGAACTCGATTTTTTTTCTTGACTTAATAGAATGCAGTTTTCAAAGGTTGCCTTTATGCCTTTTTGACCAGACAAATTAGCCATTATATCTTCTTAAACAATTCATTAGTTACTAATGGCTGCAGTGACATCTGCTGATGACAGTGAAGCTGATCAAGTAATGCTTTCAGTGCTGCTAAATTCATCCACTTATAAATTCCTGGGTTTGCAAAGAGGAGCAGGCAGAAATTTACTCCTGAGTTATTATTTATTTATCCAGAGTTGAAACCTCTAACTGTTCTACCGCAACCTGAATCCAGGAATGTACATGCATGTGAAGGAGAAAGTTGTAGAGAATTTATTTTGCATTGGCCACCTACATTTATGTCCTCCATTGATATTTGAGAAGTCACTCTTTCCATTAAAATACGTGACCACCGAGACACCAGAAAAGGGGACAGTCAATTTGGACAGTTGGCTCTTCTCCACATAGCAAGGACTCTGCTTGAGCATTTTGATCTCCCAAAGCCCAAAAGACACTAGTCACATCTTTGCAGCTTTGTTAAGTTGCTTTTATGTTGATTTTTTAACTTACACATGCAAATCCCTAATCCCTATCAGAACCCTAGGTGGGAGATTTTACCTAATTCCCTGAAAGATGACCAGTACTGAGAGTACTAAGCTTTCCCCTCTGGAGAAGAGGGTGGGTAACCTGCTTGTAAGGCAAATGCTTCCTTCCTCTCCTACAAGCCAAACTGAGCCTGGGCATGTCTGGGAAATGGCTAGCAATGAGGGGTCAGAAATGTGCTGGGCAGAGTGCTGGTCATCAAACCCTGTGGAAGAGTGCTCTGATGTTGTTTAACTAAGAGAGGCATGAGTACTGGTGAGGATGGTGTGATAAATCATTTAAGGTCTACACACTCATGAAACGGCCCCACCATTATAGGCCTGGTCTCTGTTATATGCACAGGGCAAAAGCCAAGAGCAGATCTGGGCAGTAAAGCTGTCTTACAGGAGGCATGCAAACTATTTCTTCGCCACCAGTGACAGGTCTGGTAACAAACAGTTATGAACTTCTATTGCTTCTTAGAGCTCAAAGTCACCATACCATTTCATCCTTATCTATAGGACCTTCTGTGAGCAAAGGAAAAACATGCTCTTAAAAAAAAAAATACTGGAAAATGAGAGAATGTATTTTTCTTGTAACATGTAAATATATATTTGCATGTAAAAGAAAGAGGTACATTATGTTTCTTTATTTCCCAAGCTTATGACCACTCCTTCTCCCCTAATAAAACTTCTTTTCTTTTTTGCTTTGCATATAGCCTCAGAATACTTGAGAGTGTCAAGCTTGTGACTGTAAAGTGTACTGGGAAAGAGTATGTTTAGTTTCCCTATGTTCAAGTTAATGATGTTTCAGGAGAGAACTGAGAAATATTGAAACCAGTCCTTTTGTGGCCATTAACCAGATGGCAGAAGGGCTGTACATAGATCACAGACTCATGCAGAGATTTTCTGAACTTCCTGAAAGGAGAGCACATAATTTACTATTTCCAGCAAAGGCACAGTGGACCAAATTTAGCTTTTAGGTATATCTAAGCAAACCAACTGATTCTGGGTTTATTTATACTAGGGGTATTAAATTTTTAACTGGTAAAATACAATCTTGAACCCTCACATTCTCAGACGGATAAAACAGTCTTCATGCCTTGTATGAATAAGACGACTTCTAATTTTCAAGGAGATTATAATTCAGCATATGCTGTTATGGGAACTTTTAGTTGTAGCAACATTTTTAATTTACATGAACAATGTACTCTGTGTGTCTTACACCAAGAGTTTGTCCACATGCAAATACAGGGGTGGGAATGGAACACAATTGCAGGCCCAGATCCTGACATCTGTCCTGCACAAGTAGCACATGATGTTCCATGCTTCAGTTTGGCAAATCCCATTTCTTGTCTTCCATAAATTGAGCCTCGTGCCAAAATGTCTGTGACTTCAGTGCTTTGGCTCTCCTCAGACAGTCATGAACACTTCAAGCATTCATAATTTTTCAATAATTTTACTGTATTGTTTAAAAAATCCATTTCAATTGAATTTTATTATAAGGTGCTTTATTGAAATAAAAATGTCAGTGGTCAAGTCCAATAGCTACATTAGGAAAAACTTAGGTGGAAGATCTTAATAAAACCCTGCTTCATCATTTCCAGGAATTGAGAGGCTTTTTTTCCTTGAAAGTACTTTCCAAAAGTCATTTTTTTTGTTTTCAAATATGAATTCTTGAGCATTTTTGAATTTTCAATATTTTTATACTTTTTTTTTTAAATCTGTGCAAATTTTCATGAAATAGAAAACAATTTCCCATTCAGCTGAATTACAAAGTATTCATAGGATAATTCCACTAAGAAAATTATTCAAAACATAGTAAGTGACCTTAGAGAATCACTCGGCATACTGAATTTCCTCTTGATATAGCAGAGAGCAATTAGATTTTTAGAAGAAGAAAGAAAATATCTATTACCTGTTCATGCTGTTAATGGTCACATCCACAATCCAATGCATTTAAATAGTTCCTAGTGATTTAATAATTGCCATTCTCTTACAAAAATAGCAATTTTCTCATACTCATACAATACGGAAGTAGTTTTCTAGTGAGAATGTCAGCGTCTGCAATTATTCATATTCAGTGACTTGAATTTTTATAAAAGGTTTTTCTGGCAAATCATTTTAACTCAGTTTGTAATCCTGCTTTGCAATTTCAAAGTTAAATGAATGTTTCTAGATTCCATTTATAACATGGGAACCATAATGGGACTGATTTCCCAGCCCACTGAATTTAGTAGTAGACTTTTCCTTTTCTTGTATGTCTCTAAACTCCTAGTCCACAATGCTGGATTAACTTTTCTTCATGAAAATAGCTCTGTATGGAGATAACCTTCACAAACAAGTGAGTGCCAAAAATCCTTGTGGCAGCCTATTACATATACAATAGTGTTTGCAAAATACCACTTTATGCCTTCTTTGAAGTTGACCACAGCTAGAACAACACCCAGTGACTTAGCTCCATGAAAGCTAATGTTGTGTTTTCTTTCCATACTCTGACAAAAAGAAATTGCATTATGCTATTTACAGCTCAAGTACGGGCATGAGGTCAAATATTTAATTGCAGACAAAGCTATTGCATTGTTGATAAAACACTTTGTCACAGAAATCTCCACAAATGTAGCATTATAGTGTGGCCACATAAAAGAACTCATTTTAAGACAGAAGATAACAAAAGTCAGACTTTTGTGTAACAAGATGAGAGTGGCAGAAAATCAGCTGTCTTACTTAATGATGATGAAAGAAATACATGATGATATATATTCTGTTCACTTTACCCACTATTCAAATAATTCTATTCTAATCCTACTTTATTCCTGATTAACTCATTATTTTAAAATCTAATAGTCTCATTTTGCCTAAAATCCCAGTCATCTTGCTCTCAGTTTTGGATTCCCAGTTCCACATCCTCTTCAAGAACTGGAATTACTACTGTCATGTGTTCAGTGCTGCAGACTGTGTACCGATGGAAAACCAGGATCAGGAAGAGTTTCTGATCTCCCTCTCCCAAGGACAGTGATGCTTGATTAACTTCTGTACATGCCTTGCTGACATGTCACTCGGGATAAGATTGCCCACTGCTCTTTGCCCAAGTGTGCTGCAGGACCAGTGTTTGGCTCAGTTGCTCTCCTGCACAGGAGAAGGCTCTGAGCCTGCCTACGCAGCAGTATTTGTGGGTGTTTAAGGGCAAAATCATTCTGTTAGATTTGTGCACTGATCTAGACAGATGGACAGACCCAGCGGTACCAAGGCACTCTCCATCTCAGTGCAGTCCCTAAGGCCCTTGGTAGCTGAGCAAGGTCAAACCAGCAAACTGAAACTGTGTCAGGATCAGGTTTAAAGCTATCCCTAAGGCACAAACTTCATCCATCTCTTCCCTCCACTGAAAAAGTGGGTGAAACTCATACAGGATATTGCTGAGGGATGCTTGGGAGAAAGGGAGCACATGTGAGAAAAGGGCTTTTGTTTTTGTGTTGCTGAAGGCTGAAACATTTCAGTATTCCCTGTGTTATTAAAGAACATAATCAGAAATGCTTACTGTTGTGTTAATGCTAATCATATGTTTCTTTCTGATTCTATTGAGTTTTGTATGATTTTTATAATACCTTAAGTAATACAGTATGGGATATTAGATGATTTTTTTAAGATTATGGTGTTTACAATACTTTTACATAAACACACAGCTGTCCTATTTATATTGTAATGTCTAGATCTCATACCAGCTAGCTATCTCATAACCCATGCTATATTTTAGAACAGTTCTTGGTCCTGTACTGTTAAAGGAAGAGGAAAAAAAAAAAATCATTGGAAATAAGAAGGATAAAGTGTCACTGATGCAGAACGACCTGGATCGCTTTCTAAGCTGGGCATGAGCAAACAATGTGCATTTGAACATACGAAAATGCAGCAGAGGAGTGACAATTTTGGAAATGCTTTGGAAACAGGCTCAGTAACTGGCTGAAAATAAGCTTATTGTCTGGTCTAGAGCGAGACTGTAATTAATGTTCACATTTGATCAGAAGTGTATGATAGAAAAACAAGACTAATTTTATGATAACCTGGTGGATCCACACAGAGAAGAGAAATCTGGTAAATAACAAACTTGGTCTAGTTAGTAAAATAATTGAAAGTTGAAGTGAAAAAATTTTAGATTTTTTTTGCATCTTTATTACCAAGAGTAATTCGCTTACAGATGATTGTGATGAGGTTTCTCTGCTTAATAATTTCCAAGTAAGGGCTAGTAGATTACTTCATAAAATTTGGGTTCTATTTCAGATATACACTAATGAAGAGAAGTCTTACAGCCTCAACTTTACAGCTTTTTAGGAAACCACAACAAATGATTAGTCAGCTCTCCTGTTCTTATAGCATGAATTTTAAAATCTAAAGCTTCTCCCATTGAAATCAACAGGAAGTGCTCCATAGACTCTAGTAGGCACAAGATGAGGCACCACAGCTTTCTTATGTTTGTGCTAAAATGTTTCTTTCAAAGGGAAGCTTTTATCAGTTTCCCACAAAACAAATACCAAGCAACCAATAAAAGAAACACCAACACACACACAGACACAAGCTAAATTCTCAACTGGTATAAATTGGCCTGTTGACTTTATTGGAGCTCTACCAAATTATACCTACCGATGATTTAGTCCATGAGTCTTAAACTGTGGGATAAAACAGGAACTCTCAAAAGGTAGAGGTAAACAAAATCATTTTCAGTCAGTAATTAGTCTTCTAAATTTCAAGAACCTTAATGAGCTGCAAGCAACTGAACTTCCTTCATTTCAATGCATTGCTCCTCATGTTTCATGCTACTTTATTAGATTAGCTTGCAAATTAGCTTACATTAATGAAAAATGATTAAACTTAAACCAATGGAAATTAAATGGCTTAACTGTAAAGGCATTCGAAACTGCTTTTAAAATTAACAATGGGTTTATTCACTGATCTTTCCATGCTTAAAGTTTAGTAACAACCTTTCTGTGGATGGATTTTGTCTACAAAGCAGTTAAGGGCACCTTTGTAAAGTGACATCTCAAGACTCTCATCTTCAGGCTTTCCCCTGAAAACCCTTCATTGTTTAAAGTAGGCTCAGAGGCATCTAGGCAGAGCAGTATAGTAACGGCAATAAGTACATTGCTATACTATGACTGACTCAGATCCAAGCAGCTGACAAACAATTTTCTCTGTGTATAAGATGCATGTCTGCTTATAATACTAAATTAGAGGATAACTTCAGAAGAACTTATGCATGTGTATTTTATGTCTGTGTCCTGCATGCAGTTTGCTTGGTGATACACTAGGAAAAGTAGAACTCTCAACTTTATTTGAATGAGTGTGTATTTGTATCCCTGTAGTAAATTACATTACTCTTACACGGAAAAAATAAACCATGTTGAATAGTATGCTTTTAGTATGCACTAGAAACACAGCTAACATTGTTAGAGTTTGTTTTTCCTTGAGTATTTTGAAATTGTTCAATTCTATCTTAAGCACATCCACCTGTTACTAGTAAAACATCCTAGACAAATTGCAGCTTAATTTAATTTATGGTATGGAAGGACCACACATTCATTCTTCAGCTGATTTATAGGACCCCAATATAAATTTGAAATGTAAGACATCCGCTGATAACACGGAGCCTCCAAAAAGAAGTAAACCAAAAAATGATGTCCCTGTACCCCACACAGGCACAGCAAACCCCAACCACTGTGTAGGGATGAAAAAGATGAGCCACAAGCTGGGGGGACCTCACAGGTTCTCTGCTGTTAAGGAAATTTCACAGTGTCTCCTTGAACCCAGGTGTGCTTTGGATGAACAGGATACTCAGTGCCTGGAAGGTGCTGTGGAGCAGCCATAGAGGGACTGGGGAGGAAGGGACTGGTGCTCCTCAGTATCTGCACCCTTTGGACCCCAAAGAACTAACCCAGCCCTCTGATTTCAGCACTCTCCTAAGGACTTCAGTGGGCGTTATATAAAACCATTCCTTCATTGAAAGCTGGGCATTTCCATTACACATAGATCTAAAAAGAAAGATTGAACAAAATCTGAGCAATGCCTTATGTTGCTTTTCTGCAAGGCACTGAATTTCATCCAGACTAAGACATAAACCTATGAACACCAAGTCTTTCACAAAAATCATATAAAGAAAGAAAGCATTTACTATTTTGTAATGCAGTTTACTATTATTTATTTTTTTGGAAATAAATGGTCTACAAAGAAAGTGTGTTTTGGAAACACAAAATTATAGGAAAAAAACATACAGATTTTAAATAATGATTAAAGGAAGAATAATGCTTCTATTAGGTATCTAGATTTCATAAGACTTAAAGGTATCGATTTCATTATCTCTGAGGTCTAGAAGATTGTATTTTTGTTCCCTTGAATAGCCAAGAAAAGAAGATATGAACTATGAGAATTGTTAAAGCTACAAAAAGTCTCTTTGTGTATTCTTTTGAGGGTAAAGGTAATTTGTTAAGAAACCTCCTTGACAGGATGATGAAGCATAGATCTTTTGTTTTTCCCCCCACAGTGTATTGCCATGAGAGTCAAAAGAAAGCTGGGCTTACCGTAACACATTGACTGACAATTAGATTTAAAAAAAACCAAAAAAAAACAACAACAAAAAACCACACACACACAAAACACAAACCAACAAAAAACCCCAAAAAACAACAACAACAAAACACCAAAAACTTAAGAAATCAGATCTTATAACGGTACCTAATGGGATTCTGAACTACTGCTCTCAGGTATCATCAGTAACTGAAATCAAAAGAAAAGCACTGAAATGCGATTATTGCCAAAACTGACTCTTAAAGGATGCTGTCACAAATAGAAACTTATTTGGATCCACAATTGTATTGAAAATTGTAGATTTCCTGTATCATTACAGATTATTATGCCTCATAAAATTAACAAATGCAAATGTTTGGCATACTGTACACATCAAAGCCTTCAGAATTTTATTCCATGCCTTTAAAATGTACATGATAATGAAATTAACCAGCTGAACAGAAAGAATGTATTTGATTCAGCCTTACACTAAAAATTGTGAGGGGGATTGGCTTGATAACTGATTCTGCACGTAGGCAAGAGCTTTCCAAAAGCCATGAGGCCATCACAGCCCTCATTAATTTAAACAGATTCAGTTCTTCTTGTACTTAAATTACTAGCCATGCTCTCACTCCCCTGCTCCCCACCACTGACATCATGGCTTGTAGGTAAAGTGGAATGGTATTTTATAGCGGTCTTACTCCTTCAAGATGAGGTTAGATGGTTATTTTAAGTGTTCCATATGAAAATTATTTATTTTTTTTTTTTTTTAATGCTGCATTGCCTCTACTCTGCACAAAATCCCATTCATTGGAAGAATAGCAATGGCAAAGTTTCAACTATTTTTATATTTTAAAAAACTAATTGGTAACTTGGTTCATAAATAACTGCTCCAAAATAAATATGAATTTAACTGCAGAACACAGAATAGAAATAAATTTCCTCTAATAGCTGCAAGAGCAATTTTAATGCATAGAGACTGCTTTACAGTGTTCAAAAAGTCATCTGAAGTTTTCATATTAAGTGACATTACTTTGTGTAAAAACATACAGCATAATGATGAGAGATTATGAAAATGTTTGGTTTTCCTTGTGACAAAAGAATAAGTCTATCATAAGTAACTTGCAAGTTGTAATATTTAAAGGTTTAATATCTTAAATTTTGGGACAAAGTCAAAACTTGCTCTGTAAAGCAGACACTCTCAAAAAATTATTCAGTTCAGTGAAATACTGTGTTTCCACCACTGACAGAAAACTTTCTGCCAGCATTATTAAAAGCGCAATCAGTACCTGACTTCATGACTGAGTGCTTCGAAATAGATTATGAGCCATGGACTGGAGCATTCATTTGTGTAGCAGTTTCATACTTAGTGTTTTGAGAGTGTTTCATCTTCCTACAGCTCCTAGCAGAAGTTAATATATCTCCCTCTACAGAACCGCTGGGAGTTTGGGAAATATTATCCCCATTATACGGATAACAGCAGTAAAGGTAAGGATTACAATTCACAAAGAAGTAGAATAAGGTGCTTAACACCAGATGATATTTAGGCAGCCCTGCCCAGCACATGGTGCATGATCAGCCCTAGCAAAAGGCAGCCTAATAATATTAATCTCTTTGTGCCCTACAACTTTGTGAGAGATTACTCTCTTTGGAGACATAATTCCCACTGCTCTTCTTGGGACAGTGGAGCCTCCCAAATATAGTTATAGGTTAGCACTAACTAATAGCACTTAAAGATGAGCGTGAGCACAGTTCGTATTTAAGTGTCTAGTTTAAATGGTTAAATTAGGAGTTAAGGCTTCCAAGATCACTTCAGTGTTGTTCAAAACTTTCTATCAGCTCTAAAAGTAGCTTGAAATCTAGGAATCTAAAGGGAGGTGGTAAAAATATTTTCTTGTATAATCTAACCCTTCATCACAGCAACACTCTGGAAAATTCTATTTGGTAAATTCAATCCACTTAATTTTTCAAGGCTTTATAAAAATGTCCCAAAGATTTAATGAATACATTCCTGGGTTTATTTTTCTAGGTCCTCCTCCTTCACTTTGTTTCCCCTATAAATATCGCTGGGCTCATAAGTATCTACTGTTTCACTCAACATAGACATATTAAGGCTCTGTCTGCGTTTACAACTAATCATAATGTTTATATGTTTTCCTGATAAGGACATAGTCTTTCTGTCTGTGAGCATGGCTTAAGTGAGGCAACAATTATTAATGAATGTACATCTGCCTTAGTGAGTGCACAGAGTAAGAGTTTCTAAAGAACATTAAACGTCTTCAGCTCTGGTTCGCAGACTCTATTCCTGAAACTCAAGGAAAGCTGCCAGAAAGAGTTCATTTATCAGACACCTGCAGTCCACAAGTGAACTTCAGTTACTTGAGTCATGAAGAGGGAGTTGTACTCCCAGATGCTAAATTTCACTGGCTTAAGTTGTTATTTTATCCTGCTGCCTTACAAAATTTCTTCTGCTGCCTCTCATCAACACATACCATGATTCAGATTTTCCTATCATTTGCAGTCCCTTAAATGAACATATACTTACCCACAGAGCTGGCACAAAGAAGAGACAGGTCAAGGCTGTTTCTGCAGAAGACAGCAATCATATTATGTTCCTTTCCTTCAGTTTAGCAAAGCAAGGAGGATAAAGAACACTTAAATCTTCTTCAGGGGAGTCTCAGCTGGAGTACAGCTGCCTTAATCAACCTTTCTCACAATACATATGCAGCACCTGGCACAAAAGTCATGTCACAGATGGAAACAAATCTCACTAAACAATGCTCTGTGGTTTGGCTCTCTTGGTGCATGGGCTGCCTTTTAGTAGATACAGGCAATTAAATAAATTAGAGGAGCCACACAGTCGGGGAGAGTCTTGCATCTTCATTGTAAACATCCCTCCTGGCTGCACATGATAAATCTGTCTGGAACTGAGAACTTGGCCCATTACTTTGAATCTATATATGAATTCCTTCCCTTTTTCTCTCATCTGGGCTGTACATTTCTGATGTGTCCACATGGAAGGGATTATACTCAAACTTCCTTCTCATATTTTCCAGACGTGTTTGGAAAGCTGGCCATGAGCATGCCAGTCGAGCGGCGTATGCTTGAGAGGACAAAGTGGAGGAGAATCCCAATGTGACGCTGCTGGGCCATGCACATGGACAGCTTGAGCCGGCCAAAGGGAAAGGCTGTAAATCATACTCAGAAGGAGATGGATGATGTTTGTGGAACATGCTCTCAGGGTGCCAAGGAGGTGTTTGTTCCTGAGGCTTAAGAATTATTTTTGTGGAAGGCTTTTATCATTAAAGTTGATGATGTGCCTACAACCAAGAAAATAAAAGAGCGATGCCTGCAACAGCGGAGTGATTTGTATTCTTTTGCATGACAAAAACTTTCATCATTCATCCCTTTGACAGTTATGATTTGTTAAAGTTTTCTCCAGGGTGTTTGTAACAAAGATCTGAATTTATTGTGATGTGATTTGCATCTTTATTTCCACCACGTATGAAATCTGTAGTATTTAGCAGATCTAGCTCATAGTTCATATCTAATTTACATACAATGGAGACCTCTTAAACATGTAGCCTTTGTGTATAATAAATTTGCTCTTTGTAAGAGGCTGGTTTGTCTATGAGGTGTTAATTAAAGTTCTTCTCAACATAAGACAATGTAAGCAAAAAAACCCTAGTATGAAGTAGTCCTGTTAATTGAACTTGATTTAGAGTTACTTACATATCACACCATTAATATTTTTATATTTGCTGTAATATTATTGAGAAACCATGAAGAGTGAATAAGCACATAAAACCAGATAAAATTAGACATCTGTTTGTGATACATATATGAAAGCTCAAGTACATGTTTTGCATGTGCACATTGCTGATACCTCAGTAATGTATTTCTGAATAATGACAAAAAGAGAGGAGGACTAACTAAATGCTTATCTGCTGTTCTTACAGATTTCTTATGCTTCATTTTATGCTTATTTTGTTATGCTAATGTACAGGAAAAGTAATATATGACTAATCAATATGTTCTGCAGCAACTACTGTCTAAACATAGGTAAAGTGTGGGAAAGACAGTGTTAGTGTAAAAGACTGCTTTAATATACAATCAGATATCCATTGTGCTGGTCCATGGTTTTGATTATTTTATGTACATGCTTACTAATGTGTTTGTATGTCTGACTAAAAGTATATAGTATAATAAAACATCAAGAAGGATATGGCGTGTTCCAGTATAAGCGATCTCAATAGTCTTCACCCATACCCCAGAGTTTATACATGGTAACACATTAATCATAGTCACTGTGATATTTAATAACTTGAAACCATGTAGAAATCCAAAATAATTGGGCAAATTGTTACATCATTACTTCCATTTACTAAACTCAAAATGTACAGATTGCTCAACTGTACTTTTCAAAGCTTGGAAACCTCATGCTGATCAAATGTTGGGTGAAATGGCTGAGCTAAAGTTCATAGAAGAGCTTCTACTTTCAAAAGTGTCAGCAGGATTTTAACTTGTTATTTTGTCTGCAGATGTCTAGATTAACCTTACTCTCAAAAATGTTCTAAATCCTGCAGGTCTAAAATCAGCTGAACTTTGTAGAAACCTAGGTGCACCTCTGAAGCATACTTCTTACTAAAGTTATGCTTCACATTTACACATTTTCAAGGAAGTGGGTTTTAGAACATGGTGGGATGAGTACCAGTAATATGCGTAACATACTGTTCATCATCTTATGCATGGTAACTGACCATGTGTGTACATCTAGCAGTTGCAATGTCAAGTAAAACAATCTTACTCAAGTTGCTCTGGCTGGGAGAGAAGGCAAGGGCTACCTCATTAAACCAACCTGGATGATTCCCTTGTGCAGCTTCCTTTTCCCTTAGCATATATAACAATTCTTTGTTGTTACCACTGATAACTGTCTTTCAAAGGACAGCAAAAATTATTAGACATATATTAAAGTAGTAACCCTGAGCCAAGTATAGGATCTCATCATGTTCAACATTGCAAAAATATAAAACATAGCCAAAGCTTGGTGTTACAAGGAATTAGACACATACATAACATAATGCATATAAACGTACCATTAAGTGATTACTCATCTATTTTACACAGATCTCTGTAAGATAAAGACCAAAATTGCTAAATGCTATAAAATAATAATATTTTTCTGTGTGTTAGAAGGCATCAAAGGACCAACCGATTTAGAAAGTCATTCATTTCTAGAGCCTGCTGATGTCTCTTAACATTTTCACAAATCTAAACACCTGGAGCAGTAAAGATTTTAATTTGAAAAAACTTGGTGAGATGCATTACTGTTGTTATTTCAAGATATATCCATCTTCTATCAACCTTTAGCACACTATAAAAAATGTAAAATATTTAACATAGTGAGTATTTGATATCATCTCAAAGATCCAGTAAAGCTTCTGTTCAGAGGACAAAGAGGCATTGAATATGCTTTTTGTTTGATTCTCTACAAAAACTACACCACAACAACAACGTCAGCTGTTTAAAAGTTTTTTCCAGGGAAAATTGAAAGCACAGCAGAGAAGCACTTTTCTTTCTACAATAGTTAACATTGTCTCCAATGCTTGAAAAAATGAAATTCAGTTAGTGAAAATACTTAAAGCTGCATTTCATCATAAGCAAAACCTTGAACTAGAGCTTCCACATAGCAACTGCAAATACTTAAAATGGTTAACTCCCTCTTTAAAAAAACTAAGGAACAACAACAAGAAGTACAATGGTAAAATGAGTTCAGTGTTGCTCATTCAAAGAAATACTGTCATTTCACTTCTCATTTTCTGTTCAAATCAAATATTTTCCTGGTACAAGGGAACTTCATTCTTTGGATTCTTAAGAACCTAGATAACTATTGTTCATCTCAAATATTAGTTGAATAATAGCAGAATACTGTATTTCAGTCATGCCAAATCTTTCTTGCGGAGAAATTATTTTAATAAGATATATGTAGAAATTACCAACTGCTGAATTCTATGTATATCTAGAGAAGATCACACTTTTCTTACCCATTCGGTACATCTGAGAATTAGGGCCACAGAAAGAGCATCACAACAGTTCTCTAGGGCACCATTTTTACTAACACCTGTTTCAGCTCCAGGATCACAAGTTCCTGGGTGGGAAAGCGAGTGGGATATCGCCTACCCCTTCAGCCACCCATTTTGTCAAACAGAAACATTTGGCTTGCTCCTCTGTTCTCTCCTCATCTCATTTCCAACATCTTTTCCCTTCTAGCATCTTCATCCTGGCTTTTAAAAGTGTAAATAGATAACAGGTAACAGTTTATGCATCAAAATATGAATTACATACAAAATAAAAAGAGTGACTGGGCACCTAGGTTTCTGAAGCTTGCTACTAAATATCAGTATTTACTCACAAATGAAAAAAAGGGTTTGAAGTATTTGCATAGTCACCTATGCTAAGAATATTTTCTGGTTTAACTCCTCATGAACTTGTTGATTTAATAGATAACTTGAGAAAACTGACCAGTTGTTAAGAATATCTGAAATACATTCTGGTTTAGTAGGAGCTATATTTTCATCTATGAAAATAATAAATTATTCCAACCAGGTGTCAAATTCTTCATGAAATGTTTGATTCAAAGCTATAGATTACTTGGACATCCCATAATTCTTTATTTCAAACCATAGTTTTAATATTTAACTTATGCTCTGAAAATACTTACTAATAATTAATTTGTCTGGGGTGAAACTTTTCCCCAATTCATCTCCTCCATCTGCTTGCGCATACTGTGAAATTATAATCAGCTGTAATTTGTGACAGAGACGTGCCAAACATTTCTAAAACAATTTGGAAAGTGGCAGACTGGAACTCTTGCCAACTTGCACTCCATGCAGATGCTACTTGTTCTTCTCGCTTTCCTCACCAAAGCTGAGTTGAAAAAAGAAATCTTGAAGTTCTGTTAAAGCAATATTTGTGGAAACCACTTCATACTATTTTGCTCTCCTCTCGAGTTGTAAAAATGTAGAGTCTGAGTCCAAAACTCATTGGAATCTGTGGAAAAATTCCTGTTGACTTGGCTGAAATTAACTTAGATGTCAGATAGTTCTTCCACAGCTTCCAGCTGAACTCACTAATTACAAACACAAAATAGACAATACACCTCCTCAGCTTGCTTATTTATTCATTTACTTCAGATTCACAGGGTTAACGATGAATTTACAAATATTAATGACTATTACTCTTAAAGTAAATAACCAGAATTACTTTGATAATAAAATGAATGCAATGGGTGTTTGCAACAAGGTAACAAGCAATTTCATATTCCTAGCCCTAATTTCTCTTGAATTTCGAAACATAATACACACCTTCATTAAGGGAGGTAGATCGTAAAAAGATTAAACAAATGTTTAAGCAAGATCATCAAACAGCAGTGAGACTTGTGGATTATAGAAACTATGTTAAATTTCTCTCATGTGATCACATTTTTTTGAAATTTCCAGCTCATAAAAATGTACATCACTTGAGGTCACCAGCTTCATATTACTTTAAACAATGAAGTTGTGAAGGGTGAGCAACGTCAGTAGTTAATCAACTTGTTTTAGAGTTGAAAGCTTGCAAACTTTGATTCATGTACATTGATTATTGTGAGATTGGAACTCAGGTCTTCTAAGAGATCAGTAAACAAATCATTCACATGTTTGAGATGGTTACACTCCTTGTGTGACACACAAGTTCCACTTTATGACAGACTAGGAGGCATAATAACATAGACCCTAAAAAGCAGTATTTAGAATGAGTTTTAATTTTTTTTCTACAAGAAGAATTTCTGAAATTATTTTCTTGTTTGGAAAAAAAAAAAGCATTTTAAGTTTTGGGAAGGGTTATGTATGTATAAAATAGGATGCATATGAAATAAAGCATAGATTTAAAATAAATTTTTAAAAAAAGACAAAAACAAAACCAAAATAAAACAACTTTATCTAGCATTTCTCTTTGATTAGTACTACGTGTTCAGTTAAATGTTGTTTTCTCAGGCTTTCACATTTAGCCAGATTTTATACTTCCTAATCTCAAGCAAAATGCATATCTTAGATAACCAAAGGGGAAAACATCCAGAGTCCTAGATGGAAAAGAGACTGCTGCGTGCTGTGCATGGACCTGTTCCCTCACAGTTTCCATGGTCCCCGGAGGCTGTGCTGGCTGGGACCAGGGTCAGGGTGCAGGAGGAGCTGTTGCTTGGGCCCCTCTGGACAGCCCTGGTGGCAACAGCCCCATTTTGTGCCCATTTTTGCTCCCCCTGCCTCTGCTGGATGGTGACACTGCTGCTGCCATCTCATTTTTTCCTGCTGCAGTAGATGAGGCTGGTGCTACATCTTCAAGGCACAACATTTATTGGGTTTTAGCTTGGCTGCTGAGAAGGCTTATCTCAGCTCTCTGATGCAAAAGGGAACTCGGTCTCTCTCATTTCTATTGTCACTTCTGTTTGCTTTTAGGGTAACAAACCCCATTCATTTCAAGTCATCAATTGTACATGAAGCAGATTGTTTCTACTATATTGGGAAACTGTTTATTCAAGATGTGCATGGTCTTTTCAAGGTAGAGCTCACAACTATACCAAAAATGATCTCGGATGTGTGCTTAAGAACCCTTCAAAAATGAGGATTTAATGTACTAACAATGCGTTTAGGTATGACATTTACTTCCATTTTATAAGGCTGTACAGTTATTTGAACTAGAGGCACACATATAAGAAACGAATAAATGGAGATTATAGAAGGAAAGCTGCTATATGAGGTTCTTTCTGCCAAGCAATTTAGCTATAGGACAGTACAAGCTTGCCAACACTTTTCAGAATTACTTTCTCTCTAAAACCCATGGACTATGTGGTAGAATGGATAAGGGAAAAATAGCATTAATACCATATAACGTCTTTCAGTTGCCAGTAATCAGATGCACAATTTTTTTCACCATACATATAAAAACAAAGATTGTACAAGGCGTGAAGTCTTGTGAAGTTTAAATCTTTATGTGCAGGTAAAAATTGATGTCCTTGAGTATCATACCTCTCATTTCTAAAGCTATAATATTTTTCAATTTTCTTAAAACAAATTGCGAATTCTTATCTGAGTCAAAAATAGTCATTATTTTGTCACTGGATATCAGAGGAGTTAACTGGATACAAACCAAATCAAACTGAAACTCAGGTTCTTTAAGAACTTGAGATAGATACCTATTATAATGAATTTATATTAAGAACTAGTTTTTTTTCTTCTAGTTTCTGAAACTTTAATTTTATATTTTCAGGCTTTTCTGTAATACTTCATGGGTTAGACTTTACTTCATGTTGGCAAATGAAAGATGCTTCTCACGTGACTCCAGGATGTGGGGTTGTTAAATTCAGAAAAGTACTGCAAGGCTTAAACTGCATTAAGTTATCTGGACTGCAAAAGCCAACTGTCTCAAAGGAAACATGATGCATGGTTGTTACACTAGCAACATCAATTAGACTGTTCCTTATTCTATTTCTTAAAAATGCATTTATGTTTCTTATAATTTTTTTTCTCATACTTTTCTAAATAAAAAATATCAACCATGTGTATGCATTCAGCCTAGTACTAGTTTTATACCAGATTAAATAAAGCAAGAAAACAAAAGTAATGTCTTACTGAGACAGCACAGTGTGCTTGTCCTTTAACAACTTCACCAGATCAGAAAACAAAATGAATACGATTTTCAGACACAGAAGACAAATGCACCATGCTTCCACAGCCTGCATCACATTCACTGATATTGCCGGGCCACCCAATCAACCTCTTTTTTGTATTTGACTTTTTTAAATAACTGAAATATTATTAAATGGATTCACAGGTTTTTAGTAATTATATAGCCAAAGAAAAGAAAAGAAGCAATGTTTTATGACATGATCTAGTGCTTGTCTTTAGGTGCAAGCTTTTAGTTCAGTGTAAGAGAACCATGACTTCCTTGTGACATGCCAGAGTGGGAGATTGGGATGGAAATGGAAACATGACCAGTGTAGCATTTAATTATTAGACGCAACCTGTCTATGATGTCTAAGTGTAAATACTGAGAAAAGTTCCATTCTCACATGCCCTGGTGTAAATCCAGAGTAAATCCATTATATTCAATTTACATTAAGATAAAACTCTGTCAATGCTAAAACCCACAAACATGAATTTATAACTGGTCAAAATATACTCACCTCATCAGTCACAAGTTACATGGTTTACTTTCTCTAGTGGATTTTCTGTCATTACAGTCAGCTTTGTCATTCCTATCACACTGCCTATAAACTCTGTTTATATTCATAAACAAAAAAGACCATCTGGGCACTTATCCAACATTTCCTCAAGAAAGGACAAAATGCTGGGGAAGCCTGGGCATCCCCCTGTACTGAGAGGCAACTGGGCAAACTGGATATTGTATGTGGCTGGGGACTCATGCCCAGAGTTCAGACAAACAGATAAAAGGAATAGAAAGTCCAGCTGAAGCGTCTGACGAGGGAGAAACTCTCTTAGCTGGTGTACAATATGGCTACACAAACAAGTTACCATGAAGTAACTGAGAGACTTAATTTAGGATTTGACACATGAATGGAGAGGTGAAGCTTTAAACATAAATCTGGTGCAAATCACACGCTGAAAGCTTCATACAAACAAGCAGACTGTACATTTGAAAGTGTGAGAGGCACTGACAGACAGGCATTTGAAAACGTGATAAATGGAGTCTGGATTCATCCAAGGTGAGACTGACTATTATTGCGTTAAATCAAAGGAGCTGAGATAGTTTTCCCAGTCTTTGAAGACAGGGAAGATAGGTTTTGTTTGGTATGGCCAACCTATTCTGCAGTTTATAACCTTATCATTATAGATTTTAAAATATTAGATACTTCCAAAGTAACTGCCCATATAAAGCCTGTTTCTCCAGGTAAATATAAAGTATCTTGACACATTACCACTAAGGGACTGGCTTTCTCAAACTGTTTAAATACGAAGCTTCTTTAAGGCTGTCTCAAATGTACCATGATGTAAATGCATATCTGTGTAGTTATTTAGCTATAGTAGTATTTAACTCTCTTTGAAAATACATCTACTTTAATATCTTTGTAAATTATCTATGTAATCATATACTTCATTAGTAACTGGATTTGTACAGTTTTTGTATCAGTATAAACCCATGTATAGAGTGAGCATTCCAATACATGGTTTTTAGCTTAGGGAAACCCTCACAGGGCAGATCAGCACTGGAGCTGACTGTTGCCTACATCAAGTAAATTCAATCTGCATATGTGTGGAGGAAAATGACAGTTCACGAACACTATGTTTCATCATTTTGCATTTCATATATTCATATATTAATAAGACTATATAATCAAGATTAGAAATATCTACAAATATAGAAGAATACTTTTTCCTTTTCAGTTGTAATATACAAAATGCAAGCCTGTGGGCTTGGGAATAACACACCCTGTTGTCAGGTGTTAAGCTAAAAATAACTTGTAATGTGAGCTCTTGTGTTTGACTAACATAGAGGTATTGGTTTTCTTTTTACACAAAGGAAAAGAGCAAGTCACTTTTTGCAATTATTCTCATTTATATAATATGTAAGTTGGGTCAAAGTTGTTAATGTCTTCAGTCACACAGCAAAGTTTGAATACTCCAGTTCTATATTACACTCTTATTATTGTACTTTATAAGATATGTTAGCAGTATCCTGTTTTGTTTGCCGGTATCCCAAAGGTATTTGACATAGCATCTCACCAAAGGCTATTCAGGAAACTCAGCTAGCAAAGGCAGCTCCTCACATAGATAAATAACTGGTTAAAATGAAAGTTTTCATAGGGAGTGAGCGGGATAGTCCCAAATGGAATTTTGTGCTGTTCAGCATGTTCATAAATAATCTGTAAAAGAGGTAAATAGTGGGGCAATAGCTTTGCTGATGACACTAAAGATGTGCAAGACAGAAAAGGTGAGATTCAGCTATGAAAGACTTCAGCAGGATTTCATATAATAAAGGGTCAGAAGATCTAAGAAATATAAAAAACTTGAAGTAGACAAATGTAAATTGATTTATGCAGAGAAAAATCCCTAATTTTGTTTATGCAATAGCTCTTTCTGAAATGACAGTATTCTCAGAGATTAAAATATGAATTATAACAGAAAATTATTTTTAAAAATCAGAGTAATTCTTCTGAAAGGTAGTAAAAAATTATATAAAATTTAAGGGATTATTAGAAAGGAATTGAGAAGAAAACGTAAAACAGCATTCACACCTCAAGCATGTATAGCTCCTTCCTGTCTTCCTCCTCCATGTTCAGAAATTATACAGTGGAACTCAGTATTGAGAAAGGTGAGAAGGATGATTAAAGGTGTGGAACAGCTTCTATACAGGGAAGAGCCATGATTAAATAGACTAGAAGCCCGAAAGACTGTAGAAAGATCAGTGAAATAATGAGTAACATGAAGAAGGGGAGTTAGTAAATGATTGCTCACTTTGCCTTCAAAAGGGAAAAGAAAAAGGTGGGTTAAAATAGATAAAATTAGCAGGTGGCAGGCCCAGAACAAATAAGAGGTGTTTCTGCAAAGAACCTACAATTAAGCTGTGACGCTACTTGCTACAAGATATTGCAGATGGAAAAGTTTGCATGGCTTCAGATGAATTTGTGACAGGAAAATCTGCTTAGGACAATTAAATGCAGACACCATTTTTGCAGTTCAGGAACTACCTGAGCCACAGATGGCTAGGGGGTCTTCTGCAGAATATCCCAGCATATAATATGCCTATCTACTTGTCCTGCTCTCATGTACTTTCATTAGGCATCTGGTACTGGCAAATGCTGAAGAGACAATCCTAGCCTTGACAGAGGTGTGGTCTTACTCCATATGGACATTCTTATGTTCTTATGTCAATCTGCATATGATTTGGTAAATGGGAAATATATGTGCTCATTTATTTAATTTGTTTAATTATTAACTCATTCAGAATACACATAAGTAGAGAGCTCAGACTGGCTGCTTTTTTGGAAGACCTATGCTATGAAATCAGCGCAGAGATCTGATAAGGGCTTAATAATATGCAGTAATCATACACTTTATTTCCTTCAGTTTTTGCAATAGTAAATAAAATGTCATTAGTTTTGCTGATTTTTCATACAGAAAGACTTCCAGTGATTTTGTTGGTAGCAGTGGATCCTGTAATATTTGAAGAAGTCCAGGTCAGAAATATTGCCTATAGTAATATATGTACTCTTTTATGGAAACAAGTTAGGTCTTGTTCATTATTATATTTCCAAAATTGGCTGATCAAATAATAACTTAATTTGTTTTTATTCAGACTGGCTTCTATGACACTTTTCTATATTCATACTTTCACAAAAAGGAAATTTTTCATGGAATGCATGCAAAGTTCTAAACCAGATTTATTCTCCAAGTGCAATTTTTATACCTATCAAAGTTTGTAATGGAAAATAAAATTATACATAGCTTGAGTTTAAGCATGTAAGAACATAAAGACAAACACACACTGCTCGTAAATGGGATTTCCTATTGAAATCCACAGGGTTATGTTGGACTTCCTTAGATGGTTTTGTAAATCTGAATAAACTTATGTACATCTTTAATAGCATAAATATTTGTAAATCTGTGAATAGTAAATTTGCAAAACTGCAAGTCTGGCCAATTAGTATAATTTCAGAGGCCAGGCTAGAACTGCTGATTATCTGTACCTAATGACATGTTCCTATAAATATTTCTTTTACATAAATTTCTTTTAATTTCAGCAAGAACTGTGAATAAAATACTTCACTGAAAAGGCAGGTTTCATCTGAAAAGTGAAATTGAATTAAATTTCAATGATCGTTATGCAGCTATATTCATAAATCCTTAGAATTTGATGGAATCTAGTAAAACTGCCTCCTCACAGCCGGTTAGAGACACTATGTCTTATGTAATTTACTTGAAGTCAGCAAAAACTAATTTGTATAGACAAATGGTTCACTTTGATTGTATTGTCACAGCAGGAAATCAGATAGGAAGGTAAAAAGGAATACTTTTGAAGACAGTTCTGAACATCAAACTTGTCCACAGATAGTTACTGAGGTTTTTAAAACTTATCATGAAATTAGATAAAAGTTAATTTTGCTAACTGAAACCTGAAAGGTCTTTAAATACAATTGTATTGAAGACAAAGCAAAGCACTAAGCTTTATTATGAGGCAATAATTTGAGGTGGGTAAACTATGAGGCTGATGGATAGCTAGAGTACTACTCCTTGTGTTGGCATTGTGATAGAGGTCTTTTGGAATCCTTTTCCTTAAAAGACAGAACATCAGTAAATGGTTGCATACAAAGAGAAAAAGCATCCAAATGGAGGTCACTGAAAAGGCTTGGGAGCCAAAACTGAACAAATTGAAAAAGCCATCTCAGTTTTACCTAGCCTAGCAAGCTAGTGTTGGAGACATCAATTTCTGTGCCAGAAGCATGACCAAAAGAATGGTGGTGGTATCTATTTGAAATTATATCAATCAAATGACTCCCTAGCCCTATGGCCAGGTTTATGATTACGGTTTTCACCTCCAGACTGGAGTAATTTGAAGACTGATTCCACTGACAAGAAGCTTGAGCTGTCTGATGACCATGCCCCATGGCATAATCAAAATGCCTTCAGGACTGCAGGTCTACATCACACAAGTTTAGATGGTTTTGCATGGCATTTCTTGCTATAACACGTAGTATATGTTATGCTGGCCTGTCGTTGATAGAATACAATTTATACTGGTCTTTTCAGTCCTCAGAGTATCACTGATGTTTAAATAAGAATGTTTAGTACCTGGAGCCTTCCAGAGGCTAAAGATTTTTCATAAAATATTAAGTCAATTTCAAAGCACAAAAAGCTTGTAAAATGCTCAGTGGACAAGTTAAAAACAAGGGACAAAGGACCAGCTTCTATCTGTAAGTAGTTTTCTGGGCTTTCTTCACCCTGCTCTATTTGGAAACATCAACTAAACATAAAATGCTCCTTGAGGAGAAAATTGCAATCTTCTTGTTTCTGGACCGGCACTTAGCACATGGCTACAGGAGGTAATGAAGTGGCAGGGAAAAATGTGCGAGCCATCTTCAAATGAGCTGAGTTAGCAATAGGTCTTCATCATTTGTGAGATCGCTGAGGGAGTCCCTGCTCTGTGAGTTGTGCTGGTGCAGCATTCTTCACACTGCTGTCTACCTGTCTCCCATCACCTCTCAGGTGTTTTTATTGCTCTACAAAATATGGGAGCACAGGACCAGGGGTTTCTGTGACAGCCCTGACCCAAACAGGACATCAGTTCTTAGCATGGGATAAGCACAATGGCCCTTTCTGCTGATCTTTAAGCTGCTTCAGACAAGTAGGACATTCCCATAAGCAGGATCATTTTTCTTAACTGCTGGGCTGAGTAGCCTGTTTGGGCAATGGCAAGGGGAAGCCACAGAGCTGCAAATTCCAGGTATTTTCATTAAGGCAATGGACTGGGGAGACATTGCAAAGCCCCCACAACTTAGAGTATTCCCTGAGCTAATTCAGACTAGACACGCAGAAAGCAATAGTGGATTGAAGAGACTTTTGCCTCCTCCTCACATTCATCTTGGATGTACCCAGCTCAGCTATGGTACAACTGTGGGTTTAGTTCACTGAATTTGTATCAGAACAAAAAAATGGTTGCCAGCTGATCATATAAAGACCAGGCAGACTCTGGGGTTGAGGCAGACAAAAGCTCTCTAGTGATCTTTATATACCTAGGTACCAGAATCGAACTGCTCATTAATCTTTCTCTAGAACAACCCTGTAGCGTGACCTACATCTTACTCGTGCTAATAAGGTTTCCTTGTATTTCACTTCATGAATCCTACACTGAAGGCTTCAGTGTTAATAAATTTTATAGTTATATTCCTTTTGATTGCATCATTCATGGTGCATTGTTTTGGAGGCAAGTTACACAAGAGAGAATCATTTCATTGCTGATAAAAGTGTTTTGACCTCATTAGCTGAGCAAACAGGAGAGTGTTTGAACCACAGGCCCCTGGGTATAGCAGAATCTTGTCTCAGCCTAAAACTATCTACTGTGAGAATGGAGCCTGCACTGCAGAGGTGTCCTTGAGACCTTGGGTGTCCTTTTAAGCCTCTGGCTGAATAGCAAGTGCTGAATGGACACAGTCCTGAAATATCTGAAATGAATGGAAGCCATGTTAACATGTAAAAGTAAAAATGCTGCAAATGAAATTAGGTCTCATCTTGAACTGCAACCAATTTGCAAACAAATGGAGAAAAATGTCCACCTAATTTTGGTACAGAGGCCTCACTGCTTGAATTGCATTGAAAGCAAGTTCCACGGGGATGAATTTGTCAAATGAAATTGCAAATGTTTTTCAAAAGTCTTTACAATTTTGCTCAACCCTGTGTATTACATGATCTGTAAACCGGAAAATTAACAAATCAAAACATAATGATTATACATAAAATTAGTCTCTATTAATATTTTGGATACTATTTAAATTCTTATCACTTTTTTCCAAGTTGTTGGAATCTTTTCTCCTAAGGTACTAAATAACTTCTTGTCTATTTTGTGTCTTTGACAGATGAGACACATTTACGGTTACCCATTTTGCTTAGACTCAAAATATTATATTTAAATTTAAACACAGTTTGGAACCAGCTCTCTTCAGACATTATTAAAAACATTTAGTGCTATTATAACTTCACTCAGGAAACAGGTTGATTCATTCAAGCAAACTGTGGTGCATGGGATTTTACATCCCACTGAGCTATTAAGTTGTAAGATTGCCTATACATAGATTTTATTTTATTCATAATATATGACATCAACCCTTTTTAAAAGGTTTTGGAGATTAAAGTAAATAACTTTATGGTGGCCCTGGAGGAAGCCATGTTATGTGCACTGTTAGGGTCCTATTCTGCAGAGTGCTCACAGCCTCAACTCCCATGATGTACCTTACAAAAGGCATTCAGGTCTGTGAAGGGTCTGACCCTATATTAGAGGAAAGGAATTACTCTCTTTTCCCGTTGAAGTCAATTGGTCTTAGGCTGTTGACTATAGGAGGCTCAGGAATTTTATCAACAGCCCTTCAAACCTACTGTTAAGTTCCCGTGTATTTTAAACAGTTGTTTGTATAAGTAGGACTTTGTCAAACAGGAACATAATTACTACCATATCAACTAGCAATTTGTATTGTTACATGTTTTTATGATGGCCACTGCACATTGGTTTTATAAAGAGTGAAAAAATCTGGTGTTATCTATCTATCTATTAATCATGGACTTTTTTCATTAGCCTTGTCAGTTGAGTGCGCAATGACCTGAAACCTGTGTCTATCCCTTACAGTTTTCACCCAGTTAAATGGTGTGCATTTTTGTAATCAATGTACACAATTAAGCTTTTATGTCAAAATGAATGATTCAGCATATTATGTCTACACTCAATCTTCAGTATAAAAAGATATGTCAAGCACAGATTTACTGGGGAGGATTAGGGTGGATGTACTGCCTAATGCAACATGACTGCTCCAGCTCACGAGATGTTCACTCTCTTCAGAGCGTCTGAATATGGGCACAACGGGCTGTGCTTTCTTGGTACAGCTACTACACCGCCACTGTGTTACAGACATAGATAAGAGTCAAGAACTGAAAAATGTAATATAATTGAGTCATAAACATGGCATATGTGGGACTCATCTTGAACCCTGGGCAGGTGCCTTCTCTGCTCACCTCTATCCATTGCCTGGGGCTGCCAGTAACCCTCTTCCAAATCCAATTCTGGCTTTTTTATTACTTTTCTTTCAGAGGACAAAAGGACTAGAAAAAATACTCCTGCCTCTTCATCAAATTTGAGAAATTCTAAATTCTTTCCCTCTTTTCAGAAAAAAAATATGCCAATGAGCACTCTCAGCTTCATCAGATGCATCAGACAGGTATCAACCAACAATCTGAACCTAATTTGTGCATCTGTGGCCTCTGCTAGGGGAAATAATCATCTCAAGCTGGCCTGTGGTTATGTGAGAAAAGAGGATTTCCAATCCTGCTAGATGATGGCCAGCAAAATATTAACAGCAAAGCACAAAAAACTCATTCCTAGAATGAGAGGAGGTTCTGCTGAGTAGAATAAGACAAGTATGCTCAGGCACTGATTTTCAGGGAGCCAAAATCCTACCAGAGTCCTTTTCCTTGAATATTGCCTAGTTCAGTGTGCCTCCCAAATGAGAGAGAGGAGTCCTTGGAGGTAATTACACCAGACTAGGCACAGCACACCAGACCTGAAGTTACAGAACTGCATTCTGTAAATGGCACATTCTGATTTCTAGTAAATGTCTCAGCCGCATACAAGCAAGTTAAATCGCAGCAGAAAACCAACCAAGAATTGCAGGCCAGCTGTGAGGAGTAAATGGAGTGATAAGATTATTACTGTATTGAGGAAGCACAACAGAAAATCGAAATAAGAATTTGTCTGTGACCAGAAGCTGTAGAGACCCTGGTGTCTGGCCATTGACTAGTATTATGATTCCTCATATAAGCTTCATTTATTTCCACTGTTCATTGAGTTGATTCTTACTAAGATTTTGAAATAGAAACTTTTTGTAGTGTGTTACCACAACACCTGAAGTCTTGACAGAATGCAACCGCCCTTCACTTTGCCAGACACAGCAGAGGATGGTAACATTTGTGTTCTGTTATTATTGCTGCTATCATTTATTATTGTTACTGCTATCATTTCATATACTGTTGTTTCAAAACATTTAAAAAATCATTTCAGACAGTGTTTATCACATTTGAATTGATACTTTCCTTTTATAATGTTTGAATGAGACTAGGAAACCAAAGATGGTTGTGATCTGTCCAAGTATAGAAGACAAGGTGAGATGAAATATATTATAGACATATTTTCATTTTTGCTACTTATTTTAGTTTATACTCAAAATTACAAAGACAAGTTGCTTAGAGAAAAACCAGGACATCATCAACTCAGCTTGGCTCATTTCATACTAATTCATTCATGTGGCAGTGACCTGTAGAAATGTTGTTAATAAAGAATTTACCATTGCTGATTAAAAAGACAATTTCTTGGTGCACTGTGCAGGAAATAAAATCTACTTCTCAACACCATGTGTTTTCATGCCTTTCTCGCAGGATCTCAACAAGTACATTTTTTAAGCACATATTTTACCATTTCTTTCATGTTTTGTAAACATTTGCAATGATACCACTTATGAACATCTTTGATGGTGCTTTTTAGTTTTGCTGCAAAATGCTTAAGAATTGGAAACCATGCTGTCTGCTGAACTCAATTCACAACTTACATCTCCATGTGTTATTGTTAGTGTTTAGTAGCAAGCAGAATTATCCCCATCTAGAAGGTGTAACATGGCATCTGTTGAGTCCATTGCCCTCAAAGAGAAGCTAGCACGGGCAGCCTCATAGCCAGAAAATTTGTAATTAAGTAAGGCAATGCATTAATTCTCTCTTAAATCTATGCACATGCTTTTTGTGGAAATGAACAAAATGTGTGGAAAGACAGGTTTTCTCAATTACGAGGGTTAATATTCATGTGCAAATACAGACTCAGCTAAAGCCCACACATATGTCGTAATGTCTACATTAGTCATCCTTTTTTTTTTTTTTTCAGCTGGGTATACAATATTCATCCAAAATACCCATAAAAGACTGACTGCAAAAATCACATTTTATAGCCTACCCTAGGAATGTTTGCATTAAATTGCTTTAGACTGAGAAAGTTTCGTTGTGATCAGGACCCAAGAGATATAAAAGGACCATAAAGTGTGGGTCATAGTGTGAGTTTATAAGCTAGGTTTCTACTTAATTTAAATTATAGCAGCAGTGCAAGAAGTTGTGGTTTACCAATAGTACTGCTATGCCTTGAGTTAAATGCTTTCTTTCCATGGGCAACTTCAATTACCTGCCTCTCATGGAAGAGTTAAATGCCTTGTGTGTATGCGTCCTGTAATTCATCATCTGAGAAAAATAAAACTTCATTATCAGACAGAAGAACAAGTGCTGCTGACATCTTGTCTGAAGAAGCTGTGCGTGTATTTCAGTAGCAGCTTCAATTCAAGTTCCTCTGTTCCTGGATGAGTGCCAGCGTTCAAATCTCTGCCTGAAGCTGGCACATGCTGCTTCTAAGAGGAGCAAGAGTTTAACATCTCTACTGAAAATTAAAGTGCGCCTTGTGATTGGATCAGATTGGCTAAGTATAATTCTATGATTTATGGTTTCTTTAGTTGGACATCACAAATCACACTTAGAAATAACATCAGATTAATCTTTTTTAAGTTCTGAGATGTATCTGCTCAACTTTTGAAGCATAAGAATATCTTAACGAAAGAGGATAGACTGTAACAGATAAACTAGGTCCCGTAATCTTTTGCCATATCTGTTTGGTGGTGTTTTTAAAAGATTAAAATGACAGAAAAAGCCTTGATCAAATCCAGTAAGCTCTAGAGTTTAACCCAGATGTCTAATACCACAGTACACTATCCTGGCAGGAATATCAAGGGGAAAATCAAAACAAAAAAACATTTTGTTTTACCCATTTGTAAGTCAAATTCAAGTAGTTTTGATTTTACTCATGCTTACAATATTTGCCTTCTTATGTTTTCTTTAGTTTTGAGTATTGATTTCAATGGTATCTCAATCTACATTTGCCTGTCATTGGATTAGACTTTTTCAAATAAAACATCTATCACAGATATGTTGAATTTGACAGGGGATAATTTTGAACAAAAAGTGGTCGTGTGTGCTCCAATATGATTGAAATTTTCTCATCAGGACTTTCTTGAGGGAATATTTCTGTTTTCCAGTTCTAGTATTTTGTATCAGAAAACACAAAATGTCAAAGCCTGAACTAAAGGTTTTGAATCAAATCAAAATTAGTTACTGTTTATCCCTGGTTCCTGTAGAAGTTAAAATAATTTTACAAACAATAACCCTTTCTGGCATGATCTGCTACTGTTTTTCTGGCTAAGAACTCTTTTCTGTCCAAATGCACAAGCTAGGTGGCAGTTTCAGCCGATTAAAATGCACAGAGGTGCTTAGTGTGGGCTGTCCATTTACACAACTTACAGCTCTGTATTGCCCTCTGTAGAAGTTGTGAACATGAACTATGTTGGACAGGGGAATCAGGGTTGAGGCCATGTCTCTGGATTATTGATTTAAAGGTGGACCATGTTCAGCTAGACTTCTCACAGTAGGATAAATTTTGGCTATCTCAGAATTAATTGTAGTTACGCCACCTATCATATATCCTACATTGAGATTTAATTCCAGACATTATGGCAATTAGTCTTTCATGTGGATTAGATGTTCTTAAGTATTTTCTCCAGAGTTTTCATAAAAAAACTTTATAAAAAGTCTTTTTATTCAGGTAATATTTATGTAATTGTCCTCTCCTCCACACTGCTTTTTTGTCTGTGCAACTATGCTGAATTTAGTGTGATAATCCCGATTTGTGTCACAGCTAAGCCTCTCCTAGCTCTTTCAATTCTAATTGCTCACAAGTAGAAAGATCTGACAGACTGTGTCCAGCCTCCTCTTGCTGATAACACTGTTCCTTTCCTTCTCTGCCCCCTTCCCCTCCTCCATCAGAGAAAATAGAGTTGCAGGGTAAGGTGACCCTGGCATAATAGGTGTTACAGATCTGAGAGTACTTTTACAAGGTGCACCCCATTTACAAAAGTAAACCATAAGCATCAATAGGAGATGAAGGGTCTTACATTATAGCAACAGCTTGTCCTACACTAGCGTTAACATGTGGTTCCTGAAACGCCCACTGCAGCATTCCAGCATTCTCAGCATTGTGCAGGCTTTGACACTGCACTATTGTACTTCCTGGAAGAAAAGAGAGAGGTTATAGAAACTAACAGGAATGTAACACAGAAATGACCTGACAAAAACTGAATGTACAGCTCACTCTAGTTCTCAAATGAACAAATTTTGTACTTGTTCACCATCTGCAGCAGGTTTCCCTGCCTGAGATCACGTTAGATATAAACCTGGAAATGAAATTTCATGCCTAAATGCCTGGTTACACTGAAAATAAGGGTCTTAAATGTGTCCCCAGCTGCTCCAGGTACAGCCACACTGCATACTTCATCAGGATCATTATCCTACCCCATTTTTTGCACATGCCTAATAATGCCATCTACACACAATGATCTCACTACATCATGCTGAAAAGGGTGTTGTCTGATTTTGTGTCATAATCCTCTGAGTTTGTAGTAAACAGAGACTGACTTCATCAAGAGATCTGGCTTCTAAGCTAAAGCCTTTTTCCATCATTATCCCCAGGGCCTTTGGACCATATTTAGAAGCCTTGAAAGAGCACAAAGAACGTGCTTGTCCTTTGGATCCAACCACCTGAATGCCTGCACAGAACAGAACTGTGCCTCCTTTCCTAAGCTTAATGTATACTTGAGGAGCTTGATGGCTCCATCCATGAGAGTTTTCTCAAAGGGACTATCCCTGGAGGGCACCTACAAGCAAGAAGACCCTCCACTGGTTTGTGTCTGTGCTGATGTGAGAGGGGAATTGGTTTTTAAACATAAAGGAAACATTTCAGGAGGCAGGTAACACAAACATTTTGATTAGCAAAGACCAAAGCTTTTGCTAATGTCCAAGAAAACACACCCCTACAGAAGTAAGGTGAAAGCAAATATCTGATTCCCTAGGCAGTCCCCAGAGATCAGGTCTTACTGTCCTGTGGCCTTGGAGCAATCCAAGACGTTTGGTTTCTCTCTTGGAATGTGTGGACGCTGTGGAAATGGGACACCTAATGGAGAGCTGGGATAGACCTAATAGGGACTGTTGCATCAAAAAGCTGGGAGAGATAACCCAACCTGCTATAGCCCTTCACAAAGGCCTGCAAAGTAACATCAGTTTTTGCCTGAAACAGTGCAAACTGGACCACAGCAAGACCCAAAATGTCTCTACCAGGTTACACAGATTTCTATAGGACACATTCCTCTCTTTGCCAACTTGAATTACTACTCTTTGGCAAGTTCATAGAAATTCCCATTAAATATGTCACAAATAGGCTGGTTACTACATTCAAGCCAGCCCACCAAATGCAGAGTGCTGTCCCACACCAGTCCTTATCTCTGAAGTGTATTTCTGGGACAGATTAGGCTACTAGTACCTGATGTAGGAAAGATACGTTGTCCTTCTTCTCTGTGCAGATGTTGCAATTTCAGGCTAGATAACTGTGAGTGGGAAGGGATACAGATCAGATGGGATGAAGAGGGAAGTGGTGAGGGGGAGCAACAGTGCAGAAAATGGTTTGCATTCACACTAAGCACCATTTCTCTATTGGGGTGGGGTTTTCCGTATTAGCTGTGGGCAATACTGTTACCTTTTCAAACCATTTCAGCTGGCATGCTGGCTGATGGGGGAGGGAGGAAAAAGACCTCAGACTTTTTTTTTGTAAGCTATCATCAGCATACAATGACATGATCACCTTGAACATGGAAAGATTGATTAAAAGCATTTCTGAACTCAGAGCCACTTCCTTTTAGTATTTAAAAAAATGAAGTAAAACTTTCCTGGATGCATGAAAAGGCAGATGAAAGCCAGTTTTTGTATTATTCTTATACTATGAATGCATATTAAAAGTATTCAGGTTACCACAGTAGCTTGACTCTGAAGCTAACACAACAACTACCAATCTTCAAGGGAGAAAATATGTATTTTTATGTGCTGTGACATTTTTAAACTTGTACAACACGGCAAATCTCAGTGTTAGTTCTCACAGTCTTGTATATATTTAGACCTCTCAAAATCTGGGGTTCAGGAATCGCCTTCTTTCAACATCTTGCCATGTCATGGCCATTTCTCTGTAACTGTGAGTGTTTAAAAGAAAATTTTATTCTCTCTGATTTCTTTTTTCTGATATTTCTCTTGAAAAGATGAAATAAAAAGTAATGGAGAGAGGGAAGACCAAAACTGTGCATGTACACATTAATAAATGCAAGCAAAAAAACCTGCATGTTCATTTTTCACCAGAGATTACCTGGAACACAATTGTTCTTGAATTTCTGCTAACATTTCTAATTCCAACTCAGACTTCCTGTGACCTGCAATGCTAACAAGGCTGTAAACCACTTCAAACTGTGAATTACTATTCAATCCAGTGACGAGACTTCACATTTTCAATTAAATGTGATTGTTATGTAGTGGGATTTTCCAAATGAGTATATGAAAGTTGCATGAATTTGTGTTGTGTGTGAACATCTAGGACCAGTTTCTTGACCTATTAGAATTTCAGCAACCTGTTAAAATAGCTAGAGAAATGTATTGTACCCAGCATATTTTGAGAAAGAAAAAATCTTAGAAGTTTAGTGCTTAATATATTTTAAATATCTTGAAGTCATTATTTATGGTAAACATATTCAGAGGGTTCACATTCATTTTAACAGCTAGTTAAAAGAAGGTCTCTAACTGAACATTTACTACACGTGTTTTTATTTGTAGTAAGATTTCTTTTGATTTAGTATTGCAACTGAAATTGCTTGATATCCTTCAGTGTCTGTGATTGAATATAATTTTGAAGACAGACTTTCATATCTGTTGTAAAAGAAAGGAGGGATACCAGTGACAGTCTGGGGACTGGAGGGTGCAGATGAAAGAAGGAAGAGGAGAGGGACAGGAGGGAATTTATTTTTAATGTCTCTGGCATGGTTAGTTTGATTTTTCCTCTTGTGTTCCAGACCACAGGTGTTTCCCATTAAGACAAGCGAACTGACTTTAACAGTATCCTGCAGAGCTGTGGGCACAGAATACCTTCTGTGAACTGCCAATAATTATTTGTCCTGGCTTTGTTTCTGGAGATTCTACTTAAATTCATTCAAAAGCTGGTAATTTGTTTCATCCCTAAAGATTAACCCCCTCGAAAAAAAAGAGGAGGGAAAAAAAAAATTTAGTGTGCTCCACATAATTGAATAGAATAAAAGAGCACTGGTAGTATCTTTGTTAAATTGGGGAATGATTTTTAAAGTGTGATAAAAGAAGACTTTGGAAGAGCATTCAATATGTAACACCATTAACAATATAGGTCTCCCAATTCCCTCAACAGCCTACACTGCAGACAATGGGACTGGTGATAAATCTAAACCTGGTAAGAATTAAAACATCTATTATTTACAAACACTTACATTATAAAACATGCTGAAAACAGTATCACCTCCAAGTAGCTGATATTAAGACATAATTAAATTTACAAACCCCATGCAGCCTGCCATCTCTAAGGCAAGACCACATGGACATTTGTCCATATATTTCAGGGATTTTTGGATCATACCTTCCACGAACTTCAAAGGCCTATATACAATGTAAGTTCTTGCACTGCAGTTTTTGTACCCAGCTTACAAAATGAGAAATCTTCCTTATTTTCATGACTCTCTGACCATAATCCAAATAGTCTCGAATTTCCTCTGAAAGCTTCAGTTTAGCAAAACACTTGAATGCTTTGCAATGTCAGGGCCTATGAGAAGTGCTGTTTCATAAGAAATTCTCAGAACCTTCCAGGATAATTGTTAGACCAAGGAGGACAAAAATTTATTGCTTTTGTAGAATGCATATTTATGTCTGTGTAAAGAGATAAATATTTTAATTTAACTACATTTAATATTTGTCTATTACATCTCAAACCACCATATAATTGAACTTGGAAGATGAAGCCACATTAGGATCTAGCCATTTAAAAATTGTATTCACAATGTTCTCAGTTATACTTTCACTTTGAGTTTGGCATGATCTTACACAGATAATGCATCTAACCAACACCCAACAACCATTCAGTCTTCTACTACAACACAGGCTACACACCATGGACATGCAAATTCTTTTGTCATCTATATGATTTGCAACGAATAGTTTAAAGAGGGAAATTCAGCCAAATCCTGATCCCATTGACATTGAATTCAATAGGAAAATAGGTTTGAGAAAAACACTATTAGCTGATATCTATTGATATGTAAAAACTAATTCAGTCCATTTCTGCTTTGATGTTTTTCCCAATAAATTTATGTGCACTTCCCATAGGCAGATAAAAACAGTGTATTTTATCTTAGAATTAACTGTTGTGCAGTCAGCTCATGTATTATGTACTTTTGAGACTTTTAAGAAGTTGTGCAACAGCATAACTTCAGAAGAGTACAGCACAACAGAAGCCACAAGTCATATTACCTTATCAGTCTCCAGAGAACATTAAATGAGTGGTTGGCAAGTACACAGATTTTTAAAAAGCAAAACTAGTAATGAGATGTCATTTAGTAATAACAACAGGTTGAAAAAGGAAAATAACATGAAAAGTGTGGTTGATCTCCTGTTTTCTGCAATCAGAGACACAAATTATGAATAGGCTGCAGTCAGTTTTCAAGAGTAAGATAGCTTCAACCACAGGCTCAGACAGAGCGATAAGGTCTCACAAGTCCAAGGACAAGGCTGTCTCCTTCCTGTCAGCAGTGCAAACGTTTAGATAAGATGCTGAGGTAAGTCTTGGACAGAGAAGAAATTGTATCACATTGTGGCCACTCAAAACCACACAGATACAGGCCAGATGGGGCAGGTCATCTTGAAAAGCCTGAACTGTCTGTAATCACACTAATTAAGTTATTGCAAATAATAGTGCTGTTAGTATTGCTACTACTGTTGGCCACAGCACTGTCAAGCCTGTTATGAACTCTCAAACCCACTGAAGCAGCTGGGTAAAGCAGCCCATGTGGTTTGCCCAGAAGAATACCTGTGCCATCATTCTCCTCCACACTAGCATCTTTGAAGGTTCTCCAAATACATGTACTCAGTCCCCAGCCATCATTGTCAGTACAGTTTAATCATACCGATATATTCCCTCGTTAAGATCCTCTTCTAAAAGGTGGTAGTAGTTCTTGAAGAACACACTGTGTGCAGTACCTACTCCACAGAAAAAGAAAGCTTTTCAACTAAGCATGAGACATCTTTTACAAGGACCTGAAACACAAATTAGAGAGGCCTATAAGGACGTGACTGTATATTGTGCCCAATTATTAAATGCTTTTTATGCCAAGTTGAGTGCACTTTCATTGAATGATTTCATACATTCCAGTCCATCCATCCATAAATCCGTCATATCTGAGGTAGATTACAGTTAACACATTTTTAAATGGTACAGCAAAGACAGATAGTATTTCTATAAGGTAACAAGAACGCTTTCTGTCAAGCTGCAAACATAAGTGATATGAGCTCCTGCAGCAAATACCCCCTCTGTGTAGCACTAGGCTCCTTTCAGAGTAACAACAGCTTCCACTTATTTCATAGTGAGTGTTGCAATTCCAAGAGGATAAGATCAAGTCCCTGATGGAGTCAGCTGTCATTATAAATACAGTACAATTGTGTTTTATTAAATCACAACAATAAAACAAAGGGAAGGAGATAATAAATTAACAAAGCAATGACTGGGGTTTTAGAGTGAGTCTACAGTTGCATTTTAGTTTGACTCATGAGAGGGCTTAGGAAGCACACATCTCCCCAGCCACTGTGCATTGGGTTATTGAGCAGAATGGTCTCACGATGCACAAACTGCATCTCTTTCAGGGGAAACTCAACTAGAGGAGACACCCAAGACTGCAGCGAATGTGATCCACATGCTCATTCAGTTCACAGGATCAGACTACACCTAGTCCGAAACAGTTTCCTGAAACTCATTCAAGAGTTTTCTCCAACCCAGTCTTGCTAGGCTGCACTACCTGAAACCACTCACAGAGCCTTACTAACCTCTATGACTCCTCCTAGGAAGGAGAAACCAGTCAATTGCTCCTTAAGTTTTCTGATTTTCCTTTTCATGGATACAACACCATTCAGCCCATGAACAAATGTTTCTGAAGAAAACAAAATATGATACACCAAGGGGTTAATAAGCAAAAAGCAACAGGATACCTGCAGTAAGCTGGATCTTCTGCTGCTGTAAATCACCTTCCCTAGGCTGACTTTAGTGGAGTTATGCTGACTTAAATTATCTGAGGATATAATGCAGCATATTCCAGTAATTCAGATGCTGATTTTAGCTAGAAGCATGAATATTATAAACACATGTTGGGGCCCTGAGGATACTTCTGATAACATTATTGGTTCTTCGAGAAAAGCATGCTGGGGTCACTACAGTTTGCACACATGTACACTTACATTATTGGAATTTAAGATAGCTTGTCTGTAGCTGAATGCCTTTTCATATCTTCAGAAATGTCAATCACAAGTAACAAACTTCCAAGAAGTATCTAGGATCTTATGATGACTGATAAACACAAAAGTAAAAAGAATGAAACACAAGGAAATTAAATTTGAATAGTTTTTACTACTACGCACGCTATTTTTATTACAGCAGCAACATCCTCAGCCACTTGCTATCACCTTTTTTTGCTCTATTTTTCTGTTCACCTACAACAAATTTAACATGTTTTTAAGCAATATATCTGCAGAGGATTTATGTAGGGATCACAGTACTAGAGCTTTAACTCCTCAGTCAAAACCCACTGAAGTAATTTAAAATATTTTAACTTCTCTGGGCTTTGAATGACTTACAATATTTTACTACATTTAAACCACAGCTGAAGAACTTTAAAACTGATGAGACCTCATCTTGCTATTATAAATATGTGGATAAAATATTTTTTAAAGAGTAAACTTATACCAGTAATAACCAGGATATAGATGTAGTGGCATTGTGTGAAAGATTATTCCAATACACTTATTTCTCTTCTCATATAGGTCAAATTGATATTAAATACCTTCATACAGACATGATAGTGCCTGTAGTGGTGATGGACCATGTTGTCTCCTGTGCCACCCTGTTCCTTACGGGCACCCAGGCTGGGGATCCAGCTATGGCAGAGTCCCTGCCTCTTGTTCCCAGGTACCACCACACAGAGACACCTGGAAATGTAGAAAACATGCTTAAGGTTTAGTTCTCATGTAGTTTTTTTGGTTGGTTGGGTTTTGTTTTGTTTTTGTGGTTTTTAGTTTTGTTTTTGTGTTTGTTTTTTTTTTTGTTTTGGTTTGGTTTGTTTTTTAAGATGAAGGTGTTACAAGAACATGCATACCCCATTTGAGTCTGTAGGTCAAGGAGTGTGTTTGAAGGATTTTCAGACAATCAGTTACTGAGGTAAAAGATCTATTTAACATAACTTTATCACAATTCTGTTATCAAAAGACCAGAAGTGTCATGAAATAACTCACAGTATGATTTAAACCCAGATACAGAGATCTGATATAAAATGAACAGAATAGCTATTACAGTTTTGTTAGCATGCAAAGTTTCTGTCGCTTAAGTGACTGATTTCCCAGGGCTTTCTGCTCTTAAAAGTTGGTAGTGACATCATAGTTCCACTCATTTAACTATCCATCAGCAGCTGGCGAATTTCAAAGTGACACTTATTTTGGCTCCTATTGATCACATTCTTTTCACAGCTGTTACTTGAATTTCCTTTACAGATTTTATTAAATTTATATGAACATTGAATCTGTGTCAAATGTGACCCAGGAATGACCCTAAACATAATGAAAATCAAAACCATTTCCCTGTTTTCATGTCTAGATTTTAACCAATTACTTCAAAATGAGCTCCCTCCCAATGGCCGGAGTTCTTTTTTCAGAATTAAAAAAAAATCTTTTGTGTCGTAAATGATGAAATGGACACACAATGAAAATAAAAAGGGCATGAAGTGCCAATAGTAAACAGAAAGCAGGCAGCCCATTAATTTTGTCCCCAATAATATTTTTAAAGTAACTTTTAATCGATTATATGTCTTTAAGGGCAAATTCTTACTTTTTGCGCATGAAGCTCATTACATAAGTTGAGTATATGTCTTGTAGATTTTAAACAAGCTAGCAGAGAGGAAAGGCAGGGAAATAACAGGGGAGAAGGAAAGGGAGATTTGCAGAAACATGAATACTTCCAGAGCCAAATATTTGAAGGAGTGTTTTTTATAGTTCAGCTGGGACAATACTACAATACTGGTCTGTACTCTTCCTCTGCTGCTAGTTGTGTGTTTGTGGGTTTTGTTGTTGTTTTGGGGTTTTATTGTTGTTTAAGTGTGGGTTTTTTTTTTTTAAGTTGTGGGGTTTTTTTTCTTCTTCAAGATTTACATTCTCTAACAAAATATTTATAAATTAAGTCCCAATTGTCTGATTTGAAAAAGAAATGTGCTAAGAGCTCGGTTACCAGAGAACAGTGTAATGAGTTCGGAAAACACATGCTTGAAATTTACTTTAGGTTTGCAAATTTGACAGAGATTTTTACCTTCTGGGAGTAAGGCAAGCACTTTACCCTCTGAATTAAAAGAAGAAAGTTCCAAATTTAAGCTATACAAGCTGATAAAAAAAAAAAAAAAAAAAAAGTGTTCCTATAGGAACCTGACAGATGATGTCTTGGATCCATGGATACAGTCACAGAATCACAGAATTGGCTGGGTTGGAAAAGACCTCAGAGATCATGAAGTCCAACCCTTGGACCAACTCCAGTCCATTGACTAGATCATGGCACTAAGTGCCATGTCCAATCTCAGTTTAAAAACCTTATCTAAAAAACAGATCAATATTTGAAGTTTTTAATGTGTACACAAAACATGTTTTGTGGGGTTTTTGTTATTATTTTTTTTTTTTTTTAAATCATCCACCAGTCCAGTTTTCTACTTGGATTATGTTCTCATTAACATTTCCATGTGATTAAAACACCCAAATCGGTTTTCTTTCCTGAATTACTCCAGCACCCCAAGTTCATGCTCAATCTACTCAGCCTGGTTGGTACTAAAGCAAGGGTGGGTCTGAACTGCAATACTTGCTCTGGACAGAATTCCTGTCAGTAGACCAGAGGTGATTTAAACCAGCTGGGTAGCCAATGGCCAACTACCATCAGTCCAGAAAGCTACCCCTAACAGTAGTTATGATGACTCTTTAATCTACTGTTGCGTGTTCCTAAGGCTAGATAAAAAATTTCACATCCAAAGGTTGGATATTATCTTCTAATGCTTTCAATCTATCTTATATCTTTCATGAATTGAAAATAAAAATTTGCAGAAGTCAAATGGAAGAAGATAAGAAAATTACTACACAAGAACAGCTAACCTGAGGACAAAATTGAATATTCACAATGCAGGGTCAGCTGTCTATTTTTGGGAACAGACCTCAGGCATATGCTAGTAAAAATCTGTTTGCAAATTCTGGACTTTGAAAAAAAAAAAAGAGCAGATTAAATGTACAAGTGATAATTTCTACTGTGACTCTCTGTGAGAAAAAAAAAAAGGCAGAATTTTGCACAACTAGTAGGTGTTGTATTTGCCCATGGGGAGACCAGCAGTTGAGAGAGAATAGCTTGAAAAAAAACCCAACTGAGCTGTTTGCTGCTCTTGGCATTTTAGGTTCATTGGAAATGTTTCATACCTCATCACCAATAATGACAGCAACAGAAAACAAGTTCATATTATAAGGCTTGCTAATGACTTGCTGTTGTTAAAAAAGAAGGAAAAGCTGATTTTTATAAACTGGCACAGGCAAGGCTGGACAAAGCAAAAGAAAAATAAAAAGATCAACAAATGGATAAACTAATTTCTAAAATGCTGAGAGTTTACAGTTATGCATATATACCATTTTCATCTACGTTAAGCAAATTAGATATTCAGAAAAGACCCAAATAGTTTAAAAAGTGCCCTATGGTCAAACGTGAACATTCCACCAATCATCCTTGTAGACATATCTGTCCCTTTAAGGCTTTGGTTGAAATGAAATACCTCTGAAGCCGTCTGACAAACATTTTGCCAATCAGCTGGATATGTGTTAATCAGCTTTAGTGTAAGCATGGCTTCACTCTCGCACACAGTCTCTTTCCTCTGATGTTTGTTAGCTAACCTGTTGTTTAATTAAGGACTTGTCTTAGTTATAAGCTCAGACACTGACTTCTCATTAATCACTAGCTAACATAATACAGATCTCTAATCATTCAGTCTCAATTCTTTGTCATCAAAGGACCTCACTCTGTTATGATAATGAGTTTTTAAATAACTTGGAGCTCTAACACCAGGGCTGAGCTGAAGACCACCCGAATGGTCCCAGAACTGTCAGATGATCGGAGCATTTGGTTTCATTAGTAATCAAATTACCATTAACGTTTTTGTGTTTTTGTCCATTCAGAATAGTGCATTTTTTCAATGGGGCAAGAAAAATTTAAACCCAGTTATACATTTTCCATCATGGACTGAAATAAACTATAGTGTGTCCAGGATTTCAGCTCAGTAGTGTTGTGTTCAATTCTCCTGAGGTGCTCACATTTTCTGAAGAAGAGTGACTTTTTTATAAATGGTTAAAAGAATATTAGCTTCTAAGCGTAATCCTATCTTTTTGACATAGCACAAGAATGCCCTACATATTTTTATATGTAGGCTTGTAAATCACAGAGGATTTTAATATTCCTTCGTAATATTTCTGATATTTTGATTTCAGCAACTTACCTATTTAAAACCTTAAAGAAAATTGAGAATACAAGACATTTATTGATACTGGCATAAAATAAAGCGTAATTAAAGAAATAGAGATGTGGAGTTGTCTAGTACAGCAAAAATACAGCATGTATGGCAAAGCTATGGTGCTATCCATAAGCTATTTAACCAAGTTCCAAGCCAAGTATTAATATCACAGAAGCTGTTACAGAGTATGGACCAAAAAAAAGACTGCATTACAGGATAATGCAAAAATGTATCCTTTGCATTAGCTAATACTATATTTATAGACAGGTATTTCTGTGGTCCTATAGCTCTGGTTGATCACTGAGAAGTCCTTTTTGACACTGAGATAGAATCCTTCAGATCGAGACTTATCTAATCTTTATGCTACTTTGATTTCTACATTTTCCTTAAATAAAGGAGGAATTTTGGTATATTGTATGTGACTGTAATAGATAATGTGAAATTATTTTATTTTGTTAATTTATTTCTCAGAAGATTAAGTACTGACGAGAGGCCCCCTAAAGCTGTAGAACAATACCAGCTCAAGTCTATACTTGTGGTGTTGGCAAATGATACATTTTCATGCTATCTTATGAGACACTACAGATAAAGAAGGAATATCATGTTTCTTAGCACTACAGATTTGTAATATCAGAGTTCAAGGTCAGTTCCTCTTTCTGTTATAAAACTCAGAATTTAGGAAAATATAATAGCTGTGCTTTAATTTGCCTTGAACTGCAATTTTGAAATCAAGTTCTTTGAGATGCTCTTTGGGAGTTTTGTAATTCTTCAGACTATTTTCCTCAAGACATGGAACAGTTGGGATATAAGGCTGTTCAACTGAAAGCACTGTTTCAAAGACCTTCAGTAACACAATTATGCAAAATTCATGTAATCATGGGAAGAGCTGGTTCTGTTTCCAATTTATATAAAAAAAATATATATATATATATATAAAGGGAGCAGAGTACTGTCTCCCTAAATTAAAGACCTGCCTATGTCAAGTAGACACTTTTCAGTACATGTTAGTCTAACAGATGAAAGAAACAATGCATCAAACAGACTCATTGCATTCACTGACAGAAGTAATAGTCTATAACCATTGGAATTGGGGTAGTAATGCTGGAAATATTGGCCACAACATCTCACAATATCTCTTTCACATCAAAAGCAAATAACAATGAACAAATCCCTTTTCTTGCCAAAGCTGTGAGGTAAATGGAAGATCTCATCCTTTAAGACACTCCTACAGGATGGCTGTGGACAGGGATGGCAGGATGAGCACAGGGAAACTGCCAAGAGGAGGAGATTTCAGTAGAACAGGATTTGAGGCTCAAAGACCACAGCTGTTCACCCCTGTCTCTCTGCAGAGTTGGACCATATGCTACTGAAATGAAGGTAAAGTAGTATATAGGCTAACAACCATGTTGATGGTAAAAGAAACTTTGACCTACACACATGCTCACATGACATGAAAAGTTTCAGGTACCTTTAAAGAGCTATAAACAAAATATAACTTTTTAAGCCTTCGGACAGTTCAGTAGATAGAAACACAATAACTACCTTTGCAATAAATTCCTAATGGTGTTTTATTTCCTTTATTGGACATGATATTTCACTCCTATGTGAACATAAGAGATGCATGTACATTTAATGAATTACTTTGTTCACTCCTATGGATATTGGCATCTACTATTCTTGTTTAAAAATCAGAATAGAAATGGGAAGAAGAGCTTGAACTGAAATATTAAATGCACTTCTTCATAGGATGTTTTGTTGGCTTTGGTTGTATCTCCATATACCCAATGTTCGGGAAACTTGGTTCATATTATTGCAAAGACTATTTGTTCCCCATCAATGGAGTTCAGACAGAGGTTGTGTAGCCTCTTAAGTACAATAAATGTCATGGTGCTCTTGGGTGCTTTTCCATTGTATGTGGTCCTGTACACCTCTTGCCAAGTTTTGATTGTACAGTGAAGTTTTTTGGACAGGGTTACTGGGAGGAGACTGACTGGATCACTCTCTTCTGCTGTGTGATTAAGGACATCAGTTCTAACTTGTTCACTTCAGGCAGCAGAAGGGTGATCTCTCTACTATATTTGTAGCTAGAAAACATAGTCTCAGATTACAGAGTATGACAGATTTTCCACTGCTCAGTTGTAGTTCCTCTTCCTACCTCAAATACTTCTGATAAAAGACTGCATGTCTTTAAAATGTAGAAATGTGCATACTATTTGTCACTTCTAAGAAGGATTGAAAATTAATTCAATTGTCTGTCTATACCTTGTAATTACAAAAATGTGTATTTTTATCAAAATTGATATTTTTGGAGTAAACTAATTGATTTTGGAGTGTTATACTTTCCTCTCTTTACTCATATATGAAAAGTAGCTATTCTCCTTAACAACATGTACTTGTATGGATCTGCTGACTTCATATTCCCAACATACATTGTGATAGCTCTGATTGGTCTTCAATTCAAAATTTAGTCTGCATAAAACAATATAGTTATGTGCTACTGATCATACAAAACATAATTATGCCTAAATTCCCACTCTTGAGACTTTAATGAAAAACCATTCTTAATCTGTTCTATTTTGTGCTAAAATATTTCCCTAACGATTGCAGTATAAGCAGAATGTAATGTAGATACACATGTATCCAATTGCTTAACCATGAATGATGTAAATAGATTGGTAGTATTTACAAAAAGTGATGCAGGAAATCTGTTTACTCCAGACTAAACAGAAACAAGGAGTGTATACTTATTCCCATACACATACAAACATGCACAGATGTAGAACAACTTAAGAGAGTGCACACAAAGAAAGAGCTTTTTGCCTTGATAGATTTTATGTGCTATTAGGATTGAGTTACGAAGCTATGTATTAATGGTCCCTACCTCATGAAAGCATATAAAAGAAGTTCAATGTACATCATATTTAACAAAAAAATACACAGAACATAGAAACATACACTCAAAATATGAAAACACAATGAGAACATAATGTAATAATGTGAAAACGGCTGAAAACCATTAAAACACTAGCAAGCAGGGAAATACGTCATTCTTGCCTTAACATGTCTAGTGGGGGCTTTCTGGTTAGTATTTGAAGATCCACGGATCTCTATGCAACATTCTGTGCAGAATTTACTGCTGAAGTGTTCAGGAAAAGTTTTGCATCGGCATGTCTTTACACTTGTCTGTCAAATATCTGAACTTCATCCCAGTATGTCCACCTTAAATTTTGCTACAAACATTTAGTTAGGCTTTGATGACAGTATATATCTTTCAAACACTGTTTACATGTCTGTGGAAAAAGACCCTCTATTCAGAAAGGCCAAATAATAGGAAACCCCACATATGTGATGGTTTAGTTTATTTAAGTGTTGATGTCCCATTTTATCCTACTGCTCTTTACCTTTCCCACGTTCATCTGCCCTTTAGCATGCAACCCCCCAGCTCTGCTTCAGTTTTGATTCCTGCTGCCTCCTGCATGCACCCTCCCTGTTCTGGTTGTGTTATTCAAGAACAGGAAAGCCAAACAGCTCATAGACTCAAAGCAGCGAGTAGCCAAAGGACTTCTTTGTAGTGAACCTTGCTGAAAATATCTGTACTCTTTTCCCTTTATATATTTTGACTAAGATGTTCTAAGCCACCATGTGGCCACACAGTATTAGCAATGAGAAGGAGGATTTATTAGGTACTAGCCATGATCTCAGTTTCAGGTAATCAGAAAACAGTGCAGTCATAGTTCTCCTGCTATTAAAATCCAGGTCGCAGCAAATAAGCAGTGGAAGGACGGGCAGCCATTTAGGTGAGGGAGACTGAAAGAAAAAGGCATAAAGCAGAAACAAGACCCTAAACTGCAGATTCCAGCCAGAAATTTATTTCAGACATCCTGCTACAAAAACACTGATGCTTCCTGACACTTGTTAGTCGCAGAGCACTTCAAAAGAAAGTGATTTTGTCCTGCTCTTTACTTATCTAAATTAATGTTAGCTTTAATTATTATAATACCAATGGTGAATCATTGCTGATATTTTAGAAGTGGTATTTTTGAAGCATATTATTTAACATCTATTTATCTGTACTTTTGAAACATACTTCCAAATATTTTTAATTTAAATTCATATTCCCAAGTCATAGTTTCACATTTATATATAAAAAGAGAGAGTCATGGTATGACAATCATGTCCTCATACAGAGCTTGCATACATAAGGGTACTAGGGAAGTTCATATTAAATTGCCATGGTATAAATTTAGAGTGTGCTAACGATAATGCCTTATTTGGACCTTATTATTCCAAAGCAAAGGTGCCATTTTGCAGATTAGGGTAATCCACTTCTAAAATCCACACAAAAATGTAAAGACAAATAGCTTTTGCTGAATAGCTCTTCCACACTAACCTCACTGTACTTTTCCTCACATTTATAAGCTCTCAGAAGTCTGACCCTTACTTTTGGAATAATGGATATTAGCAGAAGTGGTATTCACCAGCAATGCAGCCTGACAACATCACAATATTGTGTTAAGTGCATTCAGAAATTAATTAATTATCAAAAAGGACTTCACAGTGTTTTTGAATGATGCTTGTAGCCACACAGTTTCATAAATGCCTTTAAAAAAATCCATGACTTAGAAAACATCTACTGCTGGTTCCTCTGAGTAGTCATAATGTTATAAAAAATTGCTACTGAATTAGTCTCCAGAGCTAATAAACATGAATATAGCCCTGGTGGAACACTATCACCTGAAAAGGGATCTACATCTCACAAATATATATATATATATATATTCTTCACTCTCAATACGGCAGTGTCCCTGAGAGTGATACTATTGCTGTATTATTAGCAGGTGTTTTGCATGAAAAGTGAGCATAATAGGCATTAAAGTAATTGCATCCCAAGCAATCTTATATTAGGAAGAATACTCTCCCAGGGAAACTTACCCACATATCCACACCTAATGATGAGCTATTTTTAACATTTTGTTGCATTCAAAGCATTCAAGTCGAGTACAGTATAATGGCTCCATGTGATGAACTTCTTAATAACTTCCATGCTCAGACTTCGAGCTCATCTGGAGCTGGAAATTTTCCACCTCATTCTGAGCTGGAACCCATGTGGCTGTCCCTCTACAGACGTAGCACTATCCTACTCCAGTTGTACCCACACAATTCCAACTGTTGCTAAACTTGCAGGAAGACACTGGTCTTATCCTGAAATGTTTCTAATATGTTTGACAAAATCCAGACTCAATGTTTATTAGTATTTGAATCTTTTCAAGGTTGATTGACAATGAAGTCAAAGAGAGTGCTCACATTTAAGCTTTTCCTCCAAAGCAGACTTCAAGAGTTTTCTTTCTGCATGTATCTGCCACTGTGGGATCATACCTTTGCATTCAGCCAACACACTACAGAGCCCTTATCCACTCTTTGTTTATTTGCTCTCATGGAAGTTGTAAACTTTTTATTTTCTATTCTATTTTCTCAACTTAATGTGCTTGAAACTGGCTAGTGATTACAAAGTTATTAAAGGATCATACACAGACATACACATCAAGTGATTGTGGGTACATAGGAAAAGACAATAAAATCAAAGGTAGAGACGACATACAATGTATGGGTGTACTCAGTGGAGAAACACACTCTACCTTTCTATATACAGATTTTGACTTTCCCTCCTGGAGCAAAGAGCAAACTGTTGTTAGGAGATTAATGATAGATCTCCAGAAAATAAATGCATTTCATCTCATCTTGAATGAAAAGCAGATAACCTTGGCAGAAGAATGTGTTTCTATTGACCATACTTACATTAAACTGAAAATGTTTCTAGGCATCACATAAATTAGATAACAGTAAACTGTAACATTTGCAAGAAAATAAACACTATTAGTAATACAAGTTCAGAAGAGAAGAGACAAAATAAAGATGAGTAAGGAAGTGGCTTGGAAACTGGCAAGTCCTGTTTCCTGGAAACAAATGATGACAGAGAAGTTGAGAGTGATGGAAAAGTCATGATGCTGGAGATCACGGAAAGGAAGTGAGCAATATTGTACAGGTAAAAGTACGGCTGGAGAAAGCAGAATGCTTCAGAAGGACAAGTTTAGGAGCATGGAGATTTTCTGACTACAAAAACTGGCCCAGAGCCGAATGGAAATAAATACAAGGGTACATGTGAGATTTCAGAGGGAGGATTGGCAGACATGCACAGGACAAGATTTTCAGCTGCTGTAAATCCAGGAAAGTTCAAACACCTTTTAGGTCAGCTCAGAGCTGAAGCTCCAAGAGCATTGCTTGCAAAGAGGTTCATTAACACTATGAATCCACATTTGTCACCTGGAATGGCAGGTAAATGAATACAGGAGAACAGCCTTAACGCAGGGAGAATAAATACAAGTTCCTAAGCGTAGAGTGACTCTTTTTCCACAACGAGTTTCATGAAGCACTTTTCAACTGAGAATCTGGGATGTCATTCTGAATTGCATATAAGAAAGAATTTTGTAAATAATCTTACGCTTCTCAAAATCCATAGCCCCTGAAGTTTAAAACAGAAATACGCTTGACTTACCAAATCATTAAAGAAAGCTTATGAAAAATTTAGCTGGTTTTATTCATATAGTATCATAACTGCAGTCTAGATTTTATTGCAATAAAATATACTAAACATAAAACCAAATCCCTGTCAAGAAGAACTTACGATATAAATAACAAATAAAATAACTGGTGAAACATACAATTTTTTAATGCTTAGATATTTCAGAAAAACAGCCAAAAGTAATTTTATAAACTTCACAAAACAAACCACCTCTGGGATTAAGAACAAGCACGAGAAATTTCAGTTGAAAGAACAATTGTTTGAGAAAGTTAGTGGCAGCTGAAAATAGAAACCAATAATAGAAGTGCCTTGTCGACCATAACTATTATAATGGTAGCACAATGCTATAATGAGAAAACATCTAATTGTTTCTTTGTTTATCTGTTTCTTAAGAGGTCTCTAAAAAGATGGATGAAAGATAGGAATCCGGCATCTTGCCTTGCATAAAACAACATAGACCCTTTTTAAATAAGGCTGTTTGAAAATTATATTTCAAAATACACTTAAGGTGTTTTTCAAGCACTCATCTTTAGTACTCCTAATAAATATTTCCTGTCCCATTTTAGATAGTCCAAGCTTTCAAATCAACATGCAAAAATTAACTCAGTTTTTAACTTGTTTTATCTGACTTAGTGATTTAATCAAATAAACACTCCCTAATGGGGAAAGCCAAAGTGATGAAATCATATTACCTAGAATCCCAACAGACAAACTTCTCAATGCTTCCTAGATCCGGTCTCCTTAAACTCTCTTTAAGATGACTAAATTTTTCACCTTTTAAACAGTTTCAAAAATTTGCATACAAAAGATGACTAGTTAGTGAGTTACACAACCAGATTGTACTGTTAGCACAAAATCACTTGTAAGCAGAATGACATTGTGGAATTTATTTTCTGAATTTGCCAAGGTTTATTCTCCCATTTTAAGGTTGCCTTAACTACTTGGTTTTCACATAAAGTGTACACTTATTGTCTGTAACTAATCTGTGTACCTTCTGTTCTGTAAAGGCTAAAAACAATCTCTTTCTGCTCTGTTATCTTTTCTTCACCTTTGCAATTAGCTTACCCCTATGATGTACAGATACATAATTTCCATACTAGATAGGCTTGACATGTCTCCTATGCTTCATTTGGACTTGAAACAAGATTGGTTTTTTAATTCTTGAAAATTCTGAAAGACTAAGCACTATATTGGGCCCAGCCTAGACCCTGTCACTTGTTGTGCATGGGTTCAAATGCCAGCAATGGGCTGTGAAGCGATGCTGTAGCTGTGGGCTGGGTTGCCCCTGAGCACCGAATCTACAGATCATTTGTCCAGACATCACATGGGATCGTGGCACCATCATTCTCTGCACTGCTTCAAGTGGTGATGGACCTTCATTGACAACTTTACTCTTCAGTAATATAAAAGTTGAAACTTGCAAAACAGATTACATTCCAGGAAACATTCTTGTGCAGGAACATATTTCCTGATTTGGACAAAGGCATGGATTGCTTTGACATTTTACAAAAATATATGAACCAGGAAAAAAAAGCCCTTTGAAAATCCCTCTTTTTGTACAGGAAATAAGTTTGAAGTAATTTCTCCATACTTCTGAAAATATCTATAGACAATAAAAGGACCACATTATTGGAGATACTGAGAACTTATGACATTCACAGGTATCACAGTATCACAGTATCACAGTATGTTTGGGATTGGAAGGGACCTCAAAAGATCATCTAGTCCAATCCCCCTGCTGGAGCAGGAATGCCTAGGTGAGGTCACACAGGAACATGTCCAGGCGGGTTTTGAATGTCTCCAGAGAAGGAGACTCCACAACCTCTCTGGGCAGCCTGGGCCAGTGCTCTGTCACCCTTACTGAGAAGAAGTTTTTTCTCAAATTTAAGTGGAACCTTTTGTGTTCCAGCTTGATCCCATTACCCCTTGTCCTATCATTGTTTGCCACCGAGAAGAGCCTGGCTCCATCCCCATGGCACTCACCCTTTATATATTTATAAACATTAATAAGGTCACCCCTCAGTCTCCTCCAAACTAAAGAGACCCAGCTCCCTCAGCCTTTCTTCATAAGGGAGGTGCGCCACTCCGTTAAACATCTTCGTTGCCCTACGCTGGACCCTCTCCAGCAGTTTCCATAGAAGGTGCAAAAATAAAAGAAATTCAAGACTAAATCCTGACTTCCTGTGATAATGCAATATGTCTTTAAAAAGAATAGAAATTTCCAAAAGAATATCTACGTTAAAATGTTGATTGGATTTCACTTTTAATTTTAAATAATGCTCCTGAAGCAAAGAAAGTCCTGAAGCATTTTAGTGAAAATCATTACAAGGTTGGAAGGACTCAGTTTTATGCAAGAACTTCACATTTTATTTTGGCTAATGGGATTTATTTACTGTTCTTAAAATTTAGGGAAAAAAAATTACAAGTTTAACCAAAACAAAATGTGAATTCTTTACCAAAGAAACATATCACCTCCTAGAAAAAAACTGTGCACCCGTAGCATTTTAAATTCTGCATCCAATCTAGTTTTTAAAACCTTGTACTATTCTAAATCACTCTGAGATTCCTCAGACTGTGAGCTTTTGAGTCAGAGGCATTTGTAAAGAATCTAACTCAAAATGATTATCTGTTGCCTTTAGGACCTCATAGAATAATAACAACAACAAAAATACTAGCAATGTTGACAATCAATCTGAAATCTAGGGTAGGATATATAAAATGATTCTAAAATGGTCTTGACACTTTCTGTAAGTAACATTATTTTCAAGAGCACTATTGTACATCAGCTGATGCATATATTTTCATACCTGTATTCTATATCTCTGCTGCAGTGGGCAGTTACAAACATTTGCTCTCATCATCTCCTCAGCTGAAATAAAATTTGATACAAAACACTTATTTGGGGGAAAAATACAGATACTACATTGTATGTACAATTGCATGAAGTTCATAAGAAATGTAGTCTGTAAGAGTTGTTTAAAGAATGGATGGTCATTTTATGTAAATCTAACCTTTTACAGAGTTCAGCCACTAAATTTCAAAACGAAAGGATGTGTTCCTATAGGTGTGAAGAACTGAATATATGTGCACAATGTCAAAGAGAGGACAAGTTCTTAATACTGTGTTAGTAATAGCTGCTTCATACTAGCAAATTACATTTTGCCTAGCAACAACAGTGAATTGTAAAAGTAAGACACAGCACATTAATGTGATGAAGTTTATTTTCCCACCATATTGAACATCTTCATTACTACTCTTTTTCAGTGTATATGAAGGAAGGAACCAGTTAGAAAGCTTCATTCAGATTTTATGTTAGAGCAGGGAGTAGTTGATCAATGGTTTCACTCATTGAATAATGCAGATTTATCCTAACTCAAACTATATAAGAAATTTATGTCAGTCAGTGAATAGTTTTCACTAAAAAATACTAATTAGTGAAAAATTTACATTTTATTTCAAAACAGTATTATATGGGAAGATAAAACTCTTACTAAAAATGCAAATTAAACAAAATATTACATTCAAGCAATTTTTACTGCTTTTCATTTCAAAGAGAAATCTGGAAAAATGTTTTGTTTTAAATGTTCAGTTCAGCCAGCAAAGTGAAAAAATCAATTATTCACACAACTCTATTTACTAATAATCTATGTGGAGGAGTATATTGGATGACTAATCTTGTTTGTTCCCACATACCACCTCCGCTTGCTTATATATCTACTGAAAAATAGCAACCTTGAGCTTTTAAAGTCTCATAGGTTTTGATCTGACTGTCTTGCAGTAGCAGTATGGACTCTGTAGAGAATGTGGATGTATGAAAATGAATATGTACTCTTCTCACATGCTGTAAATATTATTAGAAAGGAGGGTTTCCATAGTAATTAAGATAATCATTTAGAAAGACATATCACCATTTCTGAGGAAAAACACTGAGTTTGACTTGTGTAAATCTTTTTAAGTTATGTTGAAAGCCAGTTTTCTCCACTAATATTTCTCATAGTGAAGTACTATGAAGGCATATGAAATTTAATGATTTTTGAGGGGAAGAAGTGTCTTGTTTGTGCAATTTCTGCGTGAATTCATACAGATACGAACATTGTACAACAAGAAAAAATAAGGATCAAAGAAATCAAAGGAATTACTGGAGCGAGTCCAGCAGAGGGCTATGAAGATGATGAGGGGTCTGGAGCACCTTTCTTATGAGGAAAGACTGAGAGAGCTGGGTCTGTTCAGCCTAGAGAAGGCTGAGAGAGGGTCTTATCAATGCTTACAAATTTCTCAAGGGTGGGTGTCAAGAGGATGGAACAGACTCTTTTCAGTGGTGCCCAATGACAGGATGAGGGGCAACAGCCACAGACTGAGGCACAGGAGGTTCCGTCTAAACCATGAGGAGAAACTTCTTTACTTTGAGGGTGCCAGAGCTCTGGAACAGACTGCCCAGAGAGGTTGTGGAGTCTGCTTCTCTGGAGACATTCAAAACCCACCTGGACGGATCCCTGTGCAATCTACTCTAGGTGAACCTGCTTTAGCAGGTGGATTGGACTAAATGATCTCCAGAGGTCCCTTCCAACCCCAACCATTCTGTGAGTTTGTGAAATCCATCTGTAGCTCAGGAATATAGACACAGATTTGAGGTAAATATCTGGGATGTAATATAGTATCTCTGCTCCATGAAACATAGACAGAATAACTAAACAGCAACACAAATGTAAACTGTATAGAATCGTCAGAATTAATGAATAAATTTTGTGAAATAGAAAATAATTATTAGAAATCCAGGAAGCAGAGGTAGGGGGGCATGTTGCAAAATTAGCTTATGACATGTTTTCTAACCCTTACTCTGTTCTCCTTTTGCTCTTGGCCACTGCTGTATTCTGGATGACCTTGAATCAGATTCTGTATTTCTATTTTACTCCCATCATACAAACCATGATTGATAAAGTGAAACAATAAAATAGAATTGACTGTTCAGTATGGTATCGTAAAACCTATATAGCTGTAAGACCTAACAGAGATCTCAAGATGTCATAACTTCAGTTGTTTACCCAAATATAGTCCCTTTGAGGACACATTTAGTTTTTATACTTTATTTTTCCTCCATCTGCTTCAAAAGTGTCTAAACCTAGGAAGATGGTGTGAACATCAACACACACCCCAGTCAAAATGAAACATAGAGAAGACTTGCTGAAGTAGCTTTGAAGGAGTTCAAAGCAGCAGGACATTTCTTACTCATTTTTTTATGTATGTGTTTGTGTAGTTGGTCATTATCCATTGATAGGTACAAAGTACATGAACAACTGCACAGGAAACTGTCCAAGAGTTATCACTGATTATTGAAGGGAAGTACCCTCATAAGGAAGATATAGAAAAGCGAAACCAATGACAACTAACTAAGGTACAGTTAACTGCTTAGCCCAAATAAATCCATTAACACCCATTATACGTAATATGGGTAATCACATGAATGTTTGTAGGCTTAGTAATTCTGATCATTAAAGACTGTCTGTCTGTATGATAGTTATTTGAGCTGTGGCAAAGAGTGGTTTCAGTCTTAATAAGTGATTGTAGCTCATGCACAGAACAGAAAAGACATTTTAAAGTACTCTCTTTTCTCATTTTATTCCTCAGAATATCTGGTGTGTTAAATAGGCTCCAGACACTGCTTTTTCCACCAAATTTTCTACTGAATAGAGAAGTGTGATATCCCACTTCATAGGAGAAGGCATTATTGTACACTTGCAGACTTAGTGAAAAGCCAAAAGGTAGGACAGATGAGATCTTACAAATGCAGGTCCCTGCACCCTTTCTACTGTGCCACTATATTTTTATATATGAATAAAAACATGTATAAAAATATGAAGAAGCTCATGAAGAAATTGAATACTCTCTGGAAAATGATATCAATAGTGAAGACATAAGGAAGGAGGACTCAGAACACAAAAATGTGAAGTGATTTTCCTTCAGTCATGTCCAAGGCAGGACTGATTAGTCCTAACTACCAAACTACCTCTTACTATTTCTTTTCCATTTTAAAGACATCAGTATTAGGAACGTGTCCAACAGTTATCAGATGTGTCTCTGCTCATCTTCATAAGACCTGTTCTAATTTCCCAGTCTCACGAACACTTTCGGACAGCTGTTACTTTTCTAAAAATCATCCTTTTAGGAAGCCATGTCTTTCTTTGCTACCTAAGAGTAATATTAATATTTTTTCCTTAACCCTGGACAATCCTGTGGTCTTTAACCATGAGCATCCAAGTCAAACAGAGATTTTTCCACGTGACCTCAAAGCTCATGGTTTCATGAGCCACAGTTTTTCAAGTGACACCTTATACGTCTGAAAAAATGTTAATTACCAGCACTCATTTTCAACCCTGGAATGTCCCAAAATAACAGGCTTTAAAACTGTGACAAGTTTATGCCCAAAGAAGTATGGATTAGCATGCCATTTTTTACAGATCCCTCTGAGCCCTGCCCTGGTGGGCTCATTGTAACTAAGGCACTTGGCCTTCCAAGCAAGGGGAAATGAAAAATAAGTCTTTGCGACATAATTAATTTTAAAATATTATTTTTCTTCTGAATTTGAAGTGTTGTATCTGTATTATATAATGGCATGTTGCTGTAGAAGCCTTCTATAAACATATATTTGGGACAAGATGCACAAATACGCTTGCTTTCACCACCACAGAGAGAAAACTCACTAGATTCTTCCATATTCCTCATTTGCAATATTTAGCAAATATTTACTTAAAAGTTTAATCTCTAGATATTCTTTGGGATATGTCTGCATTTAAACCTTAATTCCCACTGAAATTGCTTCAGTCACATAAGAAACTTGAAAAAAACATTGTCTTTATTTTGAAAAAAAAAAAGCAGGAGAAATATTTTACTGGGATCCAAGAGGATTTGACTGTTGACACCACATACTGTCAGGGATTGTGTGTGACACTAGTATGAAAGGAAGATGGACACAGAAGAGAAGCAAACATGAAAAGAGGAAAGCCCAAAGAGAGCTAGAAGAGAAATTACAGAAGAATAGAACCTAGAAAAGAAAGTCTAAGTGGAAAAGTGGATACAGAAAAGCGGGTAAGGGAAGGATAACAATGGTGTTCTCAGCAGAGAAAATATCCTTGCCTCTGGAATGTTAGAGATGAAAACAAAATCATTTCCCAGTAGCCCTCAGAGTCCTGCGCAATCATACAACATTTTCACAACCATACATTTCAGGATACAGTAAGAATTAACGTTCAGCTCTGCTTAAAAACACAAAATTGAGGGTTGGGAGCATGGGGAGAAGCGAATGCCACTGGACCCAACTAGCTATACCTTTATTGCCTTTGGTATTCAGATGACATTTACTCTTACCCTTTTTTAAAATCCTGGGGGAATCACTGAATTATATATGCACATATATATCCTGTACAGAGAGCTGAAAAGTACAGTTTGCCTTCAGGGCCTGCAATTAGGGATTTGCTAAGTCAGCTATATGCTGCTGGGGAATCAAGGAAATCTCCATTAGAATGCCATTAGGACCTGCAGAAAAGCTCTGCATTTCTTAGCCCCCTTGCTCTACATACACTCTATTATAGTCCTGAAAATTTCAATATTTTTGCCGAAACATACCTCTTTAATGAATATTATTGCAAGTTCTAATAGGTTTGTTTAGATCAGCATAAATGCCCTTCAATCACACTACCTAAGCTGGCCCACATTGGGCAGTCATCTGATGGGTCTGGCAGCCTTTCCTATTGCCATGTTGAGCCTTTGGCAAGTGTGGGTTGAGAACAGTTCACACAGAACTGCTGAAGCAACTGTTTGATAACATAGCAATTTATTTAAAATTGCCAGTGAATAGTCAAATCAACATTAACGCTTATGTTAGATTTGCCTGGTTTGCTCTCTGACCTTCAAATAGAAATGTTTGTTCATAAACAGCTGGCTCTTTTAATCTCCACATCATTGCTGTGTGAACATTTATACAAAAGGCATAAAGAGAGCAATAGAACAGGAGGAAAATAACAGATCTTGATCATTTCTTGAGAATTTTTATAGTGATATTCTTGGTAATTGTAATCTGCACTTGGTTTCATTTCACATTAAGGTCTAGGAACCAATAGCAAAGATTGAAATTACTGCCATAAAGTGTAAAAGGAGTTTTTCGTTAACTTGTAAAATAAATTTGCAAAATGTGTTATGTAATTTTTTACTCACTTGGAAATTTCAGCAGCCTGAATTGGTGGTATGAAGTACATGCATGATTACACGCATGCAAACCCACACATGTACATGTATTCTATGTAAATGTTACATCTGCACAAGTGAAAGTTCCCATGTAATCCGAAAGGGTTTGGTCAACTGAAACTGATGAGAGTACTGGGTGACCTGAGACCTCAATGCTTTTATTCTTCGATCCAAAATAATTTTGTAGAATCAACCACTAAGCTTTTGTAGAATAAACTACAGGGTCTAGAAATCCCTCCTGTTGGAAGAATCTCCTGTGGGAGGAAGTTTCCTGACATACCAAACTTCACATTCAATTTATATCAACAATTTTTTTCCCCGCAGCGTTGTTTCAATTCATTTACTTGAAATTGTTACATAACATAATTCTATCCTATTTAGTATTGTTGTATGTAACACACTGCAACATACAGGGACCTACAGCTATTCCTGCAACTTGGATTTGGCTGTTCTGGCTGCTTTAGGAAGCATGCTGCTTGTTAGGGATAAACCCGAACACATGAAAAGCACTTGGCATAACCTAGGAGGATTCTATGGCATAACCTAGATCTTCCATGAATACTGTAAGTTTATGATGGTGTGAAAAGCTGTGCCTCCAAAATCCATTACTTCAATAGTACTTAGCAAAGATACAGAACAAAGGACTCAGCATTTCCTGGTCACCTGTCAACCACTTTCCTTTCAGAGTGAATCTAACCTTCAATATATAATGTGTACTGTGAAATCTGCAGAGCTTTTTCTTGATAACTTTAAGCATTGCCTTCACTACTCACATACCTGCCAAGGTCTTTAAGGATGTGGAAGGTTTGTGGAAAGGTAGACGAATTTCATGTAAATTGCATAACAGATTCAAGCCCTTCACCTGAATAATGTAAAATGTATGAAACTGAGAGCTGTCTTACATAAGTGATGGCAGAGCAAGGCACTGCATCTTGAAGAAGGTTTGGCTGAAGGAATGGAGTGTACCTAGAGATAAAACATCATTATAAAGTGGTAAGAAATCAAGCATTTTTACAGTTCTTTTTCCTAGTTTCCCAAATGCACCAATCCACAATTCAGACTAAAGGCTTGTGAAGTTTCCCCTTAAAAAAACAAAGCCGTTTTGAGTTGTAGCAGCATAAAATAGTGTCTGAAACCAATACATTCACTTTTTATACTTGCATAACTTAGAGACAATTAAACTGACTTTTTTCCCATAACATAATAAAAATTAAAAAAATCCAGTCTTGGTTTAAAATCTTTGCCTGCCAAATGCAAATCAGAATATTTTTTAGGGCTGAGTTATGAATCCATGAAAACAGGACATATAACAGAAACCCTCACAGACCTATAACTCCAAAAGCACTTAAGAGGCACTGGTTGGAATACAAAACATCATCAGCTAACTCACCTCTTCATTCATGTCTCTTGCTAAGTGTTTGGTTATTGTAAATGCTTTAGATTTTGTATAATTTATGTAAATTATTTAACACCTGTTCTCTTCCCATAAAAAAAGGATAAGGAACAATTTCTTGAGTTTAATTGATTCTTGTCTTGAGCTGTCGTTATTTTCTCAGCAACTACAAAGAAACTTTAGTTCTCTAACGGTCAGATTTTGTTTGCAAAACACAGATGTACAGATCTGCCATTCTAAAACTGATCTATTTTTGGTGATTTTGTTGACAAAATATCATTAAAACACAATTAGTGAGTCAGTGATGAAAAAAAATGACAGATAACTTCTCACCATTTGCATTCCCGTTCCTTGTGCAGATGTTATACTGCTGGATGGTGCAGTTTGGTTGGTTCTGTCCTACCTGAGTTTTCTGATGCATCTATCAGTAAATTGCTTTACTGCCTCTGCCATAAGCTGCTATCTGCTCTGTTTCCATCAGGACAGCGCTTTCGGAAAAGTCCTTAGGAGAAGGGAAGGCCCTTGGAGAAGGTAAACTGGGTGCACCTTTAAGTTGGAGGTCATGCTACTATTTAAGAAAGAACATGACATTTCATATACGATGCTTGCTTTTGCCCTTTCTTTGTCAGTGAGAGAAATTATTATTTTGTTCATATCACCATGCAAACTAGAGTATGCCCTCCTCTTCAAGCCAATGTTGAGAACCTTCTTTCAGAAGTGCATAGCTGCCAACTGCCACTCAGCACTTTGGAGAGGAGGGCGTATTTCCAAATAATCATAACCTGTTCACTAATTGGACCAACTCAGGTGATCATGACTGCTAATAAAATCCATCCTCTCTGCTTTCCTGGACCCCTTTCTTTCATTGCATTCAGCTACATCACCTGAAATGAGTAGAAACAACTGAACGAAAAGACACAACTTACAGACAAATTGTCCTTGTAGTGTCAGCAAGCAGGGAGCTGTTGTTTCTCAACGCTCTGCATGGAGCTGGCATGGGATTTGCAGTGGACTTCCTGTCACACTAAAATACAAAATGCACAGAACAACACAACTTATTGGAGGAATTAGATCCATTCGCGTTCTGAGAACTGTGATACTCGTAATCATTCTTACAAGCTTTTTGCTTTGTAGCTTCTCAAGGATGAGCTCGATGTCTCATTTAATTACTCAACAAGCTTGTTCTGGTTTTTATTTCTGCATGCTGACACTGGTTTTGTTCAATTTGTTACAGTTTTACTAATAGAAAAATAACAAATATTCAAAGTAAATTCTATTTTTATTGCATTTGCAAAGTCCTCATTTGGGGGTTTTTAAGTTTGAAGATTTGAACCAGCTTGTAAATGTCTGACCATTTGTTGATTCTGACCTCCCACACTGTTAAGTACTCTGTGGGAATGTACAATCTGGAGTTCAGCTGAAAAGGGGTAATTTTCATAGCCATACATTACACTTGTCTAACAGAGATCAAACTGAATGCATTGCACTCAGTGAGAGGAAGAACTGCGATTCAGCATGGTGATGAAGGCTGGCACATGCTAGTAGGCTCAGTTATTAGAATTAACTTGATGTAGGGGAGAACTGGGCCTGTCTTACTAGTGCATTGCCAGACCTTATGTTGAATACAGAGGATAAGAGATGACTAATTTGCGCTTTATCAAAGTTTTGTTCTGTTCTAGCTGAGGTGGACTGGATAAAGGAAAGGCAGAGAAGTTTAAGTGAAAGAGAAAACACTGCATTTCTTGAAGCGAGACAAATTTAAATTTTCAAGTATTGTCGCTTTTATCACCTCATTAGCACTTCTTAATGTCCTGAGTCCAGGTGGGACCAGAAGAGAAATCACAATATTGTAAGAAAGTTCTTTTCTAAGTCAAAATTGTGGTAGACATCTGAAACTTTGCATTAAACATAGAGAGCAGAGTCCTGATCTCCTAGCACGGTGTGGCACTCATTCTCAGGGACACACATCACAGCTGTGCTTTTACGAATCACTGTGTCCTGAGCACAGACTCGAATACAGGAACTTGGTCTTTCTACTCTGCACAGCACACAGAATATGTTCAGATCTCAGCACATATGTGCACACTCTTCTAAGCCTACCCCCATGCCAGCTGATCAGCTTCAGTTTGACAGTAATCCCCTTCCCTGGAACATAATTCCTCACTTTAATGTGGAATGAACCTGAAAGCTGGAAGACATCCTCTTTATTTCTATAAACAGTTGTGGCTGAATACGACTTATCCTGGTTGACAGTTTTTAAAAAGGTTCTCTATGGTTTTTATTAGTATGATTTGAGTAACAATGGCTCCTCAGTTTTACATAGCTTTAATGTTTGCATATTAATGTACTTGAGATAGTACAAATGTATTAAATATATCACAATAATTATTAAATATGATAAATGTAAATATTGTACCATCATAAAAGACACAAGGCACAATATCACATATGTAACACTTAATACAGCACTTAACAGAAGACAAATAAGATATCCAACCAAAATAAAACCCACAAAAGTAATCTCTGTGTTGCATAAACTATGTTAATAAGTAAAATAAAGAAGGACTAATTTTGGTGCAAGTTTTACCTCAAGTCCTTGCAAAAATAAACAAACAAACAAAACCGTTTTTGCTTTCACAACATGACTCGTATTTTTCTGTGTAACTCCACTTTATGTAATTTTATTTACAATTTCTGCCAGGCTTAGAAGAGGAGGGAGATGGAAAAAGACCCTTGCTGGTGTTTCTAGTATATAAAAACTGCTCCTGGCTAGTGGTCTCTAGCATCAAACTCCACCTAAAAGGACATTTGCCACAGCAATGTCTTTTCTCCTGTCCAGCCATTGGAGGTGACCCAAAAATAAAATATATGCTAAACAAGCTACATTTTTTTGTTGTAATGAAAATTATTATCTTCCTTCATATCTGGGCAGCATGGACAATGTTATCTCTTGGTAGGCAGAAATGTTTCCTACTTTTCTGAATATGTCTGGTTCCACATAGTCCTTAGTTTGAGACTCTAGAGGCCATGCTCTGGGCAAACATATATGAACCACTTCAGATTGAAGAAATCTTGACTGAAACACAGCAGCTGTTTAACAGAGCACAACACTATCAGTTCTCTCTGACTGAAACAACTTTGTATTAGAGATCTCTCTGAATATGGATCTCACACATACGTGTAGCCATGTGCATATGTACACATTGACAGCACTGCAAGTGATCTTGATAGTTTTAACACAGACTTTGAATCAGAACCTCTTTGGTTCTCTCAGCTACATTAGAAGTAGACAAAGAACTAGTAATTTAGGACAGTATGCCTTGTAATTAGTTTGATCAGTGTCAGCATGTAACTATAAACCAAGTACTGATTAGTCGTCTTAGTATATAGATGGCATTTTTCTTCGTTGTCTTTTGAATTAAATTTGCTGTGGAAGCTGAGGTCTCCTGTGAGAAGCAGGAAGACAGCTTTCCACATGCAAATATGGGAGCTACTTCGGTGCCTGTTATCAAAAAGCAGCTTTGGCATCATTTACAAAACAGCAAAACCAGAAGGATTAAGACATTTAGAAGAGCAATTCTGCAAATGTTTGACAGCAGTGAATGAGAGATAAGGCTGACTGCAGCACTCATGGCAGAATCCAGGGTTGGAACTGCTCCAGATGTCAGGGGACTTCTGATCCACGGATCTGGTTGAGATCCTTCTCTGTTTTTAAGTGGCCAAAAGTGATTTTAATATTCAGTTAGATTCTCTGTGTAGAACAGAATAGCAAGTGCTTAAAAGGGTGAGAGAGAGAGACTGAGTCATCTTCTTACACTAGTGTAACACACTATCGGAAATACCATTTGTTTCCAACCTGAGACTGCCTCCTCAGGTACTCTGTCATATCTTTCTTTTCTCAGGGTAATACAGGATTATCACAGTTTGCTAAAATAAACAATTCAAATACATTTACCAAAAGAGAATCCAACCCAGCATAGTAGGAGTCTTTAGGAACACTGCCAGCAGCATCCAGGCACAGCTCTTCATACGTGAGAACATGTCCCAAGTGCAGCAGCCTGGTGAGCTGCCTTGGGAGGGTTAAGTGGCCCCCGACACCTCTGGGAAGATCAGCCAAATAGTAGAAGCAGTGTCAGTGCTTGAAAAACTGCACAGCTGTCTTTCAAGGGCCAAGGGAGTTAGAGGAAAAGCTGCAAATAGAATAACTATTCAGGGATAGATTGATGGGGAGTGAAGGTCACAGAATGGTTATTAAGACTGGAAGTGGTAACAGCAGCAGCAGGAATTTTACCTGACTAGAACAGAACCAAAAATTGGCCTTTATTTGTACCAGCCCAAGAAATTCTCCTTATCTCCTTTTCATTTGATGGGCAGAAGTTAGAGAAAAGAAATGGAAGGGATTTCCCCAGAGACCAAGTGTTCCGTTACCTCCTACAAAGGAAAATGAGTTTGTTTCATTTTGTTGTGGCAGAGTAATGCTTAAAAATACCAGTTTCAGGAGAAAAAAACGTCACTTCCAGTCATTTATGATTTATGCAGAGACAGCAGAATGCCAGCATTTCCAGATGTTCAGAAGCTTGCTGGAAAACAAAACATATTTCCAAAAATTCCTGGGGCTAGAAGTGCAAATCTCATTCACACTCATGAGACCTTATATAAACAGTACCTTGGTGCCACCACAGGGCTGCTCATCAGCACTTACCAAAGTGGAAGAAATTGCAAATCTGCATGTCCTAGAAGGCTCTTCAAGATTTGTAAACCTACAGACAAGACACACAGCCTGTGTCAGTAAGCTGTAGCTCCCACACTGTGTTAAATCTGCTTGGCTCTAATTAACATCCAGTTCAGCTGTTCCCCAATTCAACTCTTGCCACTTACACCCACTAAGGATCTGTCCCTGTTCATCAATAAGGAGAAACTCTTTGTGCTCATCTGTGCCGCAGGTTTTATATTCAGCCTCTCATGTGTGTTCACTTTTCCATCTGCAGGGAATTTTGCCTTTTTCATGCTTTATTCCAAGGACACTGCACTTTGGTGCCTAATATTTTGTCATGCAAAATGATCTTGCCAAAAGAAATCTGAGACTCGGGATGACAATTTGGCCCTGAACAGATTCAAAACTGTTATTACATAAATTTAGATTTCTCAGTGGGCATATTCACTGGACAGAGATATTTCTTCTAGTATGTATGCACATGCATTCACACATACACATTCATGCCATACTTGAAGTCCGAATAAGGAACACAAAATACCTACTCTTGAAACCACAAAGTGAAATTAAGCTTAAGGTAGTGCTTATACTCTCTTGCAGTCAAGCTGTTCATTGAGGTCCAAGTGAAGGCCCAAGTCTGAAAATTTGTCACCAGCGTATTTTTCTTTAATGCTGTTATTTTTGTTCTAAAATATTTAGATGCATATTTAAATGTGATTTCAGCAGCCATGGAGAGAATAGGACTAATGAAGTGGTTTGAAGGTTTTTAGAAGCACTGTTAGAAGCTAGAGAAATGACAGGACCATTCATAATCATCCCGTTGCATGAAACCATTTGATTTTGTGGTATGGAAACTACAAATAGTGTTTGTGAACAAGACGTCTTCAAATTTGGCACAAGAATATGTTCATTATTCCCTGGAAGTAAGACCCTATTATGAGTGATGATGTGTCAAAAGTCACAAAAATGTTGAAAGTCTACTTCAGCTGAAAAAAAGTAGTGCACAATGAATCTATGTGTGAAATGTATTAAATCCAGACTAGAATAGTATTTCTGTCTCCATTAGCAACAAGCACCCAAGAGGATGCAATGACTGACTTAAAGAACAGATTGTTTGTGATATGAATGACAATTTCCCAGAGACACACCTAAGTGGTGACACAAATATTCAGCCTGAGTCTCCTCCCCAGTTCCCATCTCAAGTGGTGTTTCAAACCAATGAGGCAAACACTGCCAGCCAGTCTTCATATTATTTATTACTCTATTTTCACTTACAGAACCTTCATATTAGCTATTAGCAGTGATTCAGTAGCACTGCAGGTTATAGGCGTATATGGGAAAGTTTACTCCAGAGACCTCACTTTACCAGCAGTTCTTCTACTTTTCTCTCTAGTAGCTGTCCCACCTACAATTCTTTTCACTATGTTTATCTCTTTAATAAAATTTTACGCAATGTCTGACAATTAGGGTTATCCAAGGATTTATTTTTGATGAACAGCCATTTGAATGGGTGCAGGCTTTCTGAGCATGCTGGTTTGACTGAAAATTAGTTCATTTTCTTCATGCAGTTAGAAAACTTGATTTTTCATAGCTAGCACAGTCATTATTTGGACTTAGTTTGAGAATAAGAAGATAACACCCCAGGACAGAGTTAATGTTTTTAATTGCTCTGGTCTGAGAGCCAAGGATGGTTCTGAGCTCTGCCCACAGGTGTGAGGCAGCTAGTAAGGGGGGTATAGATGGGGCAGAGCTTGACTGACACCCAGACTGATCAATAAGAATATTCTATCCCATTAGTGTCATGCTTCATGTTTAAGGATAGGGGAACTTCTGGTATTTCTCTCTCATGCTCCCTCTGGCTCCTCTCTTTGCTTGCTTTGTTGGAACCGGGGAAGTTCTGTTTGGGACTTTTGTTAGTTTGGACTTTTGCCATCCTGCTGTTTGCAGAGGCCTCTGAGCCTTTCTGCCTTTTTCTCTCTTCTCTCTCTCGGATCGGCTGTTGGGACCAGGTGCTGTTTCCTGAGACTGGCTGCTCCATGTGGACAGAGTTCGTGAGGAATTGCGTTGAGTATCTTTTATTTTATATTCTATTTCTTTTCTATGTATAGATATTTGCTAGTAGTGCATTAGTATTTTGTTATTTTATTAAACCATGTTTATCTCAGTCCAAGTTTCTCCCTTCCCTTTTGATTCTCTCTCCTATTTGGGGGGTGTGAGTGAGTGGTTATGTGCTTGTATTGCTAGCTCAGGTTAAACCACGACACTGAGAAATGAAAATGTAGTTCTCTTGGGGAAAGAAAATAAAACCATATAGGTGAAATTTCCAGATATGATGTTATTACTTAGAAGTGAAGCATAAGAAATCAAAAGTTTCACCATACAAAAAGATCATTGATTCTCTTTGCCTATACATATCTGAATTACTTTTAGTGGTATTGAAGTTCACTATCATAGATACAGGTCACTCGAATAAGTAAACAGTCATTCCGATAACTCTATTGAGGGACTAAAACCTCTGCTTCATTTATGACCAAGCAGTTCTCATGTACATTTTTTAAAAGCTAGCTTTGAATGTGCTTATCTGCATGTATCCAAAATCAGTCACACGATTAATGAAGGATGTATGCAACACTAACTTATTTGTTCATTTGTGTTCTATGTATACATGTTAAATAACTTCATTGATTTCCATTTCTCATTTGTTTCCTCATTTCAGTTAGTTTTATAGCCATCGCAAACTACATTTTCAGTTCAGAGTTTCTTTTCTTTTTTTCCCCCTGCTATTCTTTTCCCTTAGGTTTCCAGACGTTCGCTTGTGATTTTGCAGATAAGCATTCTTGACATGTAAGACCTATTAACACAAGTACAGAACCAGAACATAACTTTTTTTTTGTGAAAAGGTGCACTACAAATATGAACAGAAGTTTGATAGTTTATTTTGCAGGGGAAAAAAAAAAAATCCCAGATTGCAACTACCTAATATTTTGGAAGCATAACTGTGGTAATGACTGCATTTGCTTCTATAAATTGGAGTCAAATGATGGTAATTTCCATTTTCATGTGATCAATCTTTCAAATTTGAAAGCCCTCATTAGATAACTGCTTCAGTTCTCCAGAGTGAGCAAAGTAAATTACAAGAGAAGACTCCAAAACTGGGCTTAAGAACAACCTGATAGTCACAGAGTAGCACTGATGGGTGTTCTCCTAGGTACTTAACTTTTGGCATAGATGTGTGTATAGCAAAGGACCAGGGCTTTTGTCTAACCCACAGCATATATTTTATTTGCAACTGATCCCTTTGCTCCCTGTAATAAGAGCTAAATCTTCACACCTGACAAACCCTGGCCATGGCCTGGGGACTGAGCGGTGTACAGGCACAGCCCCTTCTCTCGTGGCCTGACAAAGCCCAGGCAATCCAGGGTTTCCACACTAAACCTTCACAAGGGAGTCCACCCTGAAAACCACAGGGAGTTTTTAGTCTCCTTTTCCCTTTTCAGACTTAGAGCCAAACCTCTGTTGCCCCAGGACTCTGCGTCTTTGGGACTCCTTCACAGGCACTTTTTATCAAATCAGGTTGAAATGGGCCCCCTATAAGCTTACAGCAACTGGGAACTTGAGCCAGAGAAGAATGGCAGTTAGTTATTAGCAAGTTCTTCCAAGGCAGCCTAAAGGGGATTGTCCACCAGTGTTTGAATATCTAGCTATCAATTCACTGCAGTTCTAGCAAGAAAAGGGGAAAAAAATCCAGTAAATGACTAACACATGTGCGTAGAGCAGGACCTTAGCTCTAGATGTACTAATAACTGTGACTTTCTGTACAATTTTTTTTTGGAAGAGGTCAGAGGAATATAACAAACAAGGTACTACCAAGCTTCCTGTTACTTGTAATTACGAGAATGGGCAATCTTTCATTTTAATAGGTCACATACTTTTTTTTTTTTTCCCTTGCCAGCATTTCTTCTAAGCTGGCAACAGTGCTGAGTTAAAAAAAAAAAAAAAAAAAAAAAAAAAAAAAAAGGAAAAAAAATAAGAAGAAAAAAAAAAGGAAACCGTTGCCATTTAAAACTTTTAGACTAAACATTAACACTGGTGGTATGCCAGCAGAAACTGGGACAAATCCTGCCCTGACTCCAAGAGTGCAAAGGGCTAGCTAGCAGCAGCGTGACGCAGAACAAATGAGCTGTCTGGAAAAGGTAGGAAAAGGATAGCAGGAGAAGAGGAAGCATTGCAGAGATGGGGAACTACATGAAATACAGTTCAAAGAAGACTCATTGTACAGGGGTGTCTGAAAACCTTGTAGGTATGCACAGCTATTACTGATTTCCCCCAGCAGATCTAGGGGCAGTAGAAATACAGACAAAATTGCTGTTAGTCAACTGGAGTAGTCTCTTTTGAGAAGCTTTACTGTGGTCTACTGGCTGTCAGAGCTAGTCCTGCCTTTTTCAATGAAAGATCTGTCTTTGCTAAACAATCAGAGTGTGATTTGGTGCTTTAATTCTATGTATCTCTAGATGTCAACTGAATGTGCAATTTAAGATGTAGATTGAGACACACAAAAAAGACACCAACTTTCCTAGAAAAAAATTCTAATTTTTCTTTAAAGGTTGATTATATTCTACAGAAAAGGGAATACTAAGAGAATAACTGTTGATCAGCACAGTGATTGCCTCAGAAATATTGAGTATGGATGCTTCAGATAACAGTAAAGATCTTAAGTTCTTCATGCTGCTATTAAGACACACTGATTGCTATTATTACTACAGTGTATACATATAGCTTCATTAGTTATCTTTCACCATACATCAACACGCCCCCCAACAGGTTATTCTGAAAAGCAGGGAGAAAATAAACTAGTAACGTAGCAATCGTTACACATTAATCCAAATAGGATCTTGTTATCATAATGTTCTGTACTTATGGCATGACCTGGTAGAGAAAATACTTTGCAAACAGTTGTACTTCTAAAAACTATCATTGCTTAGTACTGGCACAGAAACAATTATGAGAAAACATGTTACAGCTGTAAATAACTTTGAAAAATACCAATGCTTTATTAGTATGCCTTTAACAATATATTTTTAAGAGGTAACAATATATTTTTAAGAGGTTAACATTAAATTCCTCATCTCAAGGGGACTGAATATGTCATGGGAGTACTGGATGGCTCTATATGGAGCTCTTAATTCTCCACCCCCACCTCTGATCTGCAACCACCTGGCTGGGGCAGAACCCACCACGTGACAGCCCTGTGGAGAGGCATTCCAGCCAAGCACAAGCACTACCATAAGTAAGACTAATCAATATCCTTGTTTTCTACATAAATAAAATATTAAAAGACTGAAGTATTATTCTGTCAACCCCCACTACAGAAGAAAGGCCTGTTCCCTGCCCAGGTGTGTTTCAGGTCTCCAGGTTGTGAGAATCAATGTCCCCTGCAGGGCTGGTGGCTGCAGGTTTCTGCTCCTGACTGACTCCTATGGCTGGTCCTTTGTCGTGCAGTGAGGCTGCATCCCACTCAGCTTGTCCCCACCATGAAATCAGGTTCCAAAGCATGTTGGTCCACTGCCCAAAGCTGGTTTAGGTATTTGACCTCCAGTGATTTGTGTGGAGAGGAAGGGAGCTGTTTCATAAGCAATGTCACGGAAGGGTTTAAGAGTACTGGGCTTGCAGGGTCACTTTATCTAGTCTCCTATAATGGCAGGTTATTGTGCAATAGATAATTAATTTATCAGGGATGACAGAGGAAATGGTCACTCACAACTGACCTGAGTAGTGTGCTGCAGGAGTGTGGGATACATGGGGTCAGGCTGAGGGTGGTAACCTCTGCAGACAGGGACTGCCCTGTGTCCCGGGTGTCTGTTGGCTCTCACTCCGTCATTAGTAGTTCTGCTGTGAACAGGATGAGACGGATGTGTCAGAGGTCCTGCTGGAGGTGCTCCTGTGTGACTGAGGCTTTGGGCAGCTGCCCTGCATGTGAGAAGGGCTAACAGCAGTAATAAGCCATTAAGTTGGAGTTCATTGTTTCTCATGGGTGTGCCACCACTGTGCTGTGAATGAAGGCTGCCCCTACCACCTCATCACTGGGCCTTCTGTACCACTTTCTTTTCTAGCGCTGGAATTTTAGAATAGGAGAGGCATGCAGACTGTGCTCTGAGGAGTATTGGGCTTTCTTCACACAAGTGCTGGGAACCCACCTACCCTGCTGAGCATTTTACAGCGTGGCCCCGTGCAACTTTGGCTGCCAAGAACAGCAGTGACAGCTGGTTTGGTGCTTACAGTGTCAGTACGGATTGTTTCAAACCAGAGAGGAGGCTTACCAAGAGGGCTGAGCAGGAGCAGCGCGCTGCCTCTGCCTGCACAGTGCTCCCTGTCAGTAAAACGCGATTTACTAGCATTTAGGGTCTAATCCTACAAGGTGCTGAACGCCATATGGCACACACAGAGCAACCTCTTTCCACACACCACAGAAGAAGTCAGCAGTTTTAAACTTTTACTTTTCAATGAAAAATACTGCTGGTATAATAGACTAAATTTTGTAATAAAAAGTGAAAGGTAGCAGCTAACACAGCACCATTTAAAGCTGCATCTGGAATACAATTGCTGTTTAAAACCAATGGGGAAAAGCAAGATATGGAGCATCAGAAGAGGGTTTAGAATGGAGACCTTTAAAAAAGAAGAATGTGTTATAAATAATAAACACCTATGCAATAGTACATGATATAAAACAAATCCTATTTCAGTGCCTTGGTGGCATTAATAAACCTCTCAGCTTTATTCTCCTGGTTTATGAGGATGCCAGCACCCCTCTATGGAATTACATGCTTTTCCACCACAATGTAAAAAATCATTAAGACAGTTTTTCAATATTTTGTTATTGTTTGACCTACAGATTAATATGCCTCTCTAGAATTTGCATCTCATCTATTGTCTTAGAACAAATTACAGCACAATAAATGCTGTCTGACTAGATAGTATTGTGCAGCTTTTTGCTACTTGCAGTATAGTTATGACTGGCTCTGCATCAGCAGAAATGATTAGAATAAAAAAAGTTAGGTTTTAGGAGCTCTGAGATTGCAATGGGGTTATAGATCAGAAGATATTTTCTTGCACTAGTGCCCTTGGGCTCAAGAAAACAATTTGGCTGTTAAATGTTAATTGCTAAATTAGTGAAGCCTAAGCCAAATGGGGACGGGTTCTTCAGGATGGAATGACTATGTTCATGAAAAGAAAATAATCAAGGAGAGCTCTTTAAAATATTTTCTGCCAAATCTGAAAGAAGAAAAAATTATCTGCATTCAGTATCAATTCAGGCTACATTCACAGAAAGGTTTTTGTCTTTTTATTACTCTCACTTTGGGGAAAATTTTAGGAGTGCCTTGTAGTTCTGCACTGAAATCAGGAAAAAAATGCTGTTTCATCTGGGTTTCATGTGAAACCCAGTAAACTCTAGCTCCTCTGACTTGGCTGTTGTCTAGAAAATGTGATCCTTTGCATGTCAAAATCATTTTCAGCCTGAGGATCGTCAAATAACAGTTAGGAATCCTAGGAAGGAGAGACAAGTAAGTGAGAGCCTGGGAAGAAGTGATGAATAACCGGGATTGTTCAGGGGGAAGAAGCAGTGCAGGAAGGAAGCCCAGGGTGTTTATGTGAGCAGAGGAACTGGAACAAAAGCCAGCAGAGCTGGGAGAATCTAGTCAGTGGAGCAGCAGGAGGAAAGAGAAAAATATTAAGGATTCTGTGAAAGGGAGGAAAAGATAGTAGTACCAGAGACTGTGTGTAAGGAGCAAAGACAACTTGGACTTTGGAATAGAGACCTGTCAGGGAGCTTGTGTGAGAGAGTGATGCACCAGTTGGAGTAGTGGGACACAACTGTTGTCACTAGGGACCGGATGCCTGGGGAAAGTGATGAGGAAGAAGCAACACATCTAGATTTAAACAATAACAGGGACAACAACGAGGGTGGCATTAAGCCATTTTCTAATTGTAGATCGCCCTTTTGTGCTATGTCTGAAACATAGAAATAATAAAGAAAGTCACTGAAAAATTAAACACAAAGCAAGAAAATGAAACATGTATAGATACTCAACAGTCCTTAACTACATGTGTTTAATGATCATAAGGATTTATGTATACTGCACACAGCTACAGTCATGCTCATGGGATGAATGATTTTCACAAAATAAAAACAGCTGTGGGGAAATTTTCTCAAACTGTAATAGTAACAATAAAAGCCGTAAAATTAAAAGATGTACCTTAAAATATTATTCAAGTTGACAGTCCATATGCAACTATCTTTTTATACCAGATACAGCTCAATTAAAATGCAATTATAAGTACAATATTTGCTCCATATTTTGTGCATGCTCTGAGAATAACACCAAATACTCTAATATAAGTTTATCTTTTTAATGAGCTTTGGGTTATTCCATGAACATGTGTATCTTAATAATGACTGTGCATTATACTCTCTATGGGACATCGAATAATGGTTCAATGTTGAGATGGCGAAATAACTTGGATGGAGTAAAAGGAAAAGAAGTGGAATAAAAATCATGGAAATTTGCATATAATAAAGTTTCCCAGCAATGTGACGGTGGGAAGCAATGTGACTTTCAATGTCTAAAGGGAGGGGATTTCCATTCCAGAGGCCCTAGGAGGCAAGCAAAAGTCTGATTCCTTTCTACACTAGGTTTGGCAAGTAAAATTATTTTCCTGCTTGCCAAAGTCTCTGATATTTCTACAATTCCCCTTTCCTCCCTGAGATGGACCTAGATCACTTGGAGTGAAGCAATGTGGAGGAGTTAAAATACTCTCCTTTCACTGAGGACCTGAATGTTATTCCTCCACTGAGTGACATTCATCCACTTTAGAGAATAAGTGAATCTCAAGGAGGTCAGTAATTTGGAGTACTTTCCTGTTGGAGTTAGTCAGTCTTGCATATATTGTACACATTTTAGGGCCTCTGAGAAAGGGTATAAACCAGCAGGCAGGGTCACCTACAGAGCAGCTGACCAGGGTCTAACTCCTTGCTTTGTGAAATTCTGTCTTGAGTTTTAGATCTTACAACTCTGATGCTTGTGCTAATAATTTGTTAATTGTGAGAAAATTCACTTTTATCTTTTTCTCTCTCCCTTTCCTTCTCTCTTCCTCTTCCACTGTTTTTCCAAAACTGGTAGGTTTGTTCTCAATAAACTTCTACATTTTGACCAAAAAAAAAAAAAATTGTCTTAAAAATCAACCATCTAAAAAAACATGATAATTATGAAGAATTTCATCAGTAGCAACTGCAGGAAATATCACTGTGATGTATTACAATTATTTCTGCAATTTTCTCTTATTTTTTTGGAAAACACATAGGGAACAAGATGTCTTGCACACCTTTTTTGCAACAACTATCAGCAAAGGTTACTTTTTTAAAGACAGTCATTGCCTGTGTGTCATTAATTTTTCAATATCCTTTCTTTTTGTAGTAGTTCTGATCCTTTCTTTGTCTTTGGTGCCATCATCATACCATTATTATAATCCCACTGAGGCCTTCTCAAGTAGAATTAGAACAGCACTTAATTACTGGAATTAGAAATGACAAATATCACAGTTTTTATCTGGTTGATCTTATGTAAGCTCTTCTGTGTATGAACTTGAATAATCTTGAATCAATGACTTCTAACATTTTCCAAAGACTTAGAGTTGGGGATTTTTTTGGTTGTGGTGGGTTTTTTTTTCCCTCCTCCTCTGTGCTTCCTTTCTCCTCCTTTGTTCAAAGTCAGACTTATCTGACAGCATGTGCACTAGCTGGCAACTTTATCTAGTTCTGCATTACATGGTCTCTTCATTTTTCCTAGCTCTCCAACACTAATTTCTCATTTTCAACTTGCAACTGACAGTGGGTTCATCCATCCACAATAAAATCTCCTCAAATCTTTACTCAGAGTCTCTCATAAATCTACCTGTTTAATTCTTGCCAATCTGGAACTTTTTCTTCAGCTTTGAAGTTGGCTCACTTGGACTGAATAGGTGCAAAGTTGTTTAAGCAAATATAGGAAGATTCATTTTAATCATTGCTGCATTTGATGTTTCATTGGGTAAACATGAATTGAGTATGGAAATATCTGAGTCCTTATCTAAACAAGGCTCTGCACATTATTCTTTGAAACTGAAATTCTGTGGGAGAGAGAAAAGACAGCACTGCCCTAACCAGTTTTTTCTTGTATTAGACATTTCTCATTTTACTACTTTCCATTCTTAAGTTGTCCATCCAACATCTCTGGCATTAGCATGCAGTCATGCTATCTATCATTGTAAAGAAAATAACAGCAAAACATTCTAAGTTTCCTCAAAGGAGAGAAACAAAAAACAACCAAACACCTCTATGGTGAGGCTAAGTAGAATATGGAGCTAAAACCAAAGTCTCTAAAGCTGAAACAGACTTCCTACTTCTAGATACCAGGGGGCCTGTTCAAATGACTCCAAGCACAACAGTGGGTCATAATTTAGAGCATCTGAATTGCTTTAACATGCTGAAAAGTAGAAATGTCTGAGCAGATGTGTTGCATCTGTGCTGTGTATTATTTCTGTTATTTTAAAACAGTTGTATTACAAACATAACCATGAAAATAATCTGATTTTTTTTTCCTAAATGCTTCCAGTCATCCATGTGTTTATTTCTTCTCAAAGGATTCTCTGAAGAATACCATAATTAGCCTTGTACTGAAATATAGCCTGTGTAAGTCATTGTTTAGGAATATAGAATAATTTGAAGATGCTCTTATTTGAAAGCTTCCCTTTCCTTTTGTTCTGGTCAATACACACCGCTAGACTTTCTCCTCCTTCTCATCTGGCATGAAGTAAGCTTCACAAAGGGTTAGTTTAACAACTTATCAAAATCAAGTGATTGCTGGAGAGAGGAACTGTGTGGAGTACTGTGAATTATACTGCAGTGTTCCTCATGACGATTTGTCTTCCATTCAGTTTCACAATATCTACATGATTTTCACTCCAGTGTCATTTTTTCCCAGTTTCAGGACCCATTGCTGTCTTGCCTCTGGACTTTTAAGATCTCCTCCCTGCAAAGAGTAATTAAAAGTAGCAGTCTTTTTTTGTGGACTCTGAACTCCAGAGTTTCCACAGCTACTTTCCCCATTGCACTTCATGCATCCCAAATTCTGTGGCAGTCCAAGGTACACAAAATATTGAAAAGAAAAAGCTCTAGTCCAGAAGATATTCACATATATATAACAAGGTGGCTGTGAAACACCTTCACATAATTTATTTATGGTCAAATATAAAAACAGGGCAGAAAGTATCTGGCTTAAAAAAAATAATGATAAAAGAAAGCATGTTTCAATGAGTGGGTCATGAGATGAAGGTCTATTTCCAGTTCTCCCTCCATCACTGTCGCAGTTCTATTTAGGTATGTAACTGTCATGGATTTCAAAGAGAATGAGGTACCTAAATACCTTTGCAGATATGGGTCTGAGTTGTTTGTTTTTGTTTTTTGTGTTTTTTTCTAATTATTGAGCTATAAAGTGGGGATCATTGTACTTCCTTTGCTTCTCATGCAGTTACACTTGGTTATTGTAAGGATGAGTATGGTGGAGAATATGAACTACTCGGATACTACAGTAATGGGAGCTGTAAAAAACCCCTAAAATAGAAAGAAAACAATAAGAGTAGATCATTAATGTCTGGTAGAATGGAAAAAGGCAGTGAGGGACTGACATGGACCTGGGAAAAAGGTCTGGAAAGGCTAATGGATATGAATTAAAGAAGCTCCTGTGATATGGAAAAAAAAAAAATCAAAAGACCAGGGAATGCATCTGAACTTCTGGCTTCTTATCCAAAATGAGTCCCAAAACACTCTCAAACTACAGAAGTTTTTATCTACCTATTGCTAGTTTTAGTGAATAGATGTTTGCATCTATAATATTACTTTTTATTCTACATCAACATATTCAAGTACAGAATCATACTACAATGAGTAATTCCTGTTAGAGGATCAGATTCTAAACTGAAAACATTATTATTTTCATTTCTTTCTATCTCAGAGTCTTTTGTATGTGAATCCATTCTAATAAATGCATATATTTCAGCATGAAAGACACATTTGTGAGAGGCAGAGAATATTTCCTCTGCATTTTGTGCAAAGAGAGGAATGCATTCTTTAGCTATAATGTATTTCCATTCTTACACATAATTGGCAATTTGTGCACATATTTAAAATTAATTTTTAAAAGCAGACATCTCAGCTTGTGAAGTTGCAGGAACAGAATTTGCACTTCTACATTAAAATTAAAATGTATTTAATTGTTGGGAAATATTTTCATCAAGTTTGGATGAAGGAACTTTTATATGAATATTCACAATAAGTGACCAATGCATTTGTAATGTAGTGCATAAAAATAATAAGATTTAGGTGATGTTTTTCATTGATATATGCAATTTGAAGGTGAGAGTTCATTCTGGTCAAACAGGTATGAAACAAGTTGGAAGTGTTTTCCTTTGGTCATATGCTCAAAACCCTTGGAAAATTTTTCAGGCAGTCCAAAGCAAATCGAAGTTTCTGCTACAGTTTTATTTTGGAGGAAGGCTTTTGGCTGTAAGCTGTGCAATCCTGAAGGGAGGATTCAGGGAAAAACAGTGTTTCTATAAAATGTAGGGTGAATTTCAAAACAAATCTAGGTCCCACAAAAGGAGCAAGCTTTGGGTTTATGTATGAGCCTGACAGGGTAGTATAGTAACCTAGGATGACCAAGACACAATGATTCATACAGAAAAATATTGAGATACCTCATTTTAATAGAAAGTACAGCACATCTGCCAGTCATAGCTCACTTCTAATGCAATTGAGAAGGGAAGACAGAGGGACTTACATTTCCCTCGTCCTTCCAATTCTCCCTTGAGGAGTTCAGATGAGGGACGCCAGGACATGATCTCTGCCCAAGTTCCCTCTAGGTATTGTGTATCTGCTTTTACAAGCTAGAAAATACAGTGCCAGAAAGAACTTGGCCTTAAAATGTTTGTCTTTACTTTCAGTTTAATTTCCGGTAGGTATACAGCCATATTTTTTGGTCTGCTATTACCAGCAAAAAGATCCTGAGAAAAATCACTTCAAAACTCTGTTACACATCCTCTTCCTAATTCTGTACTACTCAGTCATTTACAGGTTGTCAGCAATATGGCGATCTGGTTGTAAAGGACTTCACAAGGTGGTGTGGATTTAACAAGAGACATATTTACTTCTAAAGAACAGAGAGGCATTATCAAACTTTGGTCGATTTCCTGAGATCACGCATGGCAATTTGTCACTGCTGCATGTAGCAGCCATCAAGCACTGCTCTTGTATTGTTTTGGCTAATAAAATAACAGCCTCCAGAGCCAATTTACAATCTAAAAGAAATTGCAAAGCGGCAGTGCTTTGTACCATAATAATAGATGCCAGAGATAATTGGGCAAGGTGGTGTCATGTCACATGTGTGCAGTTCATTAATTAACTGCTTGAAACTGCTATAAAATAATAGCCATGTCATCAAGATGAAACTACAAAAGTGCAAATAATATAAAACTGCACGAAGAAAGAAAACAGAGCAGCTGTTATTAAAATATCCTCAAGTTACCGTTCATTTTTACTGCCCACTTCTCTGGTCTTTCTGGTGCTGAACCTGAACCTAAACTGGTACCCCAAATACCTTTAGTTTATATTGCTTCTGGTGAGGCCCCTCTCCTTTGTGCAGAAGGCAGAATCAATTTGAATTTATACTATTGTGTTTTAAGTGCACAGTGGTCCTGACCCACAACTGTGCCAAGTTTACACTTGCAGACAATGAGAAATGTGCCTGAAACCTGATGGACAGCCTTCATCAAATATGACATGGAAGTCTGGGAGTTTGGGTTTTTTTGAGGTCTTTTCTCTGGGGTCACTTCTAGTTTTTGCAGAGCAGTTTAAAAGATTTCTTGCCTGTAGGCTCCTTTTGTGTCACATTCTTCTACCTTTCAGATACCCAAAGTGAGAAAATCTGAGATCCCTACAGCCTGGTGTTGCAGTCCCGATGCTGGATGTTGAAACAATCACTACAGGATCTAGAGCAGCCCAAAGAATGCCCCAAAAGTGTGGAGGCACCAAAACCCCACAGAGGGTTGGGTCTGTGCCCCACTCGCAGATCCCGACATAATCTGTCTCTCTGTTAACAGGTTGTTAATACTGAATTTTGTATGCTGGAATGATGCCTCCCACCTCAAGACTCTGTGTTTGTCAGGGTTAATCTTTGGTGGACTATTTATGGAAGTTTACCAGCTGCTTTATAGAGAACAGCTGGAGTCAGAGTCTATGAAGAAGGCCTAATTTTTAATTAGATTTCCTAAACAATATAAACTTTAAAAAATATTATAAACAGACATTAAACACAGAATAGAGTCAAATCCTAAGGGCTACATATGGACATGAATTCCAGACTAGTATAGAGATTGTTTCTATTTTTATAGCATAACCAACGCACTGCCTGTGTTTAGGAGCGGTAGAAATTGAATTTATCCAGAACACTGTGAAGATTTTGGGTACAGGCACTGGTTTTGGTGCAAAGTGTGCTCTGCCCAGCACTGCCCTGGGGAAGAAGCAATCTGATGCTTCTCATCATCAGAATTTTTGGGGCTTTGTCATAAAGAGTAAGTGCACTGACATCAGTGGACTTTTCCAGTGGAAAACACTACAAAGTAATAGTGGCTAAGAGGAATTACGCACCCCCCCCCAGCCTACACAGTGACTTCTGATCTCGACTCCACCTCGTATTTCTCTTTGCTAGCAAATTCTTATGAAATAAATAAGGTGTCTGTATAATGAAATATTTGTAGCATGTATGAGGCTTTCAGTGCAAAGCACTCTTTTTTTTTTTTATAAATTCACTATTAACTTGAATTATTTGGATTAACAGAAGGGAAAGAAATCTACAGTGACACATGATGATCTGAGAGTGATTATGCAGTACATGTTAAAGAAAAATAGATAAGTGGGTTGATAGAACTACTACATGTATTACTAAATGAGATCTGGCACTGTGTGATGAAAATGTGAATATCTGGGTAAGCAACAATGATGAGTTTCTCAGAATTATACCATACTTTAACCTGTTTGATCTTTTTTTTATCTTCAAATTTAGCTTTGTGGACTAATGCTGCATGAGGTAACGTATCATACCTATTATCAGATATTTGCAAAAAAAAAAAGTACCCTTAATAGGAACCAAGGTTTTTCAGTGACTGTTCATGAGCTTAAAGAGTTGAAATATTTCCTTGTCAGTGCTTATTCTACACCTGACATTTCTCATATTTGATCAGTTAATGGTTATTGCCCACTATCCTACTTTAAAAGGTCAGATAAAAAAAGGGTTGTTAAGTCACCTTCAATTGAGAGACATACTGGAAAAACCTGTTCACATCTATATATCTCTCTTTTGAGAGGCATAGATATCAATATTAGCACTTATCAAGAACATACTTAAGATAATACTAGCAACATGTCTGGATGCTCTCCAAACAAAGATCTATGATGTAAGATTACGACATGTAATATTTTGTTCTAACTCGTTGGAGTTAGATTAAGGTACTGAATTCAACTACATCTATTTCTTTTGAGCTCCATCACTACACAGAGGCTGATCTAGCCAGACTATTTCTAACAAAGCTAGAGAAGAAAATGTTTTCCCCAAATTACAGAAATTTTCCTGAGAGACAGTTGTTGAACATATTTGGTGGTTCTCCAGTTGTAAAGAAAAAAACACAGGATTACCAGCATGAACATTCAAGGATCTTAATGTATACTAGAACGTGTATTCTTTCTGGAAAATGTTCTGACCAGCTTTAAGAAAGAAATATGTAGATGATTTCTCACACAAAAATGGATATAGCTTCAGGAGTTTTGTTCATTCTTATTGGTGCTGTTTTTCACCTGCATGCTGCATTCTGTTCTAAAGCGAACACAGTTAATATTTATTAAATACTTACTTTTGGCTACATGCAAGGATGTTAAGCTCCCCAGAGTTCTCAAATCTCCACAAGTGCTGAGGGCCATTCTGTCCTGATAGTTTCTTACCAAAGCTTCACGGACAGGAAGGAAACAAAAATCATGGAATCAAGTGAGCAAGCACATTAACAATTAAATTGCTTTTCATACAACTCATTTCTAATATTAATTCATAATCTAGCTATCACCATTCAGAAAAATATTCATATTTATTGGTAAAAGAAGTTTTTCCTGGTGTCACAGGTTTGGCAGAAAAGCATTTTGTTCTCACTGCCAGCATTTCACAATTTTCTGAGTGATCCTAATCATCCAGGTTTCCTTGCGGTTTTGGCAGAATGGCTGCCCTAGTCTGGGTCCAAAAGACCCAGTATTGTTGTTAACACCAGATTCTCATCAGAATAGGCTAAATCAGCTGTGAAATAAAGACTGAAGCAATTATCGAAATGCACAAACAGCAGTAATAAATATTGACAATCTAAACAGAAATACAACATCTGTTGGTCATTTCGACAAAGCGGCAAAGCTTGTTGTGAGACACAGGGCAGGACACCTCAGCCGGCTCTCTGATGTCAATGACACATGTTTTCAGCAAGTCATTGTCTTTGTGGATCCTATCAGACACCGGTCCCTGATGCCCTTTCCAGAAAGGAAGTTTCATTTGCTTACCTTCTTTTGAAGCCCATTTCAGCCACACAGTTCACTGTTAAATGTTGGCATTGTATGAAAAACTGCCCAGTGTTGCTCTTGGTTATATTCCCATGAGGACCTTAATTATAGTGTCTTAGTCAATTATGAAGTGTTACTGCACTGTATGCTAAACTGGTAAGGTACAAACCTCCTCAGATTTGTTAAGTTTTGAGCCAGGTAGGGTTTTAACCTATATCTCTACCCAAAAATAGTCTATAGTAAGTGTAAAAACTTAGAAACAGGCAATGAACATGGAAGTATTATAGAATATTTTGCAAGCTCGTGTTCAGCAGAATTTGCATGTATACTCTGGGGATTGTGTTGTAGTTTCCCAGCTGAGACACCAACTCCTTTGAAGTGCAGACAGACCTTTATTTTATGAATATAAATAAAATGGTAAATTCTCACACTACATTAGAGATTTTGCATGTATGACCTGCTACATACATATATATGGATGCATCTATCTACTGCTTATATCTAGGTCCTTCAGGAGATAAAAAATGGCTATCATTTTGCATTAATAACATTAAGCATTGCTTTTTAAAAGTGAAATTGAATATAAAGTCCAAGAAGTCAATTTGTAGCATTAGCACAATTTTATTATACTTCATTATTTTATATTTCTCCATGATGTCTCCTCTCATCTGTCTCCTTTCTCAATTAAATAGGTATAATTGTTCTATTCTCTTCTTATAAGAAACCTTGTCTTCTAGCTGTCCCTCTCTGGTAATTTTCTCCCTATAGCCATTTTTAAGAGAAGATAACCAAAAGTGAACATAGCACTGGAGGTAAGTACCTTCATTTTATATACTGGCACGTATAATGGTTTTAAGATTCATACAGGATGTAAGTCACACATTTCCCCTTGTTCATTTTTCAAAATTCAGTCACTTCAGAACTTCAGATGTTCAGAAAAGTACAGAGATAATGGATTATCCCCAGCTCTACCAAAGGTCTTACTGAAAGATAGATAAATCATGATCAACAGAAACAGACTTGGTCTATCTGGCTAATTTTTTTTTCCTATGAATTTGAATAGAGCTTTATCAACTTAGAATATATATATAAATGCTAAAAGCAAAACAGAATTAATGTGAGGATATAAATATCTGATTTAATTATTTGTTTGTTTGAAATCTATCCATCTGCAAGAGAAATTTTTCTTGCATTAACCCCATCACTTCCCTTTGCAGATGTAGTGCATGCCTACTCTGCACAATGAAGTACGGTACAAAAACAAATGAGCCAATACCAGCCTGCCCCAACCTACATTAACAAGTCACTGTTGTGCAGCTTAGTGTAACTTTGAGAAAGCAACCACAGTTCAGAAACAGCTTTGCTTACGGGTTAGTTCTTACTGGTCAACACACGCTACATATTGACTAATTGAAATCTTTCTGATTCTGGCACTCAGACACACATCAGGCATTTCTCACTTAGATACGCTCCACTGCAAAGAGTCCTGACCCTGGGCCACAGACCAGGTACTGAATATCTTCCACTTTACTGCAGCAGCTCAGCTTTGAAAATCAATGGACTTCCAACTTTCACTGTCTTCCTGTGACTCCTTCTGCAAATCTTCATACTTCAACATGCTCTGATGTCTCCTGAGAGACTGTGTTTGAGCTGACAAGTCCTGCATTACTTGGAAGCCCAGCTGTAATGTGTTGCACTTCCATGACACATTAGCAGAATATTGCTTTCTGAACAGGGAATGAGACAGCTGTAGGAAACACTAGTTTCTTTTAGTCCTTATTCTGTAACTTGTCATACAAATGCAGGTATGAAGCCTGACCCAGGTCTAACTGAAACCAAAGGTAAGGGTTTTTTCCTGAAATATGAGCAACGGTTCACTGAGAAGCTGAATATAATACCTATGGCACAAGGCTCCCATAAAATGCTACTCATAATCAACATCATGTGAAAGGTGCTGGATTTAAACAGATTAGTTCATCAGTTGTGAGCCAACCTAAAAGGCAACCAATATTAAAAGTGATATTTCACAGGAAAATATCCAAATCCAATAACACAGAACATAACAGAACAGAATACTGGGCAAAGAGGGTATCATGATGTTTGCTCAAAACTGGGATCTAAAGCCACGTATGGTATGACACAACACAGCAGGAATTTCCCATTTGTTTCTCCATACTTCTTAACTGCGGAGTCCATGGCCTAATTCCTAATCAAAGGATTCTCTTGACCTAACATGCCACTTTGTCTTTGTAAATCTCTCACAATACATGGCATTCCTTAAACAATTAATAACCTCAGCCTCTGTGGGTGTTTGGATTTGTTCGTATTAATCTATATTGCTGCCCAGCTTCCATCTCAGTTTCCCTGTGCTTGTTCTGTCACCTTTTCTTTAGAGCTTGAGCCCATACATCCCACTGGTACTATTTGTCTTGGTTCACAATGAATGCCCAGCTCTTTTTGCCCAGTGCAAAACAAAACAAGACAAAAATCCCTTTCTTCTTTCAGGATTGTGACAAATAAGCAATACAACAGTTGGCATTATGCTTTCTTTCTGGCAGGCATCAAGACAGTGGGTGCGTTCAAGAGCTTTTGAGTAACAAATTATCTGTCACACTTTCAATAATAATCCTGATTTCTAGCAATGAGGCAAATGCATCTCATTTTTAAGTGAGGTGCGTTAAGAAATCCACTGGATAGCTGACCAACACAAACTAGCTGGGGGGACCATAGCTGTCTGAGACCTTGTGGCACATAAAGAAGAGAGTAAAAATGTGGCTTTGGTTGTCTGTGATCTAGTTCAGAACAAATTCAATCTTCTGTGCCTGGTCCAGATGAAAGAAATACGCTCTGTGTTCATTATCTCATCCCTACTCAAAGTTGAGCATATCATCTGGAAAGGAGGCCACATGTAAGCATATCACACTCTAGTTTATACAAACACAGTACACAGGCCTGTTTGACATTAATTGGATCCACCCAATCCTCACATGGAGGCCAATTTGGCACAAAGAAAATTTGTGCACTTTTCACATGCAAGACTGGAATTCTGCATCAAGTTGATAAAAACAACATTCGCTAATTAGCAGCTTCTGCATTGTTACCTCCAAGATAAAAGTTGCCAAGTGCCCACTCTCTTGTCTCAAGTTACTCTTTGGCAGGCAGTGTTACAGGCAACATGAAAACAAAACCCCCCTCCAAATTTCTCTGAGGTGACTTTTAGATAGAGCTCAGCAAAACTGCCAGTTCAGACTACAGGGAATCTCCATCTATGATACCCTTATCACTTTTACCTTGCAGAATTCACTTTAAAGTAAAATAGAAAGTGAGACATGCATATGAACTAAAGCTTAACTAGCCAGTTTTATTTTAACTAGTGCAAAGTAATGGCTCTGTAAAGGGCAGAAGTGCTGTAAATCAGTTTCAGATTATTACACTTTACATAAAAAAAAACCACAAAAAAAACACACCAAAAAACCCAGAAAGAGCTAATTAATTTGCAAAGACAGAGGCATGTTAGTTGCTCAATAAATATTCTCTGAAATAACATTCACACAGACCTTTTGACGTACCATATCAAACAAAATGCAAGAAATCCAATAATTAAAAAGAGATTCTTAATATACTGATATCATGTGTACTGTTAATCCATCATTTCATATCCTATCTCTCAATTATATTTGAAAGTTTTTCCTTCAATGGACAAATAATGATGAGTCCTGAAAATTTCTCTGGAAAACAAACATACACAAAATATTGCACAGAGAAGACAAAAATAGGAGTAGTGTAAAGGTCATTATTTGTTCTCCACTTTGCCTGTAAACTACTTGTAGGAGCAGGGACACTCCACCTTTTTATGAAAACTGTGTAGTAGCTACACAATGGTATGGTAGTCTGAGACTGGCCTTTTTATATGTGATAGTCATCATTACTAAGTCACACAGAGGTGCTACTACCAACTCAGGAACTGCAGAAACAGGCAGAAAGCTGCACATCCTCACACAGTCACTGCTTGTGTGCATCAGTATCAGCTACGTTCCTTCCAAAAACCAAAAACAAAAAGACACCTAAGGAATACATGCATCTGACAGAGACTATGGGCAACAGTAAAGGCATAAAAAGTTCAAACACATGTAGGTACCTCAAAGGAAAAAAACCAAAACAAAACAAAACAAAAAACAAAACACAATACAACAAAACCAAATAAACAATCATGGTGAAAATGAGATTATATTGATGAAATAAAATGTTGATTCTCCACACCCAGAGATATTTCTAAGAAATCAGAAATGAGCTGAGGTTGGATCGTCAAGGAAAATGGAGTTATGTAAAACAGAAGAAAAGAGCACAACACCACAGAGGATATTCTGCCGTTCACTGAAGAGTCTCTTCCTGGTCATGCTCATGCTTATGAAACACAGCAACATACTCCATCAAAGTCTTTTGCAAGAACTGGAAGTAGCTCCTTGTCATTTCTCTGTTTCCCTCTATTAATATGATTTTCTTTCAATTTCTCAAGATTCAAAGTGTCTTACTATTGCCAAAAAACACTTTAACAAGACTGTTATTACTTCGATGATTTTTTTTTTAAATCTGTAGCTTCATAATTACAATAAACCTTTAAAATTGCCTATTTTTTAAAACAGTTTAAAATTCCAAATGTATTACTTTTACTAATAGTACAACTCAACCAAAAGCAAAAAACAATACAGGATTGTCTTGGCAGTTCCTTTTCATAAGAAAGTACCAGTTAGGGCTAGACTGAAATTATTACCCAAAACACTTTCTTAAAATATCTCGACAAAAGTCATAGATAAAATATCTTGAATTTTTCAAGTGACTTTTACTTCAAGGGAAATTCTGAAGGCTCATAAGCCTTAGATCATCCACTTACAAATGTACTTTATCCTAATGAAGGTAAAAATAGCTATATTCAAGGTTTTAACTGATAAGAATGATAACCTTACTCCAACTTAGCCCTGTGCAGCTTTAACAAGGTAAGCATATGAGTACCCGGGCTCTGTCACAGCTACCAGGGAAGGAGGATTCTTTCCAGGGGGTTTCTACAGTCTTACCCTGACAACTGGACAATGCAGGTGCCATTAGCTGTGACCAGCAGAGGTAGCATCCACTGTAAAAGTGCCTCACTCAGCACTACCAGGGCATGCCAGCTTTTTCTGAATCTGATAAGTGTCTAGATAGAGTTATCTACCTCTTCCCATGCAATTCTCTAGATGTGTTTTTAAATGTGTACGTTTGCATATGCGCATATCATATAGCTATATACATAACAGTAGTTCTGTACTATTGATTTCGCTATTCAGAGATAGAAAACAATCAACCAACTAATTCATATTTTTACATGGTGTATGAATAAGTGGCCAGAGGAATGGATAGACAGGTGGGTGGATTCATTAATAGATGGGTAGATACCACACAACATAAACTTTTATGTGTAAGTAGAATAATACTGAATTGCCTTCTCCAGGAAAAAATAGAAGGAATGGACTAAATGTCATGTACAACCAATAACAAAAACCTTAAATGAAGTCATCTCTGCAAATTTAGTGATGATGATGATGATGATGATGATGATGATAATAATAATAATAATAATAAAAGATATGCTTAGCCTAAAAATCTCCATGATCTCAGGTGATCAGATGCTTAACAGGCCTCAATTAATCCAGACTCCTAGCTGTACTTGTTTGCTCCACTGCACTTTTATTCCCTACTGTTGCATGAGGGAACACTGGTTTGAGTTTCAGCACTTGACCCAACAAACTTTTCCCAGAGAGAAAGCCATCAATATGGAAGAAATACAATAAAGCCAAGAAAGAAGATGGATGATCTGTCAAGCAATAAGAGTCTTTTCTCTGCTGGGAGCATGTACCACTTCCACGGCGTTCCCCATTCCTTCCTGATCAGGAAGCTGGTGCCTGGGTCACTTGAATCCAGTGTTATTTAATATAAAGAATAATAATAGGTATTAATCTCATGTGATTAATGCATATGCAATCTCACATCATATTTATTAGGAGTGCAAATCATGAATTTCTAGCCTAATAAGAAAGATTAATTGAATCAAGTGTTTAATTTCCTCTCTTCAAATCATATCTTGATGATTCATGAATTCCACAGTAAAGTCATTTACATTATCGTATCATCAGGAAATATAGTTAGTTGCTAGAAAGATAAGACTGGGAGGTGAAATCCTTAAATTTCAAAAGACTGTATTTTGTTCAAATGAAGGGAACATGTAATGGGCACAGTGAGCTGGCCAAGACAAAACATTTGATCCTATCAGAAAAGCAATATCACTTTTATTTTCTGTAACGTGAAAGTATGGCTTTTTCAAACCATTCTGACACTGCATTGAAGTCTCCTTGTTCTTGTACTGTACATACCGGGAAGTTTAAAATGTTAAATAATCTCTGAAACTGCCTTAGAAACTCAAGTCAGCTTATTAAATTTATATATATATATATATATAAAAATATATATAAAATATGTATTTCCCCATGTTTGAAAAACTTCTTTGTTTCACTAAGGGTAAATCTCTTGTGTTTTGTAATGTTGTTATTGAACAAGTTTAATGATTTGCTGAGGACCTCATCTAGCGGCATTACCAAGCAACATGAGATTAGAAACGTACGGTGATGTAGGCTCTCCCAGAATAAATGAAAATATTTTATTCAGCTACCAAGAAGGGTCTCCTGAGATCAAATTAGAAGCTAGCTGTGAAGGGAGATGTTTAGGCATGCTCTGGAATTATTTATCAGCATTTTCTGCTTGTGTGAGAATAAGCAGACATTAAGTTTAAATTAAACAAAGGAGAAAGAAAACAAGTTTTTTTAAGTAATTTTACTGCTAATGATATTTCTGAATTATTCTCAGTTTAATAGTTTAAGTAATTTGCAATGATAGTAATTGTTCCTGCTAAAGCTCCAATAGTGTCAATTCTATCCTTGCTGAAATGAACTTTCTTCAAGACCTTTAATGGACACGTAATTGCAAATTTATGGTGGGCTGTGTTAATTTTAAATTTGTTTTCTTCTTGACATTTCTTTTAATTTAATTTTATTTTATTACATTCATCAACAACTAGAGAAACTGACTTAGAAGTCCATTAAAAGAGAATAAATGTTTGGAGTTTTTATATTGCACTTGTTTATCTTTATTTATAATGAGTCTGTGCTTCCAGATAGAACAGAAGCAGTTTAATTATTACTTTTTAACAGTAATGTGTGCTTCCCTCACACTCTTTCAAGATAAATATGTTTTAAATTCTTCTCACACAGCTAGAAACTGTTATTGTGATTTTATTACTCAGGTGCTATAATCTGCCCTGCAAAATATTTGGAAAACTATGAATCTGTTTAAATCGAATACTCAGGGGGCTAGACTTAAGCAACGTTAAGCCTGTAAGCCAAACTAGTAAAGAGGACAGTTGGTCCCTAAAGGAAAATAATACTGTAATATATATCGCAGATACTCATCAGGAGTGAAATGCGACTCTATGAAAAATCTTGTTTGAGCTAATCTCAATGAAAATTCACCCTGCACTTGTCCACAGAGAACACAGCTATCTCAGAGTTGTAGTTTTCTGGTATTGTCAGGTATGACACTAATAAAATTATATTTATTTGAGCTTCTCGGGAAGTTTGCATTGTCAATATTTGCTGATTTGTCCAGTTAGGATATTCCTTAGGTTTGTGTCAACTCCCACACGGTTGTAACAGCTTGGAGATGTCTGGCGGGCCACAGCAAGCCCTGTAGAGCATTCCCTGGAGGTAGGTACAGTGCCTTCTGCTGCAGGAATGTGTGACAATTTGGGCACTGCTCTCCTTGTCCTCTGCAGCCATGGGTTAACACATGTTCATGTTCTGTGCCATGGTCCACAGAGAAATTACCACTGGCTGAAACAGCCTTCCTAGTCACATAGAGGTATATAATTTTGCTCGTGTGTTTGCAAATAGCGGCAGGGGAAAGAAGACATCTCTGGTACATGTAACCATTACATGGTACAACAAGTGATTTGTTATACAGCTTCTCAGTTTACTGTTATCTTGCTATAGTGTCTTTTTAGTTCTGGCTGTGGATTAGGATGGGTTATATGCACCAAGAGAATGAATAAACTGTCCTTGGTCCCAAATCCTTGCAGTCTGACACTGGTCAAGATATCAGAAAGACACTGATTTACTCCAGAAAGCACAGTGCTATTAGAAGCTGTATTGTATCATCAGTATTTTTTCTTAATGCCTGATTTCAGCCCCTATCAAATGTCCTTGCTAACCTAAAACGATCTGAAAATGAAGGTGTGTACTGAAAAACTGACAGTCCCTCACACACTAATAGAACAGAATGAACAGACTCCCACTTGTTCTTGAGCTCTCAGTTTTATGAAGGAGAAAAGAAGAAACATTTCTTGGCTTGGCATCTCCTCCTCTGCATTTCTGCCAAACAAAATGCTTGACAAGTGCAATTTTACAGCACACGTTTGATGTGAACATAATGTCACCATGTTTGGCATTAACAAAAAAAAAAGTTACTAGGGAAAAAAAAAAGGTAGCAAAAATGTTTTGGTTTCTTGCATGTCCTTGCAGTTGTCTTCCTCCTCTCATTTCCTTTTCACATTTCAATGAAACAAATGTTGAATATCTCAGAAAAGTGAGAATGCTTCGTGGCTTCTGCTGAAAGTGCAGCAAGCTGGTAACGCTTGCAGGCTGTGGCACAGGTGTCTGCAGTACAAGGTCCTCCACAGCAACTGGTGCCACCACTTTGACACCCCCAGCAGCCAGGTCAGGAGTGGCCTTGCAAACTTCCTTCTGACCTCTACTGGCTGTACTTGGAGGCAGGAGACTCCGTCCACCTTTAACAGGAACATCCTGGCAGGACAGCGGACGCTTTTATGCTGCTTTCCCAAGTTGTTCTTCTTTCTGCACAGAACTGACCTATTTTTGCCCTGCAGAACTGTCATTCTGGCACTTTTCACAAGCACTGGAGATATGTCTCTGCGTTACTCAAGTGCACATTTTCAATAAAGAAAAGGGAAAATCATCCGTATGACCTAAAAATCAGAGGTGAAGTCATAACTTTTAAAACTACAAGCCCTGCACATGTATAGTCTGCTCTGCACTGTGGTTATGACTCATAAGACCTAGCTCAACCTTTTTATTTCCTATATTTCACTGTGATTATGAAAGAAAATATACATTATAAAATAATGTTGTATGAAGTTCTTTTTTCACTGAATCTGTGACCATTATATCCAGCTTCCCTTGTGAGCATAAGTAGCTCAGGTAAATACCAAGGTGGGAAAGAAGTTGGCTCAAACCCTTACATTCCTCACTCAAGTGAGTATACATTTATTATATTTATTTTCTTTCCTACTTCCCGGGGGGATCCAACAACAATGACAAAACAAAACAAAGCAAAACAACAACAACAAAAAAAAACAAAACAAACCACCAAAACCAACAAAAAGAAACCAAAACAAACCACCGAAACCAACAAAAAACCCTGCCAAAGAAAGCAAGCAAGCAAACCTGGAAGATTAAGCCTGCTGCACAAGATTTGCCTCTGTGCTACTCACTAAATCCTCCCTTCTCAAGGGAAGGAATGATCCGATACTGTGTACATTCCTACAAAGCCTTTCTAAGAAACAAACCACGTTCATTACCTGTGTAGATATTGGTGACTGTATTTAATGAACCCTCTTCCTCAGATGAAATAGTGAGTAAAGAAAAAGCTTAGCTCTGCTTGAAACTCCAATAAATTCAGCTGGAATAATTTCGGCACTTTATCCTGTCCAGCATCAGCAATCTTCATTCTCATCTCAGAACGCCAGCTGCTAAAAATTTGGTTCTCTCATCCTATGTTCTCTCGTGTTGACTGATATAACTTAATAAAACCTTATCCACCAGCCTTCTCTGTTCTCCCATCTCCCCATTCCTGGGAGCATCTGTATAAAACACCACTGATAAAATTATCTCCAGCTATTCTGCTTCAATCATATCAAATTACTGTTGAATCTTTTTATCAATTTCTTTTTTAGTTTTTGATTTTTTTTTTAACAACATCAAATTCAAGATAATTTCTTGTTTGAAGTCCCACAAAACTTCATTATAAATCACACAATAAAGCTGTCTCTTCTGTTTCATTTCTGGATTTTTTTTTTTTTTGTTCTTCATTCCTGTTTAGTTACTGCATTCTTTATCACATTTTCTAACACCCCTTCTTGAGGCTACAATGAAGCAATTCATGTGCTCCCCACACCCACCTTTTATCACTTTCTAATCCCCTCATAAAACTTATTTTGACACTGAAATTCCTATCTTGTTTTCCCTGAAAAATAATCTTGGCATACCTTTCATTACCAACACCTGTCTTTGTGAGGCTTGTCTCTGGGGCGTATGAGGGTTTCTCTATGCTCTCTATATTTGCCATCATATGGAAGTGATTGTTGATAATAATTGTAGTTTTTACATACCTTATTTAACTGCTTTTTTGATGGTGTTCTTAATTTGGTAACAATATAAATATGTCCTTCTCTGTGGATTAATTACTGCAGTACTCATTAAGAGTTTAACTCGTTTATTAGAAACAGAAAGCCGTTTACAAGTTCTGTCACTGTACAAAACAAATAGTATGGAATTATGCTCAAAAGGCTCCAGCTCACAGACAGGTATGAGAAACTTCCAGAAACATGGGTAACATCTAACCCATGGTTTCTACTGAGGCAATATTCCTAGATGAGACCAGCAATGGGGTTAAGGGTGGTTTCCAAAAGGTACCAGGCACTTAGAAGTTTTTGTGTACCACTAGCACAAACAGTGCTTATACCTGCTGATATCAATGGTCCTGACATCTCACGTGAAAACATGGGGTAGGATATTAAATTCTATCATGATATGCTCAATTTAAGTGAAAGAAGCCTGTGCCAAAAGCTCTCAGTTCAGTCTGTAAACAGGCTGGCAGTATAATAGTATGTTGAACTTTTGCATTATTTCTCATCCTTACTTGTTATTGTTTCCTTCCACAAATCACAGTTTCCTATTAAAAGGAATTGCCTTTACCTTGAAAACCACATGAAGGAATGTTATTTTTTTTTTTTAGAAAGTCAGGATATTTTGGGAACATATATACTGTATAACAGATTTGAGGAACTGTTATGTTTACTGGTTGATTAGTCCCTTCTTCTGCAATATTTTTTATTTCTTTATCTCTCCTCATTTTGCTTTCCCTGCTGTCTTACATAAGACCACAAGATTTTCCCACTAGGATGCTTGGTGATCAAACGTGAGATTTCTGTAATCAGAACAAAGATGGAAGGAAATGTTCCTTTTTAATAACCTACATCCAGCCAAGATGCAGCCTGAAAAACTGGTGACTTAAGTGTTAATTCCCCAGTGGAAGGGCTGCTGCTTTATCCTCTGCCTATGGGGGACAGGGCAAAGCCTGGTAATTGGACAAACTAGAAACTTCAGGGATGTGGAAGAGGAACAGGTGAAAATCTAACTGATCATTATCTTCAGCCAGTAACTGGCAACCAGATGCTCCTGAAATACATCAAAAGACTTCCTCAGTAATACAGAGCTCCCTGCTCAGGGGGAGTAGAGTAGGTTGTCTTCAGCCAGAAGAAAGTGATGTACAACTACATTTAACTCTGTTTTCACTCAGCAAAATTTATGAACTTTTACTTGTCAGGCAGGACAAGACCTGATAAACCAAGCAAACATTTTGCTTTTAGCCTTGCGTAGATTTCTTTTTTTTTTTTTTTTTTAAAGCTGGATTAACTAGGCTCAGTCTGCAGCTGATTTAGTTGGATCTCAACTAGTGCACAATATGTTTCCTTTTCTGGTTCTGTAGAATCACATAAAAATAAGGTCTTGGTCTCTGCATTATACAAACAGACATCACTGGTACCGCCATTTAGGAGACTGCAAATCTAGTATCTTCATTTTCCTACCTGGTCACTTGTTTTTCATCTCTCTCCTGCCAAACTTCTAATTAAAAAAACGAAATACCTTGAAAAGAATTAGCATTTGTATCATTTTACCATTTCAAACTAGAAACACAGTTGGTCCATGCAGTTGCTGCACAACACAGGCTGAGAGAAAAATCCTAATGAAGGATGATAGCAATTAACAAGAATTATCAATGTTAAATTCCTTTGCCAGAGTGAAAGAATAGATTTCTGTCTGATAACTTGAGAAGAATAATATCCAATTTGTGAACATTATCCACTCTTTTGAGAGCTCTGAAACTGTAGATTTTTCTCTCTGAGTTTATTTTAAAGAAATGCCTGATATTTTCATAATAACCTGGTCATGAATTTTTGTTTGGGCTTCAAAAAAAAAAAAAAACAACAAACCAAAACACACAAAAACCAACCATATTTGTCCTCATATGCTATCACAGTGGTGAGTGAAAGTGGGCAGGCTTCCCAAGAACACACCTGAAATCTGCTGCTTTGCTCCATGTTGACAGCAGGATGAGTCGAGGATGGTAATAAAAAGGGAAAGACTTAGTGAGATGACTTAAAGCAGATGCCTGTGACCCTTTTTGCTGGACCAGGCCCCAACTTTAATAAAGATGTTGTCACCATTGTTTGAAAGGCTGATCTAACACTCCTGTTCGAGTAAGAACTGGACAGGCTAAGTAGCTAATTGTTATTCTTGGCTGGCACTCCAGTACACTAACGCCACGATGAAAAACAGCATTGCAGGACTGTAAAACATCTCAAAAAGAAAACTACACTCAATTAGTGGTTCTGACTCATACCAACAAAAGCAAGAAAACATAGAGCCAAAGAACTCTCCCTAGTCTGATTTTTCCATGTTGTGTCTGGGTATTGCAGGGTTTCCTAATAGAACAAAATGTTCACTGAAGAGCCCTGATGTATCTTTGCCTCTGGGGGGGTGAGCTAAGGGAAACTCATATATTAAGTTTCCTATTCTAACAGTGCCAGAACTTAAGTACAGATGAACCTGTCACTATACTGTGAAGGAGTGGTACAGGTTTAAGCCAAATATATTTGGCTTATTTTGGCTGTGTTTCAATGAATACTGCAGGCAAATTTGCTAGGTGGGGTTTCCCAGTTCCAAGTCCACACAGAGATTTGACTCAAAAAAATCAGATCAACCCAGCTAAGGTGAATCACTTTGGTATGAGCCGATGCGTGTGTCCAGCTCTTTCAGTCTTCTGGTAATTTTTGATACAGACAACCTGAGGCAGACCTACCTATCTTCCTGGAACATTTTTATGATGTCTCAGGGATGTTCATCATTCATTACCTTTTGAAAAAGGTACAACAAAATAGTTCTTCTGTCTCCCAGGTTATTAGCTGCCACAAATTACTCATACACACTTTTGGCAACTGCATTAATTGCATACTGCCACTATCCTCCAACATCATCGACAAATTTTAATATAATATCAAGTATTCTTGAATAGCTCAAAGAAAACCAAGGCTTTGTCTGCACGTGTGAGACTTTTTCACACAAAAACATATGGAAACGTATTAAGCATTGGGGAAAGGGAAGCAGAAAAACTCCTTGTGGTTTTAGCAGGGATTATTTTGAACTTTTGTTTCCATTTTCACCCACCTGATTGAAGCACAGAATGCTCAGGAGCCAGCAGTGCTTTCAAGAATCAGAAAGAGCAATTAAATTAATGGTTTTCTCAGAGCAATAATAATTACATTATTACTATTAATATATAGCATGACAGCACCTAAAAGCCCCAACCAAGAATATGGCCTCATTTTGTTAAGCCTTGAAGAAAAACGTAACAGTATTTTCTCCTCCCCAGCCCAAAATGTAAATGGATAGAACAAGCAATATTCAGAAAGGAAGCTCTATCTCTATTTTATAAATAAAGGAATGAACTATAGACAGACAAGATGAGTTACACAAAGTCACAGGAAACCTGTGGCAAAGTGACTGAATGTGTTTCCCCCAAGCCATATGCCCTAACTACAAAGCTATCCTTCTTTTCCAGACAGCAAGAATTTCAAGTCATGCCACTTCTGATAAAATATGCAGACTTTCTGAAAATGAGTGATTTTCAATTTACTGATGGATTAGTAAACACATTACTCCTGTGGACAATTTGTAGGGTATTTTTAGAAATAACTAGCATTACAAATAACATTTTTTTTCACTGTAAACATTATATAGTATTTGAATATGCATTTATAATCCCAAACTATACAATTAATGAAAGTAAAATATATTTCAATAATATTGAGTACATCTGTAATTTATAGAGCTGTAAATGCAGATTTATAGGCAGTATGTCATGTGCTGGTGAAATGTCTGTACAAAAATGTGTGAACATTTGTGCTGTAACAATTCTGTCAAAAGAACATCATGGTGATCATTTGGCAACACGTATATGTTGTCTGATGAACTTCGTTATAATTAATTATTACTGCTAATGAACAGTTGATTAAATTAATTTTCTAAAATATACAAATGATTAAGTGAGAATATGAGAAGATTTACTGCACATTTTTATAACAGTAAATTCTATGTGACATTTTCCTGTGTTTAATATAATGAAACAGTAAAATTATATCTCTTTAAAAAACAGTTTTCAAAAGAACCTTTTGCAAAGCTCTGTTCTAATATACATATACCCAGGAGTCATTTGAATGAGCTCAAGATAACCACAGTGCTGACCCCTGTGATACATTCCTGTCACTATAAAATGTAGCAGAAGAATATTAGCAGAACAGAAATAATACAGGAGTAGTGCACAGTAACAGGAGCTGTTGCCTTCAGTTCAAATTCAGGGCTTAGTTTAAGAGAGCTTCATCTCTCTCAAAACACCGGTTGAAATACAGAATACTTGTCACATGTCCTATTTTTTACCTTGTTGACGTTGACCCTCTCGGTTGTACATTGCACTGCAGGTTTTCTATCAGCAATGAATGGTAGAAGAATGTATTTTCACTGAAATCAAAACACATAGGAATAAACAACTTGAAACAACTCTTATTTATCTCTTACATTACAATCATTAAAATATCCAACTGGCATTGGGAATCAATTTTCTTTTGTTTCAAGCTATTGATCCTAAGTTTGTACTAAGTAGATTTTTTGAGTTATAATACCACAGAGAAAATTAATTTGCTTATATTTTACAACATATAACACACAAATGCTTCGTTGCTCTCTGAGTCTGCTAGAAGAAAGAGAATTCTCCTTCCTGCTAGTCACTGCAGCACACTTTCTGCCAATGATGATGGTGACTATTGGAATATGGTGGCAAAACACAAATCCTAGAAGCTATCATCTATCACTTCAACACATGAATTTACATCAGCAAGGATCCCACAGGGTTCTCCCAGCTGGGGCAGTCATAAGGCACATTCAGAAGCTCTTCCTCACTTTCTCATGGCCACCTGGATCTAAAGGTCTTTGTGAGTTTTTTGGGTGGAAGGCAGAAGATTATAGACAGAAAGACAATATCATCACATAAACCACTGTTCTTCAGGAAATTAGGATAAAATTATTTTTTTCCTGTGGTATCTGGACTGCACATCAGATTTAATATATGAATATTGCTCCCTGTGTAAGACTCATTGAAGCTTAGCTTGCATGGTTGCTCAACATAATAAGTGGGCATAATCCTAGATTTGGATTTCAGCAATGCCAATAGCATCCTGTTATCTTGTTTGATGCTGACAGTAATGTGAAATAAACTAAATTTCAGAAGAAAATCAATACTCATTTTGACAATAAATGAAAATTATTAATAACTGCATTTCAAAAATATTATGTACAAATGCAGCCCTCAAGAGAATGTTGAGAAGCCGTTACGGTAACATAATATATAAAAGAACACTTTCAATAGTCAGTCACATGCTTCACTTCATTTTGTTTTTGTACTTCTGTAAGAATGTTAACGTTTCTGTACAAAAACATTTCAGTTTATGAAAAGTTTGTAAGTACAGATTGGTTTTTTTTAATACAAAATGTGTAGTTTATTCTTCTAATAAGTCTAAACCCTTTCCCACCAAAAAACAAAAAGGAAATCAGGGAGTGTTTAGTCATCAGCAATTTTGTCACTTCACTAAGAATGTGACCCTGCCCTTAATGTATCACAGTCACCAATACTTTGTACTTCTATATGGGCTCCTTGCTTAAGTTTCCAAATCTTTTACAAGTATCAGCAATTTATCTTACCCTACTTTCCTGCACCTAGTGCTTTACAGTTAGAGGTTGCAGATAAGAGAAGCTGATTATTGAACTGTTCCCTTTAAGTTGCACCAGAAGATTGATGACAGACAGAATCAGAATTCAGATTTTGTGACATCTTGTCACACAATTTAACTGTCAGTCTAGTCTGTTCTAATTTTGATTCAGGAAGTATGAAAATAAACCCTTTATATCTGAACTCAGTCAACACATAGGTACACATGTTTCTCACAGATCCACCTTCAGTTTCTAGCTGACCATCTGTGGGTCTGTGCTGACCTTATCTTAGCTTTAAGATCAACTTCTGGCTGTTAGTGTCTAAATACAAAGCTTTTACTCATACAGATAAAGCATCCCCTTTCCACACACAAGCATCCTAGTGATTTTGTGATAGCATCTGACTAAGAACCATAGTATTTCACTGCCAGTATGGAGAATGCTTCTACCCAGAATAATGGTGTGTGTATGTATCTGTGTGTATGTGTATCACAAACATTACAGCCTTCCCATTTGCTACATCTTTAACAATTTATATAAATTCTGTGATTGCGGGGAAAAGAACTCAGAAATTACTGAATGACTTTCATTTTCCTTACAACATTTCCCCACTCATTTAGCTAAAGGATGCAATACCAATTGACGTACTAACTGTGGATCAAGAAGGTTCTTGCAGTTTTACCTCTAATTCTGTCCTCTTAAACCTAGTAGGAGATTTGGATTAATAATACTGGCATCAATGATACAAACAGACAATTCATCTTGAGTCATTCAATAATCTTCAGTAAATGATTAATACACTTTTATTCACAGAATACCTGGTATTCTTCCAATCAATACTTCTCATGAGCTTAAAAAGATGCATTACTGCAAGCTACAGATCAGCTTCTGTTTTGTTAGATCCAACTGAAAATGTCTTGTGTTTATTTCAGAAAGGAAGTTTAATGCCTGAATTATTTAAATCCAGGGAGAAATGATTGTGTAATCGTTTGCTGATTTTCTTCCAGCTTGATCTAATGGAATATAGAAAACATATTGGTATTTGTATTAGTGGAACCTTTATTAGGTCTAGCATATCCAAACTAAGTGAACTCGCTGTGAGTTCGGGGTGAGTGTGGTATTGCTCTTTCTTTAGGGCATAGCAACATTCTTCGAGGGAAGTTTGGCAGTCGTCCATCATCAATGCTCTCCCTGGAGCTTATCATGCATCACGGCAAAAGGGCCTGCCCTCTCCCTACCAACAATATTCGCCTTGAAGGAGAAAATACCCCCTCCCCACCGCTCTAACTTTCTTTCTCTGACAAATCCATAGTCCAGCAGAAAGTGGCAAGGTGCCTATCGCTGCCCTTTTTGAATATCAGACCTCTGGGCATCTCAGCTTGCCACTATACCATGAGAAATGTAGGATGAGGCAGGAGACAATGTAACTGAAATGTCAAAGGTTTGAGTTCAATTTGGTTTGAAGGATGGCCAAAGGCTCAGATCACTTCTTATTTTAACCAAACCGTTTGTAATATACATTGTCACTTTGTGGGTAACACAGCATGTTGCATTTGGCTGGTCCAAACAGGAATACTACCTACCCTAGGTGTAGAAAAACACCCTTTGTACTAGAAGATAAGGTTAATATTTTTTTAACTAATTCTATATTCTTTTCTGTCTCTATTTGGTCCTGGTTAGACCACAACTATGAAAATATATATTGTTTCTCAGTCTTCACTTTTTAGTGACAGCTTGCTTTCTTAGAGAACCTTAAACAGAGAAACACATACATATTCTGCTTTCTCCTGAAGACTTTACTTTTGTTTTTCATGATTCTTCTCCTCTTTAATCTCAAGTAAGTGTCACTTTACATCCCTGGCACAGTGGGTTCCATGAGTCGAGTTTCTCAATACTACGGCACTAGTGAAATAAATGTGCATATTTTGCTCTCTACTCAGGGAAAGACAGTGTGCTTGTCATAGCATTCAGGGCTTTTTTGTTTGTTTGAATATGTGATGTAAAGCAAAATGCCTTTAAAATAAGACATAGACTGTTAGATAAAATTTATTAAATTATACTACTGATTAGTGAAAGTGTTCATTTGATCCAAAATTCTATTTGCCTTTCCAGAAGTAAAAAAAGACAGCTAATAAATTCCCTTTCTATTCATCACGCTCATTACTATGCACTTTTATCACTAACTGGCATCCTGTAATTGGGATGGTTACATTCACAGACTTAGTCAGAGGAAATATTTCCATTTGGAACAGCTAATAAATTGCCAAGAAGGATATCCAGGTCCCTTAACTGTATCCAATATTTTCTCTCAAATCTGCCCCATCTTGAAAATATATTTCAAAGTATCATCAGTGTGCCATGACACTCTATTTGAAATGGGAATACGCCCACTTTTTACCCCATTGGTTGGCAGCAGGATTTTACTGACTGGACAATAATAGGTGAGAGGAAAAAATGCATTTCTTTCTCTGCCACAACATCAAATAATGTAGAAATGCTTATATTACAGAATATTAGACATTCTTCCAATATTTGATTACACTGGATGATGAAACTAAGGTTTTTTTATTGTAGTGCCCATAGCTCTCACAAGAGAAGTAGTCTGTCCTCTTCAAATCATCTCCTCTATCTCAAATATTATAGTAATATGATTGATTCAGCCTCCTTGAAACTTAAACCTTAATCGGATATTTTATTTGTTACATATCACACCATCAATAAAATCCACATTAAATGTCATAGGTATTGAGACTTTCAGATTGAGGTAAACACTCCTCAATATGTTTAATTTGGCAATGTCACTAATAAGTTACCTAGTTGCCTGGACACAAGTGAAGAAAACAGTGGACATACAGCAGACGGGGCCCTTATCTTCTCCTGCTGCCTGAAGGGCACAGGTAAAACTCAGCCTGGCAGCAGGTAAAGCTCAGCTCTTCTTCAGCTGATGACACATCTCTGGGAAGAGGACAAATGGGGATACTGCCTGGGGATACTGCTGTTGGAGGTACAAACCTGAGCCAGTTTTTGGTGACATTAATTGTCAAATCCAGAATCACAGTTTCTTTTAGAGTGGCTGATGTGTATACAAAGGAAGTCAGGTAGAGCCAAGAAAATTTCCTGAGTGTCCCAAGTTGGTGCAGGCTTTGCCAGACAAGGTAAGGTTATTGCATTAGAAATGCCAATCGCAGATAATAGTTACTCCTGCGGACCTAGCTTTTATTTTCTCTGTCTCTCAGTCATGTACATATGATTAAGAGGAAACTTTCTCACGTCTGCCTTCTTATATGATTAGCTGTCTGAAACCTATTTCATTTGCTTTCAATAAAAAATGCAGAACTAGGTTTCTAAGAATTTGTGTTCAACATACATATTTTTCTTCTGTACTGTGGCACGCTCCCTCTCAGCATTTGTCCCTCTTTGAGGAATCAGCACGACTTTATATTCTCAGATTCACATGGATTTCAGAGACTTTTCCAAATTTTGCCTGATTTATCACCATCTCATATAGCCCAGCTTTGCTGAATACTAATATTCATGGCAAACTCTAGAGCAGATATATGTTCTACTTTGCTAAACTCTCCTGCAGTCTTAGTTCTTAATATTTTTATTAGCTTGAATAATTCCACTCTGAACTGCTAAACTCTTCCTCTAAGCACTTTGAACACCCTTGTTACCTTTTCTCTCTTCCAAATGAACTAATATTTTTGTTTCTGCAAAATTTATTTCAATTAGTCCTTCGGAGTAGATTATTCACTCTCCATATTCTTGTGTTATGTTATTGTTGCTTTTTAACATCTTGAATACTAGTACAGAAGACAGAATAAATAGGTTTTATAATCACAGACTGTCATTTATCACTCCATGATAATTGTAAACAACCCCCCAAAAATCACTGCCTGGTTCTGTTTTTCCAATTATGTGTGTACTTTTAGTAGTCAGAAGCTTATGCATTTGGTACAACCAGAAGTATATCTTTAGTTATGGTCTCCAAGAAAATTAAATCACTTAGGGTCACGTATTCCAGCCTTGTGTATTTATGTATATTTTACTTTACCATTTTTCTAAATGTTTCCAAAAATCTTCTGAATGTTCAAAGCATCCCATTTACTCTTTTCTTAGCTTCAGTTTTCACATATTGCTTGCTAAAAGTAGCCTGCAAAGAGAGGCTTCAGAGGCATGGGGGAAGGACAGCTCTGAGAAGCAATTTGAACTCCAGACTTTGCTGTGCCACATGTAGCTGCAGCCTCCCTGTCTGATTTTTTTTGCCTCATAATGGTTATGAGGTGGCACAAAAATCTTTCTAGAACACAGTAAAAACTTCGGTCTTCCTAGATTTTATGTGCAGTGTGCTGTTTTTGGAACTGGGGTTTTGTTGTTTTGTTTTGTTTTGTTTTTTTGTCTTATCTAAGGTGAAAATCTCAGCATTTCATTCTTGGAGTGAAAATTTTTAGAGGTGTGTTTTGTTTTGATTTGGTTAGGTTTGGTTTGGTCTGGTTTGGCATCTCAGTCCCTATTTTCCACCTATTGGTGAGTTCACATGTTTGTGTTGGCTATGGCAGTATTATTCAGTCTGAGGAGGGAAACCACAGAAAATATTTGTATATGAAATGCCTGTAGCACTTTAGGAAGGCCCCTTCTATTAGCCACCCAGAGAGCCTATATCTGTACACATCCATCTTCAGGCATACACATGAAAGGATTATTTTACAATAATATTTGAAGTAATTATACTCTGCCAGACTCAAAGGTGGTATAAGCAGGTATGGTTCTATTGACTTTATTTGTACCCACTTAACCACTTGTGGGCTTATTGTACTTAATTTCAAGATTTAGTAATGCTGACACCAAAAAAGAAGCCTGTTCTGTCTGTTCTGAAAATGAAACTTTGTTAGGTATCTGCCTAAATTTGCCAGGGTACAATACAAACACCCTGTTTGTCACCGCAGGGCTGTTTGTCCCGCTGGGGACAGTGACAACTGGTGTAGCATGGATGAACTGACCATAAGGTCTGCGAAACCTGTCATTTGCTCTTCCCTCTGTGACCCCAGGAATTTAAAGGTACCTGAGATACTGTATAATACAGGCTATACTGGGAAGGAAGTTTTTACCCCTAATTAAAACATTTGTTCTGTGGGTAAGCATAAGTCATTAGGAGCATATTGCTTTTACAAAATGAGAGTGAAGCAGAAGCAACTGGCAGGTTTAAGCATCAAATGTATCAGAGGTTACTTTATTGTTGAGAAGCCAAGATGTTTTTTAGGGAATTACCTCTGTGGGTTAGGACTGTTGTTGGTAAATGCCTATACCAAACAAAACACAGGTCTGCGGAATGTATGTAAGTAATTTAAGAGGAAGAGTATACAGATGACTGGAAACCTGTGAAGCTCCCTTGGAGTCTAGTCTTCTAGGTCTGTCACAGCCTCTTCCAGTTTATCACTAGTTGCAAATGGGCTTTAACAGGACCCATGTTATCCCTTGCTTTCTCTTCATGGCCCATCTTCATGCTCCTAAGAGACACGCATTTAAGTGACAATACTGAGGAGAAAGCTACATCCAAAAGGCCACTAAAATACCACAGATTTCAAAGGAAAAGAACAAGTTTTGGAAATTGTGCCTCTTTGTTGCATAACTACCTGAAATGAACAGACTGCTATGAAATATCTTCATGTCTACTGATCATGAAAGACAATCTATCAACAACTCTGTAAGTCTGTCTAACTACATTTTTAAGTAAAGTTGATGACTTGCTAGAAACAATCTGAGCTAATTCTTTTTCAATACAAGCAAATGACAAGTAATTACACAAACTGTGATTAAGAAATTGCTGGTAATCACTAGAATACAGCAAGTAATGGATTAAACTGTTTCCAACAATTTTAAAAGGCGTGATTTTTCTCTGTTTCATACCAGTGTTTTAATTTCATTGACACATAATGCTACCAAGAAAGTTAGTCCCACTTCTTCAACTGGATTTGGTCCTCTCTTATGTTCTGTGATCAAGCACGTGAACTGCATGGTCCTGTAAGCCCACAAATAGTGATTGACGCATTATGATTGCCCAGTTAAGAGTTAAGGTAATTTTTTTGCTATTGGTTCAGACATTTCTCAGCAAATCCTTGTTTTTGAGTGTATCTTCTAGGGCTACTTAATGTAGTTTTTCCTGATTCCACAAATAACTTCCTTTACATGACCTAGTTTAAAGCTAGCCATGTAGAAAAGCAAATGGCAAATGAAAGATTATTTCACATCTAATGCCTCCATAAATGTGTGTACCTCTGATATAAAGAGTAGGGTTCTAATTTACTAGAAAGCAGAGGCTTGATCTTGGTGCTATGCTGGGCAGTGTGCCAACCCACAATTTACTGCTGGCCTATATTAATGATTTGCGAGGTAACAAAGTACACTAGTTCAAAATTTCATGAGAGCTATAAGGACCTTGCAGGGACAAAAGATTTCTGTAATTCTTAATCATCATTCTTTCATGGTTACATCCAAAATCAATATTGTTTTTCTCATTATTAAGAGAAGAAAAAACTGAAATAACAAAATAATACCAAGTCTTAAGCTACAGTGCTATGTTTTTGTTGGCAGTATGTCATACTGAAAATTATTTTTGAAATTCTGGGCAATTTGTAAAGAGCATTATAACATGCAACATGATACTGCATATATGTATCTGTATATCTACTATACATTATGTCTACACAGATATAATTTCACTCTTATGAGATAAGCAGACTTTTCCACAAGAATTCTTTATACGCTGTATATAGTGCAAATTCTGCTGTAAAAGTGGTAATTTCTACACAGAATTTTAATAAGAAGTGTTGCTTTAAGGACTGCAATTTGCATTAAGCTGCTCATGACCCAAGTTCAAAATCTGATGGGCAAAGACATATAGACGAGCACGGATTTTCAACTAGTCAGTAGCATGTCATCTGTGGTTAAGAATAGTGCTTTGACCCAGTTTTGCATCCATTTTTCATCTAAATTCACTATGCACAATCTTATATACTGATCTTGGCAAAAAAATAGTAAGGATAAATGCATGCGATAAACTGTGATAAATTAGTGCTTTTTTCCCCCTGCTATATTAACAAGCCAGGAGCTATTTATTCAGCTGTTCGAAGCTGGCAGAAATTGCCTCATAGAATAGTTTGGAAGAAAACCTGCTAAAACTATTTTTGGGTGTAATCCTACAAGTATAATTTCACTTACTGTCTACCCTTTTTCAGCTGTTAGTCCACATAGCACGTGCTGACTGGGGATGTTGAGCAAATGCAGGCTGGTTTCTTATGCTGGGAACCACAAATCAATGTGGTATCACTCATGCGCTGTTTAAGACGCCTATTCCAGATAAGCATACTTTGCTCTACCTTCTCCTCAAACTGGTGGAAAAGGAAAAAAGACAACACTAAACCTGTGAGAGGCCACTCTGAGATCCCTCTGTGTCCCCTGTTGCAAAACAAGGGCAATTCACCTCACCCAGTGACTGACAACCATTCCCCATTGGGCCATGCAGGTAATCTCTGAGACAATGGCACGAAGAGGATTGCTACCATTCCATACCTATTTTAACTAAGAGGTTAAAAGTTCATTAAGTTGTGATTGAATGTGTAAAATGTAACACGTTATAAAGATATTATTAGAGAATTTACTATCAAAAGTAAATTAAATGGGAACACATTAACTTAAAACATAATAAGCAAAGACTGGAAAAATATAAAAATTTTTTTTTTTTTTTAATAGTCATATTCTTTAAAAAAAGGCTGTCTTAAGAAGCAGACATTGAATTTATGATACTTGGGAAAAGAAACAGTCCCATTTGTGAGGCAGTTTGGTTACAAAACAGACTTAAAATGGGCGTGTATTCAGAACGTAGCATATATCATGGGTCTAGTATAAATCAAGAATTACAGTGTTGTGAAGCCAGAATTTGTGAGATTGGAATGAGCCTCTGGTACTGTGAAACTGCATTTTTCAGTGATGCAATATACCAAGTTATTTAAACCTCTAGCCCTGCTCAAGGCTAACTTCTGAATTCTGAGCCATGTGAACTTGGTATCTGTTTTCTATAAATGTGTCAATAAGACCTTTGGTTTTCTGGGGGTGGGTAGGGCAGGGAAGGGATAGGAAGAGAAGAAAAGAAAGGGGCTGTGAAATGTTGGAAAAAAGAAGACTGTTACATACACTTATTGTTATTTATACATACATAAAATATCAAGATAGATTTTACCCAGTGTATCTTGGTGACAAGCAAAGGAGGTTAGACTGCATAACTGGATTGCAAGTATGGGTTTAATGAATCATGGTTACAAATCACTAATTATAGTTTAATCACTATATTTTAATAAGTTAATAGAAGGTTAATTTTTAAAGAAATTTTCTTTACATGTAATCTTGAATCACTGTGTATGAATCATGATGTAGCAATGACAAATATCCATAGGGATTGTAAGGGAACATGGTGTCTTTCTTAAGACTAATCTACTAGGAGAAACCTTTTTTTTATATGTATAAGAACTGCCAGACTAAGATTTATATCTGATGTATATATTTATACCTTATATAAATTGACAGATGAGGTTCTGTTATTTTTCTTTGTGCTTCTCAGTACAAATAAGAAAAAAGCAATCTAGGAAGAGCTATAAATAAAGAGCACAGTCCTTCATCGTACTCCAAAATTCTCAGTCTATTTCTAGCCATTCCCTAATCAACATTATTGGTAGCTTTTATACATTTTAAGGCACTGAGATTCCCACGTCTGTTGATACTATGTGGAAAAGCTAATAATAAATGGTCTAAATTTCTTCTGGCCAAAGTACAGATAAGACCTACCAACCTTGGTGCTGGAGTGATGAATGCCATTGTCTAGGTTTCTGCTGTCCTGAAATTGTAGCCCATTTCAACAGTCTCTCTTTAATAGTAGCATTAGCTGAAAAAAAACTGAACTGTCCACAGTCTCAGCTTACAAATCTCAGATATTACTTCTAACATACTGCTAGCAAGATTCAAGACAATTTCTGAGTTTAAAATGTTTATAGAATATTGTAAAACAAAGCCAAACCACCCTGCTTTTCTGTGTTGCACTACCTATTCACTACTTGTACACTGGTAGATCCATAAGTGTGCTCAAAATATCCAGTATAAATGGAAGCCAAAGTAAAACTCCAGAGCAAATCCTTTCTGATCTTGAAAAATTCAGGTACTTTTCCTGAGAAAGAGAAGGAACTGTCTTCCCACAATGGGTGACTGGGTTGGCTAAGTAACCCAAGAAAAATCGACATCCCATTCTTGATGGCAGAGAGAACATGAGCCTGTTCCTACTACGGAAATCTCATAAGGAGAAAGTCTTCAGAAACTTTGAAGAATGTGGCAGCCCCTCAAAAGGTCATGAAGCAAACTGTTACAATGGATCCTTAGCTGATCCAGACCTAGGATTCTTTTGTAATTCACACATTATTCAGAAATAAGCTGTGTATGGCAAAAATTAGAGAGTAAAAGAAACTTTGTGCTCTTTACAAATATACCTCAAGTAGAAAACAAAACAGAACAAAGAAACCCACATACAAACAGATTGGAAAACACATTTAACTTCAGAAGATGCAGACTTCCAGAGAGTTAGAGACTTGCAAAATGAAAGTACTTTTCTTGGGTGGTTATCTTAATTGGCTCCTTTTTTTCAAATATCAACTTGTGTTTCTTTTTCAGAATTTTTTTTTCTATGTAGTCTTCTAGCGTAGACTTGAAAAATGCCTTCTTAGAACACAGTGCTTTTATATCTAATACTGTTTTCTGGATTTGAATTTCCAGGCCAATGTATGGGTTACATCCCTTTTTTGCCTACTTTCTCAGTTCCCTAAAATGTTGTATTATGTCCTAGATACCCAGTGAAGTAAAAGGTTTGAGAGTCACTACTAGAAGAAACAAGATGAATCTGAAAGCTTAAGTTTAGCCATCTTCACTTTTCCTGAAGCTTTAAATGCTGAATTTTGTTTGATGAATGAAAGTTAGGAAGATGTCGCCTTTTTACTGAAACATCAAACCACAAACTTAAGAACTATATCTCTCATAAGAGTGTAACTCATTTCCCCATCAATTTGAGGATTCTTGCCAATTTGCTGTATATTTAATGGCATCTGAAGACTATTGGAAATCCTTTGGCTTCTTCCACTTAGTTTTGTGTTTCTCACCATACTTCACAAAACCTAAACTTTCTAGGAAAACTAGTTTATAATTCTCATTAAATTGGGCATTCTCCAATGTTGCAGTTGTCTATATGTTGCACTTGTTAGCACAAACTGCCTTAGATGTGCACACACTTCAGTGTGAGCAAAGGATTAGTAAGTTTTTTATTGAGAAATCCTTTAGGTATTCTGGAGGCAGGCACTATATAAATACCTGAATGATTTTCTTTTAAATATATTTGGACCGAGATTACAGGAAAAGACATTTTTATTTTGTAATGATTGTTGCAATTCTTCCTATTTTTAATACAGACAATCTCAAACAGTGACTTACAAGTCACAAAGGCCAGCAGAACCTTCTGCTTCACTTTCTAGTAGCATCTTCAGATACTACTCTAACTTCTCTCACTCATCACAACATCTGTAAGTCTTCACTAGATTTTAAATAAATGTAAATTAGTTTCACAGAACACAGTTTAGGCAAGAAGAAATTTTCCACAGTCTCATATTAATAACCACAACAACTGATGACAAGAATACTTCTGTTCTCATGAAATTTCTGTAAAAAAGCAACACATTCTACAGACATGCTTTTAGAAAGCTAGAAGAAAAAATAGACAATGTAAATGAAATATTAAATCCTGTTAATCTTTCAGCAGACTACTATAAACTACACTATTTTCTAAAATACACTTATTGTCACGATATCTATTGAAGACCATTATTCATGAGGTAACAATGGTATTTTTCTTGCTGCATGTATTCTTTAAACTTCTCTGGGGATATGTGTTTCATTCCAAGTATGACCGCAGATTTTATATTAATAAAAGGGACTTAGCTTTGTCTACATATCTTCCCCATCATGTAAATTTTCAATCCACTTGTATTCATTTAACCATTTCATGCTTTCAAAGCTTAAAGTACGTCTTCTTCCATTGTGTTTTCAGAATACTATGCCTTAGACTAGAAAAGGGCAATGGAAATCAAACCTCCCATGTACGTTTAAGATCAATGCCATTTTACAGACCAAGAATAAATTCTTTGCCCACCATTATGAGAGCCCCGATCTAATGAAATATATCTCTGCACATCAAGAAGATGGAAAGTCAGCCAGGTGTACACCTTCAAGTTGAAAAGCATAAGTTCTTTGTGAAATGTCTGGCTGCAGCTGAGATGGCTGTGTCAGGCTTATAGATAAAAGGATAAAATCCTTCAAGTCAGTCAGTAGTTCTAATGATTCAAGTGACAACTTTCAGAGCCGGTTTTCATTTAACAGAGGTCTTGGTCCCATTTTGGTTTTGATAATAATTTACTGTATGGTTGTGGAAATAGCAGATTCCCTGTATACCAGTCAGAAAATGCATATCATTTTATTTATAACAGTGTTTTTTCAAGCCTCACTTAATTACAGCTGGATTCTGACAATGTATTGAACAGCTCTAGTGAGTTTATTGAGTATTTCCAGTGACCCCTTGTTAGAAAAGGTGCTATTAGCATTAGGAAAAGTGGCTCAATTGATTCCTCAGTGTTTAGGAGATCATTTGAAATCCCCAGGTGCTAGATAAATGCAGAGTTATATGTCTGTTATGTATAACTTATACAGACTATGAGAAAATAATTATCATGCAAAGGGGTTCACCAGCATGCACCCTGCCTCCCATTGACTTCATTAAGTCCCCATGTGGGAGCAAGAGGCTGTAATTTGCAGATCCCTCTGAAGAACTGGGCCTTTACAAGGTAATCTCAGCATACATCATGTTTTCACCAATGAGTTTGATGGAACATAAAACAAAATTGTGGTGACAAGCAAATCCATCAATGGCACACCCAGTAGATTCCAATTACGTTAATTAGAGTAGACTTTCTAATGAGTGGAATGTCAAACACTGGATCCATGCCCAATGCTAATCATTCATTCATTTTGCTGCTGGTTCTAATTCACATTATGCGAAGAAGGTTTCATGCATTCTGACACCAAACTATAAGCAAAGTGCTTCTGCTTTAGAAATAGAAATACAAGCACAAGTTTGACATACTAATTAAATGTGCCAGGGTGCAAGATATATTGCTAAATGTCATTCTTTCCCTACAAATGCAGGCATCAGCCAAAGCACATAAAGGGCGTAAAGCAGTATTTATAATAGTTCCACAGCACGAACAAGACAGTGAGAACAACTATCCTGTTATTCTGAGAAGTCTACTGAAGTGGCATCCAAATAATAAGGAAAAATCTTGGAGGAAAACATATTACATTTAAAGAGTGCTGGAGTAGCAGGGTGTATCTGAGTATACCAAAGCCATGGAGTGATAACTGTATGAATACTAACCTGATACTCAGCTAAATGCTTTGTATGTGATCCAAGAAAGAGAGTTCCAGAAATACAGCCTTCTTGCATTCAGAGGAAATACTCACCTGCACCAGTAGCTTTAAGACATAAAAAGTTAGCTGCCATCTGCTGATAATTAAGCGTGCTTGAGCTTATTTTGTATTAGCTTCAACAGCTGATGAGGATGGATGTGCACTAGGGCACCCAGCTGTGCACTGGAGAGGCAGAAGCACAGACACACATCCATCTCTTCTGACGGTTCAGCTGCCTTCCCCAGAGCAGGAAGAGGGTAGATGGCAGCAAAATCCCAGTTCACTGCAGGTACTCTATCCAGAATCCTATCTCTTGAGTTCACTTCTTATATTTACCACCTAATTATCACCAGCAACTAAGTAATGACATTGCCAAGCTCAGATGCAGAAGACTGTGCCTTCAAATCCACCCTCAGGACACAGGGGTGCACTGGTGATGAGTATCTTCAAAATGGTGTGAAGAAAAGCTGTTTGATGCTTCCATGGCCCTGAATAAATAGCAGAGTATTGATATGATTCTCATACGCAGTTTTAGGTACTCCAACATTTAGGTCCTCCAACTGTTAACCACTGACTTAGAGACACAGTTTTAACTTAAACAGTATATATGTGATGTATACTGTGTCTGGAAGGAAGCTGAAGCTAGGTTTTTAGTTAAGTTTACTACAGATTAAAGTCATACTCTTTAGTTACTCTGTAAATACTCTTTTGATTAATTGTGTTCATAGAGCTCTGGTACGTCAGCTTGTACCCTCTCGGATCCTGATGTTCACAGTACCAAGAAAGACGGAAGGTGAATTAGAAACTGCTCTGAGTAAGGTGATATCCCAAGACACTATGACTGCAGTAAGGTCTAAATATTTATCAGACACAAGACCTAACCAGAAAAATTCCTGGTATCAGCTGTGTAATTTTCTTTAAATAAATAAATAGATAGATAAATAAATAAATAAATGAAATAATAGTAAGTCTTTTAAAAGGTATTGAAGATCCCTGGAGGTGCTAAGAAATAAACTTCAAGCTGTAATGGCTCTTCAAACTTATGCTTATTATGTAAATCATTATACAGTGAATAAGAATAGCGGCATTCTGTCTAAATTTATGGAAGTATTAAATAATGTGCATAAAATAAAAATCTGAACTACAATCTGTGTGTTTTTTGGATTTGTCTACCTTTTATCTGTTTGTTTAACTTGGACAATATACAAGCACAAAATACCCTTAACCTCTTCAAACCTCTGTACAAACATATACCTTTGGGAAAAGTTTCCAGATTTTCAGGTATTTATTTGGGCCTTTTTGCAGTTCATTTACTGTCACCTCAAAGATCCTTATGGATAATGTAGAGCTCTGATCTATAACTTACAGGTCTGAAGGAAATTATTCTACTCAGTCATTGCAAAGCTCTTAGTAAATAATCACGAATCACGTCAAGAGGCATTCAACTCATCTGAATTCATAAAGGCCAATTTTCAATAGGATGCACAGCTCCCTTCAGCTGAAGGTCAAATTCTGACCGATGCGGGAAAATACATGAAGTCCATGAAGTGCAGCACCAACTTTGAAGGAGAAGATCATCAGTTTTCCTGCATACACTGCTGCAGCTTTGCAGTGTGTTTCAGGTATCAGAAGACCATGCACTCCTCATTCTTTCATGGCACATATTAGGAAGCTGAGTCCACACAGCAACAGTGTCCCAGTGCAGGAAGAAAAAGAAATGGAAAAAAACAAAGAAAGTTTATTGGGTTTCCTCTCACTCATAATACGGTTTACCCTTGAGACAGGCCATGGCTCCTTCTCATATGCGATTCTCTGAATTTCAGTTCTGCTGAGACTGATAAAGGTTTGACAAATTACAGGAGTCATGCCATATGGAGAAATGCCCTAGGAAATTATTCATTTATTTACTTGCTTATTTATTTATTTAATGTATGCACAAACAGGGAGCATGGGTTATGTTTTGGCTTTTCCTTTCTTTTTCAGTTGTTAGTTCTTTCTCCATGTGCTATTTTGTCATCAAATGCTTATCTTCCTTTCTTTGTATTACACATCCAGGATGTCTGTCTTCCCTTTAGCAGATCTGCCTTATTTTAGATATTTTCACAATTTTTCCTTCTGTACAAATGAATTCCTGCAAAAAAAGGAAAACGGCACATACTAAACAATAATCCAAGAGGTCGAACTCCCTGACAAGTGATGCAACTGCAGCTTTAATGAGTTGCAGTACCTTTTTCTCTGAATTTGAGCTGGTATTGTGATTACAACAATAATCATCAGTTCTAATTAAGCAGATTCTCCATACCTTTGTAGAACCTATTGACAAGTGAGGTCAGAAATAAACCAGAAGATATCCATAAAAATGGCCAGCAGACCTTGTACTTGTCCAAATTAGTACATTTTTACTGGATCAGGGGAGATATGTCAAAAATCTATCACATGAGTATCTTATCAGGTATTTAAAACCATCATTTAAGAATATCATCATTATCATCAATCAGTGATCATCAACTATTAAGAAAAAAATTTAGCAGTTTCTACAAAAAAAGTCTATTTGAAAGGTATGACTATAGCATCTTACTGCATTTTCCCCATTATTAATCCGTAGATAAGTTTAAAAAGTTATTTAAATTTTCAATTTCTTATTCTTTTAATATAATTTTTTCATGTTATTTATAATATTACATTAATAATAATGAATCACTATAATTCAAAGAAAATTTCACTCATCTGAAAGATAAAAAATCCCATAGAAATTTGTTTTTAATGTTTTGGTAAATGAAGGATTAAATCAGTAATTGTTTAGGTGCCACATTTATTGCTTTTACCTTATACTTACTGACTTTGATGTATCAAATATTGCTCTACATTTAGATTTCAAACCACCATAGCAGCCCAAAAAGTTCATCTTTTCATGGTGATGTCATCATTGTGTAGAACTACCACTTTGGTTGACATTTCAAGGATAGGGTCAGCAGTCTTCCATGATAAATGCAGAAGTTAGTACACTCTGCTAAAAGGCAAGCTTCTTCAGAATCTGCTTATAATAGACATATCAAATACATTGGATGATTTGTAATATATGCAAGGATCACTGGGTCACATTAAATAAAAGCAGATTTAGTAAAACTGTGCAGCCTACACTGCATCATAAATTATTAAAATTAATGAACCCGATCCCCTCTGCAGATTACTCCATGGCTGACACCGGTATAATTTCATTGATATTAATGATTCACTTCCATTTTCACAGTGATGTAAAACTGGAATAAGAGCATGATGATTCAGGTCTAATACTGTTAAATTAGCTGTACCATTTACATTAACAGATGGTAGGCAAATATGTCTTCATTCATTCAACCCAGGTGATTAGGGAGTTCTTTTTTCTGTCCACTATTATATGGCACATTAATCTATATGTTTTATATGCACCTTATGCAACAGCTTTTGGATCCTGATCTTCAGAAATGCAATTTCAACATAGTGACAAGAAATAGAGATTGAAGGTTGGGATGGAGGTTGTGTCAGAAATGGAATGGAAGTTGTAACCTGAGCTATAACACAAACACTTCTGTCATCTCAGGGATATTTTCATACCCTGGCGCATGTCTTTGGTCTCAAAAATTGTTAATGAACTGACCAGTCTTTCACTGGGCCATTGCACTCTGTGGGACAGGGTTGAGGCTTTGCCATCAGATGGCACAAGCCCATTTGACTGTGCTTGATGGAGGTTCTCCTCCAGGCCAAATGGAATAAACAGACATAGATCTACCTCCACTTTCAGCTTTGAAATTCAGTCAGCGGAAGAGCAACACCATCAGAGTACACTGATGTTTAAACTATTACACAAGGTAAATCTAATTAACTCATTTCAATATTCTGATCATAGTTTTTTTTTTTCCTCTTAAATACAGACAAGCCATGTGTTTGGCTTTGAAAATTTAAATAAGAAAGAAATATGATGCTTGTGCCTCTGATACTTGTCGACACCATGCCTAAAAATTTATTTTATAAGCAAAAAGCCCTGCAACTGAATACAGCTTTTAATGTGAGTGCCTTTGGCACATAGCTTTGCTTTTGACACACTCTAGTTCCTTGAGGTTGCAGTATTTTTCCTGTAAATAATAGCTTTAAATCAACAAATAAATACTGTTACCTAAAATGATTTTATTCTTATCCTTGTTATCTCATTAATATATATAGTAAAATGGAATGGAGAAAAAACGTTTTATTTTGTATACTAAAAGAGTTATACAGCCCCAAATTATTATCTTTTAAATAATATATTGCTTTGAAATATGGCTGATCTGAATACATTTCCCAGTATCTAAACTTTGAAAAAGATACTGTTTTCTTTGAAACCTAATACAAACATGTACACAAATACTTATAGTTTCATCCTGACCATTGGAACTCGAATAATTGGAAGGTTTGTATAAAACATTTACATTTTTGTACCTCCAGGTACATAAACACACTATGGTCACCCAAATCTGAGCCTTACAAAGGAATATGACTTGGTTAGTGAACAATTTATGTTCTCTAAGTTGGATATCTCTAGGGCACCTAAAGATTTGAAAGGCTACCAAATAGTAACGGACCTTCAGTGAAATAAATTGGAAAGCTTACCTTAGACTAACTTAGGTTTTGTTATGTAATGATGGAGAATCACCATTAAATTTGCAAATTTCATGAGACCATCAAAACTGATTATACCATCCAGAGTAACTGATAAAAAACTTTTTCACTTTAAAAAAATCCTGAAGTTCTGTTTTTGTTTCTCCACTGCTGCTTGGCTAACTTTTCTAGTTAGTTATATTACTGTTAAGTTTTCATTATTGTTTGTTGTTTGAATATTCATGTTCATCTCTCTAATACAACTATGATATTTGTTGAATGTCAAAAAAGCATAGTGCAGCAACACTTTTGTTGTACTACAGGCATTAAACAGATGTGCGGTTATGCAGAATTCTAATTAGGTTTTGTTGCCACTTTAGCAAGTGGAATACTGCAACACTGCAGCTACTGCAGTTTTCTCATCTTCTTCCCACTCGTTATGTTCTCAATTTTTTTTCAAGCAAAAGTAAGTAAACTTTTGTTTACAGAGAAATTTGGTATAGTTTTCATTCGTAGCTTTATCAGCGGTGGGACAAATTACATTTTTTTTTTTCATTTCTGTAACTCCTAATAACTTTGAATGGCATCAGGATCAGCCTCCCTCCAAATACCAGCAGAGGCAGCAAGTGAAAGGCTGTGGATTGGAACTGCTGGTGAAACAGCTGACACTAGAGCAAATAACTATGATGACGTGATGATAGATACCATGGAATTAAACTAGCACTTGATTGCATGTGGTTGAAATATGAAAGAGGATTTTTATGTGGGACAATCATTATCAAGGAGAGATAGAGTGGTTTATTATGTCCAGACTTGAATAGTTCTTCACCAAAAATGATGCTGAAGAAATGTTGCTGGCACAGTACCACACAAATTTGTTTCTTTCCTAATAAAGAGCCTTTGTGTTTTCTTGGGGTATTTGGGGTGGTTTTTTGGTGGTTTAGAGTTTTGGGTTTGTTTGTTTCGTTTTCTTTATTTTTTATTGTTTGTTTTTTGTTTCTTTTCCTTTCGTAAGTTGCAGTGCCTGAATATAAATGTAAATACAAAAACTTTATTTGATATAAAATAAACTCTAATTAAAATCATCTAACAAAAACATGAAAAATAAAACTTTCCCAAAAGCAAAGGAAACCACACATTTCCTGTAATTTGAAGTATGATCTTATTTCTCCCTGAAAAAAGAAGAAAAAGAGACTTTTTAACACTCCCTAGAAGTCAACACTTGGCCTCTGTCAGAGCAAGGAAGGAAGCAGATTCCAAAGATAAGGAAATACAAGAGGTTTGCCAGAAAAAGATTCCCCCTGCAATACCCTGTCATCACCCTTTCATTAAAATACACTATTATGGTATAATATTATTTTAAAATTTATCTTAATCATTATATATTTGTCTTTTGCCTTCAATAATAACTTCTAAATGTTTCTCCTCTTCTGATAAGCCATTTCTTTAAATTTGGGACACCATGAAATATCTTCAATTAGGTACTTGCAGTTTTAGCTGATTGATGTCATGCAATGTCATGTAACCCGAAGCACATGTGTTGTGTCTCATTTTAAAAAAAATCCTTCTTTCTCTAGAAGCTTGTAGCAGCTGACATTGATAGTATAACACCTGCACTCCACTCAGGAGTCATTGCCTACACCACTCTCTGAATTAGAGTGTTAAGCACATTCACTGTTGCTGTGCATGTATATTAATATTATAGACTAGCTAGATGTATGTATAGAATATTCATTTCACAAATATGAATTTGACCATCCAAAAGCCCTGAGCTTTGTAGCCTTCATTTGGAATTAGTTTTAAAAGGCCAGTGGCATTGAATGAAGGACTTTGTGATGCTTCTTTTAAAGTAGAGCCATTTTCACTAGGATTTGATCTGATGTTGGAGGTGTTTTCTTCTGTTTAAATATATAAATGTAATAAAAATGAACTTTGCAATGTTCTTGACTCATTTTTCACCAACAGAATATAAAGACTGGAAGGCCTATGGTGATATCTTGCTCTATAGCTCACAGAAGCTTTGAGGCCTGTTTAAGTTTGTTCTGTGCTTGTTTTCTCAGAACAGCTTTACTTTAAACATTTGCCTTCTTGACAAATTCCAGTCAGAAACAGTGCTCCAGCTTTGGTTATAGTGTCATTGCAGGGGGGGAGGAATTTAAAAACACTCATATTTTGCATATAATTCACTAATATTCATGCCAAAGCAACTGAGTATTGTGGAGAAGCTGGAGAAGAAGAGTTACACTGAGATTCAAAGCCACTTAATTTGAATGTCCTCTTCATAACAGAAAACAATTGGCTAGTATAAATCTTTCAGGATTTCTTGTGTATGACAAATGAGAGTTACTTGAGTATAAAAGGGGATACTTCATCCTCTTCTAAGATGAAGATAGAAATATGCTTAACTGCAGACCAATTATGATGATATTCAGGTATTTTGAAGTCTGTTGAAAAGGAAACATTGAGCTGCACTTGTGTGATGATTAGCTTCATTGAGTCCTACTAGCAAATGTAGTACTTAACTTCAATCAATGCAGAGGTTAGGCAAAGGAAGTTTACTGTATTGATGGATTTTGTAAGGGATACACAGAGCCATCTGGAAAAGGGTCACTCTCATGAACATGCTGAAAGAGCTGGCACAGTGGATTTCATAGAAAGTACCCACAGACTTCATCAGATTACTCTACCTGAGTCATGAGACAACTGCATTCTCTCAATCTTACCTTACTTACAGACTGCAGCGTGCAATTACTTGCAAACAAGTATTGATTCTGTTAAAAATAAATAGGAATCTATACAGGGGAGACTGACATTTCTAGTGTTCAGAAATGTTTTATTGCCTTCCTGTTGAAATAGTGATGTCTTGCTCCAGGAAAATTATAAGCCTAGGGAAAAAAAGTATCCTACATCTTTGGGGAAAAAGATCTGGGGACTCTATCACTATTAGAGAGATTTGAGATCAAAACTATGGGTAAATATCTGAAAATGGGAACCCCAGGCAGCTGAGAATCTAGAAGAAACAATGGGACAGTTTAAATGTTTAAATGTTTAAAAGTTATGTACATGCAGATGGTCAACCTCAATCTGCTGGGAGCTATGAAACAGTAAGTCTTTGTAAGGCAAAAAGACAGGGAAAAGGAGATACCTATGCTAAAGCTATTATCTTTATTAATCATTCATATAATTACATTTTCCTTTAGATTTTTTATTTATTTTCTACTGAGTAGTTTGTAGTGTTGTTTCTGTAGTTAACACATTCTTGGAATAATCATTAATAAATCCCATGCGTAAGTGTTGTTTTGCACATTTTATTCTTACACGAGACTCTTAACTACACTGTGTTTTGTCACTTCCTGGATACATATGATTTTGTATTTCGTGCAATTTTCAAATGATACCTTGTAAAGAGACAGGTTAGATCAGTATTTAGATGACAAACATATAAGGAACCATTAGACAGAGAGTCATCTAGAAGGAACTAATTTGATTATCACTAGTTCTTTTTTCTGCCACAAAAAGGGAAATACTTCCCAAGCAGCACACTGCTGGGAGATGCAGTGCTTTCTTCTTGAAACCTCTGTCTTCTCTGTAAGGCACATCCAAAGTCAGCATCTAGACTCCCTTTGGAATCAAGCTAACCTCTCTCTTTAAGAGTAACAGAATGCCAACGATTGTAAACACTGAGTCTGTCAAAACAGTTACTCTGTTCAAATGTTATACAGTGCATTCTGTAACAAGAGGGAAGGAAGCTCTTGGGTACCTCTGGAAAAGGCAAATGTAGGCTTTCTGTAATACCAAGTACCCCTTCTAGGTCAAGCACAGAGTGAAGTTGTGATTCCCAACTGGAAAGCACAGAAACTGAGCTTCTCATCCAGGAAGGCTGTTTTATTTTTATTTTTATTTTTTTTCAGCTTATGATTTTGAAAAGAGCTGAAGAAATCTCTTGAAGCATATATGCTTAGACTGGAAAGCATTCAACTAATAACATTATAAACGTTTGATTGAGTGCAACCTACGGGACACTGTTCAAATATTCATAAGGTCCAATAAGATGGGCAACAGGATGGCAAAAAGACACTATACGGTTAGAGATTTTAAAATATTCAGCTAAGTTCAAGAGCAATGATAATATGAAAGCAGGTATAGCAACCAAAATGAAAGTTTTGTAAATCTCAGTTAACACTTGAAATTTTATTAAGATGCAGAGACTGTGGTGAAAGTATTTATACACTTCCATTGAGAAACATCGCTACTTTCCCAAAAAGTAAGTACATGAATATTTTTTCCCTTCTGCTTTACATGAATTCTGTTTATACAAACTGCATACATACATGATAATTTCAAATACAGCATTTTTGAAGGTAATTGGTTCATTGAAGTGACAAGAGCTGCAAGTAAAAGGAGGCTGAAATCAGAAATAGATGAAAACACAGATATTGCTACATCAACAGAGAAGCACCAGCAATTCTGGGTAGGCACAGGAGACATCTCTGTATCTAAATGACTAAATGAGGGTGTTTTGATGTATTTAGATGCTATGTGTAATAATACAATGGGATCATGGATTCTTCTTGAAAATGAAAAGTAGAATTTGGCACAATTAATTGATTGATTAAGCATCTTCTAAATAAAATATATTAAATGTAATATGATTCTTAAATCCATACAGTCAGTGTATTCTTCAAGATGCTAATGTTTCATCTGCCATTTGGTTCTAAATTAAAAATTTGTGTTTTAAATAGGTTGATGGTTGCAAGAGGATTTAACAATTTCAGATGCAAAGGAAACTGTTTGTGGCACAGGGTACAGAGAGAATTTCACTCTCTGTGCAAGTGAGTGAGATCCCTTTGTATAGCTCACTTCACATGCTACAAAAATTTACTCCCATAGTTCTTGTGGTACTAAAAATACAGCACATCTTAGACACAGAGAAACCCCCCAGAACTGTATATGTGTGGCACCATGAGAAGACACATTAAAAATGCACAAACTTGCTTTTGAGCCACTCCGGACTGTTTTTCAGTGCTTCAGAAGGCCCATAACAACCAGCAATCAACAGAGAAGGAAAAACTACAGCCTGAGTATAATGTGCAGGCTTCAAAAATCAGAGAAGCACCTTAATTACTTCTAACAAAACTGCTTTCTTTAAGAAACAAAAGACTTGATGTGAAAAGGTGCTACTGCATTATTATTTCAGTCTCAAAACACAGGCTTGATCTAGTCATTTCATTAGCCCGTAACACCATGCTGAACTCTGTGTTAATCAGCTTCTTCAAAGCCTCCATTTTTAGGTAAATGAAATTGCCTGTCCACTGGCTGCAGCAGGCAGGGTTTGTCTAGGACAATGCTTTGAAAGTTTCCTGCAAACCCAGGTCCTTTTAACTTCCAGACTTCCAAATTTTTTCAATTCTTAGGCCTGCGGCATTGTAGTTTTAATTTATGTTAATGAATGATTGGATTATGCTACTGTTGCCAGAGCATCTGATATGTCTGCATCGCTCCTCTGTTCTGTGACAATGCCTGTAGTGATTAGCTCGGCACATTTAAACATTGTTTGCACTGATGTATAAACTTCTGTGCGGCTTTTAAGCAAGAAGATAGCGGCAAAAACTTTGACTATGTAACAGACGGAGTGCCAAGTACCACACATCAGTGGTGGATTAATCGCCATTGCTACACAGTGCAGAGAGAAAAGATTAAACATTCTTCATTTGCTAGTTATGTTGGAGACTGTTTACAAGCAGGAATAACCTTCATATCTCTCTTTTCAGTTTAACTCGTTAATTAGTAGTCACATCTGTTTAATCTATTTGCCTGTTTAGATGCTGTATTATACCGATTTGCAGCAGTTTCTTCAGCCCTGTCACAGCTAAGATGTACTTGCAGAATACAAACTTATGTATGTTCTGTTCCATTAAAGTTTTTTAGACTTCTATCAACCTCCCCATTCTTAGCTAGGAGGGTATAAATCAAGATAATGAAAAATTTCTGGAATAGAGAATTTAGTTCAAGTAAGCAAAAGTCTCCTTTGGGCTTTCTTGCTTCCTTTCTGTTATCCTCTACTTCTCAATTAAAGTTAATATCAAAAGTGGATCCCATTTATTGTATTTTCACAGTGTTTTATCCTGCACTTTTAAATAGAAGCCAACAAGAGTTGTTTTCCAGTCCAGCAGATAGTGGTCGATGACAGATGTAGATTCAATTTGCCTGAGACAGGAAGAAAGGGAACCTGGATCTCCTACTTCCTCATTTTTTGTTACAAACACTAATACGTTAAACTAAAAAAAAAAAATAAAATAAAAAATTCTCCACTGCCAGTGTTACAAGCACTTGTCAACATTCATATTATTTGTCTAAATTAATTTATTTATGTTACACTAAGAAAGACTTTAGCTGCAGTCTATGAATGTCTCTGATATGCAAAGCTTGGTCTTTTCCCCTGTAATTCCATCCCACATCCTTCAATAAAATCCACAAATTGTTGAGGGTTTTGCCACAGGTGTCAGTTGGACTGTGATTTCAGCCCTGTTTCACGTAACCCAAGATCCAGGAACTGAATGCTTCTGTAAACTCCCATTCCTGGGACTCCCCGTAGCAATGCTGGGACTCCATGTGTGGGGTACTGTGAATGGGCATAAATCCTTGCAAGCATCACATTTTCCAAAGGTTCCAAGTCACTTAGGAGCCTGAGTTTCGTTATCAAACAGAAATCAAGCACCAAGGGGCCTTTGATTCACAATTAATGGTCCCTAAGCCATTCAGGAGAAAAGACATGGAAAAGGTTTGTGCATGGCAATGTACAAACCCTTTCTGTCAAATCCAATATCCTGGGCATTTAGAGCTCATCTAAGAAGGAAGCGTGAGGTCAGAGCCCCTCTTTTACATATTATTTACTTATTTATGACAAATAAAACATTTCAGCATGAGATGTTTAAGAACACCCAATTGAGACAGTCCTGGACTCAGCAACAAGGAGTTTGTGATTTGGAAAATAAGCACCACCCCATCGCCAAGGGTAGCGTGTTAATTACATTGGCAATTGCATCAAAGACATCACAAGCACGGACATGCATGTACACACAGATGTGCACAAAGCCTATCAGTCCCCAAATCTGACAGATTTCAACATTTTGCAGTTCTCTTTCATATGTTTCAAACACTTACTTAATACATCTTGCAGTTAAATACTTTGTTTTCTAAATATCCTAAACAAAGTGTGTCTTAAATGTGCTTTGTAAACTGTGAAATATGTCGTTTTGCAGTCTTTCTGTACTTAGAGACTTCTTGATTCTTATCATTCTGTTTGTCTAAAGAATAAAACTTCTCTGGAAGTTTATGGAAAAACATCACTTTACAGTAGCAAAGAAAACAGTTGATGCAATGGATTGTGCCCTCCAAGTTTTTGCATGTCTTAAAACACTCTAATTTTTCCTTCAGAGAATTCACAGCTCCATCTTCAGCAAATGAAACAAGAACTGCTTACTAATACTACTGACAATATTTGTTTGAGAAACCTAATTTAATAATGTAAATGAAGTGGAAGTAGCTTTTAGCAAATATATCCCTTAAAGGCTTTAGAATGAGAGTCAGCCTATAGAAATAATATTCCTCTGTAGAATGACAGTTTTAAAATGACCGCAATGATTTGTAGCGTAAGATATTAAATTGTACTATTTGTATACAATGGTTGCTCTTAACAGCCACACAGCATCTATTTGCAAGTAATTACCCTTACTGTGGTATTTGCCGTGTGTCATCAGCTTAGCTTACCATCACAACTACTGGTAAGCAATGCAGCTAGTGAACTCAGGCACAAGGTAAATGTTGAAAGGTTTCATTGTGGACCACCATGTGCAAAATAACTGAGAGTAGAAACAGATAATGCTGATGAGGTGTTTTAAGACTCCATTGACCTTATAACCTGTTTCTTACAATTTTTCAGTGATGTAAATAGCAGTTGTTCTGTACCTCCTCTTCAATACTTAATCTGTTGGCACAGTTGTTGAATATTAAGAACACATGGCTCCCAGGCTTGGGGACAACTTCTGCTGTGATATGCTTCAGGAAAACAGGTTGTTTCTTGCTGCCGATCCAGAAGGGATTTCCTACTGCCTTGTAAACTTGGAGTCCACCTATCTGCAGCAATAGAAATCTGAGACTTTTCAGTTTGCTTTATGGTACATATTATTATTCTGTGCACAGATTCACAGAGCAATGGTACAGGCTTTTTCTAGAAGGACATTATAATGTGAGTCAGCTACAGCCATGAATTTTATTAACTTTTTTTGTTAGGAACTGCATTAAATGGCAACACTAATGCACAGATGAGCTCTGCAATGTTCCTATTCCAAGGCTGAGCAGATGGCTGTTTCGATGTGTGCTTGCTTTCATGTTCTCCATTTCATGCAGTGTCCCTTATCTTAGGAAACCCACTTATATTTATGCTGCCAGAGAGCCTTTAAACTTGATGGAAGTTTATGGAGTAAAGCGATGGTACAGTGGAAAAGCCAGAGGGAAAATTCAGATAAGACTGTGGTTGTGCTTTCTCCTCTGCTTGATTAACTCAGGAAGCTGCTTAGATTTCCAGTCTCTTTTGTGGCAATGGAGGAACTAATTTGGTAGGGAAAATCCAGCTGAACTCTATTTCAAAACCAGAGAGAAACAAGGGTCTAAAAATTTCCAGTAACACACTCTTCCTTTCTCTCCCAACATAATTTTTGTTACCTTTTTTTCCTTTTCCTTTTTAGCTCTTTGTAAAGACTCAATATACATCTAAATGTAAAACAATTTTTGGAGGGAATAAACAAATTCAAACAGCAGAGAACAATAAGAACTACAGGTGCACAGGTCTTTTGAAAAGTAAGTCACTGATGTTACAAGAGAGGTATTCAAACTGAACCACTGAACCTTCAGAGGCCACTGTTCTGTTCCCATTGCAGCTGGTATTTTCCTTCTAATTTACATTTAAATGCAAGCAGATCCAGATATTCACTCTTCTTCCCTTGACAGGCTTCTATTGCAGGTGGTGTAAAATGCCCAGCTTTTTATTTTTTCCCTTGGATCAGTCTCCAAACAGTGCTCTGACGTCCCTCAATGATACATGGTATTACAGAGCTTTCCCATCTTCCATGTGGCCCAGCTCACTTCCTACTAACCGACAACTTTACAGCAGGAAGCCTGTGGATGAGGAGCCATTGCTTTGCCTTATTACCCCAGCACCTGACTGATTGCTGGGCCATGAGGTGGTCTGGTGCAACCCGCACAGGCTGCCAGCTTGTTAGTGCAGAGAGAGGCTGTGCGAGCACTGCGGGATCAGAGTGTTGTGCAGTTCCCCAGAAACTGGCTTTAGTCAAAATGTGGAAATCTGCACAGGCTGCAGATGACTGTCAGTGTCTGGTTGAACTGTCTCCTGTTAGGATTTGAGAGTAGAACCCTAGCCGCAAGGAAATGAAATGCACAAAACACAATATTATACCATGCTAAAGTACGCTTATATTGTAAACAGCAATGCTTTGCTTTCCACCTGTGCTCACTGTGCACTCCAAATATCATACTTTATTTCTTTGTTATCCCATTTACAGAAGTAGCACAAGAATGCAATAATTATGAGATTCAACAGCCCATGAGGAGCTGGTGAATGAGTCACCAGTTCTGGATCCTACTATGTTTCAGTTTAAAGATACTCTAGAAAGACATGTCTTTTACCAGAACGGGTGCCCACAGTTCTCAACAGTTTTCTTATGCCATTAAGACTGTGTACTGAGGAGAAGAAAATTTCAATATATGCAGAAAGGAATATGGAGCAAATCAGCAGTAAACAGTGCCCAACTCCCTTTGTCTGAAATACTTTGCTGGCTTGAGCTCCAGCCAATGAGCAGTTGTTGACTGACATTTGGCTTTTATTTTTCTTTAAGCATCAGACTCCCAATGTCTTTGTATCTGTTCTGACACTCATGATCCTCTCAGTCGCATATACCTGTCCCCCTTTGCTTCACTTCCTGCTATTTCATACAAAAAAAGATTCACCACACCTTGTTCCTTGTTGAGGTCTGGAGAAATCAAACAACTTGCTCAAGCTATGAAAAGAAACTGATGGAAAAGTCAGGTGTTTAGGTCCTGTGCCATAATCCCCATTTCAGTTTCTCTCCCTGACATACATGTATATCATCTGTCATCAAAATGCATAAGTACTTTCTTTTATTTTAATTTCAAAATACTAATTTAGTGGTTTAGCATGGCAAGTTTTCAAATAATCCTTTTCTAGATGAACATCATGAATATGAGCATTAGTTGCACAGTAAGAGCAGACTAAAAAAGCTAAAGGCAGTACCAGGGAATCAAAACTAACACCCATTACAATCCATATTCCTTTCTGTATAAGGGGGAGAGTCTTTTATATGAGCTAAAGTCCTCGAGGTCTTGTTCAGACATGAAACCCAATCAGCCAAAAGTAGCAGGGGGACTAATGCCATGTATTTCCAAAACTCCCTACAGCTGGTTGTGCACCCTTCGTATCACACATACCCAAGCTTTCACAGCCTAATTTAGCCTCTTTTTCATTTTAATATTTTTAAATCCAGCTAGAAAATTTGTATCATCTATGCACAGCAGGATGTCCCATTATACGTGAAATAAGCTTTACTGGTATTACAGAAATGACAAGTTCATTCTTGACTCTATGTACAAAGCGTAATTCAGTTCCGTAAAGATTATTGCATTCAGACAACCCAATAGCATATGTGAGCCTTATGTTATTCTGCCCTTTCACAACATTTACAAACTGATACATATCTCTTCAAGAGGATAAATGTTTTCCTAAGTCAAAAAATGTCAGCTTTAGCTTGGACGGCATTAGCTCTGTTGAGTTCTTCAAATGCACACCAGGTTAATGAAGACTAAACCATGGTGGGCTATGCTTTTTGATACATACTGAAGTGCTCTTTGATCCTGATAACCCACAAATGTTCAGCATAAGTGAGTTTTCACAGTCAGCATGCAATGATTTTGATATTTGACTTAATCTGTAGCCCAGTGTGGTTTATTTTCCTTATCTGGATGGTATGCTTAGAACAAGAAAAGACAGATAAATTAAAACCAGCAAAGTAGTAGTGTTCAAAAGCCTTTTTTCTTTTTTTCCTGTTTTGCAAGAATTCTGAGTCAAGCTGACCCATGACTTGAAGACATCTCTATACAGAAGCCTTTGCAAATAATAACGCACCGCTGTGCCCCTCCTTATGCTGGACAAACTATCTCCTCTTTGCACTTGGAACTACAGTTCAGCTTTTCATTCACTTTGTATTGGACTGAGAATTAATAATAGCAATATTTTGTACTTCTATCAGTGCTTATATAGCACCTTTTAATCCCAGGCTCTCAAAGCACTTTACAAACATTAATTAATTAAGTCTCACAACAGCCCTGTGAGGCAAGGAGCTATTAGGTGAAATAATTCCTTTCGGTTTCTTGCCTTTGCCATAGGGAAAAGAACCAGCATAAAGAGCTTAGTTTGTGCCAAAAAAATATAGCCTAGAAATAACGCTGGCAGGGCTGTACGTCTCATCACTGCAGGAAGCAAGTACTCAAAATCCTAATGCATTAGCAGAACAAGGAGCAGTACCACAATCCGTGAGCTGATGGAGGGGCAGGAGCTGGGAGTCTTCACTAACTGAGCACAGTGCCTTTGTAGGCATACAGATTATTATTTTAATCATAAGAAATAAAAAGTGAGAGCTTGCCTGCTAAGTTTTCTAATGCTCTTGTGGATCCTTAGTAACAGCGCACGACTCCTCAAATGGCAGTTAAGGCCAACGGGTACATAATTTAAAAGAATGAGAGTTGCCACATCTCTAGGCATGAAGAATTACCAACACAAGCTGAAGTTGTTTCCTGGGTCTGATAAAATTAGCAGTAACCAGGTTATTATACAGACAAGCGAAACACGAAGGAACACAAAGATAAAGGATGACGGATAAACATGTGACAAAGTGTTGTTTAAAAAAATGAACACTGATGTTTCAGGCAATGAGTTCAGATGCTGAAGCAAAAAACCTCAAAAGCAATACAGGGATCTTGATGACTCGTTTAGGGGCATATTTGGTGGTTTGGGGTTTTATTTGCCATCCTAAAAGGGCAGACAGGAGAAACAGCTTACAAAGAAAATACAGACTCATAGAGGGCAAAAAAGGGAAAAAAATCTAGACTTAGAGATTGTGAAAAAAATTGTGCCATCTGAATTCAATATTTAGCCAAGCACTGTTTATCAGGGTTTCATTCTGTGCACTAAGAACATAAATGGTTGCTTTTTTCCCGCGGCCAGATTTGGATCACTAACTTGAGTTGGGCCTGAGGGAGAAACACAGCATGTATGATGAGCTGATTAATTACCAGAAATCAAATGCCTTGCAGTCAGGAGCAATGTGCTTGAAAGCAAGCACTAGTACTATAAAAGTGGTGCATATCTACATGCATGCATGGCCAGGCAAGAACACCATGGGGATTAGGTTTCACTGTAGCCTGAAACAAAGGATTTAGGAATGATTGTTTATCCTTGACAGTGTGACCTGTGCCAGTCTTTATTAACAAGGGCTTTCAGTATATGACATTTAAAGTAACAGAACCCTCTTAAATAAACCTAAGGATTTTACCTTCTTAAAACATCACTAGGATTTCAGCTGCTTTTCAGAAACCGTGGCAGTGATTCATAATTAAAGGTTAGGATATGTCTTATTTCAAGCCTTGTGTGCATAAATATAATCCTTTTGAGTCTGTCTCTTAGGAAGAGCTCATTTAAGTGTAGGGCAAATCTACCAGGAAGCCATAAATGAAGATAGAATCATATTAAACATTAGGAACATTATATTGGCTGGCTTGGAAAGTTGTTGAAAAATAACAGGATAACAGGAGATAGGTCAGACCATTTTAGTAAATTCCCCATGTCTCTGGAAGTCGTGTATATATATCTATATATATCTACATACATATGCAGATGCTTAGCAGTATTTTATATTTTCTGCACAGGATTATTTCAGAATTGCTTTCTCAATCATGAAATGCAGAGAAATCACAAACTCGCTCATGTCTTTCATGTAGTCCTCCAAAACAGAGAGTCATCTTGTCTGAGTGGAAGTTTTAATGGATGATTTAATATAAAACATTGTTAGACTGCTTTAAAGTGTTCTGTTTACATTTGTCTGTTCTAGTATTTATTTGTTCCTTCCACTACTTGCTTGCCAGACAATAAAAAGTACATTGTCATCTCACTAAGAGGATTTCTGCAGTTGGAAGATTTTTCCTGTACCTATGAACTACCCTTTGAACCAGTAAATGTTTCAAAATAATATGGGTGCTGTAAGTGAGGCTGTGGCAAGGATATGACAGGCTGACTGGGAAACAGCAGAAGACCAAACCAGATGATTTTTCCTAGTTAAAAACTGTAGTTATATAACCCTGAAAGAAATTTGTGCCCCCCAAAAAAAAGAGTGACAGTCATGATATGCCACTATTTCCAGCTGGATTAATTTAAAACTAAACTATTATTCATCATTTCAGTATTGTGTGCATGCGTCCTGCGTTCAGCTCCCATGACCAACATGTTCTTTGACCTGAGCTGGGAATCAACACATTTTTTGAACTTCTTTCCCCACCTGGGAATACAGAAGCATTCAGCAGAATTAATTTGGAAAATTTCTCCACTAAGCATGCACAGAAAGACGTGAAAGAGCAAGGAGATCCTTTGGATCTCATGTTCATGACTTCTTCAATTCAAGGACACTGGGAAAAATTGAGGGTAATCTTGGCTTTCACTGAAAGAAATTCAGGCAAAATACTGCTGCAAAACAGCCGAGAAAATTGTTATTTATGCCTCACTACTACACATGTGCCACCAGGTATCTTTTCCAAATTTATGCAGTTCTGTACGGCATGACAATATATATAGCAAAATATTTCAAAAGTTCTGAATAACAACTGGCATCCCTGCATGTGGAACAGCCATAAACACCCCCAAAGTACTGTCAGCTATGCAGTCTGTGGCCACAAGCATGGAAGCTCTGTATTATCAGCAGCAGCACTAGGATGGTAATACTGACATTATTTCTTGTAAACCACTTCCCTTCTTCCTTAGCTTCTCCTTCTGCTAGTGGAGGATAATAATGCCATAACACCACTTGGCAAAGCTGTGATATAAACGGAAGGAAGGCCTTCAAATATCATCGGACAACATGCAGAGAGAGAAAGATGGTGAGCAAGAGAGCCATTTCCATCCACCCCCAACTACAGCAGTGTTGGGGTACAGGTCTTGAAATCTTCAAAGCCTGAAGAAACGTCTTATCTAAAGATATAATTTTCTTCCCAGAGAACTGTAATGCTAATCCTATTAGCCTATTAGTGTGTGATCATGGCTCTAGAGTTACATACAACATTCATACCAAATTTGAACACACTGTGAAAGCAGCTGTGAGGGCTTGATGAACTCAAGATAAAAAGAGCCATATTCATGTGCTGCCGGCAGCAGCTCCACGTTAACAGGGAGACAAAGTGGAAAGGGGCTGGAGCCGCACAGCTGCGGCTCCAGCAGGTCACCTTGACAGGCAGGCTGCTCTTGCTGGTGCCACGCATCAGGCTGCTGCAAGATCTAACACTCGTCTTAACTCATCAGTAAACATTTGCTTGAGACTCTTCCTCCCATTTCAGCATCTCTGTAATCCAGGCTCCGAGTCCCTTGTGAAACCGTGCCATGGGTACAGGAACTGCAGGAAGACAACCTGAAAATAGGCAGGGAGATAAGCATCTGTATTCACCTCTGTGTCATAATGTCATACAAAGTCAAAGTCTGCTGAGATGAAAGGCAGATGTGAAGCCTAAGATAGATAGATATGCAACAGCTCTCACTGGGGTGGGAAGGAGGGCTGCACGCAGCCAGCCTGCAATTATCTTTACTGAAACAAGTATTTTAAATCTGAAATAAATGGTTCCAAAAAGAAAATGAAATCTTCTTAACATATATTTTATTCTTTTCATCCCCCTGACCCCCTACTATTTAAATTTCCATAATTAAAACTGCTAAATGCCCATCTCAGCTCTCTGGTTTGGATACTTTAATCCTTAGTACCTAAGCAGCTGTCGTGATGATGCTTCTCCATAGGAGTTTGATGATGGAGTGAGTCTTTGACTCACACCATTAATTATAGTAAATGTGGGGATTGCTTACTGCTCAGACATTGCCTCTCAGCCACCAATCTCTTCTGACTCCTCACCACCATCACTACCACTTATATTTTTTGGCAAGCAGCCCATTTCATGAAACAGTGCCTATGTCCAAGTGTGAAACCATGGCACTCATCCTTAAATTCTTCCAGTTGTTGTGGCACTTATCTCCCAATGAGAGTCTGACGTCAGCTAAGTGAAACAACAACATCAAATGTTATTCTTTGTTTTAATACTTTTTTATTACTTAAATGTGGAAACACTGAAAAATAATACAGAAAGTTATTCTAACTATTATTATTGTTTCTTATTGTTAAAGAATTAATGTGTTGAATCCAACCAGTATCTCATTCATTCCCACAGGATTTATATAGCGAATGCCTGCTATTTCACAGGAGGACTGTACAGAAGACATTTTCAGGATGCCGTACCCAGAAGAAGGGTTTTTCTTCTGCTGTCTCGCCTCCAATGCAATGGATTTGCAATAAGACTTATATAAGATTTACACCTCAGCACTATCACTTTGGATACTCTCACCATCCATGTGATTTTTTTTTATTTGTTCTTAATCCTGATGAAACCAATGCTGCCTTTTGGCAAAGAGTTCCATGGCATAATTCTTCTTCGTTGCGGAGACAAATGTTTCCATTCCTCAGCTTTAAATTTCATATTTTAACTGAATATCCCTTTGTCTGTGTAATATGAGAAAGCCAGAACTGAATATTCCACACTCTGCTCTCGATGCCATATATTATTCTATAAAGCTTTATCTGGCCTCCTTGTATTTATCTTTTCTCTAAAATAAATGGTCCTATTCTTTTTACTCCATTCAGAGGTTTTTTTCATGCAGTCAGTTATTACCAGAGATCATTACTAACTGTTTTCTATTTCTTCTTTTCCTCAGCGTTTTCCAACAGAGGTAACAAAAAGCTTTTACTATAAAGCTTGTCAATGGTTCATATAATGACATGAAATACTTGTCAGTTTGTTTTCTATAATTTATGGATGGCATTCCTTAAGGTACACTAGTTTTAATTAATGTCGCAAAGAGCACAATTCCCATAAATACAAATAAAAGGTGAGGGTTTTAAAGTCTTATTTTATACCTGCACTTTTTCTTGAATCTGTCATGTTTATACATGTTTATATATGTTTAAATGATAACATTGACTGCCTGTGGCTCTTTCTAAGACCTGCTAATTTCAGACAAATCAAAAGCTTACACTTTACTGGTACAAAAAATGGAATCAGGGGTATTAATTTCTATGGATCCAAACTCTCTATGCAATTTAGCTGTATTGGGCTATAAGATTGAGAGAGACAGACTGACATTTCAACATTCAGCTGAGAGGTACATTTTGGTAGTTGCATTCAGACACGTCTCGTCTTTGGCTGCCTCCTCTGCTCCCCATCTGCTTCAATGGCTGACTGCCTGCTCCTGCCCTGGCGAGAGCCGGCCACTGTGCTGCCGGGCCACTGTGCTGCTGGGCCACTGTGCCACAGGGCCACTGTGCCGCCAGGCCACCATGCCACAGAGCCACCATGCCACAGGGCCACCGTGCCACAGGGCCACAGTGCCACAGGGCCACTGTGCTGCCAGGCCACTGTGCTGCCAAGGCGCTATGCTGCCAGGCCACCGTGCCATCGGACCACCATGCCACAGGGCCACCATGCCGCTTTGCTACCGTGCCGCTCTGCCACCGCGCCTGGTGATGGAGCTGCCGGGCAGAGCACGCACCCTCCCTGCTGCAGGAGGTCCTTACTGAGGTTAATGCTGAAACTGTGGTTTCACGTGCCCCTTTAAATACCGTTACACCTGCCTGGCATTTACATGCCAAAAGTACGAAATGGAAACACAGGAAAAACTTGAAACACAGAGACTAAAGTGCGTTTCATTACACAGTGCTTTGATCTTGAGAAAACAGCAGGCTAATGGAAGAGTAGTAACTCCTGCCGAGCAGTGAGGGAGGCTGGAGTGAAGGTGTTGTGTGCCCAAGCAATAACCCAGGATTTTCACAGAATCACAGAATGTTATGGATTGGAAGGGACCTCAAAAGATCATCCAGTCCAATCCCCCTTCTGGAGCAGGAACACCCATGTGAGGTTACACAGGAAGGTGTCCAGGCGGGTTTGAATGTCTGCAGAGAAGGAGACTCCACAACCCCCCTGGGCAGCCTGGTCCAGTGTTATGTTACCCTCACTGAGAAGGTTCTTATCATATTTGAGTGGACTATCTTGTGTTCCAGTTTGCATCCATTACCCCTTGTCCTACTGTTTGTCAAGCCCACTGGCACAAGCTACGGTGATAGAAATGTAATTACACCTTCTAGATTATAGACAGCATAAACTCAAGTCAGGTATGTTTGCCTGTAACCCTGTACACTAGTGAACCAGGTTGACTGGATTAGAAAAAAAACTTACCTGGAAGTTTCCTGTCTCTGATATCAGTGCATGATGATGATAGATGTATAGATGCCTAGACATTCTCTGACATACATTGAAGGTGAAAGGAGTGAAAATGAAATTCCTTGTAAAAAGGAAGAAAAAACGATGGCATTCATCCCCACTAAGATAACAGACAAGGAGAAAAAAGGGAAAAGATGCACAAACACTCACATGTATGTACACACACCCACATGTACACATGCATGCACTCACATTTGCACAGTCATTGCTGGCTCTGTCACCTCTGGGTTTGCTTACACCAAAAGAAGAAAACATTTTCTAGATAAATATCTGATTTTCAGTGTAATTGTTCTCCCTTATGTTCTCCAGGATATTTCTAAGCAAAGTTCTGCTTGTTATCTGTTCCAGCTAGTTAGCTGTATGCTATTCCGTGCTGTTATCCTATTTATTTAGAAATAAATTCATCTACAAAAATTACTCTTTTTATAGAATCAGAGAAGCTTAATCAATGTGAAACAGCTGTTTATATTTCTCACTATTCTTATTATTATTTCATCTCCACTCTATTTGAAAAGCTGGTATGCACTGGCCACTGTTTTTCTTTTTAATAATTTGCAGCCCAGCTGCCTAACTGCTCAGTTTAAAACTTCCCAGACATCTCATTAACACTAATGTTCCCAACTTTGGCAAACACAGAGATTTTCAAGGTCTCAGGGAAAACAAATGGACTTTTTCAAGAAAAGGGTCTCTTACCTATGCAAGTAAAATGATTTCCTTGGCTATCATGAGAAAATTCTCCTTTCTTAAGGGACAAGACAGATTAAAATTAAAAAAAAAAAAAAAAAAAAAAAAAAAAAAAGAAGTCAGGATTCAAAGAGACAGGGAAACAAAAAGGTTTTCTTATGTATATAGGAAAACATACTTTACAAAAGAAGGACAAATCTTGGTTAGACACATCTCAACTAATGTGTCTAAGAATCTTTTCTTATGTATATATACATATACATACATACGTATAAACTTACCTTAAATTGATACCATTCTGATGCTTTCCTCATATTTCAGTAATGTGTGTTAGTGAAAGAGACCTACAGTAAGGTTCCATTTATCATATGTTTGAATTAAAGTGAGGTACAGATATTAACTAATCTTCAAAACTCTTCAGAAACGAGACTGAAATTTTAAGTCAGTGTCAGAGCCTGGATTAAGTTTGAAGGGCTAATGAGAACCTTTAGGCCAGAGGAATTAAGGAAATGCTTTACTGTGTTTTCTCTATTGGAATAGAGTTAATTGAAGTAAAGCCTGAGTGGAGACATCTATTCTCTTCCCTGGTCTATATCCCCTCTATCCCCCCAAAGTCTGGTTACTTCGGGAAGTAATTTAAAACAGACAAAAATATAATCAGAGTGAAATTTTCACATTGATTAAAGCAGTATTTTTATATTTTAAAATATTCAGAGTAGAAATTGAAATGTACATCAGTCTCAATAATTCTCGTTTGCCACATTTTTCTCAGCAATTTCTCTGCTGCCATGGGTAATTGTTCCTTACGTAAAGTTCAGCATGTTACTCTGCAACACTCCTCCTTTCAATCTGGCTAATCAAATACGGTGATTTTTCTTACTGGTTTCTGTCTGGATTGAAAAGATTTTTATTCTTTCCTCAGTAGCGTATTGACCACTTGAGTCCAGTACACACCAGTCAGGTCTCAGTGATATGTTGATAGTTCTGCATTTCACAAAAAAGTCTCCAGTCTCCACATACTGTGATAAGCTCACTCAGGAGTGCATTTGATTATATCATTATGTAATCTGTAAACTGCTTGAAAGAAAAATAGTATCTAAAATCTACATAAACAAGTAAGCAGCTTCTTTATGCTAAGTGCTGTACAAATCCTCTCTAAGCTGAAGATCCTGCCATTCAAAGAGAAAAGCAGGACCAGGTAAAAGGGAACTGATAGGGATGAGATGGAGGTGAGAGAATGGTAAGGGGATGTGATTGTCTGATGCAGGGCAACTCCTTGACAAAACCAGGGACTGTGTTCCCCTAGATCTCTGCCTAAAGTCTTTGCAATGTGATTTTCCTTCTACATCTCTCACATATTTCCAGTTACCTTGACCCCCTTACCGTCACTTTCTGACAGAGGTGCTCTTTCATAGCTCTTTTACATAAGGAGTCAGAATTTTCTTTAATGGAAATGAAAACAGTTTAATTTAGGTTGTCAAAATACAACACAATTCAAAAGATGAATTCTTGTGTTCCCCAACTAACATTCACCTCCTGAGTGCCTTATAATTACATCGACAGTGAACCCTGCGAAAGGATGAAATTTAATGATATGAAGGGTGTGGGGGAAATGAGCATCAATTTGTTAAATACTACATTTTCTCTCTGGATTTTAACCTTCAGAGAGTACAATGCACATGCGAAATGTGATTGCGAAGAGAAGCGTGAATAGAAAACCCTATTTTGTTACAGTAGTATCATAGCTGTATTTAAAATTCCTGAAGCGCTTCAGAGTTCTGGCTGCAGGATGTTTTCCCCAAAGTACCTAATGTAAACATAAGCCTGTTTATATTTCAGTAGGTGTGAATAAACTCAGCCAATACTCAGTGCCAAGAAAATGAAGCGCTTTTTTTTTCCCCATCACAACAATTGATGTAAGTAATCAACTTGCTGTGTGTTGTGAATGAGGCCTTCACTCTGCTGTCTCCAATAAACAATATTAATGCCTAAGTGGTTGAAAAGCTTGGAGCGGATAATTTTCTACAGAGAAAAATCTTCATCTCTTGGTGTTTATGCAGTAAAAGAAATCCAACACAAGGTTTTACAAGACCAGCTCCCTGATATTGTGATGAAATGCAACAGGTTTTAATGATTAGTTCTTAATCATGCCTATGCTATGAAAAGAGCCATTGTGCCAGGGGTGGTAGGAGGAGTAGGGGCAGGGGAGTGATGGCTTATACAAAAAAAGTAGTTTTAGTAGCCTGTGGAGCTAGTGGCCTGTTCCTTCTCTGGGGATAGTGCAGGGACAAGCCAGCCACAAAAATGTGATTGAGCTTTTGATGGCACTGAAGGGAGAAGCTTTAGTGAGGGTACAGAGCAAAGGTAAGATTTTTTCTAATATGTGAGGCTGGAGTAGCATCAGGTGGAACAGAGTTCCCTGGGTTTGCAACAGCTTTTTTAAAATGAGGTGTTTCTGGAGAACTGAAACATTTAATCTGTAGCCAAGAGCACAGAAGGGAGGTGGCTTTGTATTTTGTAAAAAATAATGAAGCCATAGATCCAGAGCCAAATTTTGAAGAGGATTCTGAATGCTGTTTTGGGGAAAAGATTATGGAAAGAATTACCAGTAGCTGTTGTCACCTCCCAAAGCATCACTGCTGAAAGAAAGTACTGAATAGCTTTTCTAATCTTTTTCTCTCATCCCTTTCTTTTGGATGAAGTCAAGCAGAATGTAGTTAAAGGCTTTATTTCCACTGAAATCTTCTGTGTTAAATTAGACCTTCTGAATCCAGCCTTTCCCAGCAGACACTCCTTTTCTCTTTTTTTTTTTTTTTTAATTTTTTTTTACAGTAAGCAAGCAGTGTTTAATTACTTGACTTTTACATGGTACAACCTTTGAGACCTTCCTGCCTTGCTGAGTATTCAAAGTGTACTGTTCAGAGTGTTCAACAACTCCAATTGCCTTGTTAACACAATACAGGAGAGGAAAGGAAAAATGTTCCAGGAGCTGTAACTCACACAGGTTTGTTATACGTCTTGAAATCAGGGACTGCACTGAAATCAAACATGAACAGACTAAAGTCTTTATGATTTTTAGCTCTGATCTATCTGCATATGCATATATATTCATGCATACCCGCTTTTAAGTTGCATTAGGACTTTGCACAGCTTTCTGGCTTGGTGCAAGCAGAAACCTGGGTTTCAACCTGTGTGGGCTCACACCCACTTCCACCCTCAAATTTGACTATGAGGTTTTGAGTTCAAGCAAACTTAAAATTGCAAAGTGAAACACCATCAAAACCAATGAGTTTTCTCTGGCTTGGTGTCAAAAGTGAGAAAAACTGCACATTTTGCACGCTTTTGGAATATGGCTTCATGGGAACATTTCAAAAACATTAATCATCCTTTCAGGAGACTTCAGGTCTCATGTTTTACAGTCGCTAATGCATATAAATCGCAAATCTGGAACACCAGTTCTGATCTCAATTATATTTGACACAATTCTCTTGTCATCAGTTGGGTTAAATATGTTTTACACTGGATCCCGATCCTATAAACAGTTTAACAATGCAGATTTAAAATTAAGTGTATGCATAAATGCTTGGAGGATCACAGTTTCAGTTTCAGGCTATGAAATGACGGTTTTCAGAAGGCAAAACTGTTGTATTATGTGATCATTTTTCTAGTTTTCTTCTTATTGTTTTTCCTATCTATTTTTAGTTTATAAGGATTTCAGGTAATATCACACTAAACTTCTGCAGAAGCTGGAAGCATTGCATTGTTCGACTAATTAACACTAAAAAGTTTCTCTTAAACAAAATGTCATATCCCTCAATTATATCTAATGAGGAAAAACATAATTCTTAATAGGCCTCTTGTAAATTAAACAAATCCTTTTGAAAATACCTAGGAAAATACCTTCATTATTTCATAGAAACGTGAGCTAAAACCCTATTGAAATTTATATATTAAAAAAAGATTACTATCTAAGGAAAAAAAAATTAATAATTGCTTTTTTAAAAAATAAAGGTTATTTAAGTTCAAAAAAGGTAACACTTTTCTGTGATTCCTTATAGAAACACAGAAATAGGAGATAATGTCATAGCACTTTTCTTACTGATAGAGAAAATTAAGATATTGTGTTCCTGCTCCTTCCCAAAAGAGAAGTTACAAAGCTGTACTCAGCATGTATGGATATCTCAGCAGAAGAACCTTAAAAGCAAATTTTGGAAATACACTAGTCAGCAAGCTCATAACCAGAAATGTGCAGAGTTTAACCAGAGGCAAGTTGGCTTAGTTATAACATAGGTAATTCCTATCTTACTGACATCGGTTGAAACAATCGATAAATTGATCAAAAGTATTAACACAATGTAGTTTTTAATTTCAAATTTGATGTTAACACTAAATGAAGAACATTTTGCCTGTCTTCTCTCTCTCCTAAACCATTGGAATTTGCAGTAAATATTGAACAACAACAATTTTTATTTATACAATGGCATTTTTATCTGTGTATGCACACAAGATCTTTGAAATAAAGTCTTTAAGCTGGAGACTTGAATGCCACAGTAGAGTATCCATGAAATGTGTTCCACTCATGCTGTTACATAAAAGCTTCTGGAATTGCTCAAAGTTCCCTAAATCTCAAAATAATTTCCTCTACAATAAGCTGGAAACATTTTTGAGGAGTTTCTTCATTCACTGAAGATATTACTTAGTTCTCCTCCTTCTTCCCACCCAGAAGCAATATCTTTCAGGTTACTTTGCTATCTGCTCATGATGGATAAGAGCGGGAGCAATTTAGCTACTCAAACAAGTCTGATTTGTAGTCTGAAAGTAGAAGTCATTAGCAAAATGCTATTTGGCTAGTGGCAGCTTTAACAGTGATATATGATTTTCACTCATTTTAAGTAATTTCTTCACAATTCTCAGGTCCTGTTTAAGTGAATCTAGGAAATTTCCTCAGTGAAATGGAAAGATTTGTGCATGTTAAATGAGAGATTATAAAACATTGTTTTTGCAGCTGTCTGATCTCTTGTTGGTTAACACATTTTTCATTTACTTTCTCTTCTCTGAATTCTGGTATATTTCAGACACAAAACTGGAAAAGACTGATATAGTTTCTCAGTTTAGTCTGGTTTGGACCTTGAAATAACTTTTAGGAGTAAGCAACTGACCTAATACATATACCGTGAAGGCATTAAAATGCAATATGGTCTGCAAAACGCAGTATGGTCGGCAAAATACTACAGACTTCAAAAAAGCTGCAAAACACACTTGTAAAATTTGTGTTACTACAGAAACAAGCAGCTCAGCTATAACAGTGTGGTCTTAAAAGCTGAAGGCAGCTCTGTTCCAATTCAGGAGCCTGGAGAAAAAGAGAACAGTAGAAGGAAGCCCCTGAAAAATGTACCTTCCCACAGGAAGCAACTTTGTTTTCTGAAAGGAGATTAGTTATAATACCCCTGATACTGTAGTGGAATGCTTACTAAATAGGAATGAGCACTGTACTTTAAAAAGAAATCTAATAAACAATCAGCTTTTTTTTTTTTTTTTTACAGTCACCCTTTTATGGTGTCCCTAAAAGATTTACAGCCTCCATAGCTGTAAACAGTGTGACTGAGTGATCTCTCAGTGAGAACTGCCATGGTACTGTTGCTTCCCAGCAGGCAGTCCAGTCAGATGATGTAGAGTAGGCGTAGGGAGACAGATCCCATTTGAATGCATGAAAAAAACATGATGCTGAAATTTCATAGCTGTTGTAGGGTATATTCTAGAGGCCTGATCCTCATTTTTTGCATGCTTGGAGCTTCTATTCAAACATAATGCTGGATTTGTGCAAAACTGCATTCTATCACTTGTTTGAATTTATCAGCGTTTAATTTATGCCAACTCTGAAGGCACTGCAGGGCAGCACAGAAATCACAGGAACAACACGTGGCTGATGACCGTGCTGCTTTCGTTCCTGCACCAGCTGGTGTTGCAAAGCTGAGTGCCCTGGCCTTTTGGAAAGGCAGAGGCAGCAAAAGAAGCACTCCTGAGATTTCTCACCACAGACACCTCATCTGTAAATTGGGACTAATAGAACTTCACTATTTTGAGCAGTCCTTAATGTAGAGTTCAGACCTCTCTAATAGATTCCATTCTGAGCCTCAAGTGCTTTCTCTTGTGTCCAACAACCTGCTTCTGCAAAAGTTGCTGACTAGCTTGATAAGGAGCTGGATTAAGCTATTTGTTATCTGCCTGTATTGTACCCCAGATACTTATCTATCTAAGGTACTTATATCAGCACCTTTATACCTAAGCACTTCCCAGTCTGTAATGGAAAGTATTTTCTTTATCATAGTCCTGGAAATAGTATTCTTTTCAATTTATAGATGGAGAACTGAAGCAGAGAGAGTAAATGACTTTCCTGCAGTTTTAACAAGAATCCTGAGGCAAAGGAAAGACCTGCCCCTTGCCTGGCCATGTGTCAGGCTGCAGCAGCGGCTGCCTGGCAGGGGAAATGAGACCAACCCAGGGGAGAGGGAGGAAAAGATCTTTTAACAAAATGTACTACTTTGGTTATTTATCAGCCATCTATCCAATTCCATAAATTGCCCTGATCAAAAGAGATGAGGGAAGTTAATTAAAACAAAATCATTTTTTGGCACTTTTGGTATGTTTTGGATCACATCATATCCGTAACTGCATAATTTACAAAAATTTATGAAGAATGTAAGCATTTTTTAGTAAAAGTTTTTGTTGCAATCTCTATATATCCTCTTGTTTGGGGAAAAAGCCGAAAACAAAACAAACTGCATACCCAATTAAAGTAAGACCTAACTGTTTTTTATACAACCATGTGTACTTATGAACCCTCATAGGATTACTTTAAATTCACAATATACTCTTTATTTTTTATTAGAACAGAGGAAATTTGTTTCAATTAGTGACGTTAACCCTATGGTAACAAGAAACCCCATCTATTCTTACCAGGAACAATCACAATTGAAGAGATAACTATTACAATTTTGAAATACATTCTGAGAGAACAGCATTTTGAAATACAGTGAGGATAAACCCAACTATTTTGAAGGAACTGGTCAAAAGCAATTAACAATTAACCAGACATTAATGCCTTATCTTCTAGCTGGCAACCAGTATTAGTGTGCTTGGACCTAAGGGAGAAAGACCCTGAGAGGGAGAGAAGGAAAAGGCTCCTTCCCGAAACACTGTGGTGCATGTGCAGGGTGGGCTCTCCTAGAGCAAGCATGGAAGTTACTGCGTGAGAATCAGGGAGAAAATACATGGCCAAGTCTCTGAGGTAATAGCAAGGGAGAGATTTTTCTAGGGACTTAGTAAATACTGTGGAGAGTTTGGGCAACCTTTAAAGCCACTGAAAGAGTGAAGGATTGGTCCCATGAGGATAGACTGACAGAGAAAAGATTGGTTTCCTGTCCTTCTTATTTAGTATATCCCCTGTGGCATGTCTGAGATTTCTTTATCTGAAGTGTTTTCTGTCTTATAGTTTTGTTGCCTCTTCTTAGTGGCCTTTTATTTTATAGCCTGGAAGCCATCTAGGTGTTTTATGTGCTTATTTTAAGAAAAAAAGGGCAGGCAGTTCCATGCAGAGCTCTGGCAGACGCGTGAGCCTACCACTAAGTTTCTCTGCATGGGTTCATCTACTATAGTTAAGCAGCGAGATAGTATCCCATGAGAAGTTACTCTCTAAAGAACTACAAATGTGAAAGATTTTTCCCTGGGGTGGGGCAGTAGCTTTCTTTTCCAAGAGATGATAGCACAAGGATAACAAAAAGTGATCCTGATGGCGTGCAGGGTGGCTGAATACATGTAGGTGACCCAGTGAGGTGCAAGAGACTTCATTCACCTCCTGCAATTATGCAATTACCTTACAAAATTGTTCCTTTCTCCTTTTTTTTTTTACTTGTACGATGGGCTATGAACCATGAGCCATTCAGCAGGAATTTTAGTTTGGTTCCTGCCAAAAGTGGTTTTAAATATAGAAAAATGTCGTTATTCCTTAGTACAAATACAAAATACAGTGCAAAAAAACCACGTGGCAAAGTATAACATATTTATGTCATAACTACTTAAATTATTGCCATAAATTGTACGCGAGACATTTCTTGTCTTAACTAACAGCAAATAACTGATCCAAGGAAAAAGGTGTTTCTTTTTTATATAATTTCTATCACTCCATATCAAATATCGCTTTCTCACTGTGTTGTGGGGGAGAGCACTGGCTAGCGTTACTTTGCAACATAGTGTAGGTGGCATCATGCAACAGGACAATTGCGATTTAAAATAAAAATGGGGTTAAGATGAATCAGCCCTCACTACAAGGGCTGTTTAGCTGCAGTATAAAAGGAAAACTGTTTCTTCAATTACAGTTAACTGTAGTCCATCCTCTGACTGGAGGTGCAAAGAGGAGCATTTGCACAGGCTTTGTTCTACAGAGAGATTCCTCTGAAGGTGACCCTTGCACACAAACCAGTCCCTGGACACTCTCACTTATTGCAGTTAATATTAGCTGGAGAGCCTCAGCTTAACAGCTTATTCTTTCAAAAGCACTCGGGCTCTGTCGAGAGCTAAGGTGCCTGAGAGAAACTTCAGGTAGGAGTAATGATGCTTTCTTGAAGTGAAGCAGCCCCTGAGGAGAGTGTCTCCTCTCCAGAGAGGATTACATAGCCCGTGCTTCCCCTTGCATCAAGCCAGTTGGGCTGCCTGGTGCTTCAGGTGGCACTAGGCATAACCCTGTTTATTCGGCTAGTACATGGCTTGGGTTTGTGCCAATGACCAGCTCCGTTATCTGGTGAATACACTGAGAGTATCAAAGGTAAGTCTCCCTGCAAGATGTTAAAAAAAAAGAATAGCGGGAGTGCTGCTAGCCCTGTTGTGTGTGGAGAGAAGGGGAGGTCAGATGGGCAGGAGGCCCTGAAGGGGGGAAATCCTCTAAAGAAATGTGCTGCAGAGCACAGAGAGCTGCCTGGGTATGCCAGACCTCATTTGTATGATGGATATGAAGTATTTGTGACATTTTTGTTAAAACATAATTCTAGGTAACCCTGGAGTGAGCACGATGTTTGTATTCATGTTTGGAGATGCTTGTACAATGTTTCTGGGAGAGAAGGGTCATCATCCCGCTGGACCTGTTGTTTGTTAACAAAGAAGGACTTGTGGGTGATGTGAGGGTTGGAGGTCATCTGGAACAAAATGATCATGAAATTATAGAGGTTTTGGTTCTTGGAGAGGTAAGGAGAGGGACCAGCAGAACTACCACCTCGGACTTTTGGAGGGCAGGCTTGGCCTGTTCAGGAGCCTGGTTGACAGGAGGCAGTCCCACGTTTGGGAGGTTGTTTTCTTCTCAGTCATAGTTGAAAAATTAAGAAAGATTCCTCATTTTTGAACACAAAAATAGTTTAATCTCATTTTCTTCCTGAGTGTGGCTTGCTCTGTTATTCAGATTTTTGTTAGGATCACAAAATATAAACCCCTTTCCTCTGTATTGTTTGGCACAGTGTACCAGTGGATCCAGCGTTCTTCTCTCTTGGAACTTACGATTTTTTAATAAAATATGTGAATAGTTACTCTTGTAAATGTTCTGCTTTAATAATTGATGGGATTTTCATCCTCCTAATGTAATACCTAAGGCATCTTTCTCAGTTCTTTTGTATTTATCACTCTGAATAATATATAGAGAAAATATACATATTTCTTACTGTCATTTTCCATCTATATGAAACAACACATCAAGTGTTGGTCAGCAAGGGAGTAGAGACAAAAAAAACATTGGTGTCTGTTGAGAAGTTTTTGCTTTCCTAGAAGGAACTTTTCCTTGGTTCATGCCTTATTATTTCAATTAAATGGGCAGCCATATAACTCAAATATTAGTTATTTTAAAATAATGTTGAGTTTATATGAGTGAGTCCTCAATTTTAGCTTAAAAAGTAAAGTCTTCTGTCAGTGATTTTACAAGAGTAGACAAGCATGAAATTAATTTTATACATTAGCACTAGGTAAGCTTGCAGCTTGCTAACATTGGTAGGAAATTTTACTAGAGCTGTAATAGAAGGCTGTGGGGATTTTCCCCCCTTCAGCTAGGAGAATTTCTTCAGCAATTCAAACCTCTAATAACTTTTTAAAATAGGGTATCTACATTTCTATACTGGGACTTCCTAATCTAATTATAGTCTGCTGCCTTGTGTGTGCAGCTGTGATATAGAATATATTTTGTATACATAATATTATTATGGCACTATATAGTTAGGTTGGTGCCATGTTGAGAAGTTTAGACTCACTGAATTAGAGAAAGCTTGTTTTACAGTTCAGTTTAGACTGTGAAAGTAGGGTTGAATAAATGCAGAGATACTCATCCACTATCCTAGTATATGGGCTCCTGTTTTTAAGCAAATGAACTGTCAGCACAGTAGAGCTTAGGGTATTTTTCAGAAAGAGCCTTTCCTCTCCTCCCATGAATACTTAAGGGAGAGTTATCTATACTGTGACTGATTTCTACCCACTGGACATCTGGGTTCATCCTGACACACCCAGGTGTGGCTGATCCAGAGTCTTACATAAACCATTCAGCCAGCTGCAGCTAGAATGGCTCTACCTGAGAAACACCATGTCCTTATTATATCTTTTTTCTCAAGTCTGTCTTTATTTATATGGTTGCCTATCTGCATGCATTCCAGTGCATTCCAGCAACCCAACCATTCTAGGAATTTGTTCTGCAAATTGAAAGCCAGATTGTATTTTTATACCAGTGCATTTCTACCATGATATATTTTGTTTGTCTGTCTTTAAGCAATAAAGCAGGTAAGCCTAAGCACTTGTAACTTGCTACAACAGTGTGTCCTCATATATTGAATTACAGCACATAAGGACTTGTGATAGGTCTAGGCATGGTATTAGACAGTTGCTAATATAGTTGTATAATATCATCTTTTTCTTTTCTCTTGAAAAGTAAAATAAACTTTTTTTCTGTCTTTGATTGTAAATTAGTTTTAAATAATGTGTCATTTGAATATGCTAATTATGCTATATTAATTTACAGACCATTAGACACGCCTATAAAAATGTGTCTTAAGTTATAAGCCTTTTGATTAACTTGTTGAGACTCAGTAATTCCCAGTATTTGCTTAAGACTGGTAATTGGCATTCAGAGAGGTAGCAGAATGCACCTGCCATTCTGACCACTGGTGACCTTCACTATGAATTAACTGCAAAATCCATGTCAGGCAGTTAATTGAATGAAGCTGTGAACTTGTAAGTGGTAATGGTTATGATTAGTGTATAACATGCCATAACAGTAATGATGTAATCTGGGTCTCAAGAGACTTAGGGTTGACGTCTTGGGGGTTTTATATGCTAAATTAAAGAGGGGATAAATGACAAGTGGGAAGCTTGAAAGGGAGAGAGAGGAAAAGGAATCCCTCTTCTCTTCTTTCCAAAGACTCTAAAGATAAAAATATTTAATTGGATTTGAGAGGTTGGTGAACTTTTTATTCCCATCAAAGTGCTTCATCTGTCTTTAAGGCAGAAAGAACTGTCAGCAGCCCTTTCATCTGGCCTAGGAGAGGTATTTGTCACTTGTGGCTGGATATGAGGAGTAGTATTAAAATGACTGGGTTTTGTCATTTTTTCATGGAGTCAGAGAACATCCGTGACTCACTGGGGCACATGCTGTGTGTCGTATGTATGTGTGGACTGGCTTATATGCTACTTTTTTGTTGGGTACTTTCATAGCCATTACAGTAACAAGATTAGTGATGCAAAGCTGCTCATGCTTTCTTTAGACTTTACATTTTGTGTACTGGTGACAAATATGAACTGAGCAGCCAGAAAAAGACATTTGGTAAGGATGATGTGGATATATCTAAGCACACCCTGCATGCGAGAAGGAAGAGCTTTTGTAAACTGGATGGATCCTGCTGGGCTTTTAGCTTCAGAGACCACAGATAAAAAGGAACTTGTCTTTTGTGAAATTTGCTTCTGACTCCATGCCCTGTTTATATGCTTGTTAGAATATGACATCTTGCAAATATACTCTACAAGGCATGTTGCTGAATCAATAAACGAGAGAAATTAAGGCTTTCATGGCTGTTGTATCATGTGAGTAACCAGCCTGTTCATGAGTTGAAATGGAGCATATGTCCAGAAATGCAAAGTAAGGCTTTGCAAGTGCTGCCAATCTAGTTTAGGCATAACATTCTCAATTTAACAATAGTTGTACTATTGAATTACAAAAAGTCTATTTCAGAAATCTGCATATTTACACTAACAGATTAATTATGTAAATTATATTTAATATGAATGAAATGTGGGAACCAAATTTAACTAGAGTTTAGGAGGAGTAATGGGGTAATAATCTAGCTATTAAAATGGTCAAAGATCTGCATTGCAGGAGTTATATTAACTTTACCAGTAATTTAGCGCGTCATAATGGAGTTAGGCTTTTTCCATCAATACTTTTGTGACCCAGCTATAATAGGCCTCATATAGAATATGAGGCAGGAGAGACTAAGGCATAAGTGTATACTTTCCTTGTGTAGTCCATAAGAAAGCTTCATTGTGGTTCTGTCGGTTCGCACAAGTACATGTACTGAGTAACATGACTAGGCTGTACACCTGTATGTATACACCAAAAATAGAAGTCAAGTACCAGCTAATGTGGTGGATCCACTTTCATGCATTATATGAACACAAATAGGTTACATTATTTTTATTTCTATTTGTTATAATCCAATTGAGAAAGGGGCTCTGCTTCTCTGGGATTGTTGGGGTTGTTCTCCGAGCTTATTGTTTATTTTTTTTTCAGAATCCATCCTTTATATGTATCGTATCACCATTTATGCAATTTTGAATACATGTTTTAGAGGTTTGTCATTTACTTCCAGTCTTCTATGACAACCCTAACTGGATCTAATGTGTAACTTTCCCTGCCCCCCACCCTGCCCAACAGCTCGCTTGTCTATTGTTTACTTCAATTACTATAGGGTAGTCTATTCTTCTCTATGATTCCATACTTAATAACAACTTTCTTCCTTTTTGCTGAAGTTACTGCAGTTCCATGAGGTCTTGGTACATCTTGTGGTGGAAGATGCTAAATAAACAGCTCACTCTTTGATCTTGTTTCTGAGTGAAATGAGGATAGTGCAGTTATACTACCTGCCTTTTTGAAACCTTGAAATTTGATTGAAACTGACACAAGTTTTCACAAATTGTGGATGGAAAAATTCCATTAATACAGGTCTTGTGATGGTAAGAGGCCAGGTAGAAGAGAGAGTCTATTAGCAACTCCTTGGAGGGAAAAATCGCATGGAGGATATATTAAGCATCAAAGAATTCATAAAGAGATTTAGAGTTGTCCGGACTTGTGAGATGCTTCAGCCAAGGTTCATGTTGTCTTGGACATCTCAATCAACTAATCTATAGGAACTCAGGTCACTTTCTGCAGTGAGTGTGCATGAGTGTGAGGGTTTCAGGGCCTTCAGTCCCAGGACTGTGAAATTACTGCACAGCAGAAGCTCCTGTAAGAGCTTGGAAAGCGCTGTTCAAGATTGGGGCTAGAAGGCCACAACAAAAGCTAAAAACCTATTTAAAGGAAAATTAATATCTCAGGCCAAACCTGAAAGCCTGAAGAAATGTTTTGGCTATTTAAAGCATGGGATTCACATGATCTTTCAAAAGAGATTCTGAGGCTGAATTGCAAACCTATGCATGGGAAACTCACTGTCCAGGAGTCGTGGCAGTTTTGACCGGTGTAATGCGTACACATAAAAATGTTCCATTTTTACACTCTAACAGAATTCAAATCCATTACTTTAGTATATTTAGGCAAATGGTTTAGCTCCTCTGCTTTATCAACAGATATGGTATGGTTAGTTATCATATGGTTGATAAGTGTTCTAATATTTAAATTTTACATAATTTAGGTATCCATATAACAGCAAATGTCATAACTGTTAAATGCAGTGAGCTGACCTCTGGAGCACCTAGATCTCAGTACTGATTGTACTACTAATGAATGATTTCTCAGAGCTGATATATTTGTCCTTAGGACAAATGTCTGTATTTGACAAAGTTCATTTTTGGATTAATTTCCAGCTCTGCACCAGAGTTTGAATCCCTGATCCTGATTCTGCCAAGCACTGAGCTCACCATGTGAAGCTCTTCTGCTGTTGTCATCAGTGAGAGCCGAGGGCACTCAGCACCTGGCAGGAACTGGCACTTTGATGGCAAGCAGGGATATTGCAAAGCAGGATTAAAGTGCACTTGCTGACAGAGCTGTTTGAAGAAGCTTTCAGAGCACCTGCCCATGCTGTGCCTGACTCCAGACTTCGCTATCAGCCCTCCAACCTCATTAGCACCAAATTCGTTCCCAAAATTAAATAAATAAGAGACTGCAACAGCACTATTTATTTCCTACAGCATGCCTAAGATATTCACAAGAAATAAAATATATTTTACTGTTCTTTCTGCCACAGGGCAACATAAAGAATACAGTTGTTCTGGATGCTTTGCCCCAGAACAAAAAGAGAAGGGATAAAACACTAAAAATGCTTGAAGTTTCTTTAGTTTTCACTAGAACATAGTTTGCTTTTCATTGTTGTTGTTTTGTTTTTATCCCCAAAATCAAGAAAGCAAGCAGAAAACAAAGTAAAACTCATAGTTCGGGGTTTTTTTTTGTTCTGAGAGTTTTTTGTTTTCTCTATATTTTGGTGGTGACCATTATCATATTAAATCAAGAAGGGCAAGCGAACAATATATCTTCTAAAGTAGAAATTGCTTCCTACCCTTTGGACTTATCTTTGAATAAAGAAGTATTTTTTTGAGCTGATGGGTGAATTCAAATTCCTAGAGGCAAAGAACATTGATGAGGTAATATTTGTTTTATAAAAACTTTCAAGATTGCAAAGAAACCTTGTCATAACAAATGGAAATATTTGGGTGGAAATGAAAATGGGGAAAAAAGAAACAGGAAAAATAGAAAAACAAGTACTTTGAGAAATTCATTATTTTTCCCATAATGGTGAATATGTAGTTTAGGAATATTCCATTCATTTTTAATGAAAATTTAATATGCACAATATTTTTGGTTAAAGGCTACTGAAGACATATTTTTACTATAGAAAATGACATCTGTTCCACTGATGACATAGAAACAGAGCCATACTTTGGTATGTTTTAGTAATTACAATTGACCTTGGGCAACAAAATAGTTACTTCCCAAATTAACTTTGATATTTACTAGCAGCTCTTCCACCCTGGCAAAAACTGCACCCTCTTCACCCTAACACTTTTCACAGCTGGTTTCCATAGAACCATCCTAGCTGAGACTCCCACCCTAAAATACAAAGGTTTGGTGAATTCATAATTGATTTGCTTCTGATATCTGAATATCTTCCATGTAATTTTGATACTGTAACATTGAAGAACAGAATGAAGTAGATGGATCAGGGAGGGGTGCATGACGAAAACTCCAGACTTAATTAAATTTAAGTTTCTCACATAAATAAAGTGCCTTAATTCACAGGTGGTAGGGTGGAGGGGTTTTGTTGTTTTGTTTTGATTGGTTGGTTGTTTTTAATGGCACTTATAAAGCTATATGTAGAAAGAGATGGTTGTGTGTTTCATGTCATTTGTGAAGTTTCTGATGCATGCGTGTCCACTGACTGGCTCAATGGCTTCTGCACCATCACTGGATAACTGCTAGAATCAATTTAAATCAAATTACATGCATAAATCTAATTATCCGCTATTGTTTATAGAAGCGAGCCCTTAGGGATTTAACAGACAGGAAAGCAAAGTGTGAAGAAAAGCTTTGAAGTGGGTGGTTCTGTTCCACTGCCCCTCCAGCTTTCAAGTGTTCAAAACTACAGGAAATTTAAAAAGAAAGGTCACTGTGAATCTCACCTAAATCATTACATCAGGCTTCTGATTTTTTTTTTTAATTTATTTATTTTGTGTTAAAATGACACTCAGACTAAAAATCATGCATTCTTGACTGGAATATATGTAATATTTGCACCAGAAAAATAACATATAGTTTTAGTCTTCCCCATCCATCTCTTCTCTACTAAAAATATTAGGAAATAAAAATGAAATTTTAAATTTTATTTCATTAGTTACTATTTTTAAGATGGTTTCCTCACCATTTTCTCTGTTTTGAACCTTTCACGATGTTGTTCTTATTCTGTGTTTCACACTGATGAATATAATTTCAAATTCTTCAATAATTTAAGAACAGCTTGGGGATTGTCTTCTAATAGAGTAAACCAGGAATAAATCAACTGAAGTTAATTTAAAACAGATGCGATGGGCTTGAAAACCCAATCTTTTTCTCTACTGTATTATCTTTTAAACAAAGTTGTTGTTCTTGTTTTTAACTACATATGTTTATTTCATGTTTGCTGTGTGTTGATTAGATCTCTCTGGATGGCTCAGACAAGCCTGCTCAGGTTGGAACAGGAGCGCTGCCTCTGAGCTCAGTGATAGGAAACGCTTTCGGGTCTTGCTGACGATGGCAAGTCTTTTACCAACTCTTTGTTGTCTGCTATGAGACACAACAGTTTTAGATGGAATTGTATTTCTAATCAATAATGTCTAATGAATAAATTCGAACTTTAGAGTACTAAAAGCCCATGCAGTTTACTCTCTTATTTTCTCTGAACTTGTGTGTGCTGGAACACGGTACCACGATGGTTTTCATGAACTTTCCTGTAAATTCCACTGCTTGCTATTCAGAGATTGTTTTGCTCCTTAACAACCTTTGAACTTTTTTCTTCCTCGGCAGACTTGTGTGTAGTGCTATATATTACAGTTCTCATAAGCTGTGCTATTCATCTTTTTTAGAGAAGAATACTTGACATAGAACTCCAACATATGAATCTTAAAAGGAGTATAGTGTTTGCATTATTTTATCTCTTGCTGCTCAGCAGAGTGGGTATGAAACCAACACAGGGGAGACAAGAAAGAGGTGGTCAGCTGCTCTGGACATGATTTCTCATTTTGAGAGTTCTCTGAACTTTGCCATTCACTCTTCCATGTTATAAACAAACTTCTATTGTTCTTAAATACTTAGGTAGCTGTTAACAAAAATGAAATAAGTCATTGCTCAAAAAATGTCTGTAATGCTTCTAGCAAGGCTTTATCTTTATGACACTAACGATAATCCCTTGTGTAATTAACTGTAGAGTGGTTATGCATGCAGTATGCAGTCCATGACAAGCCTCATAGAAAATACATCAGTATTAGCCACAGGTGAATTCATTTAGAAAGATTAATGACTGCACCTGAATTTTAATGTCTGAAAAGGGATGGAACACTGAATCCTTAATTAAAAAGTTGAATGACTGGTATGGTTTGTTTAACATCGCAAATTTCAACGGGAGATTTTTATATTCAAATGAAGTCTGCAAAGGAAAACTTTCGTTAGAAGGTGGTGAAGTAAGGGTGAAAAGCAAAAATGTTTTATGTGCTTTACTTTATGTAAATCGATACATGGATCAGCAGCTTTGATATGGATCAAATGGAGTATAATTATGGCTCCTCTCTGTTTACAGTGAATATAGGGCAAAGAATTCTTAAGAAATGCAAGGCATTGCTACGCTCCTACCGATATAAAGTTAGATGAGAAGAGCAGTAAAATTGACGAGTGATCTTATTCTTTCCTTAATGAGATGGTTTCCTCTTCATTATTATTTTACAAAGTTTTTAATGAAGAGAAAGTAACCTTGAAAAACACTGTTACAATCCCATTCCCAGAAGATGCTTAACTCACTTTTTTCAAACTCAGCTTTGATTTAGTAAGTTAGTTAAAAGTAATTCAGAGAATCACCATTATCAATGCAAACAGTGTCTTTCAAAAATTTCTTATGTTTTAATATTTAATAAAAAGAGAGGCTAGATTTCGAGAGGAATAAATAATTGAAGTAGAACTCTCATACCTGTTCAGAAATGCTAACATAAGGGACATCTGAATGTACTTTTGCTACACTGCCTAAAATACATCTTTAAAAACCCTCTGCTGACTCTTTTTGGTTAGTCTTAATCATTGGAAATGTATTCTAAAAACTGGAGCCCTAGTAAAGCTTATTTGAACAGTGTTTTCAAAAGCATGACTCTGACGCTTATCTACTGACCTGAATAGATGCTGAAGGTCAGTTGTTTTGTGGTCTTATTCCTAACAAATGAGAGTCACCCAAAATTCATTTTTAATGAGGTCTCCTTCACTTTAACTGCAGTTCCAGACTCTAGGAAAACAAGTTTCCAAGCAAAACCAAGAAACTAGCTCAGTCAAAGATTGTCTTCCTAATAACCTCATTATTTTTCCCATTGCTCCACTATTATCCACTCGTAAAAGGAACATAGACCAAAAACTTTGAAATGAGAGAGAATAAAGAAATAGGAAATAAAAAGTCAAGGAAGGAGTGCGAGTGATTTATCGTGGGAACAGCCTGTGACTACTACTCACAGATGTAGTAAAGCAGATTGCGATGCTCTTTAGCTGCAGCATGGTGTCTGCTGTACCACTTTTACTGCCAACCAGAAGCATGGCTCTATTCTTGACCACTTTCCAAGGAAGCATGTTTTTAATGAAATGTCATTGAAAAATATGTACCTTCTTGTGGAAGGAAGAGAGGAGGCATTTGAAAAACTGCGTGTGGTGTGTGTGTATATGTATGTGTTTGCGTGCATGTGTAAACACTGAGTTACTGAAGTAAAGTACCTGCAACGTTAGCCAAGACACAGAAAACTAGAACACTGTACCTATATACATGTATCGCATATGTGTGTATATATATATCTCTAAAATGTTTTATTTGTCAGGTATACCAGCTGTTTGAATGCTCAGTAGAAGAGGAATATGTATAATAAACAACTAACAGCTCCGGTTCTGTCTTCACCCTGTTTATTGTTCCATATTTCCATAATCTCTACTGCAAAATAATAGCTGGCATATGAACTGTAAATATTTTTGATACTCAAAGTTTAATTTCCTGTCATTAAACACATCAGAGGATAAAAATAAAACTGGAAAGACATGTTGAAACTTAATGATCTTTGTCTTGATGAACTTGGTTAAGGCACTCAGCAAGTGTCAATGGCAGGGTACACCTCTGAGTGTGTTAAAGCAATGATTTTGTTAATAACAGCTAAAATCAGTTGCAAAAAGTATTATTAAACTTGCGACTAGGAAATTATGACTGACAGAAGCAGGTTAAGTCCTTGGCTATCCAAAATACTTTGCATAAAATGTCGCCCAGTTTGGGCAATCCTCAAAAAGCACAGCACTTGTATTGAGCTCAGATGCTTACCTGAATACTGGGCTCAAACGTGTTTGGGACTTGACCCAAAGTCAATAGGATTCCTTCTATTTGCTTTAGTGGAATTTGGACCATTATAGTTTTGGTAAATATGTTAATAGCATCATCTGAACCAGGTAACTTTAAGTTCCCTATTTTTAGCTTCTCAGTTTTAAGAAGGGTGGTCATTGTAGGAGATAGGACTTAGAATGAGAGTTTGTCTTCTGGTCTGAATTGTAGACCATGTCCTTTTCTTTAATTCTCAGGGCAGTAAACAACTCTGGAAGTCAAAATTTAGGCTGGACAAGAAACTGAGCGAGATGAGAGTTGATAATACTAAAAGAATGGAATGTGATAACTAAAAACAACAATATTAAAGTTGTTCAGTTTTGCCTTGAATAAACATTTTGATATTTCTTATTTTATTCAGACAATGTTTTCATCACTATTTTGGGGACTCCATATGCTCAGGAGAAAAGAAGCTCTTGGTAAGCATTTACTATCCACCTATATCAAAGGTCCTATATGGTTGTTAAGAATTCCATGTGCAAACACACTCTGAAGGACACAGAGACGCACACTGACACACATCTCACCTCCGCAAAACAAAACATCTCTGCACCCTGGGGTCTTGTTTCTCAAAGGAGGACAGGGCAGGTGTAATATGGGCACTATGTGTCCCTTTGCTCTTCAAAAACTCTAAGGAGTCTGCTTAGAAACTTCCCAAGAATCTCAAAGGTTTATAATGCCCAGAAGGTGACCACCCTGCCTGCTTAATGGAGGCAAGTGTAAGTGGAATCTCCTTCCCAGAAACCACAGGGAAAAGCTCCCTGGTTTGTACAGCAGACTTTCCATTGATTGTAATAATGTTCTGGATCTGTCTCAAAAGTCTGATTCTTCTGTGAAAGTTTCCCTTTCTGAGAATGATCTTTCTTAACATCGCAGTTTTAACTCAGCACACCACGTTTTTAAACCAGAAATGTTTTTAAGTTCAAGTTACTGTTCAATTTAATAGCTGGATACTTTCAAATTGCCATGGATCACTTTGTCCAGTAAAATAATTTCATGTGTGTGTGTTGCATAACTGAAATGATACTTTGAGAGAGAAGCATTTTATGCAGCTTGTGTCAAGTTTAGAAGTCTTAAAAGTCTTGGACGGTTGATGTCCTTAAGGGAGCAGTGGATAACCGCTTCAGGGTGGACTGCAAGTCCCCAAGTACACTATAAATCCCCATGTCTGCTGTAGTCTTAACCTGTTTATCCGGAAGCCAGACACACGCAGTGCATTTGCGGATCAGATCTGAACCACTTTCTTTGCTGAAAGAAGGAATGCTTTTCACCATAAACTGAGCTCAGTAGTGTGTTTCAGCGTTATCAATACAATGCAAAGTATTTTTAACACAGTTTAGAGTTGTGGCTGCAGTTGTAGTATCCAAAGGGTGCATCCGAAACAGTCATGTTTCTTGAGGTAATCACTTGAACAATATATAACCTTATAAAGAGAAGTCCCAGCTAAAAGCTATTTGAAAACAATGTAGCCCACAGGGCACCCCGGTATAAGCTGATTCTCCTTTCATTACTTCTTAACCATCCATTAAAAGCTAAGCGCTCTATTCTGCCCCCACTTGCACCCTGCGGATCTGGCAGGTTTGTGCAATGTGAATGAAAGGCACTACCCCAATCTGTCATTCAAGCTGCAATTAGACATCCATCTTCAAGAACCCAGGGCATAAAGAAAATATAAAATAGAGGGAAACAAGGGCTTACTTAGGAAAGTAGGAAACAAAGAACACATGGCCCACATAGGCACGTTATGTCCGTTTTCATTTCTGAAATGTTTTGTAGTCACGGAAAAAATTGGGTGCACAGGTTAAAGCAGTCCCCAGGCAACTTTGTCTTGCACAACCAGCATTTGCTGAGCTGATCACCATCCGTTATCACTGACCTTGGCAATACTACAGGAATCCTATATTCACACGGATAAACTCTTCTCCACAACTTCACCAACTTATTAGGGATAAACAGGCTTTACTTCAGCATCTGGCATGTGTGATTCATATCTACCTATTTTTCATTCAGCCTCCTCTTTCCACCTCTCTTTGGACAGTGATTGCTTCTCCTCTATTTCTCCTGCTGTGTGCTATATAAGTAAGTTTTCAAGAGATCAGTTTATTCAGGAGAGAAAGCTGACGGTGAATAATATCCAAGGGAGTGCAAGCTTATGTTACTCCAATTAGTCAGGAAGCCGTATGCAGAAAAATATGAAGTCCAAGGGTCCTAAGACTGGAAGAAAAATCCTTTAGGTTTGACTAAACTATACAGAAAAGACTTACACATTGTGTACTGTTCTCTACCTGGTAATTGTTGAAGGAAAAACCTGTGTGACTGGTTCAAAACTGCTTTATAAGCACCTCTCATTACATTTGTATTTTAATTCAGAACCTAAAGTAAAATATTAATTTCCTTGTTATTGTGAAAAAGCGTGAAAAAATACCTGTGCATATATAAAAATAATATAAGCTGACTAATATTAAGGATGAATAGTTATGACTAGCACACTGACATTACCTTAAAGATGATCTCAGTATCATTCTTGTGCCAGACTGTTTGTACACTTGGTATCAGAGAAACACACGGCTAGATACTACTGAAAAATAAATTATTCTTATAAATGGTGAGATTGAAGTAAGCATTGCCAGAATGAAAATACAGTTCTTCAAAGATATGTTACTCTTTAACAGCATATACTTTAAGAAGTGTTTAGGGTTTTCTTTTTAAGAGTTATAGTAGATTTAATATTCCTTCTATAATAGAATAGCTGTGGAGAAAAAAAAAAAAGTATAGCACTTACTGCTATGCCATTTTTCATACAGTTTCAATGTCTATTCTGTATCTTTTGTGTATCACTAAAATTCATTGCCATTTCAGCAGAAATGTTCTATTATAGAAAATAAAGAACAACATTAAGGCACAACAAAGGTAAAACATTATGTAAGTATTTATTCTAGATGTGTATGTTCTGATTTCAAGCGTCAAAACAATTTATTGACCAAACCAGACCGCTGCACAGTTGTATGTCTTATGCACCCGGCATGCTGGAGTTTTACAGTTTTCACATCAAGCATTGATACTCCAGGATTATGCAGTTGAAGAGTTGGACCGATTAACAACAGTGCTTTTGTTTATACCCTGTTAAGGTGAAACAGTCCAGTGACAACTGTATTATTTCTTGCCTTTTCAGCTGTCCACACTTGTGCAATAAGCTTAACATCCTGTCAGGTTTCATCATGTATCCTCTTTGTTATCACATTGTATGAATCCATATAGTTGTAAATTAGAATTACTTTTTTTTTTTTCTTTTTTTTTAAGTTGAATTCCTCATCACAACAAAGGTGCCATGGTTACTATGTCAATCAAGCATGGATAATCAAGTTCATAATAAGGGATCTCAGGTATGCTCAGTATTTGGCTGGAAAATTAAAGTTTTAGAAGTTAATACCACCAGGACTGTTAAGGAAATCAGCTGCAGTGTAAGACCTGGGGGTTGTTGGTTGGTTGGTTGTTGTTTTTCTTTCTTTTGTTTTCAAGGCACAAGGGGAATACATAATGCAATATCTGTTACCTTTAAAATGTTGGTATGTTTGATTGCCTCTCATGTACACACATGTCTATTACCCTTCAGAAAATTCCCTTTGAAAACATGATAGCAGGAGTTGATCAAGACTATCTAAACACAGCACCAGGTTAAGTGTTTGTATACTGTGTCACTGCAATGTGGGACCTGTAATATTTGCAGTCTTCATGGACTTAAATTTTCGTTGAAAAGTAGTCAGCAGCACAACTCAATCCCAGAGCCTGGTTTCTGTTTGTTTTCATCAGTATGCAGTAATCCATTCTCATAGGATGGCTGTGCCAGCTGCAGAAGTGTAAATGCCATTCTTGCCTATGTTCTCATTCCAGGTGCTGAACCAGCTATTTCTCCTTTCAAAGAGCAATGTATCTGCTAGTTGTCAGCAATCTGAGATTTAGATGCTAACTTTTCCCCTTGTGTTGCTGTGTATTGATCTCCTTTATCCTAATTTCTGTTTGTTTGTTGTTCGATTCACTGCCTCTGAGTAAGCTAATCTGTTTAGACTTTTATGTATACACATGGCTCTGGTTTAGGTTTGTGTTTGCTTTAGTATGGTAGAAGTTCAAGAGTGATCGAGGTGTCTATTACATGGGGCAGACTGCCCATTATACACATACCCCAGGGGATACTGGAAACCTTCGATAACTGGAGCTTCACCATTTGCTTATTTTTTCCTTAATAGCTATATTTGGTAAATTGCAATTATTTAAGAAAAAAAAAAAAAATAAGGGCAAAAAATTAGTAACTTGGACTTTATAGTCAGTTGAAGTTCTCTTCGTAGGATACCAAAAGAACCCCGAGCCATTCAGTTCAATATGTGACTCCTAATTGCTCCAAATCTCCCCTTTGTCCAATGTGCCACTCATCACTGCTGCTTCTAAGAGCTATTAAGGTCAATGGGCATTTTCATTCTCTGTCGTCTGTGTGTCTGCTAATTATCCCAGAGGTATAAAATAAAAACAAAGAACAGAGAACAAGGAAATATATAGAATAGATTGAATCCCTCAATCCAATACAGAAAAAAATTGCTAATAATTGCCAGTAAATTGATGGTAATTGCCAGAACTCACAGCAATTTGTTTGCTTTCAGATAAACAAATTACTGAAATATGTTGCTGTGACTTACATGTCCCCATTTCATCTCACTCACTAAATGGTTATTGCTCCACACTTTAAAGCACTGTTTATATACAGTTCTGTAACAACCTCACTGTATGACAAACTCACATTAACTTCTCTACCTTGGTGTTTGGAGCATTTGCACTCCCGGAAGGTCTGTCCGGATGGCCTCTAAGATCAATGAGAATTTTTCCATTGCTTCCAATCTGCTTACTGCGAATCCCAAAGCAAAAAGTAGCTTGCAGGGAGCCTGGATATTGAGCAGGCTGGTACAAACAAGTAGGAAGTGCCAGACTGTAAATTTCTGGGAAACGTTTTTTGCTTCTGAGCCAGACTGCTGGGTTGGTGTGAAGTTTCTGCCTGTGGCCTGTCATGCAGTTGGGGCTACCAAGCATTTAGCAGCAGTGACAACGAAGGCCTGACCTCCACTCTGCCACAGTATCGCTTCACCCCACATGAGTGAATTTTAAACTAAAAAACACCCACTAATGGTTCTTTTATGCACTTCAGTAAGCAATTTTTCTTTTAAATGTCTAACATATGCTACGTCTATGTATCATCTTCTCCTCCACTGCCCTGTCTCTCTCCTCTCTATTCTCTAAGAGAAGAGAAATGTTAGCATTTTTTCCTCTGCTGTGCATGGGAACGTCATTCAGGCTCTTGCTGCGTCAGTCAAAGCTCATCACTCCACAGTCAGGCATATCAGCTTAATCCTGCCACAAAGTTCTGACTTTCTCAAAATCCGAGAACTGAGTTTGTCAGCCAACAAACAGCATCAAATTCCATGTTCCACATGCTGAATGATGAAATGTATATACTTTATCTCTTTTTCTGGCATCTGAATTCTCAGCAGTTCACACGCTTCTGTGATGGGAACTTCAAAAACTTCCATTAATTACTAGTAGCCCTGGCCAGAGAAATTTAGCTGGAATCATATTCCTCTGGAATATTCAGTTCTGTCAACACAGTACAAGGTCAGTTCTAATTTTATCAGAATTAGCTTTCCAAAAAAACTTCCCTGGAATACAGTTCTAACACTGTTACCCCACTCTAATTTTAATGGGTTTTATTTCAAAATGTTCTGTTTATAATCACAAATTAAAAAATCAAAATCAAAGTAACTGTTTTTTGTAACTGAATATCAGAACACTCAGGTTTAATTTCTTGTCTCTATCTAAATTTAAAATTATTTTATAAGACAAAATGTCCACATGTGATCCAGGAAACTTCAATATGACATTAAACAGAGAGGACTCTAATATGTATCTCAATGAAATACCTAGTTGTACTGTCTGCCATACATGTTAATCACGTCTAATATTTCCTATATGATCTAATAAAAAGGCAGAAATATGCTGGAAATAATGAGCTTGATAGAATGCATTTGCAGTTAATATTTTGTTTAATGTGTGCTGCACAGTGCAGTGTGAATCGTAAAAGGAATGCAAATCAAATTAACTAGATTAGTCTAAATAAAGAACAAAGTTAAATGCCTTTTGCTACAGAACCCAGGTAGCCACCAAGTGCATTTAAAGATTCCAAAACATCACAAAGCTTTCAGCATTTCTCAACCTTACGTATTTTCCAGTGTGACTGTTTAAAGGAAATCTTTCAGAGCAAAAAGGTAAATACGCTCACAAGCAACCTTCACACACTGCAAAAGTTAAATCTCACATCCTATGTAGTTTAAGTGGCATCTATCTCTTCAAAAAACATTGTGAAAAACTATTCTATATCCATTATTGAAAATGCAAAAGAAAAAACATAGGAGATATATGCAGCTTGAATACAAGTAAGGAAAGTTTAATAGATAATCAGTTCCTTTGTTTACAATGCACAGGTAACTTCTCTTATGCCTTTCTCAGCTTGCTTTTTAGTATCCTGTGTCCTGTTCTATTTATCTAACTTGGTACAAAATGCTTTTAAACACTAGCTCCTAATAGTGACAGGGTTTGCCACAGCCCTAAACTGAAAATTCCTGCAAATATTAATTCAACAAGCATGGGGGTGCAAAACAGAGCAAGCCTTAGCCCTGATTTCCTTCACATTGACCTTTCTTTCAGAATAAACTGCATTCAGTTAATCCCACTGCTCCAGATTAAAATTTAAAAATTAAAATGTTGAAAGTTGCTGCCCCTTGAGCAATTTTAATGGGGGCCCAATTCAAAATCTGGGTTCTGTCTTGCTGTTGACTTTACCAGCCTGAGCAAGCCTACTTGAAAGCTTTGTCCTGTCCTCTGCAAAGTGTCCTTTGGCACATGAAAAACAACTGGTGAGAAAGGAAGCTAAAATCTGTTTGTACTTTTATTTTTTTAATAGAGGTAATTATAGCTGTTTGTTAATTCCACTGAAAGGATCAAATTCTGCTCTCCAAAGGCAGTATATCTCCACTGAAGCCATCTGAATTGCTCTGAATTCAATCCAGGTAAAGGCCAAAAGAATTTTTCCCCTTGGACTGCAATGGCACAATGTTAAATGCATTAAACAGGAAATCAGAACTCCAACAGACAAAGAGTTAATTAGTACACAGCTGAATATATAAACTAAATAAATTATCCAGGACATATTGTGCCCAAAGAAGTGGTGCCAAGCATAGCTATTTTGAAAAGCTGTCAGATGGAGGCATTCAGTGGTATGCACGGCAGATATAGTCTGTCGAATGCCTCCCTTGAGCCTGACACCTGTATAACCTCAAGTGCGATTTGATTCCAAACTCTTCTCCCTCTTCTGCTGTTGGCAGACATGTCTACCTGTGAGTGGACAAAATTCTAGATGAAGTAACTCAAAGCTGTAACCTCCCTTCCCCAAACTGATATGTGATAGGGATGCTTAATATTGAAACTGCTTGGAAAGATTAAAATAGAACTTGTAGTCTCTTTCCTGAAAAAGAAAATAAACTCGATTTTCGAAACTGAACGAGACCTAGTATAATTACGTGACAAAGTGATTATCAGACACATAGCACCAAAGCAAAGAGTCTAAAACATAAAAGCCAAACAAAACATCCAAGTCTGTCTACTTTTTTCCTAATTTCTGTCGAAATAGTTGACGTGTATACATAACCAACCGTATGTAGCACATCTGCATTCATAGGCCAACTGTCTCTCTAAAAATAACTGTAATACTAATTGCGAGAATGATTAAGTCCGCTAAGGCATACATACCAATGGCATGAGTCAGCAAAAAGTACATCCAGCTGTTCTGTCCTTGAAAGAGTCCTGGGACATGCACAATGTAAAAGTTTGTCCTTTTTTTCCTTTAATTCTTTTGTTGTCCTCAGGGACCATGGGTCACAGTTTCATTTTGTCCTTCTTCTGACCATTAACTTCAAGGGATAAGAAGAATGATTTTAACATAACATCTCAAAAGAATTACAGTTTTGGGTTAAGTTTGGTGACTCTTGCTCTTTGTACCTTTCTGAGCTGTGAAATAGTCTCTTTTCTGCTCACCTCTGTGCTGCCACAGTCACTCCCTGCTCTACTGGCTCTTCTCCCAACTTCTATCTTTTTGCCAGTGCTTTCACATTATGCTGCTTAAAATCTTTAAATTATCTGGTGCTTCCTTAGGATACATCACCATTTTGCTTTTATTTGGAGAATATGTCAGCAGAAGGAGGAAAAAAAGAGGGTATGGTCAGGAGCTCTGGTCAGAAGACACTTTTCAAAAATTCCCTTTTTGGAGTTTATATTTTTTTCTGATTTACTCTGAATGTTTTAATCAAAAGAAAAAAGTGAGAATTTAACATTACTCCCTGTAACCACTATAAAAAAAGCACTGGAAGTATTTTTTTCCTTTAAATTTTTATTTCATGCTAAAAGAAATTCATTATTATAATGTTTTGTGATTACTTTTAAATGTTATTAGAAATCATATGTGGTAGCCTTTTGCTGACTGCAAACCACTTTATTGGGCAGTATTCCTTGGGTAAATTGGTATTTTGACCATACTAATATGACCAACTTTGGCGATCACTGAAAGCGAAATGTACATCCTCAGATTCCTATGTAAATGTGAGGATACAATATATACCACTACTAAACTATAGACTGGATCCTTAGGTGCTGCAAATTGAATTAGTTCTCCTGAAGCAGTGGAGTGTCAGAACCATTCATTTGTTTTAACAAGCATATAATTAATTTATTTGTTTCCCTATTCATGGTCAGTTGGTTATGTCTGTTTTCCCAGTGAATTAGGATGTCAGATATAAGACACACACTTTCTGCGTGTTTATTCCCATGTATTTTTTTATGTGTAAACAGTCTTTTCTTTAAGGACAAGCCTTTTCTGCAAGATCACTGGGATAAAAAAGGCCTTTTTATGGTGTTACCAAAATCAGAAGGGTCCATAAAGAGGAAATGTCCTTTCTCATACTGAGCACCTGACAGGGAGAAAATTAGTGGTTTTCCATAAGTGAGCTGCTTGATTGAAGTCAGATAGTTACTTAGGTCTCATTACGTGTGGTTAGTTCAGCTAAGAATAGACACATTCAAAACCAGACATCAATGTCTTAAAAGCCACTCATGGGATAAACAACAGCTTCTTTCTTTAAGCCACTTAATTTTTGCCATCAAATTAATATTTTATTATTCCTTAGAGCCCCTAACATCGTCTTTATGGTTTTAAGATGTGCAACACACCATATACACAAATTCTAAGTCTTGCGAGTCCATTGAGAAAAGGTGCTGGAACTAAATATTTTAGTTTCCAGCAGAAGTAATTAACTGTGCATAATGTTGTAATAGTTTATTTTAAGTGAGAATGAGCAAGTGAATAAAAATATAAATAATTACAATTTCTGAATTGCTTATCTATAACATTGGCTTCTGTTTTCATCCGTAAATATCTTGTTTAAAGCTGTTGATTGGGTCTCCTGCTGGTAAGCATACATTTTATAGCCTAAACCATTTCATATTTCACACCAGAGACTTCATAAAAGAGACAGATTTATAATATTTTTCACTGATCTCAAAATTATCTATTATTTTTACAGAACTTTTTGCATCATTTACCAAGAAGGTATTCATGGCTTTATGGACCCTTTCTTTTTTCATCAGTCACTCAGAAGTAAAAGATTTATGAAGTCAAATGTTTTTATCATGCTCTGATTCATACAAGCATGTTGCTTAAAACTGGCAATGCTTCAGTCAAAATAAATGTTCGCAGTAATGAATTTATACTTTTTAATAATGCACAATAGGCGAATTAAGAAATAAAATGGCATGAATACAGAGACAAAGGGATTAATATGGGCCAAAATTTGCAAAATGGGCTCTCATGAATTAATTGTACTTTCTCATTAGTTTAACTCTTGAGTACTTTTTCTGGATAATGGTAACTACTGGGAAGAAAACAACAACAAAAAGAAACAAACACGAAACCCCAAGCAAACAAATAAAATACTGCAACACAACTACCACATGATGAACAGTGATTACACCAAACCGGCAGAAAGGTACTAAATTGTTTGTCTGAAATGGCTCGAACAGTTGTGGCTGGGGCATGACAATAGGAATATAGACATGATACTTAAAATTATTTAATATTTAATACGAATCAGAGAACGAATCATAAGCCACTTTTAAACACTGTGGGACCAGACTTGCTCTTAAACTGAGTTGATAAGCATTTTGGAAAATTCTCTGCATAGCCTCCAGGGCAGGTGCAATGATAATGATGCACTCTATGAAGGATTTAGCCAGGTGGTTTTTAATAACACCAATGGGATCTCTTTACACCTCTGTAATATGTGTTTCTGTAATAACAAGGCTTTACCTAGAACTTACATAGGTCTGTTTCTGTCTGTCTCCCAAAGACATTTACAAGGACTATTCACAGCTTTCTACTGATATATAGATCATCTTACATTAGTGTGGAAGTGTACATTTTTTACAGAACGTATGACAGATACACAGTATAGCTTTCCTATCAAAACCATGCAGCTACCAGTCTTAGCAGTCATTAGCAAATACCTGGATTAAATTCCGTATGGAGGGAATCTGATTATCAAGACAGCTTTCTACAAATGATGAGCAGACTGATTATAGAAAAGCACAGAGGATTACAGGAGAATGACCGTATCAGAGCAAAAAAGAGCAGAGTTAGAGAGCTTAATCTGAGCTGAGTGGAATATGCCAACTGCAGCCAAGTAGGGTAGGATGTCTCCATCAGAGCATGACAAAGTAGGCCAATAGTGCTGGCAGTGGGAAGAGGAGTGTGAGCCAACTCTATCAGGAGGAAAAGAAGAGCTGAGAAGAACAGTTCCTCTGCTGAAGAGTGGAATGAGCCAGCCTCTTTAAAGAGGGAGTCGGACCATGCTCAGCAGAGAATTGTAGAGCTACAGCACTTAAAAAGCCTGAAATCAATATGACTTGATTGGAAAGAACTGTAAGTATTATGCCAGAAGAGGCAGCTTCAGGTTGGAAACAGAGTCAAAATCCATGAAGTACTCCATGTAAAATAGCTTGACATGCAGTATACCATCAAGAGACACCTTACCAAAGAGAAAATGAGTGAAGCTGTGACTTACAGAGCTCTTGGAAATGTGTGTTGATCAATGCTACTAACAGCAAGATCAGTGATTCAACAAGTGCCTCTCAGTGTATTTACTCTCCATCAGTATTTCTGTCCTCTACTCTGTCTTCCAGTGATACATTGAGAAGAGAAGACAGGTAATCACAGAACTTTTCAGGAATGATTTTGAGAGAAATAGAATCTAGTAATGCTTTCTATTCATTGCAAACTATGATGTAAAAGCCAAGGGAGGTGATTGTGGTAACTGTTCATTCACAGACAAATGGAAGCAAGCAGTAAAAGTTTAAGGTAATTTCTGGATGTATGTTAAGGCAAATATTTTCTGTTTTATACCTCAGAAGTTTGCACTGAAGTAGAAGGTAAATTCTATCCTTTGAATAGCGAATGACAAATCTGGGATGAGCAGATATCTCTTGAATATGTGTTGGGGAAGTGCATCTTGCTTACTGTAATAAAATAATTCATAGAACAACAGCAGAATAAGCATCTTCGTGCTTTAGTTTAAATATTTTTTATTCTCCTTTAACGATTTCACCATTATTATGATGATCCATTTTGGGTCAGAAGACCAGCTAGCAGCCCCTAAAGATGGAATGAGGCATGGTGCAAAGCTATCACATGTTCCTTGATGCATGTGTACTGGTCATTGTGGCCAGAAGTCCACTGCAGTATCTTATCAAAGGCAAATTGGCAGCTGGAAATTTGCAAGTTATTGTCTTCAAAAATAAATAATAACCTGGCCTTGTTAAGATCTGTTATTTTTTTTAATTTCCACTTTATTCTTGATAAAGAGATGCCTCATGAATCCCTCTGGAATGATAAATGGAGGATGTTTTCCTGCTTCTTCCTCTCCCAGAGCTCGATCCACAGTTATGGTGATGATTAATCCCTGAGTATTCATTAGCCTTGCTATATAATCCTGATCTAGGAACAACAGTAAGGAGGATTCCTTATAATAGAATGATGTAATACGCTGGGAAATTAGTCATTGAGAGTTCCAGTACAATAATGTTCCATTACAGAGAGATAATCACAAGAGGAGAAAGTCTTAAGATGACACAGCACGTCTGTGAAAGTCTCTGGGTTACAGAATCAAAGTGTTTTCTACAACCACCAGTCCATGTCAAGCTTTAATAATGCCTCACATCATAACATTAGACAAATCAGTCTGAGTCTGCATTATTGCAGTAGCTTCAAGCCAGAACTGCAAATCCTGGTTGTGTCTGATAACCTCAGCCAAAAAAAAAGAAAAGAAAAAAAAATGAAAGAGTTCTCCAGGGACTGTCTATTATAAGCAAATCACTTTCAAGAAACGAGGTACAATTTGTGATAAATTAACATTCCAGAGAGTGAGCAGTGGCTGAATTTCTGCCAGAGAAGGAAGCTGCCCTGGAGACTTACATGTGATGTTAAACTAGAGCGTCTGGGCAACCATCTGATGAACTTTTATTTCAGCCCATATCTAAAAATAACAGTGAAGTCATAACAAGAGACCTAAAAATGTATACATGAAAGCCTATAAGAAAAAAAATAATCAATCAAACAAAAAAACCCACAACAAAACAAAAAAAACCAAACTCTTCCCTTGAGTACGTACAGCAATTAGCAACAAAAAAGATGCAGAAGAATGGAAAGATCACTTAGTATAATATTTAATAGAAAATAAGCAAGGAGTGAGTACTGGGAGTAAAGAAAGAAATGTAGTAATATGTAGAATACCCTTACACTATCTCAATTTAAATCTAGCCTGAAAACTTTTCTATTTGCACTCCCTATTCAGATTTAGCTTCCTCTTTCCCCATTTTATAAAGGACTTTGAACTGACTGCTTGATGTTAAAAGCAGTATATAAATTGAAACTCTATTATGCTTCAGAGCAGATAAAGATATTGCAAATGCAAAGAAAAACTTTCAAATGAGACACACTACAGCTGGAAATGCAAACCACATTAATCCGAGAAGTTTTTGTTTTTTAGTTCTGCCAAATGAAGAGATAGGTCAAGGGCAAAGTTTTGAAGAATATAGGAAGGGATATGAAACAAAATCAGAGAGGATAGTAAAATAGCTGAATAACAAATGAAAACACACACTGTCAGATGAATCCAAGAGACCAGGCAGGAAGCCAACAAATATGGTTGCAATATTAAAACAAGGGATGAAAATCATCATGAAACTTATAGGCACATTAAATGTCTGTATGTGGGGAGGGAAGGGAACAGAATAAGTGACACAGAGGGAGTCGTTGCATGAGTGCATGAGTTTTAATTTTATAGGGTGTGCAGAACAGTCAGGGTTTGTCACAGTTCATACAGGGCAGCAGTGAGGGCATCCTAAATATTAGATAAAATCTGGCCATATTGGAGTCAATGTGAGTTTTGGCACTGGCTCTGACAGAGCCAATATTTTGCTCATTAAAAGAAGACTTTAATACCTACTTCAGTGAAAAAAAAAAAAAAAAAAAATTTCATTTTTCAGAGCAGAAACTTTGACTCTGACAGACCTATGGTCATATTCTGTAAAGATTTGTTGGCTCTGTAAGGTCTAGGGGACTTCAAATTTTAACACCCATGTGTCTGGCATGTCGAACAAGATCACAAAACAAGTTTTAAGGGTTCAGCATTTCACTACAATATTCAGTTGGAATTAGTTGTGTAACTTAAATCAAGAGAGCTGCCTTGAGCTAAGCTAACAAGACTAAGCTTACACTAGACTTCAAGAAAAAACTTGGGCTTCCCCAACCATGTCTAGCAAAAAACTTGTTCTGTGGGCTGTTATTTTTTGGCAATATCTCTATGAATAACTGGGAGTAGCTAGGAAATGTGTCTAATTAGCTCTGGCGTGACATGACACAAACAGTGTCACACAGCATTGTTTCGGATCAGGAGATGCTTGTAGTTCACCTGAAAAAACACCAGAGGAAACATTTATCAGGTCCCCAGTAAATGGATGAGGAATACCTTGGGAAACACTAAGTAAAGAAGTCTGTAACCTAACCTTTCAAATTCAATGTAAGGGGGAAACAATTCCTATGCATAAGCATTTATTTGTATTCCTTGAATGAACTGTGTATGACTTTTTCTCTTTAAAGAGATGCCAAAGGACTTGTTGAGTACATGTCATATTAAACAATTATTGACAAAAACTCTCTGAAATAAAGTGCTGGGACTATAACCTAGAATACTTACCCCTTTTCACAGTTGAATGCTCTGCTAAAATTAAAAACTTCACTCTCTCTTTGATTTTTCCTGCTGCTGAAGCTAGTCTTGCTCTGTTTGCTCTTTACATTATTTGTTATGACATAGTGTTATCAAGATGGGAGTTGTATATTAATTCCAGACAATCTGGTGACTCACTCATGGTAGTGGTTATGGCTTGTAGACCTCCTGACGTGTGGAAATGAACATTGCTCAGAAACTTCAGGGCTTCGTCGCCTAGGTTTTAGTTTCTAATGGTGCTTATAGACCTTCCCATTTACTATAGCTGTCCAAAGCACGTGCACAATGCACACCTGTATATACCTAAAGATGCTCCAGATAAGGAAGAAAAAGAAAAAAGAAAAAAAAAAAAAAGGTTGTTGTTTTGGTTTTGATTTTTTTTCGCTTATAAGGCCACAGATCAGAAGGGATTTTAAGAATTATTCGACACTTAACCTTACCTAAGACTCGTTTTCAGTGTGTAAGGCATATATGGACTTCCACTTTGCAACTGATTGGAACATCAAAGTGCTCCAGCCCTTTGACTCTTTTCAGGCAGCTGCAAGCAAACTTCATTTCCCCTAAAACAGGACTATGTAAGCACTCCATCCAAAATCACCAAAGCCTCGGCTGTTGAAACTTTAGCTAAAAGCTACATGAGGTCAGTTATATTTGGTTGAAAATAAAGGACCAATAACACTGTCTGTCCTGTTACCTGAGCTGCAGCTGTACGACTGTAATTATAGCTATGCAGGAAGGACGTTTGCGTGCGCCTCAAGCTTCTTGAACTAAACAATGTGCTTTTGATCTCCCAGATCCCCCAAAGTTTTTGCTTAACATACTAACTCTCCATCTTCCACACTGCTGGGACTTTCCTCATGACTATTTGTCCTTGAGTCTGCCAGTCTCTCCCTAGTCATCTTGTGCATGAATTATTACAATGTTCCTACCGCAGGGTCTTATTAAAAACATTATTTTTTAATACTTATTTATGTATAGAGTTACTAGCTGTTTTATTCCTTTCTTTTTTCCTAATGTCAGGGTGATTCTTATATTTCATACACTCCATGTTCTGTTTCTGTATCAGCCAGGGACCACTCATTTGGAAGGATAGATCCTTTGCAAGAAAAGAATAAACTGGCAAGCAAAGCTATTTATTCACAATAATTTTTCAGTTTTTGACCAGCTACAGGCTTAAGGTTGTCCATCCATAAACCATTGCACCAGACTCAGGTATTGTATATCACTCTGGAGCCAAAAATAACTTTTATTCTTTCTTCCCCTGGAAAAACCTTTCTATTACTGGCCTAAATTGGTGACTAAGATTTAAGGAAAATTAAATTGGATGCATTTTTACACATTTCCAATTCTTTCTTCACCTTTAACTACTATAATTAGAGTTGTATTAAAGATGAAGAAGACGAAAAGGTTAAGTACCAATACATTAAAAGCAAAAAAAAAACCCTTCAAAACACTTCTCAAACATGTAGAGTGCAGGTTACATGAAAGTAATTGATATAAAAGTTTTATTTATGCTAACATCGGCCAGGCTATGTAATTTACCTTAAGATGAACCATTCAAGACTTGGAGTCTAACAGTGGGTGAGCAAGTGTCAATGCATATATAACATATAAATAACCAGTCAATCATCTGTATTCACCAAATAATTACATAAGGGGTTTCATTATCTGCCTCCTCATATCTACGATTATGAGCTAAGTCTGGAAGTTGTCCTCCCTATCTGTAGCACAGCTGCAGACTGCGCCAACAACACAGAGACTAAGGTGTGACCTGTCCTGCAAAGCACAGACCTCTAGGACCAGTCTGGTGGTCTCTCCTAAGATTGTCCCCAGTTATTGCAGAAAAGACAGAAAGACACATTCCTGAAGCTGGAACATGATGTTATAAGGCTGATGCTCATGACTGATGCTCAGTTCTCCTTGAAATTCAGATAATTAGATACAGAATTTGCTCATGTTCTCTTGAAGATATGAATGCAGTTCCAATGTGCTAAAAGTTGAGAGGTATCATAACAGAAAATCAATTGAAGAAAACAACACATTTTATTGGCATAAAATCAAAATATAACTCATAAATGAATAATAACATTTTTAAACATCAGGATCTATGAAATACACTAAGTAGCTGCAAGAAATGCTTTTTTGGTATGTCATAGCCATCAATTAAATGGGCTATTATCGTAACACCTCAAAGCAAGGCTCTTGAGAACAAGATTTGGTTTTGCTGATCCTAAAGCACCTATGCCATTAGGAAACAAAATCTGAAAAAAAAACCAAACAACCTAAAGATGTGATTGAGTGCATGGTAATATGTATGTAAAACATAGCCTAGCATTTTATATATAGGAAAAGACATATATATTTTAAGAGTTACCAAAAAAAAAAAAAAAAGGGAGAAATGTATATTTTTAAAAATAATAGTAACATTTTACAAACACAGAAGTACAGGTGGGACAGTCACTGTCAGCAACTAGCGATGTTGTTATTTATTTTCACTTCTCACTGTGCCTTTAAATAATCAAGTCATTTTTATCACTAACCCTACTACTGTTAGAAGCTCTACTGAATGGTTGTAAAGAGTCAAGTTTTGCAAGGTTTGAGTTAGTTGAGAAACAGATTACTCATGGCATTCAGTTAAAAATTGCTTCTCCATTGTTTCTATTTCTCCCATTTTTTTTGTTGTTGTTTAGGTTTTTGGTTTGTCTGGTTTTGCTTTAATTTTTTCTAATAAATGACTCACAAATAGTGGTTATATTAGATGATGATCATAAGGCCTAAACAGTTTTCTAAAAGGAGTCCATGGAAAACTTATATTTTAACCCTTATATTTTATTGAGGTTTGTTTAGAGATTGCCTCATGACAACCTATATATGTTATAAGGCTTGTATTTTAGGAGAATGCATACCAGCATGTGAATAATTTGAACATTGAGTACACAAGCAAGTCAGCATTCTTTTCAAGATCAGGCCATAAATTTGCACAATTAAGAATGTGCCAGTGTCTCAAAACTGGTATCATTCTATGGTCTAAAACAAAAGGTATTTTTTCACTTTTGCCAATATTTCATGCTGAAAAGAATATGCTTAAAATCACATATTCTAATTTAATGTCATTTTTTTCAAATATTTCCTTAAAAAGCACCTTATTACTAGAAAATAATGTGATAAACTTGAAGCAAGTTTCCTTTGGAAAAGAAAAATAAAGGAAAACAAAAACCTACAGAGAATTATATACAGAGAATTTAGGACCTGATATGCAATGGAAAATGCAAGGGTTTTTTTCACAAACCAAAAATGGGTTTGATCTCCTCTGGAAAGCTTAGGCAGCTGTCCTTGTCCTGCAGCCTCTCCATCCCTTGCACACTGCAGGACTTTTTAGTGTGGCTCCAGCATTTTGGAATTCCCAAATCCTCTAGAATTCCCTCTATTTCTCCAAGCCTCTCAATTCCTCCTGTTCAGGAAACTGTTGTAGAAGAACAGAGGACACATAAAAGGCTTTATATAATGAAGATAATTAAATAAAGTGTTAGCATTTGCACTCCTTTATCAGTAGTTCCAAAATGAGATAAATAAATAAAGTTACAGCCTAATTAAACCATATTCATTTTATCTTATCTATTTCTCCCCAAGTGTCCTGGACAGCTGTAGCTTATCAAACAGATATCAGAGATGCCAAAAGAGTAAACTCTCATTAGGGAGGTACTATTAAACATGAATCTTTTTGTATGCTGCACAGAAACCTGTGAAATGTAGTTTTACAATTCCTCTTGTAGAAAAGTACAAATAAGGCATCAGAATAAAAAGGTAAAACAGAATAAAGACATGTTCATTGCTACCATGAGATCTTTCTCCAGTGACAAAAGCAAGGGAGTCCCGCATGGAAGACTATTATTTCTGTGTTGTCACTGCTCACTGAGATACCACAAGTCCCAGCATCTTTGGTATTTTCCTTTTCACCCCCACTGGTCACCTGCCTATATAAAAATGACAAATTTCGCTCTAAAAAATAAATGCACTTGGACTCATTTTGGAGTGAGAATTGATCCATGATCATTCACAGCTTGGGTTGCTGGTACAGTTTCTAACCTACTTTAATGTCATTATCTAATAACAATAAGAGACTTTGACAGCAAAAGCAACAACTCAGAACTGTAACTAGCTCACCCTACAGAAATTTAGTAGAAAAGGCTGTATATCAAGCACTTGCCATGGCTGCTGTTTCAAAAACCTGTGACTAGCACCTTATTTCATCCCTAAACATGTCATTTTGACTCATTCATCAAAAGCACTTACTTCAGTCTCAGCCAGCTGCAAAACCATTTCAGGTTATCTTGCCAGAGAAGGAGACTTCATATCCTGCTCAACTTGAAAAGCACCTTTGCTCTTTAAATACCGGAAGGTAAATACACTATAAAAATGCCAAGGCCTACCACAGTTCAGACATTTGAGAGCCTCATGCAGAAAATCCACACAGAGTACCCGAACTTTTCGAAGAATGCGAGAACATAATTCTTGCCTCTCTGAGGTGAGCAAGTCATCAGCTCACTCCTAATTCATTCCTCTCTTAACAAGCTTATAGAGCAAACGACCACAGAGAAGAGTGTGCTTTAAAAAGAGATCAACAGCAATCCCACTGCCCAGCTGTGCTGTGAATCTTCTGATGAGACAAGAGCTATGCACAGTGTAGCATTTAATACTAAAAGTGGCAGCAACAATATAATTAAAAATTCTTTTCATTTCTTTTACTTTGCAAAGCAAAGAATGAACAGATTTGAACAATACATAACCAGGCTCCAGAGACAGCACCTTTATAGTAAATGTTATATTCAAGTTGAGATCCCCCTGTTTGTGAAGACAGGGCTTCCTACCAGAAATGATAGCAGATGCTTACATTTACCAGTATGAGCAGATGCCACGTTATTAAAGACAGCACCAGAATGAACTCCCGGAGTCTGAATTTCATGAAGTTTGCTAAGGAAATATTTTTGAGAAGAAAGGGAGAAACTATGTTTTAATGATGTTCACATGTTTCTCTAAAGAGTGAAAACTGATATGTGCAGGCGTCGAAAGCATTACATGCTAATTTCATTAAAGTGGGGGTGGTTACCTAGAAAAAGCACAAAAGTAAATGCTGTTGACCTCCCTGACAAGAGGCCAAAAAGGAACCTGCTCCGGGAAGCCCAGACTTTTTGCCTCTGTAACAACTAGGTAGGTAAAAGCTGTCTTGGAAAATTTATGGTATCATTTTATTTATAGCAGATGTCCCCTAAAAGCAAACAATTTTGCCTTTATACTACACAAATCTTATGGATAATTACAAAATGTAACATGGAGGTCCAGTAATGCTGCAGATACCAACAGCATTTTCTAAAATGGATTACGAATGAAAAGAGGAAAAAAAATGTCGTGATACTGATCTAAGGCTTGAAGATAAAAGGTTAATCAAAACAAGACTTTTGCCAATGCTTTCTAGAAACTTGCTGTTCTAAGGGGAAAAGGTAAAAGTTGAAACTTTGTACAAAGCCCGCTAATTAAATTATCACCTACCCAAAACGAGTCTTGCAGTTTCAATAAAGATGATCAGATGCCAAAATAAACCTTAAATAGTAGGAGTAGTTATGGTCAGAGATCTATAATCCAAGAGTTTATTTTGGATATGTATCTTTTTTTTCAAGTAGGGAAACCATCCTATGAGCATCTCTTGCTCTACCTGAGTAAAACAAGTTCAAGTCATCAATTCCATTTTCTTAGTGGAACCCATACGATAAACCTTCCATCCATTTAAGCTATGGTGGCTTTTAAGAAAGTATTGCTAAGCTGCATCTTGCAGAAATTTCATAATCTCAAACCAAGTAAAAGAATCAAGAACAATTAAACCAGACATTGTAGTCCTAAAGAAAAGTTTTACCAATAGAGAAGCTGATTAAAGAGGAAGTGCCATTTTGTATATCAAAATTTTCATTTCCCATGTTAAACTCTCCCATTTCCAGTACAAAACTCGATCCTTCAAGCCCCTGGATATGAGCAAATTTGTTGATGGGGTGTTTGCTTTCCTTATTAGCAAAGCTCCCCTAATTAGCAAAGTTCAAGGTGCACACAAATGAATTTTTTGAAAACAAAACACAAATGGACAGAAACAATATATCTGCAAATTTACTGTTCATTATGCATCATTTGTAAGAATGCATAATTCAAAAAGGAAGTCATTAAAGTAATTCTGCTGTTCTGTTTTGCAGGTCTTTGTGACAGTTTAAGCAATAAAATGGTTTAATCTCTCTGGATTGCAAAAGTAGAAACCCCTGACAAGGACAGGAGATTGACAGAATTTGTAATAATATATTTTTACTTATGTCATATATTTGTAATTTCAAGGACATGATTCACAATGACCTTATTGCAATGTTGTGTAGGCATTGTTCTACACTGATTTGCATTAATATCTACAGAAGAGTTTTCCTCTCTTAGTACTGCTGCAGAGGATGTGCTTGTCATTAAAATTCTGGTCACAGATGTGGGTTAAAATATCTCTAACCTTTACAAATGTATTATGTGGCACTACTGACATAGCTTTTATTGCAGATAAAATCTATAACAAATTCTGTGTGTGACAGGAGAGGAACATGATTTTGTATTAAACTCAGATGATAGAGATGCATTCCTTGCTTGTACTTTTAAAATGTTTTGGATATAGTACCAATGAGTCAGTTTTTCTACTCCATTGTGGTTAGAAATCCATTAAATCTATTCATTTTGTTTTAGCTCTGGTATTTTAATACATTTTTCTTAAACTGACTTTCAGAAGAGTACATAAAACAGTGGTAAGATTTCAAGTTATTTCCAGTCTTGGTTGAATCCTTCAGAAGTAAACAAGAAATTGGTTTACTAGTACAGATTAACATTTATCATTGAAAATTTTTTTGTACTTACACTAAACATAGCCCACGATCTTCTGCTTCTGTTTCCTAACTTGCATTGGCATTTGCATGTCTAAAAGGGTCTCACATTAATGTATTTATTTTCCAAGTACTTTTTGCACATCCTTCTGCATAAACAGTATCCTGGACACCACTTCAACTTGCTCGTAAGAGCAGTGGGAAGACTGTACTTTCCCCATTGGCTATAGTAAGAGTCCCCATCAGTTATAGTCACAGTGTTGCCATCCTGCTTATGTTTACACAAGAAAGTTGCATCAGTCACAAACTGAAGGCATGCATTTAAACTAGTGCTTAGAAGGTATTAATCCCTGATAATTTTTTTCTGCGAGAAAAGTGCCTTTTTTGCTTATATCAAATGGGACGGTTTCCACCCTTGTTGCAAAATAATGATTTCTGTCAGATAAGGTGAGTTTCCATTGGTAGTTATATTGGCATGACTATCACCAAAATCTTACAACCAGATCTACCGCTGTCACTCTGTCATTAAGAATGGTGGGGTTGTTGTTGTGTAGCTGGAGGAGAGGTTATTGTTTTTACCATCTATTGCTGGAGCCTGAACTGGCTTACGATGCCAAACACACTAGGATGGTCGTGTCCTAGTGAGCAAAAAGTAATACAGCCCTCTGTTTCACAAAAGAGTAGACATTCTGTGTCAGAGCTTGTGATCATATTCATGTATTACTGATGTAGTTATATTAATACAAAACTTAGTACATTTTTTTCCCTTTTTAAAGAAAAAAGGATGAGCCCAAGTGACGGTCGTGGCTTCAGTTGTCAGGGTGGATTCACAAAATATATGTGAATATCATGTCTACTGGTGGAGAGAGGTATATCTTTGTTAACTACGATGTGTTTTCTTTGGGAAAAGGAATTAGAAAATGAGAGGAATTTAACCAAAGAATATAATAAAATTAAAAGCATTAAATAAATTAACTAATAGCGGTTATGACATCTTTAGTTGCTACCTCAGGAACCAGTGCACAAGCTGTACACTCATAGTACATTCAGGAAAAGGGAAAGAAACCACTCATTGTCTTTAACTGCTATGCTCTTCTTATTTAACCCTTCCTTCAGAGCAGCAAGAATTTGTCGCCATAATTGGAGACTAGATATTGAAGCATAAGAGCTGGGATATGGCCCACCACTGAGTTGCCATCTGCACCTCTCCGCTCACTACAAGGCTACCGTATGCCCGGACGCTACTGGGGGCTAAGGAACAGGTTACGAGAACAGATGCTTTGGGCCCCATAAGCGGGTAGTCAGTTCTTCCCTGTGCCCTCTCACAGTTAATGTTGGCTTGTAATGTCTTAAGTCAACTTCTGTTCAGAGCAAATCCTGCGTAAGAATGTATATATTTTGACATTCTGATTTAAACATAGCAGAATACATACTTAGTGACTCATTTCCTCGTCTGGAAAAGAGTGAATTAGAATCAAGACGTCTCCAATTATTTCAGTATTTCAAATTATTTAATTGATGAGTTTTCAACCCCTCTGAACTCAGACCAACAAGGTAGCCAGTGAGCTTTAAAACAAAATCTTTGTAAAATGAAGTATTTGACCAGTGATAGCAATGAAATGTTTATTTTGAGAACTGCAAGAACGCGAGGGGCTTCTTGATAGAAAGAGGATTGTGTAGATAAAAGGTCCCCAACTCTGCTGCTGAATTTTCTCTGCAACTCACTTGCCTAATAAGATTACAGGAACACATACCAATATTTTCTTGTTGGTTTAAATGTGTTTAATTTAGTCATGATGCTAAATCATTTCCAGAATCCTACATGCAGTATAGTAATTCGAGATGTGCAGAAAATACTAGATGCGGCCTTTTCGAAATATCAAATTTCCATAGCTGGAGAATGGGAATAATGACGTTAAAGTTACTTTTCTGAGAAATTCTAAAGTTGGAAAAATTCTAAAGAAAACTGTTATATGACAAATAGATATACATAATGTTTGTATGTCAATACATTTCCAAACAATGTGTTTATGTAAGCATACATAATATTAGTAAACTTCATTATATTATTGCATTTAAGTTATATTTATTAACTATATTATTAGTATACTTCTTAATACCAACACCAAAAACCTGGTAAAATACACTCTGAAGGTTCCCATTTACTGTTATTCACTTTGTGTCAAGTTCTAACACCACTGACAGCAATTTCATAAAGACGTTAATGAATTTTACATGATATTCATGAGAATGAATGTATTTCTCATTAAATAAGATGTACAAGATTCTGGCCGGAAAAGAGTAACTGAGTTTGCAAAAATGTTAAAATGTAGTACATTTCTGAGAGAACAATTTGCAGTATGCATGGGAGAAAGATAATAGCATTTGTTCATATTGTAAATTATATAATTCTTCTCCATGTGGTATTCTTCTGCTGAAAGAGATGGAGAGGGAATTTGCCTCACTTTAATGCCTTTTTCAGGAGTGCTGAATACAGATGGATACATTTGTATCAGTCTAAAATTATGTGGCAAAGAAGATAAAAATCTGCTATAAATAAAATTCAAAGCTATTTCAGTCTTCCTTGTCATGAAATACCGGATGAAAAGATCATTTAATGATGTTTTTTCATCATAAAACACTACAATTAAAACTATTCTTATGTCATTTTGCTCTGGTAGAAGCAAATGCAGAAAAATATGACCTAATGTCTTTTTATTTTTGGCAAAAACAATTTTATTTCTTAATTATAACGAATGTTTCTGTTCCATTTCCTGCTGGATTTTCAGTAATCTGTTTCCTTTAAATACAGTCTATAGCTACAAGAAAAAAATTCAGCCTGGTTCAGATGTATGACATACCGTTGAAGTCAACGGAGCTGTCTCTATGTGACATGGATTTTTCTTTCCATCTCTCCGTCTGTCATATATAGTCATGTCAGTGTTATTCAAGATGAATAAGCTCTCAGCACAGGCCAGATCCTGCAAGGTGCTGAGTGTCCAAAACTCAAACCAGCTTCAAAGGAAGCACTCATTACCTCCTAGCATATCTGGCTCTCAATACACTATTTCCTTGTATTTCACCATAATTACCCTAGGAAATACTTTGAATAGTACAAATATTGAGTTTAGCCAGCTGCCAGAGCCAGCCTAAGCGTTTTTGGATAGAACTGTGAAAAGTCGCATTTAGCTCATTTTTAGTATTTTTTTTACACCTTTTTCTCTCCACTCCCTTCTCCCTCGTGCACACGTAACAATTTTTGTTCCTGCAATTGTGCCCACTAAACATAAAATGGGCTTTAGAGTTTTTTTGGAGGACAGGACATAGACTTATGCTACACACAAAGGCTGAATGTATGTGGAGTGCACGTGTGCCTCTGTCCCTCAGTGCTTTTTGGGGGGCAGGCAATACTTAGATTCCCCACAATGCTTTCTTTTTGCAAAAGCGGAACCCAGCTGCCTCTAACTGTCATCAGCTTGAAGTAGTCCTTGTCATCATAAAGGAAAAAACTAGCAATAAACTTCTTTCCCCTCTCCCTTCATTGAAATGTTTCTCTCCTTTCCCAGCCGTCCCACATCAGTGGATGTTCACAGCTGCCGTTCCTCTGAGAGCAAATTTTTAAAAACTTAAAAACTACATCCAACAGGACAGATCTTTACAAATTAATATTGTACCTACACTGTGAGTTTTGGAGCTAAAGTAGCAAAGACCTGCTTATGAATATAGATAAGGGAGAGAAGCAGAGCTGGGTTGTTTCAGCCTGAGCCAGGCCAGGCGGAGGAGCGAGCTCCACGCTGCAACCTGCGCTCCCTCTCTGCAGCTTGAAACAGCGCCCAGACGTGACATGACTCAACCTGCCCTCAGCTCCTTCCAGCTACTCAGAGCTGTCATAAGAGGCAGCACCTTAGCCATTCAGACCCAAAATAATCCAAATTATATTTGCACTGGTAAATATATCTAAGGGTTCTAGACAAGAACAAATGAACATAATCCTGTTCACTCCTTCCCGGAATTTTGCAAGGAGATGAGATGTCTGCATAGATGAGATCTTTCTGCTGAATAAAGGGCTGGTACAGTAATAAAACCATGAATATTAATAACAGGACAAAGAATACAACAAAGAGTCATGAGAGAGTGACAGAGTAACAAAAAGGGGGATAAGCTTCACAATATTCATGGAGTAATTTCTTTGCATTACATAACCCAGTGGAAAAGGCTAAAGTGGTTGCTTAAATTCAATCTTCAATATTGCATCTCTGCAAAAATAAATGTGATGAATTAAAAAGTAAGACTTGCATGAAGAACAGGATTGCTTGAATTCCTGAGCAAACAGAAAATGAACCCAGAAAGATTTCTTTAAGAACCAATTTACTGATTTGTTTGACCTTATTAGCTCTTCTTTAGCAATTTTGTTGATTTTTGCCCATCAACCCCCAGTTTCAAATCAGCCTCAAGACTTACAGGGAACAGTCTGGTAGTATGCAAATCACTTTTAATGAAAAAGAGCTTCCTGAAGGCAGCTAGAGAACTGAAAGATTTAATTCATCCAGGTGCTAAAATTCATGCCTGCCTAAACTGTTTTCACTCACTTCTGAAAGGGAGAAGAGGATTTGGCTGCTAAAACAAGTGAGAGGAAGTAATAAAAATAACTTAGAGGTCTCTGATCAAAAAAAAAAAAAAAAAGCTAGATTTTCCATTCAAAACTCCTGGTATGACATTCTCAGAACAATGTCAGCATAGACACAAAATTGCCAGTCATTGCAATGGGTGTCAACATCCATTATCCATTTGTCAAAAAGACCTTAAAACACATGTGTTCACCTTTGACACTGCAATCCCAACATTAGTCCCAATAGTCACCTGGTATAAAAGACCACAGATCCATTTAATTAATCCATTTCCTCTGGAAACTTGTTGTTGCAGCTTCACAGGTGGAACGTCCGTTTAAAGGATGGAGCCAGGCTCTTCTTGGTGACAACCAACGATAGGACAAGGGGTAATGGGTACAAACACAGAAGGTTCCACTCAAATATGATAAGAAGCTTCTTCTCAGTGAGGGTGTCAGAGCCTGGCCCAGGCTGCCCAGGGAGGTTGTGGAGTCTCCTTCTGTGCAGACATTCCAACCCGCCTGGACACCTTCCTGTGGAACCTCATCTGGGTGTTCCTGCTCCATGGGGGGATTGCACTGGATGAGCTTTTGATGTCCTTTCTAATCCCCGACATTCTGTGATTTTGTGCAAATGGGGAGAATGGTGGTCCTGCCTATCTCAGGTGACATGGATTGCCCCTTGAAGGGATGGCTTTTTGTCTGTCTCCCTCTTGAATACAGATAGTTAGAAAGGTGAGGCTCCCAATTTTGTATTTAAATTAAGCATTTAATGTTGGATTTTATTAATATTCTCCATGATTAACATGCAACTTCAAATCTCTAGTCTTTAAAAATATATTTATTTATTTATTTAGGTCTTTTGCCTTAGTCCCATGAAATAACTGTATATGTTTAATCTTATGTACCATGTAGTTTCATTGAAATTACTACAAAAAGTTAGAAAATCTGAAACTGAAGAAAAGCCTAAACCTTTCAGGAATCAAGGTATGAAATGGGAACATGGTCAGTTGAGTGTTACTTAGTATACTTGATTATGATATTGTTCCCAAAATTAAATCGTGAATCTCAAAATGCTACTTGCAGAATGGATATTTCATATGTTGAAATACTTCATTGGTAATCAGGGAGAAAAGAGGACATTGCTGCATAATATTGGTACAAACACTTTTGCATTCACTCAACTAATCCCCTGTTGCGCTGCATAAACCAAATCCAGCAGTCTGCTGGGGGGATCAAACAGGAAAACAAAAACATGAACTAACGCCAGGAAAACAAAACAAAAGTCTCCAAGTGTATCAGCCACTGAAAATGCCTATCTGTCATGTTAACAGACCTCTTTTTTCAGCTACAAAGACAAAGGTCATTAATGGTGAAGTCATCACAGAGTCCTAAGCTCCTGACCTAGAAAGTGAGCAGCCTTGGCGAGAGGACCTGGTGCTCAGGGAGATGGTGCGAGGTGCAGAAGTTGGAGCAGGGAGGAGACCTAAAAGGGCTTATGGGGGAACATGTGGAGAAAGCCCTGATGCAGGTAAGAAGACAAAGACCCAGGGACAAGGATTTAGATTTCACTGCTACTCAAAAAAGTGCGTGAGAGAATTATCAGATATCCAGCTCATCTTTTGAGCCTTCCAGTAACTAAAGGCAGAAACACTAATAATGTATTTACAGAGAGAAGAGATACTTGATCTTTTATAATACCAACAGACCAACTCTTTTGTCTTGTTTGATGACATTATATTCATAAGACACAAATGGAAGAAGCCCCAAGTAGCTTTGAAATACAGTTACACTTTCATGAATACTCACAAATCCTTTCTTCATGGAGTTTATCAGATGTGATTTGTTTCAGTTGGTCACTCAAAAATGAAAGATGTGATAAAGCTGTACAGAATGTCATGCTGTAATATCAAGCCATGTAATCAGATGTGATGACTACAGTTTTAAAGAGCTCACTGTGAATTCTGATACGTAATCTTGAATAATAGGAGAGAAAACTTCTGAAATAAGGGGTTTCTGAAATTTGTGCTAGTCTTGGTAGAACAGAATCCCACATTAAACAAATCAAACGTCTTAGATTTTTTATTTATTATTCATGCATGCACGTGCTGTTTTTTTCAGTTCTTTATTGCTCAACTCATTTCTATACATACAAGTTTTCACTTATATTTTTCATAGAGCAAAACGTCAGGCACCTTAGAAATTTAACATAATTGCTGCCAGAATTAGCTGGCCCTCTGAGGCAGGTAATAAAGACAAAACAGTTTTACAAAAAGAAAATCAAAATCTAAAATTCTTTTTGTTTCACGTGATTCTGAAACGTATGCATGTTTAGTCTCCATAGGTTTTGTAATATTTGTTTTCAATTTGGTAAAACAGAAAAATCACTGGAAACTGAATAAGAATACAAGTATTCATAGAATAAACTTTCCCATATTGCCTTTTTTCCTCTGTAATTATGGTGTTACGGGTGGAGTTGTTCTATACTGGTATTTGGAAGTCTATGGAATTCTACTTTATTCTGTCACTTGGCATTTATGGTAGGTTTTTGTTTCCCTATGTGGTCTTCCTCAGAGTCCTTTTTGATGCTTAGAGCCTCACAAGAAATGGCCGTTTCTCATGATAAATTCAGAGGGTCAGTGAGCATAATTATGCATAGCACAGTATCTATGTGAAGGCATTCTGTCTTAAATATGGAGGTATGTTGTGTTATTTTATACTATTTCTTCTGCTTTCCTTTATTTTCTTGCCTTCTCTCTTCCATACCTCCTTTTCAACCACTTCTTAATTTTACTAGACTATATTAAAAAAAATATTAATACTATTATTCCTATTCTTTAACTAATGAGACTAAATGAATCTGCTGTTTGACTATTTCTTGCCTTAGTCTGGTTAAAAAATGTGTTTTGTTTCCTTTTGAGCAGGGTAGCAGACTGGCACCGAGAAATGTGTTGAGGCCATTTATATGCAGATGATCTGCTGTCCTGCTTCTTTCAGGAGGTGCCATAAATTAGCATTCAATTTTTGCTACAATTTTGTCAGGTTTCTTTTAATTCATTTCATATGTATTTAATCCCACATCAGTCTCAGTTATCCTGCAATATGTGCCATATTGCAGCAGCTTTTTAGCTGCCACTGATGATTTTTACATCCCCTTAGTGTGAGGTTTTAATTCTGCTAACACTTTTCTTAATGAAATACATTTCACTTAATGGAATTAAATGCATAGCCTGTCTATTGCTCATTACACTCTACAGTCTTAGACTTTGGATTTAAATTTCACCCTTCTTCTATAAAGATTATCCACCACATTTTGGTCTAACAGGCACTCCATGCTTTGTACAAAGTGTGGGAAAGCTGTCATTACAAGTAAAATACCAGTAATAGTTTCAGTGTTTTCTGGAATGTTCTGTTTTATTCCTTTTTCTTCTGTTACTAAGTATGTTTAAAATGCATTTTCCAACATTTCTTTATGTGGGGTTTGAAAGGCTGAACTAGCAATTTGATCACCAAAAGACCTCAAACTACTCAGAGCATCCATTCTTCCATTATTTTATGCAATTATGAAACTACTGCAAAGATTTTCTCCAAATTGAGGAAAAACTCATACATATCTGCACATATACAGGAATTTTCTGATGAAATAGTTCCTCATCAGACCCCAACTTTCTTTTTTTCATAGATTACACATTTTCTGAAAAATCTATGGAATATTTTTTCAATTAAACTTTTGTTGAGATGTGGATTCTCAGCTTCTGAGTGGCTTATTTGGAGGCTGAATTCCACAGGTGTGACCTAATATCTCCTTGGAGGGCAAGACTTGAGCTGTAGGGTGTTTTAATACTCATTATTTTGGATATTTGGGGTTAAGCTACAGTTTGTATATCCATTTATGAAAAGTTATGAGAAATCCAGGAGCTATTATTTTATCTGGATGTTTTAAGTTATTATTGGTGTTCACATCTGCCCATACTGGGAACAAATGAAAATAGCACCAAAGCAAGCATATTCATGCCTTTCCATATTAATCTGACTTTGGAAGTACTGAGTTATATCTGCTGGACTTTCTGCAATGTGGCAGTGTCCTATCAATGTGATAGCCAGTTGTTACAATGTATTTGGCTTTTCCGCCATTATAACCATGATTGGTGCTTTTCTGCTTTTCAATTGTCTAATCAACAGAGAATTGTTAACAGCTTGTACAATTGCAGAGCAAGGATGTTCACGTGGATTTAAATAAATCAAAGAGCCCTCTTTCATAAGTGAATCAAAATCAAGCCTGTTGTAGAGTTGAAAAATGTTTTTGGATTTCTTTCCCCATTTTCTCTAATCTTTCCTACATCCTTCACTCTCACTCTGCCTGACTTGCTCTTTGATCTCAGTCATACTAAAAGATAATATGCTTTTCTCATTCCTTTTGCTCCAGTAATATTTTCCTGGTAAACTGCACTCTTGTCTTTTCCCACTAGATTATCTTGTTCCTTTCAATGTTTCCTTTCTTTTCCTTGGTTATCTTGGATCGAGGGCCTAACGGATTCTGTAACAGATGCTAAAATAATTGTTGTATCTATGACATAATCTTTCCTTATCAGACTTGTTTAGAAATGAAGGGTAGAAGTGGAAAGAATGCACCGTGCATCTATGGACAGCATATTCTGAAGCGTGACAGACACGCCATTGAATCTGCTCAATTCTTCAGCAACACCAAAGACACTGATTGGCACTAAAAAAGGACGAGGGAGAAGACACATGACAGGTCACCGAGTTCAATGGAATATATTACAGAAACTGGGAACAAAAGGCAAGGAATTTCTTAAGTCTAGTCTTCTAATTGCATAGGCAACCAGGTGAGATGATGTCTTTTATAAAAGAATCATTCTCCATTAAAACACAGGGTGGTTTTTTTTACCCCTTCAACAGCTATTGGGTGTCTGGAAAATTCACTTCTCTGGTGGTTGTAATAATCTCTGCATTTCTTATCTAAGGATTAGGTGCTTTTCCGTTTGTCAGCCTTGTCCTATAGCTTTATATGGCTGTTTTCCAGCCTGATGTCTAATAAATACATTTACGGACATCAGCAACATCCCCTTTCAGCTTTTTGCTTAGCCAGACAAAAGCAGCAACGTATTTCACTCTCCTCCCTGAGTGGTGGCTCTCCAGTCTGCCAGCTGTTGCAGTTGTACCTCTCTGCACTTATTCCCGTTTTAGCATATTTTCTTGACTCCAAGTGACAAAGACTGTGCACAGAATTTCAGATAAGGCCACACCCTCAGGCCCATGGATGGCATGAATATTTCTTTTTTATTATAGAAAAATATAATACTATATTTTATGTGTGTGCATAAAATATTAGGGTACATGTACTTTATGTAATGAAAAAGCTGCAGTGATCCTTTTTTTGTAATGACTTTGTTTCCTAGCTTAATGGAAACTATAGATTTTATACTTCTTCTCTTTACGCCTGGATCTTAAAAAAAAGATTGATCCCAAGACTGATTTTTGAGGATTCCTGCTAGTAAACTTCCTGCAGTTTGATGCTGCTTCTTTCTATACCACCTGTTGTCGTCTTTCCATTAGACAATCTCTTATCCACTTTACAACTCTTCTCCTAATCCCCTGTTTCCTATGTGATGTTGTATCATATGCAGCACAGATATAGATAAGATGTATCACAAATCCTTTGTCTAGAAAATCAGTTATCTTATTAAAGAGAGATAACAAATTCACTTGGCACAATCTATCTTTAGTAAATCCCTTTTATATGTTATCCCATTTTCGTCCCTATCTTAAATTATTTTTTACTTTAAAATTTCTTCTAAAGCAACTGAGGTCAAACTAATGGGTTTGTAGCTGCATAGGTCTCCCTTTTGGAAATGGATAATACGTTTGCTACTCTCCAGTCAGCTAGTATCATGTCTAAGCTGCTTCCTACCAGGTTTGGGATTTCATGTTTCTTCTCTTGTCAGAATTGTGGAATGGAGTTTATTTGATATCTAGCCTGGGTGCACTGTACTTTCAGCTTTTCTTCCAGTTTGGTTATTTCTTCCGTCATGACTTCTTTCCCATTACTTATCCTGTTTCCTCTCTGGTCAACATACACGAAGTAATCAGTTTTTAATTGTATATAGATTTCTTTATTTCCATTGACTTGCCATTGAAGTTACATGGTTTATTTGGACCCATTTTATCTGCATGAAGATTGCTTTGCTGTTTGTTTCAATATCCTTCCAAATTGTAGTTCAGTCTGACTATTGACAATTTTTTGCTTTACCTTGTATTTTGTCCTCTAAGACACATCTGTGTCTATTGGTATGTGTTTTTTCTTTCCTCCTGTGCCCTGCATATCTCCAATAATCTTCTTGAAGGAGTTCTTCCTTTGCATGGAATAGCTTGACCACTTTCCCACACATCCTCTCTCCTCCGTCAGCAACACATTCCACATAGCTATAGTAACATTGACCTAAAGTAATTCCAAAGCTCTTCCACATCCAAGGTCTTGAATAGATGAATCTATTTAATTTCACTAACAAGACCTTTTAGGTTATCAAAATTTGCCTTTAGAGCTATAAAGCCTATTTTTACTGTCTGTTCTGTTCTATTTAAATGACTTTAACTCACTATCAGTTTTTGAACCAGCTTTCTTAGAGTATCTGTATTGCTTATTAGAACAAAGACAGTAATCATCTCTTACGGGCTGTTGACTTGGTAAGCATATGCGTTAATTTGGCCCAAATGTATTCTGTTTGATGCATGTCAACCTTTCTTATATCTTTTTAATCTATCAGATTGTTAGAAGGCAGTTACAAAACGTTACTTATGCTTTCTTCACAGCTTTTCTGGGTACTTTACATACTTCAATATCATGGTCCCAATATGTGTTTTTACCTTCTTGTTCCTGATCATCTGCTGGTATTTCCTCAAACGTAGTTCAGCTTTCATTGACCAGATTTTCTTCTTGTTGTGTACAGTAGGAAAGCATGGAGATGACATGAACCTCTGCCAAGGTTTCCTTGTATTTCTTAAGGTTCTTCTTTTAACAATTTGGATCTCAGTTCCAGATACCATTCCCATGAGTCCTCACTTTTTAAGCATTTTCCCCCTACATAAAATGAAATGATTTAGTGTAATCATCTTTGATTTATTCCAATGGGAACTTCATAGCATCATTTCCCCACTGTGAAGAAAACCAAATTAAAAAAAAAAAAAAAAAATTCTTCTCTATTCCTAGCAGAATCCTCTTTTCTTTTTCCACCCACATCCCACATCCTCCTTCTTGGGAAATGACTTCGCATCCTGTTCTGTGAAACTGATCTACTGACAATGTAGTTGTTTCTCTTTAACACAGACTCCCAGTTCATGTAGACACTATTTTTTTTTCTTAGTCCATTTTACTTTCTACTCACAGATCATCCTGTCTTTTGTTCTTCCCTCCTTAAAAACTTCTTTACTGTTCTCACTCCTCTTTAGAACCTTGTCTCCTACAATTTTTGCTGGAATTAACTTTTCTACCTTCTTTCTGCCTTCTGTTTTGGTTTTGTCTGTTGTACTTTTTCAGCCTCTCAGATGACAAGCATATTCTTTAGCTTTCCTCTGTTTCCCAGACTGTTCCACTTTTTCTTTTCGTTGCAGCCTTCCCTGACTCACCAGTCTCCTCTGAGCTATCTCTTACGTGACCTCTCACTCAACAAGTGTCTGTAAATCCCCAGCTGCCCATTCAGTTTGCTTTTTCTTATACCATTTCCTCAAATCCACATTTTCATTCAACATTGCCTCCAGGCACATCTCTAGTAAGGTCTTTTCTTCATGAACTTTAGCAGATGACACTTCGGGCATACATATCTTTCCAGAGAATAACATACATCCCAGGGCTTCTGCATCCAGTTGATATTGTCTTGTACCCTCCACAGCTGTCTCAATTCTTTATATAGTTGTTTCCTCTTACCTGTACTTTAAGGTGAAAATCCCTCTCATTACTGGCTATTTCTTTTTCTTTCTGGGCTTCCCTGCTGCCAGTGACATACAGGTTGGTGGGACTGAATTGTTAGGCCATTATCAGCTTGGCATACTGCAGGACTGAGGAGTGTATTGCAGGGTGCAGAGTAATAGGAGCAAATTCAGTTCACAGTCCATTGTTTTCAAAGCCATCTATCAACCAGGAGGCTGCTTTCCACAACTATCATATACAGGTTTGCTATTGAGACTAAACTTCTGAGTGCCCTGCTGGAGTCAAATTCAGCTGTTATTACCTAGTGAGTGGTCACTGGAAAAAGCACAAGCGAGAAAATAAGAAATAAAATTTGGGTTCCAATGTATAAGTAAAAAATTACCAAAGAACAGGGTTGAGGTGTTCTGGAGAGTGCACAGGGATGGATGAGAATTCAGTCAGGTTAAATCTTATCTGGGTAAATATTCAGATATCCAGAGTCTAGTTGAAGGACCCTCCCCATCTCATGCTAAAATAATCAAACTCCCAAACCTTCTCCAGTGAGCTAAGAGCATTTATCAGGGGAAGCACTTTATGGTGCTCAGGCAGATACCAATAACTGTGTCACATAGCATTTATTAGAAAATCCAAATATATTCTCCACTACTTTGTCCAATATATATGTGATCATTTATCTGCAGCAAATTTTACTGTAAATGTGATTATTTCCAAGAAGCAATTTCTCATGACTAGATTAAGTATAGTACTTATCATATATTCTGCTCAGATAGAGGCATCATTCTGGAATCTGTGCTACAGGAAAATGTTGGGAAAACTCCTAGGGCTTTACCACACAAATATGAATCAGGAACAGGAGCACAACAAACTAATGTTGGACTCAGCTTTATCTGCAAATGAGCCGGAGGCAGAATTCAGTCTTGGTTGTCTTTGCAGATGGTTTAATTCTGTTGATCTCTGAACAAGCAGTATTTTACAGTAAGATACACCTATAAGACAAAATTCAACTGTTTTGACTGCTAATATAGAACATTCCATCCCACCAAATAATAATTCTCAAAGAATTTTAATTGCATCCATTCCTATTTTCAGATGGTGATGAAAGGACATGTGACAAGTCATTCTACTTGTTTTTCATGACTTTTGGTCTAATTTCTGAACAGAATGAATACGTGTAGAGGGTCACAAAATTCTGTACTATCATGTAAAAACAACTTATTTGAAGTATTCTAAACAAAAGAAACAAAGTTTAGTTTAGGTTCCTCCTGGATTGGATGCAGGTTCAAGAGGGTTGAACATATTCTCATATTCCTCTAATCAGCTTAAGTACTGCATTTAAATCAAATCAGGAATGTGCAACAGGTAATGTTTGTGGTATTTATGGTAATAAGGGAGAAATTCTGAAGTGGTTGAATGCAAATTTTTTGCCTCTCTTTTGTCTTGATAGATTTTTAGATAACGTTGAAAATACTGGCTGGAGCATACACCATCATCCTGTTAGTGATCCTCCTGCACAGAAATGCTTTAAATGCTGCCTTCCCTTAACTATTTTAAAGACACCTGCACACTCACAATTAATAAGTCTGTTAAGGCATGGTTGGAAATATCCCACCTTCATTTGTATAGGTTATTCTGTTCAAAATATTTCCGTGTTTAAAATAATTTAGCTGGGTTTACAACCATTTGAGGCTGGCAGCATAGAACCCTAGCTTCACGACAGACTGAGTTATTAAGTGTTTATAGACATCTGATCAAATGGACCATCGGATGCTGGGGGGATCAGAGGGAGAAGGCGCGGGGGGGGTGGAATCTGTTCGAAACTCGCCCATAATGACAGCGTTCCTCGTCTTACAGCTGTGACATGAAGAGGGAGCTGTAGCTCTTCCGAGAGCGGCTCTGCCTCCAGCAGCGTACCCAGCCCGGCTCCTCTCTCCTCGCTCTCCTCCGCTCCCCTCGCTCCTTCACTCACTCACTTACTCTTCCTTTTTTTTCTCTCCCCCCCCCCCGCTTCTTTTTTATCCCCGTGCCCCCTTGCCAGTTGATTTAAATGTATCTGTTCAAGTGGAGATAATCCATGCAAATCAGAGGCACTGGCTCCCAGTGCTTGATTCACAAAGAGAACTCAGCTTCAGGAGGTCACTCGTTCACAGCTGCTCCTCCCATTATATTTTCCCTTATTGCAGAACTGCTGCATGTATACAGTGACTGAAAGGACTCAATTTACTGCAACTGCTGCCGGGTTTTACTTACAACTTTCTTTAAAGGGAGACTTACCTTCTATCAGTCTTACTAAGGTAGGAAGTCTGATTCTTCTAGACATGTAATGCCTCCAGTGTTTGCTCATTATCAGGTCCCACTATAATGATGCATATTGTTGTCAGAATTAGGTCCTAATAGAACTGTGCCAGGTGTCTGATGCTTTTGTTATTTGTGTGTATAGGTGCAACTGTTTAAACGACTGTTTTACTGTTTATTGAGCCAGCTATGTATGTTCCCCCCTCCCCTTATTTTGGGGGGGGGGGGGGGGGTATTTTCTTTTTTTATAATGGCAGGTAGGATCTTAGCACAGCAGCTTTCTCATCTACAAATGTAATCTTCAGTCAAGTTTGTGTTTTCTTTTTAAAATGTTTTCTAATGTCTGTCTAAGTTAATGGAGAGCTCTGTACCCTGCAAAGGAAAACAGTATCAAGAGAGCTTTCTGGCCTGAAACCTTATTAAGGTGCTATCTTTGGAACAGAGCAAACTGTTGAAAGCTTTTAAACAAAAATAAAAAGGTCACCTTTTACTTTGCAGTGTTGTAAACAAGGAAACTCCAGGCCTCACTGCAAATGGGCCTGTCATAAATTTAGACCACAAGATAAACATATAGTTAATAGAATTGCCAGCAGAAGTGGTGAAATGGAACCCTCACATTTCTCTGTTAATATCTGTTGTTTAGAAAGGTTGGACAGGTAGTGCTTGCTTTGTAAACAAAGTGCAACTCGGAAACAACTGTTTGGATATGATTCTTAGAAAAGTTCTTAAGGAAATTCAGGCACTACTTCATTAGTTACATTCTAACTTGGAGCATACATCACGTGAAATATTGAACTAATGCATCTGACAGCAGATACTGATTTTATGAAAGCAGACAGTAACTCTTGCATTTATGTGTATTTCTTTTAATTAGTTGTCAGAATTTAGGCATGAAAATGATTAAAATAACTATAAAAACTTTGGATGTGTTAAATTGCAAGTAATGGATTTAAGAGCAATCTAGTATAAAAAATTGTATGATTTTGACTTACCCTTGTTCCACAGTAAAGTTCTTGTTTGTTGTCTTGCATAGCTGGAGTTAAGAAATGACAGTTATTAGATTGGAGCCACCCTGTTTTGGATAGAATTAGTATCTAACACACCCAAGTTAATCAAGTAACAGTTATATGACCGTTAGACAGATTAAAATGAAATTTTAGTTGACCAGATAAGACAGAGACACATAGATATTCCCAAACATATACTTTTTAATTTCTTCAAGAACACTTGAGGCATATGTTTTCCAGTTTACCTTTCTGGATTAGGTATTTTTAGTTAGCATACTTCAGGAAAGGGTACTTGTTCACTATATCAAGTATTTCACTGCCTAAAATGTGCATCTTTTCTCTTTGATATACAGTCTGCTTCCTGAAAAAAATACATTCTGTTTTTGGAGTACAGTACGAACCTAGAAAGCCTTGTCATTGCTAGCATAAAGAAGACATCTACACAAGTATTACTGTGCAGAGGGCAATCCTCCTTTCTCTGGTATTTGTTAGGTTACTGTACATAGAATTTAGCAGATAAATATCTTCTGCTTCGTGGCATTTTGGAGATCCTATTGGTATGCAGGTTACCCTGTGAGGATGGCAACTGAAAAAAGAAATATGTTTTATAGCAGTGTGTAATAAAAGCCCTTCACAATGATGTAAGTGGAGTCTGACCTTTCTTTCTTATCCTGTAATTAGAATTTTTATTAACTCTTTCAAGTGCAGAGTTTTTTGAGTAAATTAATGTTACTTGGGAGAACAAGAATGTATTTTTGATCTATGACATTTAAAAGGAAAATTTTAGAATCCTTTAGAATCCTTTTTAGACAGAAATAGAAGAAGAAATATATTCTTCCCAACAACTTGTTCCACACAAAGCAATTTTGATTTATAGAAAAGAGAGATTTTATACAAGCATCCTACCACCCCCTAGAAGGGAAAAGAGGGGGAAAAAAAAGGCATTTCTGAAAAAGACTTCTTTCATTTTGTGAAAGAGGAGGAGAATGGATTTTAGAGAAGAGAGCTGAACTTAAGGAAAGACATTAAGGATCTTTTGTCTGACTGAATCTCTGGCCAGGATGAAGTTGGGAAGTAAAGGTGATCCCTGTGGAGTTTAGCAATATACAGAGATGAGATTAGATGACTCACCACTGGAGATATGAAAAAGGGAGAAAAAGGCCTTTCTGAGGAAGATTTTTTTGTAAGTGGATTAAAATATTGTTGTAGCAGACAGTTATTTCCTGCTTCTTTTCCACCTTTTATCCAATGACCGATGTCTTACAGGGACAAAAGTGTTCTTTAGTGAGTCATCAGCAGCATTTCATACAGTTACTTCCAAATGATGTACTCGATTCTCCTTGTAGGTTCACCAGGTTTACCTGAAATAACTCAGTTTCATTCCTTGATACACTGAAATAAACGAGACAAAATCATGTGTTTACATTATTGAGGCCTCTGAATGTATTTTCAGTAAATTCTCAAAGGAGTGAACCTTTGTGTTTTGTTTCAGGCTACTTTATACTGTACCATTTTCTAAACAAGATTGTCAGTGTCCTTCTATGGCCAGTTCCTTTTTTCTATTGGTGTGATTTCTTCCTCTGCCTCTGCAAACTTGCCATTGCTATAGTAACTCAGTCAAACATCTCTTCAAGATAAGTTACCTGACACCCTGCTGTAGTGTGCCTTGCAGCAGAATCTATAGGATGCAGTAAAACTTGTAGCTGTATATAATGCAGGGCTCTTGCTCCCATCAGGCTCTTTGCTGGTGGCTTTACAGAAGACACTTAAAAAGACAAAGTATCATCTTAAAAAGATGCTATAGAGATAGTTAATAAGTTCCATCCAACACTTAAAGGCCTTAGTTGTTTTCAGCTCTGAGCAGGAACATTTGCTGAACTATACCTTAAAAATATTCTAGAGAAGTAAGAAAATTTGCGAATTCTAAAAAGTGGTAGAAGCTTTGAGGAAATGTACAGCTATAAATAGGAAATCTTATTGTAAACAAAGTCCTTGATCAACGATTTGTCATTAGTATTTTCTGTAATTGCATAGCAAGAGTAAGTTCTTATCAAATTACATATACAATTATATAATATTCTCCTTTTTTATTTTTGCCTTGCACTGTAAAGTACATTATTAAAATGTAATGTTGCAGAGTACAGACCTTGCATTCCTTTTGCAGATAGAGTGCCTGTACCTCTAGGGGTTAAAAACTCAATCAGATCCTTAACTTGCCTACTGACAGCCTTTGAAGTTGCTCCTTTATTTATTTATTTATTTATTTATTTATTTTGGTCTAAAGGTTTAGATTGACATCCTTTTATATGTTTGGAATTCTTCAGCAGATGTAAAACGCTTGGTAATGACTGAAATTAACCTGAGGCTTTATATACCCATCTTCCCCAGGAACTGCACTGAAGCTTTAGTAACAGTTGAGGGTTTTATGCAAACAGCTATTCTCATGAGAACATTTCATTTCTCTGTCCTTTACTGTCTTTATAATTTCTAGAGGTGTTTTAAGTCAAGTTGGACCCTTTTGCTTTCCTCTTTCCCCAATATAAGAAAATTTTCACAGATGAAATACACCAAAAGAGGGGCAGATAAAAAGAAAATAAGTGGAGTGGAAATGAATCTTTAAATGGCAAGTCTGTGAAACATTGAACATGGTTATCTGACGTTATGTCAGAGAGTGTTATCTCTTGAGGAGAAATGAGCAAGAACAGTCTGCACAGGAAAAGTAATTGTTGCTTTACTTCTGTCTGTTTATTTGGGATAGCTTGAACTGTCTCCCACTTTTGTATTTCTCTCAGTGTGAAAAGATTAACTATTAGAAATGCAGCCAGTAGGCATCCGACTCAAAAGCAATGCTCATTTGACCTTTGGACACAAAATATCTAATGCAAACAAAAATCTAAGCAACCGCAAACATCACTGAGTACAAGAAATATGCAGAATGTGGGTCAGTAGAAATCCAACACTTTCAGAAACAGAAACAAAAAAACCCTCCAAAATCACTTGGTTAACAATTATTAACATTTATTTGTTCATTCCACATCAGATGCTGAGGTTTTGTCCTGTGTACCTGAGGCAAAAGATCTGGGGCAAAATTCTGCATTAATTCTAACAACTGCGACTGAAATGTTAGGGAGAGGGAAAAAGAGAAAAAGGAGGGTAAGAGATGCTTAACCAATACATACATACTTCTCAAAGGTTATGTTTTATTAGAGGCAAAGAGTATATGGGAATTAAGATGTATTTCAAGTCTGTGTGAAGTTACCATTTATTTATTTAAAGGTTACATTTGCCATGTAAGGGAATTCATCCCTCTTACTGTTTTAATTTTTCCCCTCTGGTGGGAGGGAGGGTGTAACCTTAGGGGGACTGTTACGTGAAAATGCATGAATGTGAATGGGTAAAAATTAATCCCTCAGTAACTAGCCACTATTTCTTACTTCTCTTTCTATGAACTTCTGAAGGATGAAGGGAGAAGAGAAAAATTGCATGCCATGTGAAACAAAGGACTGAAAGTGGGATGCAGGTTCTATCTCTGGAGAAATAAAGCTGGTCACAACAGCACACTGGAGCCAGGACTTCGACAGCTGACTTGCCCCTACAGAATAGTCTATGACTAGAAACTGCACTTTGAGGAAGAGGATTAAATACTTGTTAAAGTCAAGTAACAGCCCCCATGCAATTTCTGTTACCTAGCTGTGTTAGGTGATTTCATAGAACAGCAATAGTACAGTGCTAATTGACAACCTATAATTTAATAAAGGAAATAAGTTCCAGAATTTGCTCCAGCAAACCTGGGGTATATAATTCACATCGGCTTTACAACTGAGGCAAGAATGGTTTACTTGGAGGATATAGTGGAGGTATACTAAGTTTTTCTTACTAAAACTTCATTGTCTGCATTGAGTCCAAACTTAACCACCATAGAAACTGCCATCTGAGTGAGCAGGCAGCTCAGAAGGGAGGATCCACAGGTACTCCATGTGTCAGTGACCTTGTTCCACATTTCCTGCAGGTCACAGAACTGCTCTGCACTAAACCTTTCCATAGTTTCAATAGCTTCTGCACTTCCTGGCCAGTGAGTTATGTGTAACCTGGTGTTTCCTTTTTCAGGGGAGGGAGGGAAGGTCCTCAGAGAGATTCCTGAAAGTTAAAGAAGATAAATGTTGCGCTTGACAGAAAATTATGCAGGTGAGGCTTGATATCATTATTCTCTCAAAGTCCACTACCAGCCTCAAAAATAAGTCTATAAACAGCAAGATCAGAAGTGTTTCACAAATCTGTCATGTGGCTCGTTTTCCTGTGGAGCAGGCAGGACAGACAGACAGGCACAGAAGAATATTGAGGTAATATGATAGACAGCCAAGCACATTATAAAAGGCTACTTAAAAATACGAGACATGGTTTACGGTCAGAACATTTGGTTTTAATTTATTTAGAAATTACATTAATAGATTGTGAAAAACTAAATACAGCATGGCATTCCTGGGGATCTTTCCCATCTTGTTTGGCACGTATCTTTTCTCTAACTTTCCAGTCTCTACCTCTGGCTTCCCTCTATACCCCTGTCCTGGTTTTGGCAGGGATAGAGTTAATTTTCTTCCTAGTAGCTGGTATAGTGCTGTGTTTTGGATTTAGAATGAGAAAAATGTTAATAACACACTGATGTTTCTGTTGTTGCTAAGTAGTCAAGGACTTTTCAGCTTCTCATACTGGCCTGCCAATGAGACATCTGGGAGTGCACAAAATATTGGAGGGGACACAGTTAGGACAGCTGACCTCAACTGACCAAAGGGATATTCCATAACATACGGTGTCATGCTCAGCATATGAAGCTGGGGAAGAAGAAAGAAGGGGGGATGTTTGGAGTTATGGAGTTTGTCTTCCCAAGTAACTATTATGTGTGATGGAGCCCGGCTTTGCTGGAGATGGCTGAACACCTGCCTGCTCATGGGAAGTGGTGAATGAATCCCTTGTTTTGTTTTGTTTGTGCAGGCAGCTTTTGCTTTACCTATTAAACTGTCTTTATCTCAGTCCATGAGTTCCCTCACTTTTACCCTTCCAGTTCTCTCCCCCATCCCACAGGGAGGGAGCGAGCGAGTGGCTGTGTGGTGCTTAGTTGCTGGCTTGGGTTAAACTATGATACCCCCCCAAAAAAAATTCCACAAAAAATGTAACATAAATCCTGTTTAATTTCCTACAAAAGATTATACTAAGTTTGCTTTTAATGTAATGATGTCGGTGGCGGATGATAACATGTATTAGGTAGTGCAAACTGCTGATTATCTGTCAGGATAAATCTGTTTATTTCAGAAATAGCAGTCTGACAACCCCCTGTTGTTAATCATGAAAGTACATGCTAATGCCAGGTACTATTTGCTTGGAGTCTCTCAGAGGAATGCGTTTGTTAGATTTTTGCTTTGACAATCTTTACACTGAGATTTGCAAATTTTCTGTATTTTCTTTTTCAAATATATATATTTTTAGGAGAGAGGCTAAAGCAAAGCCACTGATCTACAACTTAGGTTCACAGCAATTCAGAGGAAAGAATGCTTGTGAAAAGAGACAGTGGATTATAGGATTACACAGTGGTTCAGACTGTGCCCATTGCTGGGTTCATCTTTAGTAATTGCAGTGCAGACCCATTAGTGATGATCAGAAAAAAGCAGAAGGAAGGTTAGGGCATTCTTTTTCCTCAGGAGTCACTCCTCTTATTTTTCTTTATTTTTCAGCATTTGCAGTAGTTCCTAATTATATTCTGAACTAAAAAGACCATCTCCAGATGATGCTCATACCATTCCTCTTTAATGGTATTTTGAGTGAAACATAAATGAAATACTGAGGTACAGTTTGGCAAATCTTGGGTGAAGAGGTATTTTATCTGACTTTATTGCATTTTGATCATTTCATGAATGCTTTAAGATGCTGAATAGCATAATAAAAATTGATATTTATATTGACATTTCAGGGTTCTAAATAGAAGCTGAGAAAATCTAAACAGACTTCAGTATCTCCGCAGCTGTTCCTCCAAACCCATCTCAGTTCTGGCTAATTCACTTTTTCTCCCCACATACCCTCAATTGGCCCTAATATAAACATCTCTCTCTAAAGCAATTTCTCCCTGGAAGATTATGCACATCTTCATCTTAATTCAGAATTTACATGTGTACTTTGCATATTTTTGCATCAGTATGTGTGTTTTAAATTAGATAAAGGTCACTGTCATTCATAATCAAGAAGAAGGTGTATAAAAGGTCAGGATTCAATAAAAAAAACTGATTAGATGTAGAGGTTTGTTCATATGATTCAGTATATCATTGGATAAGTGGAAATCATGAGTCAACAAATTAACCTTGGTATAATGGGTTACTTGCTTCATTAGGATCAGAAATGAGATTCACTTTTTTTTTTTCCCAACGTACTCCTTGTTTGTCTCTATAATAAGAAGAAATACTGAGGTGTTGATAGTTACACAACTGAGTATTTTTATAATTTAATTTGGCTTAAAATACAACACCAATGAAGATTCTTGTGTTGAAAAAGGAACTGAAGCACCAAATACATTTGCCATGAATATAAATATCGATGAAATTGAAATTATCCACTGTAAAAATAGGTAAGTTAATTTTAAATAATGGCTTGTATGTGTCATGTAGGCATTAGAGGATATAAAAGAACCTATGATGAGAAGAAGCATATAAAAGAACCTGTGATGAGTCAGGTTTTCAAGGTTTCAAGGTCTAGTGTCAGGAGGACATCCAGATGCAAGTGTGAGTGAACTAAGAGCAAGGATAAACCTGCACAAACTTCCCACATGTTCTTGGGTAAACCACCTACATTGACTATGCCACACTTCCATCTGCAAAAAATGAAAAACAGAGTGTTTATATTGCAGGAATGTTTCTGTTTCTGCAGACATAGATTTACCAGGTGTGCTAAGGAGATTTTAGGATATCCGCCACTGCCCTGTTCAGTAACCCGTATTTCTGACCAGTTACTGCAGCCTGGCAGGGCTGTGGATCTCTGCACTTGAGAACATCTGAGGATTCTTCAGTAGTATTCTCCAGGATAGATGAGAAATATCAGAAATGGAATGGGTCCATATTTACCAAATAATCTGTTTTAGGAAAGACAGCATTATTTATACAAAATTATAATAGCATATTCTCAACTTCAAACTCTCAAACAGAGTATTTTTTAGGTTTGGGTGTTGGTTTTGGGGTGGGCTTTTTTTGTTGGCTGGAAAGTCTTTCAACTATTTCAGCCTGTGCCATAGCAGGAAAGTCTGTAAGAAAAGCAACAATTAAAATAGTTCTACATGTCAATGTTTCAGACATTGTGTATTTCTTTAAGCTTTCTTCAGGTCTGTGTAGAATAAATATCAAGTTAATACTCGTTGTGTTTTTTTTTTCCCTTGGGCAGCATTCTGTACCTGTTGAATCCAAAGTATGAAAGAAACTTAAACGTGCTTGTTACTACTATAAAATTACACCAAATGGTCTTCAGATAACACGTGGGTAATCTCACTTCTGTAGAGATTTGGGGTTGCTCATAATTAAAATTGCAGCCATCACAACCAGCTGACCGTTTTCTGACATTCATACACCTCATTCTCATAAGATGTAATGGAAAGAAAATACACTGAACAACGGTAAACTTTCCTTCTTTAAGATATTGTTTGTATTTTATGCAGTTTTAGTACAGCAATAACATGAACCCATTATTTCATTCCTTCAAGGTCAGTTGGGTATGAGCAGGACTTTCAGATTGGGCTTTAGCAAGTGAGACTGTAGTGTCTGTTCATGATCATTAAAAGGATCAAACAACTTGTAAAAATTGGGTTTAGATTAGCGTAATTTGCAGCTTCTACCTTTTCTCTGTTTCACAGCTTTATAGGCCCAAGTTGTCTGACTAGTGCTCCCCTTACTGAGTTACCTGTAAGCAAACTCCTGATGATGCTGGCCTTGGAAGAACCAAGTTAAAGAACCAGTATGGGAGTGCACGGAGGATGCACCTTCATGAAGCTGCACATAAACCAGGTGTGTGCACTTGAACTCCTTATCCTCCCAAAGCACTGAGCTTTTGGCCACATCCAAAAATAGCCTTGTTCCTTCTGGATATCACTGAACTGGAGGACATGTTGCAGGAGTGCCCTGATGGGATTTGGCCAGTTGTGGGCATTCAGACCACAGGACCAAGTTAGAACTAGCACAAATTAAAATACCATGAAATATGCATGAAATGTATGATGAGTTTTCAGTGTTTGATGATTCACACTACAAACTGACTTCTATTGAGTGGCAGTACTTACTAAGTTAGACACATTCTAAGATGTATCTGTATAGAGAGTTGTCACGAGGCAGAATTCACCCTCATTTCAGTTTTAGGGAATCATACTGTGTCCAGGTCATCAATTCTTGGGTTTTGCTGCAGACGTAACATAAAAGCTGTTCCAGTCAGTTTTGTGAGGGCTTTCTCTGTAACATGGTAGGAGGTAACATGCAAGTGGGTGAGAGGAGGAGCTTTTGTAAAATGCCCAGACTTCTTCAGAGTCCTCTCCCTGAAACAGCGTTGTATCAGCTATTTTTGCAATTAGGCTGCTCTGGTAGGAAGGGACGTTTTTCTTGTTCTTGCAGTATCTTGTACAAATCTTTGGACTATGATAGCGTGCAATAGTCCTGCCCACACCAACCTACTTTAGCTGTGTAGATCTATCATAGCGTAAGTGATTCATTTAGCCCATAGTGTCCGTGATGGAATCTCTGCAAAGAAAAGGTGTTGGAAACCAAGAATCTCCTAGTTCTGACATTGGTTTGTAAGATACCTTTGGAAAAGTCACCTAGGTAAATTTTTCCATAGTTAAATTTGTGAATTTAAATTTCATGTTTAAGCATCTAAATTAGTGGTCTGATTTTAATGTGTGCTGACACTCACATTTTCAATCAACTTCAAAGGGATTTGTGAGTGCTCAGAAGTCTAAACCTATGAAAATCAAGCCAGTTAGACACTCAAACTTGAAAGGTTTCTCCCATACCATTATTGTTATTTGCATTACTTTAGTAGCTTGAAACCCCAGCTGTAGGACTAAAGTGCTTGGCACTGTATTTTGCCCTTTCTCATTTCTTTATGTGTAAAACCTGGCACACAAGGATGTTGTGATGATTTTTTGGTTAATACTTGCATATAGCTTTGAAAAATAAACGCTATATAAACACAGAATTTAAGTATTCACTGTAGAAAATGGTATTCCTATTATTCATTCCTTTTTGAAATAAATTCCTTGGATTTTGAACCTATCCTCAAGAACCTGAGCTGATGCTGCATGCAGAATACATACAATAAAACATAAGGTCTGAATTCATCATTTGCTTTTCAAATATATGCTATATCTGTAGTAGTTTGAACAGTAAACAGAAATTAAAGTCATCTACTGTGTTTAATTTGAACAGAAATCCACAACATTGAACAACTCTTACATAATCTTCAGAAAAAATTAAGTAGGATGATGAACCACAAAGCTTTCCTTAGAAAATTTTGTCTTATGCATACCTCTTTATTTTAGTTACGCTGATCTCTTACAAGCAAACAGTAGACTCTTTGTAACTGGAACCTACGTAAAGCTTGCTTTTTTCCCCTGTGGATTCAATAACTAAGCTGCTTGGAACAGCTTTGATGAAACCATCTTCTTTCATAGAATGCAGTTCCAGCAGTGCTGATAAATTCCACAAAATGGTGTCAATTTAACCAATGTTTCTTTTGGAAACAAAACCATGAGGGAAACCGGTAATGTATTGATGTTTTCAAAACAAACCTTTATATAGAAATCATTTTTGTTTACATATTTTTGATACCACAAGTTTATACAACGCAAAATTAAAATGAAATATTTTCATTCTGTCAAAATGTTTTGCTTAAAAAAAAATGTTAATTAAAAAGATCATTTTTAGTTTAGAACTTTTAAAATGTTGAAGTGTTCTGTGAGTCAGAGTTTCCAACCTTTGAAAAGCTAATGAATTCTCATTGACTTCAGTAACACAGCACAATTACTACGTCTGAGGAAATGCAATCATGATTTCCTTGAGTTCTTGTATCCCTAAATTCAATATGCATATACATCCATCAGATCCCTAGTCTTAGATTAAAAAATATGTAGGTTTTTCTCAAGAAAAAGATGACTGTTTTGTTTATTATCAGATATTTTTCTGTTTGTTGGTGGTATGGCCCACGGCTGTGACACCTTGACATAGGCACTTCCAGGTGTTATCAAATCAGGAAATCAGGAGTGCAATTTTAATACATGTAAAAGTGCAGCTTGGCTTGGGGTTTTGTTTTTGGGGTTTTGTTTTGTTTTGGTGGGCTTTTTTGGTTTGGTTTTGCTGGTGTTTTTGTTTAATGAGACAGGTGGTTTAAAACCAGGCACTAACTGATTAATACGTTTGTTCACGCAGACCTTCATTCAGGCATCAGGAATAAGTGCTCTGTCTGCTTGATAAATATCCAGGCTAAACACAAATGTTGTTATTTGTCAAATAGTAACTGTTTTAATGGGCAATTCTTCCTGATCTTTAACAGCTATAAATTGATCTTCAGAACTCAGATGTCACAGCATAGTCCCAGCATTTCTAAGAATCCAACTTTAAGGAAACTACAGTATAAAAGAAAGAAATGCTTTAATTTACTCCAGGGACAGAGTATATTAAGCATAGTAATGAGAATTTTTGCAACAAGCAGCAAGTCAAGGATATTATTTTTCTACAAAGCAGATACAGTAATCAATTTAGACAGCCATTGTATATCTTCCAATACTTAGGATTTTAATAAAAGTAATCATCAGGAATTCTATTTATACTTTCAGACCTTTACATCTTGAACCATTAAAAATAATGATACATGATTTTAATCTGTTTGGTGTAAACTGATTGATTTCTTGCTTGTAAACTGCAGACTCTTCAGATAGATCAATTTTCACATTTACCATACCTAATTATTTTCTGTTTCCTTCTTGCTTTAAAAGGCATAGATCATTTGTGGTTCCCTTTTCTTAACTGACATTTTCTTGACAGATAATACAAATAACAAAAGACAGCCTGTAGAAAAAAATAAGTTGTATTTTATAAAAGGTTTAGCACAAGTGTTTATGTCCTCTGAGTAAAAAGGGCTGTGCATGTTTCCTTTATCTTGTAGTCTTAGTTGGTGGTGTTAACAAACCAACATTTTCTGCATTTCATACGTAACGTTCCACGGGATTACAAACCTGAGCTTGGATAGCTGAATGAAGTTTGCCCAAAAATGAAAAGAAAGACATATGCTCCTGAGAAAAAGGACTCAGACCCTTATCTTCTGTGAGATCTAGGAAATTCACTCTTTTGGAAAATGTATAGAGAGATCAAATGTGATAATAAAGGCTCACAATTCTAGCAAGTTTCCCTAGAATAGTACTTCAGAAATGTGAGGTGTGAAAGAAAGGCAATCTGTGCCAGATACTGATTAAATTTCAGTCATCTATCCAAAGCAGTCCCTAGTTGCTTGTAAAATGCTCCATGTAATTACAGTAACTACAGTTTTTAAAGCAATTTACACATTAGCCTTTACCTTGGGTCTCTCTTTGTGGGTGCATTTCTTCTTTGAAATCAATATCCTTAAAATACATGTTAATAAGCTATATGAATTTGTAGCCATATAGACTCTTTAAAAATTCCATCTCTAGTATTTTCCTCATGGATTCCTCCTGGCTTTTGGAAAAGCTTAACTGTAATCAAGTCTCACACTCTGGATGTTTAGCTAACATTGTTCAGTGGCCCCAATGGTAAGTCACAGCCATACTGTTAAGGAGTTGATGCAAAACCAAACCAGGATGTATTAAAATGCTGCCAGGATAAAATAATATTAAGGGCTAAACTTTGTCCTTTGCTAGTTACACAGGTGCAAATGTCAACCATGGCAAATCCTTTAAAAACTTTGTGCGTCCTAATCTTTCAAATCTTCTTCTAGTCATTGGACATAGAAGATTTTGCTAATGCAGGAGCCTCTTCCATAGTTAGAGGATGAATACTGGCCAAATAAAAGGGGTCTGGCTCATTGCTATGATATTCCAATTTTGAACTAATGTAAGTGTGAATTTTGGAAGGAAACTTAACTGTCTATTTGATTAAAGTTGTACTGGCTAAAACCCGAAGAAATACAAGGAATGGATCAAACTCCTCACAGTGAAACTGTTCCCACCAGAGCTGCACAGTGCGGCTGCAGGTAGCTTTAAACATTTTTTGTCATTGTTTCATTCTGTTTGTTCAAGGTGCCTTTTGTAACTGCCAAGCACAGTAAAGCTCTTTAGTTATTCTGCATCTCATTGTTACCAAGGCTATTATCCTAACTGGGGCTAATAATATGAAGCATGTTCATGTTTGTGTAGGAAAACTAGGGTCACTAGAGATAATCCAAAAAGTTGTTCCACAGGGGATTATCTAGGATGCTGTTTTCCAAAACTGTCACATATCAGAAAAAGGGCAAAGCACTTGTAACTCTTGTGATTGATCCTCTGTCAAGTCATGATTGCTGTCACCAGCAGGTTACATTCCTTCAACAAAGCAGTAGACACTGCTGCATTTGAAGCTAAGCCAGTTAGGCTTCCAGTGTCATATTCCTTTCCTTATCTCTTTCCATACTTCATTCTCTCACATTAAAAGAGAGAAATTTTCAACTGAAAAGATGACATGTGCAAGATCCTTGCGTAGCACATATAACTATACCTTAAAATTAGTGCCCTGTACATGCTGCCATTAGGTTTATTGTTTTTACCTGCTATGTCTGGCTAAGGACCTGGTTCCACACATGCTAGCTACTATGTGGAGAAGCAGAACTATGTGTGAGACCAAATACTGTATGTGGGCCTGAGGAGTTTTCATAATTGGGCTTATAGGCCCTGAAATCCCAAGGCTAAAGCACTTAATTTACTCGAGCTGTGAGGGTATGGAATGATTCATCTGTTAAAGGTTAAATACAGGTTTTCGTGGGCTGTTGGACAAAACTGTGCATTTCAGATTCTCATGAAATAACACATGCTTTTCAATCTGATTTTGAAATTAAATGCTTGTAAATGGGGCCATCCAAAGACTCTGAATCCTCTCTGGTACCATTAAAGACCATTGGTTTGTTAGGCTGTGGTCAAGGATGTACAGGGCTCTTTGTCATCTATCTAGAGCACGCTGTGTTTTTCTTATTCCTCGTTGTCTTTCAGTCTTTGACGGTGTTCAGTTGATAGACCCATAATTCTCAGATATTTCTATGCATTTTTCTAAAGAATGTCAGAGATTTTGTTGAGTTTTCCAGTGAATCCTGGCATTTGTATTTTATTTACATTATTTAATTTATTGTACTTAAATGCCTAGTTTTTTCCAAAGATATCTGTCAGTAAATCTAGTAGATTTCCTGCTTTCATATCCATATATTAAGGTAAAAGTAAGATTTGAATTAAACATTCACTTGTTGTTTTTAAATTAACAGTTTTTCCATTATTGACTCTTATTTAAAATGGTCGTCGGTTGACTGTTGATCTTTCGAACAACTCCCCATTGAGTGCCAGCCTTTACAAAATCACCTCAAGTAGCCTCATCAGGCTTGATTTTAGCTTGTTTTGCATAAAAGGTAAAGCACTCTCTCGGCAAGCGATGGAAAATGGCACTTCCCCCAGTGGTCTGTCACCTTCCTCTGCCAGAGGTTGCCATCCTCCCATCTCTGCTTGCCAAGGAGTTTGCGTACGCATTCCTTTGCATTGCAGGCAAAACGAGCTGGGAAAGCTTAATGGACTGTTGAAGGTGAGTATGAGCAAACCCAGCTCATTTTGTCTGAAATGGATTGAAAAGCACTCACATGACCTCCTTCCTCTGTCAGAGCTCTGGGGTAGTAGCTTCCCGTGATGGAAAACAGCAACAACCAATTAATTGAGATCGTGAAGAAGACTTTTGTCTGTGTCCTGAGAAGCAGGTTCATAAGTCACATTACCTTTTCTCCAGCCTTTACAGAAAGACTTATGTCAACTGTAAATGAGGAGCTGACTTTTAAGGGAAGCTAAGCAACCAGCAATGAATTACAAGCAGCCAACAACACTTTTTTTCTAAGCTATGGCCATAGCCTCCATTGGTCATTTCAATTACTGAGTGTCCAGGGGCAAAATGTCCAGACCAAATTTAGCAAAGTCTGTAACAGCAGTAGTAAAATTCTGTCTCTGCTAAATTGTCTCTTCTCTAGACGGTGGTTCATTTTTAAAAATTACTGTCTAGGTGGTTGAGACTTCTATTTTCTTTCGTGAAGAGAATTCTGGAGGCGAAAGGCCCTTTCAAATAGTCATATTCTGACTCCCAGTTTTTGAACCATCTTTCTCCTTACAAATAACATGCAGAAAGCTGGAGAACCTAAAATGTCCACATAAATATTCCAAAATAATCTCAGTTTCTCCATACTCATGAATGCAGTTGATGCCTCCATTATTTCATACATTAGTAAGGCAACTGATTCATCTCTGCTACTCTTTTGCCCTCTAATATAACGTTTGAATCAGGAATTGTTAAAGTTCTCATTAGGTTTGTTGTGGGGTTTCATAATGAATTCTTTTTTGCAAGCTGAAGAGTCTTTTGATTTTTGCATATTCATAGAATAACTATGTCATAAACAAAGTCTAAATCTGGTACTACTCTCTTGCTAAGCCATGCTAAGACTGTGTTGTATCTTTTTACACTTTACCTCATAAAGAAAACAATGTCAACGTCAAGTATGGAAGGTGAAGAAGGTTGCTATTTAAAGAATCATTTTCTGGCACACGCAGCACTATCGGAGGCTCACCATAAACATAAAGAAGGTACATTGCTTTTCTTCCACGGTGCAAAATTCTGCCTTGGTCTGTGCCAACAGAAAAGACAATGAGCTTCTCTGTGCAAGATTGTTCAGTACAATCCAGCTGCTCAGTCAGAAGGCATCTCTTCCTATATTTACATATACAGAGATAAGTAAAACATACACATATTTTCAGAGTCCTTTTTTAACCCACACTCTAACACAAATGCCTACGTGAATCAATGAGATTTATCCTGCCAACGTGAAAAGCAAAACACATATTGATAGATAATGTACAGGAATACACTGGTCAAGCAACAGATTCCAGCTTAACTGATATGTTTCATTCAGTGGCAAGTATATTTGCTTAGTGCAGCAAAAAAACCCTGTATCTCCTAATGATGTGGAACTGAATTCTTTATCTCCCCTGCTGCTAGCTTGCTTTTAAGGCAGAACTGCAGATATCTATCACAACTAAATAGGTATTTTGTAAATTGTACTTAACTTAGCTACCTTTAAGAAAAGTTCCAAACCACATATTGCATAACCATTGCCAGAGATTTTTATCTAGCTTGGCTGGAAAAACAACTTAATGCTACATTCTTCTTGCCAATCAGCACAACAGAATTTGGGGTTTTATCTGCTCTCAGCTAGCAGGCCAGCATTACAGGCAGAATTTTGACTTCCAGTTGCTGTTTTCTTTCATACTGTGGGCTTGTTTAAGGCACTCACAGAAATGTCAACAATAATACATAAAATCATTGTCATGTGAAATAACTGATTAGCTGATCAGTTTCCTATTCTATTTCTTTAATACATTTTTCCAAGAATAATGATTATATCTATAGAAATATAATAATTTTCCATGCTAAAGTAAAATGGTATTTGACATTAACAAAAGGTCAGGTGTCATACTGTAAACCACAATGAGTATTGCTTTTAAAGATTATTGAATTAAGAGGTACATATATTTGACAAAGTATAGAATTCAAATAACTGCCATAGTAGCAGTGCCCTTTTACATGCGATGGATTTATTGACATTTGCTAACTGTAAAAATGCAAAACAGTTTGCATGTAATCGACACTATCAATTTAAAAAATAAAAATGTCTCACTGAAGAACATATCTATTTTCAACAATTCCTTCTGATTTTGCATGCACACGTTTGGACACTCAAATATCTGTCTGTACATCTCACTGTGATTATACTTCGCGACGACAAATATACGTTCGCTTTTTGAAGGCACTTTTGCGTTGTGCATCCTTATGTAATAACAAACCATATTTTTTTTCCTTAAAAAAACACTGATACCACCCTGTAAACCTGATCCAAGATGTTCCAGAGCAGCAATTTAAAAGGAGTGTGAGGGCAACATCATAGCACCTCCATGGTATTTGCCCACACCACCAATCTGTCACGGTTCAGTGTGATTGACTGGCCTTAACCAAAGTCCCAGGCCTTTCAAGGGTCAGAATCATTGTTGGAATTACGCCAGAGCTTGTCGGGATAAAACACCAGTACTTCAAGAACTGCCAGTGTGTTTCAAGCTGTGAGGGCAGATTAGCTAAAAAGGAATTTTAGCATTGATAGGTTTGAATAATAATACTCTGCAAACGTAGCACCTTTTATGCGTGCTTGCAGTTAATAATAATAGAAAAGCTACAGAGAAGGAGGCTCCTTCTGTTCCACAAAGCTGTCTCACGCTACTATAAAACACTTACAAGGATAAACCATTTATTAACCAAATGAGTTAACTTTCATTTTAAAGGGATATACACATTCAGATACGTCTGTATTTTCAAACAGCTTTATCAGGTAATTTCAGATGAGTTTCTTATAAAAGAAGAGGTCTTGCAGTTTTTGCTGTTTGTTGGTTTTGTGGTGGTTTTGTTTGTTTGCTTGTTTGTTTTTTGTTTTGGTTTTGATTTGCAGGAGTTAGTGACAGAGCCTATCAGAAAACTCTGGACTGGTCAGTTCCATGTTCAATGTTTAAGAGAGGTTTTCACCTAAAAATCTGCCTGTTAAATAGTTTGCTGTACGTAGAATGTGGATTCAAAGGAAGCTGGCTATCTAACAGCTTTTCATTAGTCATCATCCACTTGTCATCAGCAAGGGTGTCATTCAGGGTACCCTTAGCTGTTCCTTCCTTTGTTCATCCTCTCTGGACCTTTTAAGCTTCTGCTCTCACTACTCCTGCTAATGACAGGGCCGTTCTCTGGCCTTTTTCCTTCCAACTCACATCAGCTACTATACTGGAGAAATGAAGTCTTAATTACAGAAGAAGAGTTAAAATTGAAAACTCCGTGGTGCTTTCATGTAAAATGCATTTAAAAAAAAATAATAAACACAAACCAAACACCAAACCTGCATGCAGTGTAGCACTTAATTTTCAAACATGGGTGCCTCAACAGTACCACCAAATCTTGCATTCAGTCTATTAAATCAGCACTTAGGCAAATAAAATATCCATTTGTGTGACAATTTCAACATATTAATGAGATATTCAGATGTCAGTAATTGAAAAATACACATTGGCCTTTTGAATTTAAGCCAAGATTGGTTCTGGGATACATTAAGACGGTTTAAGGCTTTATAGAAGGATCAAAATAATTTCTGAATTTATCTTAATCTTTCCGGTAGAGACGGAGATGGGATCAGATTTCTTTGTGAAGTCTTTTTTGTTTTCCCACCATTTTCCTACCTTCCACTGTGGTTTTTTTTGATGTAAAACCTTCCTTTGTCATTATTCATTTATTGTATTTTGGTTCATAAGCAGGTCAAATAGCATCCTTATGCAGATTTCCTCACTTTCATTCACTACAGTTCTCAGCACGACACAATCAGTTCTTGTACAAGCGCCTTGCACATCACTTCTGCTGCCACAAAACTGTATTACCATGGCTGTATTCCTTCCTTTTCTGCCATGTCTCTCTCTTCAAGTTTAACTGAGCCTAAAGGGATCCGTGTGTGATATAAGTTCTGGCAAACACTCAGACTAGCTTTTGTTTCATCTAAATTATTTTGTTCATATAGATATCAAGTCTTTCATTTTCATTGTTGTTCTTTCTTCTTCATGTATTCATCCATTTTCTAAAACAAATTAAGACAAGGGAAAAATATTACTCATCACATTTATCACAGAGATGAAAAGTCTATCTTATGCTCTACTTTCCTTAGAAAACTAACTAGAAAATGTATCTTTAATTGTGACTCTGACTTTCAAGAACTAAACCAAAGCATGACCTACTCAATGCCGTTCTTGTTATTACTTTATTAGTAGTATTAGTGTGCTGTCTACAAGTCCACTGTGCTAAACTCCTCCTAAACAGATTTGGAAAATTCCTGTGCTATATGTAAGTGCAAGACAGCACAAAACAGAAGACAATGAAACAAAATTCAACAACATAATAAGCAGTATTCTTTGCAAACCGTAAGCCATTCACAGGTGCAACAGAGCAAAGAGGCTTTAAGGAGGAATTTGAAGTGGAACATTGATGTGTTATTTAACAGACAAATTAGCTCTGATATTATTGGGCATGCTCTCTGCCTCTTCTGATAATGTAATCTATTTTAGCTTATTTGCTAGCTCCTTGAAATTGCTAGGTATCCATTTACTGGATTAATTAATTAAACATATTTAAATTATGCATTAGTCATGGCTTCAGAAAGTTAGAGTAAATAACATAGGCTTTATTAATTTTTTCCCTCTCTTGTAATTCTCCTATCCCCAGTCTCTAATTTCGATCAATTTTACTTCATTTTTTCTTCTTTCCTTTAATTTTTTGTTAACTTTTAAATACTGCTGTTTGTGTCACCACCGGCTGAGAAAGGAGCAGGTGTCTTTTCTCCGAAGTGACACGAGAGCTGATCTGCGGAACAACTGAGAACAGAGTTGTCCCTAGGGATGTAGCGCACCCAGTTTTCCCATGACAAGCTGTCAGGGCCGGAGGCTCTAATAAAATAAAGGGATTATTTTTTTTTTAAGCAAAATATTTTCCAGCACTTTTATATTTTCGGAACATTGTTCTGGCCTCGTAGAGGAGACAGGGAAATGTAAATGTCAAACATTCACTTCTGTTTAAATGGGCTCATTATACCACAACACGGTGAGGTTTTTTCCCTACCGGCCGGTTCTTTTCACTGTCGTATCCTGTAAGCACTTTCCTTGCACCTGCCTGAGGAGACTAATCCTCTATTAAAACATGTTCAAACTGAGCAAAGGCAGAAATAGCAGCCATTTCGCTCAAACAAAATGAATCAAAACCTTGTAAAAATAAATAAATCAGGGTAGCTTTGGTGAAGACATTTGGCTGTTTGGTCTGTAGTTGAAGCCCTGTTACCTCACTATTTTCCATCTGGAGAACAGGCTTCGCCCTTAGGGCATGGACCCGTTTTGAAAACAGTGTGAAGAAAATTCCCCCAAATGTAGGTCCTGAGCTGTGATACGAGTACGAGTGCCATACACACCCCACCGTCCAGGGGGCACAGTCCTGCTTCCCTAGTGCATTCCCCAAGGATCAGCCATGCTCTCTTTTTCTTCTCCAAGATCATGGCTATTTATGTAGATGGAACCATAATTATGGGTAGTAATACAGATAATGTGTACTTCTCTCCCTGCTTTGGTTCAGTGGCAGCCTCTACAGGGAGCTGCGGAAACGTTGCAGAGGGTGACCATGTTGCTGACTGTTCATCAAGGAGAGAAGCTGCCTCTACCAGATAACAAAGAACCAGAGTCTGACAGGGCAAAGGGAGAGGGAAAATCTGTTCTGACATGGTAAATCAGTGGGCTAAATTCTGTATGCCTGAACTGCGCTATCTAGGAACACGAGACCCATGGGGCAGCCTTCATCAGTGTAGGGCTGAGCACATTCACAGTGCTCAATAAATGGCCATAGTAAAAACAACAACAACAAAATCACGAATACACCAACAGCGATACCAGCGCCCCAACTCTCATCCCCCTGAAAAGCTCATTCCAACTGATGCACATAAAGTCAGGTAGATCATTTATGATACAACATCACATCTTTCTGTAGCCAAACCCACATCTTCTAATGAAACTAGTAAAAAGACCAAGGAAAAACAGTGAACTGTTTAATTTGAAGAGAGTTAAATTATATTAATAAATGTATTCAAGCTAGTCGCAATGAATTTTCAACTCCTTTCAACTCCCAAGCATTTTGTATCTTTCTAAGTTGTATTTATGAATGGATTCTGTTGACATTTGATGTCAGTAAATGATTTATAACCAAAAAAGTCACTTGAAAATGCAATACTGACAATGTTCTCTCCTATTTGTACAACTTTAGCTCTCATTTGTTTCGTAACATCATCTTTCATAAGCTGCCTTTTGCTGTGTGTTTCACTAAGAAATTTGCAATCCCTCTGTTTTATGAACATATCCTTCCCAAACCACACACTGAAGTCCTTACAAGAAGGGAAAAAGAGGTCTGCGCTGCTGCCAAGAGACATACCATACAATCTTAAATCAAGACAAAAGAGAGCTGAATTAATGCCAGGTATTTTTCTGGAGGACCAAATGTATCAAGATACTTCTCAGAGAAAGTTGTTGCAGAACAGTAATTTAGAATAACGTACAGTGAAACCAGGCATAATTAAACATACAAACAACTCCCCTTTCTGAAGCATTAGGGCTCAAGTGGGAAGTTCTTTTATTTTGGTCCCAAGGACCTTGATTTATACAATCTGGTGTCTGCTGAAAAGATTCCTTTCATAATGCTGACAAAATACAATTAATGCTAAAACATTTCTGAAATAAGATTATATGGAACACTTTAGCAGCTGATTGTGATTTTGATTAGAAATTTCTATAAATGAGTAAAAATGGTAAGAACTGATTTACACTGTTTCACAGGTTTCTAGTAGACAAAGAAATTGTATAATACCAGTCATTCCGGAGCAGGAGCCTGTTAGCACTGCAGAATGGCAGCTTTCTACTTTTCCTATTATCTTGTGTTTGGGCATCTCAACTGGTTTCTGATACAGACCCGCACAAAAATTATGCTCCAACAAGGACAAAAAAGCAAAGAAGTTCAACAGACTGCTAAATCATAAGACCTGCTGAGGTTCACGAGAGACAGCTAATATACCAGCTTATGATAATTATTGTACTTTAAGACAAATTTTAGCCTTTCAAGACTACCTTGAGATTTCAAGCCTACACAATAGTATAATTCAATCTATGAAGAAACATGCTACTAGTAGGAGAAAACATGATGTATGTAGAACGGTTGAGGTGTTTATGCCCTGAGAAAAATGCATTACTAACATTGCTGAATTATTACTGGAGGGGTTTTTTTAACAAAATTAAATCTTTCTTTGAAATATCAGAGTACACAAACGATATAGAAACCATAAAGAATTTCACTTGCAGATTGCACCAAGGATATCTGGGTACAGTAGTTGTAACAGCTTAACAATTTAATTTTTCTAAAAGTTTTGCTAATATTTTTCTGTGGCCCATTTCTAAAATACTGCCCATGATTTTTAAATCTGACTCTTTAAATGCTATACTCTTCATTCCAGAAACTGCAATATCCACAGAATTTCAACACAATAAGCCATAGTAATTTGTGATGAAACTCCACGGACTGTGGTAGAGCTAACCCTGAGGTGAATTAAACATGACATTTTATTGTTCTGGTCATCTCGTACAGCAGCCTTTTTTCATTTATAAAGCAATATGGTTTAATATATTCTTCTTGTCCTCAGTCCTGCTTTTGAATTACTTTAATAACAGTTGTAAATAAGCAAAGCTCATATGATGGTCCTATTACCTACTTATTAGCTTCAGATACCATGATGGATTGTACAGCATATTGGGAGATATGCACTTCAGGGGACCTGCATCTGATATATACATGTAGCTCATGTTAACATTAACAAGGAACTTAGATAGCATATCTCATTTAAACATCTTGTATGTAATACAAATAAATGAAAGACCTTTTACTCTTTATTCAAAAAAAAAAAACGAGACAGAAATATGTATTCTTATGCCTGGACATGAGAGGAATATATAGGTTATTAGATACATGGTGAGAAAAGCCATAGATTCTTTGCCGTTCGTTCAGATTTGAAGGCCTGTAAATCACTAATGTCCTACTGTAGCCAATTTGAGAGACTACTGGCATACAAAAGACTTGTGCTTATACTGTCTTCAGGGATAAATGCAAAGCTCATTCTCAGCCAGGTGATCTGTTCATGTAATACAGTCCTTTTTCTACACTGCACATGTACAGCTGCTCTCAGTCCAGCCCATAGTTCCCCTTTACGCTCTCTTGAAATCCTGGTCTTCGGCTCAGATCTCTCGAAGTCTGTTTGGCTGAGGAACATCCTCACTTCATGCTGTTCAATACTCCGAGCAGGGCCCTAATTTGCTGCTTGAGTTAACTTCATCCAGGCCATTGGGCTCTTGTAAATCCCATCACAGGGACTTTATGATATTCTTAGTTTTATTTTATTCTGAAAACCCCAGTGCCTAAGGTTATCAGATTATGGGAGTTTCATTTCTCAGCAAAAACACAAAGCCCAAGAGCTAAGAACATAGGTAATAAATAAAAATCTAAATTACAGTTGTTGAGGAGTTTTAATCTCATTGTTTTTGAGACAAGGCCTTGATTCTGCAAGAAGCATAAATCATGACTGTTAAAAACTTAGCTATTTTGTACCACTCTGCTAGGAAAATTATTATTTCAAGAAAATGAATTTTATAACAATTCATCTTAACCCATTATTCCAAAGAAAAATGTCGGTGCTCCTCATGCTATCAATGTCTATCACTTTCTGTTTGGTCATGTCTAATATTTTAAGCATGGAACCGTTGAAGCCAACCGCATCACTCATAAATTCTGTCTACCTAATGACACATAATGTTTTGTGATGCCTAAAAAATGTTATGGAGGTTTAACTGCAAAATCTAAGAATAGTCTTCATCTCTAAGACAACACACAGAATGACCAGAATGTTTAAAATGATCTCATAACAAATGTCAAAAGGGGAGGGAAAGGGGGGTGTATTTTTCCTTTAACTGAATTTCTTCAGTCTACTCCATAGACTATTGTTTGTTAATTTCATAAAAAACGCTTAAGAAATTAGAATAGATTTTGAAATGAAGATTCAGCCAAGCTTTTCCAGTGTGATACTCAGACACAGTAAACAATTACATTACATAAACCAACCATCTGAATAGAAATGACAATTAACGTAATGCATCGGTGTGCTTCATTGATTCATGAATTTGTTTAATGATTCCTTTTAGAACAGCAGAAGCCATTATGCATTCACCGATTTTAAGAGACGACATATAGTTGTGTGACCTTTCACTAAAGAAGGAAAGTAATATTCCTGAGCTATTGAAGAAATTAAGAAAGAAGCATTGTTATGACAAACTTTACAACATCCCAAACCCGTTAGTTTTCTACATGCACAAAGCTGTTCCCATTTTACACACTACTATCCAAAAGAGTAGAGGAACCTGCCTAGTCAATGCCTGCATGTTGGTTGCTGGCCGAAACAAATAAAACAATCCAGGGCTGAATTTATCTGAATTTGATTCAGATTCAACCCAACCTAGTACCCCGTGCTTCTACCTGAAAGGTAGTAGCCCATACTTCCCACTCAATTACTGTTATTCATTGGAGTGCCCATCCAAAATCAGAGCTCTGCTGTGTGAATTGTGGTTAGCACATACACTGAAATATAGTGTCTGACCCAAAGCGTTTATGATCTTGACAGACAGTTTGGGAAAACCCAAGCATACAAATGAAAGCATACAAATATAACCTCCTGCTGAAATCCAGGGAGATTTTACTCTCTGTTTCAAACTAATTCTCAGTGATATTGAAAATCTCACCCACAAAGAACAAGCAGATATATTATCTTGCTGTTATGGAGATGGGGAGCTTAAGCAGAAAAAGATGAAGTATAGTATCCAGCTCTGTGCAGGAATTTTGTGGTAAAATTGAGTCTTAAAAACAGGATGAGAGATTTTTGCAGCAGGTCAACATAGCTGCTTCCCTGCCACGGACATACGCTGCTCTGCCCACAACAGATTTGTGAAGAGGGTCTTCTCCCACTGGCAATATGTACCCATTAGTGCTGGTGAAATCCACACCAGGTACTAAGAGTAAATAGTATCAAATGCCTTCAAACCTTGACACAGCAGGAGGCATCCTGAAAGTAAGGAAGGAGGAGTCTTTTAAATTAGCTGTTGTAAAACAAATGGAAGGGTCCAGAGGGGGCATTTTACATTTATCTGTGTATTTCCTTGCTTCTGTTGTTTTCTGTCATTGTCCTATCATTCCATTCCCCTTGATTTTTGTGTAAACTTCCTTGTTTGTTTGCTTTTCTGATAACTTGTAGAGTAAACTGCTCCTTCACAAGAGAAAATGCAGCTGGGAGAATAAGGCGGGGGAAGGGTTTCTGGCTGGAATACTTTCAACATGGCATCATAGTTGCTTGTGACTTCGAGTACTGTGAAATATTTGTTTGTCTTGCTTTCTTTCCTTGCTTTTCACAGTCCTCTTGAATCTCCCAAGCAGCTGATAGAGAGAGAGAGAGAGAATCCCCTACAACACTAAACACATTTTCTTATTTACTGTTAAATCTACATTTTCACACATAGCAGAGATTGCACATGTCAATATATCTTTTTAATTGAATGTGGAACTTGTCACATCAGATTGTAAGTCCCAGAGCCCATTTTGGACTACGCTGACACTTCAAAGAAGAAGGGAACAAGAATGGAATGCTCTTTGAATCACAAAGAACCAAATGAAAACACTCCATCAGACTTCAATCCTCAATTATGCTTTTTCCCCTATATATTTTTTCCACCAAAATCCATAAATTACTTTCAGAATAGCGCCATGATGACCTAGAGACCAACTCTTTATCTCTTCTTATCACTTTAGCAGCTCAGCTTATTCAGGAAATTGGACTTTTTTGTATGAATATAGAGGTGGATGAGAAACCGGGAATTTAGGAGACAGACAGATCCTTAGACCTAAAATTGGACTTCGCTTTAATGATACTTTTTTGTCATTAGCTGAGACTGCCATTCACATTCAGTAGGTGAGGAACAGAAAGGTGGAAGCATAGAATGTTCCTACTACTATTGTTAGGAATCTTTTCATTTGTGTTGAGCCAAACATTGTTACTCTAACAGCAGCCCATGGTTTCACAAATCTCAAAAGAGAATAAGAAGGTAAGGAAAATGGATATTCTGATTCACATTCTTTCAGGTCTGGACACATGGCAACCATCACCATTGGAAACCTCTGTTGTGATACCAGAAGCTGTTGAAGTATTTAAAAGATGGGCAATGTAGCAATAAAATGTACAACAGCTGGAAGAGGAAATGGGAGAAGAAAGAGGTGAGAGGACTCATTTGCTACATGAGCATCCAGCCTGACGTGCAGAACCGCAGCAGCTGGGCAAAGTCAGCACCCTCTCCTCTGCTCAACAAAATTACCTGCAGATAGAAAAGAGCCTGCTGCCTCCCCGGCCCTTTGCTCACCAACATGGTGTGAAAAGCAAGAGTTAAAGCAACGGAACGGTCTTTTCGCTCTCACCTCAGAAATAGTGCAGGAGCTGACACCCACTGCACTCCCTAAAGGCTGCTGAAGTCCAGAAGCGCTACGTTAAAATTGGGTATCTTTTTGTACTGCAGGCATTTAAAGCCAAGACTGATATTTTTCCATTGTTCCAGCAACAGTTTGGATGAGAACTCTTGCCTCAGTCACTATAAGTTATCACATAGCTCATTGCCTGTCTTTGGACCGTTCTCAGGTAATATGTGGATTCTACATGACTCCCACACATGCTTATCTTTATGCATTGTAGGGAGGCCCACTGAAGTTAGGAGGGCTTTCTAATTTACTGTGTATCATGTTAAGTGCTTTCATAATTCCTTGACGGATCACTGAGGAAGCAGCACTGGTGTAAAAGTTTATCACCATTACTAGCAGTAACTGGCAAACATTTAGCAGTGCTGGTAGAGACCACAGTCAGAGAAAGACTGTCTTAAATCTAGCAATAAAACAATCTGACTGCGATTCCACTTTAAAGAGCAGTTTGGAAACAGAGTTTTGAGTGAAAGCAGAGTATCAGTGTGAGTCTGAAACTTATTCAAGCTGCCAATCTCCATGCCTTGTGTCGGTTAGCATGCCTAGCTTTATTATTGCTTGCTTGTATGTTTACCAAAATGCAGGCCTGCATTTTTCTAGCATACACATACTCCTAGTGAGCAACTCCTGTGAATGAGATGTAATTGACTGGTATGGGGCAGTCAGCTTATACCAAGTGAAGCTCCAAGTGTGGGCTGGCGGAGCTGGCTTTGTGCATGCACCCCTCACCTCTTCAGGTAGCAGATGTTTCTGTGTCACTCACTTACTAAAACATAGACTGTGCTGTTGGTAAGCTACTTAAATACAGAAAAATGCATCTAGGTAGGCTTGCCAAAGCAGTAAAAACAACTTAATGTTTGACATTTTACTGACCATCAGCCTTATGTAATGAGGAACTGTGCAACCTGCTTCAGAGATAGCAGCATCTCTTAAATGTCTGGGCCAGTAAATGAAAACAAAGTTTAGCGTACATGATGTAAAATATGAAGTCTAAGAGCAGTGAACCAAAACAGAAGAAGAAGAAAAAAAAAATATTAAAGAACAAAAACATGCAGCATACTGATGAAGGAAAGAGATTTGAGAGATTACTGTAGAAGAAATGTTGATGTCTTCCACTATGTGGCTGTACTAGAAAAGGCAAATATGAAGGATAAACCAACCCTAGAGACAAGAAGGCAAAGCAGCACAGAAAACCTGAGCTGTATTAAACACAATCCAGTTTAGTACAAATTTGTCAGAGAGAGCAAAAGGCTTTAAGGTAAGATTATGACTATAGGCAAGGCATATTTTATAAACAGCATCTGCCAAGAGCACCCACAGAAAGGATTTTGCACTAGAGAGCCCACTGAAAAATCACTCCTCCTTCCCCAACCTCACCTCCATAGAGGGACTTGAGGCGGGGCAGTAATTAGGAGCAATTAGGAGTAAGGAGGAACAGCTGTTGCAGTGGGAGCAGAGTTGATTTCTGCCCCTGCCCACAGATGCTCCCAGTGTTTGGGGTGCCGGCTGTATGTCAGAAGGATATGCCCTCTGTGTGCTTGGGCCTGGTTACTTCCACAGCAATGAGTGAGTCTGTGCATTTTTCCTTTTTTTTTTTTTCCCCTCTTATTTTGAGTGTTCTGCCCTGGTCATAGGGTGGCAAAAGCACTTGAAAGAGTGTGAGCTGGACTTACTCCAGAGGCTACAAAATGGCCGCTGTGCCCTCACAGGGAAAGTAGCTTGCCTGGGGGAGTGGTGGGAAGTGGATCTAACTTTTTGGACATTTGCTTGTTTTAAGAAGAAACCTTGGTATTTTTGTTGTGTAAAACACTCTCCCAAAATGTATTGGAGGAGGTACTGAAGGCAGCTCTGCAATAGGCTTTTTTGTGGTTAATTCTTGCCCTGTGACAGAACAAAGGATTTGCATAAAGGATAGCGCTTGTTTTTCCCAGATCCTTTTCCTGACTGAAATTCAAACTTAGGGACTTATTTTCATTAGTTTTGGTTTCCCTTCCTCCATCATTCCCTTCCCTAACATCAGTTCTGTTCCTTATTTTCCTCCTGTTTTTCAGTTTTTTCCTCTTTCCAGAGGGTCTACTTGAGGGCTGCATTCCCACCTGGCAGGCTGGGTCGCACTGCTGACGGTGTTAACTTGTTTAGGTTTAGGGCTCACCTTACCCTAAAAAAGAAAAAAAAAAAGAAGAAAAAAAAGAAAGCCAACAAGAGCAAAAGCAGGCAGACAGATAGACAGATAAATCTCTAGATGAAAAACAGCTGCTGAACTTAAGCCACCAATGTTTTAAGGATGTTCGTTTCTCTGCAGTAGTAGAGTAGGCTGTATACTCTCTTATTAATAAAATCCAGTTTTCATAACTTTTGGCTCTCACGTATAATGAATTACACAAAGATGAAAATGAGCATGCTTTTGTGGCAGCGCAATTTGAGACATATTTTTTTCCCAAAAAGATTGTTTTAAACGGTAGGCCTTGTTTTGATTTCTGAAGTGGCAGAGAAAGGGAATTACCTGGAGTTTCAGATGCATGTTTGTTCAAGATCAAAATGATTATGAGTTACAATTGTCCTTAGAGGAGCTCAAGTCTTTTATTATTAAAGAGCGGAAGAAAGTCCAACAGCATCATTAAAGACACTGCTGTTTTGCAGCATCTTTTCATGTGGTACTGCAATATGTCATTTGATTGTGCAAAACTCTCTGAAATAAGTGGAAGTTTTTGCATCACTAACTCTAGCTGAATATAGTGTTCTCTTTATGGTATGTACTAATACTCTACAGAAACAGTAAGAATAAAGTATTTACCAGAGTATTTGTATGACTCAGCTCACTTTTGAGTAGCTTTGGAAATATTGAAGCTTTTTAGTGGCTAATTTTACTATTTAGTGACCTATTAAAAAAAAACACATCACCAGCTTAATAAAGTTTACATGGAGAAGTTGCCTATGAATGCAACCAATACGAAAAACAATGAAAGACTTTTTGGCAATTGAAATAGGTTGCAATATGCAGCCCTGTAGTGGTGCAAAAAAGCCCAACCTGACCGACTCTCCTGTGGTCCTAGAGATTCTGAACATGAGTGAGTGCAGCTTGTGTTTCTCTGGAGAAACAGAATAAAGACGGAAAAAATAATCTGCAATAACTGTTTAACTGCTTGGACCTGCTTAAAGGGTGAATTTTACACTGGAGAAAGAAGAGAAACTAAACTATGCAGATATAATCCAAGTGTTTGATGTGTGTTATGGCCCATTGTGTAACACATTTATCTGCTGTGTCTGTGCGCTTAGAATTTCTGGCTGGTGGGCTGTAAGCATTTCAGAGCATCCGAACAATTTCAAACACTAGGCACACAGAGAATTGAGGCCAACTAAGTCTGAAACATAATATTAAAAAAAAGTCAACAAACAGTGTTCCCTGGAAAATAAGCCAAGATGAGATGATAGTCTTGGATAGACTGATAGCGCTCTTGACGTCTGTCTCAGCATTTTTTTTTTTTTTTTCTTGCTTTGATGAAAAAGGAGAACTGCACTGAGTTCTCTTCCTGACTCACATGTAGCTGTGATATGTGACTCTGGCAAGAGCATTTGGCCAGAAGTTTACAGTGCACCTGGATTCTTCTGCCTGAGCACCTGTTTTATGCTGGTGTCAGAGGGGATAAAAATTCTTTCAGGGAGTTTATATGGCTGAGTATCTTGACATTTATAAAGTACGTAGGATAACTCATATTCAACAGTTCTAAGGTATTTTTATTCAGGGCTGGCCTTTGTTTTACAAAACAATGTACAGACGCTTCAAGAGTGACTCAAGGAAGGATGTTCAAATCTGTATTGCCTTGGGAGTCCTGGAAAAAATGCTGGTTTCCTCCTCTGGAGAGTCTGACAGCTGGAATGCTGAAGTAGTTATTTCCTCTGCTGAGGATGTGAAGTTTGTGAGCTATGAGGGTCTAAATGGGAGTAATGCTTTATACATAAGGACCAGTGATAAAACATTCTTCTCATGACTTCTCAGTTTTCTTTCTCCATCTCACCAACTCCTTGCTTATCCACAGGAATGGTAGATGGCCAGAACATGACTTCGACACAGAATCACCTTAGAAAACCTCAATTGTAAAGCTTGGACTGAAATGGGAGGATTTCCCATAGCTCAACATTTGTTAGATGAATATATTATACGTTTAAAGGCATCAAAGAAACTTTGCTCGGATGCAGTAAGTGGCAGTAAATTTGCCCTCTCATTACATAACGTCACTGGCTACTAATGTAATTATCTCTCCAGTGCAAATGTTGCATAATTTGCTGGTTACTTTGATATCTATTTGGTGGGATTAGAGGTAGATGATTTTACCTCCTGAAAGCTTTGTGTCTCTGCTGGTTCAAGCATGCTAATAAAATAACTACATGCAGTCCTGAGCTGTGGTTAATGACAGCTTCTCCCCCGCCATGTCCCCACACCAAAGGAAAATCTATCCCGGGTGTCTGTGATCTCTCCTCGTCTGTGTAGCTCTGTGCGTTGTTTGTTCTCGTTTGGTGCAACAAAGTGTTGCATTTTTCTTTCCAAGTCTGAGGCAGTACATTTTGCTGTTGAGAAACTGTAATTTTAAAGCTGGTTCATGTTTTTTTTTTTTTTCACTTCAGATATTCTATTATAATTTTATTTATATGTATACTCATAATTTAACATCCAGTGATGCTTGAGCTGATGTGGTCTCAAGACACTATTGTCATGAAGGGTTTTTGTCCTCAAATCTGTCTTTTTTTGGCATTTAAGCCTGAAACATACGTTTCTTTGGCGATGGGTCAGTTTTCAAGAATGCTAAATTCAATAGTGTTTAGCACTAAGATTTTTCCTGCCACTAGTATGTTTGGGTTAATAATTCCATGTAAAGAAAAAAACGCACTGTAGATATTGTCCACAAAATACCAAATGATAGAATTATGCCTTGCATCATCAAGGAAAAATGAATAAAAAACACAAAAATGTCAATGAAAAGCCATTCAGTCTGTAAGCCCAGTAATATATCTTGCGAAAACACACAGTGTGTATTTATAAAAACACCCAGAAATTCCCAGTATATTGCAAGTGTAATGATTACAGCAGAAGGTAACAATGATCAGCTAATAATTACCATGGCAAATTTGGGCCTGGATTGAGCCCAGCCTGCAGTTAGTTTGGACTCTAACCATATAAATCAGAACTAGTAGGTGCTGTTACTTGCTTCCACAACAAACCCCGTCACGTTGAAACTGTCACGCTGCTCAACCTTGTGGTCGCTTCCAGGCAACAGTAATTTAGTTTGCGATGAGTTGAAGGACTTGAGTATTGGAGGAAACCTGGGGGAGAATCTGCCACAAGTCTCACTGCTGCTCTGCAACAGGCAAAGGGTGAAGTGTGCAGAATACAGGTACCTACTGATCTTTGAGCTCACTAACCAGAAATTGCTGGTGGCCCAAAGTGTGTGTCTCACCTGTGAGAGGGGTTTGGCAATGCTGTGCTGTGCAGCAGCCTCCCTTCTGCTCCTGGAGCTGTATACGTAGGGACAGTGAAAAAAAAGGTTGATCTCAGAGTCAAGTGAGTGTCCTTAGAGCATTATGTGCAAACCCTGAAGCTCTGAAATTACTTAAACACATGTATGTTTTGAAGTCTTTCTGATATCAGCGTTTGCAACCAGGTAGAAATCATATATCTTAAGTTATGCCCATTTTACAGCACTCTGCTGAATTGCACTTACTTTTCTACTCTGGCTAGAGTAGATTTCCTTCTTCACAATTATCTGTTAACCTCTGCCATCACTTTACGGTGTTTGTAATTGTAATCTTTCTCAAGACAACTCGGGAAGAAAGCTACAGGAGTTTTTATTATACTTATGATACCATTCTCTCACGTCAGTATTCTTTTGAACAGGAATTGAAGCTTAATAAACCCAGTATTTAATAGTATACATTTCTTTAATATATTTTGATACTTCTTTGCAAAAATCATGATCTGCTGGACTTGGACAGTGGGCTGTAAACTTAGGTTTGAAGGAGTCATTTTGACACTCAGCAGCACCATTGCCAAGCCGGATCAGTAGTTACTGTGAAGGTTTCCTGATGCTAGTGTACAAGAGAAAAGGATCATTCTGCAGTGTAAGCATCCTCTAATTTGAAGAAATGTCTTTATTGCAGCAGTAGTTATTGGAATAGCAGCTGGTACTGTCAACACTGCTGCATGGGGAGAGCTGTAGCGGTAGAGATTTGCTTCTCACCTACAATAGGAACTAGGATATGAGCCTTTCACACTTTTTTTTTTTTTCTCTCTTTCCGGGAGAATTAACACAGAGTGACTTTAAAATATAAACGTTGCACATACAGAAAGATCACAAGGAGAAACCAGGAGTAAATTTAATCTAGTCTTTTGCCATAACTGTGTTTTTGAGACTGAGAATAATTGCATTGCCTACTTCTGGCAATATAAGAAGCCACAATATGGAACAATCATTTAAAAGTTTTCAGTTAGCATTCATTCTTTGCTGAATGAGATGCTGAACTGAGGATTCACAAAACCAAAAGGAATCTCAGTTAAGATGCCAGATGCTTCAAAGCAAGAATACTATTTATTTCACTATCTACTTCCAGATCGTAATTTACCTACTGGTAGATTGCCATTGGATTTTTTTTTTTTTTTTTTACTTTAAAAAATAAATAAAAATATTATAGTAGACTTGAAAAGGAGGCATTAATGCATTCAACTAAATCTTTTTATAGCACTTATGTCACACCTTTATATAAAGGTCACAGATGGGGGGAAAGCAAAATGTGCCACATCCCATGTCAAATGCTGCAGTTCTTGAGCCCAGCAAATTGTTCTGTTACCAGAATCTTGTATCCATTTGGGATTCAACTTTTTTTTTTTCTACAAAGCATTCAAATGTATCTTCTGTCTGGCACAATATGTCCATCACTATACTAAGGCTCTTGTTCTAGCCCTGAGAACAAATTTCCTCGTTGGATGAGCTTATTTTAAAGTGTCAGTTCATCTGAAAAGCTATATGCCTGGAGTTCTTTCGTGTTTGGGTATGAAGTGGGGGAAGAAGGTCAGGGAAGGAGGGTTGTGTGTGTGAATGTTTCTCTCCAAGCCAAGGGCATAGGCAGACTAAATTAATTTTTATTTCCAATAAAGGGTGGAGACTGGAGGGAGGAGGGAACTGTCAGAAAAAGTGCATGGAAGAAAAATACATTAAATAAAGTATCATTAAAATGTGTATAATTCATGTGCGGAGTATATAATCATGCAGGAAGGACTAGACCAGGCTTTCTATTAGAATTACGTATTTTAAACTTTTCCCATCCTTGTTATTACTGTGACCTTTGCTGTTATGATGCTGGTGACTGGAAGAAGCTTGTTCAGACTTGCAGAGCTAGAGGCATGCTGGGTGGTTTCCCCAAAATGGGGGGCCATTGGATACACAACATCTTTTGCACCCCAAATGTTACCAAGAAGTTACTCTCAATATTAGCTGTGTTATCTGCCAGGAAAAAAAAAAAATGCATAACTTCTTTTATTCTGTGTTGAAACAAAGTGGTTTAGGCACCACTTGTATAATACCTGCCAGAAACAACAAAAGAGACTTTAACTTAATAATATGTCCATATATTTAGCTGATCTCTAGAATATATAACTTTAATTGATGTCTACCTTTTTTAAACTGTGAATGTTGTGATTGAAGTTGTCCTTTGGCACATTACCAGAAGTTATGGGGCAGGAGGAAATGCTGTTTTATTAAAGTTTGAGCCATTAGATCTGTCTTTTTCCATAGCTGTTCTGTTTTTTAAAAATCATCTTTAAGGAAAAAATACCTCAGCCTTCTCTGACTAATGCTTTTTGTCTGTATTATCTGAGACACAGACCTTCATAGTACAACTTCATTAAAATGCTGTTGCATGTTAAATAGACTGAAGTTACTGCTACCAATTTTCAACAAAAATGGACTGTTTCTTTAAGTTTTTATAGTGGCCTCTTTGTTCAAGTGTTGTTAGATAACTTAGGATTTTGACTTCTTTTAAAAACACTTTCTTGGAGAAGATCTGTTGTTTACAAGTAAAGCCATTTAAAATTGATTGCTTCAGCAACGTTGTGCCACAAAAGTCTTTCAAAATATTTAAATGACACTAGTTATTTTACAGAAGCTTTTGAAGGCCTTAAAATAGTATTGTGTTTTTATTAACTACGATTTTGCTCCCTGTTCTCTATCTTAAAACTATGGTTTTGCTTTGTATGTTTTTAAAAGTGAAGTCACTCTCCTTTCAGACTAAATCAACAATTGCCATGTTCTGTTATTCAGTCTGCAGAACTAATTCTGGTGGTAAGGAGGGAAACAAAATAGAAATGCTGGGATGGGGGGGAACCCAACACAATCTACCCTTAAAGCTGAAAAGGAACTGGAGTTGAAAATTGTCCTTATACAATTTTTCAGATGGCTTCGCCTACTAAAGACACTATTTCATGGAAATTTCTTAGAGAGCTTATTGTGTATTGAAGTATTTATCTGGTGCTGTTTATGTCATTTACAGAATGGCTCCTTATGATATACAAAGGTTTTTCATGACCTAAGTAGACTTAAATTATTGTAGACGACATTAAGGCCTTCAGAGACTCTTCAGTTTTAATAGCTAAAACCAGCTTTTTAATAAACTAAACCAGAAAGTTGTTGTTGAGGGGTAAAACAGTCTTGACTTTCACTGAAGTGCTTTTTCTTATTGTTTTTTAATGATACATCCCGATGACTGAAACAAGGTGTCAGTTCTCAGCTCTTCAGGCTATCCGTATGTCTCCAAGCCCCATGGTGCCGCCCTTGCACTGCAGTGCAGTGTAAGGAGCACCCATGGGGTGGTGCCACCCTCATTCTTTTGTGGGGTGGCATTGACCTGTGATCAGCACGCGGCTCCTGCAGGAAGAGCCCCAAGTTTGTAGCAAGAGAGCTGAGGTATGCATCCAGTACTTAAAGCTTTAGAAGACTAACTTATTTTGGAACAGTACTTCTTTTTCTGCCTGTTTCACCAAGAATCAGAAATGGCAATGACAGCATCAAAATATTGAAGCATTCTTGTTGGTTGTTATGTGACTATTTGATGCCTGTAGTCATGATTTATAGGTGCTTCAGAGCTTACAGTAGGAGTGCCAGTTTTGCCATTTATTGACTTCATGAAGAGAGCCCATAAAAGATTAAGGTCAGCTTTCTCAAAGGCTTTGTTTATTTTCAGAGGTGCCATAAATGCACATGGTCTGACTTCTTTGGAGTTCCACGAATGCAACTTGCCCAAAAAATCTGGGCTAAGAGAGACTGAGAGGCAGGGGCTTGGTTAGCTCTTGATATTCTCTTGGAAAGAGATACATGTGCTTTGTCAGATAGAAAAATTTAATGTCAAGTAGCTATTGTCTTGATTGTCAAATGCCCAGGATTTTGAATTAAACAAAGTAGTTAATTTCTCTGTTAGAAGAGCAGTTAAGGCAAGATTTTAATTCAGATGTGATTTAGAAACTTGGATCTGTGCTCACAATATAAGCAGCTACAGCTTTTGGAAAGAACTTTACATAGAGCTTTTAATTATTGGAAAATAACATTTACACATTTGAACTGAATGTACAAATCAAGGTGTATTTAAAAAAAATAAAAAGTAAAAACTTCAGTTGAGGTTTATTTTTCCAGGTCTTTAAGAGGTATTAGTGACATCTTAGAATCAGAATATTTTACTTTCTTCCTAGCTACCAGATTTTTTTACAAATAAAGTCATTAATAACCCTTTTCTAACTCTGCAGAAAGTGTATTACTATCACAAATTTCCTAATACAACATAATAATGATATTCAGTAGAGTTACTAGCATGAAAATAGTTAGTTTCCAAAGCTCATTAATTTGCTGTTATTTTGCTTTTGTAAACAACTGCTGGCTTTAAGGATCCTGTGCATGGATACAGGAATAATATATGCAATGTTTTAATACTGTTTCATTTCTAAATAACTGTCATTTGAGTGTCATGACAGTATCATGTAGTCAAATTCTTATAACAAAATTATTTTTTTTCATGGGGGGGAAAAAAAAATCTCAGTTCTTACCACAAAGTCAACCTAAATGTAAACTAACACATTGTTATTATTTCAATACCCAAATAAAGGCAATATCTGTCAATATCTGGGCAAAATGAACAGTCCTTATTTGGCAGACATTAATATGAGAGCTGTTATATTTTAGACCTATATGTTTCTACCTTGTTGTTTAATTGATAGTGATAGAATCTAAGCCATGACAGTAGCCCTGAAACAATTTATCAGCACCTTATTTGCATGTTGTCTTTGGATTTGTACTGTCTGGTTTCTCTTGGGGGTGGTGGAATTGTGGTACACAGGAAGGAAACACAGCTAAGACAGAAGTTTGATAGTTCTATAGAACTGGAGTTCATACATTTGGCTCTGGATTTTCTTTTCCTATGCTGAAAATGATTTGGCATAAACTTAATTGAGTTTTCACATGCCATCCAATAATACTTTGCTCCCCTAGGGTTCTTCTGCAACCCAGTCTCATCTATTTTCACCAACTTCCACTCACAAATGCCAGAAGACCAACTTAATGCTAACAAAGTGTCTAGCCTGGCAGATAAACCCTCAAGGAGGCAAGAAAGAATTATCTATATTAGAGTGGCATTTCAGAACTAATCCCACATCCCAAAAAGTGGCATATTTGGGTTGAACAATCTGCATTAAATAAGCAGGAGGTAAATTTGCAACAGAAGACTTATTCTGTCCTCCCTGAAGGAGACTGTTATTTGAAGTGCCTTGCCCAGTAATGTGATGTGGGTCTGCGGTTGAGTTGAAGTACTTCAAAGTCCAGTGGGGAACAGATAGCATCATCTTGTTTGATTTCTTTTTATTAGTTCTGCCTTTGAGTTTGTAATACAAAGAAGGATGAAATTATGGTCTTCTAAAGCTGCAGGATTTTGGAATTTAGATATAGAGGAATTCTTTTCTCTTGTAGGTTTTTTTCATTTATGGTGTTGGGGTTTTTTGTTTGTTTTTCTGAGGAAGATGGGGGAGGTGACAAAGAGAAAGGAGAGTTGCCTACCTAGTAAAAAAGCTGATCTGAGATTCAGTACACTAATTACAGCTAGGAAGAATTATCTAATATTATCCTTTCAAACATGGTTCTTTGAACTGTGACTCCCATGTTTTCTGTTAAAATGTATGATGAGCTATCTCGTCTCTTGTGATCAATACTGACTGACTGTAACACTTCCAAGATTACATGCTGCTCTCTGACGTGTTTTTTGGCTCTGTGACAAAATCTCAAATGGGTACAAATTTCAATTTGTATAAATCCCAAACTGGGTTCCAACTAGCCTTTTCTTGGTTAAGAAAGGCTGTGCAATAGCACAGCTAGTGCTGGCTCAGTTTATTCTTGAATTATACTACAGCCAATAGCCTGTGAACCACAAACATTCAGTTTTACCATAATCCATTTTGTATTTGGGATCCTGCAAGCTTCTAATCCCCTGTTTGTCTGTGTTACTCCACAGCCCTTAGCTACCCCACTGTAAAAAGCCTATATTAAGTATAATGGAACATAATATCAAACTTCCAACAGCAAGCTATTTTCATCATAATACTAATATTTGACATTAATGTTTCATATTATACCTTGCTATGAAACTATTTTTCTCCCACGAGTTCACAGAAACAAGTTGACGAATCACTGAAATTTTTGGCTGAGTTTGAGAAATCCAGTTACTCACCAGGCAAAGTGGTACATGTAAAAGGAAAATCCTGAGTATTAATGCAAGGCAGAACAGAATTATTCCAAGTCTTAATCCAGTACTCACTTATTCATTTCAGGTGTATGGGAAGAATTTGCTTTCCTTTTAAACAGTCTTTCTGTTTAGCTCCCACTACCTCTCACTGCCACAGTTTACTGGAAAAACAAATGTAAAGGCATTGTCAAAAGGGCCACTCTTACAGGTCTTCCATCCCAAAGAGAAGTAGAGAGTTTAAGAATTATGTGGGAGTAAATTTAATCTTAGACATTTCCTGAGTAATTTTGCAGACACAAGAATGGTGGCTGGTTCAGATTAAAGCCAGGATAAGAAGTTAAATTTAGGCTGTACTTTAAAATGAAATCTTTGGAGTGAATACCACTGTAAACAGTTTTTAGGTATTCTTTGCCATCTGTTTGTGCCCTTGCAGTTTCTTCTCTCAGCTATACCAGTATCAGGGTGAGGGAATTGAACCTGGGACATGATCTAGAGTTTTAGACAGAATTTTCTAACAACAGAGAGATGGGGAAGGGAAAAGATAAATTTTCTGATTTTCTGACACCCTTTTATTAAACCTTCTTTGCTGCTGAGCATTTCATGTTGTCAAATCATGGCCTCAGGAATAGCTTTGTTTACCTATAAGCAGCTGAATGTCTGTGTCTTTAGTGTTCATGGAGTAGCTTTCTAAAGGACGGTAAGAAAAATATCTCCTCCTTTTAATAAATTCTGATTATATGGAATCATAGTCTTCCTCTGCAAGAAATGGGGAGTTTGGTCTTCCACTGGCTGATCCAGACTTGATCCCCTAAATCATGTGGTCCGAGGAATATACAGAATGTACTCTTCTGGTTGCAGTATGTGATATAGAAAAGGTTCATTTTGGGGAACTAAATCCAACCCTAGCTTACCAGTCTAGGCAAATGTAGTGGGATCCTCAGAAATAGTCTCTATGGGAGCGTGTTGAATGGAAATAAGCTAAATAAACCCTCCCGCATGGCTCATTGAGAACACCAGGGTCTTGTGTTTGACTGCCTGAGTCCTCATCTGGATTCGCTCAGCAGAATGTGGATTTATACAAGATACTGCTTTTTTCCTACCATTTTTTAGAAACTCTCATAGTGTGCAAGTTCATAGGGAGTAACGGTAATAGTTTTAAATGTGCTCTGATTAATAAGGACCACCCTATGTCTTGCTTGTTTGACATTTGGAAATATTTGTTATTTAGTCTTGATGAGACAGATCTCAGCAAGAACCTGCAACTGTTAATAGTTACTTCTGAAACCTTGCTTATTAGCATGTCCAACTGAGACTCAAGCAAAGTTGGAGAGGCACTATTTTTTTTACCTGGTAGTATTTTAGTTGTGTAATAAAATGCAAAGTCAATAGGATTGCATTAGCAATATGATTCAAATACATGGAAGTTCAGTTTTCTGGAAAACCATCCTGGCTAGAGGCTGCCTGCTGTTTCAGATGATTATCACTTCCCCTGTGAAAGGGCAGGGGGAAATGGTTCAAGCAGGTAACAGCTTCTTAATGTGCTTTCTTAGTCTCACGTCACCCACATATGGAAGAAGCAAAATCAGGGTAACACCCAAATTTAAACACAGAAGAGATATTCTCATGATGTCAGTAATAAAAGTATGTGTAAAGCAGCATGTGTATTCTGGAAAGGAAGCTAACCGTTAAAGCCAAGAAACATAGTCTGGCACAAATCTTATTACAAGTCCAGAAAGACTTGATGATATACAGATAGGTGTAGCATAGCAGCAGGAAGAAAAAGGAAAATGGGGTTGGACAGCTGTCTGCTGCCTTAGTAGTGCCAGACAGTGCCAGCTAGTGTTTTGCATTGGGAGTAGCTAAAATAGTTAGTAGTGCTATTCCACAAAGCTATTGCCCAACCCTAGCAAGTTTCTGTACACAGCGAGGATCTGACACAAGCTGTGAACACAAAAATAGACAGGGAGATTCCTCAAATTATCAGGAGTTCAGATCGTATTTGGAGAAATGTAAACCTGTTGTCTTTATAATTGCTATGATTTTTATCAGAAACATTAGGCCTTCCTCATGAGGAAGTATTCAAGACATGTAGTTATAGTTTCTAAAGACTTGTTGGTTTAAGATGTAAGAATTGATTGTCAATCACTTTAAAATTAACTTGGGTAGTAAAATGCCCAGGCAAATCAGTTTTAATAACTACATATTCAGAACAGACATGTTCTGAAGGTAGTTGTCCATTTGTGACATAGTGCACAGTGTATAAGCAATCAGTAAAATCTTTCTGGTTTAATTTAAAGGACTGTAATTTTTCCCTCTGGTTTATTTATTGATTATATTTCAGCTTACTGGGGTAAACACATCATGCAAAGGAAAGAAAAGCCTATTTATTGGCAAATGAGCACAGAGGTCCAGTTCAACAAGAACTTTTACAGTAGACCTTTGCAGTGCACTGATTTTGGAAGGAGGAAGGAGTTGGTCTTCTCGAAAGTAACATTTCTTTGATATTTTCAAGCTCATTTCTAAACAGTTTTTTTTTTGCCTAATGAGAGGGCTGCAGCTATTTACAAGGATATACTTGTCACCAAGAGTAAACAGGCAGGGGGTGAGGAGGAGCAGATTAATACAACTAGCACAGGACCTGCCTTTGTAACTCCGCAGTATGAGACACCAAAAGGTCTGTCTGGTTCAGCGCCCTAGTTCTGGTAGCCCTGCACTTGTCTGAAGTTTTCCTGTAATGCAATTGAGTACCAGCCTTGAAAATCTTAACCAGCCCCATTCCCAACCCTTCCTAATGTAGTTAGTCCTAGGGTCAGAACCATGAAGTCAAAGTAGGTGGTTGCTCAGGGCAGAAGATTGCCAGAGGCAGCAAAATCAGCCAAGGCTTTGCTGCTATTTTGTCTGTCCCAGAGCCCTTGAAAACCAGACTTTGTTGCTGAAAAAGTGGTCTGGGGGTGTGGGAAAACAGTTGCTTTGTCCTTTACACTTACCAGAGCCGGACTGGCTGGCACTGATTCTATCCCATCATCATAGGGATGGCAATTCTTTTTTTCTTTCATTACTTCTCCCCCATACTGGGAAGCTTTGAGTCAGATTCTTGCCTGGTCTTTAAAGGCAATAGTGGCATATTCTCTCTTTCTGTGCACTTAGCTGCCATGCAAAACAGCAAGTTAATAATTCCACTGTTACCTTCATGTTGTCAATCTGCTGACACTTGCAAGAATTAATAAAGGTTCCAAATCTAAACAAAATTGGGATAAGAATGAGCAGAAACATTATTTACTAATCTGTCCAAAGCTGTGTTATTACTGCTTGGTATCTCAGCTTGGTAGTGGGGATGGGGGAAGGGAGAGCATGATAAATGACTGAAGAAGGACGTGCTTCAATAGAGCTCTGCTTTGGTCTGCAAATTAAGCTGAAATGAATTGGGCAGAAACATACTTTGAAACAACGTCCTCTTGCCCCCTCCTTTTCCCCTGAGTACATTAATGACTACAAGATGTGGGATACATATCTGAGCAGCAACAAGAGCCTGCCTCCCAAAGAGGAAGGAATATGGGAACACACCCAGAGGAAACATAAGTTAGCCAACAGGCTCTTAACATTAAAAACTACTATCAGCAGCAAGGGATTGCTATACCACACGTGTGTCAAAATGAGGCTTTGCTTCTGTATTTGTACTGGGATGTTAGAGGTAGAAAGCAGTCATTTGCAAATAAGCAGACAGTTGTCCTGGTTTGGGATGTTTTGTTTTGGGGGGCGGGGGGGGGGGGGGGGGGGGTGTTTGTTTTGTTGTTGGTTTGGTTGGTTTGTTTTCTGAAGGTGTGTATTAAAAGGTCAAGACTTACTTTTTCTTCACTTACATTTATAATAGCAGTTTATATTCCCTGTACATGCACTCAATTTCTAAGACTTAATCCTACTTTATAGTCAAGGAAACTGAGGCACAGGGAGCTGAAATAACTAGCACAAATGGCCAGAGTAACACTGGATTCCTTGACATCCAGTCCTGTGCCCAGTTCATTGATTAATGCTGTGTGTCTGGTGAGCAGCCTTTTGTCAGCTCTTCAGTGACTTTTTTTCTTGTTCTTAGAAGTAAAGCAAATTTAAGAGAGGTAGAAAGAGAACAGTGTTTTCATGAAACAACATAAATCTGTCTTCCTGTGCCTCATTATTTTCTTCTCTGAGACATCTGGAAGAAAAAGGCCATGTATTTTCTCTCCTTTACATTGTCTGCTGTGAATGTATTTGTTCTGGATGGATTGAGAGGGTATGGTCTCACCAAATGGAATTTTTCAGATTTATCTTGCTTGCCCTACAGATGAAAAGATTCACAGTTTTGTTTTTTTTCATGATGTTATTTGGCTAAATTTAATTTTGCATATTATTAATATTCTGATATCTGCACTCGAACACTTCAAATTGTGTCTTATGTATGGACTCTTCCTCGCAAGGAGGTAATCTCTTCAGTGATCTGGCTATTTTATCTTTTTCTGTTTTTATAAAAGATCTCTTCTGTGGACAAAACCATGTCTGCTATTGCCAGAGTAAAGCAGTGCTGGGGCAGGACAAAAGATATACTGTCCCTTATCTTAGGCTGGGACTAATGGGATGATGGATGTTTGTAAGGACACATTGGCCACAGAGGTGTGGGAAGGTTCCTTTTAAGATGCTCAAGAGCTGCTGCAAATTTAAGTGGGCTAACTTAGCTCTACACTAGGAAAATATGAACAGCTTTTTGTAAGGCATATCTCTTAAAGTCACCCTCCCTTCTTTATTACTGGGTTGCCTTTCCTAAAAGATGCAGCTCAAAGATGGTCCAAAGCCTTTGTACCAGTCTTAACAGCTGCATCTTCAGTTTCTAGTTAGACTAAATGCTAAGCCAATTCATTAATAATGACATAATATTGCTTAAGTTATCAATGAAACTCTAGTTTCATTTTACTACTTCATTGAGAATTTAACTAATGGGACTACAGTGTATTTGGATTCAGACCTTTTTGTCTCATCAGTAAATGCATAGTGCTGCAGCTACAACCAGACTGCAGCTTTGTGTGATTTATTCCATGGCTATTTTAGCAGCAAGAAAATGAACACTGGATACCATATTTTTTTATTATCTAAAAAAAAAAAAAAAAAAAAAAAGGCATTGTTCCTAGTTCAGGATCTGGACAGTCTTCTTTTGTCATTACTGCACCCAAAATGATTATAGGTTGAATGAATGTATAATCTATCACATTATCCGAGGGCATTCTATGAATAGCTTCAAGCCAGTGCTGGCTTTGGTGAAGATATAAAGGAGAATATCAAAGTCAGCAGTAACTTTCAATAATGTGTTCCAGGGTTAGCTAATGCAGATCAAAGTATTCATCTATGTGATATGTCAAGGCACAGTAAATTATTCTATGGATCATATATCTTCTTCAGCCAAAGTAAGATCGAAAAATGGAATAAGAGTTTGTGGATGTGTAAACAGATACAAGAAGTTGGTGTCTATGTGATAGAAGAGGTATTTCTTCAAGTATTTCCCATTATTTAACTTTCTTAACTCTGATATTTTTTTCAGAAATAAAAAAGTAGTGTATTTGCTATTTTTAGTCCAAGCTACTCGCTTTGCTTCACAATAAATATTTTTATGGCTTTAGAGGTTTATTTCTTAGAAGAAATATGAAAAATCTTCCTTTAGTAATTTTGCTTTTTTAAGAACATGGAAATCTTCTAATCAGTTATATTGGCCATGTTTATTTGGCTGTTAGAGATCTGTTGTCAGCTTCTTTCCCACATTGGTATAATAGAGATAAGAAAGCAAAGCTCCAAATATTTTATGCTAATTAAATGTGTAAAAAAAAAAAAAAAGTGTCAGCATAGACACTGAAAATGTGCATTTACCTAAGAAATCCAGAAAAATCCTTGTCGCTAGGTAGGTGTGCTAAATGCAGGACTTTATTGCATTGATTTTTATATATGAATGCTCATGCATGTACTTACACACATTGATGTGCAAATGCACACACACCTATCCAATGTTAGTATAACGGGGTTTTGCCTTCTCTTATCTCCAGCTCTATTTTCACTGTTAGTAGCTGTCCTTCAGAAACTGACAGACCACTAATAAAAACATTTGGTGGACTTTTATCTTGATACCTGAGTTTAAGTAATGTCCTTCTTTTGGATCATCACCTCGTCATCTTCTCCCATCGGAAATACTGGTCATCCATGCTAACTTTAAACAGGAAATCTTGGATATATTTCATGGCTCTTATGGAAGCATCTTCATTACCCCAACCGTGAGTCACCACTGTCATTATCTCATAGGTTTATTTGAATTACTTCAGAGGTCCTGACATTGGTTTTCTCAGCTGGATTAAAAATAGACACCAAACCATAGCTGTAGAGCAAAGGCATCCTCTGGAGACCTTCAAACTTTCAAGTTGTGCATACAGGAAGTCCCAAAGGACTCCACTCCATCAGCATCTCTCCCTTCGTCTTGTCTTTGCTTCCCACTCCTTTTCCTCTTTTGAGTTGTTGGCTTGGATTGGTGGGAGGGAGGAAGCATGGACATGACCAGTTTGTAATCCCATAAAACCTTTATTTTAAACAAATTGTGACAGCAGCAGCAAGGGATGGGAGACCAACGACAGATAGCCAAAAGCTCTTTCCTATGCTGTTAGTGCCCCTCCTTGCATGTGGTGGAATCCATGCAGACCTGGAGGAAGGTGTGGTATCAGAGTGCAGATGCACAAGAACCATAGGCATGTCGGTGTTTTCAGTTTCCAAGAACATCCAGGCTCTTCATGTAGGACAGCTGAGGTGGGGTAACAAACAAAACAAGTGATATCCTGCCAGGGGATCCTTCCACAGAAATTAGTAGCCAAGGGAAATCTAGGATGTACCAGGGACACAGGTGCTGTGAGGGGATAATGCTGATGGTATAGACAACTAGCTAGTCAGGGAAGATGCAGTGTAAACTGTGAGAATAACTTTTGGGAAAAGAGGAGGGGGAAACGGGGACTGGTTTTGTGGAGCTCACTGCACAAGGAGTAGAGATAGGCAGCCCCTTGTGACAACAGCTGAGCACTGAAGACTGGGCTGGAAGAGTCAGAGAAGTGTGTGTGCAGGGAGAGGAGAAAATAAGCCACTATAGGAGAGTCAACAAAGCTGAACACTTTGAATATAACTGACCTGATCCTAAATTTTAGTAGAAATATTAAAAATGTAGAAACCTGAAAGCAAAGCAGCCTCTACATATTGGGTGTAGGAAGTCCAATACTATTTTTAACTTTGTTATGGTGTCTGGCTTCATTGCAGTAGGCATGGGGAGGGGGTAATTTCTTTTCAAGACTGTTTCATCTCAGCTCTGACTACTAAAAGGAGAGGAATACTACTATAGATCGCCTCTGGCTGAAGAAGAAAACTCAACCTAGCTCCCTTCACATAAAATAGGTCTTGAAAATCTGTACAAAAGCAATGTCCTCTCTGAACACACAAAGTATTTTAAAATCATTCATTTATTGTCTAGGAGAACTGGACTGATGACAACAGGATATAGTCAAGACAATTATGTTGTCGTGACGTTGCAAAACTGTTCCGCTGTACTGGTAATGGTAGAAATTGCAGGAACTGGACTGTTCTAGACTTATTTTGAGGAGCTGAAGTGTTTTACTGTATTAGCAGGAATGTTTTCCAACTACCTTATAGGAAATGGTATCACCAATCTAACAATAGTTTTCTTTTAAATTCTGTTTTCCTAAACAGTTTTTAAGAGGGCTTGTCCAAACAATGCATGCATCTGCACTCCCTGAAAAAATGGTCATATTTCAGCTGAGCTTATTTGGACCTTTATGTAAACAGAATTAAAATTCTGTTTTTAAATAAGCATCAGACTAATCCATGCATAGATGGAACCTGATGACTTTGTAAGTAGCCTGCAACACTCTCAGCTTCACAACAAGTTTGTTCCAGCTGCGGTAACGCCACAATATTTGCCTTGGTGGCATTGGTTTGTTACTGTTAATCTAAAGGGACATTAATTTCTATATCAGATCATTTGAAAATTGTAATGTAAAAAAAAAAAAAAAAACAAAACACAAAAAACCAAACAAACAAACAAAAAAAAAACCCACGAAACACCAAAACAACCACACCAAAAACCACCAGTAAGATTTTGTAAGAGCCAAACCCCTACTAAAGCTTCCTTCGGACAGCTGAGCACTTGTGGGGAAGGTTTCACTAAAGAGCGTGGGAGATGCTAAAGACTCCAGATAAACACAGCCCAGACCAGTACACTGTGGAGGCAAAATGATTAAATACTCTCCAGGTTTGTTTGTATTTGTCAGAACCGAGCTAGCAATTATTGCCCAAAATTTAGAGATGTTTTAGAGACCACATTATAGTATTAGATAATCTCAATAACCTCTCTGATCAAGGTTAGTGGTTCACTGAGTTTTGTCTAGCAAGAGACATCCAGTTTTGCTTTATTACACCTTGGGATGCCTTCTTCCTTGAGCTGAGGTAATTTCATAGATGAAGTGGTGACCGCGGTTGGTGCACTGCAGTTTGTCTCCCGTTCAGGTCTGTAATATGTGGTGTCTCGGCTGCCTGTTGTTGTGGCCTTTAGCCTGCCTGTGCTCCTGCAAGTCTGCTGAGGAGCAGCTCCAACACAACCCCGCTGCCCCTCCATGACCGTGGCTGGGGCCTGGCTGCCTGGGTGGCCGCTGTGAGCCGGAGCGGCTGCCCGGGCTCTTCTGCCCCGCAGAGTTTGGAAATTCCCCTTGGCAGAGCAGCACTCCAAATGGAATTATTCCGACTGCTGCGGGAAATGAACGGTGGCTGGAGTCTTGCCACCCTTTTGGTTATGCAAATCGGGAATTATGCAGAAGAGCTATTTGAGTCTTGTTTTATTTTTGCTTAATCAGTTGTCAACATGTTTATACAGTTCAGTCACTGTCACTTGCCATTGTTTTGCCCTGACTCCACATTTGCGGAGGAGTTTATCACAGGGAAGGGCGGGTAAGGGGCTGCTCCCTTGAGAAGCAGCCGAGTGAGGCTTGCAGGCGAGCGGCATTCCCCAGAGGCTCGGGGAAACCACCTTCCCAACCAGGCATTGCAAAGCCCATGAGGCAGAGAAGAAAACAGAAATTGCCAACTCGTAAATCTGCCTATTAACCTCATGCCAAATCGGTCCCATTTCACACTGGCTTGTCCTAAGAGAGATTCCTGTCTTAATGAAAGTTGGGCAGATCTAGAGTAACTTTATCATGTGTAATTGAGTTATTCTGAACTTGCTCCACCCTAAGGTTGGTATGTGGTGCAGGGCCCCTGAGGCAGAGCCTCCCTCATGGTAGGAGGAGGGAAGGATGAGGGCAGCAAGAAAAGAGCTTTAATGTCTGCACTGCCACCTACCTGGGTGCTGTGGTCAGGGAAGACTGAGACAGGTATAAGTGAGAGCTACTCCCATTAGGCAGACGCAGAGTATAAACCTATCATCCGTATTGGGAAATGACTGAATGAAGCTAGCAGTGTTGACCCAGTTGTTCTCATTAGGATGGATCCCATTGGGGCTTAGAGCTTAGACTGGCAGAGAAAACTATAATTCATATTTCACAACGCTAGCTCTTGTAAATATGATGTAGAAATCAATAAGTTGATTTTTTTTTTAACTCATGTTCCGGTTTTCAGGTTATTAAGAGGTTCCTTAAATCCTACTTTGTACAGATCTTACTGTGTGTTCTGTCATATCACCTCTGATTGTGTGCTGCATCGTAAAAAGACACACTCGCTTCATTTCTTGAATTACAGAAACCCTGAAAAGATTATTCTCAAATCTCCATGAATCATGACAGCTGTGGTACCTCATGGAGGCAAATTGATAGTGTGCGTGGGGTTTTTTTTTTTTTTTTTTTACCCAGGTAATTTTACCATAATATGCAGGTACCTTCAAGCAGTGTGCAAATGGTGCATTCAGTCTCTACTAAATTCTGGTCCCCCACTATGGCTTTATACCTACTAAAACTGGGGATTGCAGACTATAGAGAACAATTTTCCCATCTCTCAGCTAAAGAGTGATGCTACTTTTCTTTATTTTTCTTTTTTGTCTTTCTTGAAAATCATAGCATTGGGGGTAGGTAGGACCAGTGCTTTGTTCTCATAAATGAGAAGAGCTGTAAACATTGATTAATCTTCATATAAATTCCTCTTGCCACAGCCCTGCTGACTGATCATTATCCTCTCAAATGCCTGTCTCTTTAGCCATACTGCTATGCGACTTTGTCATACTCTATTAAGTAAACTGGGTTGTGCGTGGCTTGGAAAGGAGAACAATAGAGACTTGGGTGTTGCAGTCGGGGCTGTTGGCAAATTAATAGATGACACTTCTTGCCACTTACAGAAGCAAGAGGAGTGCTAAATCAGTTCATCAGCGCAGGGCTCAGCAGTGGTGTTTTGGCTGGGTTTACCGTGGCTGATGAGACACGAAACTAAACTGTAACAGTTGCTCAGCTCCTTGCATGATTGTTAAGCCTGGTGTCTTGGCCAAGTTCCATTTTGGGTCATTATGTTGTCCTTTCTGCCGTTCCCCTGTAGTTTCAGCTGGACTAATTCTTTTTTACTTCCTCCTCTGGAACCTGCTATGTGGCGCTGCTGGCATTCTTCACTGGCATCCCAGAGGCTGACTGCATGTCAGCGGTAGGTGGGTGTGAGGGAGTAATCTTCATCTAAAGCCTATAAAGCACTTGATCTAAAAAGATGAAAGGACCCTAAATAAAGGAAGAGCTCTCACTGTTATGCGAGCACAAATAGAAAGTAGTTCCTATTATCATTATATTGAGGTTGACACCTGATGTTCAAGGAAAGGAAAGTCTTTTGAGTTGGTTTTGGTTTCCCTATTCTCCCATTCATATTACATCTGAAAGCCTGCCTGACAATATTGCTTTTATCCAGTCACTACTGACCAATAACGCATTTATCACATTGCAATATCTCCAAGGTAACACTGTGCCAGCTAGAGATGAAAATTGTTGGATTCAATTTCCTCTGCACAAATGACATTCCCCAGTCAGAATACACATGGTAAGCAAGTTATTGTCCATCCACCACTGAGGAAGGACACCACCCCGAGTTCTTGGTAACAGGAGTTTGTATATATGAAACAAAGGCAGACTCACAAACCAAAGTTTTCATGAAGCACTATGGTCTTAACTGCAGTGAAACAATACTAGTTATTATCTACTGTAAGCAGCATGTGAGAAATGACAGATTAAATAGAATTTTTTTTCCAAATACAGCTATGCCAAGTAGTTTATGTATATTTACAGAATATTTCTTTTGTGTAATAAAATACTTAGCTTTATCTAAAAACCTTTTAGCTTTCAGCACTGTCAAATGCCATTGTCCATTGTATTATGTTGTTAAGCAACCTCTGTTCTGTATTTTCATAAGCTTCTTGCTAATACTGTGCAATAATAGTCTTTGTCCATTAGTTGAAGGTGTGGGACCAAGTATTACTTGGAGAAAAACAAATGAAATGAACATGCTGACCTCATTACAAAATAAGTGGTTGCCAAACAAATATTTCTAGCTTCTTCCTTAGAAACAATCTGATAAGGAACAGACAGCTATGACTTCTGTTCAGCCTGTAAACATTTTGCATAAGTGTAATTAAGGACAAGCTTTTTTTCTTTTCCCACAGTCAATTATAATTACGATAGCCTTCTCTTCCAATCTCCATAGATTTCTTACCAAGGTCACAGGTTGACTGTAATATTTGGAGGGCGTAACCACAGAAATTAGATCCTCTATGGAAACTGAGATATCAGATTATTTTTATCACAGGCCACATTTTATTTTAGAGTGAATATCCACATAGCCAATCTTAAGAGACGGCATTGCCAAAAACCTTGTTACCACTAATTCCCCTTTAACTTTCAAGAAGTCTTACTGCAGAGTAATTTCTTTCTTGAGAGGTACCAGAAACTTCCAGTAGTTAATACTAGGGAGAATAAATTTATTGGGAGGGAGGAGGGTAAATCCAAATGTTAAAATGTTTAATATCATTTTATCTGTCTTTACTTATCTCGAGTAAAGCTATAATATCAATAAAATTACCTTTTGATTGAAAACTTTGCAGAAAATTAGCACATAGGATAATTTAGTTTAACATGCATAGATTTTAAGAAAATATACTCTTTGGGCAGTGATTATATGAGAACTTGGAGCTGACTTCTTTAGGACTCATCTTTTTCTCCTAGAAAATTGAAAAGTATGCTACTTGCCAAGTAATTCTAGTTACCTATTACAGCATGCATTTAATATCTAATTACAGAAAAACAAGAAAACAAGTAGTGAAGCAATGGACAAGATCATGATTGTAAAGTGATTAGAAGTTCAAGGAAAAAAAACACCCTAACAAGACATAAGTCTTTATAAAACTGTGCTATTTATATTTGCTAATGTGCTTGCATTAGTGTGTTGGGGAAGTTTCTGAGGCTAAAACGATATCACTTGATAGTCTTAAAAATCACATATGCATTAACGAAAACTGATGTTTTTTTTGAAATCTGTCTGAAGGCTTAAAACTTTGGCTGGGGGAAGTCTCTGGAAAGGTTTTACAGTACTATATGGTGGGCTAGTAATTTCTTTTGCTTTATTAAGGAAAGAATAATAGCACAATCTGTGAATTTATTAGTATATATTTGGTGGGGAAATGTCATGAATGTTGTGAAAGACAGAGGAATAGTTCTTAGGAACAGAGCCCAAGAACTTCTGAGACAGACATGTCAAAGCTGCTATACCTGGTAGAAATATAATGCAGCACAAGAATATTGGAAGGTTGAAGACATAGTCTGATGTTAGCAAAATTGAACTAAACTTGAGTATGCAGTAAGGAAAGATGAATTTTTGCCTGCCCACACCAGGGGCAGGTGTAGCAGGGTTGCGGACTGTGACAGTGTCTCTGTTACAGCTACAAAACTATATCATCAACGCAGTAAACACGTTAGCAAATGAGAAGGCATCTGAAGAAGAATTTGAACATGCTATGTTGCTCGGTCACAGATAGGTCAGGCCTATGTACAGTAGACCACCTTGCCTGCCACATCTTCCTGGCCTGCTTCTTTGTCTGAAGGTTCACAGTAAAAGAGGAAAAATTATGGGTTGGATTAGTTATTCTGCCAGGTTGATTGCCTGTGTGCCTGTGGCATGTTCTCTCTCCTTTCTCCCACCTTCTGTAGGATGTGATGCTATCACAAAAATGAATGCACACTTATGTGAATAAAATGTGGATAGGAGGAGATGCTGATAAATGTCATGTGTAATCCTGGTCACAGGACAGTAGTTGGTATGTGTGTCAAATCAGGTGATTTAGTGCTTAGATGCTCTCACAGCTGACACATACTCATATGATAGGGATGTACTTATGTCTTAGTTTGCAACAGGTAATTCAGGTCCTAAGTACTGTGTTCCAGATAGCATTCACAACCTTGATTCATCTTCTGGAATTAAATGTCTAGGCCCTTAAAAGCAAAACTATTTCTGTCCCTGTAGTAATTTTTTTTCCTGTTCTTATCCAATAGTTTCAACTTTTTCACTCCCCATATATCAGATACCAAGTTCTCTTCTTTGAGTTGCTGTCAGAGGTACAAACTTGTATCTTTCTGCTGAGGAGGTCACAGGTGGACCTCAGCCCTGACATGGTTTTGGTGACTGTTATAATGAGGGCAAGTGCTGTTATTCCCCTTTCAACTATTTACAGATAAATCTACTAGGCCTGTCTAGCTACGAAGATGGGAAGTACCTACTTTGAAAATATGACTTAAATATACTTAATCATGGCTAGCAAATCCTGGAGGATGCCAAAATTCCTGTAAACTAATCAGCCACCAAAGCAACCAAAGTTCACAGAACCCTGAACAGAAGCCTTGGGTGTGAACCAAAAAAGCATTTTGTTGTTGGGGATTCAGAACTTAGTGTCCTTCTCCATAAGGAAAATTTGGAAATCCTTAGGGTATCAAGGTGTTTCAGTTCCTTTGGAAGGAATGTCATGGATTGCCTTGACTAGAAATCTGAAAGATCCCAGTTCCCTGTGTGAACTTTCATTGGCTCCCATGTCTAAGGAGGGAAAAAAAAGGCCACCAACTTCTGGCATCTGTGGACTTGTGGACTTCTGCTGCCTAACCTGCAAATGCCTGCAGACCTGAGCAGGTTTTCAAGGTCTGGGCAAGGATAACTGAAACATAACTTAAACTGCTCTTTTAGCCCATCTTGCATGAAAGAATTGGCTGTGTAAGACCCTTAGGATGCCAAGAAACAACAGGAAGGAGAAGAGGGTCTGCTTCCTTCTGCAGTCTCTGTTTACAAAAAGTGGCAAGTACAAGTGCCTCTTGCACTACCACTACCCAGTTGAAGCTGCTGTTCACACACACACACACACACACACAAAATTAATTAATGAGTTTTGGAAGCTATCATAGGAAAAACCATGGAGGATGCTGGATAGAACCTCTTTATAAACCTAGTTCCTGGCCTTTTCCTGCTTAATAATGTCTTCCTAAGTGGTGTTAAGTGGAATATTTTACAAATTTATATATATTTATCTATTATCTCTTTGAAAGAAAACAATCAGCCAAGCATCTGTCGCTCTATTGTTCATTTGTATGTGTGTTTGAAGTTTAAGTAAAGAACAGGACAGGGAGAGGCTTACAAAATACAAGTGGCTAAGTTTAACATAGCCTACTTCTGGAAATATAAAACGGATAAAGCTTGGCAAGGAGTTGTAGGTGGTCATCCTGTTCAGCTTTTAAGGGAAATCAACACTTGAAGTAAAGCAGTGTCTGAGAATCTCTCTAGACTACAAAAAAAGAGATTCTGCTAGTTCAGCATAAACTTTAGATTTAGCCAAACTCTTTACAAGCCTCTTAAATTTTTATATCTTTGAGTCAAATGCTGCAAATTAGACTTAATATTCTTGGTGAAAAAAAAAGGAGGACCAAAAACTGACAAATTACAGAAAAGGAGAGGTGAACTGGCTTCGCTTCTCCCAGTGTGCTAGAACAGTAATAATATCAGGTAGAGGTAGAACAAGCAATGGAGAACCCATCCAGAACTGACTTTGGCCTTTAAACATAAATTCTAGCAATCCTTGCTGTCATATGCATGTAAATCCTGACATAGATTCCTGTATTTTACAATTGCTTTGTGTTTGGATACCTCTGCTTTAAAAGCTCCTGACAATGAAGACACCTGCTTTTACAGTTAAGATATGAAAATTTCTTTGGTCCACTGTGGGCAATGAAAGGATTAGCTATAATCATATCTAGGCAACAGTTGTTGTTCTGTAGTCCTGTAATTGTAATGAAAGTCCATAATCCACTTCTTTTCTTGCAAATCCTAATTTACAGATGTTGGTAGCAATTGGAGGTAAATGTAGTTCTACCATAATCTACTTTCTGTCAGATCACCACAAGAACAAAAATGAAAATAGAAGATTATTGCATTAGGAAGAGGTTTGTTTGGTTTTTTTTATTTAAAATGTCTTTTTAAAGCAACCTGTTTGATAACATTTCTAGCACTTGCAGGCTTTCTTCTTCAAAGGGATAGAAAGAAAAATTGAAAGCACCTCTAAAGGTTTGCATTTCATGACAGTTGCTGGATGAGGGGAATACCACTTTAGTTAAAATGCCTGGAGCTGTTTTATTGGGGAACAGCAAGTCTCCTGCCTCCATAAGGCTAGAGTCCTACTAGGAGCAGACTATACATCAGCTTCTGCCATGTTCTACAAGCCTGTAAACTCTCCCTTTTCTCTATCCCCGTTCTTGTTTCAAAATCAAAAATTAATCTTTCATTTCCAGAAGAAACTGTTTTAGAAACGCTGACCCAGTTTCCTCATGGTCAGACTTTGGGAGGTTGGTATTAAAAATTGTTTCAAGAACGAACAATTCCTCTTTTTATACACTTCTGATTTCATCAGAGCATTCTTTAAATAATAAGATGGATTTAATTGTTTTCATCCACCAAAGTTTGGGAATGTGTTGTTAACATAGCTAGTTTTGACTGGAAAGCCTTTTTTCTGAATAATTATGCATTCTGTTCAGGACCTCACTGATGGGAAGCAAAGTGTTTCTCTCCTTCATTTGCAGTACTTAAGTGAAGAGCCAGATGGGTCCAGTAGCTAGAGCTATAAAAGAAGCTCTCCTATGCCTTTGGTTGCAAGTTCAATACCTTTGCATCCCTAATAGCAGCTGCTTCTGTTTGAACCTGGGGTAATGAAAGATGAACTGCATTAAATGGTAAATCATTAAAATATCAGCTGAGTAAAAGTACTGTGATGTGTTGGCCTGCCTAAATCACCAGCATCTGTCTCCTCGCATGCGAAGAATTGCTCTTAAAAATAATGGCGTGAAACACAGACAGAAGGGCCTGTACTCATGCCACACACACAAAAAAACCCATCAAACAGCATTTTTTTTTTTTTTAGGGTTTCAGCCAGTGCCTGACAATGAGGGCATACCCAGCTGAAGAACTGATAAAACAATGTTTTGTTAAAATTCCCAGTGTGTGTGCATCTGTGTAAATAAACATATATATCAAATATATAGAAATTGGCAACTCTGGTTTTGTTCAACTTTCTCCTTCTTATGCCTTAAAATATGTTTAAATAGTCGCTGCCTGATATCTTAGCTTCCTTGTGAATGCTGCATTTGCTGGTTTTATCTTGCTTTTATGCAAGATGTGAAGACCACAAACAGAAAAACATATGCTATTTGAAAACCAGATCAAATCAGGAAGGATGCTGATGGCCTGAATAAAATTGTTCCAAACTAGACCTTTATTTGTCTGCAAGAATTAGTTTCTATAAAATGTCAGAACAGATTAGTACTGGAAAGCTCCCTATTGTGTGTAGTCTCACAGTGCTCAAACAGATCAGCTGTGGCTTGCGAACCTTTTGCAGCATAAATTTTTTTGCTCAGCTTTGCTGTTTTGTGCGTTTGCAGGTTGTTTGTTACTGCTTTTCTGAGGGTTTATGCTGTCAGTCCTTTATCATTTTGCATTGTTGTATGCTCAAGAATGATATAATATAACAAAAGAAGCAACCATTGCCATACGGTTCTCAGCTCAAACTTCTATAACCTCATCTATACCAAAAGCCAAGAAAAACATGATGCCCTCTCCTGAGGTTAATGATGCAGAAATAAGGCAAAGTCATGTACATGTGAAAGAAAGATACTAGCCTTTTTTTTTTTTTTTTCCCAAGGAAAATTGTCTTATGCAGTGACTTAGAGCTAGAATTTGTACAACAACTTTCAATATTATGCTGGTATTTATATGAAGGGCATAACACGTGGTTCTTGGGTTTTTAACTCAGAATGCAAGTATAACCATTAGTGATGTTCCACTCATTAATGTACCTTCATGGAACCGCGTGGGATAAACATATGGGATGAGAAATGCTGCATGAAACAGTAATGCTTCCAGACTTATGGATACACAGATGCACTGCAGACTCCTCCACAGCTTAAGTTTACAAGTTACAGAAGGTTCGAAATACTTCTATAGTTGCTTCTGTATCCTTCTACTCTTTCTTGATGTAAAACGCAGGGTCTGAAGCTAGTACAAAAGAGCCCCTAAATGCAAAAGCCAGTGCTGTAAAGAACTATGCTTCTTTTACTTCACCTTCTTAATAATCAGATAATGAATGCAATGGCACAAAACAGTAAAAATAACAAATTATATGGCTATGGCCGGAGAACATACTTCTCTGGATCATGAGGTAAATGCTATTTAAGGAATTAATGAGGGGGGTGTGAGCCTATGATAAATGCATATGTTAGATATTGTTTGATATTTGCTGAGGCATCAGAGAAGAGTGCAGAAATTCATGGGAATCGCTGTCTGCACTGTTGGTGTGGCTGCATACTGAAAATAGGATCCAGAGGACTTCTAAGCACTGAGAAAGAAGATTAACCCTCTGGTATATACAGCATTACCATCTCTTTCATTTCAAATGCTCAGACATAGTTATATATCTGACTGTGCCCAGCCAGAGCCATATATGTTCCCATTGCTCTCTGAGGTCCAAAGGCTTGTTAACTAATTAGTGCAGCTTAGTTGACCACATCTGACTGTCCTGATCTAGCTAGGATATTGTCTGACTGTGCAGCCCAGGAATAAAATGAAACACTAGGCACTGCTAAATTCAGATGTCGGCATTAGGTTCTTTTGGTAGCTTGCTATCTCTAGAGGTGCTATTTGGGAATTAAACGTTAAGTAAATTAACTTTTGTACAGGCAAACCATGGAAAACAGTGGCTATGGTCCTATTGATGAATTATAAGCTCAAGTTTCACTGGTTACTCTTATCTCCTACTGTCTTAACAGCTGAAAAATAACAGAAAGGAATACACTATGAAAAGTTATTGAAATTGGCCCTTTTCCAGTCATAAAACCTGAGTGTGAGAAGACAGTGATCTGGAGGTACTTTGCCTAATTTGAAATCTGTAAGCAGTCACATCAGTCAGCTCTATTCTGTAGTGGACAAACATGGCTAGTTTTAGTAAATAATAATTTAAGTTTGTGGACGTTAATTTCTTTTAAGATTATTTAAGAGATCTTAATAACTTGCATAACTTCAGAGTACTTAATCTACTGCTGAGCTGTAAAAGTAAGTCCTGCTCCTGACTGTACCCTCGCACTCTCATGGCATCATTCTGCTGTTACTTCTAGCACTAAATCTAAGTTTAGGCTTGAAGAATTAGATCATACTTCCTAACTTTGGTTTCCCTTTCATCATACTAGAAGGTGTGTCTTGCTTACCTAAGTACTCGGTTAAATATCTGCTGGTTGTTCAGCAAAGGCTGTTGACAAAGTGATGCAGTCCTTACATTTTCTTTCATCACTATTAGGGTATAAATTAACTTGTAAATCACATCGTTCTTAACAACATTAAAAAAAATAGGCCTCATAGTGAAGGGCATGATCAAGTGCTTGTGCAATTAAACACAACAGCTATGTTTGCAGTGATAGTCTCTGAACATCCTGTATTTAGAATGAGTTGTGCTGGAAACAGTATGAGAAAAATGCAGTCACCACTCCTAGGTCAGGACAAAATACCAGCACCCACCATTCTCAAGAAGTCTTTCTTAATCCCTATGATTAAGTACATGAATTTATCCACCTCTTCTCTCTCTGTCTCTTATCTCTCGTTTGTTTTTATATCAGGAACCACAGTGACTGGGATTGAACCTTGGTAAGCATGGAATGTAGTTCCCTATGTGGGACGCATATAGGGATTGTCACAGTCTCTCCATACCAAACAATTATATTAGATGGTACCAGGATAAAGAGGTTTTAAAACAAACAAAACCCCAAACAAACACAAAGGCAGTCTATGTCTTCCATTCCACAAGCTGCTGATTCTTCTAATTTGACACTAACTGTATCAAAAATGCAATAGGACTAAGCTTTAAGAACTTAAATTAAGATAAAAGGCTAAGCAGCCTTTACTACCTGAAAAGCTCAAAGATACTGTGTATCTTTTAGTTGTTTTGCCTTCTTTTTAAAGAAGTTGTGCTAATCAATTTCTTTTCAAAGCACTCTACTTCCTAGCAGTTTCCTAAAACTGGAGAGAGAAATTGCTGTTCTTTGTGAGCTAAATCAATCTCTGAAGAGCCTTATAAGAATAAAATAGCTTAAGGATGAAACAGCAGTAAGAAAGGAGATCCATCTACCAATTTATCAGTCTATCTATTTTCTAGCCATATCTATCTATAATGGTTAAAAGTTTTAAAGGACACTAAATTTAAGTATTTTATATTGCTTTTCATAAGGGCAGTTCAATTTATCTCTATTCCTTTGGAAAGATGAATATTGTCACTGCACATTGTAGGCTTGTGTTGGCTAAAAGGAGTCAGGGGCATGACAGCATTTATAGAAGGCATAAGCTCAAATGTCAGTAGAGCATCCAAAAATGGATGAAGCATCACCCAGCCACTGCCATCTGTTGAGTGTTTCATGACAGCTGTATCTCCTGAGCAGAGCTGGTCTAGATAATCATGAAAGGCATAAAGGAAGCACACAACAGTTATACAGAGAGAGGGGAGAGGGGAATTCCACCTTTAACATTGTTTTTAATTGCACCATAATGATTTTCTTAACAGACACAATGGTATGTGGCTTAGACTCTGGCCTGATTTAAAGCAAACAATAAACCTCAGTGCAGCTGAAAAACAATCGAAAATTCCTCTGCAAGAAGGTTTTGTCCAGGCTAAGTATTTAATAGTGTTTCTCCCAGAGACCTTGCCCTAAAGATACTCCTGCCATATTAAAAAAAAAAAAAAAAATAAAAAACTGTCTCAACTATTGTGTGTCAACAAGACTATTGAAGCAAATATTCTTGTTATTGACTTACTAATGTGAATTGTGAGGGTTTTAAACTTCCTCTTAAAGAGGAGAGAACTTTAGGCCATCAAAACGGAGGTACTAACGCTATAAGGTGCACTTCAACTTGATGCCAGCTAGAACATTAACTGACTGGAATAGAGTAAAATCATTCTAGTTTTTCTATCATTTTCCCTAGCATATGGATCTGCTTTCTCCCCCAAGGCATACAAAACTTCCATCTGACTTTATTGTTTCTGATACAACCTCTCATAAGCTGAGAAGCCTTCGAGATGAACTGGCAACCCAGACAAGTCATGAAATCAATGGCACAGGCAGTAGCGAAGGGTGCGTGTCATTGCGAGGCACAGTCTTTGATGTGAAAGCCTTCTCTTATCCTCTTATCTAACCCTTGCCTTCCCATAGCCGTGTCTCATATTGTTCTGTCGCTTCAGTATGTCAGGCTCTCTGTTATTACAGCTCTAGGTTATCCAGCAGATGTTGCTGTAAACTGGTACAACAAGAACAATGGGAGTTTAGTTTGTCTTTTTGATAATGCTAATAAAGCATACTGCTTGGGAAATAGAATTGTTTACAGATATGTCTCTTTTGCATGTATGTGAAGTTAGGAGCTGAGTCTTCTGTACAAATTCAAATAACTTTACAAGTCTACAATTTTACAAGCAAATTTATATAACTTTAGATAAACTTCAGCTCCTAACTTAAATAAGATGATAGTAATTCAGCTATTATAAGTATAGGGGTTTTAGGTCTTTATTATTCAAAAGGAAATCATGAAGTGACAATCATACTGTCATGAACACAAAGAGGTATGCCTGAGTCTGCAGGTAGTCTAAGATTATTCAGTTACTCAATGGTTTGCTGATATAGTTGAGTCTCAACAGATCTTTTTTCTGTTTCTTTTGTAAGAACAGAGGTTGTGACTGATGCCATATAGCTCAATATCTCTGAAGAAATGATCACTCCTAAAGTCAGATAACAGGTGTCCATGTAATCTATCCAAAACCAGAATTGTCTTGAGGACATACAAGCCAAAGGTTGCTTGTAGGACTGGTTCCTCTGTTATTAATCCCAGAAAGATGTCAGGCTGTAGTATGGCTGTAATATCCTTTAGGGCAGCATTGTTTGTTTTTTACATACATTCAAACACTAATAAGATGAGGAAATGCATAATTAATAATAGTATGAGCAGGGGTGCCGAAGGCCATGTCTTGCCTTCATGATGCATTGTGTTACATATCTGAACTGCTCTGCTAGTTCAAATACCTTACGCAATGTTAACCTTATCTGCCAGCAAGCCTCTGTTACTATTTGAACTAAGAGTGGGCAGGAGTAATTTCTGAGATGTGTGTGATTCCATCGTGTTGGGTTATGCTTAGGAAAAACCAAACTTTCAAATACATACACATATAAAACATACATTAGAACAGTAGAGATTTAAAATACCAATTCTGCTTCTAGGTCAGTGGGAGGCTCTGGTTTACTGCTACATTAGTTTTTACAAAATCGTTTGGCATTTATATCTTTTATTTTACAAGCTTACTCTGAAAGAAGCTAGTGAAACAAAACATAAGTCTACCCTCCTCCAAAAGTCACTTTTATGTTTCTCCTTTTTTAACATGGCAAAGTGGTTGTAAAATGTACTCTCGATTCTTAAATAAAACAGCATGTAAGTGGGATAGGTATGGGAAGTGGGCCCCTTTCTCGAGGTTTTATAGACCGCACAGGACCTCAAACAGGAACACTGATGTTAAATGTAGATTTTATTTTGTTTTAAGGATTTGTACAGGGTGCTTCACATTACTAAGAGATACAAGAGAAAGAAAGCAAGCAAGCAGATATTTCTAAGAAGCTATTAAGCCAAGAACTGTTTATTAATATTCAAGATGAAAAAATAAGTTGAGTTGTAATACAATTCAGGAAGAAATGGATGATTTCAGAACAGCTATTCACATTCCTGTGAAACTTAACAGGCAACTCAATTGCCACTATGAGAAGAATAGGACAAACCATATAATTCGACATCTGGGATCCAGGAAGACCCCCAGTTGAGGGTACTATTGAAATTCAAAACCAAAAAAGTGTGTGAGGGGGAACCCTGAAATAGCCACAATTGTGATGCCTGCCTTTTTTATGATTAAGGCTGATTAAAAATGCAAAATCTACATTTCATTGTAAAAAACAGTGAACTGGAAGAGGGCAAAGAAAAGGCTTTAGGATTCAATTTTGTAATTTTTAAATCCTAGGATTAAATGTGGAAAGGAATAGAGCAGCAGCATTTTGGGGATTGGGTTTTTTGTTTAAGACTGCAATTGTGTGCTCTTTTTTTCCAAGGTAAGCGAATGTTAAGTACACTGAGACAGTATTTCTCCGTGCTTCCATGCTAATAAGGCATGCTTCCCACAGTGTGTGACAGAAAGGATGAATACCATGCGGTGCTAATGGTTAATTTGTAGTGGCATGTGTGTTCCTTGAATGTTTGTGAAGTTTCATGATTCACCATCACACAATTGAATCATTCCTTTTTTTAAGATATAGTGATATGTAATGAGATGAAGCAATGCTGACAGGGTTTTTGAAAGATACATTGTCCTCCACAGTCTATTCACTTTATAATAATAATAATAATACCCCTTAAATTTGTTAATTTCTCATGATTTGGGGGATAGAGTGAGCCCTCATCGAATAATTTCAGTACTGACCATGGTTTAAAATGTTAATCACTGTGAAATCTGTCACAGATAGCGCCAAACCCCAGTGATGCTAATCTATGTCATGGATTTGAAACTCCTTTGGGAAGCGCATATTTAGACTTACTGCTGAGTGAACATGACTGCTAGGATTACAGAGGCCGTGGACAGTGAAGAAAAGCAGTAATGCTCTTTCTGACTAGAAAGTAAACAATAGGGTGATTGTGTGCTTACACTTTGGGGCTAAACAGCCCAACTGCTGAGAAATTCTAGGTAAAAAACTGCTATCAGCAAGGAGCCTTGATGTTTTCTTCATGGAGCTAGATGTTGTCAAGGATTCAGCTGAGCCACCCTAGTGAGTGTACAGGAAGCAAAACAGGATATTCTTGTATAGGCCCTGTTTTGTGTAATTATGCAACACTTGAACTCTTGTGTATATTTCCAGAATGGGTAACACACCTCTAAAAGGAACAGGGAGCCATCAGCAGCAACTAGTGAGTGAAATATTCTTATGAAAAGTGCTCTTGATTGAAATCAGTGTGTTTACATTTTCATTTATCTTTGGTAAGGATTGCTCCACCTTAGTGCACCCTCAAAATTAAGAAATTATTTTCACCCGGTTTCATTTCCTGTGTTTGTTTCTTTTAACAAGCAATCTAAATAATTTCAGCTGTCTCTTAAAAAGGAACAATAAGGGAAATGATCAGGGAAATGTCACTTCATCAAATATCCTCAGATATTTCTCAGGAATATGCTGGATTTGATGAAACACAGACAAATTCCCTGAGAGGTAGCTGAGGATCTTGCTCTATTTTAGCAGAGGCTTCTCTTGTGCCTGGTGACTCCCACTTTTGTACTGGGAAGCCTGGATACCCAGAAAATCCTGGCATGTGCACCAGGCTTTTTGGGCCCACTGGGTAATACTGGGAGCCAGAAAACACTGGAAGCTCTTGCTGGGTGTGCATGTGTGTGCACGTGTGTATCTACATAAGTATGCTATCTGCATAAGTAGTGTGCTCTTTTTATTTAAATGATCTCTTTCAATTAGAGTCCCTTTTGTTCTGTTTCTGTAAATAAAAAACACATGTTAACTTCGGAATAATCTCTGGTTTTAATAGCCTGATTCCTGCCATCTCCTGTTTGTACCACAGATAGTAATGAAACTACTCTTAGGAGGAAGAATCAGGGTTGAGTATTGGAAACTAAGTTTGGTTTTCAGCAATACGTTGCTCTGTATGTGTCTGGTAATAAAGTTGCCCAAAGCAAACCTTTGGCTAATGCAGAAGTAATGGACAGTCTTTTTGGTCCTCTTGTGGTCTGTGGATTATAGCACAAGCACACATTTTTTTTTTCATCCTGTTATGAAAACATTTAAAAATAAATCTGTCCCTCCCAGAAACAGCTGAGAACGGAAACAGATCCTTTATTTAAATAATGGTGTAGTCATGTCATGAAAACAAGGAAAGTCTAGCTAATCTACATACGCAAAACTAAATTCTACTGCTAGGGGAAAATGAAGCAGTGACTGTAAAGCAGGTTGCAAGAATGTAAATGAAGGCAGAATGTGGCAAGTGATGTGTAATTTTTGTTCTGTCGTTGGTTTTCAGTGTAGCCGATGCCCGATCGCCTGCCTTGGTCTGTGCTCAGTGCAGCTCAGTCCGCAGTGTGGCACTCAGAGGGAAACTGGGCTGTAGTTCTCATACCCTGCTTTTGTTAGCAGTTTGCATAGGGGGCTATAACCTACCCCTTTGCATCACTTTTATTAATTTATTAAGAGAATGGCACAGCATTTAATGAAATGAAATAGGTAATAGTAGGATGAGCAGAACAGGCACAAAACACAAATGTCTGTCTTCTTTGTAGTTCCAAGAATGTTTTTAAGGATGAGGTTTCATAGGACTATTAGTCAGTCTCACCTACTTCCCCTCAATGTTTCATAAAAACAAACAAAAAATATCTGCAGAAGAAAAAAGAAATTAAATTTAGAGTGGGATATTTTATATTGGGGTGTCAGACAAGTGCTGGTTTCGGCACAAGGGAAGAAGTAAGACCACATGGCTGGGAACAAAGCAGGGGAGTGAGGCAGCTTCCCCAATCAACAGTGGCAAGCTGTCAAACTGTCTCAACTGTTGTGTGAAATCGCAACCTAAAGGAGGATTTAGACAAGAAATCCTTTTCTTTTTTTTTTTTTTTCCCTCCTTAACTGTGCTTTTGGCTTAAAAAGTAACAGTTTTGTTAAACTGAGAATACAACAATTTTAAGAGACAGTTTTGCAGATCCCCCAGTGAAGGCGTGCGCACAGAGTCTTTATGTGGTAATGAATAAAGTGAGGCTGTTATTTGTGGGGGGTTTTTATTGAATTTAATTTTTTCCCGTCTTGATAGTATGTTTTTTGTGCAATCTTTCTTGTCTATATTTGTCCTTTCTGTACTCTTCTTTTGGATTTTGTTTGTTTTTCTCCTTAATTTCTATCCATGATTTGCATGCAAACAGTTCTTCTATATTTGTTCATTCCCTGCTCATCAGCTTTCACTATCTTAGCGTAAACTTCGTAGTGTTACAGAATTTAATATTTCTTTGTGTTCTTGCCCCTAGATTCATGTTATTTCATGACCCTTTCAATGAGACTTGACTCCTTGTTCTGATATTTTCTAAACAAAAGTAAGCTCAAAAATGCTTAGGAGGTATGACCAAGACAGACATAAATTTAAAGAAACATAAATACAAAAGGTTTTTTCTGCTAGAGTATTAAAGTCATCCAATGATTCTTGAGAACCTGGCACATTGTTTTTGAGTGCTTCAGATGCTACCTTCTAAGTTTCAGCAGTGCCCTATTTTGAGGAGTTTGGGGCTTCAAATGCAGAGGAGAAAAGTTGTGGGAAGAGTCACAGCCTCTGCCAAACTTACTGCAGGGGTATAATAGGAAGCCTTCTGAACAAAATTTTAAATTGTTTTCAATCAAGCACAGCAACTTGAGATACAGTGTAGGTTACACCGAATCTATATGCTAATAACTTCTTTTAAAGCTTTAAAAAAGCATGCCCTTTTCCACTCCTCTCTGGAAGAACTATTCTGGTTCCTGTCCAGCTCTTAAAGTCGTTGTTGCTTCTTGGGGCGTTTATTCACTCTCCCCAATGTCGCTGCTCTGTCAGCAACCTCCCCTGAGCGTTACCACTGCAGGTTCCCACCAATAGGTGTGGTGGACAAAGTACTTTCAAAAGGTTAATCAGCAGCATTCATTAACAACTAGGTAACAGTATCCAGCCTGCAGGCTACTGGTTATTGGCAAATCGCTTGCATGGTGCAAAGCTTGTAGTTTTTGTTCGACTGGTTGAGTGCCTTGTTGCCAGGCTTCCTGCTGGAGGAGGAGCTTGGCAGGGCTGCTGGGGCGTGTTGTGCAATGGCATTCGCTGCACAGCGCTGCTGTTGGCACCTCTGGGACTTCCTCAGGCTTCACGTCTCTATGCTGAACTCGCTTGCAGGAATTTGGTATTTTAAGCAAGAGCAGAATAACCTTCCTAAGGATTCTGATTGGCTCTTGGAGTGGTTCCAATTACGCTGGTGTCCAGCCTCGCTAGACTAAAACACAGGAAGATTTGCTGGACTGTTTGATAGTTGTTTGATACTATCCAGTGGCTCTGTTTCATGTGATTAGAAACATGGATAAACCTTCCTATGACTCGCTGAGAAAGACACACAGATCAGCTTACAAAGGTACAAAAAAACCCTACAGTGTGTATTTCTGCAGCAGCACGGCGAGTCTTCCTCTCAACCGTGTTACCGTCACGTACATACGGGTGAAGGAAGAAACACGAAGACGCAGTAAATAAATGAGGGCTTTGCGTCAGGCTAATCACTGGGTAGGCCAAATAAGGTGCACAGCCTGGGTTAATGGCTGAGATCGTGTCCTATTACATTGCTGACTAATGTACTTTTCAGACAGAAGTTTGTACTGTAGACTTGGCCTCAGGTTTTAGTGTTTTAATATCTCTGTCAAAAAGGTGCCAGTTCTCCATATATCTTTGTATATTCATTGCCTTTTCCAGGGTAGACAAAACATTCATTTTCTAGCTGGATTCTATATTAAGATGAAAAACTAAACAAACAACAAGAAGAAAATCATAAACTTCCTGTCTTTGTTTGGAAGATAACAAACTGCTTCAACGACAACAAAGAACAGAACACTTTTTTTTTGAGGCCATATAATTACAAAAATAATACTTGAATTAGCTCTTAGGATTTTTAGCCTTAGTGTATCAGACTAGTATTTGTCAAGCAGGCTTACTCCAAGTGATTTTAGCAACTCCAGTGGGGCTAGTTATGGTGTGAATTATTACTCAGTGTGAGTAAGGAGATCAGAATTAAGCCCAGATATGGTCAGAGGGAAAGGGGGTTTTGTCTGATTTGCCTATGATAGATCTGCCCTGCTGCTAACTCCCTGGTCTTTCATTTAGTTTCTTTTTAGAGACTTTTGTTAAGACTTCCAAGGAGTCCTAAGAGGACAATTGAGCTTTTATGGGTTTTTTGCAGAAGCAGGGAGAAACAATCAAATTGCTGGTTTTCTGGTTGTGTTGATTTATTTTCTGTTCATCCTGCAAATATTACTTTTAGGAAATATTATTTTTTAAAAAATAATAATAATATAAGTTGGGCTTTGAGGGAGCAAGAGGGGAAGCTTTGAGGTTAATCTGCAGATAAGGATTTCCCAAGTATACAACAACATTATGATCAGCCCTTACAGCAGGGAGGGTTATAGCTTCTGTTTACTAAGAGAACAGATTTCCATCTGAGCTTGTCCCTGTTCAGAAAGGCTTAGTTAACTAAAGAAATAATCTCACTAGATGGTACAAAAATGAAACAAACCGGTTTAGACTCTAAAGTTTGTGGGCCACTTGCTGGGCTCAGTGGTACGAAACGATTCATCTGACCACCTGAAGGCTTCTCCTCAGGTGGCCACAGGGTCCGGGTTCCCCTTTGCCAAGGGCAAAGAGCCTGGCCAAGCACCTGCAGCCCCGGCTGCACCCATGGGTGAGCCCCCAGGACCAGCATACAGCAGGCTGGGGCCATCCTAACTCACCCCAGTCTTGGCAGAAGCCCCAGTTCTGGCTATGGGAACAGCTTCATTTTGCCAGAAACTGTCTCTTACTCTCTCACCCTTTCTAGTGCTTGTATTAAGCAGCTACAGCAAACCAGGGGATTTGTGTGTGTGCTGCAAGATGGCCAAAATAATTTATTGCCTTTGGAACCGATGGGACTAAGTTTGCTCCGGATCATGCCCTTAGTTAGCGTCCTGCAGCAAAAAGGCCTAGAGTTTAGTAAGGAAACTCTCTCAGGGATTTATAGTATTGATGACTGTAACCAAGCCTGGCAGCCCTTGGATCTTACAGCTCTCCCTGGGCCTAATCAAAGGCCATTGACGTAAACTAAAACATTTGACTTCAGAGAGCTGTGGATCAAACTCTGCATCTACACTGACTGAGTTTGCCCTCCCCTCAGACACAACCTCACTTTAAATTCTTTTCTTCTGACAGGCCTGTAGCCTCATTCCTCTCTCGTAAGCTGGGAGGGCATTTCATGGCTCTCTGAGATGCCCAGAAGTGACTCTTCTCTTCTCACGGTGCAGTTTCACGTTATACCTAATTCAGTGTAGCTACTGGCTTACAACAGAAGTTCCATCCCTGTCTTCCTGATGTCATGTTTAGAGATCATATGATCTTGGCAGGATGACCTGATAGAAAATAACCCAATCCAACATGCCCCCAACACCTCCCCTTCACCCCCTTCCCCCCCCTCCACCCAAAAAAAAAAAAAAAAAAAAAAAAAAAAAAAAAAAAGGTACCACTATCCTTTCAGAAGTTTTCCATATTTGCCATGGATTAGTGTAATGTGACTCTGTGCCATGAGTCTCAAAAACTCTGCCGGGGCATTACATAAAAACAAAGTTAATTTGGATTAAGGCAGAGAACCCAGCCAAAGAAAACATTAAAAAGAATTCAAAGGAAAATGATATGAAAAGTGTTATCACCAGTGTACAAGGTCTGGTCTAGAAGTATTAATTAGATACTGAGCTGAATATAATGGTTAAGAAGGATATTATGAGTATGGAAACTATAGTTAATGTATAGTATTATGCTTGCTATGATTTTCTCCTTTGTTTTTTAATTTTTTCTCAAACCAGTTAACTGTAAGTCAACCTTTAGTATCTTGCAGAAAGGAGCTTGTTCTTTATTTTCATTCATGTGTTCCTAGGCCATTGCAGATATAATGTTAGAGCAAACAGGTGAAAGTCTCTCCATTCTTTCTTTTTTTCTTAAAGACCTTGGTGTTTCCTTTCAAGCCCAATTATTAAGTTTTTGCTAGCAAGTTGTATTTTACTGCATTCTTTTGCCCAGACAATGATGCATAAGTAACTTTAGATTTACATGTTTAGCTTAATATTTTCTTCACTTCAGATATGAACTCATTTTAATTTATTTCTTCTAATTTAAATGGTATAAATGCCATCTAGTCATATATTATTTCCATTTCAAAATATACCCTTGAACCTCACTTAAAGGCTTGAACTCCTTTAATTTGGGTACACATGTTTTAAAAATAAAATCTCATAAAAGGACTACAATATCTGTTATTGAAAGTACTGAAAGTTAGAAGTTAATATGTCTTCCTACTCCTATTGGGAGTCTAAGCAAATGTTCTCAGTTTCCCTTGACAAAGTAATGAGGAATTCTCCCTATGTGTCCGCTCTTCTCCATGGTTTGAAAATTAAAGCTCTGTTTTAAGCTACAAGATGTGCAGCATATCTTTCTGAAAGATAAAGTTCATATCAGATTCAAGCTACCCAGCTGTTTCAGAGCTCTGCTTTTATGTCAGGTTTTTGGATTTCATGAGGTTGGAAGCAGACTCGTGTATGAAAATTCATAGTAATTGTACCTTTTAGGGATACTCATTAGCAGAGGTATTATTCTTTATTTTTCAGTCTGATTTACTATTTCATTTTTTTATAGTTTGGGAACGTGTTCCAATTCTTATTGCAAAACCACTCAAAAATAGGAGGTTACTTAGAACAGAACAAATGGAAGAACAGTTAATTTTTCAAGTTGGAGATGAAACAATTATCCCTATACAGCTCGTGAGCACCATTACTGAAATATGTTTGAAGGTCTGCTTTTTCCCCATGAAATATCTTACATTTGCTAGATAGTTTTCTAGTGGTTGCTTGTTCTGCTCTGATGTAAATTAAATGTGAGATGTTGTAAGCTAAGCTGTGTAGGAATTGTCACTCCGAGTAAAGGATCTGCTAGTGCCCTCATGGAAAGATTCGCAGGTGATGAGAGAGACCTGCGATTTCCAAAATCACCAAGAACCAAGAAGATTTTTATTTAGTATATCTTTTTCTCTTTGTACCTTCTACGTCAACTGTGACCAGCACAAGTCCCACTTTCATCAGGGAAACTAGAGGTTTAGATTGCACAGCACACAATGTAGTTTGCAATATATTTTTCCATTTACTTGAATAAGAATGTTAGTTGGTTAGAAGAAGCTGAGGTTCTTGCCACTGAGATCCTTTGCAAAATTGCAGATACGCTATTTTTGTGCACTCATGGCTCTGAAATTGTCAAGTCAGCAGTGAAATATGTAACACAAAGAGTGAGAAAAGGTACCAATGCTCATGAGAACAGGATTTTCCATCACTCTTCCTTGAGAGTTACTTATTCCATTGTCTTATGAAATAAATCTACTACAAATAAAGATTTTCTGGCAATATACTGTTTAAAAATTATGTTGGGGGACTTAGGGATCAGAGAATCTCTAGCTGGAGTATAAAGGTAGGGGAAATATAAAGACAATGAAGGAATATTTTTACATTTCTCTGTCTGGAAATTCCTGTAGCGATTTCTTACTCCTCCAGCCGGGACTTCCCCAAAGAAAAAAGTTCAGGGCAACACCAACCCTGGAAAAGACAGGATGGGAAACGCAACCTTGCAGAGTGTCTTCTGTATCTTCTTTCTCTTCCATTGTTGTGCTCAGTAACTCTGTCCTTGCAGGAGGAAGTATAGGCATGTCTTTATACAGAAGTAAAAGTCCCCCAAAGACTGAATTTTGTCTATACCATCAGAGAAGAAAATTGTGTAGGGCTGGCTTCACATGTGAACACAATAGGCCCAGCAGCATTTCCACCATTTAGGTCCCCATTGGGATTAGGACCTTTAACTATATTAACCATGCGTTGTCTCAAGTCCCCTGTCAAGTCCCTAGCCTTTCTCTCTCCCCCCTTTCCCATGGATGACTTTTCTCAGAAATCAGAGGGAAGAAAATAAGTGAATAGATGCTGTAGCAGAGGAGAAACAAGACGGTGGGGCTGGGGAGGGGAGGAGGCTCGTGCTCGTATCTACAAAGGGGAGAGACATGGAGGAAGGAACACTGCATGTTTTGGGGGTTTGAGAAAGATATCTTCTGCTGGTAAGATGAAGAAGGTACAGGAGAGGCCTTTCCATATGTAGTCCCCAAAACCCATTGCATTTCCTAAGGACGCCTTTAACCAGCTTGGCCGAATCATGCCATGTGCATGTAGTGCTCTTTCTAAGATCAAAGCACCTCAAAAATTCCAGTGGTCCTGCCATGCCAACACCACTCACTCAAATTTTTGGCCACGTCACTGAGGAAGAACTTGAACTAGGGACTTCTCTGTCACATGCAAAGTAGGCAAAAATATGTTATCTCATAAAATCCAAAACGTCTCTACCAAACTGTAGAGACATCTATGTTCTGTGGGCTGTGGCCCTGGCCTGGGAAACTTATGACCTAGGTTCAGCTTCATGTTCTGCCAAATTCAGTGTGAAAGCTCTGGTCAAAATAGAGCATACCAAGCAGACTGAGTCTCAAAACAACCACTTTAATACTATTTTGGTTTTTGCAAGTCTTTGAAAGCTTTTTATGAGCTCAAAGCAGGACAACAAGTTTCAAATCTTCAGTGTTGTTGCAAAAAGGATTTTCTGTCTTCCCATCAGTTCTAATAACATGGCTTCTTTAAAAACTGGTATTTTCCTTCTTAGAAACCATGTTAGTGGCTAAAGACAGGGAAACTAGGCTTCCCAAACAGGCATTTCTATTTCAGAAAAACTCAGATTCACTTCCAGTAATTTCCACTTGATTCTGAATATCCCCTGCTGAATAAATAAGGAGAGGTATCTTGCATGCTAAAAGCTTTTCTATATCTTCTTATTTACAGGGATATAGAATTAGCGTAACATTTACCTTTCTCACAAATGAAAACTTAAGTTAGAAGGTTTGCAAGTTGCCTTGATTTTTCTCATTTTTATAGGAAAAAATTCTTAAGGCTCATTCTGTGAGTGTAAATTTCACTAAGTGCAGCTTAGAGCACATTATGAGGTTTCCCAGGGTATTTTGTTCTCCTTACGTGATTCCACTGGGTCTTTTGAATCTACTTATTGCATTCATCGCTTCTAAAAATCCTTCCTTTGAACATTTGCTTTAGGTTTTCTTTTTCTTTTAATATACTAAAGGTTGTTTGGGGTTTTGGGGGGTTGTTTTGTTTTTAATTACTGTTATGTCGGTTTGTATGATCACTGAAAAAAAGCCCTATCAATTTCTCCTTTCTGTTTGCAATTTGATTCTGAGATGGTTGCTCCCAAAGGTGCTCTGAACCGTCTCCCTTAAGACAAACAAAATTTCTCTTCAGCTGTGGAAAAGACTACTGTTTTCTTATCCAAAATGAAACAATCCCAGGAGAAATACTGCCTTGTATCCAGAACACTGCATTTTATCTTCTTGAGAAACAGGCATCCGGTCTCTCTTCCAGCTTCTATTCTATAAAGATGAGCTTTAGCACTTAGTCACAGGGCTGGATTTTCTATTGTCCTAAACCTTACACAGTCCTTCATATGAGTGCAAGATGGGTATAAAATGCTACCATATCAGAATACAGGGTGAGGTTATAAAAGACAGGGGGATTGCAGGGGGGGGAATCCTACTTGCTCTATATCTGGATTGAACATGTGGCCTGTAACCTTCTATTCTGTATTTCCTCCACCACCTCCCACAGCAGCACTGAATTTTGGGTGGGAGGAGGTAGAGAAATAAAACTGAGTCTTGCACCGAGAAGAACACCAGGTCTAATGCTTCTTGGCTGGGGATCACCATGCCAGGCAAGCAACCAGCAAGGCAGGTAGGCTCTGGGCTTCCTGTGGGGCAGACTTGGTATGAGGAGGGTGGCAACAGAGCAGTGCCTAACGTTCACCTTCTGTGATACAAATTGTTTCTCCCTCACTTCTCAAACTGGAGGAGATTTTCCCTGTTGTTGCCAACTAACGTAGAGAGCGCAGGCAATACAAGGGAAGGTGCAACTTGTAAGGGGAAAGATGCTCCCTGGTTTCCAGGAGAGTGAGCACAATAAAATCATTGTGTTCTATTTTTTAAAGACTTGTTCACACACGCTTTTTAAAAAAGCAGTGGTGTATCTACAGCAGAATAATATAAGCATAATCTTTAGCAAATTCTAAAGCTGTTATGTTTAAGCTGCAGACACATATATCTCAATCACACTGTCTTTCAGTGAAATGGACTAAGCTTTCCTCCACTGTGTGAATGGATAAACACTGTGGTTTTCATTTGTTATTAAATCTTGCCTAAAACTCTAAAATGAGACATTGCAATAAGTTATATGTATTCTTCAACCATTAAAAATAATTCTGTGTTAAAGAAACTGTGCTCTATGGGCCTGTAAGTTGAATGCTGACATGACTCTTTTATACAGCCCATTCAAGGTAAAGATACATGAAAGAAAATAGCTCCTCTTCTGTGTTGCAGATATTTGAAAAAAAATAATTTTAAAATAACTACATCTTTTAATCCTTGAGGAAAATTATTTCTAACACGATATTGTTTTAAGCATTTAGACTTTTAATTAACATATTATCGACCAAAGTATTAAGGAAAGCTGTTGAACTGCAACCTTTCCTGTCTCCCCCACACTTTGAAAATAGACCATTTCTAAATAAGTGACCGTTGGCAACCTGAGCCAGAGGGCAGCATTCACCACCTTATGGTACACTGCAACTTATGGTGAATCTCAGCTACGTTTTAACTCCTCTTTCTCTGTACTATACCAATAAATGTATTAAAAATGGGTTGCCTCTTACAGCCTATTGCAGCATTATTAAATGAATAAATGACACTGCTATTAGCATTCAGTTATAAATACATTTGAATTTTAAACTGAACATATGCTACTTCTCTGCTTGAAACTAGCAGCTTTTGTTTTCAAAAAGCATGCCACAGACCTAGGCATGCCATCATAATAATACTTTAGCACAGAGGATGTCAAAGCTCTTTAAACAAGAGAGTATCAATATCTCAATTTGATCCATTAGATACAGATATTAAAGAAGTTTCCTGAGGCTGCATAGTGATCAAAACTGAGACAAGAATAGAGTCCCTGTGTCTTAGCTGTGAGCTTGATTTAGTTTCTCACTTACTAGTCTGGGTATCAATTCCAAAATAAGCTTTTATTCATATGTTTGTTTTTTTGTTGCAAAGCTGTTACTCTCTTTTTTTTTTTTTTCCTTCAATTATATTGAAGATCTTCTGTCTCAGCTTGGAATCAAATTCTTGTAGCCAATTTAGGCTGAAGAATTCCTTGAGTACTCAGTTATTAATAACTCCAGTTTCATGTTCCCCTCCCCCATAACCCTTACGTAATCATTTCTTCTAATACAATATTTTTGATCAAATCAGAAATGTATGAAAGAATGCAAAACATTTCTTGGTTCCCAGACACTATCAAATCACTTTATTATTTATTAGTTCTTATTATTTAAGACAGAACCACTCGTAAGATAAACATGTTTAAAAATAATAAAAATGAGTAATGAAACACTTGTCTGCTTCATTTGGCAAAGAGTAAGTCTGGAGTTGTTATCAAATACCAGGAGTGAGTAGAGCAGAAAGTAAGAGAGAGAAGTGGATGGGAAGATTATCTGGGGCTGGGGGTACTGTGCGCTCCCGCTAAGCCTGTGGAACAATGAGCTTAACCACAAAGCCAAATCCTCCAGCAGCTTCACTGAATCCAGTGGAAATTTGTTTGGTTGCATTTGTTGGGAATCTAACATTCTCTGTGTTGATTTCGAAATAACATCTCTAGATTTGAATGAAGAAAGCTGAATGTAAGACTTGACCAGAATTTCACTGATGATGATGGGAGAGGTTTCACTGTGTTTTATTTCACAACAAGTGATGAGGGAGTTTTAAATCTGCACTGGCTAAAATATCTTCTAACACACTTGCAGCACCACTTTGAAATTTAAGAGAAACCAAACATATTTTGGGAGGTTTATTTCAACCACAGATAGAAAACAATGGGGTCCATGGCAAGTTGAGAGCCTGCTCCTTTTAAAGGAGCACATGCCACTTCAAGAAAAAGGGCATGAAAGGAAGCAATGACGTGCAAATCAAAACAAGCCCTTTGTCTTTCTCACTGGATCCATAGTTGTAGAAGAATAGACTATAGGGGAAGAATTTAGACCTGTCTTTATTCAGTCTCCAAAGGCAACTACTTTCCTTCTGGATGAGAAAAAAATTCAGTTCTAATGGTGGTGGCAGCCTTCTACTAAATGACCTTAATTTTCATGATCAATACAGGCAGGTGGCAACAATGCTCTCTTCAAATAACTAATTGTTGAAGATTTAGAACTGATCGGTTTGGGGTGGGGTTTTTCATTGGGTTTGGGTTTTTTTTTTTTGTGGGTGTTTGTTTTGTTGTTGGTTTTTTGTTTAGTTGGTGGTGGGGTTTGGGGTTTTTGTTTTATTTTGGTTTGGTTTTTTAATTATTATTATCAACCCCTTTTCACTGCTATGGGGGATTCAGCAGTTTTTCACCTCCTCAGCCACCAAACTGAGCTCTGGGGTTAATTTGGCAACCTTTTCCTTCCTCCCTGTCTCCCTTTCTGCCTGCAACACTATTCTGGCACTCCTCGAGGTTCACTAACCAAGGAAGAAAAGTCCCCCACATGCTTCCCTTTGCTACATAAGTACAGATTCAGTTGTGGCCAGGAATGTGATTGAATTTATCATGGTTTGGGGTTTTTTGTTTATTTGGGGTTTTTTAATACTTGTAGTGCTTATATTTTAAATCCACTAATATTTTGTGCTTTTTTTGGTTTTGTGCTTCCTGCAGGTAACAGAACACCAGGGACATCACTTCACTTGAAGCTGGGCACAATGAGACCTACACCTGGGTAAGAGACCCATAAGGGATTGGAGATTCTACTGTGGCAGACTTAATTTGGCTGCTTCTTCATTGCTGTTAACTTTTATCCTTTCCTTAAAATTTTTCTGATCAAGTTGAGATGAAGGTAGGCCGCTCTAAATTTTGCGTGTGCATTTATACCCTACCTGAATTAACTCCATCTTTGGCAATTTCCACCACTGTTATTCAGTGCAATGCTGGCTTTCACCCCTCTGAGCCTGCGAGCTAGCTCTGGACCCAGGCTCAGATCCCGACGTTGCAGCATGACATGCTGCCGCTTAAGCACTTAATTATATGTAAGGAGACAACGATCCACATTGTACCCTTTACAAAAGAGCCACAAGGAAAAATAAAGTCCCACTGCCGAGCCAGCCAAAGGGATCTTTGCCAACACCAGGTGGTGGGAAGCATGAGGCAAGTGAGCGGGGTGACTCCTGGCACCGCTTGTGCAGCCACAGTGACAAAAAAAAATGCTGCTTTTGAGAGAGGGGCCAGTAACATTTGGCGTTTGGTGTCAAGGGGCCGAAAAAGGTGCCATGTGAAGCTGAAAAGCCTTGCAGGGGTTCCTAATGAACATTTTCTGTGCTCCCCCTCCTACTTGGATGATTGTACTTAGCTGGCTACTATGCTCTTGAGTCCAGGTATTGCCAAGTGGTTATCTTCCTGCTTGCATCTGTTTATTCTGTATTCACCTCTCTGTCTGGAAAGGTACAACCGAATATCAGTGAAGCTATTGGGATTTTTCTGTGTGATTGAGCTGATCTCTCCTGGAGTTCTACCAGTGGTCTAATTTAATTACCTTGTTTCAAATACAGTTTTAGTGGGAAATACAGAGGAATACGAACATGAAATTCATCCGTATGCATAAACATATACTGTGTTTGTTTTATATCTTCTGTGGCATCTGTACCAAACTCCTCTTTTCTAGTAATAATGGACAATCTGTATGTCATTGGGCAGGGACAACTGGGCAGTAAGTTAGTTGTTTTGTAAGTATAGGGCCTGCAGACTTTCTGAAGTTTAATAGCTTCATATAAGCTACAGTAGTAGCTCAGTAGTAGCTACAGTAGTACTCATCCTTTGAATACTAATACTTTGAATACTACTAATCATGCTGTAACTTCATCTTAAAGACTTTTATGTTCTTATAACAGAAGAAAACCTGCCCTTATGTAAGTTTATTTGGAGAATCAGAGTATGTTATATAAATTAATTTTTTGCTAGGTAGGAAATGGTGTAGCTTAAAATTAATTGCTGGAATGTTTAGAGTGGTTGAAAAATCTCTATTCTGTATAGCCACTGCCTTGTTTAGAAGGTTCAGGCATTGCGATTTGCAGGTTTATGTCTCTGGGTCAAATTTATAGGAGAATAATAACAAGACATTTGATGGTATATCGATAGTGGGACTCTGAAATCATGCTGCATAGTGTTTAAGGTAGTAATAGGCAAGTGCCACTTCGAAGTAGGAAAGGTAGTAATAAGAGAAGTTAGCCCTTTCCAAGATTTTGTTTTAGGTTATGTGTTGAAATCTCATCTTTTTAAACTATGGAACACAACAGTATTTGAAACAACTATCTATTTTCAGGAAAATGTCTAATATGTGTCTAAAGAGAGATTTACTTTGTATTGCATGAAAGCTAGGTATACAAATGGAGTATTTGCTTATTTAAAAAACAAACAAACTAACTATAAAACCGTTCCGTACCCCTAGCTCCTTTTTTCAAATCCCAAGTCTCGGTACTTTGTGTGCTCCGTGGAGAGGTTGTATACAATTATGCCTTGCTAGTAATACAAGATAAAACAATATAATCCCATTGCATTGTCACAGAGATAAAGCATATGATAACTTATTGTTTTAGTTGATCAGCAGGGTGGCCTAGTACAATGAATTCCTGTCTTCTGGCTTTGGCTTATCTTCTGATTCCTGAGAGACACAACAAAGAAAAATAATAATAATAGTGGTAGTCTTTTTGCTTGCACTTTCTGTGAATATCACAATACTGTAGTCTCAAGATGGAGAGAACAGTAATTGTGTGTACTACCTGAACATCAACGGCATCACATGATGTAGTGTGACTCTGTATTACAATGTTGGACTTGTGCAACAATAATTGTACAGGATAGTAAAACCACGTTCCATATGCAATCATCTCTAGCCTGATTATAATTGGTACCATACCTAAAGGTTTCCCTTCCTAAATCAGGCCTCTTCTAAATACTAAACATAAATACTCTAAGTTTCTTCCTTGAACATCTCATACTTTTAATATTTTAATTCTTGGAATGTGCCATTCTGGACTATACCTGTCAATTATTGCGAACATTTCCACAAAGGGGATAAGGGTTCTGGATCTCATCTACAAAAATTTCTTTATCTGTGGAGAGCAGTTAAATCATCAAAATATCATTTTCTAAGAAATAAATAATAGGCAGCTTCTGCACTTTGTGTATTTGATTTGTTAAGAGTTTTCTCCTGTCATGGTTTGAGCAATCAGAAAGTAAACATAGAGCATCTCCTGCATCTTATCTTGCTCTGCATGAAAACACTTCCATGCTACCAGCCAGAGGTTTAACTCAGGCCACAGTGGTTAATTTCTGAAGAAATCCCTTGTTAAAATATTCTCGGCACATAACTGATAATAGGGAATTAAGAGAGATGATACAGTCTGTTCTCCATACACACTTTTTCCCTGAGGTGCTGTGAAAGAAATGTGAATTTCACAGGTATGAAATGTATTCACCCACTTCTTTCTTGCACCCCAGAGGCAGAGTACTGCACAAATCACTGTGCAAAACCCCTCAAAGCCACGCTCAGGAGGCGGTGAATGCCTGAGCTGCAGTCTCGGCCTGGGGTTCTGCATCTTTATTAGCAATTCAGATTAAACACCCTAAATTTTGTGGTGGATATCACAAGATGGGATCATTCAGAGAACTTGCATTGCACATCCTAGTGGTGTCCTTCAAAGTGTTCACAGTACAAGCTTCTTCCCCTCCTCCCACCCTTCAGTGAGCAGCATAGCCCGGCTGCCTCTAGGAAGGGCTTTAAAGATCAACCTCCTTCCAGTTCTTTGGCGGGGACGGGGGGGTGGATCTTGTGCCTCTCTGAGGCCACCGAAAAGCGGCAAAAGCTGTATTCCTGAGCCTGTAATAGATGCAAATTGTGCAGATGAAGGAAAGGAAGCTCTAACAGCCGTTGAATGCAATCTGTGAACGCCACTGTTTCATTTATAGTGATGGTACCTAGGCATTTGCACTTAAAAGGAACAATAAAGAGGTGTCAGAACAATCGCAAGGCTGCAGAATTTAAACTGCGGCAAAGACGTTTTGAGCCATGTGAAATGTTGCCTGCAAAAGATCTGCTTTTTCCGTTAGTTTTTGTTTTTACTGAAGGCTGTTCTAGTTCTCCTTGTTTTATGACAACGAATGGTTCATTTGCCTTCAAAGACTCAAGATGCAAAGAGGGAGGGAAACAAATTAAGTCAAAACTGCAATGACTGGTGAAAACTGCACAAAGTATGTCACGGCTCTTTATTTCTCTACATAGTTTTGAAAAAGCTTTGCTGTACAGCTAGATGGTTGATTCACTAGCTTGCCAGCCAACCTCTAGCTGAGAGCAGTAGAGTTGCTGTGATGTTTCCGTGTTGTTCTTGCTTACGGGACAAAGGGCCAAACCTCAAATGATGCAACCTTTGTAGGTATGCGTGTACCATGCTGAGGATCTGAACTTTTAGACTCTCGATTTATAGAGGAGATTTGGCATAGGTGAGATATTGCACACTAACAATTTTTTTTTAAGAAATCTATTGGCTATCAACCAACGGACAGTTACTGATTAACAAAGAAAAACGTGCTTGCATTTAGTGTCCTGTTAAAAGCACAATAAGCTGTGATTATGAGCATGATTATCTGCGAGTGTTGCTACTTACCAGCTGCAAATGTGAAAGCTGTGTGTGCCTAGGAAAAACAAGGAAACGGAAGCATTTGTTGTACCATAATAGGTGTGTTTAAAGTGCCTTAATCCTACTGAATACGAGTAAATAGCCCTTGAAATGGAATATGTACACTAAAAAGAAATATATTCCATTTGTATATTAAAAAAATGGATTAAAAAAAAAAAAGTTGTAGTAAAGCTGTAGGAATGTTAGGGTGAGATTGGCTTTGTAGCTACAGCAGAATAAAATGCATCATAGGACCTGTTGTCATTCTGGATCTTCCACACGTCCTACAGGATACTATTATCTGATATTTATTAATAACATTCATTTGAATGCCATTAGTGATCAGAGGCCCTGGTTGAGGGTCAATCATAGTAATCTATCTGTATCCCAAAGATCTCACAGTTTAAATAGACAAGATAGGCAATTAGCAGGTGAATGTCCCACAACTCAAGAAAATCAAAATTACCAAAGACCGTGTCATAACATAATGTTTGTTTGGTTGTTTTTTTACATCCCTCAGTAAAATGAGTGATCTGCAAAATGGGGATGTGCTGTTCTCATCTTTCAGAAAAGTTATAACGTAACTAATGACAGTAAAATGCTCTAAGAGCCTTCTAATTGATACATTAGAAGTTCAAAGTGACGATCTTTTTCATATAATATGGATTTAAACAGTGTGAGTCTTTTGAATCAGTAGCTTTCGATGAGGAATGTATTTCCCAGGGAAAGGTGGGGGGCAGCAAGAGTGTTTGTTTTAATAGTTCAGTCTGTATGTGTCTGTACATGTGAGTGAACAAGAGATCAGCAGGGCAAAACGTACCATAAATGCTGTAAAGTCTCATACAATTGTGTCAAGCAGTAAACCCAAATGAACTTGCAAAGTCATGCACTAGTTCAATTTTGGAAAGGAAAACCAGGCTTTGAAGCCAAGTAAATCAATCCTTAGTTCAAATTAAATTTGGAGTATCCTGTGAAGCTCCAATATACAACTCCAATAACAATCAGCACTTAAGGTGCAGGCAAATAATGTTTCATTTAAAAGAAATTGAATGGGGATTACTGACAGAGAAAGATTTTGATGCTGTTTTGTCATTAAAGTCAAATTATAGCATTATTGCCTTAATCCCATATGTCTCAATCATCTCTCACTCCTTCTGTCTCTCTTTAATGCATAAAGAAAGTCCTGTGCATGGTTGGTCTTGTGTCTTCATATCATTAAAACCTTGCCATGCAAATGTATCGTAAGTGTTGCCTGAAGACTTCTGTCTCATGCAAAATTTAGCTTAAACTCTGCTGGCATCAAATAATTTGTTATGCATAAACCTTCTGTTTGGTTTGCTGACATTCCTTCTTAGCTGGCTCTCATGGTGATTCATTATCTTGTGATATAGATTTCCAAGTATCATCTTTGTATTGGTTTTTATATCTTTAATAACCACTCCACAGAAGATGGCTCCACTTGGTGTCATTGATCGCATCAAAAATTCAAGGCTTACAGAAATACTAGAGGGCTAATTGGTAGCAGAACATTTCAGACTTAATCTTAATGCAGTCTTAATCTTCTGCACTAACCTTACTTGAAGATTTCCTTATTGAGGCTAAAGGGAAACTAGTGAATAACTGGAAACTTCCTGGTGAGAGCAGGTAAGACCATGAGGACTGTAAATGTGGAAAATGGAGATAACAAAGATTAGATCTGAAAAACAACTTGCTTTTGTCTCTTCACCTCTACCAAAGCAACCTGCTTAAAGAAGAGGCAGAACATAATTCTCTTGTTTGCCTATGTGGAAAAATGCATGTTGACTGCATCCCGTACTGAGGAGTGGGCCAAATGAGATTGAGCTTCTGACTTGATTTAGAGAAAACTATTAGGTCTGACAAGTTCAGAAATGTGTGCTGTAGGTCACTCTTTTCAAAAAGTGATCAAAAGTAGGTAATTTTAATCTTTAATTTGTTATGTCAAAATTAAGGTCTCTGTTTGTAAGTTTAAGGCCTCAGACAGTCAAGTCTTGACTAGGTTTGAATTTAGAATATTTGACAATGTAGGCCAGAAAAGCAATCTGGGAGTCCTTCAGTCTGTTTAATTTGCTAGAATGTGTTGTTTAAAGCTTCTATCTCTTGTTAGGTTTTTCAGCAACATGATCTGTCAGTCACAAGGAGGTGATACATGTGTCCATATTTTTTTCATGGTTGCATTTGTGACACTTTTTTACTAAGTTATTTCCCAGGATTTTGCACTTCTGAGTTATATTCTAAAACTCCAAAACAACTGAAAATAAACCACAATGAGATACAAGGGATTTTTATTATTATTTTTATTTTTTTTTTTTAGAAAATCCAGTGATAGACGAAAAACGTGTAGAGACAGCAACATGTTAAAAGCAGCAAAGATAATTTCTCAAAAAAGCTGCCCTTGTAAATTGTTAAAAAGCTGTTAAAAAAAGTGTCTCCCAACAGCCACATGGTCTTTGGATTAAACATAGCAAGGCAGATTGTCCAGCTACTACTAAGGGTATCAATCAGGGCTACTCAGTCAGTTCTTGCCAGTAAAAGGCATTGAGACAGCACCAAGTCTGCGAGTTCAGCCAGGCACTGAATGCCATCTGTGCAATGGGAGCTGCCTGGTGTGCTTCCTAAGAGAGTAGAAGAACAGTTAGAAACATGGGATCTCCCATGGGAACATGAGAGACATCGTATGACTGGAAACCTGGTGAGAATAAGAATGAAATGCATTCATAGACTAGGTTGGAATAACCTTGGTCGCTTTTTGACAAATTCCTAGGGAGATCCCTGCCCATACAAAGCCTCGGTAGTAAGCAGAACTCTTTTTGCGCTAGACCCTATCAAGCCTATCAGCTTAGCACTAGTTTCTTTATGAGCAACTTAAATTTGGAGCTGGCTGTAAGAAACTCACATTATTCTCACAAAGTCCAATCGAAAACACATTACACGGTTAATGCATCCATACACCCTTCATGCCTTCATTATGTTTCTGTTGTCACTCTGAGACTGATAGGAAATTGTCCACATCAAGCAAATCTTCTCAAACAGGAATCTAGCGGCTCTTTTCATTTCAGATTTTTACTGTGTTCATCACTATAACCTGACTGAGGAATGTATTCGTGGAGTAAACTGAGCACTCAGGGAAATACTGTTACCTTATTTCCAGGGAGAGGGACAGAAAATACAAGGTCAGTCCGTGCCCTGCTTATTCACAGTGGTGAACAATGACTCCCAGAATTGTTGTCTGGCCCTGCAGAACAATTCCTATGAATAATTATATATGAATATATTTCCTAGCCATCTGCGTGTCTGAGGGATTGATGGTTTGGCCCAGGGTCAACAGGTAGGCTATTTGATGAGGGATGGTGATATAGCTGGAATGTAGGCTAAATCTACTGACTCTTGCCCTTGTATCTTTCCTTTCTCTTGGTTCCATTAAAAAAAGTTCACATTCAGTGACATTTATTATGGACGTGATATACAAGATATGCACACTACCTACTAATAAACAGCATGGGAAGATGCAACATATTGGCAAAAATTAGACTCATACCTCAATTCAAATATAAACACAGAGGAAACCTTTTCTCTTTGCCCCCCGCAGCAACATAATACAAAAGGCTCCTAACAAAGTACCTGAGTAAACATGATCCAGATGTCTAGAATCTCTGCCTGTCTTTGGAAGACTTTTTTCATAATTACTTTTTTTTCCTAGCTATATTATTAATTTTTCAAGGATGTAGAGAAAATCAGCTAAAAAGCTACAGGTGTTTCCAGCAAAAAGCAAACAATAATAAAAGCTTAAGAGATCACTTGTTTGTTTTCATTTCTGTACAGAATGGTTTTATTCCATTCGTTGTTTTGTTTTCAGAAAACTTCAGGTTTTGGAATAAAAGACCCATAGTCTCATGTCCTAGTTACATGCTACAAGAAAAAGGAAGAATTTCAAAACTTACAGCTTTTAGTAAGCATCTTTCTTCAAACATCCTTCACTTTTTCCACCTGCTAGTGTTCATAGTTCATGACATGTAGCTGTGAGGCCTGGTTGTACTGCAGGACGTAAGAGTAATTCCCATTGATTTCAATGGGTATTACATGCATCCTGCAGTGGGAGAGTAGGGCCCTCAGGTTTCACTGAATAGCAAATAGTCATGTAAAATCCACGGGTCCTATTCTTTCACTGCAGGATATGTTGAAGTCAATGGGAGTTACTTGTTAGATGCTGTGATGGGAAAAACTTATGAGATAAAGCTGTCCATTTGCTGTTGCACTTTGATGAATTTTTTTTACAAAGTTTCTAGTAATCTCATTTTTTCTATAGAAAATGTATTAGCTTCTGACCTTCTTTTTTAAATTTTATAATTAAAACCTATCAAACCCCAAATAAAATATATGCAAAGCAAAAGTCCATAGAAGAAATGGGAGAAAATTTGATTTATGAAACCACTGTGATTTTAGCACAGATGTAAACAGCTCTTTGTGGGAGACTGAAATGTGGTTATTCTCTAGAAATACTCTGCTCATGCCAGGTATCCCAACACAAATATCCAGTGTTGATGATACTGATCTAAGGTGATCTAAATAAGGAACTAGAAGTTGGCAAATAGATACAGAATTTGGGAATGTTTCTCAAGCTTTTTCTTAGGGCTTGGATTTTGATGTTGAATTCTCATGAAATCCAAGTTTGTACCCAAAGCAGAATTCAAATATCTCCTTCATAAGTGTGTTACACCATCAGCTGAAGGAAAGGGTTCCTTCCCCTCCCCCTGCGCTCTCCTGCTCCTCCACCCCCAAGTGCTCGCCTTGGTAGTTTGAAAGCAGCAAAGAACTTAAGAAATCTGGGCAGTCTATCAGTTTGCTATGGTTCATTTTAGCTAATCCAGACATCCAGCACAGCAGGGGGAAAACTGCTGTATCTAGTGAAACAAGAGCATGAATAATTAAAACTCTGTTATTAATGAACTTCCAGTCGTTATGTAAATGAAACTGATTTCAAGTCTAATTTGTCAGCCTGAATTCTTTTTCTGTTCTCCTTTTGTCTAGGACAAGAACTCATCATAATGGACTTGATAATAAAACACTGGCAGACATGCTGTGTGTAGTGCCCATCTGAGTTAGGGCTTTTAGCATGGTTAATTGATACAGTTACTGCAGGATAAGTCTATAAGGCATTTTGTATGGCTTTACATTTTACAAGCTTTCTTTTTTTTTTTTCTCTTTTGACAATGCTAGCTATTCTCTGCACATTTCTCATTACCGGTTACCTTTACATGAGGAGTGGCTTGTAATTACTGGCTGGTAAATACTTTCCTTCACATTTCTTGCCTTGTTCAAAGACAGCAGAGTTCAGAAAGGTCTGTGGGAAGGGAAGTCTGTAGTTATCAAACAATGGCTGAGAGTCACCAGGAGAAAAAGCCTGTCAAAGCACAAGGCTACCAGGCACTGAGTCCTTACCCCATTGTCTTGGATCAGGTGTCAGTCATTATCCTGCCCACTGCATTTACTTTTATATGAAATAACCAGTATTGAAGCTGTGTAGAAAGGACGGGGACTCCATTGGGAAGGGTGAGACTAGGATCCAAAGGAAACCCTGAATTTTAAACCCTGAATTTTAACTTTCTTACTTCTGCCAAAACCAGGCAGGATACTTTGAAATAGTCGATAGCTGAGATTGATCAAGCTGGTGATAGACAGTGGAATTTGTTGTGAAGTTTACAGGGCTGCCTCCAAAATTTAATTTTCAAAAGATAATACTTTTTTAAAAATGCCTATTACTGTGTTCTTTTATTTTTACCTGTTAGATCTTTTTGTTTGTTTGTTTTGTTTCTTGTCAATATATTTAGTATAATTTGGCCTATTCGTTCAGATTCATATTGTCAGGATCAAGTGTTTAACTGGAAAAAGATGCCAGTGAAGGTTCAGGAAGTAAGGAAGGAGAGAAGCGTGAGCATGTATTTCTATATACACTTGTGTTAAGAAAGGCAGAGGTTAACAAAAGAATCATCAAAATAGGATATAAAGAAAATCTAAAAAAAAAAAGCCATGGAAGAAACAGTGTCTGCAGTCCCCTGGTACCAACTTAGGTCTGGTATCAAGAAGGAGGCTGGGAACTGACCATTTTACTCACAAGAAAACTGTGTAAGAACAGTTTATTTTATCCTGTGTCGGAAACAGCTCATCTCTCTGTTTGTCTGTTGCTCTTTGGGGCTTTTTTCTTTTTTTGGTATGTTAAGTGTGCTTTTTTTCTGGCATGCTTTCTTTAACAGGGAATAAAAGCAGATCACTTGTTCTGCTCATAGGAAATTGAATAAGTGAAAAATTCTCTGTACAGAAGTGGGAAAATCTATACCATAAAGGTTTATTTTCTGGTTTTGTTTTTTCCTCCACCTTAGGCTTTCTTTCTGTGCCATGTTTGTGCAGGGATCTAACTAAATGCACACAGAGTAATGTTTAGAATTACCTTCTGAGGCATTTTTAGAGTAGCCTGGCCTATTGGCCCTTCTTTAGCCTGGTGGGCCAAGGCAGAGGTCTCAACATTGTTGTTGGTGTGGGAGACCTGGGGCAAAATGTGGAGGCCTGGGAGCTGGAAAGAATTAAGGCTCGAGGAGGACAAGAAGTAGGTGGTGAGTACAGCAAGAGGTAGCATTTACTTCAAATGCTAATGCTGGGACAACAGCTGTTGCAGAAACCTGGGACATTATGAATCTATGGGTAAGAACAACAGTGAGGCCGAGCTGAGGCATATAGAAAAGTGGCATTAATCTAGGATAGAGAGCATGGCAAGCTGGTCAGGCAGAGAGCCTACAGCAGGATTTTTTGTGATTATTATTGTTATTTTTATTTTTTTTACATTGGTTAGGGACTGGTGTCAGATTTTACGGGAATGGGGACCTGAGTGAATTCCCTTATTCAGCTTCCTTAAAGATACTCCTGAAAGTGCAGATTTTTTGCATACGTTGCATGGTAGGTATTAGCAGGATTCTAAAGAAACTGTCATTAACTGGAATTATTTTTAAATAAAGCTTTTGCCCTGAAATCATGTTCATATGTCTTATTGGTGCTAACATACAAAGAGGCTGGATGTAGACTGCCACATGAAGTGGCTGAGAAGTCTCTCCAGGCTTTTGGGCCACTTCTCTCAATTCTTGGGTCAACTTGCCTTGTTCAGCCTCCAAAGCTCACAGAACTCACCTGGAGCCCGCAAAGGGGATTGTCTATCTGCCAAAACCCTGTGCTGTCGGGAGGGCTTTCAAGTGTACCCTTAACCCTCCGTGTTGTGCACGTTACAATTGTGATGTGTAAGTTAATGTTCAACAAAGCTCAGTCCTGCCTGCAAGAGGTGCAAATACACTAGAAAGGAAACAATTCAGTGCTTTCTGCCTCTTGCTGGGTGCGGCAGCCACCAACCTCAGGTTTTGCTTTGGGTAGCTGTTGGGGATGTTTCAGTTCGCATAATTTTCTTTCCTGTGCAAAATGTAGATGGTAGTCAGGGAATACTATACCACTTCTGTCAAAGGAGAAAGAAGTTTTAAAAACAAGTTCTTTCTGTCAGACCTTGAGCTGGGAACTACATAGAGCTTTGAGTGTTCTGTCAAAGAGGTTTGGTGTACTCAGGGTATGCGTTAAAACTGCTGGGTGAATAATACCGGTAGAGAATATCTATTAGACATTGGACATTCTTCTAATATCTGCTAGCCTGAGTTTATTATTTTTACAATAATATGACATAAAATAAATTAGATACTTGCTGAAGCTTTAAAACATTCTTGCAATATAAACATAATGTAAAAATCTAGTTTAGTTCTAAGGCTAGAACTGAAAATAAGGAAAAAGAGACGGGAAGACGTTCCACGTTTCAGGGAAAGAAGTTTTGTACAACAAAGCAGGTGTTTATAGAATGCTTCATTTTAATTCAGTGTAGCTAATATCCCAGTTTATGTTGTTTGGAGTAATAACAGTGTAACACAGAGCTGTAGCAAAGATTTGCAAGTTTCCTTTAGGTCAGTAACAGTTGCTATAAACACGTCGGGCTATTTTTTTATTATTATTCTACTCCATCAACATCCAGCAAGCGAAGGGGAAGGGGAGCTGGTTAACACTTTTTACAGTTTAGAAGGCTTTTCTTTTTGTCACATTTAAACTAAATATACACAGGTGGCTAGGTGGCACTGTGGATTTATGTACTTCTGAATTAATGTGCACAGAAAGGTTTGTATCACAAAGTGAGCATATCTGAAGTGCAAGCTTGCTTCCCCTCCTGACTCACCTTGTGCGCAGTCATTTGACTTGCATTGTTATTTGTATTAAAATCAGAAATCCAAAAGGATGAGCACTGTAGTCATGCAAGAAGAGTATTGATGAACCTGTGTTTTGGAGCTATACACTTCAGTCACTGTGCTGAAGGTTGCTATTTATTTGAACTATAAGAAAGAGAAAGACACCTAAACTGCAAAAAGTGTTTAAAAAATTAGAAGCATATAAATAAATAAAAGCTTTCCAGGTGTTGGATGTGGAGTAAAACAAAAGAAAGAAAGAAGTACCTCTGCAGCATTACAGGCATGGAATGTGCCACAGAAGCTGAGACTGGCAGCTGTGGGTTCCTGTTCAAGCAAGAAGTGTTCAGAATCACAGGCTGTAACCCCGCTGAAATCCAACCACACCGAGCAGGTGAACACACATTGCACAAAGCTGTATACAAATCACATCTCTTTGCAAATGGTTTTAAATGTAAGTGTTATAGTTTTTTTTCAGGGGTGGTCCTTCCACTGCAATAATTGATAAACACAATTTTAACAGCAACTTCAGCAGAAGTTCCTGATTACATCTGTATCTACCTAAAGCTAGATGAACATTACTTATCTAAGGAGAAGTTTCACCCATTTAAAATATTTTGCTTCTTTAAGAAATAGGAAGTCGAATGCATATAACCAATAGAAATCAATTATTGCACATTCTTAGCCTCCTCTAGTCAACTCCAGAGGTAATAATCACTATAGGGATTTCGAAAAGGTAATTACCGTATATTGCTTAATTATAGTTTATTAAGATCAAACATACTTAAGTATTTAGTTGATGTAACAGGAAAACACAGACTGTGTTTATAGTTTTAAATGCAAACAGTACAATCTGCACTGAGACTTAAAAAAAAGAAGTATTTTTAAGGGTAGAGCGGTCCCTGGTCCCTGGTCAGGTACGGAGCCTTAACTGCAAAGTATTCCTTCATGTGTTTTATTAGTCAAAGATGTATACAATTAGTTAAAGAACCAACTTTGTAAAGAACCAAATGCCTGTATAAAGCAAACTGATTAAGAAAGAAGTACCGAACCTCTGACTAGATGTATTTTCCTTAAACTAAAAATGAAAGCTGCCACTTCTACTAAAGGCCCTTGCAGCCGTGAGATTTCACAGCAGTTCAGTTAAAGCCCAGCTAATGAATATAAGTTACTTTGGTGGATTTTTAGCTGACTTTGAAATTAAAGTCTGAAACCGTTGGATGCTGCTAGCAGAGCTAGACTATAGCAAAATGGACTTAATAAACTCCATTGTGCAGTTTGATCCCTAGTGAGATTTGCCTTCCATCCATGACCAATTGGTATTATTTTTTTGGTGACTGGTACTTTTGTCTGCGAGACTGGGATTTCTGGGAGTGATTAGCACTTTTCAGCGGTGATTGACAGGTTGTAGCAGCAATGAGACAATAGGAGGAATCATTAGGAATTCAAATGCAGATTTTTGTTTGCATGCTTTAGGACTGATTTGAGTGGAAGTGAAATCCAGATATGAGGGCAGAAATCATCTATTTTGTCCATTTTTATCAAATACAAAAGGAAAAAAATGAAAATGTGCTAAAAGAAAAAGTAGAAAAGAGAAAGGGTTAGACAATAAGATCACGTTATTGCTGAACAGGATTCTGCTGCTACATCAGTTTCGCTGGATTTTGATTGTTTTGTTTGGGGTTTGGTTTTGTTTTTCTGGGGAATCCTCACAGTGTTTTGTACAGGAGTTTTGAATACATGTCAGAAGTAATGAAATGCTGCTTTAAAACTTTTAGAGCTTGTAGCTGAAAGATTTTTTTCCTTATACTGAAGAAAAATCACATGTAAGACAGAGAAAAAAATAGTATCACTTTGCAGGGGAAATGCTTATGTTGGTGCTGTGTGGAGGCTTGATAAAACTGTCTCTGCATCTAAACAAGAGGCCGTAGGGAAGTAATTATAGTGACTGATTCCAAGCATTGACCAGCAATTGATAATTGGCCATAAATAATTAGGAAATAATGGCATGTCAGTGGTGTAAATTATGTAAATGTAGTAGCTGTGTCCCTAGATACTGATTCTGAGTGCCTTATAAGTGATTTTTTTTATTCAGATTATAAATTTAATATACTGTACATGACAATTTAATCTTGTTTGGCATCAAAGCTATCAAGATAATACAGAATTATACAAGCCTAATCAAAGAGGGAAAAATCAGATGAACATCATTATTTTGGAGAGCTGGTTTAATGGGAGCTGACATTTTCAAAAGAGCTTGGATTCTTTCTCCTGAACTAGGTTTCTGAAGCAATAGGCTAACAGTGCAAAACAGCAACTGAAATTACGGATGTGAAAGTGTATTTCATATCTTGTAAGGTATGCAATATTTAAGATATGATTCTGTATAACCCATACTGTTTATATAAAATGATCATGGCTCTGGATCTTTATTCCAAAGTTGTGTGCTTTTCAGGGCAAGAGATGTATTTTTTTTATGTTGTGATTAACTTCTGAAGTTTTTATCAGCTTTTCGTTTTCTGCTGATATCAACAAAGGTCCGTAACTTTGGTATTTAAAATCTTAATGTATTCAGATTATGTTAAAAAATATGTTGTATTAGCTAGCATAAATTACACTAAAATGTGTAATGCCTCCCCAGAATAAAATTTGGAGCACAAGGGGAAGGACTTTTGTGAATGCTTTAGCTCTATGTAGTTTGTTTTTGCTGGACTTGTTTTCATATGGGCTGAAAGATGTTTCAGAATTAATCAGTTACTGATGAAATTCCGTCCTGGTGATACTTTATCCTACAAATTACATGATGCTCACAAGATGATCATTTTACTGCATATAGTTTGCAAAATGCCTGATGTTAATAAGAGACAGGTATTTGTCAACAAGTCAGTTATTTCCTGGGTGTTGATGCAGTGTAATTTGAAAAAGCTTCTAAAAAGTGCCAGATAAGGTATTCTGATGCCAAGCTGATGACCCAAATATATGTGGCTCGAGCATAGTACACACATCCGCAGAGCAGTTGTTGCTGCAGTGTCGTGCAGCTGCATTAGCCTGGGAATGGTTTCAATTCTCCTCTCTACCTTCAGATTTTCATTTCTATTAATTGGATTTTGTCACCCAGAATAAACAGAACCTTTGAATTTGCTCTTAATACTCAGCACGTATTTGTCTCCCACTGAAGCCAGTAACATGTGCGTAAGGGCTTTGCTGATTCAGGACCTGGAGGGATGTAGCATCACTAACATTTGCTCGATAAGGATAGCAATAGGTAAGATAAATAGATAAAGTGGAAGAAAGGGGGAAACGTGGGGTGGAAGGAAGAGTGAGAGAGCCGTATTTGTGAAAACGCTGTAGTTTCCTTCCCGTGCCAGCCCGGAGCACCTGCTGTTGCTGTGTGAGCAGTAGCTCCTGCTGCTTCTCGAAGTGAAGCCGCCCTGCCTGTACTTGCCTGTCAGCACTGCTAAACATTGCTGCTTTCGGGCCAATTAGAACAAGATACTCGCCAAAAAAAGCCAGCGCTTCAACAGCAACATCATTTAAAAAGAACAAAAAAGCACCAAACTCGCCTACCAGCTAAAGCTTCCCACCACCAGCTTTCTTTTTAGTGAAGAACAATTCTAAAGTCAGGCCTGTTCTAAGTAAGATCTTTTGTGTGGTCTTATTCGTATTTCTCATTAAGAATAACTATTTGCTTATTCCCACTTAGCACTGGAAGATTTTTTTTCCATGTGGGACTTAGTTATAAAAGGCATATTTTTTTAAATGAAAAAAAGTCTGATTGCTCCTTCTGCAATAGAGTCTAGACATTCTAAGAGAACTAACTGGGAAAATGTGTCTGCATTTAAAAAAAAAAAAAAAAAAAGGTAATTTTAAAATAACTCGAAGATAAAGTGGACATATGGTAGGAGATAAAACATGTAACCTAACCATATAGATATTTGGATTCACACTGCCTTTTTCTGGCTCTGACAGTTCTCTGTATGGGGAGATAAGGGCAGACTTATAAGGCTATGATTCAGTAGAGGCTATTTCGACAAGTTTCCACTCTGAGATTCTGTTCATCAACCTCTAATTAGCACTTCATCGCTTTCAGCTTTGTGTCACCCAGCTGGCTAGAGGAAGATGACACCTCCAACTTGAACTGGGCTTTTTTCCATTTTCTTGGAGCTCATCAAGACATGTGGTGCTTTCTTAAAGTGCAGCTGGTGCTGGCACTTTCATTGTAAATTTAAATCGCTGTGTTTGGAAAAAGGTGATAAGAACAGTTTGTTTCATGTCCCTGGTGTTTAGCCTGAGGCAATTCCCAGCAAATATATTCAAGGCTCCTTCTGGTTTGATCTGCTACACTTTTTTTGTATTATTATTATTAATAACAATGCTAGAAAATATGCACCAAAAAGAATACCCTGCATAGTGTATAAATTTTTTCCCACAGTCGCTAACGTTTAAAGTTTAAAAGAAAACAAAAACACTTTAAGCTTCAATTTAGATAAATAGCAAAAATATGAACTTTGTCTACATGTTCGGAGAAGAAGTCAGTTTTTTGCAAGGTTACTATATTTTATTAACACTTAAATGTTCAGAAGAAAAAGGCATTTAATCATTTAATTTTTCTTGATTTTTTTTACCTTTTTTTTACATTTCACTCTGCTCATCCTATAGATAATATATACCTGTAGTTCATTACACATTTTTTCTGCCTACCCAATTGTTATATTACTTACCCCCAAAAAAATGAATAATAGTATGTATTTATATTTTGTATACGAACATCAAAACACTTATGCTTATAGAAACATGTCTAGACAGCCACCTTCCAAAATTTCTAGCTGCCCATTATACTGTGTTCTTATATGCTTGTTTGTCTGTGTTCACACTGTTAAGATCTGAAGGTGCACTACTTAATTGATACATTCACTGTTTTCTGAAGCGTGTGCTAAAATGAGTACACTGTTAAGCAAATGGATTAAGAATTTACGCATCAACTTTTCTATTTTCAAAAATTCCCACATTACTATGTAAAGCTTTTTTTTTCTGAACATGTACCCTGTATTTACAACTTAGTTACAGAATGCCCTGAATTAGAGAGATTCTATCTCAAGAGAGCATCTCTTGTATATTTACTTAGGGAAACTTGGACACTTTTCAAACTCACAATTAAAAATAATGTTTCTTTTTGCTATAGAGTGGGAAGAAAAAAATCCTGGTTGCTGGTCTTTTTTTCCTTTCTTTCAGTATTTTTACTATTCTTTATGGGACACTGATGTCACCTTTAGGAATAGAACTCATATTAACAAAATTTCTATCAATTTTTTACTGGGCTTTCTTGATTTGCTGCTGTGCATTTTAATGCTGTTTAAGACCTAGGTCACGAGTCCTGCTGCATCACAATAAATGCATTAGAAATCTAAGAACCTTCTATAATGACCTTATTGAGTGAATACGGAATTGTGCCTCTCTTCCTCTGGTGAGGCAAAAATGAAAGCAGACATGAGAAAAATTTAGCTAGATCCAACTTTTAAAAACCAAGCCAACACATTGGCTTAGATCTAATTTTACATTCTGACTAATAGTTCTGGTGTAAATTGCCGTATTTCCATTCCTATAGAAATTAAACTCTGATTTCTGTATGTGTGGAGGAATGCAACATATGTAGATAATTGCACAATCCTGTATTTATGATATTCCATTTTTCTATAAATATAGATGTTCAGTGATTATCAATAGAGCTGCTCATTAAAATTCAGACTTAGATACAAAATGATGCCATTTCGTCTTAATATTTGAAAACCTAAAAATATCTCTAGCTCTCTGAAAATCTGTATTTTAGCATTTACATTCAGCAGTTTACTGCAATAGGAAATATTTCAAACAGAAGAAACAAATTATCCTATCAAACTACTCTAATGATTCAGAAGACCATTATTTCCTTGCAAACCAAATATAAGGAATGAAGTTTAATCAAAGATCTAGTGCTGCGTTTCCGCTGAAGGTGGAAAATAACTGATTATTTTGCCAAGATTTTGAGAATCAGTCTTGTTAACAATAAGATCAAGCTAAATTGCAGTCTTGCAAAATTGATGTTCCCTTTACTGCATCCCTTATACAACTAGTTGTATGTTGTGAAAGGCTTCCTTTACTGATTGTTTGTTCCTTTAACAAACTAGCTAATTGTCCACTGCTCTATTCATCTTAATTCAGATTCATTACTCTCCTTTTCTTCCCCTCTACTCTTCAGCAGCTCCGGCTTTGCCCTCACACTGCTATCATTTCCAGCCACGTAAAACTATTTTGCTGTAGTGCCACAGGGAGCTTCCTTGTGCTACCTGCCAAGCAGATATGAAGTAAATGGGTTATCTCTATTCCACATACTTTAAAAGCTCTTTCTGCAGCTTTCACTGTTACCTTCCCACCCTGATATCCCAAATCCTGCTTCGGTAATTTCCTCTCTGTTGTTGCTGACTGCCCTGACTACCCCTGACCTGAGCAGTGAGCTGCCTCCAGGCCTCCCAAATGATCCCCGCTCCTGCAGTGTTTGAGAGGTTGGCTATGGGCTGAGGTCTGTCCTACAGACATCTGTGACATAGAATGAGAGGGGTTTTTGACTCCGAGCCCCTGGCACGGGTCTGCTGCTGCACGACCCCACGTGCCAGACACAGCTGATTTGGTAAGAGCAGGCACAGAGTGCAGGGAAAGCCTCTGTGCTGATCAGCAAATGCCTTTGGGGAAAGTCTCTGTACAGCGTTTCAGGCAATCAAGTGCATGACTCCCCTGTTCAGTACAGGAGGCTTGGCTCACCTCCTGTCTCCCTGTTGCCTTGGTTTTCTGCCATTGGTAAAAAGCTGTAGATGGCAATTCCAAGTTTCTCCCAAATTTCTAAACAGAAGATTAGTCAGATTTATCTTGTTCCCTAAATTGGTGCTACTTTTACATCTTCCAGCAGCTATCAGAACAAAGGTATTTTATAACCTTTGTCTGTATAAATAGTTATGTGAATAAGAGTTGCTTGCAGTTTTCACATATTTTGACTCTCCCTCTGTAGTGCACAGCAGTCAGTCTTTCTGAGAACGGCTAATACATAGGATTGGATGGAGAGATCTGCATGGATTGACAATTGGTGATAAATGAGGATTTTCTTATTAAGTGGGGATAAGAGATATTTCCTGGTGAGGGCCCAATTCTCCACACAAAGACAAGAAAGGAATGGTATCATGGACTCTTTCTTAGTTGCTAGGCACTAAATTCATCCTTAGACCTCAAGGACTCAGCATGGAGAACAACTGAGATAAATAATTTGTGTTGGCTGTGTCATCTCTTGCTTTCGCCAGAAATTGTCAGTTTTTCCTTGCCTAGTAATAGCACTGATGACAAATATCACATTCTAGTATGTTTGGTACAGAGTAACCACGTATCTGTGTATAAATTTATGTTAAACAAATGGTAAAAACAAACACACAGAAAAAACCCAACAAACCATGATCATGAAAGTGTTTGTGTGAGCCAAACCCTATCAGATAAACAGATATTTTTTTTTAAAGTGTAATTCAGCACCACAATGATAACCCAACAATAAAACCTATATAAGTACAGATATAAAGGTACGAAACAACATATTGTCAGAAGCAATAAAAAAGATTTAGCAATGCGTAAACAGGATAGATCCGCAAGAGGCCAAGCATGGCAGTGGTTTATTATACACACCTACCTACTGAAAACCATACTGAGCAGAACGTAAAAGAGGAAGATGTGGTAAATTCGTGATGGCTGTTCTTATTGTTCTGCTCTTTAGGAAGGAGCTAATTTGGAGTTTGCATTCCACGCGACTTCTGAGTATTTTCTGAGTCTGATTTTAAAAGCCTTTAGCGTTTATGTAACTATTAATTCATCAGTGTACAAACATGAACTCTAAAGACTTGTAGCAGCTGCTTAGGTGAAATACATGAAGGCACCTTCAGGTTAGCACAGCGCTGAACACGGCATGGGCAGGGAGATGCACCCCTCATCCTCCTGTGGGAGAACCAGCTTTGGCATAGCTACGTGCAGCCACCGCTTGCTCCTCTGTATTGGCAATACAAACCTCCCTCAAGCTATCACAGAGATGTGGAATGACAGTAAGACAATTGCTGCTTTTGCTTCCTTTTGGGTAGTGAAGTTAGCTTAGTAGCTAAAAAAAAAAAATCCCTGGCTACATGCTTTCCTGAAGCTCTTTCTCAGCACGCACTTCCCCAGAGCTCCAGGAAGCAATCTTACCAGTCTGAGCATTAGCAAATTAAGGTGGCACATTTATGCATTATGACATTGGCTTAAAAATAATGAAATTAAAGAACAAGGGGGAGGGGAAAAAAATGCTGTATTTCTTTTTTTTATTTGTTTCCATTTTTATGAACTTTTAGGATATACAAGGATCATATTTTCAAGCTTTTCCTGAGTTGATATTTTAAGAAACTGGGGCTCTGAAAAATAGCGAGTATTGTGAAACTCAATAAAACTGTGAGTCGTCAGTGCACAATGCAACTGAGCTGGGCCAAATGCTCCTCTAGCTTCTGGGGCAGCGCTTCTAAACAGCCGCTGCCATTCTGCCTCAGCTACGTGAGGCTGTGTGTCTCTGAAACCTTTGGAGACCTCCTAGAAATTTAGCAGTTGTAGTGGACAGAGTTACAAGACACACACAGAAAGCATAAAATTGTCACTATTTTTCCCTTATAGCTTGCTAAGCATGCACCTGGTAGTAAAGAATCTAAAGAAATGGGTATAATTTAGCCACAGAAGAATAATAATACAGCCTTAATTGTAAACTTTAATGTGAGATGACTTTAAAATAATGAAATTGAAAGCAAACACCTCTGACTTTTGGAGATTTGTGGTATTTAGGGTATACTTTATTTCAAGCCACTGGTCAATGTAATCTTGGTCCTGTTCAAGTCAGGCATATGGATTTTTGTCGGACCAGGATTTAACCAGTAAGCCTTCTAACTAATTAAATTCTTAAAAAGTTTAGAACATGTTCTATCCTATTCTGCTGCTTGTGGATTGTATTACGCTATTTTTACTGTGATCTAGGATGAAGGAGAGTTTATTTTCTGAGAGGGGGATGAGAAGATGTTTGTGTTTTCTCTAATAAAGTTTACTATCTTAGCACAAAGTGTGCCCTACTTAAACTTTGTGGTCTGATATATTTTACATGTATGTGTTCCTGCTGGGAAATTAGATATACAGGTGAAGACAACTTCTCTCTTTCCCTACATTGTTTTGCTTTTAGTGGAGCTAAGCTTCTGCAAATAAGAACTTACACGTTGAGTATTTAGCCGTTACGCACATTTACAGTCTGTGTCTAAAGATAAGTATTCTTAATTCCAAACTTTTTCTGTTTCCTAGTGTGATGGCCTTACAAACCAGAAACAAGTAGTAATGGCTTAACTGTGCCAACAAAACACTTCACATGGGGCACAGGTTTGGAAATGAACTTCAGCACAGACCTTTTAGACATCTGAACTCTATAAATCCACAGGTGTTTAAGTAGCCCTAAGGGCTAGGTCAGATAGCAGGCTTGTTTCAGTATGACTTTACAAGGATTTAGTACTGTGTAAACAACACTTGCAAGGTTTTCTCTTTACTGCTGAGTAAAACCAGTAGCAGGAAGAGCAACCTTTGATTTCTGTACCGTAAAAAGTATAGAGTTCTTTTATTCCATAAACAGTGTTTGCTAGGATGTTTTGAGTAAGACTCCATACAAAATTAAAATTTCTTAGCCAGTGCATTTTGAGACAAGTTGATATAAATTGCACCATTCTTGAAAAGAAATTGCAGGGTGACTGGAGAGTTTGGTTTTTGCTTTTTTTGTTGTTGTTGTTTTTGTTGCTTGTTGGTTTTGGTCTTTGTTTTGGGGGAAGCATTCAAGTCATTCTGGAGAAAGATAAATTAGACTGTAGTTTTACATGCTTATGCAGCCTGCTGATCTTAGGTCTGTGCATTTCCACCTAAAGTAATGTTGTTGTTGTTAAAATTTTGTAAGCAGACGGGCTTATTTCTCAGTAAAGTAACCCCAAAGCATAAGCTGGCTTCCATAGAAATATTGCTGAATTGATTTGGGGGGGGGCAGTAGGGGAAGGATGGGGAGGAAGGGAAACAACAACAACAACAACACTAGACTGTTTAATGCAGGGTGCTGAGACTAGTGTTCCATTCCAGGTCTGCTAGTAATAGTGAAGGATTTCCATTAGTAAAAGAAAAGAAAGATACTAAATGACTCCCGAGAATAACATGGTAAAACAGTTTGAATGGGGAAACTAGATCCTAAGGAGGAGGAGTAAGGAGCTGGAAGGAGTAAAAACAGCACTCAGAGAAGGAAAATAAGATAGCTGGAACCTGAGTGAAGTACAGTAATTAGGAACTGGAGAAGGAAATTAAAATCCTTAGGGAATTCAGTATCTGAGAAAGGAACTGAGAGAAATCTATTGAGGTTTATGAGAGAACAATTACTCCAAAAGCTTAATTAACTCACATACAAAGCTTGGTTGAGGCTCCTCCTTGTCCTTATTTTTACACCAATGTATGACTTGAGAAAATATAAACAATTTCTTTAGTAGTTAATGAAAGCTTATCGATCAGTTTATTAATCCAGAGCAATGATAGCTGATGATTAATTCAATCATGTTTTCATGCAACATTTTGTTTTCTGCTCCTTTGCACCTTATTGTTTAGTTTTAAAGATATTTTGAGCCTAGATAATATGGCTGGGATTTAAAATGCATCAGTTGCCTGTGTTATATAAATAGGTTTTGCTGTAGCTAACTACACTATGTATGAGGTGAGACTTTTTTGAATAGTCAGCATAGACATTTGCAATAATATATTGTAGAGATTGCTGGATGTTTTCTTAATTTTGTGGGCAAAGAGACACAGAAATACAGTTTTGATTATCTTCACTGCATCCTGGATTGTGCTTTCTTAAGAAGTCTAATCAAGTTTGTGCTTTGTGGCTTTTTTTGTTGGACTGAAGTGTTTGCCACGAACATACACATCGAATCTGGTGTTGTTTTCTGTGTGTTCAAGCTGTCAGCTATCCTGACATGTCTACTACTCCCAAACTCTACTCCAAGTTTCCTTTCTCAGTCAATGACTGCCGGTAACACACACAACGGTATAACTTCCATTGATCCAACTTAACTGAATTACTGAAGCTATTTCTTGGAATGTGATGAGGAGAAAATCTTGGCACTTAACTGCATATTACATAAATTAATTCTATGGAAACATCCCCACTGCTGCATAAACCAGAAAATCTCAGCGCTGAGAGATGCCAGGATTTTAAGAGCAGGGTATATATATCTTACAGAAATTTAGTCCTTTGTCAGAGAAATTATCAGATTGTGGGTCCTGCAGTTCTCAAAAGTATAATCTGACAAAAAATTTCATCTTCTCTTGAAGAGGACCTAAATTATCAGACCATTCAAAAGATTCTGAATTAAGTCTGAATTTTGTCACCAGTCCATCACTTTTTTTTAGTATAGAAAGTGTACAAGTTATGTTGTCTGAGAAACATTTGTTTTGAAGTATTGTAAGCCAAGAATTTTATTCCTGTCTTTTTTTCCCCCCTTCTATTCTTCAGGTTATTTAAAAACCCTATGTCTTTACAAATCACGTTAGTTTTGTTGTATGCATTAAATGAAAGGCGTTCAACTTCCAGAGCAGGCTGTATGAACAATTGTCTTGTGAGTACATCAACTAGCATCCTACCTAAGTGCAATGAATTTGGTTTGTGTTAATTACAAGGTGCATTTGATTGTGTCTGCACGATAGATTAAAATCATATGCAAGTGAAAGGAAATTCTTCTTTCCATTTTATAGTGCAGATGAGAAATACAGTGTACTCTGAAAGCAAATATAAATGCAGCTATGCCAGTGACTCGCTAGTCTATATATGTCCACTCTCACTGATATAAGAAAACTTAGATGAAATTGAATTATTTCAGTGTTTACATGTGGTGGTGTTATCTTTTTTTGGACACTTCAAAGAATAGTTCTTACTCTAAAATGTGAATGTCAAAGAATACACAGGAAAATATAGACTAGTACATACCACTTTAACTGGGCATAGGGACATTATTTTGCATTATCCAAATACAGTTTATCTGATTATTTTCTGAGGCTTCTTTTGGTGTTTTTTTCTTCCTTGTCATTTTGCGTTCTTCATTAATGGAAAATCCTCTTCACGTATATACCTTGAATGCAGGAGATAAAAAAAATGTACTAAAAAGAATTTGCTAGTATTTGTCTATTGCTTAAAAGAAATTCTCAGGTTCAGCAGGACTATTTTATTTTATTTTTTTTTCAGGTAAATTATGTAATAGAGATGCAGCAAAATTGGATATAAAAAAACCCTGAAGTCTCATCTTCAACTCTGGCATTTCATATGCTTGAATTAATAATTGTAAAGATCTCAATGCTCTCAAACATTAATGTAATTAGGGCAATGTAAAGTGCCTACAACACACGGTGTATTCATGAGTTGTCTATTTAACAAGGGCCAAAAGTTTACTGTACACTGACTATTGTAAGGCAGCCTATGGAGCTCTAAACAGGGTATTTTGCATTTCCCCTCAGGTTCCCCAAAGCTGAACTCTGTATAGTTGTCATTGCAGAAGTGGCGATGTGGTATTTTTAAGAGGGTTTAGTATAATTGGTAGACCTTCCTGGATTTGCTCATTGTTAATATGGGAGAGGGCTGGACCTATTAACTGGTGTTTTTACTGTACCTTTCAGTTGGAGATATTCTGCAATTCTCTGTCAAGAATAAACATACTCCCTCCCCTACTTTCCCCTCTGCTTTTCCAGAGGGATTAGCATTTGGGTCTCTGTTTTTCAGAAACCTCTTGCTTGGATAGGTAATCAGGTTGTTGGGGTTTTTTAGCAGAAATAAAGAGCCTAAAAATGGTTCAGACTACAGAGACACATTGAGGAGGAGATTAAAATATTCCTGCTGCACTGTGGGACTGTGCACTTAAAGAGCCAGAGCTTCATGTGGTAAGTGGCTTTCACCATAAAATAAGCAAACTGCATAGCACCAAGTTTTAGCAATAAGGCACACTTTCATTAGGGAGAAAGAGAAATACAAATGCAAGACAAGAGATGGTGTTTCTCAATTAAAAGGACTTAATATTGCACTGTATGTGTCTTATGTTTAATACACTTGACGAGTGAAATAGTATTTATGTTGTTATGAAAAACTGCACGTCTCTTTCTGTGATTTCGTCTTTCATTGGCTACCTACTATCTTTAATTTGGTGTTAAGAATTTTGTGTTATGAAATATTAGGATAGAATTCTGCTTTTCTGTTTTTATTCACGTTTCTGAGAACTGCTTGCTTTGTACAATACATCGAAGTAACAATAAGGTTGAGACCAATCCTTGAAATTCACGGAACCGCACTGACGTTGTTTATAAAAACCACCATAAAAACTAAATCTGGGTTTCCAGTTCTCTAGTGAGATACGGAATGGGGAATTTCAAAGATTGCTACATCTTTAAACCAAAGCAAACTCTAGTCACCGTTTCTAAACTCCAGGATAACCAAGTCACAAATGCAGTTTAGTTGCACCTCTAATCAAAAGCAAACACGAAGTGTGTTTGGAAGTTCCTTTCGTCTGAATGAGAACAGGCAAACCCTTTCTCAAACAGCTACTCTTTCTTCACCCAAGTTGCAGCTCTCTTTCTGAGAGCTCTGAAAGGAGCTGAAGTTAGTCGATAGAAAGTGGCTCCGATAACTAATTCTAGCAGGGAGGTCACTGCCATTTCAGTCTTTTGTATTGTCATTCTACTTTTAAAAAGACAAGGAGAAATCAGAACTCTAATCAACAGAGGCTGCCAAAAAAGACTATTTAAAAAAAAAAAAATTAGTAGAAATGGTAGGCAGAGGTTTTAACATTTGTGGTCACGCCAAAGGGACTGTCAGACTGTTCCGTTTTTATAAGAATTTTGCTTCAGTTTAAGTATCTGGTTTCAAAAGTAAAAAAAAAAAATGGGTCATCTTGTGCTTTGGAGATCATTATGCACTGCTTCCTATCTAAAGATTGTCTCTACTTTTTTCAAAGGGTCTCTATTTTTGTAGGCATTCTGAACTAATTTACAGGACTGATTGGAAAGGCTCTCTTTTTGTGCTCATTTACAATATTTCTAAAATAACTATAGTAAAGAAGTTTTTTCTTCCCAAAAACTAATTCTCCTTAACATTTCAAAGGTTACTTGCTGGTGAAAAGACTACACTTAAGTATTCAATGCAATTGTCTGAATGCAACCTCTGCATGCGTCTGTGCTTAATTCTGTCTTGCGATCATGTCTTCTTGCTTATTTTCTGTTACGGTTATAAAAATGGTCTTTTGGCAATTAGCAGTGCTGTTTTAAACCTGGCCTGGACATATAAAACAAGAGAAAACTGACATCCTGTAGCAAAAAAATAAAGCATACACATCATTATCACCGTGCTTGGGAAACTTGTTATATGAGGCCAGTTCTTCATTTGAGAGAACAATTTAATTGAATTTTGATCCAGCTAAATAGAAGTTTTGTTAAAATCAAACTGGCCTTGTGTAAATGTACTTCAGAAATTCACACAGGTAAAAGAACAGGTACAATAATTCAGGAACTGCCGTGCATTTACATGGTTATATTTTCATTAAATTGATCACAATTTTGCGCTCTATTTTTTCCAGGTATGGAGGGGGAGTAGATTAACAATTTCCATTTTTAAAATGTTCTTGCTTTATAAATTAGTTCCCTTTCTTTCAGCTTTTATACTCCACGCTTCAGATAATAAATGTGCTCACAAAAGACTTGTCTGAAATAATGAAGCTGTTAAAGAACATTGTAATTTTTTACTTTAATAAAATTAATCTGGCCCTGTAAACCATTGGAAGGGAAACTTGCTCTTAGAATGCATTGTAGTACCACGTTTGTGACACTGATAGATAACTTTTAACTCCTTTTAAGCTGTAAAATGCTTCAGAATGCCAGAATAAAGAATCTAAAACTGCAGATCTTATTCAAATGAATCAGGATAGAGCAGATGGTTGAAGAAGGCACACAAGCAAGAAGTAAATCTCCTGTTCTCCCTTTCTGATTGCTTTGCCCACAGAGGAATAACGATTCAAAGAAAATCAGTAATCATGGTGGATGTCATTAGCATATTCCCAATAAGGGAGCTTACATAAAAATTCCCAGAGAAAATGAATGGCTGCTAGTGTAGATCAGTGTGCAAACAGTGCGTTTCCGGCTGCCTCCCAAAACATAGGTTTTCTGGGACTTTTAGAAATGAAGTTTGAAAAACTGAATTAAAAGAATCACACGTTTGCTTCGATAAGGGATGGATAGTTTATTACCTAATACAGCTATATTTAACACTCTTGTCAGTTGTAATGCTGAGCTGAATAGTCACAAAAAAGTTCTGTGCTTAAAATTAAGATATCTGCAAACCTTCAGTAAAATACAGGGACGGCTTTTTGCTGCTTTGTTGTTTCTGTGTGGAGAGGAGTATGCAAACTGCTTTAAATCCCTTCCCTGATACATTTCCTGATGACATTATCGTGAACACATGTGGTAAATGTCTGCTTCCTTTTTGGTTCACAGGAGTTAAGTTGTTCACAAATCAGTGGCAAAGCAAAACACTTTCTCAAAGTGTTGCAGAAGGGGTACTAACCTAGACAAATGGCTGTTTTCTTGTCCATCCATGAGCAATGGGAAGCCCATTAGCCAGTGTAAATGAGCATAGCAGTATCTGAACAGTCAAACTGCCACCTTTCATCTATGCAAAATTAGGATTTGGCCTCTTATTTTCGGCTTTTTGCTTGAGATATTTGATTTTTTTTTTTTTTTTTTTTTTACTTTTTTTAATTGTTTGTTTCGCCCAAGGAAAAAGAGCACAAATTCAAGAATTGCACACAGCGTTGTATTGATTGCATTGATCTCCTACTTCATACAGTTCAGAAAGTAACGTGATATTGTATTATTTCCATTCACTTTAATTCCATAGTGTAGGGAAAGTCTAAGACTAAATGGTCACTGCTCTGGCCTCTGGATTAGGCAGCCAGCTGCCATTGTTGCAACTGGAAAATGCATGTCTAATTTCTTGTGTGCCAAGCTGAATATTTATCTCCTATTTGTTCCCAATACAACAACAGACCAACAGTCACTAAAATAAGTGCCATCACCTAGATGGCTGATAAATCTCCTTAGAATAGCAGCCATGAGACATGATATTGACAGGTTTTGTTGCTGAAATAAGAGAGAAACTAGGTAAGGGTGACCATGTCCCTGCAGATGCCATCATTGATTGTGCCAGCAGGACGCAGATGGTTGAAGGATACAATAGGAACTGTCACAATAGTTTCAATTTTATTATTGAAACCCAAACTTTCAGTGGCAGTGGACAGATTGCCTTCATTTTTCATCCATGAAACATCTTCGGTATGTCCTCAAAAAACAAAAATCTTTTAAACCAGCACTACAACCAATAATGTCTTTTATGTATACTAAGATGGTAGAAACCATTAATAAAATGCCTGTCAACAGCACATCTCCCTTTTCTCTTTAGCAAAAAGGGAAGAAATCATTAATTACAGTTTCTGTCACACACAAAAGACATGGTTTTTGTTCTGGTCTCTTAGCACTTTAACAACATGAATTCACCTAGTGGCCACCTATTCTGCAAAATTTGAAAAGGGATGTGTCCTGATCCATCTATGCTAAACCTTCTGAAGACATTGCATGTGTCTGCCTGGGCAACAAATGTGGTATTTTGGGTTGACACTGAAAAGGAGGATTATGAATATGGATAGAATGCAAATACTCCATCTATCTTAATCAGAATACAGGAATTCAAGCTCTTGTAGAAGGAGGGGGAAGGAAAGGGGGATAAAACCTTAGAAGCCTAAGCTGTAGGGGCCTGATTCTGCTCTTACTGCTATCAGCTGGAGTTACGCCCCTGAAGTTAAGGTCGGGATTGGGTAGTAAATTTACAGTAAATTTCCACGCTGCTCTGCCAAACACACTGGTAGAGATTGCTCACTCTACTGAACTTGTATGTATTCGAAGTATCTGCTGGAAGGTGAAATTAAAAACCATTACTAATCATTCATTCGTCACATCTGAAAAAGTATATAATTGTGTAGAATTTTGTATATATAAATTTAAGCAAAAAAACCCCTACATATTGCAAATTTGAAAAGAATGCGCAGGGAGATGTAAGTAATAACAGTTTGTTGGGGCAGACAGTTGTTATTATTTCAATTTATCTAACCAGGATAATGTCAACAAAAAGGTCTTAGTTTCTAGGTTTTCCCCAGCTCATCATTTCCTATCAGTTGTAATGGATGCCTGTGGTGCCTGTAAAAGCAGAATACTGAAGAAATAGCTTTTTAAGAATTTTTTACAATTTAATTTTTTTATTTCTATAAACGGTGAGAATTGCATTTTTATAGTCCTCTGTTCTTCTTCTATACTATCTAAATATTTTATGAGACTGATACAGAGGATTCCTCTCTTTTGAAAGAAGTCATCACTGAAATCTGGCAAATCATAAATCAAAAGATGTTTTCATTGTGAGCATATGAGATTTTTTTCAGCCTTCAGATCTGATGAAACAGAAAGCAAATACAATACTCTCATTCGCTCCGAAGGTAAACATATGTCTATTAGCGACTTCTGAAGTGTGTCATTTATGTGTTTCAGTTTCAATATGTGTCTCATCAATTGTAAATGAAAGGCCCAAACTGTCTATTTGGATCTTGTTCTTTCACAGAAATATCAATTTGGGGAAAAACAAACAAACGAAAACACAAAACAAAACAAACACACACCTTATTAGAATAGAAAGTTAAGACCAAATCCTCAGCTGATATAAAAACAGTGTAAATGGACAGGTTTCAGTATGTGCTCTGCATTATAGATGCAGAATATAATTCTAGCAATGGGGAGTTTAGTGCCTTATTGCCCCTACATTTGGTGTCACCACTTACGGTTCCTTGATTAAGAAACGTTAAATTTTACATGGCTTTTTTTCTGATATTGTGACCAGAAGCAGACCAATACTTTTTACAGTCCAGTATATGCATACAGTATGTGCTAGAAAAAAAAGAAAACATTTTAGTATAGAGCAAATTTAATGCTAAACTTAAATGGATTTGTAGTAAAAACTGTTACAAGCAGTTTGGGCCTTCCATTTCTTGCATGATTTTATATGAGGACGGACAGCCAAGACCTTTAATCTCCCATAGGAATGTAAACAAGTAGTTTTAACTCACATGTTCCACATTACCTGTTTCTATGATTATTTGCCAAAATCTGCAGTGAGTACCCAGTCCTACACAGCAGTAATCGGTAGAAATCTTATCATGAATTTTAAAGTCCTGGAAATCACAGCTCTCTGGTTTTTAATAGTTGTCTGACTCTGAAATGTATGGAGTTAGGCTGTTGAAAATTTGCCTGGGCTATAGTTCTCTTACACAGACGATTGAATTTGAAAATAATTTAATACGTTTTTTCCTTGGTAACGTAAAATCAAATCTGTGATGTTCTTGCTCTGATGTCAATGAGAAAGTTTTGTCGGTGGATTCATTCATTTGGGATTTGTCATCTGAGTATGGATGAGCTATACTATAGGTTTTGATCTAGTAAAATACATAATTTACATCACTGAAACATATAGTATGAATGCAGCTATTAATCTGTCAGTTTGGAAATGTAACAACCAACCAGTCTCTGAGCTACATATGCTATTTTTACCCTATATATTTTTAAACCTGTGGTGAGCAGAATATTTTAGTAGCATTGGTTAAAAATGTCATGTCTGGAAAAGTCTGGCAAGTATTCAGAGTCATTTAATCTTTCACTAAGATTTAATCAGAATAGTCTTATATCTCTTTTGTGCGTTGTCAAATGCTCACCGCAATTTGTCTCCCTGCATAGTGGACTGACAGATTGAGCCAATAAGCAAAGAGCTGGAATATTTGACTGTAATTGCGATGTCAGCACTGTTAAACTATATTTATGAGAAGAAAGTTAACACTGTGACATCAATAATTTCATCAGTTTTACTTGTGTTTGCTTCATAAACAAGCTGCTTTTTATAAACTATTTGTGACCAATACCTTGTTCTTCTGGAAGAAGGCTACAAATTCCAGTTCTGCAAAAAAGCGGGCAGGGAAAAAAAAAAAAAAACAACTTTGTCCGATATTACTAAGTTTTAGGAAGAAAAAAATCTTTTAGATATCTGCCATGAACCAGACTCTCAAATCATGGGTTTCCTGTCAATAAGCAAAAATTAATGGCTAGAAATGTACAATAGAATAGGCAGTGCTAGGAAGTGCTGTACTGTAGCTCTAAAATTGCTTTAGGCAGATACATGAAGTCTTCCAGTTTTCCTTGACTTTTTAAACCACTAGGAGCTCACCTGCATTTGCAGTGATTTACGGCACTATATCAAAGGTACTGGCTAATAAAGATGGTTTGTTACTCTAATTTTGGAGGCACCTAACACAGGAAACTGTGCAGCAATCTCTTACTTACCAATCTCACTCCATAAGGGGGAACAATAAGAAAGAACAAGACACATATTAGAGAAGTAAATTACAACGTTATACTCCTTGGTCCAATAAACCACTGTTGCCTGTCATACCTCTGATGACTGAGGTGTTGTTTTGCACTACAGCTTAATCAGCTGAGTCTGGGCTGCTCCTTGGTGTTCACGTGCCTTAGGCAATATAAATGCCGTGATTCACATTCATGATCACATGAGCCTGTGCTGTGCATTTTATACAATGTCAAATAAAATTATTTGTTAGAATGATTGATCACGTACTACTGAGCTACTTAAATTATGAGAAGGTAGAGTTATTTTTTAAAATATATCAAGTAATTTGCTAAATTTTGAAGTCACTTGCATGTGTATTTAAACTCAGCTGCTCATGATTTTAGCACAGGTGAGACTGACTCAATAGTCAATAGGGCTATGCTGGAGAAATAGGCAGCTGTCCAAGTTATAGCATTTTTGAGGTGTTAGTAAGCATCCTGCAAAAATGAAATAGTAAGTGATGATGTTAATTTAGGATTTTCATCGTCATTCTAATTTGTAAAGATGTATATGTATACATACACACAAAAAAACCCCCCCAACTACTTTCATTTATTGTGTTTCCACAAAGTTGCAAATGTTCTGGACTGCTTGGCAGGAAAAGAGGCTGATCTCACATCTGTTCTTTTGCTATGTTTGTTCTTAATCAGTTATCAAAAGTGCTTAATAGAAGAGAAACAGTGAAATCAGAAGAGGAATAATATTGGACGGTCATGCATTATTAGTATCTCTGTTTCACTAAGATCTGGTAACCACAGCTCCCAATGAGGTTTCTTACCCACACCTGTCAGAGGAACAGGTAGCCGGTGGGCAAAGACTACTAGGGGAGTGTGCAAGGGACCTGTTTGCACAGGATCCAGCATATTTCCTTTTGGCGTTAAGTCTGCCCAAATGGTGTGCAGCTCCTTTAAGAGCCTCAGCAGTGTACTGCCATAAACCCAGCCATCTGGACCCAGCAACCTCCTGAGGTTCTCTACAGTGACCAGAGCAGGTAGTATGGGCTTGTGTGGTTGTTGTCAGGTCACATGCATGGGGAAGTTATGATTTCTACTCTTTAATGACTGTAAATCATTTAAAAAAAAAAAAAAAAGCTTTAATGGGGTATCTAATAGCAGCAATAGGATCATTCAACAAATACCCCACAGGAAGATGGTTTCCTACAGCCCGAGGACTGAGAGACTCTCAAGGTATCATCTCATGACAACATGGGCCTCTTTGGCAGCTAACACATCCAGAGATTGCTTTGAATTTCTCTATGGCTCTTTCAAGCCCTGAGCTGCCATATATTTCTTCCCTAAGGGTAAGTCTCATGCCTGTTTAGAGATGGGAGTCTGACTACAGAAAGGAAGGCGAATAAAAAACTATGGAAATTTCTCTAGCAAACTTTTTCTAGCGAATTACCATTCTCTGTGTTTGTGGAAAAGCCAGGTACGGTGTGCCTCACTGATGCTGACACAGTAAGAATAATATTACGCACACATGTATCTTTTGCATCTAAATGAAACCGGAATTGAAAGTGCAGCACTAGACAGACCAGAAAAAAAAAAAAAAAATCCCAAACAAACAAAACCCAAAAAACTCTATAAAATGAAGAAAAAACCCTCACAAAAACATAATGAAATAATATCCAGATGACCTTGTACAATTGTCAAATTATAAAAACAGGCACAGAGGATGCAGTCTAATTCATAGAATGGGCAAATCGCAATGCACTTACTCCAAGGGCAGGATGTCGTGCTGGATAAAGCATCAGCCACTTGCCTTTCAGGTCTCTGGAATATCATCACCTCTTCTTTAAAGTGAAGACAGTTGAGTTGTCTGAAATTTGACCACATCACAAAACTAGGAAGGCTTTGCAGTATTTGGTGTAATTGATGTGTTCAGGTGAGGTCAGAACTGAGTAAGCACGAAAAATGACTCATTTGTCACCAAGTAGAGAATTCCAGTGGGAAAACAGAAATGTATTCAGTGGGACAGTAATGAAGAATTCACATTACAGCTGCCTGCTTTGTACCTGGCCTGTAAATAATTTGAAAGCTACTTTCTGTGTATAAGCTTCACAATCCTCAGGCTTACTCTATATTTTCAAAGGAAAAGGGGTTAGAGGCTGGTTGGTTGAAAGACTTACTAAGCTTTTACTTTTACAGATGAGTGTCTCTCTAGCCAAGCTATGAGTTCACTGTCAGAGTAATACAGGGAGACTCTTCCTGAGGTAGTCTTCATTTCACCTGGCGTGTAGGAAACAGGGTTGCCTCACTTATTTCCTACTATTCTGTCTGTCACTGGCACAACCTATAGAAGGTGAAATAGTCACATGAAATATAGAAAGAAAATAGTTTGCCATTAGTTTCAGATATTGGTGTGAATAACTAGAGTGTCTTGAATATACTGATACATAATGATTGAGCTTGGTGGAATTAATCTGGATTTGCTAAATACTCAATCCAGTTGAACCAGTATATGTGTACAGCGTGCTTATTGTATCTGTACTGTGAAGTTCTTATCAATCTACAGTTTATGCAATAGCAATGGTAAAATGCCTGTCTTTCTCCTCTCTGTCTTAGTGGAATAATTATTCAAGCTACATTTTGGTTACAATACTTAGCAGACCAGCTCTGACATTTCCACATCTTAATCTTTCAAAATGATTAAACATATGAGAAGTACATGAATTCTCAAACGCGCTACAATGAATTATTTTAACACACAGCAGAATGGCAACTTTCCTTCAGCCTCACGCCGTTGCTCTGTCCTCAAGGATCATGCAGTCCTTTGGTCTGCTCTGTGTACGTTGTCTCCATTCCACAGAAAATCAGTGAAATGAAAAATGCACGTGACTGGGAAGGGCAGGGAAGGATGAGAAGAGTGCGCAAGAGGAAGCAAGGATCCTCCCCAGTGCATTTCTTTCCCTGTCCTATTGCCATCGTGCAATCACATTGACCTCCTGCCCCATTCAGATAACTGCTTTTTAACAGATACAGAATGAAAAGCTTTTTGACAGACAGTTTTTATATTAATTTACTGTAAATCTTCTGTCTGCTTGCACTGTAGTGAAAGCTAGGTAGCCAGCAGGACCTAAGCAGTGATGTTTGGTGCTGGTTTCCCTCTTTCCCTTCCTCCCTTCTCCAGCTGAGCCTATTTCCGCATCCTATGGAGGACCATTCAAGCAAGAAAACCCTTTTAAACAGTCATTCATGGAAAGAGTATTAGGCTGCATATAGTTGGACTGGCACACTCTCTGGCTGAGCCTTGCTGATCAGATGAATTGTTTGAGCCAGCTATTTCTTACATGCAAACAGGGAGAACTTGTTCAGACAGTACAGTCACCCTAGAATGGCATGCAGGGATTTAGCAAAGTGCATGCACAGGGCGGCCTTTTTAATCCTTGTTAGGCTCTTTCTACAACAGAGCACATTCAGGAACTATGAGAAATGGCTCTCAGTCTTTCACAGCCTGAAGAAAGAAACAGAATTTTGGAGTTTGTTTGGGTTGCTGTGTGTTTATGTTTTCTTTATGTTAATGCCCCTATTGAAAGAAAAGGGTTTTTTTTAACCTTTTCCTTAAGATGAACAACAATCCCATGCAACACACTCAGATTAATGCTTCCTGCCCTCTTTAGACTGAGCACAAGCTATTGACTAATGACCTAACAGTGACATTAATTTTATGTACTCTGGCAGTATTAATTTTGTTTGGGAAATTAATATTAGTGCGAAGACAAAATACTCAGTAACAATTGGATTTAGAAGCACCAATCTTGCAGCTGAAAACAGAGGAAAGTATATTTCATACGTCCTCCAAGTAACCAAAAAGGTTATTGGAAAACTTTCTGGAAACAGAGAGGCTAACTAATGTTAAAAACACATTTGTGCACATTCTTTATAGCTGAGATTTCTCATTAATACATTTAGTATTCATTTTCTCTTAAACAAGAACCACGAGAAGAGACAGTATGATATTTTGAAGAATATAAATCTGAAGTGAACATGCATCTTTGGTCTTATCGATTTCAAACAAAATATATTGACAGCAGAAAAATGTGCAGCTGAAATATCACGATTGCTTATGGGTTTTAATGACACCAAAAAGTGAGAATTGCCAATAATCACAACTACTCAGAGCAGAGTTTTGTTGTTCAGTTCTTTTATTGTTGAGGGACAAAAAGAATGAAAAAATCCTTTATTGCCTTTCCTTTTTAGTACCTTAGAACACTTGAGCTTCACAATCATGTAGTTGTTTTTGTTCAGAGCTGCTGGGTTTATGAGGACACTTTTTAAACAATTTAGTTTAAGAATGAAACATTTTTTTTTATTCTTTGCAAAAAAAAAATCAGGAAAATATAATATTTTCAAAATAAGTGATAATAGAGTTTAATTTAAAATCAAATGTAAAAATATGGAATGGCAAACTTATCCAGCTGCATTCAAATGCTTCAAACAAAAATGAGCCTTTTCCAGCAAAAAGTATAGGGTTACTTTATAATCTTTGATCCAAACCCCATACCTTTTATGGAAAGTGAGGTACTGAAAAACATTATTAATTAATATCATGTCCAACTCCAAGTTATGTTCAATATTTTATTTTACTGACAAACATTGTTGTCCCAGTGTTTTGAACACGAAATCGATCCTTCAAACAAATTACAGCGGCCGATATGAACACTGCTGGTTCTGTGGGAATGTTAATCTTGTGTTGAGAAAAGAGAAATGTATTTATTTGGAGCCTGTGTGAAAGAAAGAAAAAGAAAGTAATTGGAGAGTGAAAAGTGAGAGGAAACAAGAGAAAGTGAAATACAAAGAATGGAATGTCAATTAATTTATTAAATAATAATCTTTGCTTCTTGTTTTTTCATTTTTATCGAAAGTTAGGAAAAATATTCCTTATATCTGCCACAGTCTTACATACTAAGAAGTTTCTTGTCTAGTATTGCCAGAAACTAAGAAGAATCATGAGGATTTTTCTGTTCTTTAAAATCAAGTTGGTTTTTAAGGTTATTTTAACTGACTATAGAACAGATTTAGCATTAATAGCTGTGGGAAATATCTTCTTTTATACTCCTTCTCTTTTGATTTTTGCCATTTCTTTAGCTATACCTGCTCATTCTGGCAGAACCGTGTCACTTTACCAGTAATCTAATGGATCTTTGGGCATCCACAGGAAGGATCACAGCTTTAGTTCCAACCAGATGCCCCAGAATCCCAGATAGGGGGCCAGAGAATATGCGCAGATTGATTCTACACTCTGTGTACTACTCAGTCCAAATGTCAGACTAATGCTTACGGAGCTGCAAGATTCAATGGGGACACTTTGTAGTTCGTTGAGTTTTAATAAGGCGAGCAGCAAATATTGTGTGTACACCTGGGAAAACTTCCAGTGTGTGTACTGCATCTCTTTCCATGCAGGAGGATTTTCCTCTCACAGGCTTTCTTTAAATGAAAGTGAGTTGTCACCTGCCACAGTGCGCTGCTTGTTTAGTTCTCTCCTATGGTTTGTAGTGCAATGTTCTACATCAATTAAAAAGAGGTGAGAGAAAGGTTTAGCTGAAGAGTTTGTTTCCTTGTAATCAACTGCAAAAAGACCAAGGTCATGTAACAGATTTCTTCTTCACTCGCACTTAGCAAAGATGGCTGTGTGAATGCAAATTGCTTTATTGGTGGAGGGAATTAAAATTATAAAAAGCCAAGCTTAAAGAAGTGCAAAATCAGGACTGTGTCAGAACACGGACAATGTAATTGTGGTATGGATTTCCATATGGGACTGAATTATCTAGATTTTAGTAAAGTCAGCAGTTCTGTGTGACTGCTGGCATGCAGCCAATGTGCCACATTTGCTTCAGTTTTTTAAGACAGTTCTTATTCTATACAACTTTAAATATGCAGAATGCTAAAATTTGCTCTAGGTGTCATAGTGGCACTTCTGTGCTGCATAATTTTGCATGTTAATTTTATTTAACAGAAATGTAAAAGTAGCCTAGAATGTATCCTAATCCAAAGTAAAGTGACTATGTTTTGGTCCATCTTATGGTATCTTCCGAAAAAGGCTGCTTAGTTCTATGGGAAAATATCAAGGTTGTCTCCTTTACAGTGCCTTCCATTCAGTAATACTATTTTGTAGCAACTCAATAAAGCTGATAGTTTTTCTGGGTAATTACCCACAGCCCCCTGCAGGACAAATTAGCATTCATGACCTGAATAATGCTTACTAGAAAGAGTTCAATGGAATTTACTTAATCAGAATCATTGCTTTCTCATGTCTACACTATTTTTAACCTAGTCCCTATTGTCTGCTAATAGCGAAAACCTTGTCAATGCCAGGTCCAACTTGGCACTGGGTGTATACGGAGAGAAAGATTATCCTCCTCAAAGGTACACAGTGTATTTTTAAAGCTTAGGGACTGTATTCTGCAGTCTTTATTCAGACCTTGCTTAGGTAAAAGTGCATTGAAGCCAGTGGGAAAATTGCCAGATGACAGTGTGTTGAATCAGACATTATGAAAAGAAGTGTATATATGTTTGCTAGGCGGTCCATGATTTATAATTTCTGGTGATGATGAAAGGCTGCTAAAGAGAACTTTGAAAAGTGATTTTTCCTTTCTGAGCTTATGAAAGGAGGAGAAGTTCCTGCCTGCTTCAAGCCATTTTGTAGGTTTTTGGGGGTTTTTTTGTTTGTGTTTTTTGTTGTTGTTTTGTTTGTTTTTGTTTTTGTTGTTTGTTTTGTTTTTTTAATTACCTCTGATGTTTTCCAAACTGTATAAAATAGAAATAGCTGTTGCTTTGCTGGTTTTGATGGTTTGTGTTTTGCCTTCTACTTCATAAGCCTATATAGCACGTCAAGGTTAGTACAACACAGGAGAGCCCTACAATGGCTTAACCAGATGCTCAGTAAAGCAGACCAGGAGGATTGGAGAGTATTTCTGAAATGTTACAGAGATTAGGAACATGCACACACACACACAACCAGAGCCACCAAGAAAACCAGAAAAACGCACAGCAGGAAAGTTATGTGAAGTTGAGCTACTGATTCTCAGGAAAGAATTCGTGTTTGGCCATGTTTTCCTTGCACAGGGTAAATCAATCACAGGAACAGGAAATGAGAGTTGGACCCAGTTTGTATAGAACTCAAAGGCTTCGCCAGTGTTGCCTGACCAGTGGCTTCAAACTGTGTCCCAATGACTTTCAATTCCTGGCCAAAGCTACAAATGTTAAAGAAACCATCTGCAGGATTGTAGTCCTCTGATGTCCTGTGCCCTTTTAAGCAAAGGTTCTCAGTATGCCTTTGCTCAGTAAGATGGAGGAAAAAGCAAATTTTAAAGACTGATTTAATGGCCCTGGAAATGGATGTTGACAATAGGGATGCTGGAAATATAGGAAACCTTGGAGGCCTTTTCAGGGCAATAGTCTTAGTGAAAAGGGTTACATGAGTACCAACATGCAATATACAAATAGCATTCAGTACACCAAAATTTTCACTCTGGTGTCTCTCTCCAGCTCAGCCCACAGGAGTCAGAATAAGCCCAGGTGAGGCTAAGCAAGAAATGGGACAAGCTGAATAAAAACAATGTGAACTGTTGAGTAAAGAGAGAGTCATCGAGGCCAAATTTATCCTCAGCTGTATGTTAGCACAATCCAGTTCAGGATGATCCTGAATTACTTGTTTTTGTAATTGTCAGGAGCCATTAAGTAGTGCTGGTCTGTGAGGAATGGAGTAATGGCATTGCAGCCAGAAGGACATTCTGTTGTTCATAGGTAAAAAAAAATAAGAGCTGTCCTTTAGGTTTACATTTATTTTACTTTAGCAGTCGGGATGATGCCAGGATGTTGCAGGCAGAATACTTTCTCTCTGCCATCACTGCAGAAATACAGTCCACCCAAGTAAAGCAACAACAATTGCTTCCTCACGGAGACTACTCTAGTTTCAAATGCATTAGATGAAATAACAGGTTAATTTATTTTAGATGATCATTGTATTGTTTATTTGAAGAGAAGATGTAATTACAATGGAAAACTTAACAGTAGCAGAATTTACAGAGAAGTCTTAGTCACCAAGGTGGAGTTTGTGCAGTTTGTTTGGCTTTGGTTGGACTGACTCATTCTCAAACTAGACCATGAAGCCTTCCTCTTGGGTAATAACACTCTATCCCACACCCTTCAATTATCTACAACTTATTTTCTGGGTCTTCACATCCAGCCATGAATTAAAGCCTTTCCAGAAAAAGGCTAGAATCGGGTTTTGAAATTTGAAATTGTCAAGTTCAGTTTTTACTTTTAAAATTCCTTTAATAGATTCATTTAAATTTAAGACTAAATGTGGTTTTCCTCAGCTTTATCTCTGGATACAGAGAGGTTTTGAGAGATCATCGCAATTGGTGAGAGTGTGGTTGTGAAAATACTCCTTAGGAAGTCTCAATATCACATTTCCTTCAGAGTGACTTCTCTCATCAGGAAGCTGGCCAGGAAAACTAGAGGAAAAAAAAATGGGTAAGACATCTTCGTAGGAATTAATTTTGCTGTTTCACAGCAGTATTTCCTAACTCTGCTTTCACTTCTGCTTTTTACAAAATGTTGCTAAACCAATCTTTCACGTTCCACCATGATAGTGACAAAAATTGTAAACTATAAGGCATTTGACATTCTTCTGATTTCTAGTTCATATTATTCTATTGCACATGTTTAAGAGAGAACTTTTTAAAAAAAAAAAAAAAATAAATAAAATAAATGTTAAAAAGTAAAACAGAGTTGTCAGATGACCAGACTCCAAGAATCTCATTTTGTCTTTAATGTCAGTATGGTAACAGCTCACACATGCAAAACATCAAATTGAAGCTCAAATTCATTTATTAATATAATGAACTTGATCAACCACTCCCATCAGGGTAATTTGCTGAAGACAGTACATCGGACTTGCAGATATATTGGTAGAGGAGTAAGTAATGAAAATTCAGTCATATCAAATACTCTGTTGCCTCTGGACTAAAAAAAATGGCATTATTGATAGTGTTTAATATGAAACAATTATTAATCTTCCATAGATAGAGGTGCGCAGTGCAGAATGCTTCACGAAGTATTCAGCAGTATCTGTCTGTATGGGATCATAGCTCTTCGCCCAAGAACGGTTTATTCATTCTGATGCAACAGCAATTAGAAGTCACCCACAGAGAAACTCCAAATGCCTTGACAACAATTAAACTTGCAGCAGCACTGATAACCAACAGTAACTGTGAATATTTCCTTGATGAGATTCTTAAGCTTATTATGCCTGGATGCGCTGACCTCCAGAATTAAAATCTGAGAGTTCTCTGCTGCTTACAGGATTATCAGCCTACCTGCCTTAGGCCTGAAGTGAGGCATCAGCACTCTTACCTAGTCAAATATAAGATCATAATTCACAACTGCAGTCGTGTACAAAGCACAGAATTAAGCAGAAGTCTCTAAACCACTTTTAGAAAAGTTTACAATTCCAAGGAAAGACGAGCAGGAAGGTATCAAAAACACAGCATTTAACCACTAAATTACTGCACTAGTTTGCAAGCACATGAGAATTAAAGCCCTCCTCTCTGACCTGTGCTGATCCTGGTTAAACCCAGCGTCCTCGGTGGAGATAAGGGACCGGTTTGGCTTTGCTCATGGAGGAACAGGAGCAGCAGGAGCACTGTGCTGGTTTCTCAGGCAGCCAGGCTGGGAACTGAGATACAGCTGCTTGATTAGAAGTGAGTAACTGAGAGGCTGACAAAACTTCAGTCTCTCTTACAACGTGAGGTGTTACATCACCTGTCAAGACTGAAGGAAAAATCCCATTGGGAAGACACTGTTGTGTTTCTGTGTATTTCAGTAGAAGGCAAGTTGCCAATATCCCACCACCCAAAATAGCCAGGATCAGAATTAATCCAAAAGATGAAAAATACAATACTTGATGGTGAGCAGAACTGTTCATCACAAACTGGAGTTATGCTGTTAATTTCTTACTGTATGTAAAGGGAATGGGAATTTGTACAAAAGAGGTATCACAGCAGAATCAGGCCTTGGAGGCTTAGGGATTTATATTGCTGAAAACAGGACTCTAGAAGTTGTTTAATGGTCTTTTTCTGTCCCTTAAATGTGTATGATTTTTCAGGAGGGCACCAACTTCTATGCATCTATTACTTTTTTAGAAAAAATATGAACCATCCTTCCTGAAATTCTTAGTTTATCTTGAAAAGTAAGCAAATATTCAGCTGTAATATGAGAGAAACAGTTTAATATTTTACCTCCTAAATCAGTAAGAGACTTAAGACTATATATTCAGTAACTCTCCAATGAGCCTATTAAACACATTTGCCAGCTAAAACCTTAGCTAAGAAGTGATGTTTTGGCACTTATGTTCTTCATAAACTATTCTGTGAAACTTCAACAGTTCTATGTATTGCACAGTGGTAGGACATGGTCCTAATAGATTAAATGGCTTGACTTGGGCATTTATTACTGCTGTGTGGAGATACGGACTCCAAGTACTCATGATGCCAGCTTATTTCATATGGTTATTTTTGCAAATGGGAATTTTCATGCTGTTCACCACACTACTGCTCACATACTCTGTTTAACAACCACGAGGGCATTTCTCTAGCCTTCTTTTGACTCTCTTTTAACACCTTTTGCTATGATATTACAAAAAAAATCAGGGATGCTAACCAGTGTAACATGTACTTTTGGTCTTTTGTCCAGAAGATTGCTGTTGTGGGGAAGGATGGGCACAGTCTTGGCCAGGGCCAAAGGATCTGACAGAGGGGAGGATGGTGGCTGGAGCCCTATGTAAAAATTCTTGTCTTTGCGGTGGTGTGTGATTTATGTAACACATCCTTTCCAAAGAGTGGATATACTTAGTGTTGTGTTTGAAAAGCTTATTCTAGTCATTAATAAACTTTATCAGTGTGAGCACTGTTAAGATTTATTTATATTTTGGTGAAGGCCTGAAGATATTTGAGTGGTTTTTAACAGAAACGAATGCTTTAGATTTGCAGACAGACTGACATAACATTATCTTTGAGAAAAAATTTACAAGTCAAGCAGTGTAGTATGTCTTCTATAATACTTAAGTGGGAGCTTTTTTATCAATAATGTAGCTTTGCCAAACACAGAAGTATGCTGGAGACCATGACCTTTGGAAAATAACGTTTAGTGACATTAATCTACATCTAATAGAGGGGTTTGTATCATCACTTTGGTTTATATCTGCATTATTGTAGCACATAGGCTGTCACCTGCATTTATATAACATGAGACTGATTATTCCTTATCATGCACAAAATGCAGACCTCAGGGAAGAGTTCATTTTGGACCATTTCCAGGGGTATGTGTAACACATTGTGAACAGAGTACCGCTTTTAAGGCTATCGAGTGCAATTTGCACTCTTTTTCTCTTTAGTATGGCTTATGCTTGACAAGATAATTGCCCCCTATAACACACACACATCCTAGAACACATTCATTACAAAGCCATTGTATTGACATATAGATACAGATATCAGTGAAGGAATGTAACTGATATTCTTTATACAGTATGATATATATGGAACATATCTTCATAAGTTAAAATAGAAGTTAGTGATGGTAATAAACTGAAGATGAAGAAACAGAATTGAGAAACTTGCACGTGCAAGTTTCCACTTCTCAGAGGAAACAGAATGCTCTGTTTCACATAAATAACTTAAAAGAGGTGGTGGTGATCAGAGTTCATTTGTTATTGGGAAGTTTCTTAGGAGTTTTTGAGTATTATAGATTTCATACTATTGTGTACCTATATTGCCAATGCATACTGTATGAATATAAAATATACATATTATTTATATTTATCTATATACACACATATGTGTCTTGAGTGTATACCTTTTTGGAATATAATATACACATACCGGAATATCTTATCTGAGTGTTTAATTATTTATTATTATTACAATTTTATAAATTAGATATATAGAGAATTTACAATCAAATATATTTGTGAGTTATGAACGGTACCTTAGCCAAATTACTGTGCCTGAGTTCAACGCACTTTAAAAAAATATGGAAAAATTAATTTGGAATGAAATGCGTTATTTTTCTCCTCACATAAAGTGCTAGGGAGACTTAGCTTGCACTAGAATTATGGTATGATAAGATATTACTTGTTATGTTTACTTTGTTGCTTTTACAGTTATTTGATGACTTTTTTAGTTCTTTTTTTTTCCCAGAGGTTATAGTCCATATCTTTGATTCACTAGTAAAAAAATAAATGGGCTAGATGCCTCATATTGGACTTTTCCATCCTTTATTCTGAAACATCTACACAGGTCTTAATTTTCAAAGCACCTAACAGAGGTTGCTGGTCCTTCGATATGCTTGTATATAACTTAAACATTGTTAAAGTGTAACGGAAGATCAGCTGTGTTGTGCTGTCCTTTCTGCCTGTTTCTTATACTATAGTTTTACTGAGTGATATAATCAAAGATCCCATTATAGCAGCATCTAGATCTCACATTTCAGTTTGGTAAGAGCAGTATATATGACAAATAACAGGGCAAAGCTGGTCACATAGAAAGCAATCATTCCCTTTAACCTCTGTGATGAATCATGTTAGGTAAGCTGTGACCTGCTCTTCCTTTGGAAAGCAGTTTGCTTCTATCTATTCGTGACAGTGACAGTATATCCTGTGGGAAACATTATTTTACATTATTTCCACAAAAGTATATTCAAGTAATGTGAAATAAACATATATCAAACACAATACTACATGGCATTGTTCTGCTGAAACTCCTATTGTGCAATTCTGAATGTGGATGGCAAGAAACCTTTCTTCACAAAGGGCTGTATTTGCCTGTGAGATGCACAGTATTCCTCTGTTTGGCAGTTATAGGAATTATCCCTTTGCTCAGCAGCCTTGATTTGTAGCTACAGTTAAAAGCAGCTCTGTTCAGTGAAGGTCATTTTTGTTCTCTCCTAAACCTAATACAACATGTATGAAATCAGTGACCCAACATACTGAACAAAATTTGTTTTATAGTAAGGAGTTCCCAGCCAAGCAACCTTTATTGAGGCCTTGCATTTGCAACACCAGCTGTAACAACAATGAGCAAGTGTGTTCAGACACCGTCCTGCTCGCTCCGTGCTACTGAGTGACGGGAACGTGAGGAACGATAGCGGATTTCAAGGTTGCGTTACATCAGTCCAGCCAAAAAAATCTGGCTAAGCACAAAGTGAAAGTGAAAGATTGACATTCTGGTGCAGTGACTCAGAGCTCTGTTCTGTTTATTTAAGTCCCTATAAAAAAGTATAGATCAATGGAAACTTGGGAGGGAAAGAATATGTTTCTAACATTAATGATGAAGTCCGTGTTTAAAGTGACAGCTTTACAAAGACAAAGAATAATAAAACATTTTTGGTTTCAACACTGTCACCTTTAAATAGCTGATTCTTTTTACAAATACTCTAAAACTAGACCATTTATCTGACTGTTAATGTTGCTGAAATTGCTGCTCTACCTCTTCCATATGCACCTTCTTTGCTGGGCCTTCAGTCAATTTTCAGAGAGGCAGTGTTTTTTCTTCAAATTTGAAATTTCCTCATTCTACCTATAAATAATTTTTGATCCATCGCTGATGTTTTTTTCCTATCCAGGAAAGTAATTTTTAATGTATTAAAAGGTGATTTAAAATTATATCATTTACAAAAATGTGAATCTATGATAACTTCAATGGAGTTTGCATGAAAATAACTGAGAGTTCACAAGCACAAATAAGTGACATGTTGAATTTTACATCCACACACTGTTGATGTGCATTAACTGTCTGCTTGTGTGCACCAAAGTTGTTAAATCCAAGTTGGCTCAGCCTGGGAAGAATAAGGTCCTAGAGCACTTCCTTAGTGAAATTTGAGGTATGTGAGGAGCATTGACTTAGGTTTTTATACTGATATCCTAGGGTATTTCTCAGTTATAATACAAAATACATTCTAGATCTATCCTGACAACAGAGATCTGGGAATATACAGTTCAGTACTATTCATTTAATTTGCATGTTCGGTATTTTTTTCATGGGACCAGTTAGATGTAAAAGTGGACAGTAACATTGTAAAGGTAACTGAATTGTGTGTGCAAATTGCAGTAATTATGTATGAAAATTAAGACTACGCTACGCATTTATTTTTGTACATGTAGATGCATGCATGAAGTTTAGAAAATCAATCCTGAAAATGTAAAGCACAAAAGAACCACATGGATCAGTTAGCAAACAGCCTGAAAATTCTGCTGCATATGATGTCATCCCTTTGCTGTAGGTCAGAAATAACTTCATGCTGTTAATTATAGGTATTTATCATAGTTCATATGAATTTGTGGGGCCTTGTCAGCGATCAAAGGTGGTTCTTTGGACGCCTGTCATCAAGTGAGTTAGTAATTGCAGAATAGCTTATTTACTGAATCTAATATGCCATTAAATAGACTTATTTTACCCTTTTCAGCAGTTGTCGATAAAAGGACAGTTCTATTTTAGTAAAGTTGATTTGTTGCAGTCAGGTAGAATAATTATGAACTCTTATGTATACTATATGTTTGCATGTTAACACATGCAAGTTATGTTACAGCAACTTTAAAAGTCTACCTTACACTGATAATAGGCAGAGAGACATGAATGGAAACTTAGTTTTAAAATTGATAACAAATATAACCAAAGAGTGAGACAGTGAAATTACTATCATATACACTTATCAATATGCCTAGACTGATTCTTGAAATTATTGTAAACACATAACCTGGAAATTTAAGTCTCAGACAAAAATGCTGCATTTGAGAGTTGAGGACTGCTTTTATAGATCATAACGAACGTACGGAATACAAAAATAGAGTAAGATTTGAACTAGAAGTGAAGTAGATAGTGCTACTATTAGATTGCATTACAGGTGGGAGCTTTTTTCCCCTTCTTCCCTGAGCCTGAAAGTGCTTTTGTTCTAACCTTGCACCTGGATTCAACCTCATTTCTTTGAATCCACTTGCATTCTGCCTGGGAAAACCGCTTATGTAAAGAATGACCTCTCTCTGGGTTGTGCAGCCTGTTTGTGGTGTAGATGAGTGTGCCAGTTCAGAGCCCTCTGTTCAGTGTTGACTAAGACCTTGAAGAGTTCTTCAGCCCCACTAGGCCACAGAAGAGCCTATTGAGACTGTCAGCCTTTTTTCCTGCCAGCTACTTTTTTTATTAGGCTGATAAAATCCTGAATTGTTGAAAAGCAGCTGCTCTGATGTGGATTTAGCTAATTCTCAGGGCGCTTCTGGGTGTGTGGGAGATATATTTACGTCTGGACTATGAAGGTCCCTTGCATTGTTAGACCTGGCTGACCTCTTTCTAGATCAAAAAGAGGTTGCTGGAATGCAATTAAAATGCAGTGTTACTTTCTTGTCAAGCCCTGGTAACCCAATCACTAGTTTTCTTTTCCCATATTTTTGTCAGTTCGTCTGTACTTTAAGATTTTATTCCTATTTTAAGTTTTGTCTATGTAATAATTTGGTTTTACCTTATTGGAAAATGCCTCAGTATTATTAAAACTCAAAAAAAAAAAAAGTGTCCTGCCTTTTAGCAGCCAGTTCTGCAGAGGTTCAAGCTATTAATTTTCACATATTGCTCAAGTAAGCAGAACTATGTGCATTTGATTTTTTTCCCTAATAATATCAGATGTAGTTTTGTTGTAATGTAGTACACAATTCATATTGATTAACATGTCTGTGAGATATGCATTTTATAGACACATTCCAAAGTGAAGCATGAAATCGAACCGTAAATAATTACATTTTTTTAAAAGGGTGGATTTTTTTCAGTTCTATGGCAAAATTTGTACTTACTGAAACAAAGGTTTGATTAAAACTAAAAACAAATTTACATTTGTAGGAGTTTCAGCACTGTTGTTTGCAATTTGTTATATGCCTTTACCTGGCATGCTATTTCACCCTTCATGACACACATCAATATCTTCTTTATGCCTGGCTATTACCACTCATTTAAAAATCTATTTTACATGATTCTTTCAGCCAAAAATGGACCATAATGACATAGAATAGAGCCTGTGCTTCATAAATTCTCAAGGAATCAATACTTTGGCTGGGAATTTGTCAGTCTCACAAAGCTATGCATCATTAAACTTTACTATTATTACAGTGGACTCTGCTTCAAAGTTCACTACCTAGCTGATATTGGATGAACCCATTAAAACCAAGGAAAAGATAGGAGACACAGACGCTTCTGTACTGACATGTATTTATCCAGATAATGTTTAATTTATGAAATATAAGTAGCTCTTAAACTGCTTATTGGTTTATGGACAAAGTTCAGCAATATCATCGTTAAAGATCGTATGCTGATTACAAGTTATTGGCAAATGACTTTAAACTTAATCCATTCAGATTATTTCAAATATGACTTATTCTGCCCATAGGATTTTATAAATTAATCACACAACAATGAATTTAGGAGCACAAACATCCATTTGAATTCAGAACCCGTTTAAATCCAAACCACATTAGCAGGAGTTTTTATTGCCATTAGATATAAACAGATTTTTGTCACTGTACCTATTTGTAATATGCATTTTCTTATTTAAAAGATAGGTATTTGTGCAAAAAGAAGTATTTGCTACACATTATTGATCACGCAGTATGCATCGGTATTTAGTGTGAAATATTTTAGCTCCCTTACCAAAGCAAGAGGATTTTTACGTGGCTTCCAGATAGAATAAGGAATGAACAGTGAATCTAAAGAATTTATGGATGACACATAGGAGGAGAACTGTTTATTTCCAATACTCAAGATTAGTCTTGAATGCTGAAAATACACCCACAAATCAGGATTAGTTTCTAGAAAGGTTATAAGCAGAATAAAAGCTAAATTCAAGAAGAAGATTATTTGTATGAAATAAATGAAGTAGACTGTATATATGCTCTGCCTCACGTGCTTGATTGACCGGTTCCCGGATTTTAGAGCTCCCTGACCCCTTTGGGGAGCCTTTCTCTGCTCTTCCACAGTGCTCCTGACCGTGGGCCAAGTAACAGCCTGCACAGCTGAGAGTACTTGCGGTGACACCCGTGGACATCACACTGTACTCACATCGTGTGCGAGTACTTGAGAAAATACTTAGAATCAGGATTAACTAAGTATTTTCTCAAGTGCAAGGATGAGGATTAACTGAATTGGTTCAAGGGGCTCTTGGTTCTTCCTGTCTCAAAGAAACACAGACGCATGCAAGGCTCCAGCGAAATCACAAGCTTCTGAAAATGCAAGTGTTTTTGTTAGTCCCATGAGAAGTCACCTGCAAAAAGATAAAGGACAAAATCAATGGTTTGTTGGCAGGCACACACACAGGCACATGCCCTCTCTATCCTCTCCTTGGGGCTGCTACACCTGCCTGTCTGCTGTCTCAGCATCATCTCTCACACTCAAGAGATCAAAAAAGGAGAAAACAAAAAGGGTCATTAGTTAAGAGGCGCAGGTGTGAAGAGACTTTCTAAACCGTAGACTTTGTGCACCTGCTCCAGGGAGCATTGCTGGGAATTGGGGCAGGTGTACTAATCTCCAAGCCCTTGCCAGGCTTGCAGGGATGCCTGGCTATAGATTCAGAGAAGTGCTGGTCTCACTGCATCTTTGTGTTGTGATCCAGTGCATTCATGATCCAGGGCAAATTAAGGTACTGTGATCTCTTTCGCAGCTGTAAATGAGCTGCAAATTGAGCTCTCGTTTAAAGTTAGAACAAATTCTGCATGTCTCAGATCAGCTATAAAGCTTGCATTTAAAAAAATGTCCTCTTGCTTTGATTACCTTGTCTTCTGTGTCTTAGATACTGAAAAAAACCCACCAAAATACACAAGTAGGCTGGAACATTGCACTCAGGTTTACCGGGCTTCTCTCAAACGTGTTCATCTCAGTTGTGGGGTTTTTGTTTGTTTGTTTCTTTTAAAAAGGTATTAGGTTCCTCTTACATACTTTTTCCAGAGTAGATTGGGTTACTGGATTGTTTGCTCGTGTTTTGATAGTATCTTAAAGGTGTCCGCGAGATCAGGTTTATCATTCTAGGCCCAAGTTTATAGGAGGATCTAGTCAGGTGCCCAAGTAACTATGCTGGAATCAGTGTTCCAATAGTACAGTGCTAAAGGTGCTGTTTGGAAATGGTTAATGTCCCACCAAAACCTACAGTGTTTACACTTCATATGAAGTGTTCTCACAGCTGAAAACCAGACATCTCTGATATCATGCATGTACCCTCTTTATCTATATATATCTATAGATACAAAATACCTGTTGCAATATATAGTCTTCTCATCACAGAGGAGAATAATTGAACTAAATGTAATTAATACGGTGGAAGTTCAAAGTAAAACAGAGCAGAGAATGATATAAAAAGAGAAGATGACTTACAATGCAGGGGTGGATGTGGCATGGCTGATAGAAGATCCCTACGGTTTTAGAGAAACTATTCAGCTTTTCATTAGTATTGAGCACTTCCTCAGGGACACCATCTACACAGAACTGGAAAGATAAACTTACCCTTTCACTCACAATCCCATTCAAAACCTTTCACAGCATTTCCAAGTGAGACGATATGACAAAGATGCAACTGCTGTCTTCATTATTGCCTTGGTATTTTTTTCATTTTTAACACATACTTACATCCCTGGCATTTCACAGATAAAAGGCAATGCAAGGCCTGTATCCTTGGCATCTTACAATCTAATCTAATCAGCACAAATCACATCTGAAGCAAAGCCACTATAAACATAGGTATATCTCTGGGGAGGGAAAAAAAAAAAAGCATGAAACAAAAGAAAGGTTCTCTAGGAAATGTGTTTTTTTAATTATTTTTGTTAGCCTAATTGCTTTAGTGCTGCTGACCTGTTAAGGAGAAAAGAGCGGCAGTGGGCTGTTCCTAAGCAATGATAAGAGGTGGAAAGAGAGGATAAAGAAAACTGAAGAAAATGAGGAGTTGAAGGAGGGGGAATGAGGTCATTGGATGCACTAGGGAAATGTGGAAAGGGGTTGACTGCTTGAGGCGGAGGCAGCAGCCTGGAAGAGACTATGAAGTCGCAAAGAGACAAAAGGAGCACAGCACAGGGCAGAGTCTGCAGAGTGAATGTGGAGTGTCTGGGGAAGCAATAGGAAGACAGAAAGGAGATGTACATGGATTAGACTCATTACAGAGATCCCTGAATGGGAAGAGCAAAAACCATTGGTTGCTTTAAAGAAACAAGAACGCTGTTTTGTAAGGTAAGTGCTGATGTTCTGAGCTGAGAGTGCAAGAAAAGGCTTTGCTAGCTTGAGATATGTGGAAGTTTGTGGAACAGCTTCTTCCTCCAAAGCACCTGTATAAACGGCGCACAACTATTGCTAAAGGCTTTAGGTTGAAACAGCAGACGTGTCTTTGCATCAGCCTTTTGAGTCTAAGGTGCTTTGTGACACATGATGAATGTACATTGGGCTGAGCCAAAAGAAACATCCCTGCTGTTGTTCTCATAGCCTACTCACCCATTTGGTTCCTAGCTGCCTAAAAGATGGGACCTTTCAAGCCTATTGTGAAGGTCAGCTTTCTATGCATGAAGTACAGTCCTGACCCATTTAAACATTAATAGTACGGTTCCCATAGATGTAGTAAAACTAGAGTTTCAACAAGGCTGTCAGTGGCTACCAGAAATCCCAGTGTTTTAAGGTGTTTTTTCTTTAATTCTTCCACATTGGGGATGCTGATATATTTCTCATTGACTCCAGCATGTCTAGTCTTACCTTTCCACATGTGTTGAAGCAGGCAGTTCTACGAATGTTTCTCTAGTCTTTCGAAGTTCAGAATTAGGAGTGATTTGTTAACTGTCTGCCTAACAATCTCTTGTGTTGACATGTGAGGGAACATCTAGTGTATTTTAAACAAATATCTTCTTATGGGAAATTCCTATTGGACTGCATGAAAAATAATATTTGTATAGAATTTTCTCTATTAAATGCTCTACCGTGTTTTTAAAATTCCATATATTAAATATAACTCTATATTTTATTTTATAGGTTTTTGGAAAAATTCCTTTTCCATTGTATTTCTGTCCCTGCAACCTTGTTTTCTTTTGCAAGATACTTGTCTTTTAGGATTTAGGCACCTGTTTTTATGATAAGCCAAATTGCTTTTTATTTTGTGTTCAATGCACTGGCAAAACTTCTAGAGGGACCTATAGATACTGCATTCTTTATGCAAACAGCTCAGAATCTATAAATGCTTTTTAAAGTGTCATTCAGTAAATAAGTAATATTTTTTTCTCTAAAATTCATTAAGAGTAAATGGTTAGTGGGAACAGTTCCTTCTCCAAATCCATAGTGCTTGAAGTCCTTTCTATGCTGCCTTTATCATCCTTGCAGAGTTCAACGATTACATATTTGACTTCAATTTACAAAAGCTTACCACTGGGGTAAAGGTAATATATTTGGTGTTTTGATATAATCTATTTCATGAGCACTACTGTCAATATCTATAAATGTCTCTCAATACACCACACGAATGTTAACATTTTCCATTTGATTATTATTATTACCTCTAAAGCAGCGAGGATGTTCAGGAGGGAAGAGGGAGCGGGATGTTTTGGATGATTTGCCAGTTACAACCCAGGGGACTACAGATGCGACTAGTCTTATTTTTATATTTATTGTAAAATTAAATGTTGACATAAGGTCTGAGGGATTTGCATGAATACAACAACATCATTATTAAACAGCTGGGATCCTTGAATTTTTCAAAACTAATTCCAGGGGGAAAAAAAAATGAAAGCAGAGCTCATGCGATAGAGAGCAATGAATAGTGCCTCTTGTTTTCTCAAGAAATTATTCTGTACTCTTGAAAAATTATCATCAGTGGTTATTTCAGTGCTTCTTTCATTTAATACTTTTTGCATTATTCACATGAAGTCTGTAAAGCCATGTAACGTGCACAGTGATATCTTTTTTGCTATACCAGGTGCCAATTTTATTGCAGAATATAAATGTGTGCTATACAGAGGCCCATTTTTCTCCTCAGACAATAATGAGATATGTTTGTGTTGCTTTAAATAGCGTTGGTTGTATTAAAACATCTGGTTACAGAGAAGGGTTGTATTAAGCAAAGGGTTATGCCCGTCTCTCCTGGCGTATTCAGGACACAAGGTCAAATTTTGCATTAAATGGGTGAATGAAGGGTGAGACGTCAAAGACAGGTGTCCCTGGCTGTGCTGTCAAATATTTAAAACCTAACATCTGCTGGCAAACCCCAGCCAAACCCAGTAATGGACCAGAGCTGGGGAGTTGGTGTATGTGCTAATTCCTTCCCCACATACATGGTGTGTCTTTTATACATCAGCCCATAACCTTAACTGCCCTCCTCTGGTGGAACCGCTGGGCCTTTGGGAGCTGCAATGCAAAAGGCCTTTGCTCGCCATAAAGGTGGAGGTTCTCCCTAAAGGCCCAGCACTCTCACCGGTTTAAGTAGAACTGCATCAGCCAGCAGCTTTGTGGTCCATATACTCACCACAATAAGCAACTGTGCATGAGCAAGTGCGTATATGTTAAAAGCATGTACACTCATTGACTGAAATTCAGAAAGTCTAGTAAACATCCTGTCATCCAGACTGAAGATAATATGTAATTATCCTTTTTATACTACTGCCTGCCGCCCAAATTGCGGTTGCATCAGTGTGGGTAGTTTCATTAACTCCTGAAAGAGTCCTGTGGAATCCCTTCCCTTTTCATTAAGTGGGCCACTGAGGGGTCAGTATAAGTGAGAAGCTCAAGACAGGTGCTGCTAATTGTGGCATCAGCTATTAGAAATAGAATATCCTCTGTCCTTCCTGGAGCAGTAGGCAGATTGATGTTCACAGCTGTTCCTAATGTTATCAAACGCTCTTACCACTGGCACACACCTTATTCAGTAAGTGTTACATACAGAATATGGATGAGAAATGGTTCTGTTTGTCAGTAGAAAAGCTTTAGCTAACATTAGTAGCCACATTTCTAAATTTCTATTATGAAAGTTTTGTCGAAGATTTGCAGACAAGTTTGCTTCAAGCCCTTTCTCAATTTTCAAACCTAAATTTCTTCTCAGTTTACTAAAATGGCAAAGGATGCCAAATTGCTATTCAAAAATCCTGAAGGAGTGACAAGAAGCAGTCTATTAATTTTTTTTTTCTTCTATCTGTCTGTTGTCAGTCTTTCTTTCAAGCATGGCGTTTCAGTGGTAGCATTTGGAAAGCAAGGTCTCCTCATCACAGCTTGCTAGATACCAGTGAAGACTTTGCAACTTGTCAGTGAAGCTTCCAAAGTTCTGGAGGCAAGAGAGCACAATGCATCAACATATTTCAAATTTCATGCAATCCCATCTTTGCAGTTCTTAGGAAAATGGAAATGATGTCCAAATTCTTGTCATATCCCTTTACACCTATTCTGTATGTCTTGTACGGCTGATTATTCAGCCAAGTGAGGGAACAAAAGCTAATGCTGCTCACTCACTTCCTTGTTCCAGCAGTCCAAAATAAAGGCTGTACATGGAGCAAGGCTATTTCCTCACATCCATTTCTTCTTTATGTGTGTAACTGGGCAGAAAGAAGCAAGGATGAGTCTGGCCTTCGTACCAGCACTCTTCTCCCTTCCCCACATAGGTCCTGTTCTCCTCTAGCTGATTAGGACAGCTGGCAAGCCAGATGAGGAGGAAAAACTGACTTTCGCAACTGCAAGAATGTAGCTTTTGTGGAGCAAATGGGAGGGCAGGTGAAGAAGGATTTATTTCTTAGCAATGAAAAAGTTTCATTGCTATGTCGATTATAGAACTAGAAGAAAGCACTGTAATATTCTATGTAACACAGACTATAGACTGTCCCTGAACTGATCCCTCTTTAACTGCAACAAATCTTTCAGAAACCTGTGATCTTATTTTTTTTTTTAAATTCCAGTCTTGGAAAATACACTGCTATTACATGTTATGCCTTATTCATGACTACACTGAAAAGTTCAATCTTGCTTTTAGGGTCTGGGAGACACATTTATGCCCCTTAGTGGTACAGAGCGCCTTTAATACAGCAAATGCTTTTCCTCCACTGAGCAGGAGGGAAAAAGGAATGACTGGAAAAGGCCTTAGTGAATTGGGGCATGGTCCTAGGGAGGTCTCTAAGCTTCAGTAAGCAGAGCTGAGGAAAGCTGGGACGAGGTTGATCTAATGAGTGCATCATGACCCAATGAATCAATTGGTTGTTCCAGCTGTGCTTTGCCTCTGCAGCTTATTTGAACTGATTTGTTCTGCCAGTTTATTGGTACAACTGAGTGATTTTAAGAATCCATCCTTGTTGTTTAGACTCTCCACAATTTCTCCCTAATTATGTCATCTCTGCAGTCATCTTTATAGTTTTAGGCCCAGCATGACTGTGTTCATCCCCTTTCCTATTGTGCAAAGTGGTTAGGCCCCCATTCATAGCAATTTGCATCACTGATTGTAAAACTGGTGGGTCTAAGTTAAAAACCAAGCCATATTTTACTGAGGATGGCATTTAACAAGTCATAGTCTTTGAGTACTGATAGTCTGCCTCTGTTCCACAAATCTCTGGACAAGACACACACAAAAGAAATGAACTTTCTTAATGGGAAAGAATTTTTAGAACATTTTGTCATAAACAACACTTTGGTATGCCTTTGAGATATGCAGAAATAGCAAGGATGTACAACAGAGGAAGACCTTGCTGTGGGAATCCTTAGACTTAGGCTGAGCTAACTTGTGAACTCAGATGTAGACGCCAATTATTGGAGCTAGCCGTGCAGTATAAATATCGTGGGAACTGAAGTACAGCTGCTAAGGCACATCCCAGTCTTTTTCTGCATGCTTCAATTTCCACTGACTTCCAGTAAAATGGTAAGATTTTGTTATGGCCACATGCTTATCAAAAGCTAAACAAATTAATCTGTTTTATAACAAAAAAAGAAAAAAAGCAGACTGATAGCAATGTGTCATAAAAGACATAAAAGCAACTAAAATCTAACCTCAAGATGAAACTGAAAATTAATGTCTTCATTGGCTCTTTGAACATCCTTGCTGGAAACTAAAACCAGGAGATTTTTGAAGTTTGAGGATCCGATCTTGCATTGTGTGGGGAGGGAGGATGTTTCATACTTGGGCATCTCCTGGAAATTCCCCGTGAGTCTTCTTACATAATTTTGCAGGATTATCAGGACTAAATCACCACATCATACAATTCACAATTGTTTTAAAATCTTGTAAAGAGTTTCTGCACCTTTTTAGGGGTCACTAACATCCTTTCTTACATGTAAATTAATGTGAACTGTGACTGTCCCCATGACATTAATTTTACTTATTGTATCAGAAGTAGAGAGTATTGAAGCAGAAATAGTTTTTTGGTTCTTAATAAGTACCAGTACAATTCTAAAGATAAGAAGATTATTCAAAATGTTAATCACTCTAATTTGCTCCAGCCATATAAGAACTAAAGTTAGGCATTTCTTCTATCCCTTTCCCAAAAATGTCATCACTACGTGTGTCTCTGAACTTTTAAACATAAATATTTTATTGTTAGGATTTGTAAAAGCACCGCTTTTTACAACCTAAATGGTGCCACTAAAAAGAGGATGTATTGTCTGAATTCATTCCTGCAGTGTCCAAAACTACCTAAGTCCAACTCACCTTGACATCCGCTGACATTATTTAAAATGTACTCAAAATGTTTAAACTTCGGTGTTTAAGCTAAACATCCAAACCCATAATTAAGTGTAAAAAGACTGCCTAAGTACTGAATTTTTTTTAGTCTCCTTAACTTAAAATCAGCTGAATAAAAAGTAGCCTGGTTTTGTTTCAGGGCTAGGATATGCACTACACTTAAATTTGGTCCTTGAGTTTGGACTCAGCTCCTACAGATACTTTTCTCTTATTTCTTTAGCTTCTTGCAGCTACATAATAACAAAATATAAAGAGTTGATGAGATAATAAAAATTCCAGTTAGGCAAAAATTTTAAATTATCAGTTTTATTTGGTTTGATATGCAATTCTGGTTTTGATTGTAGGAGGAATTGGAGATCTGTATTTAGCACTCACTAAACCCATTTTTGTTCAAGCATGATCAATTGTTCCTGGAAGTGGGGAATTGTTTCTATGCAAAAAAGACTACGTGAATTGTAGGAGAATGATGCAGGTTACTGACACTCCTTCAAAACTTTTGGAAGCTTTATTTTTTTAAGAGATGATTAACAGAGAAATTGCATTTTTTTTCTGACTTCATCTGGCAGATATACAACTTTTTTCTCGCCCCATATGACTGAGGTGGGTTGTCCCTCCATACCCATCAATTGCTGAAGGAGCTCATGCCACACCAGCTGATGCTCTTGAGAAAGGAGGCAGGAGATTTAAGGAAAGACTTTTAAGCCCTTTTTACTTATGAAAGCTGTGTTCACAAATGTATCAGCAACATAAACTTCTCGATATTTCACTCCTTTCATACTTCAACATCGGTCATTGCATCTAAAAAAATCTGCTAACGGTGAAGAGTAATTAATTTTTGACCTTTCAGAAGACTGCAAATAATTCTAATTGTGCAATGGTTGTTTTTATGGTGGGAACACTTACTTCCTTAAGTTGGATTTTGATTGACAAACTCATTTCATGTTAAAATATCACATAGCCACCAGGTGGTTAAAAGCTTTCAGCTGTTTCTAGCTTCGACTGGATTTGAACCAGTGACCTAAAGGCAAAAAGCTTTGTATCTCATTAGCAAAACCCTCAGCTATGCTGTGCACCCATTCAATTCAATTCAGTTCAATTTAAATGAAAAAAATTTAGCTGTGATATGAAATATAAGAGAAGCATTTTACATTTAATTTTCTGCGTGTGTGTTTTTTTAAACATTGGTAGATCGAGAGAGTTTCAAAAGGGAGATGATTTTAAGAAAATTAACATGTAGCCACTGCCGTGACTGTTTAAACGCCAGAAAACTCTAATCTAAGCAGTGTTATTTCCTGCTGTGACTAAAGAAAAAGCAGAAAAAAGCAGCTTCGCTTCTTTGCTGTTCTAACATATTTCTAATAAAAAAGATCATTGTCTTTGAACTCTCCCAACCTTACTCTGCTCTCCTTTGCTAAAGCCATTAAAATGATTAGAACTTCAAGCAGGGTTACAGTGTTAAAATGCTTGACTTTTCCCTTTCTCCAAACAGAACAGGCTGGTTTTAAACATGGCACACATCACAATAATCCAGTCTAACTCTTCTATCAGTCTGGCTAAATTTCTTCAACAGATTTGCCCAAAACTGTGTTAAAAAACATAAATCACTGGATTAAACTTGTAGAGAATGATGAAAGCTGAATTCATGTATATACATGTGGTGGTACAAATGGACCCTTTTATTATTTAACCTGAATGAAAGCAATAAATTTGAAACAGGTTTAACTGATGATATTGGTAATCCACAACAGATTTCATGAATGTTGTTGAATGAACGTTGGTTTTGTTGAGTAATCTTTCAGATTAAAGAAGGGACAGATAACTCAAACAGTCTGTTGAGATTCATATTGTTTTCCTGTTTAAGTTTTGCTCTGCATGAAAAATATAGCGGTCATTGCATTTTTTAATTATTAATAAATAGAATACTTGCTTTAAATCCCCAGTAGAAGTCTAGAAAGCCCATATCCCTCCACTCCAGAACAGACATTCTTAAGAGCAGAGAACCTTGCCATTGAAGTTAGTTTATTTCCATTTAAATATGGAATTTAAATTCAGATCGGTAATATTTGGGAGTCTTTACAGACTGTGTTAATTCCCCCCTTGGATTGTAGGGAACACTATTCTCCTATAATTTATTCTGTCCTATAATTTAGCAAGCCCTTTCCTGGCAATTATGTGAAAGCAATATTTAGCTGCAGGGAACCTTTACAGTGATTTGAATTTTCTAGATAAGAGCATAAGCAATTGTGGGTGTGTGCTGACACAGGCATCATTACTATCTTTGTCTCCATTTGATAATGATGGAGCATGTAATACAAATATATGACAACAATACACTAATCAAGAATATTTCACCAATTGGGAAAAAAAAATATATACTGAAAAATGCATTATTATATTGACAGATTACTGAGATAACCAAGCTGGACTCAAACAAATGGAAACCTTTGCAATATAATGGTTAAGGCTTGTCCCTGCTGAAATCAGTCAAAAGCAACATTTGCCATGACTGCAGTAGAGCGAGGAGTCTTCTGAGTCTTCTACAGGGGTGTAATTTGAATGTGAGGAGAAGAGAATTGTCATCAGGTCTATGGAAGCTGATTTTGTTAAGGAGCTGTTTTGACATTCTTATACATCTTTGTCATGTTTGGGTTTCTTAATGACATACACAGTACCATGCTTCTGGTTTTGTATTTTAGCCAACCCACTTGCCTCTCACATCAAAAAAGATAGGATGGTACATAATTTATGAGAAGAGCAAGGCAGACTGATTACTAGTAAAGTCCACGTGGATGTGTACAAATATTCATGCACGCTGCAGGGAAATCAGGAAAAGAACTGTAAACATAGTTGAAGCATTGAGCTTTTAATAAGTATCGCATCACATATTTTGTGTATCACCTTAGAATAATGTTCCGTGTACATAGTCATTCTTGCGCCTCTCGTTAAATGTCATTGATGTGTATATTTAATACGTTTGATTATTTAGATGTATGCTTATTTGCCAGAGAAAAAATCACTCAACTACATTTTTCTCAAATACTAATTGAGCAAGGTATTTAATCATTTGCTTCATGTAAAATATCCACGTTGTCTCATCTAGAACAATGAGGATCCTCACATGGTTTAAGTTAAGCAGGTGCTTAAGTATCTTCATGAGCTCGGTGATGTCTATGTACCTGTGGCACAATATTTCCCATGTCATAAACATTCCTTAAATTTTACTTGCCTGTCACTAGGTGTAAAATTTGCCCTATGCTGCTTTTTCCCTTGCTGTGTATGTTTTAATTCCTGAACCACACTCTCCACATTAAATATTTCTCTATGACAATTCCAGTAACATTTTCTAATCACAAAATAATATTTACCATCTTCCCCCATGTGGTTTTCAGAACAGAGGGAGCTGCTGCAGTTCTGTAGAGGTCGTGAACCTGCTTGATGAAGCACAGATGAATATAAAGTGTTCTACTGAGTTTAACAGGCTTTATTAATGTGCAGATCCAATACACATTTTTATTTAAAATCATCTAAAGGCTAAAGGACACATTTTTCAATTGTTATTTTGCATTTAGTTTTGTGAAATTAGTTTCACATGTTTTTTAAAAAGAAGTGTGATTAGATATCTACAAATTACTTTCCATTAATTACAGTCCATGCACCTCATAGTGCTTTTGGACTTTTAGGGAAAAATCAACTAGCAATTTAATTTGAAATAGATTTGCACAAAATTCTTTGCTTCTTGCCCCTAATCCATGCATTCAATCTCAGTTCTTACTAAGACTCAAACTTTACCCTTCTTTTTCTCTGAAAGGTCAAAAATAGTGATTTGAATATAATCTTTTTCCCTTATTTTCTACTTTCATCTTCTAATAGAGTTCCATCCATAAACAGGAATATTTGCCAGCATTGCCATTGGGGAGAACATTTTCAAAAGGTCTAAGTCATTTCATCTGAGCCTTAGTCATTGTCCTACTCGATGTGTGACTGGCTTATTAAAGGTACTTAAGGAGCTAAAGATGTAGAGAAGTGATCGTTTAGATTTTTCATAAATATATGCCAATTCCAGTGAAAGACAAATGCCTTAATTCAAGTGGATAGTTCTGTAAATTCTCATATTTTATGTGTTTTAAGCACCTAAGCCTTTGGCACCAAAGCCTTTGGCACACATTTCCTTTGCAGTACAACTGCTGGGTGAGATATTATCATCTTCTGCTGTTTTCCCACTGCTGGAGATTGAGAGCAGGCAGGTTGGGACACACACCCACATCTCAGTCATGTCAGTAAGGAGTCTGATGGCTTTACTTTAAACTGCTGACTAAGGCACCTTTAATCTCAGCTCCGAAACTTTGCATTTAAGCAGCTGGGAAACACGTATGCATTCCATTTCCCCTACTCAGCAGAGGGGCAAAGGAGATAGTGGGAGAAGGCATCCAGCAATTTTCTGCAATTACATTTGCTACAGCCTATTGGTAAGTGCCCTTAGTCATCTGAAGTCCCATTTTGAAAAATATCCTAGGCATTCCTAAAGGACTGGCTCTTCTTAATATATTTAGGTGCCGAAATTATAGCAGGTTGTTGCCAAGGAGTGGCATGTTACAGATCATACTGGTAAAAATGCAGATGAATAGGCTTTTGCTGCCATTTGTCTCCTAGCATTCAATCTTGAAAGAAATGGAGCATCGCTTCCTGAAAAGTAGTAGTGAGATGCCCACTGAGCAACTTTGCAGGTGCCAACGCTGCCATCTGACACAGCCCCACACACTGTACACCACCAGTATAGCCCAGACACAAGCTAAAGCACATACAGCATTCCAGTGTACCTTTTATTTGTCAGTGGAGAAAAGATAATTGTGCCAATTTGGATTAAGTTGTTGTTTCTATAATATAAAGTAGCCACCAAAACAGCAGGACTTCTGCTCTATAACAAGAGCCATTTTCTGAACCTGAAGCTTCAGCTGCTCACCAGCCCCACCTGTCCATTTTTCTGATGCCCGATAGGGGAAAACTGGCATTCATTTTGCTTGCCCATGTTGGCTTCTCATTTGTGCTGAATCTGTTGCTAGTAAACATGCTTAATTTCAGTAGGTGAATGTTTAATTTCAGCAAAGTTTGGGGTTTTCACACTTTAAGTCTGTATTTGTGAACTCTTGGCACTGACATCTGGATACTTAGCTTATGGGACCAGATCTTCAATTGCAGAGGGAGTTGACGCAGCTTGGGGATTTTAAGTCACCTTTATACTTTTTGATCCTGAAGTATTCTAATTATGAAGCATGTTAGACCTGTTCTTCAGGTGCTTTGTGGCACCAAGGAGTCATTGCATCAGCCTGAAGCCTGCATAGGTGCAAAGTCATCCTTCCCTCTGGCGTTATCCTCTTTGTTATTTGTAGGGTTTCATAGGGAAGTAAAGGGGTTTTGTTGTCAAAGGTTGTTTTAGAAGAACTTTGCATCAATGTAGAAAAAAGCTCTTCCTCTCTTATCAAAACTTCCAGCATTCATAACTGTTCTTTGTTATGCTGCGATTTACACTTGAAGAAAGAAGGAGAAGGTAACTGCATCTCGTTGCTTATAATCATTGCAAGCAAAACCAATTACAAGCAGCTTGCCAATCTGATGAGGAAGGCTATAAACTATGTGTACTGGGATATAGGGAAATAGCCTTATAGTTAAGTGAGGGAACAGAGGTTGGTATGGTTAGTATATAGGGTGGGTTGATAGGAGGAAAGGAACCACCAGAAAGGCTGAATCCTGCCTTGAGGGCCAATGTCAAATGCCTGTGCACAAACCCACACAGCCTGGGAAATAAACTGGAGGAACTAAAGCTCCACTCATGGTTGTAGAACCATGACATTTGTGGGTCAGCTGATGCAGTGGAATGGCTGGAGAGCAGATGGGGTGGATGGTACACGCTTTTTAGGAAAGGCAGGCATGGAAGGTGGTGGGGAGTGTGTCATTTACATGAAGGAGCAGTTCACATCACTCTTGTAGGAGTTTTTCTGAGGAAGAGGTGGCAGGCTGGTTGAAGGAAGACGTTTTTGGTGAACTGGTAGGTAGGGTCCCATGAGAGCCAGTGATGAAAAACAAATGAGCTCAGGAAGCTGGCAGATCTCTAAGGACAGCCTCCTTAAAGCACAACAACACTCATCCCAATACTCTGGAAACTGCTGTCAGGAGAACATCTTAGTTAAACAAGGATGAATGAAATTCATGACTGAACTCCAGTGCAAAAAGGGTATATACAGGAGGTGCACATTTACGAAAGGAAGGAGAGAATTCTAAGGAGGAATGCAGAAGCTTTGCTTAGGCAAGCAGGGAAGGTGTTAGGAAAACCAAACCTCAGCTAGAATTGAAACTGGCAAGTGAAGGTAGAGTTGCACCTAGAAAGGAATATTGAAGTCAACAAGAAGAGCTTCTACAGCTGTATTAACAGTAAACAGGGATAACATGGACTTGCTGCTAAATAGTAACAGCAGATGCAGATAACGCTGTAACTCATTGCTCCACTTTTCACTGAGAAACTCTCCCATGCCTCTGACTAAGACACACAGGATTGAAAGAGGACAGAAACTACCAGCAGTGGGAGAGGATGAAGTCAGAGTTCTCTTGAGAAATCTTGACCCACACCAGTCCACAGGACCAGATGGGAGGCATACAGAGGTGCTGAGACAACTTCTTGACAAACTGGTCTCATTGTGGCCAGTGAAGTGGTCTTTCTCCATCATCTTTGAGAGGTCATGGAGCCCAAGGCGGGTTCCCAGTGACTGGGGGGAAACAAAAGTCATATCCATCTTCAAGCATGTCAGGAAAGACAACCAAGGAACTATAGGCTGGTCATCCTTACTTCAGTTCCTGGGAAAATAACTGAGTGAATATGAAGCAATTCTTGGGCACATGAAGGAGAAGAAGGTGATGGGAAATAACCAACAGGAATTTACAAAGGTAAATCATGCTTTACCTGCCTAATTACCTTCTATGATGAAATGAGTAGATCTGTAGGTGGCAGAGGGCATGGTGAGTGTCATCTACAATGATCTTAGCAAGGGTTTCAAAACAGCATCCCTTGTATCCCAGTTGGGACATCACAGTTAAAATGAATGAACTACTGGGGTGCAAAATTGGTTGGAACATCCAGCTCAAAAAGTAATGGCCCATGGTTACTACTCTGCTTGGAAAGTGTAGTGTCTCTGTGAACTGTATTGGCAGTGTTTCATATGTTTACCAGTCACCTGGAGGAGGAGACACTCACCAGTCCTGCAGGCCTAGGGACCTGAAGAGACTAGGAACTGGGACAATGGGATTGAATTAATTTCAGCAAGAACAAACGTAAAGCCCAGAACTTGGGAAGAAATTATGCTCCTGCATCAGTACAGGCTGGGGACTGCTGCACAGCAGCTCTGGAAGGGAGCTCAGGATTTTTTTGGACAATAGGCTACACCAGAGTCGTCAGTGTGTCCTGGCAGTAATGAGGACTTAGAGCAGAAAGGGTTGTATAACCAGCAGCATAGCCGGTAGATCAAGGAAGTGATGAATCCCCTTTAAGTAGTATTTGCTAGAACAGTTTTGCTCTCCCCTCCCCAACCCCGTATGAGGCAGACATGGAAAAACTGGACTAAATTCAGTGGAGGGCCTACAAGATGGTCAGAGATTGGAACACATGGCCTGTGAGGAGAGCTTGTTCACTCTAGAGAAGAGATGGCTCTAAGGGGACCTAAGAGAAGCCCTCCAATAGCTGCAATCTGGTTACAGAAAAGACGTAGCCAAGCGCTTTACAGATATGTACAACAGTATCATGTAGGTTAACAGTTATAAACTTGTACAGGGAAGGTTTTGACTAGATGTGGGGGGTTGTTTTTCTTATGCTATGAAAATAATTAGTCTTTGGAACAGGTTGCCCAAAGAGGTCTTAGGATTCTCCAAGAGAAGAGACATTCAAGTCTAAACTTAAGGCTGAATTCTTAGTTGCTTGGTCTAACTAAATTCAGTGTTGAGACAGCTTTAAGCAGTGATACAGACTAAGTGACCTTGCCAAGTCCTTTCCAACCTGAATGTTTAGGATCCTTGATTTTCAAAAGTTAGGCTTGCAAACTCTAATTAATCAAACTGTTAATCTTTACATGTTGTTCAGTTCTAGGGCGGATCACATGTACAAAATCTGCAGGATCTGTTCCACTTCGCCTAAGTGCAAATATACATATGAGAAAAGAGATAAAGGGGAAAAAAATTCCAAGGGCAATAATTTGGTGACGTTTCAGCCTACCTGCTTCTCTGTGATTTATCATTCAGCCACCATATGCTAACATTGCATTTCTTCACATCAAGGAATAGACGTATTTTGTTGACTTCAGAAGTGCTGAAGATTTTTGTCGTAGCTCGGGAAGAAGCTGTTTAGCACAGGTGGTTCTGTAATTGTGATGTGTTGGGAGAATTCAGTGTTAAGTGATCTTCTGCCTAGCACTTGCTCATATATGCACTATGATGGGTAGGATCCAAATTAGTACATTGCCCTGAAATATAAATTATGTAAAAGCTGAGGCTGGCTCAGGTGCCAGATGGGTCAGATAGATTACACTTGATTAGCCACCTGGGTCAGGTATCCCGGTACAGAACCGTTTTCAGCTGCAATACCTTTGAGTAGAAGTTGAATTCACAGTGGAGTGGGGATCTTATGTGGCAGCATCCTTGTCATTTCAGTTTAATTCAGACCTGTAGCATTATAGTATTGTAATTCACTGTATTTGTGCTGGAAAACACAGACTTAGCTCGCTGTTTGTGAAACCCAGCTGTCAGGAAAAACCTCAGCCATGGGTCTTGAAGCAATGTGATGTTCTGTAGCCCTTTGCTACCCAGCACTTGGGACAAACGAGTTTAGGAGTAAAGAGAGAGAGAGAAAAACACTGATTAAGTTGTTGCCTTATCCAAATTCTTGAATGAAATGGCCAGTTAGGAGCTGTCAGCTGCTTTGGTGTGTCCATGTTTCTCCTCTGTAATTTCAGTTATGTGGGCATAAATCCATAAAATGCCCAAATGCTACAGAAGCATTTTATGTCCTACCAACAGCTACAGCTCCTGCTTTTCCATACTGTAGCTGAGCTAGCGACCTCATAGAGTTGGTGCATACATGCAAGTATCCAACGATTTCATCCTCAGATAGGATCCTAGGATCCTGCCCTATCTTTGTATGTAGAAGTAATGCAAATTCGAGGGGCAGCACAAGTGAAAACCACTGTTTAAGAATCCAAGACCAGGTGGCTCTTCTCAAGCCAATTTGGCACTTCAGAACAGCAGCAACTTTTACAGCTTTGGCATTCCTTTTGTTTTTTTAGACATGTGCATCTGTCATGCAAAAGAAGCTGTTGAGTTCTCAGACTCATGAAGCTTTTAGAGGTTTTGCCATCCATTTAATCTCTACATAATAAGTGAGATGTAAGTGCTAAGTTTGGATCATGGTACCAAACTGATTGCGGCCCTGCGGCCATTCGCTGACTTTAGCTAAATTTAAAACTTTCATTCATAAATACAGATTAAGAGAGCGTACAGACCGTTATAGCATAGCTACAGTCCTGGCACACCAATGGATGTGTATGCACACATACATGCACAGTTCAGAGATGACTTCTAACTCAGGGAAGTTTTATACTCAGAAGGCTCTAAAGATTCACTGGCACAGTCCCTGTGATTGTAGAGCTGAATATCTGCCATGGTGTTTTATCCAGCCGCTCCAGGGGAATCTTAAATGTATGCGGTAAATGTCTGCCTACACCTAGCATTCTGACTGCATCCACTAAATGAAAATGAGGATATTCAGTCTTAAACAAAGCATTTTTTTTATTTTTATAAAGAAATCAAAACCAGTTGCAATTAAATAGGAAACAAAGGAAGAACTGGAATCCATAAAACATCAGGGGCAATATTTAAAGCAACTGAACTAAAATCAGTTCAATATTTCTCTGCTGTATTTATATACAAGTGCACTTATTTTTAAAGTACCCTAACACTTAATTTTGCTTTCAGTTGTATTTTTTTATTTGGATTACATATGGTATTGTGATAGGATGTTTCAGAAAGCCATAAAGTGTTCTTGCCTGTAAAAGCAATGTCCTTTCTTGTTAATGCCAAGAATGCTTTTCCCAAAACACTCGTTCCCTGCTCAAGACACTGTAGCTGCTAATGAGGAAAACACTGCAAGTACCTCATTCAAATGTTTTCTTTTGTTTATCTACAGGGAGTTTACTCTGTAATAGCGAAGAATCCCTGAGTATCAATGAGTCTGAAAGTACTCATATTCTGCCAAGAATAAAGTTGTAAAGCTTTGTGTGCCAACACTTTAAATTAATCTAAAATAATGCAAAGGGGACTTTGTCATCTTGGAAGGCTTTTTAAAACCTCATCACTGTTGTCTCAATTAATAAGAATCTGCCATATCTTTCACATGGCTTCCTTCCTCTATTGCCAGTTGTAGTTTCGATGGATGATGTCCCTCTGAGGACATATGTCGGAACTGATAGAAAGGATGATATCGGCATGCAACAAAATATACCTTCACATCAGTAGCTTTACAGCACATCGCTAGTTTCCTAGGCAGATCTGCTTACTCACAGCCTTCTTTCCTAAGCATCACTACTTAGTGCCCAATGCTAATCAATCCCTTTAGACGGCTTTTACGAAGCAGATAGCGCATTAATTCGGCATACAAATTGAGAGACTATCTTTGATGGGGAAACAAGATTAAAATACCCACGCTCACATTTCAGTTTCATACATAAAACATAAATAATGCAGTAACCCTCCCCATCCTTACAGACAGCTTCGCATTTTCTCTGTTGAATAGTGTTTAAAATCTACATCTATCGCAAACTTTAGAAAAAAAACAAAGGCCATAAACAAAATATCATGCCTGCCAAAATACTTTCTTTATGTTCCCATCCACAGGGCTCTTAGTCACAGCTCTGGCCCAGGATTTCCTCATGAGATGCTGTTTAAGAGCTTTTAAAAAAAAAAAAACACAATGCCATTCCCATGATATATGCAGTTTTAAAATTTGTGTTTCTCTATGGCCAAGACTGGTGTGTTTCGTTATAAATATGTGAAATCAGTAGATTACTCAGGTCCCCATTTTTACAGGGGGTACTGCATCATTAAGTACTGAAAGAATATAATGTAACTATTCAAACTGCTTAAAATATTTCGTAACCATAAATTATTATCCAAAAATATTTTTCGAGTAGATAAAAAGAGCTGTCAATTCTGCATAGTGAATGCCTCATAAGGGGCTCATTTATGGTTGAAAACTGAATAAAAGCAGTAAATTAAGAACAGACGTAACCATAGAGAAGCTGTAATCCACAGCAGATTTCCTTGGTGAATGAAGTATTGTTGTGTGGATTTATCCTCCTTGCTTGTACAGTTAACCAGTCACATCTGTGGCCAAAGTGCTGTCTGTGCACACAGACAAGTTGGGTTCAGTAACCCCACGGAGGTAAGCACATGCTGGTTTACACTGTATTGATAAAGTGCAAAATAAACTTCACCGGCTGTTTCATTGGGGCATGCTATGCTGAAGGGCAGATATAATGCTGAAACCGAATTCCTGTGACTTGGAGACATAAAAATGCTAGGACATTGGAAAAACTGGAAGCAACAGCACGTTTCTCCTAGATTTTATATTAGTATTGCGGGCCTTGTTTTCTGGCAATTTACAAGAGACTGTCGCTGACTCACAGAATTAGTGTTTGTACTTCCTAAATACGATAATGAATGGGAGCTGCTTCAGCTACAGTGTTTGTGAAGGGAAAGCCACTTGTTATAAATATTCATTTGACAAAATGTAAATAGTTTTATAGGAGTGTAAACTGTTGCAAGTTATTTGATTCAGTACAGTTGTCTCTTCCGTATTGTTTGTCACAAACGCACATAATGAACCAGCCAGGATGACATGTAGACTTGACAGTGAATTAGTTTAGCCGTATTGCTGTTTGTTTAACTTTGTGATTACACACCAATGAGATAACTCATCTCCTTTGTCTTGAGAAAGCCACAGCAAGCTCCACAATTCTTAAGTCTCTCCATTTCTTTGCTGTTCCAGTACTTCAGCGTATCATTGGACACTAATTTTGATTTTACATCAGGAGGTTGCATCTATTGCAAGATCACTGCCTTACTAACTCAGAACACTAACAAAAAAAGAAAGATCCTTGTGAATTTCTTGTTAGTATTGAGTTTGTTTTTTGTTTTGGGTTTGGTTTGGTTTGTTTTTTTTAATGATATGGTATGCTCCCCTGACAATAGTAGATTTCATTTCAAATAAACAAGCTTCTTTCTAGACATGTCTGAAACAGAATTTTCAACAAAACACAGTAAAGACAGCAACAAATATTGCTACTTAAAATTTGTCACATTGGTCACTTGGAACACACTGTCATGACAAAGATTTTGTTTTCATATCTAAGTATTATACAAAAAATTATCAAGATCCATGTTTCATCTTTAATGTTGTAGAGAATATGGTAAATAATTACGATCATTTCAGCATCCAAAGTGAACTATAGCACCTGTGTCTTACAGAAGGCGACCACAAAGTTCTGTAGTCTTTGTAGATTTAGCCTACGTGTGAACTGAAACAGCATATGCATAAAATCAACCTCTTGCTGGTTTGCAGTATGTGCTTATGTTAATGTGTGCATGCACAGGCTTAACTATTACTACTGCATACACATGTGTAGACAGAGGCTTACTAAATTTGTTTTTTTTTATTAGGAAACATTAAGTGTCTTTAGAGGTCTGATCCTTAACTTGAACTGAGTAAAAGAGAATTTGCAAACTCTTGTGTCTCTTTAAATTAATCACGGACATTGAATGCAGTATATATTATGCTTGATTTTGCTCCTAACATAATTTAAAGTTTAAAATCTTTGTTGTCATTTTGTACTGAGCAAAGAGGTCACAACTCTCTGCTAGCTACAATCATTTATACAACAATAGCAAATTTGGCTCGGGCAGTTTTGCTGTTTGTTTCCGTGGTCAGGGTCCATTTTTATCTATTGTTTTGGTCAAGAATGTGTTTTCTGAGAATCTTTTTCTTGTTTTTAATCTGGCGCATTAGAAGGCAAATGAATAAAGAATTTTGTGTCTAAGTTTTGTCCCAAAGTCTTTTCTGGGAAGTTTACAATCTAGTGGACTTAACTAGGTTGCTATTTTAAGGCCTGTTCCAAAGACTTCAGTGAGCTTTCATCCCCTTAGAGACTGCTGGGAAAATAAAGGACTATGTGTTTTAAACAATGACATTTTTAAATGTTTACTGAAATTTATCTAAAAAACTTATTATGAAAAATTTAGAGCAGTAAACTTATTCAGTGCCCTGAAATACAATTTTCTGAAATGGTTGCAGATTCATTTAGAGCGATCAAATGCAGAGGGATTCAGAATTTGCTTGCTTTTATGTTTGCATTTAGTAAGATTTCTTTCCAAAGTAGTCAGCAGGACTTTTCTGAAAGGATTTAATTAAAGTTAGCAAGTAATTTTGTGTTTTGCAGCATGTTACATATTGTGGAAAGGTTATGGATTCACCTAATGCAGCGCATCAACAGTGTAAAGGTGAGAGGTGAAATTCTTTTTGTTGCAAGTGATGAGATACAATCATTTGAAAGGTCACTTGCACTCAAAAAGAGCATTTATTTAAGAAGTAACTTGTTTTGGCATATGCTGCATTTTTAAAGGTTAAAATAGTGTCTTGCTGACCAACACCATCAGTGAGAAGTGGGTTTTTTTGCTCTTTTAAAACTTTTCTGCAGGGTACTTCACTACTTAGACTATTTATTAACATCCTGTGCAAGACATCATCTATTTGAAACTCAAAGTACTAAGATTTTCCACAGAATTACTTGAGATCTAGAATTAGTTGGTTTCCATTATTATGTACATTGCTATGGTAGTAAAGCTTTAAGAATTCCAAGTGTAAAATACAGGAGACAAGATTCATCAGAGTGCAGCGTGTCACTTTGTGTATAAATAGTTGTTCTGATAGGAAATGCCAATCATCTAAAGTGCAGGGGGAAAGACTGGTTCTTTTCTTTTTACAAAGTGATTTGGGAGTGAAATAGATTATGTAGGCATGATAGCTAGACAAAATGTGAATGTGAAAGACCATAAAATCAAAGAGATTTTTTTTTAGGGAGCTGAAAAATAAGATTTAGTTTAAAGCAATTATTTAATTCTTACTATATTTATGCAAAGGAGTTCGCATGCACTGAAAATTATGTTGTGCATTTAGAGGTTTTCCCGTTTCTTCAGAAACATGTCAAATAGGCATTAAATTTCTTTAAGTCACAGTGTTCTTTCCACTCACGCTGCTCAATAATCCATAGAGATCAAGGAGGAAAGAGATCTTTTGTAAGCGCTCTTTTCTGAATAAGATGTTACGCTCACTCTTTTCCTTGACCTTAAAGATCGCCAGTACAGAGCAGCATTTTGTTCATAATTTGTTTAAAATGATTTTGTTGAGCTGTTGTCCTGTAGAAATTATACTAGCCATGAAAACAAAACTGTTTTTATTACATGGTATTGATCACTCATATGCACCGAACATTGTACATTCCGGAGTAAATTATGTGAGCAGGAAAAAGGAAAAAAAAAAAAGTGTACATAAGGAATTAACAGTTAAAAATGAATGACTTACATTTGTTTCGGGATAATTTTTACTCAAATAAAATCATCCTCCTTAATTTGCTTTGCTTTCCAGTTGAAAGAGGGCAAAATCTATTTCCTGGGCAATTTTGCACAGCACAGATATTAATACTTTGGGGTTTAATTGTATCCTGTGTTTAAATACACTGTGGGTGAAACCCTAGACCTCTGCTTAATTGCTGTGAGAAAATAGCCTGATTTCTCTGAGATTAGGCACACGCTTATGTATACTTTGACCCAAGAGTGCCTCCTTCAGAATTAATCTTCTAAGGTAGTGGGATTTGCTTTTGTACGTGCAGTAGACCCATTCATGACAAACGGTGCCTAATAAACCAACTTCACCCTCCAGACCTCTCTTTGGCTGTCAGAGTTTTTCTTCAACTATTCATTTCACACATCCCTTGTCCAGTTGCCTATTAGCAAATAAACTTTAAAGCAGGCAATAGGAATAAATTTAATGATTCCTCTTAATTAGAGAGGCTTAAGGTTTAAATAATGTGCTGCGGAACTGGAAATGTAAAGAATTTCCATTTAATTGTTAGGCAAAAATATTCTGAGCTTGATCCAAATATGCTGGCTGTTAGAAGACTTATTTCCTCATATTTATTTTTAAAATTTCCTCTGTGCTATACTTCAGTTGAACCATCTATTCCATAAAAGCACTTTTCCCTCTGTCATCTGCATTAGGATTGTTTCTATAAGATGTAACAAAAAGTTCTGGTTTTCAAATATTTATATTAGTCAAAGTTAGTCCTGTTTATACTTTTTGGCAATATAACTTTTTCCTTAAAAATGAAGTACTTCAGTTTAACTAAACAAAATGTGTTGAAATGGATGGTCTTATAAACTTAAGTACACTTGGCAACAGAAAGGACTAAGGCTCCAACCAGAAAACACTGACTCAAGTGAGTAGCCCCTACTCATACAAATATCTCATTAACTTCAAAGGAACAATCTGTGTGAATTGGAGTTTTCAAAATCTGGCACTAAAGCACCAATCCTGACTGCAAACACTGAGGCAGATGTAGTTTACTTCATTTTATTAATGCCATTAAAATCAGGAGTTGGGATCGTTAGCAAAGTATTCCTTTATGTGCTTTTCTTCAAATAATATGAATGCTTGCAGAAGCATGTCCTAAAATTAAGAGATAAAGACATTTGTTTCATTTTGAGTTAGCATTAGACAAAACCATCTTTTTATGTTTTTACAGTTCTGCAAAGCAGTTCTCTGTATTTGCATTAGAAATATTAAATCTAACATCCACATATTTCATTTCTCAGAGTTTAGCTGCGGAGTTTGACTTCACTTCTTAAAATCAGTAACATTACAGTAGCAGAAATAATGATGTAGCATAGGAAGAAAATCCCAGATGAACTGATTCTTTTAATTAAATAACTGGATTGAAAATTATATGAATAAAATATTATTTAACTTGTGTAAGTTTCTATTTGTCCAAGCAGAGTTTTCACTCATTATCAGTTCCTTTGATTTTTTTGGTCTGCTATTTGTCTGTCATGTTCTAAATAAGTGATCAGAAACAGACTGAAATGAAAGGGGTTTTTCTTTTTGTTTTGGGTTGGTTTTTTTTTTTTTTTGGAGGTGGATTTTCCTTTTCTTTTTGTGGTAAACCCTCTAGCTATTGTTACGGCAATAAGCTTTGCTTGGCTGATACTGAACTACATGGTCAGGACTCTCATAAGGGAAATGCAGTCTTCATTAACCAAGCCTTTTAACAGCAAGCCAAGCTTGATTAAAATCATATACAGATGAAATCATTTCTTTACAATTCCTTTGTAGTTTTGTGCATTCCCAATAACTCTTTGGGCTTAATAATATTTAGGAGACAGCTGGGTTACTACTTAAGATTCTGTTGTTACTCCCAATTATTGCTCAGAAGTCAAAATACATAGGATAATTTCTGTTCAAATAAGTACAAGTATATTAATGTGATATACAAATGTGAAATGGGTTGGGCATTACAGATGATGAGGAATTATGACTTACAGTCTTAGATGGAATTCCTTTGCTAAAACCCTAAGGGGCAAAACTTTAAAAACAAACAGGAAACATTCTGTGAGTTTTGTTACTGTTACTCTAATCAAGCTGTGATAGCACATGGCAATCCTGAATAACTTTGTTTTGTAAAATGTAGCTACCACTCTGCTTAATTTATATTTGAACAGTCATTATGACTTTACACTTCCTAAATTTAGAAGCACAATGTAAAAGCAAGCAAGCTTTACTAAAAGCTTAGGACACTAGGAATTACTTTTCCTAGCATCTAGTCAGAGGGAAAACGTTGGTAATACTAAACAAAAGAAACCAAAACAACTCTCTTAAATCTATTGCTTAATTTTATTATCCAGAGTCCAATTAAGTAACTATAATCCTGTTGATCTTTCTTACTGATGTGCATTCCTTCCATAGCATAAATCTCCACAGGACAGAGCTTAGGACTTCATGGATGGCAGAGACCCATTGCAAATGACAATTCACTACTAAACAAAGCAAGAAAACAACTCAATCAAAAGGTCAAATTCCTTTCTGTGGGTGATGACGGAAGGATGATAAGAGGCAAGCCTTTTTCTTTCCTTCCTTCTTTTAATGCATCCTTTCCTCAGTAAAGGCATCTTTAAACTCCCTCTGATCAACAGGACCTCAAGAGTGGGTCCACCCTACCCTGCCAGCTAACAAGGCAATTCAGGACGTTAGTCACCAGTTATCAGAATTGGTAGGATGAGTTGACATAAAGCTCTTTTTTCAAATACGTGTACTATTTGATGTATTTTTCATTCCCAGACCATGCACACACATTTCTTCCTCACCCTACCAGCTGTTAGTGTCTGTACACTGTTCGGTGAAGCAGCCTTTATGCTTAGGCATGAAAAGCATCATTCTGTGTCATCTTCCTAGAAGAAGAATTCTTGTACCTTATCCGAAAGACTTAAAGGAATTTGTCCATAGCTGTTACCAGATAGCATGTTCGAGCATGCAGAGTGCCGGTGTGTTTGCAAGACAACTCCCCATATTTTCTCTTTGGTAATCCAGGCACTGAACTGTTTCTACTGTGGGTATGCACTCCACGCTCACTCCCACAGACTGGCTATCCCTGTCTGAGGTGGAGTAGGGATTGCACCTAAACTCATTTGATTGAAGGAGTTCGTATGCAGTTCAGTGGTTGTGGATGTGTATTTTTACTGTGTGGAAAGAATCAAAGACTTGAATCGTGTACGTTTCTGTGCACTTTTCAGCAGGATCAGAAATAATGCTGTGCTAATGCATAAACTCTTGTGAATCCCCAGAGACTGTGCTGAAGTTGTGAACAACCAGTGACAAGGCACAGCAGTGCAGAGAGCGAGTTATGAATCACTGCAGTCCTGCTGATCAGTATTTCATGTATTCTTTCTTTCTTCCTGCTTAAAAGATACAGACATGGGTTTGCATCTACTAAGCCTATCTAATCTATACACTGCCAGGGTATATGAACGCTATTTCACAGGCATTGCTGTTTGTGTTTACAGCCCAAGCAATCTTCTGCTGCAACATTCAATAAAAATAAACAAGTAAAATATCAAGAATGAGAAGGAAATGTTGTGGCAGCTTCTTAGCTACCAAAAGTCAGATAACATTGCTAAAGCCAACAGAGCTGCACTAATTTATATTTGTTGCAAGCCTGAGTTTAAGTTTTCTGTGGTCTCTTCTACAAAATATTTTTGTATATTCCATGTCATATATATGTGCACGCAGCAAACTGTCTCAATCTGGAAAGATTAAAAATGAGAAACTAGGCCCAAACAGATATCAGTAGATGGGAAGATGCCAGTAAGTAAAAGTAATAAGATCTTTTCAAATAAGTAACATGCCCTCTGTGATTCTACTTGAAAGCCAAAGGAAGGGATATAAACCATTCAAATATAGCCACTTTTTAGATGGATATTCAGTTTATCAATAAATATTAATGGCTACAGTTTAAAGCCATAACTCAAGATTTATACCACAAAAATTAAACCTGCCATACCACAGAAAACAGAGGGTAAGGAATAACTGCAAGTAGGGAACAGAAAAAGAACATATTGTGGGAAACTGCAGCGGGTCTGTGGAATCCTTGACAGAAAATATGGGAGTAGAGATCAGCCTTGAAGATATTAAGATTTACCCTTGAGAAGGATGGGAGTAAAGGAGTATCCGGAGGTATGGAGTTATACCCGTGAGAGAGGAGAGATGTACCCATGAGAGAGAAGGGGATAGAAGAATAACATGGATGATAGCAAAATTAACCAACGAGGTGTTAGTGCTGTAACTTGTAACCAATAGTGAAAAGACACATGAACTGGTAGAATTGTATAAAAATGCACTTGTAGCAATAAATGGCACCTATTACTTTTATCTTGAAGGAACTTGGTCCATGTCGTTTGTCCGTCTCAACCGCGACAACATGTAAAAGTAGTTATCTAGCTGTTCAGGGTGTTTGCATGTTCTGTTAATTTTCTTCTGAGTCTTTAACTCTGTTGTTTTACTTTCTTTCTAAATTTTCATGCTTTCCCTAGAAATCTAACCTATTAGATCTAAAATCACCACTAGTACTTGATTAATCCCAATGAATAACTTTCCTGAAGAACTAGTCTTCTTTCAATTGGCCTATATTATCTAATGGATTCTTGCTTATGCAACTGAAACACTGTACTTTTCTTTCCTTGCCACTTATTTATTAATACATGCAGAAATATTACTGATCCAAGACAGGGTTGCTTCGTAACAACTTTCTAGTCCATGGTTTAAGTGACGAATGTACCTGTTTTCTAGCCCAACACACTCTTTCATTCAATGTCTTTTTAGGTTCTTAGTTTCATGCTTCAAAAGTATCATGATCTTTTATCAGCCTACAACAGCGAACCTCTTCATCAACAATAGTCCCTGAAATGAAGGTATATTGTAAATCGTCAGGCAGCATGTCAGATTCTAGTATTATTTCATCCCACATCTAAAGTATTAACTGCATTGGCATCTGTTTGTTCATCTGTGAAACATGACTGCCTCTCAATAACAATGTTACAATTTAACTTTGGGTATTGATAGGAAAATAAGACTGAGTTTTATGTACCATACTTCTTATGGTAGGTGAGGTCAGCAGCCACTTCCCAAAGAACGTGGCCATTTTGAAAGCAGATCTGCTAAAGATATTAATTTGTAGAAAATTGCTTTATTCAATAAAAAAATAAACTCGGAAACTGTGTTTGAAATTCCATCAAATCCTCCTTCTTTCATTATGCAGGGCTTCTTATAGTTTAACTTATACAGATACCATAATGTCATTAATAATATCTGCTTATATTATACAATAATGACAGTCTATGTGTCATTCTTGATATTTAAATGAACAGGTTCTAGCAATAATATTTCTGATGAAAATTAATAATGAAGTCCCTTTAAAAGGACAATTTTCTTGTTTATAGTAACATCCAGCTTTTACTTTGACATTTGCAAGTTCCTTTTTCTACTTAGGGTGAGTGTCTCTTTCCTGCTTTTTATCAACTGAACCAAAATTTTGCTAGTGTCCATTTTCTTTTCTTCATTTTTCACTCTTTAGCATGCCTTATTCCTGAATTCAGACTGTGGAGACCGTATCATGCTTTAAACCTCCTTCAGTTATCTGTCCATGGCACACACAGATCTCAAATAAGAGTTACGACATAACATCCTTTTGCTGAATAGTGGCAAAGTTACCCCGCACATTTATAGGTCTCACTGCATTAAAACTTGAACAGGGCTAACAAACTAACTCCACTGTGCAAACAATATGTAATCTGATACTTTGGCAAAAAAATATACACATTTGGCAAACCAGAATATCCACCAGGTTCCTTTCCATTTGCGTAGACTTTGATAAATATTACTCTTAACATCCTTTTCCTTTAACTGCTTTATTACATGCAACTTCATTTCCATTACAAAAGTTTATCTATATAACATTTTAAAACTTCAAGTTTATAATTACATATATATATATATTTGAGATGTAAATAAAAAGCATAGAAAGATTTTAAGTGTTTTTCAGAAGTAAACTTGAAAAGCTGCGATTATTTATCTGTGACATCTTAATTCTTGAAAAGTGGAGTATCAAATTACCTGTTGAAAATAAATGCATTGAAACAACTTGTAATTACATGCCTATTTTATCTGCATTTGGATAAAACATTAGTTTCTGATGTTTTTCCTCCAAGACTGATAAATTCAAATCAAATGCCATCCTGACCAAACAGCATTCAAATGGCCATAAATGTAAAAGAAACAAAACAAGGCACAGTGCGGTCGTGCTGATTTTACCATTTGTTTCAAGTTGTTTGCTTGCAATTATCATAATTGGAAGGTTACCAGAAAAAACGTGGAAGATGGGGACAACTGCAAAAGTGACACATGCCAGAGCAACAGGAATACTAATGCACCTCCCTCTAGGTGATCAGGAAAGAAGTCAGATCAGTTGTCCTGGAATAGTGCAAAGTGTAGCATGGCGATTTGTAAACTACACACGTTAATTTAAAAGAAAATACATTAATTAAACATAACAGCTCATGATAGGCCTTGTTCCCTTTTTCACATCTTTTTTTAGTTAAAAATGCATGTGTTGTTTTCAGCAATGTACTGATAACCCCGGTGTTATAATTTGAGGGATTTTATTTATAATGTAGCTCATCATTTGTATGTGTTCTCTATATTAGCAAGTATTGTTTCTCATTTGGATAAAAGTGGCATTCCTTTGAGTTTCCCAAACAGAAGTTTCCAGTGAAGCTGGTGAAGGGTTTTCCTGTATTTTGCAGCTTGTATGTCTGTTTGGGCTCCAAAAGGTAGAAGCTTACAGTCAGATCTGTCTTTAACAGTAGAGACGGGCACCCGTAACATTTACAGCCACTCAAGTCGGCAATATTATCAGACTATTGAGTTTTAATTATGGAATAAACAAATTAAAAACTAGTGTTACAGAGAAACAACAGGTGACATTATCTAGGACCACAGAGCATGAGGTCTCCACCAGCGTGAGAGACTCATGATGCCATGAGTCTCTAGCGTGTGAGGAAACATGCTCATACTTTTCCATGGCTTATATCCTTTTCAGAGGGTAGTGCAGCTCTAAAAGGGAATTAGATACCAAATCTGGGGGGAGTCTACACAGTTACAGGTATGTTTTATTAAATAATATTAAAAAATCATTGGGTAGGCACAATCAGCATACACCAAAAAAGCCTAGATATACCATACAGAAGGGAACCAAGAAGGGGAAAGAGGAAATACATCGGTGACCTACTTGAGCATCAAGGTTGAGAACAACCTCCTTCAGTTCCCATTTCCACATGACGGAAGGAAAGAGTATCAAGAGAAACATCAGGTAAACAGCCTGCATACCTAAGCTCTTGCACAGAGAAGGGCAGATAGATTTTCACTGAGATGTAATCTGTAGGTTCTTTTATGAATATGTTGCTACAATGATCTTGATAAGATTTTAGGAGGATGTCCCACAAATTTCTGTCTTATAATACAAGGGTAAAGCTTCTTAGTAACTACCGTGTGTTAAGGTTTTCCCAGTAATTTTTCCTTACAACACATCTGGAGTATTGTCTGTTATGGTTAGATTTTATAATCCTAGGGGGAGCAGTGCATATTATCAGTAAAATGTTTATGTTTAAGAACAGGAATTAAATCCTTTCCTGGCCAATACTCTGAAGTGTATACTCAGACTTCCAGCTACTTTTAATCACTTTCCTTTTAGAACTTTAGCAAGTGGCATCCCCAGTCCCAGCCCCTTTATTAATGGCCAGTTGTAAATGACTTTAGCAAATGGAGCACCATTTGTCACACTGTAACAAGTGACGCACTGTACTGTATTTCTAGCCCTACCACTTAATTTAAACATTGAGATTTATAGCTTGTCATCATCCTCTCTATCTCTCTGTTCCTTCTTTGTGCCTTCCCAAGTGCTAAAACAGGTTGTTGGGAAAGCGGTTTATAAGTAAAAGCAAAGACATTTCTACCTTGGCTCAGAACACTGAAAAAGACTCATTCGGCTCTTTCACCAGTGTAGTGAATTCTCCTGGTGCTTTTTCTTCTTACGTTTAATTGCTTCTCCACATTTAACTGATATTTGATGAAAAGATCCCCCTATTTTACAATTTCTCTCAAAATAATCCCACTGTAATTCCATTGCAGTCACCTGTGTATACACTATATTGGTTTATTACTTTGAAAGACACATATGGTACAGACAGCAGCCAAGTTGTATTGCAAATTAAAAACCTTTATTTGAACTTGAAATTAGTTCTTTCTTCAGAGTGCTACTATGCTCCATGTCATCAGAAAATTTCCCTGGGCTACAAATTTGTAGCCCATTCCTCTGTCTAGGCTATATAGATTTTTATATAGATTACAGACTCTCTGTGTGATTTATATACTGCCACATGGAAAGTGGCAGACGTCCAAGAAGTGACCCCACCAGTTTAAAGCTCCTATGAATCAAACATCTGTTCTGGGTTTGTGTGCATTTGTTTGTTTGTTTACTTAAGAGCACTGAGCATTGGCCTTGCACATGCTTGCCCTGTCTCATCTAACAGAGCAGATAGGTCATTGGGTTTTACTTTTAATTATAGGAGATAACAGACTTTTTTCTTGTCATCCTTGTACTGTTAGCAATCAACTGCTGATTTCCCTCCAAACTGATGAGACCGCTGGTCTCTCGCTTAACTCTATGAATGTCTAGCTGGACGTGAGGATCCTGAAACAAACGTTACATCTGCAGCAATGTGCAGATTTAGTACAACAGTCTGCACACCTTTGGCCTGTTTCTCTACCGCCCAATATCTTGTGATTTCACCAATGTGAAATGAGTGCAAAGCACAAAGTCAATTATACACATGCAGAATTTCCAAGCACACTAGTGCTGATATTTTGCACTTATATTTTGTATTTATGCTCAGCTGTAGCTTATCAGAAAAGGCACAGGTTAGCAAAGTATCAGAACCAGTAACATATGTTATGCATGTTGTCTCACAGGTCAAAGACAGTGAAGTTGACAGCCCATGTCTTAGTCTTGCTCTAAGAGTTGTGTCACCCGATGTGACCAGCTCTGTTTTCTGCACTGAAAGAATGCTGAACCCATTCCGCTGCCGCTCTCCTGAGCCCTTGCAGCTAAAAGCCTAAGCAGGGACTTGTCATGGGAAAATGGTATAAGAAGCTTTCAGAAATTCCGTATAAACAATGTCATATGACTGTAACTTTTCAGAACAAAAGAGCTAAAGATCAAGCAAATTGTTTCAGCTGGAATTCTAGCTGCAGGTTTGTAGCTCTGAGCAGCCAGCAGGGCGGGCGGGCTCTGTGCTGCAGGCCGGGCCGAGGCCCAGCCGCTCGCCATGCTCGCCTGCCAGGCCGTGCCATAGCAGACCTGCCTGCAGTCTTTGAGTGAGCGGACTGCTGGGCCCAAAACATTGTCTGTCTCCCACAAGTGCTGAAAAAACCCTGGCTCATAAACTGGGAAAGGAACTGAGAATAGAAGAACTGGAAAACGATTCATTGACCTGTGGTCTTCTTCAAAACTTCAGGATGAATTACAAGGAGTCTACTAAATTTATAGGAATTAAGAAGCCACAGAGTTACCGAGCAAAATGAATCAAATTCAATTCTAGAAAAAGGAGGTAATTTTTAATTAAATTTTATGAAGCTGCACCTGTTCACGTAACTTTGAATATTAACCCTGCAAATCGCTTTGTATATGCCTACATTAATCCATTGTTTTCTACAGCATATTTTCAAATGCTTTGTCTCCTCTCTCCTCTGATGCAATTCCGCTGCTTCAATTTGAATGTGATCCATTTGTATGTGCTGGCCAAAATCACGTTTGTTTGTTTTCCCAGTGCTGTATCACATTACAAGCCCATATTTAATTTGCTATTCACTACTAGCCCTAAGATTTTGGGGGATTTTTTTGGTGCTTTCCAAACACTATCTTCCTCCCATAGTATATTTGTGTTTCACATTATTTCCCTTAAGTATTTGACTTTTTAGTTTTCATTACTGAATGTTGTTCTGTCTTGTTTTTCAGATTTTCTTGTAAGTTCTCTAGGTCTCCCTCTACTATTTCTTTAACGTCATTTCAGTAAAGCCTCCTCCCCCTTTTAAAATTTATTTATAAGTAAGAAAGGGAAAAATGCGGAAAGGTTACAATGGAAAAAGAGTGAAAAGGTTACAAATGAAATTAACACCAATGCTCACACTATTTCACTGGCTACCGCTAATTCCCTGTGCATATATCATTGTTAAAATTAGTATGATACCTTCATATATCCTCTGAGATATCTTAATATACCAAAATAAACATCTGTTTTCTGTTGGATGGAATATACCACAATAATACAGAATATTTTCTCCCTTTTGAAGTGCCATATTCTTTCTTTTTATATAGAGGAACACATTCAAAAATACTGCATAGAGCGATATCATTCCCACTACACAAAACAAAAATCCAGCATTTTAGGTCTTGTGAGGGCAGAGCTGTGTATTTCAGTTAGTGTTGCATTAACTGTGCACTGGGCTGGAATGAAGCTTCAATGCCATCATGATGTTTCTTTAAGCAGTGTTTTTCCAATTTCAGACACAATTCTAAGAGCATAATCTAAGACATTCCCTCTGGAGCGGCCTCCATACACAAACACACTTTAATAAGTGAGACCTCTGCCAGGGTCATCAAGACCAAAATGAGCCAAAAAAAAAAATCTTCAGCACTGTTCTTATTTAGTTAGTGACCCAGCCTTACCCTTTACATATAGTAGGATCAACATACTGAAGCATGACCTCAAAGAGCTGCCATGTCACTTTTACTCTGCTTTTCTTTTTAAATGTTATGTAAGTCGGGGAACTCAGCTGCAATGTGTGCTGTATCACATATCTAGATTTATTTCTCTGGATTATGGGAAATATCTGTAGTGTGGGTGTGTTTAATTATTTGCAGATTTATATTGGTATTTTAGGATTGAAATGGCGAAACTGAGAAATAAAAATGTCACCAGTAAATTTTTAGCAACTGAAAGTGGTCACCTTATTAGTATTCAGTAGTTTTGTCCAAATCCTCAGCCGGTCTTTATTACTGCTCTCAATCCACCCCGGTTTGGTTTAGACTTGGACAAGTCTTTAGCTAACCAAGAATGCTTGTAACAGGATTGCCAAAGCCTTTTTTCCCCCATATAAAATCATGTCTCTTCAACACCTCCACTTCCACCCTCCTTTTTTTATTATTTTGAGGCTCAATCTCCTGCAGTATTAATGGCGGGAAAGTAACTATAGTTTTGAGCCAGAGGTTTATTTTGTGTGCCACTGGGGATTTTTTCACACTGGTCTGAGGTTGGAACACAAAGGCGAAATGCTTCTTTTTGTACCTTTAATCCCCCCTAAACCCCTGTATAACGTTCACCTAGCAAATAACTTGGTCATATCCAGACATAAAGATAATATGAATAAAACATTCTGTGATTATTTGATGTAGTTTTAGCTCATGATGAAAACAATTTCTTCTTACTAAATGTGCAAAGCCAACTTCTGAGCTAATAACTTATAATCACCCCATCTTACTTCAGAATGACTAAATATTATTTTTAATTTTGCTGATATACAGTTCTTATTGTGACAATAGGCAGGAACAGCATTTGGTAGTGTAAGACAATGTTTCAGTTGTTTTAATGTTAACTGACATTTCAAGGATAAAAGGCAGAATTCCAGGTGTGGAATAATACTTTTCAATTTACTGTCTTTTTTAAAACAAGTGACACTTCGGTGTAGACATTTATTCTTTTATTTTATTAACACAAGGGTTTTAAAACATTGCTCTCTAACCAAAGCCAAGCACCTGTAGGGAAATAGTGTGAAATATAAACTTTTCCTAGTGTGCTTAATATTTAAAAATAATAATAGTTTCAAGAACACACTAAAGCTGCTATTCTGACACTATGGCCACCGCCATAGGCCTGGTACACATTAGGGAAGGATACCATAACATGCAAGATATCCAAAGGAATGGGAGGGGTTGACACAATCCAACACACAAGTGCAGCAACACCTGTGTTTCCTTTCCTACAAAAAGCAGCGGGATCTAACATAGGAACATTTTCTTTCAGGCTTTTCCCCCAATCTCCTTCTCAGACAAAGCTCAACCACAAGGTAAGAAAAGGCAGCAATTAACTCCATTATACTGCACAGAGTCTTAAGAAAACGTTACTTTCTGTGCTGAAGAAGGAAGGGCAACAGACCAAAAAAAGAGCCAGAGAACTCTCTGGGATGATTCATAGCACTTCATGGGAGTGGAGATGTTTCCTGTTTTTCACGGTGGATATGAAAGGCCAGTGACATTTGTGCCAAATCAGGCATAAATATAGTTTTGGAGGTTCTCAGTTTGGTCTTGTAAGTAAGATCTTTCAGCAGTTTTTACATAGGAGGCCTTGTATCTTTAAAATACAGATCATCATCTCAAGGTCCAGCGACAGACTGTGATTCAAAGTGTAGAATGTATTGTGTTTAGAACATATCTCTTCTTCCTTACTGATAAAGTAGCTGTTTATTTTCTCTTATAGCTAAGTTTTCACATAAAGATTTGAAATTTGTCCGCTTCTGCCTTTAGAAGGGTTTTTTTTTCAGATACCTTTAAAAATCTTGTTTAAAATGCCATGAAACATTTCATAAAATGTACTAAGAATGGTTAGCTATTTTATTGGAAACAAAATTATGGCTGTGATTTTTTTTTTTTTTTTAATATAAAGAATAAATCACCTTCACACTTAGAAGTAAGAATGATGCGGGCTTCATTTAGGGAGAGCTATAGCTCTCTTTTCCTCAATCTCTTGCAGCCAAAGGATCATCCAACCCTGTTCAAAAAAGTCCATGGACTACCTTGTCTCCAACTCTTATTCAACAATTGGGGAAAAGGGGTAATAAATAAAATAGTTAACATTTAGATTAAATTGTATTCTATGATTAAAAAACATATATCTGAGTTACACTGGATCAGATTAACCTCCAGAGGTCCTTTCCAGTACTGGTTGCTACAACAGTATGATATGACTTGCAGTTAATTTCAGGGATGTCAACAGGATTTTAGGAGAGGCTTTGTTTTAGAAGATGCTAATGAGTTCTGCTGATAGATTACCCCACTAGAGAGGAGAGAATGAATTTATTATGTTGACTGGAGACTTTCTAGAAAAGTTGTATGAAATTAAGAGCTCTGCAAATTATCCTCGACTAGTACCCTGAGAAAGGACTGCTAACTGAATAGGTTGTGTAGGAGCCTCTCATGACAACTACAGAAAAGTCTATCTGTACCCAACTCCGTCATCAAAAAAAAATGCTGCACCAGATCACTGGTGATGTGATGGTTCACAAAGGTCTTTCAGTAGTTCAGTGTCCTGCAGAAAATACATATGAATCCAGACAGCTTTTAATTCTGCTTCCTGTATGTTGGATTCTAAAGAACAGATATTCTTGATGGAGGGTCCAGTGTTGAGTTTTGCTTCTTTTTTGAATGATAATCAATAACAATTTTCCCTCAGTTAAATGTGATCAGCCTCCTCTTTTCCAGATGTAAATGTTCTGCAAAAGCTCACGCAGTTGAGATAACTGGACTAAATACTCTTCTCTAGTCCTTGGTTTTAAAACAGCTAAGAAGTCTAATTCTTCAGAACATGATCAGAGAATAATAAACAAAGTTTGCATCCAGCTCTTTAAGTTAGTCGGTGGGATCTCTGTCTTGGAAGTCACTGAAGCGTTGGGATTTATTCTAGAGAGTGAGTGGCTGTCAGCAGTTGAACATCAATATAATCAGGTGCTTCTTCAGTTATGAGCCTGACATCTAGCTTGAAAATCTTCTAATAATGGCCAGTAACAGATAGCAGGTTTTATATACTGATATTCAGCAGGAGAGGATAATAAACAGCAGTATTTGAAAGCAGGAGTTGTGAGGCAAGATGGACTATTACATTTTTCCAAGAAGCTGGTAAAACAGTTTCCAATGAAGGCATTTGTTAGCAATAGCTCATGATATTTCTGACTAGGCCAAATAGACGGTGTCTCTTATTGCAAGGTGAAAAACCATAAACAGCAAAAAGATTTCCATTTTGTAATAATTCTGTACATCACCCAAAGCCAAAAATTTAAAACAGGGGTCCTAATATTGCAATAACACTTCAGTTTTCTGTCAGTCTGAACTAAACAATGCTGTTACATAGTATAAAATTATTTTTAGACCTATCATAAAAGTAGTCAACTATTAATCAACTCCTGTCTTAATGAGGTTGTACAATTTTAAGGGACAAACCACACAAGTAGACCTTGTTGAACATTTGCATGCCAAATTTTTGAAGCTTTGAATTTGTGTTTCAAGATAAAAGGAAGCACTGATTTGAAGAAAAAGGATTTTTTCAAAATTGAAACTGGAAATATAATATTCATGTAATTTATTTTAGAAAAGCCTTTACAAAAGCACAGTGGTTTAATTTCATATTTCCAAAGCAAATTTGTCATTCTTGAGTTAAACTTCACATTCAATGAAAATGGCAGAAGATTATGTGTTGAGATTTCCAAATTATGGGGTTTTTTTTAAAAAAATGAATTAATCTGTATTTATTTACATTATATATTTATTTGATACATATCAACTTCCAAGATTTCTAGTTTCACAATTTCCTGCAATAAGGAATTTTGGTTTGTTTGAAATTACCGGAAAGTACTTTCAAGTACAGACATGAAATAAAAAGCAACAGTCTTTAATACATAACAAACTCTGAGTAGTTGAGTGTGCAGTTGCTTCTTGGAAAAAGAGTAAGGTTATGAGACGGACACTGACACTAAGGACATACACAGTCATTAGCTACTTCCAGTCATTAACTACTGAAACTGTTATAAAGTCCGGTGACGTCTGAGCCTGTCTGAAGATTAGGAAGGCACTTTTTCTTAGGTGTTTCCATAATGCCACATTTTAAAACAAAAACATTGTATGCAAAGTTTTGCTTATAGACTAAAAGAACTAATGAGTTGCACTGACTGTGAGCAGGTTGTGGACGAATACAGGTTATAGACTGGATCAACTTTGTTTCTTCTGAGGTAAATTTATATATTGATTTATCTGTAGGGCTGTGATTTCTGCCAGGCCATCAGTTCTGTGCAGGCTTTAAAGGATATGGTAACAGGAATAAAACTTCTTTAGAAGTGAGACTCACTTTATTGTTTAGAAAAAGTCCGGTCTTCAGTTGTCTTACCCCTTCAAATCAACATTCCCAGAGTGCTTCCATCAAGTATTACATTTTCATTCTTTCCTTCTTTGCAAGTTTCCTTCTTTTGAGCATCAGTTGCCTCCATTTTCTGAAAACATATCCTGTAAAATTAAACTAATATACTCCAATTGGCTGTAATTGTCTTGGAAGAGTTATGATCCTTAATAGTAATGACATGAATTACGAAAGATTTGTAGTGACCGAGTTAAAAGTCTGTTATTCAAAAACTGTCAAGAAGTTTTCAGAAGAATTAGGTGTCTTTCCTTTTTATCCATTGTGGTTAAGTTCAAGACAATCCTTAAGGGCTTTTACTTCCACATGTATAAAATAATCATTAAGTATTTTGAAAGCAATAGAAATCAAAGGCAGCTAAGTTCCACAAATATAACAAGTATTTCTCTCACTGGGTTCAGAAAAGAAGCAGATGGAATGTATTTCCAGTATTATTAAGCATTACAACTTGTTTAAAAGCTCCCGAATTTGCAGTGCAGTGTACCTGAATCACAGATTGTATATTATTCCCCAGTCTCATTAGAGCTTTCAAGGAGAAAGCCATCCTTACTTCTACAAGCTACTAGTGTGTCTGCCAATGCAATTTATGGTGCAGAAGTGACCATTAACTCCTACTCCTTTAAAACATATTTTCTCTTAGAGACCTTGACAAGTTAGACACAGGACAAAAGTGTAGTTTATTGACTTCTGATTGAAGAAGATGGAAAAGTATTCTACTAAAAAAAAAAAAAAAAAAAGTAACAAAAATAAAGCTTGAATTATGTATACTGTAAGGTAATAAACAGGATGTCCTAACTACTAAATCCTTCCATGAGCGTATATTGTAATTTATTACTTGTATTACGCTGGAGAAGTTAAAAAAAGAGTAGGGCCCTGTTGTGCTCAGTGCTGTATGGACAGAACAAAAGCATATTTGTCTAAGAGAATTTACCAAACACATTTTCATTAAATCATATATTCATAATCCTAAGTCTATCATATCTTTAAAATGTTATTCATAGCAGTTGTCTGTTATTGCCTATCAAAATGAATGCATACCTCACGTCTCAAAGCAACATTCACACCTACAGACCCAAAACGGGATGGGGGCAGTGATGTGCAGTCCCTGCCCTGCACCAGAGGATTAGCATGGCAGGAGTCAGGAGGAGCTAAATGATTAGTTAAGCATCCGGAGTAGAGTGTGTTGGAGTAGAGAAAGCGCAGCCTTCCTTCCACATCAGTTCCCTCTTGTCCAGATCCCTGTGGCAGGAATGAAGCCTCGCTTGGCCCAACACTCATTTCCTCATGCAGCACTTACTCATGGCAGTGGTCCTGCTCATTCCAGTTCGACAGACTGCTGCCAGCACACCATTTACTTATAAATATTTGCAATATCTGGCTTTATTCATGACTAAATAAGTTTAGTTAGGAAAAAATGCAATTGATACTTAAAGGGATGCTAATTTTAACAGCACACTTTCTATTGTAAGTATTTCTGCTTCTATCAGTGAGAATAAGATCAGATCTCATTTCGGCTCCAGCCCAGAGAACATGACTTCATTGCTGAGTTACAGCCACTAATATGTGGCTGTGGGAATATTTACAGCATGTAGTGGTATTTCTGAACACAAATACAGGAAAAAATAGTAATAGACAAAAAACCAATTGAGTGCACAGTTTGATGAAGGTGTGAAGCCTCAAACACTGAGCTACCTGAACAACTTTCACTGGAAAGGGCTTAATTGTGCTTTCAGTCACACCGCATGGCCTCCCTGTGTTTCTTTGTTCCCTAGCAGAAGACTATTCAGACTTTTTCATAGACAAGTCCAAAAAATGAATTTTCCTGCAAGCAGTCTGCATTTGATACGGGATGAAATGGTGAATACAAGCAGTCTAATACTTGTATTATGACTTTGTTATCTCTTCAGATTCATTACTTCACGCATTTCTAGTTAAATGTAGATGTAGATTCCAAGGAAATGTTGTTCAAAAACCTGGGGTCTACAGATAGGAAATGACACCTTACTCTCTTTTCTCATTTAAAACAGTCAGAGATTTGGCAACCTTGGTAAAAATGTCAAATAAAAATTGAAACTCTTTCAAATGAAAGGTTTAATCAAAGCTTTGAAATTAACCAATAGGAAAGTCAGAACCTTTATACTCTGCTACTGTTACGTTGCATCTCAAAAGCACAAATTAAATGTCAGAAAAGAATTGATTTTCCCATCTTGGGACCGACAGCTACTTAATTTCTTTGATATTAAATATAGTATTAAAGTCATAGGAAACCCACAAAAGCTCCTTAAGTTTCATAGAGATTTCTTTTTCTATTTGTTTTGCTTTCCTCCATTCTTTCTAAGCAGTAAATGGGAAACCACAAATCCCACAAATCATGAAAGATCTATACAGATCTTGAATACTGAAGGTCTTGTTCCTGTGTCCCACCTCAAGGGCATGTAGGAGATATAATCCTAACTTTACTTGGAGAATAGCGGAGAGGTTGCTGCTGAGGAAAAAGATCTTGGAGTTACAAAAGTTAGTTCCCTGGAAAAAGGAAACAACAACAACAAAAACACAGCTCAGTAATGAGCAAAAACCTTTAAGGGAGGAGGAGGAGAAATCATGACATCCTGCAGGAGTCCAAGGTGCTCTCCCAAACCCAAAACCCACTAGACTTTCCTCCCTCCCCTTGTCTTTTTTTAAGAAGCGACATCAGAACCTGAAAAGTCACAGAGAAAGGCAGGTGGGATGATCAGAGGTGTGAAACAGTTTCTATAGAAGCTATAACTAGATGCTTTTCATTCTGGGACAGATGACTGATGTGGGATATGACAAAACTCCATAAAATCAGAGTAGCATGGAGAAGGTGATTAGGGAACAGTTATTCACTGTCTCTCATAATACAAGTAAAGTGGGCATCATATTATATTGTCAGATAGCAAGTTAAAATCAAACAACATATAATAATACATAATAGTACCTAAATATTTCTGAGGGGGCTGTAGATAATAGAATTTGCATGGATTCAAAAAGCAATTAGACAAACTTATGAAATCTACCGAGAACTGACTCACAATATATCTGACTACAGATGACTGAGAGGTGGAATATTATAACAGAGAAGCATCACTAGATGCCTGTCCCGTCATCACACTCTCCTCTAAGCATCTGCCACTGGGCACTGGACTACAGCGACTTTTGGTCTGACTAAATACTACTATTCTTACACATTAGATGATGCTTTCAGAAAATACAGCTATGTTGGAGCCCTCCTGCTAGGTTTTTCCTTTTCTTTACTCTTTCTGTCTGAGACACAGAATGCGCCCAACTTCGTGGTGATGATGCTCCACACACCTGAAGACCAGTCCCCAAGGTGTCTTTTAAAGTGATTCTATACACAGCTGCACCAACATGTGGTCACTCTGTCTTCTCTGCTAGACTCGAGGGACCACCTCAGGTATGCTTTGTTTATCAATTAATTTAAGCTAATCAGATACGGATTAAGCAAGGTATGGGAGAAAGATGTACAAAGAACCTAAAGAGAACAGACTTTTTCCTTCCCATTAGTTACCACGTTTGCAGGCTTTTGACATCCAGTGATGTTGCCTTGCAGCTGCCCCCAGACATAACTAATGTCAGAATAGTATCAAAGATATACAGAGGAGCTGTTTTTTCAGATGGTATAGATTCTCTTTCAGTACTTTTTACCAACACTTGGTCAGTTGATCCAAAACATCCAAAATCTTGAAACAGAAAGGGAAAGCTGAAGTACTTGCTGAAGTTGTTGAACTAACCCTTTGGATTTTAAGTCTGCTTGGTGCTTTTCCCCTTCCCTCTTTCCCCCTCTCCAGCCAGTGCCTCACTAAAATACCATGTTATCCCAAATGCTGGCGTCCTGCTGTGTTACTACTGCAATTCATCCCTCATGTTGTTTTTACCTATAAGCTACTACATCATGAATATGCATAGACAGTGCTCATCTAACAGCAGCCCAAGGCCTTTCAGTGAATGAACAGTGCAAAGCAAGTCATATTTTAATTCTGATACTGTAAATGTACAGAGTTGGAGAAAATCCTCACTTTCAACATTTTTCTCTCTTCTTGCTGTAATCTGTCCTCATTTCTCACTTCTTCTACCTCCCTTCCACTTTGGCTTGTACTTTTAAGGTATGATTTGGTAGCAAAGGGAGAAGATACGGAGAGTGCATAATTTAAATTAGAGAGTGTCCTGTGCCACGCTTTCATTAAAACTGCAGAAAAAAATCTGAGGTGTGTGGAGCGTAAGATCAGAAGAGACCCAAATCCTGTCATTACATCTTGCCTTTTTTTTTTCGCTAGTGCAATAAAGCAGATGTCCTGCATTTATAAAATAGAGTTGGAAATGTCTGTAGCAGAAAGAAAAATGCGAACAGTACTATGTTCTTTTCCCATTCCCACATTTTGCTTCATTTTTTTATAATAACCCATCTGTATGTCTTCAAATACTTCTGATGGTACAATATAATAAGGCTCCCCTATTCTTCTACTTCCTTTTACAGTGCTTCCCTGAATAGTAATGGGAATTTACTTACTGGCTTGAGAAGCAGGTCCAAAAGCTATATGAAAATTTTCAGTGTCTGAAATGATACACAAAATGTTGAGGATAAAGTTTATTTGAATTGCAGAAAAATATAGCAGTTATGTCTTCTCTTGCCTGTAAAATATCCCATACCTGTCTTTGGAGACCAGAGGAGGCTGAAGTTTGTAATCCTTTTGCCTTGTTGGTAAATAGAAATAAATAAACTAAATAAAGGATACCACAAGAGCCCACTGCATCATTCCTAAATGCATTTTCTCTACAAATAGGCAGGTGTTTGCTCCATATAGTCTGTCAGGCTAAACATACTGCCCTCTAAAAAGTCCAAGGTGCTGTTCATACTCCAAATACACTGTAATGCCTGAAACGCAAATTGAGAGGGAAAACACAATCCAATTCTTGCTGACTTTTTCTGGATAGAAATATATTCCGTGGTACGTACAGCAGCACAATTTTGCCAATCTTTTCAATATAACTATGAGAAAGATTCAGGACAACAAGCCCTGTTCAGTTTGATGTCCCAGTGGTAGCCTCATGGTCCCCATAAAGCATCCTTCCTCCTGACATATAGCGAAGGAATCAAAGCTTCTGTATGTCTTACCAACTGGCAGCTGCTGGTTCAATCACTTGTCGCCTTCCTGAGCTATCACTTGTTCAAAGTTATCAGCCCAACGTGTAACAACGCAGGAACAAAAACCAGCAAATTTTTCTCGTGTTGCCCCTCACAGCATGTGGAGTGCCACTTGGATGTTGTTGATTATTTGGATTCATACCTTCGTATCTTTTTAACGTGCTGCCTCATGCACATTTTGTACACTCTGGCCACCTTTGTTGCAGCTTGTTATGTCTCATCATGTTTTCTTGCAATTCATCCCTCTAGCTCCCAGCAGCCTAATCGAATGCCATGGAACTGAATTTAACACAACAGAATGTATAACTCTTTTTTTTTTCCCAAATGTTTTCATCTGCCAGCGTGTTAGGTATTGAGCCATGAATCTGTGCATAATGGAGAATTAGAAGCTGTATGCCCAATGAAGTACGTCTGCTGTTTGTGAATTAATAAGCAGATTTCTCCAAAGTAAAACAGTATTTCAATTTCCAAACATTTGCCGTAGCTATTGGCATGCCATTGCTTCATACTCCTGAAATACACAGATATTCAAGGCAGTGTCTCCTTCCCTCCTTGCCCATGACCAAAGGCATGTGTCAGGCATCTCTTTTCTGAAGGGCAGTGTTGCTGCTAGTCTGTAGTTCCAATTTCTCTTCATTTCTATGGGCTTCCATTTTTTCTTTGTTCATTTTTTCTTGTTTCTGATATTGCTTTACTAAAATTAAGAGGTAATTCCTATTCCAAAGGAACAAATCAGGTGCAGTACACAAACACCCCAAGGCTTGGTACAACTCTTGAGGTACTTATGTTGTCCACTTCACTTTGTAATGGATTATTCTTAAAACAGTGTATGACAGAAGTGCTGCTCTTCACATTCAAGGAGAGGAGACAAAGGTACAGAAGGGCTAAGTGTCTGAAAAAGATTATACATTAACTGTGTATCACAGGATAGATACGAATCTAACACTTCTGAATACTAGCTAAAAACCTTAACTCCTGGAACACCTTTTCATCCTGTTTTAACTACTACTACACCCTATCTAATCAGGTGTTTCTACTACACCCCTGTCTGATCAGTTGATTGTCTTAAAATGTTTGTGGCATCGGAAGGATAAATACAGAGTAGTTGTCTGGTTGAAAGAGTTTGGCAATATCAGACTTAGAAGAAAAATTAAAACCAAATTAAAATATGAGAAGCACACAAAATGAAGGGTAGGTGCAACCATTGGATAAGCAGATGAAGTAACACGAGAGGAATACAGAAAAAAATAGCAAGGGCATTTAAAATGATGTAGAAAGGTGAATTTTATGGAATAAGATAGCAAAGCAAGGCCAGAGATTAAATGGTCAAGGCAGCAGGTTGGTTTCAAGAGCTTCCGTTAAGTTTGTGAAGAGATTTAAAAAGCTGGGATGAGGCAGAGTGGGCAGAGAAAAGCAGATTTCCCTAGACAGAATGAGAGGAGGCTATAGACATGTTTCAGCTGGAATGAACAAGAGTGGGTTGTTATTTTGGATCTACTCTTGTTTTAGAAAACAAATTTTAGTAAGAACCTGGAGGGATTGAAAAAAAAGGAACAGTTGAGTACAATTTCAAATCTAAGCGGTGCTAACAATGTTTCCTATAAAAACGGAAAGTAAGAGAATTCTCAGCAAATATCAGGCTGATCTTTACACCTTTTAAATACCACATACATTAATACTGCTGAGAATTATCCCACATTTGCTGATTTTACATATATTACCTCCTTAATACAAAAATACAAATAATGAACCGGCCACATCTGTAGGTAAGTAGTAGCCCCTGGACCTGTTTTATCTTATAAAAGCTTTAAAATTAGAGTGTCCAGCACAAATAGGAATGCTTTGTGCCATTGTGCCTGCTAAAAAACATTTACTTCCAGCAACAAACAACAGGAAAACTCCATGTGGCACTTCCATTACACAAGGAGATGCAACTAAAGAGATGCAACATCACAAATAAGTATTCGTAAAGGTTTGTCAGCTCCAATGAAGTTGTACTTTTCTAGACTCTGCTTTTTCCATGCACCTCTGCAATTACTCACTTCACAGAAAAAGGATGATGGCACTAAAATGATGAAACCTTAGTATAACCTTTTCAGCAAGAGATAAAATATATTGATTGGTGACTGCTGAAGGACATCATTAAGCAGTTCAATGTTTGATTTCATTTCTTCTTTTTTTCTTTCCCTTTTTCCTACTTATTATTTGGTTGCCCGGCAGGCATCTCTGTACTGAATGACCCTGCCAGTTCAACTATTAAAGAATTTATCTCTCTGAGGAGGCCTGATGTAAACATGATAATCTGTTTGGCGGCCCTTATGATGGCCCATGAATAAAACATATGACAACACAGTTTGAGCTGAAGAGCTCACTATCTGTTACCAAAGAGAATGTTTGGAAGGTCCCTGATGGCTCGGCCATTCTGAATCCCAAAGGCTGTCTCCTTTAGACTACAGCTAACCCACTCAGACTACCCACAAAAGGTGTAGTTAACTAGTTTTCTCTGCCAACATCTATTTTTCTAATGGCTTATTAAAAAGGAACCAGTGCAAGAGGTTGGAGATTTCAATTGCATATCTGTCCATGATGAGAGACAAAGGATTTTCTTCAAGCCAAGATTTCTTGGGAGAAGAAAAAGAAAAGGAAAAGAAAAAGAAAAAGAAAGAAGAGAGAAAGAGAGAAAGAAAGAGAAAAGAGGAAGGAAGGAAGGCAGGCCATTTATTTTCTTTAGAGAAGATCCTAAATTTCTTATACTAGACTGTTAAAATAGGCACTTGAGCTTACACATAGAATACCAGTGAAAGCATGGCAGTTAAACTCACAAAATGTGTTGTTCACATGCATTGTATCTGTGAACTACTTTAAAGAAGTGAACTGTTTCCTTTGATTACCTGTTGAAACCAAGGAACTCTGATTCATAGTTCTACCCACAAGGCTGAGAAACACATCTTGGCAAGTTAAAGAGGCAAAACCTGTTCCGAGTTCTTAAGGTGGATAAAGCCAGCGTAGAATTGTTTAATATGACCTTTCCAGCACAAGAGAACTGTTGTTTCTCTGTTTTCAAGTTTGTTTCGAAAGCCTAGTCATTAAAAAATTCTTATAACACATTTTTTTTTCTTCCTGGAAACCTCTCCCTTTGTGCAAAAGCTTTGGCCGTTAATCCTTTAATTATGTTCCTGTATATATTTAATTTCTGTTCTTCTGTACTAGGAACCATAAAATGCACATTTTATGTAAAGGCTGTTTTACACTACTGCCTAACAGCTGCTATTGGCCAAACAACTTCCCAGGGACTGTCTCTTGTCCATCAACAGTCCTCTTAGCAGCAAACAGTACACTGTGCAGAGCACTTTTTACCCTGTACCTTCCTTATTTCTTGCTAGTTGTTATCACATACCACTTACTCTTTCATGGTAGTAATGTCTGCCTAAAACCCAAGTAAGAATAAATGGGTTAAATAGATGAGGAGGCTGGGGGTTCTTTTAGTAAATTCAGGCCATCAAGATGTGCAAGTGAAAAGTTACTTGAATAATCAGTGCAACACAGTAGGTGAATGTCAAGGAAATGTCTAGTTTAAAATAAATAAAATTAATGCCTTACTAAATTTGGGGTTGATCACCTTCCTGATGAGCCTAATTTATTATACAAGATATTTCTGATGTTAAAACTCTCAAATTAGTATTTTAGATGTAAAAACTTTTATTCTAGATTTTGCTTTTAGAAATATTAATATAAAAATTTTCTACCTCTAAAGCTTGTAGAAGTAATTATTTTTAATACAAAAAAAAATGTAAAGGACATTCAAGTGATTGATTCACTTTTATATTCTCCTTTTATTCATCTTCATTTGGATCACGGATTATTAGAATGTTCATTCCCTATTTATTTTGTATTTTCTAGTATCTTGCAGGGTCCATTTTTGTGTTGGTTGTTAATAATTTATCTGAACACATGGCTGGTTATCTTCATCAGGAATTTTGAAATAAATGGGAAATATGCTTCAATTATGAATAAGGAAAGAATATTTCCCCTCAGATCTGAGTCTGCCATTGATTTCATCAGTATCAGGATGTGATCCTCAGGGTAATACACAGCTAATATATATTGACATCAAGGGAGCTGTAAGGATTTAAATCAACAGGGAATCAACCCATTGTAAAATGTTTGAGAGCTACTGGGTTTTACCTGTCCAGGTTTTCCATAACTCTTATTCTCTTTTTTCTTCTACCAGGTGTATTTATTTGTTCAGAAAATGCAGGCTGCCTTAAATGTGCTCTGGAGTCTTGAAGAAAATAGAAAATAAGCTTCTGAATCTTGTTTGCCAGTTTCCAGCAATCAGGGACTTCATTAGGCTTTTTTCTTTTTTTCTAATGGCAGTCTGTCTTATCTCCTTCAACTCAGGAAAATCACTGTTTGTCACTTTTGTAACTTAAGTCCCTTTGCTTCTCAGTTTCAGCCAAAATCTTCACATTGACTCATGCATCAAGAGAAAGACAACACTTCCCTCAGAGCTGTATTTGTCTGCTCATAGTTTTGCCTCAAAAGAGTTGTTCTTAATCTTTTTTTGTTTCATTCAGGATATTCTCATACAGAATTTTTTAATTATTTCATTATAAAAGCAGACTAGACCTATTAGGGTTTATCATAACGGTACTCCCCGTTCAGTCTCTTCATTATGTTCTTGTAAATTTGTTGCCCAAATATTGTCCCAAGATGTCAGTTACAGGTGTCAAAAATAATGCATTATTATAGTTAAGTACTATACCTGCTAAGCACTTTACCTGTGAAAGCAAATGATGTGATAGGATAAGTGCATTTAAAGCTCTATTAGTTTTGTTCTGTTTTGTTTGAGAAGTAGCTTTTCAGTCTTTGAGAATTAGTTCTAAATATTTATTATTAGATAGACGTGCACTGATACCAAAACCTGAGGGGAAGACATGACAACGAACATCAAACATGGAAGAGCAAATCAAGTGTGTGTAATGCATTTCACAAAGGAAGGGCCAGGTTTGGTATTAGGAAAGGCGGTCTAGGTGAGAGCTATGGAAGTGCTGCGTTATATTGCCTGTGGAATCTCCATTACAGGAATTCTTTAAAACCAGATGGGACAAACATCTGTTGACAATTACAGAAAGCACAGGGGATCCCACCTGGGGCAGAGGGTTGGACTAGATGAGTTGTAAAGGTCCTTCTCAATCCTATTTTGAAATCATAGTTTTCTAACGTCAATGTGACACATACAGCTATATAGAAATACATTACTTTCATTTTCGTTCTGAGATATAACTCAGGCTCAAAGGTAAGAGAACCCAGATCCACTATCAGGGAAAGCTACCTCTATAAGCCAGCAGAGTGGGAACGTGAAAATGTGCAGAAAATAGATACCATTTTGTATGCTGTCAGCAGCAGTAAGGAGGGGGAAAAAAAAGCAAGATAGAAAATTTGTTTCCATTAGTCTGACCTAATGCAAATAATGTTCTAGGCTTAAGAATGCCTACATTGAGAATGAGACATTTCACTTCACAGTAATCACATGTGGCACTTGCAGGTAGATTTGAAAGGAGTTTCCATGCATGCTGACAATTAGTTGGCTCCAGATTATTTCCTTATTTGTGAAGTTTCTTAACATCATGGTAAAAAGACTGAAAAATTAAATCCATTTAATGTTTAATGTTTTAAGAAAATTGAATTGAAGGGGAAAAAAGTAGATTTCATGCTTCTCATAACTCACCTTAGAAGAAATCATTCAGCTCACTTAGAGTTTATAGTATGTGACAACTGTCTTCTGTGTCTTTCTCTTCTATGTATTAGTATAGCATCCACGATGTAGCAGAATATTTTTTGTGAGAGATCTCGTGAGGTGCTTCAGTGATATTTTGAGACACAGCAGATTTTCAGAATATATATTAGAGTCAAGGTAGGAGTAAAAATTTCATGGAACAGAAGAGCAGCGTGGTTTTTTATGAGATTTCAACAGCTGTCACCTTTGAAATTTCCCTCTCCAAATCAGTTTCAGCTCTGAATATGCTTTACACAGGCTGAAGGATGCTGGTGCCACACATCCAACTGCTAATGTTAGGCATGAACTGCCGCAGGAAACTGACACTTAACAAAACTATTTAATGAGCATCTTTTTTTACAGCAAGCAAATCGGGTTTTGAGAATTGAAGAGAATCCAACTGCAATCGAAGGGAACAGTATTGAGTGAAAACATTAAGATACAAATTAGAGAATATTAATTCAGGACTTGAGTCTTGTCCTTCAGATACACTCTATAATGTCAAAGTGCCCGACAGTAACAGGAAATTTCCTGGTGGCATGTGCAAAAGGAAAGCACAGTTCCTCCAGAGATGGTTTTGATCAGGGAGCCCTCTTTACGAGACATTAGATGAGACGTCAGGGCCAGCTCCACTGCCCAATGCGAAAGTAGGGAAGGTTTTGTATGAAGTCATGTCTCAGCTCTTTTCAGCTCTTTTCCAATTTTGTGTGTTCCATCCAGTACAATTTTCAGTGTTACACACTCAATTTACAGGACATTAACATTTTTTTCTCTCTACCGTATCAAATATTAAATACCAGTAGAGCCTTTACCAGAAGCTTTATGATAACTATAGTGAATTTACATGATCCATTTGTGAAAGGCAAGATGACTTGTTAGCATGTCAAAAGCAGTCTGATCCAGATTATTTGGGTCCTGCCTACACACATGCAGTGGGTAACACCCCAAAGTTCTGTATTAAGTTATGTACTTTTTTACAGACACATGACTGTGTGGACAATTAATGGGATGTTTACTTCAGAGTAACCTGGATGTGTTGTCTATACAAACATATATGGGAGATTACTGTAACCTTCTATGTACCATCCATGTTATATGAGCCACACAATTGGATTTTTGGCTATTTTTTTCCATTGTTGACAACAACTATTCAGTTTTTCGTCATTATTATGAAAAGAATAATATCCAGTCTTTAGACCTGGCTGGGAAAATAACACCTGCAAAATATAAATCTGAACTACAGCCAACTACAGTACTATGAGCACCTGAGAGTGTTTTATTTTAAAAGTACAGTACTTTTTTTTTCCTGTGGCCTCCTTTATAAAAACTAGAACTCTTCATTAAAATCCTAAAACTTGAAATAATTCTGTCACACATTATTTTGTTCTTTACATGAGGAAAACACTGACATTTCCCCTTCATCTTGAATAGACTTAACATCAATATAGCTGTTTTGTCTAACTTAAACTTCTTGAAGTGAACACCTTATCATGCCAGAAAAACATTTTTTGTTGGTGCACCTGCACAATGATTAATGGAGGTACAACCCTGGAAATAGCATTTGGCAGTTAACAGCTGCTACCAGCACTCTGGAGAGTGCACAGAACCTTGCAAAATTAAAGCCACGGATTTGTTCTCCTCTAAAAAAGTGCAACAGAATCCCTGAGTCATGTGTGGGGTGCAGATTGTGCATCATAATTTCAGGTATGTTCTTCACCTCTTTGTCTAAGAGTGACAAGTTCAAAGCCAGCTGATATATTACAACAAAAGACCTCTCAGAAAAGTGTCAGTGTACACCTGGAGAATATTGCCAACACAAGCAAAGAATTTTAAAGCAGTCAAATTAAAACAACCTAAAAGAGTTGCAGTATGAAACATAACCAACTGGCATCCAGTTATTCTCAGGAGAAAATACATAAAAGATAATGAAATAAATGATAACTAGGACAGCAGTACCAAACGAGCTCTTCTTGCCAGTTATTGGTCAACATCAGTTCAATACTGAAGCTGCAGCTGTACTTGTGTGGAGTAAATGACCCTGTTGAACTACACCTGTGGCAGAACAGTTGGTAACAGCTGGTAAATGACAGTCTGGCCTTCTGACTGCACAAAGCATGTGTGACCAAGTCTTGGATTTACTGTGTACTCAGTAATAAATGTTGAAGGTGAGCTTCTAAAGAAAACTAGAGCTATTCTTCTTGACCCTAAAGTGACCTGTAATATCATTCGCCACAGAAGCACACTAGACAAGATACCAAGAAAACTCATATATAGATTGTGATAACTTATCTAAAGTAAATATTTTCAGGCTACAACTTCAGCACCTGAAGGTTCTCTAGAAAGCTAAAAAGTCTGGATTTGGCACCAGTTTGGTTCCTATCAATTCATCAAAGGCTTATTGACCTAGATCTTTACATATGTTTCCAATATCCATTTAGCCTCAAGGAATTTGTAATTACCAAGGGACTGAAGGGAATGTGAATGCTCACGTAAGTGCCAGAGGTGACTATCTCAAGAAATAAGAGACTAAAGCCAAGTGAATCTAGTTTTGACCTAGCACAGCTACATCGTGAGAGCACTATTCCAATCCTGCTTCTGACTCTTGCTAGGGAGTATGTTACATACATGTTTGATACTGATGTCAAACTTGTGTTGCTCATTGCTGGCTCAGGAAAATCTAGCTGTTTTGTATTAAACATGGGCCTTCTTGTCTTGCTGTACAGATTTCTATAAACAAGCAGTGTTGTTTATTCAGGTCAAAGTGTGGCCATTCTCAAACAGCTTATGTTTTCCAGCTCTTCCTGATTCCTAACAGTGGTAGTAAAAGTTTGGAGAGAAAGCTGGCTCTGTGCTCTTGTAGACATCTCACTCATGCTCTGAAGCTTTTTATGGTTTATTAAATAAATGGATTTAATGGATATGCTGGCCCTCTGTTCCTTCTTTATCTAATACCTTTGAAGTACTCCCAGTGCTAGCTGTCAACTAAGAAAAAAATATCAGTCAGACGAATGAATAGGGCCCAAAGTTTCCCTCTCTATTCTTCTCCCCTAAGAAAAGGCCATGGCATATTGTGGAGGCAGTACAATCCAGATTTACTATTCTCCTCATTCACTCTCAGCTAAAAAAGCCTGCACCAATTTGCAGACTAGTAGAGCATCTGAGAACAACTACTTGTCAGGGAAAGTCAGAGTAAAGACATGGCCACGGAAACTTTCGGAAGGGAAAGGAAAGGAAGAAACTCTGCTGAGCGAAAAGTCTGTGCTAAGGAATTTGTGCCACAGGGGCAATGGTGAGACACAGAGTTACAAAAGGAAACCAAGGGCTAGAGACACTGAAAAGAGTGGAGTCCCACTGTGGAATGACTGGAATGCCCCAAAAGGGAAGACTTTGTATTGACCATCTCGCTTGATCTACATGTCAAAAGCAACTTCTGCCATATAGAAACATGCTGCTGCGCAGAAAAATGCTGTGATAAACAAAGCACTTGAGGCCATGCCATTGTTCCCTTCCTCCCCTGTTTTCAGGACAGGTATATGGCATGACACAGCATGTCTTTCAGAAAACCCCGTGTACAAAAGGGATAATGAAAGGAAACAGTAATGGTTGCTTTGTAAAGATTGATTCTACCAGAACTGGGAGTAAAAGTCACTAATGTACCATCACATTTTTTAACTGCTAAGTCTCATCAAACTGGATATGATTTTTCAAATTACCTTAGAGTTTCACAGAATTCTCCAGACAAACTCAAAAGTATTTGAGTCCAAGCAGGAGAACACCTTCCCTTAGGAAGAGCTTACATAAATTAACACGTATTTTTTGTGTAGCAAGGATGAAAGATGCTGACAAACAGACAATGATGGAAAAATGTTCTGTTGCTGGAATTGTCTAAACATTTACTAGGCATGATGAGTGCTTTTTGAGCACTTCCTGATATACAGAATACAACGTAGCTTCTGGAGATGTGTTCATCCTTTAAATAAATACACACCCCAGTTGTTATGATGAGAGGATCCATTCTGCAGAAAATTTGGAAACATACTGATTTTTGTCATTCTGCCTTCCGGTTATATCCACTCACACTAATTAGTTCTTTTGCATTTCATCTTGTGTCATATATATTGAAATTTGTGAGAGAATACTGAGTGATTCCAAAGTAAGCACCCTTAGGTAATTTATTTGGGACAAAACTCTTAGTTTTTCACTTATCAATTCTGCTTCTCTTTCTGCTTTTCAAGGCCTTGAATTGACCCCATTAGATAGGATATTTGTCACTGGCTGTAACAAGAAAGTTATCATCAAAAAGCGATGGCTTTTCAACTTGTCTGCTAAGGAGCTTTGTAGGTTTCAATATAAGTGAGTTGGTGCTGTTAATGAAAGAATCAATAGCAAATTGACCAATGAACCATCAACGCAGACATGGTTTTGTACCTGTTTCATCCATATTTCTGTTTAAAGGACAAATCTGTCCTAAGCATCACTTAATTTCCACTCCAGGTTTCTGGTACCAAATAGATAGAAATAGATATAGTTATGGATACATATTGTTTTCCACTAAACAAAGGAAGGCGTCTTGAAACTAATAATTCATTTGCTATAGTTAAAAGGCAAATGTGCTTGTCAAGACCTGAATAAAAAGGTTTTCATTCAAAGATGGATGTATTAAACTGCTCTTAGTGGAAAGCCAGTAAGCCTGTTTCAGTCTGGTTCAAGTGTCATAACTAATATTAACAAAAAAAAAAAAAAACTTTGCATTAGAAGCAGATTGACATAAGATATAATTATCTCTGTAACAATTTTTTTTTACCTCCACAAAATAAAATAAACACTGAAGAAATAGAAACTGTGAGTTCAGAAATAGGGGTTGTATAATTAACTATTTTGCAAGCGGAGAACAATACATCATGTAATGAGTGATTCAAACGTTACTATTAGAGTACTGAATGCTGTTGTATAGTCAGCTGCTGCACTATGCAAACTTACCCAGAAAATGAAGCTTGAGAAAGCAAAATTTCTGAACACAATACCACAAAGGTAAGACAAGTAGTACTCCACATGTTTGATGGGCATTATGAATGTATCCCATATGGTAATCATTTGAGAACTATCATTATCAGCAACCAGGCACCATGGCTGCTAGAAGAGTCAATGAGATTGTGTGATGTAAAATGGCATCTCTGAGACTGTTCATTTTAGAAGCTGATTTTAGATAAAGAGTCAGGGCCAGTCCAAACCTCTCCTTGGTTTCTTGGCCCTCATTGAATGTCAGTTGGACGCACAGAGTATTAGGCAGTGAAACAAGACTAGTAGTAGTTGCCTTTCACACCCATTCACGTGAAGTACCTGGGCTAAAACCAGATCTGGTATTAGTGGATTCACCTCCTTTTGCCTTCAGTGCAGTCACACCCACACATCCAGGTGGGAACTTGTCCCAGGGCATTAAAACTTTCCAGAGAGTAAGACAAATGTTTAAAAAGAGACAATTTGTTAGTAACAAGATAGCCACAATATCTAAGTTAATGATATTTTGTATTGGATATATTGTTGTTAGCTGAACAAAAGCAAAACGGACAGACTCATGTTAAGAGAGGAAGCTGGGAATGGTTGTTTGTTTCTTGGGGTTTTTTTTTTTTAAGTTTTCAGCCATTAGACAGAGACAAAAAAACCACAGTGGGAGACTTGTAAAATGGTTCTTGCGATCCTCAAGAGCATTTCCTTCAGTCTTTCAACAACAGAACTGGTCTATATCATAAGTCTTATTTATAAAGAGGCTTTCAGGCAATTTCACACTGCTTTTCTCCGATGCCGCCCCAAAAAAACATGTAAACCCAAGGGATTAGTAGTGACTTAGAGGGAAAATAGTGTAAAGTTACAGGATGAACTGAGCCAGTGCAGCTGCCTTGATGCACTGTTCCCTTGGGCTACTGCAATGAATGAAACTTATCTAAGTGCCCCAGCCCACTCCCACACTGCCAGTGTACTGGCTCTTTTGTTAGATTGTGCACTAGAATTACTTGGTCTCAGGGGACCGACAAGTCTTTAGTGGCCTGGAGTGTGGAAAGAGAGAGGAGTTCACTATCTAGGAGCTGAAAGTTCAACCTCCTTTCCTGTTTCTTTTTTGACAGTAACAATTGGGAAGCATGGTAAAAAAAATGTTTACTCCTGGGCTGCAGTTGGTAGCCTATTTTGATTCAATTATTTTTATGTTATAAAACCTTAGCATATAAAATAAATTGTGCCATTAATTATATATTGTGGGCCTGTCCTCAGTTACAGGTATCAAATGTATTGTATTGCAACTGGTTAATGACACTCTACATTCCAGAGCCTTATTTTAAGAATGTGTTTTCTCATCTGTTAAATATTATCTGCAGAGGAGCTATTGAATAAATAACACGACTGCATTTGTTTTCATCCTTTGTTTACTATATTAACTGACTTACATCTAGTTAATCCACTTTACATTTCAATTGTTACTAAAAGTCTCATAAGCAACTGTCTTCCTGTAAACACAACAAATGAAATCTGACCCAAATTTCACTTCAGTCTTCAGTATGCACAGGCTCTATTTTTAAACGAAAATCTTAAAAACCCATCACCTCTGAAAAATGAAAGTCTATATAGCTCGCTCCCATATACTAAATGAAATACCGATTTATTTTAAGCTTGTTGTGTTTACAGTTGTGCAGACACTTCCAACAATTTCATACATTGGAATATGTAGCATTCACCTGTCAGAAAGAAGTATTGTGACAAAGGGTAGTAGTATATATTTAGGCCCTTCTACTATTAAAGTTATTAGCAATATTGTCTGTCTCTTCAGTATTGGAATTGGAATATTTTTCAATAGGTCTGTAGTCCTTGCAATCTGTGTTCTAATGTCCCCACTTACTGTTAGTGAGTAAGAGACTATTGAGGGTGGATAAGAGTAGAGTTTTGCTTAGTAAATAGCGCATGATCAGACTAACTCCTTTCTCACTGAAGTGCTGTGAGGATTAATTTGTTAATGTCAGTGCAGCACTTTGAAGACATAATAAAGAAAATAAAGTTACTCTGGTGATGAGTGCCACAGAAGTGTCTATAAATGAATAAAGTGCTGTCTAAGTGCTAAGTATTATTATGATTACTGCCTGCATTTGCAAAGAAGTGGTTAAATACAGTGGGATGTGGGTGTAAAATTACATTTTAAATGGATCTATTTTTGAGATTACTTATCAGCATGATTAGTGTGATAATAATTACATTTATCATTAATAATACATTTTTGAAAAGTTAGGCAAAAAAAAGCTAACAAGTTTGATTTTGCCAGAAATGCACACTGCTTTCCAAAAGCAATCTGTGGAACTTGTCTCTGGAATGCAGCTGTGTAAGACTTCACTAACATCTTGCAGGTGGAGCCTAATTTTAGTTCAGCTTTGAGAAAGGGGAATTGTTTTCTCTGATATGCACAGCACCATAACAGCAGCAAAGCAGGTGGAGCTTTAGAAAAGTACTTGTTTATTTTCCTGTTTTAAAAACAACAACAACAAAAACAACAACCCAACCCAAAAAACCACCACATGATTCATATCATTAATCATACAGTTTCATACAGTTTCAATTTGATTTTAACAAATCTAACGAAATAGTCTGGAGCACATTTGACCCACTGATTCTCAAATGTGGAACAAACCCAGTAGAAAGGAAAATGTTCAGAAAATGAGCATTCAATCCTAAATATAGTGGGGAAAGTGTTGGTAAATAATGGCAAGGAAAATTTAGAATTACATCTGCTCGGTCACAAAGAATGAGCTGCAGAATCGGTCTCAACAATTTCTCTGTCAGCTTCAGCAGTCTCTTGTTAGGAGGCTGAAGTTAACCTTCTGTAGAGATTTTGGGAATCTTGGGCTGCAAAACATGGAAATGAACCAGGAGGTAAAAGCTAAGCAGCAACTTGCTGCTCCTAGTCAAATTGGTAAAATAAACTCAGTTTGGTAAAATAAGTCTCATCCATTTATTTTTGATCACTTTATGCTTTAAGATCACCAAAAGTCCTTATTAACTGAATGATCAATAACTGGTGACGTTTTCATCTGTTAGGAAACACCTCAGTTTGTACATGGCATGGTGGAGTAGTCCCATAGTGTCCATGGGGTAAGTGGTATATGATTTGGCTAGAAAGGCTATTTTGCTTCTTTTCTATGCTTCCACATTTTGGATTAGTGTACAAGATATATTGAGGTTTTCAGTTTCTTGCCTTGAAAACCCAAGGGTCCTTTCCAGGCCCGTGTTCTGCATTCACCTGTGTGGCAGACCGTGGAGTTGTTGGCCGCACACATACTCTGGTTATTCTTGGTTGTTCTCTTCAGATGGCATTAGCTGTGATTTTTATGCCTCAGGTTAACTTTATGCATCTCACTTCTTTAAACTTGTTTACCATAAAGCTAGTCCATTGTAAGGTTTTTCAGGACTAACACAGAAAAAAACGTTGTTCTCTAGGTCATGTATCACCTGTAAGGAAATCACGGCTACCGGATTAGAACGTCTGCAGCTCTCTGACTCTTGATTACATTATTCTCATTCTAAATCCAAAACACAGCACTATACCAGCCACTAGGAAGAAAATTAACTCTATCCCAGCCGAAACCAGGACACCTGTCTATTCCAATTCATGCAATTGCACCTGGCTAAGAAAGAGGTGTGTGCTAATCCGAGGATCCACCCTGAAGTGACCCTGTTTATGAAGGTTTGTGAGGAAAGAGCTGGCAAGAATTAGCACACTAGGGTTGTGAGTTCACTGGCATTTTTGAGAAAGCAGTAATACACTAGGAAGGATTGTGTCGTCAAAATCCTGCTCTTACTCTGCCACTGAAACTGTGCTGCCCCAATTGTAGGGGCAATTTATCACCGATGCTGAATGTCTTCTTCTGAAATATTTAATGGAGATTATAGCATTTATAGCCAGTACCATAAAACTGAGCTTTCAAAACCACCAAGAATGATATCCCCAGCACTGAAGAAGGAAGGTTGCACTATAATTCCTTTTGGTCTATCATTTTTTGGTATTGATTTATGCCTTCCCTGGGAGCAAACTCCAGCTACATGTGTAAAAAGGTTTACTCTCTCAATTGGAGTACTAGCAATGTTGGTACTTAAGCCTGTATACATTAGCACTGTAGATGTGGCTCAAAGAATATTATTGCCATACTATAATAAATAAGAAACTCCACAAAATAATGTTAGTTTCTAGCACTATCTGAACTGCAGCAATGCTGGTAAGGATAATATTCAGATTCACGATAGAGACAAGTCCTTAGACCTAGCATGTCTAAGTAGAGAACAGAAGTATATGAATATACTGTAGTATTTGAAAAGAAGCCAACGTTTAGAAAGATATGACCTGGGAATAGTTTTTGCCTTTGCCTAGTTTCACTGTTCTTTGAATTTAATGGGTACTCACAAAGTATTTGGCCTCTGCTAAGTTTTAAAACATTACCAAAGGTATTCTAAATATTCTTATTGCTTAAGCTCAATTGATTCTGCAAATATTTGCCAAGTCTATATTTATCCCCCTATATTTCTGATGTTTTCAGTTTCTGTTAGCCCAAAGTAAGTCTTTCTAGCATTTCCATGTTTTTACTATTCCAAAGCAATTTGAGCTTACACATCTTGTTCTGATTTATATTTTTTTATAAGTGATAGAAATGGACCTCAAATCGAGCAGAAGCTGAACATGCTCAACACTGAAGGGGTGAGCACAGCAGCCACAATGATGTTTCAGTTCAAGCTGAAGAGAGTGGGGTTTGCTCTCCTCATGGTATTTCAGCACTTCCTGTGCCAACTGAGAGAAGATAAGTTACTATGCTGATTAATATTGTTGGCATGCAGAAGTCCTCCTTCTGAACCAATGTCTGACGGTCTAAATCAGGGTAACATTTCAAGTGACGCACCAGCATGATATTGTACCAAGCCTTTTGTCATTACTGCCACATTTAACTGTATTTGGGAAACAAGAACTGTCTGGGGAAGTTAGACCTCGTGCTTTACAAAAATAATGGTGCTGTGTCATAGGCTTTTTCCCAGCATCTCACATCAAAAGTGATATTAAAAGACTACATCTATCCTTTAAATTGTTGAAAGGACAAAAGTAATCAGTAAATGCAACGCTGCAAAGAACCAAGTGATATTTGTATCAATAATGAGAGGAATATCCTTTTTCATTGTCCTTTTTCGGACAACATCAGATACTTTATCAGGAGTGCACACACTTGTGCATTTCTTTTTTGTCATGTTCTGAAGCAATTGACTCTGCCTTTTTCTAGGGCCAGGTTATGTGAAGGGAAAAGACCTAATCCTACTTGGGAGTCTGCTTTCAAGTTTAGTGGGAGAGTTAGATCATTTTTTTAAACTATCAGTGTCCCTTGTTGTGGTAAATCTACTGATACAAATAGGAGAAGGTCTCATGGAGCGGCTCTGCTCCAAGAGCAGTCTCTGGCTCCAAGGAAATAAAGTCATAAACTCTCCAGGAGAACTTCAGTTCTGTAGTTGAAGAAGCATTCTGTATAAAATCTTGTAAATGCAAAATACCAATGGGCTTGATTATATTTTTTGTTTCTGATGGTTATAGAAGAATGGTCCTATTGCAGACATATTTGTGAGATAAAAGATCATTATAATATTTTAATTTCTCAGAGGACATCTTTGCTGGAAAGATGGTATTAAGAAAGGACTTCCTTCAGCCAATTTAAAAACCAGAGCAGATGACTTTATTGTGAAGGAGGCTGGAACTCAGCACCGCCCCAGAAGTCAGCATTTATAGATCTGTGCTGTGGAGAACTGTCTCTGCTATGGTTCCACTCTATTTGATGAGGATTCCTGAAATCTTAATCAGTTCTAACCGTCAGCTTTTCCGCTCTGCCTCCCCAGTTCCCTCGTCTTGATCGGCAAGGGCATGCCTTTGAAAAATAAAAAGCCATTTCAGGGAAAGAGAGAAAGAGGAGTTTTTAAATTAACATTGAAATTGTCACAGACTAATTGTATGTTAGCATCAAACAAACACTGTTGATGTTGTTGTTGGGTTTTGTGTTTTATAAGTTTTCTGTAACCCCTAATCAAACATGGGCAAGTATCTGCTGAAACAATGTGTGTAATTTGTTTACATTGTTAGTTGAGATAATTACAAAGCAAGCACAATGGAAATAACTGGTTTCTTACTTTTATGTGGAAAGCGTCGGGGGGGAAACTCAACAACAAACCAGCGGTTGTCAGCTGCTCTCTAAAATATTGCCTAATTTACAGTTGTTGCATATTAGCATTGCTAAGAATGCTAGGGACATAAAGTGTCATGTTGAATATAGGGTGATGACTTCATACTAGAGCAAGTCTGGGGATATGACCAGTTTGCAGTCACAGAGAAATCAGCTTTAATTAATTTGAGTGCCAGCACTGTGTATAATTACACAGCATGAGAGTTTGCATGCAAATTCTAAAATGCTGATTGTTGAAATACTTGCACTTACTTATTAATACATTGGGACTAAGCAACCCTGGCCTGTAAGCAAGGTATAGAAAGAACACACAGTGCTGTTAGGGTAATTTGCACTGCCCTATAGTTAGCAAGCAGAATTCAGATAGTTCTGCTTCTTAAGTGATGAAGATAACATATTAGTCATTCTTGCGGGTGACATACCTTGTAGCCCACTCTCAGTGTGCAACTAAACCAAGATCATCTATTATTATTAAAGTTGTCAGAAACATAACAGCAGCATTTGAGCTTCATTTATTGTAGACATTAGCTACAACTCAATCCCGCTTTGCAATTTCATTTTTTATTTACTTATTATATATTGTCACTGTTCTCAATTAGAAAAAACAGCTTGCAGGCAAATGTAATGTAGAAAATGTCATAGCAAAATCAGCCCTCTTGTGTGATGTTTTGTACCTTTTAGAGACAACAGCAACAGACAATATGTAGCTTCTTATCCTCTGCCCAAAAAATACCAGTGTAAGGCTTTTTTCTGGACTTTACAGTTACCAGCCTTATGTTCTGAGGCATCAAAATTGGTAGCCTGAGAAATGGAATTTGTATATAGTCTTGTCCAGTTTTTAATCAGTATGTTGGTATTAGCCATGTGTGACTAATCCTCTTTGCAATCAATTTATCTCAGTATTTTACTGCAGAATGAGTTTCACTGATTAATTATATGCTGAATAATGAACTAGTAGGAACACTAAAAACACCGTTCCTTAATTTGGATGAAACTTTTGTCTGTTGACATACACAGAGAAAAATCCAGAGGTCTTTTCTTGTCATTCATTAATTTATACATCAGCAACATCTGCTGCTACCTTTCTCCTTTCTAAACTCAGGTCGTCCACTCTTCTTTAGTATCTCACCATATGGAAGCTGCTTCATATCTTTAATCATGCTGTTGACCTTCTCTGGGTCTTGTCACAATACATTCATAATTCTGAAAAAAAAAGTTGCAATGTACTTGCTCATCACACAATGATTTTTGTATACATCCAGGTAATACAACAGAGGTTAATATAGGAGCTTACTTTGTATGCATCTGAGAATTTGCTGGTTTTTTTCTGTTGTTTCTTAAAGAATGTTTTCCATTTGCAAAACATTAACATTTGTCAGGGTTATTTCCAGCCACACAGAAAAATGTTCCTTTGTGTATTTTGATTATTTAAAGCAATTTTGTTTCTCTAATGCATATGTGCATCCAGCACAGCATGTTCACTGCTTTGAATGAATATGTGGGGAATGCTGTTAATTTCCTCATGTGCATGTACAGGAATGCTTTTATTGTCTGCTGCACATGTTGAGATGGGGTTGCTTTGTCTTCTCTTTCACATTATTTTGTGCAGACTTCTTCTTTATATTTGAAATGTAATAGCCACCATAGATTACAAAATTGACTATAAACAGTATATGCTAGACGCAGTTATGGTTTGGCGCTTCCCAGGGTCCCCAAATGAATTCCAGAGTGCTCTGTTAGGCACCAGGGCTTTCTACCATACTTAGGGTGCTGGGTGATTAAGAGGGGAGTCCAATATAACTAAATGGTAATTGCAAGGTTTTGCTTAGATTACAGTGAGTAAAAATACTGATGCTCTAAAAAAATTTTTTGATTATTTGATTTCATGAGTTGAAGAATGCTCTAGAAAGCATTAGTTCCAAACCCTTCCCCTAAGACATACATTTTTCTGAGCAGCACAGATTCTGCCATGTAGCCAGCAAGAAGTGCTCAAGGAGATCTGCAACTCCAGTGTGCTGCAGAATCATCTTCCCCATGGACCCAGGGTCTAATACCTTGAAATGTGTGCACAGAGAGAAGATTGTTAAGGTGCCATGAAGTGCTCTGTGACATTATGTGTTTTCACTCACTAAGCTTCAAGTGCAACTTGAAAATATCATATTGAGAGGATTATGTGCTTCATCCTGCCTTACATTTAAGCATGTGTCTAATTTTAAACACATAAATAGTTCCATTCACTTTACTGGGATTATTCTTGTGCATAATTTTATATATGCGCTCGAGTGATTTACTACATTGTGTTCTCAGAAGGCATCAGAGGCAGCAGTAACAAAGAATGTGGTGGCCCAGCTGGAGAGCAACCGTCCAGTGGAAACATCTCTCTTCTGTCTCAAAAGCACCACTCATATTCTTCTCTAGTTTAAAGAAAAATCCTAATTTCTCAGGATTTCTCACATCTTCTCATGTAAGGCCATTGTAGGAATTTTCCTTCAGAGGGAATTCTTCTCATGAGCAGCGCTCATGAGGTATCCTAGCTAGGAGGATACATTGTGCTGTGGTCTCAGTTCAAGTCTCATCAAATGGTCTATTGTATGTATACTGTCCCTCACTGTGTATTTCAAGCAAACTCAGGTATTTTTAACAACAAACAAAATGACATTTTTCCCATTGTTTTCAGGAGATTTCAGTAGAGTCCAGTGCTGAATAAATAATTGACAGTACAGAAAAATATATTTTTCTTTTTGTGAAACACAAGTCAGGCACAAGACTACAAAGTTGATAGCTATGATTTAGAAAACTGTAGCTCAGTATTAATGTTTAATGGATGTGGCAAATTCCTTGTTGTGAAATGTTATAAATCACTCATTGAAAGAAAACAATAGTATATTTGAGGAGCATGTCGACGAGGGGGTTGTGTGGATCAGAGGTGACGTGAAAGCAATGGCCACCTGATGACAGTATTATACCTCTGTGACAAAGAGAAACTCAACTCTCATCATTTCCTATAACACAGAAAAAAGAGTGGCTTTTTTATGGTTCTTTTGTTCCTGCTGTATCTTGGGTATATTCTTATGTATTCTAGCAAGAAGAAATAAGATTTTCTATTCCTCTTCTATCATTCTTAATTATAAACTTTTTTCCATCCTAGTTTTTAGTCTACCAGACATGAATGCACTTCGCTGTGTTTGACTACGGCATTAAGTGAACTGGCTGCTCCCAGTAGACTTGATTCTGAAATCCTTATTCCTGTTAGGATTGATTTTGATACTGACTTTACCCATCCTGGGTTGTTTCTTTCTTCTCAATAACTGTATTGAAATCAGTGGGACTCTTCATTCTAGTAACTGCTCACCATGTAATGATGTTCAGAGCACAGCCCAGGAGGACTGATGGCCAGTACGTTATTCTGCATGAATATAGGTAGCTGAATGTGATCCACTGAGTAGTTAGCTTAATAGCACTTTTGAGAGTAATTACTGCTTACTATAATGGAGGCAGAGCTGGATCCTAACGAGTTTTCTCTCTGTGTTGCTTCTCACATTCCTAAAGTTAGTATATTTGGCAAAATGTTCCCCAGAAAAAGCAAGGTATGTGATTATAACCAAATGAGAAACTTGGAACTACCACAAAAACAAAACAAAACACCACCACCAAAAAAAAGCACTCAAATCACATTTGTTTATAACTTGTTACTGCTTTTGTTTGTTTCAGAAAAGCCTATTACATTTACTTTTAAATGATACAATATGACCAGTGTGATTTTGTGGTCTAAACAATAAGAATAGTTGTTTCTTGGATTTTACTTTCTGCAGTTTCTCACTGTTTTTCATTGAACAGCAGAACCTGTAAACTTTAATTCATAAATTCACCTTTTAACCTCATCGGTCATCATAATAGCTAGATATTCCCATCCTACAAACTCTGCTACGGTTCAGAGCATGGTCAGTTCCTTTTTTGAAAGATTTTTGGAAACTTTATTGTGAATATTCCTTGGGATTTTTTTTATTTAAATAAATAGATGCTTGTTTGAAAGAAAACTTACTTAAACTAAAAGGTCACGGGAAGCTTACTATTTGATACATAAATGGCCCCAGTATTTTGTCATATCTGACTTTTGCTAAAGTTTCTAGATGTGTAGTTTAGATAATTGCTAATAATTTCCTTCTTTCATCTCCTAAAGGTGGATATTTTCCCCTTTATCCTAAGAGATTAATTTATATCGATAGAGTAGTCATGTATCCAAATACAGAGCACTATCAATATTAGCAGTGCAGTCCTGGTCTGAATGTCGCTACTCAACAGATATTCCCGTTGAGCACTGTGAACTTGACTACCACCAATAATACATGAATACTAAAATTAACACACAAATGCCAGAAGTAACCAAAGACCTTGCACAGTTCTGAATTAGTTCATGTGTATTATGCTCTTGGCCCTCCCACGGTGTCTTTTGTCTTTCTCCCATTTCAGCCAATTGATGAACCTCATGGCACTGGTACTTTAACGCAGTGGAAGGATTCTCAGTGCATCTTCTGCATCCAGAGGTTTTCCTATCAGCTGAATTGGGAGAAAGGCAGAACGTGACACTGTGAGAGTAGTTCTGGCCTAAAAATGCTTAGTGTGTGCTTATGTGTGTTAGGCCTTTATCTATGTACACTTTTAGAAATAAATACACGTTTTTATTTTGTGATCAGTAAACACACAAATTTTAAAAAATACCAAAGCATTCATTCAGGTTCCAGTTCAAACACACTATTATCAGAGCAAATACCGACACGTTCAATTCTATATGTTATGCAGGAGAACAGAGTAGCAGAGATCACAGTAATGGCCCCTCCTGACCTCAAACTCTTCTTATTTGAAGCTCATTGATAACAAGTGCTGTGACATATTCATATAGAGTTGTATGGAGCTGTTGAGTTGAAAATAGTTTTTTTCCAAACATATTTGGCTGATTCGTTGGTAAAAGTTGCCTTCAGGCAAACACATGGAAAACGATACAGCTTATTAGAGCTTAAACTGAGAAAAACTCTTGATAGCTGATGTTCGCACATCACTAATAACCTGAAAAGCTATGAGTTTTAGGCAGTGGTATTAAAAGCAAATTCCATGTGATACATTGCACAAATGCCAACCCTATTCATACAAGGGTCCAAATGTTAAAAATGTATTAAATCAGCTTTCTGAATGCCCCTGTTCATTATTTTGCTGACTTGGAAACCTTGGAGTGTTTTGTATCCATTTCATTATCTCCAAAAAGCATGAATTGTGTGATGGAATTTACATAAAAATCCTGCTGGAGAGTGGAGACTTTGCTGCACAGTCAGCTGCCCCTCCTAATCCAATCTTCCCCAATGCAGTTGGCCTGGTGGTTGCCAAAGTCTAACAGTGGGGATCTCCTTTGTTAGGAAAAGTATGAATTTGAGCTTTAAAATGAGCAGAAGTCTTTTCTATTACTCAGGATGCCTCCTCTTGCTGAGTTTACATGAGTTGTCTAGCAGGAGGTGTTATTAAATAGCCACAAAAATTAGGCAAAAAACCAATTATCTAGAAAAGGGACACAAAAGGCTTAAAGAAATGAGCATTTGAATTTTCATTATTGAGTATCCATGGGACACCAGACCACTATTTGAATTTTCTTATTAACCCTTTGCATAAAAAGGATTTAATGCTTTTAATCAGTTTTGAATTACATTTTGAGGAAAGAACAAGTTGGGAATTTTAAAAAGCTTCCTTCATTTCTTTCAGTGTTATTTCAGTGCTCTCATGTTTGCTCTTATCACAAAAGAGTTTTAACTTTGTATTAGATTTTTTGTGAAGGTTGATTACATGGGCATTTCAGTCTCACCTTCATTCTTTATTTAGCTGAAATTCCTAATCACTTCAGTGGGTGGTAGACAGGACTCAAGTGTTCCTTTAGATGAATTTCAGCTTCTAAAAAATCTTAGGGGTTGAGTAATGTATTCTTGTTTATTTTTTCCACTTTATGGATAAAATCTAGAGAGCATTCATCATCACCTGGATAGCAGTGATTTAAAGCAGTTCACAGGTTAGGCTGGCAGCCATTTTCTGCACTTCAGCAAAACATCAAAATCAGAACAGCAAGAAAGAATTTAATAGTGATTTCATGTGACCCTTGCAAAAGGGGTACAGATAAAGATACACATACTGCCAGGGAATTCTACCTGGATCGGCTCTTGCTTTATTAACAAAAAGCGGCCAGCTGCCCCTGCCTCAGGAAAAATGCTTTCTTCAAATTAACATTAAGGAACCTATGCTCTTCTATTCTCCTGAAAAATAAAGTTTTATAACAGTTCGGTCTCCTTTTTGATTCTGAAGGATCCACTCCCAGAGTGGATCTGATGTATCTGATCATGAGACTCTCATTGCTTTCCTGGTCACTTTACTCTCCCAATTCTGCTTCTTTGTTTCATTCTTCTTGTTGCAGTGTTCACATTATATTTTTCTATTGTCTTTTACATTTCTTTTCATAAGCTTTTCCTTGTTATAATCCCTCTAACAGTGGAGTTCAGTTGAAGTATCTGTGAACTGTAAAAACAAGCTACTGTGGCAGCACACGTGTAAGCCTGGAAGTCGTACAGTCACTAACAGAAATCTTCATTTGGTTTCCTTTGTTTTTACTGGGCTCTATTGATTTCTACTGGAGTACCAGGCTTCCCAGGAGCCAGTAGGAGAGCAGTCTGTTGGCTCTCTTCCAAAATGCATTTGCCAAATAATAGCATTAGAAAACTCCTGGACTTCCTAATAGAGAAGACAATAGCGGTGTCCAGGAACAGTGCAGCAGGGTCCTTTGAGTCTGCCTGTTTAGCCACGATGCCAAACTCTACACTCATTTAGAAAGAGACCCACAGAAACCTCTGACATCAGTGGATTTACAAGGGCAGAGTTTACTCGACACTAATAGCACTGATGAGAACGACAAGCTATTACAAGCTCTCTTTTACTGCTTTGAAAAAAGTTCTATTTCCAGGCAAATATGATATCACTTCACTTCAGACCTGCAGAGAAGATACAGCTTTGGATGGCAGTAAAATTTGGCAAAAGTTGTTCTTTTTATGATCTACCCTAATTTTTGAATATGCTTTTATGTGGGTGGAATTTGTTTCTCCATCTGAAATTCTATGCATGTACAGACTTTTTTTTTTTTTTTAGGTAAATGCAGGCTTGGTGTTTGTCTGCTCACTTTCTGGCATTGTAGTTAGTTTTTGGGAGAAGGAATGAATGAAGCGTATGGCCGTGCATGGCCAGGCTCCCTTGAACATTACTGATGAGTGCACAACGCTAGTGAACTGAGACGGAACTGAAAGCACTGCCAATTTTATTTTTCTTTCTGCAGTGCTACAGAATCAACAAAATAATGTGGAAGCCAAATGCAGAAAAGCATTGTTAGAGAAGAATCAAATATTTTGGGGCATTCAAAAAAAGCTCTACAGAAAATCAGACTCAGATCTGGAAAATCATCACTTGGGAAAAGCTCTGGAGATTTGTGGAAGGATTCATCATTGATCCTGGTGCTGAAGAAAATATAACAGGGGAACCTTTAATATTTGTGTCCACATCTTTAGCTAGTGGAAAGGATGCAGTTCCATTAAGTCAGTGCAACTGTCCTAATTTGCACCAGCTGAGCTTCTGCTTCTTTGTTTGTGTAGCCTTGTCGGCAACCCTTGCAAGGGAAAGCAAACACTCATTGTTCTTTCCTGGGTCAAAGAAAAGTCATTGCAGAAGGATCCCAAAGTTTCTGTATCTCCTTTTTCATTTTTGCAACTGGCGTTATTCACGTACAAACGATCTGAACTTACAGTGCAGAACTTAATGCTTGTGCTTCTCAATGTACCTGACACTTGCTGATGGATGAGTAGTTTCCACTAGTAGAATTCACGTATTCACATTGTTTCATGCAACATAATTCACGCTACATTAATTCAAAATATGTAAACTGAAAAAACAGCACAATCTGAATCACAGTTCATTTCTGATGAAATTAAAATCACCTTTTCCCCAGAGATTTGCTTCTTAACCATTTATTTCTTTCAACAGCCATTTTAGACCCTTTATTACTTTATCCTTGTGTCGTCACAAGACTTGTTCTCAATGAGCTGCTTTTTCACTCTGAGTTGAGGCAATACGGTATCTGAATCCATGCAGCAGTGTCTGCAAACAAGCTATTAATGACTAAAGCACGATCATAGAGAGACAGATGATGGTACCTTCATTTGCATTCACATATATACACACTTATTGCACATTAAGAGTTGTATTGCTAGCTACAATTTTATTATTTCCCATATAAATACTTGCTCGTATTCTCATAGGATGTTATGTGTTCATTAGAATAAGAGTAGCTCTCTTGATTAAGTTGAAATGCATAACACGAAGGGGCTTGGAAGTTATTGAAAAAAAGATATTCAGAAGCTGTTTTCCAGGAACCAGTTAAGGAGAAGCTCTTTCTCAAATGTTGATAGATACTTCCAGTCATTCAGCTTCTTTCAGAATTAATTGGGAGGTCAATACTTAGTCAGCCCTTAATTAGTCAATGCTAATTATGATGTAAGAAATATCACAACAAAGCTGGAGTCCTAGGATCCATCTTCTGCTGAGACATTAGAATAACTTTCAGGACTCTGGTTGAGAGTTTGGTGCTGAATGTTTCTTGTGACTATCTCAGAAAGGCTTGTAAATCTCATTAAAATGCTGTAACCAGAATGATATGTGGTTTGGAGCGATTTCCTTGTCCCTGATGGAAATCACCCGTTCCCAGGATATTGCTATCTCAGTTTTGCCAGGGACAATATATCCCTAAGGCTCACAAAGCACTTGGGAGTAAGGAAAATGTTTGGCCTTTAAAACAGACCAGCTTGTGTCAAGAGTCAGTTATTTTAAAAGGAAAAAGAAGTCCCTGGAGTGAGAATCTTCACAAATTTAAAAACTTTCCCCTTTTCAAGTGGCGCACACTGAGCAGCGGGCTCTCCTTGGCTGTACATTCAGCACTTTCTCCATGAACAAAGTATAAATATTTCCAGAAAACCCATTTCTATATTTATTTTCAGAGTGATGTCACTTCCTCTCTTTGTACGGCTGGTAAGAGAGCGTTCTTTTATTACTGGAGCACTTCAGTCCAAAGCGAACTCCATTTCCAGAGAATACAGGGACACACAACCAGTGTGCTAGCTCTGTAACTGCAGCGGTTTTCATTCTAAATGAAACCATGTTACTTTCCAGTTCCTCACCCAAATTCTCTGTATTTTTTTGGTTTAGTAAAGGCTAAAGAGCACATTTTTTTGCTGAGAGTTTCATGTGAAAATGTTGACAGCCAATCACCAGGCAGACTCCAGTAGCAGTTACTGTAAACTGTGCTGCTCCATCCAATAACGTTAATATTTTTAACAACCGTCTTTCCAAATATAACTGCACCTTGTGAAGATCAAAAATGAACAGAACTATATAGTTCTCTGCTGTCTTCAAAGCATTTTCTGAAACCATTATTTAAAAGTATTCTTCAGTACACAAGTACTGTGTAATTGATGCAGGAAGTTTATCTGAACCTTTGATCACACTTTTATCAGTATCAAAATGCGTTTTATCACATTTTACAGAAATGTGTTACATTTTCATACCTTTTTGTTTACCGTCCACCACCTTCCCCTGAGAAGAGGCCCTTATGAGGCAGGGTGCTTAGCAGCATCCTCCCCATGTTTCAGCTTCAGGATGCGGTTCCCTCAAGGAGCAGAATGCTGCTTAGTTTATAAATATCTTCTCAGCCTCTTTCTGTTTGAAAGGCCAGTGCTGCTGGGGCTCAACCACTGGTGAATAGGCAACCTTTCCTCTCTGGCTACGGTAAACAATCATCAGGTTTTACCTTCTCCTGCACGAGTCTGAGCACATTAGCTACGTGATAGACCTGTGCTCAGGAAAGAAGGGATCTGTCACTGCCTTTCTATCTGCAGAGTGCAATTAGCTGCATTTCCTGAGCCCTGCCTGCCTCATTAACGATGCTCTTTAGAAACATTTTACAAAAAAAAGGGGTTTGTTTCCTCTCCATTTATTTACACTTATCGCTTAACTTGGATGGTACGGCTGTGGTTTTCAGAGCAGGGCTTCTTATCTAGCCCGGTAAACTTGATGATGCCTTAAGGAAGCCAAGCAGTTCCTCAAAGTCACACATTCCTCCAGCAGCTCAACCAGGATTGAAGTCAGGGTGCTCTTACTCCTTCCTTCCCCTCATTTAATCACGTGGCCTCCCTCACTGCCAACAATATGCATCTGAATTCCGTTGGCTGGGCAGACTGCTACAGGAAAGAAAGCAAACAGTATATCACACCTCCATAGCCTTGAGACTTGAGGCAGGTCAAGGCAGCTGGTTACAGGTGACACATCTTTTCACCAGGAGACTCAATTTAATGTGAGATCCCTGTCAAAAATACTAACTTGGTGCCCTAAAGAAGGATTTCAATAGCTAGATCCTCCACCTTTAACATTTTAGTGTTTGGAAATTGATTTCCTGGAGATTTAGATAAGACCTTAGGCATCTTGACTCCAATACAGGTTTTTAGAACTTGAGTTGATATAGGAATTTTGTGTTTTCCTTATTTTGTGTATTCTTAAATTATACCCTTTGAGGTACTCTCATCATGAATGCCATTTACTCTCAAATTCTTATGAACATTATTTTGAAGCACTTCAGATATTTTCATTTTAATGACACATAATGATGACTACAATTATTTAAAAAGACATCCACATGCAAACCCAGCAACATCTTAAGAATCCTGGAGTTCCTTAGAAAAACAATAAGACAATAAATTAAAATAATATCTAGGCTAATTGTGAGCCAATTAAAACCCAGCATTTTGGTTTGCTATTTAAAAGTAAATGTTTTCATAGTCTGACTTGTAAAGGAAAATAATTCCATTGATACAGCAATTTTGAAGCTCAGAGGGCACAAACACCCAGTGTTTGGTAAACCTTGGAAAAGCTAGCAAAGGCTGTAAGAAAAAAGAAGTAATCACTTCTGTAATATAGAAAGCGCTAAGATCATGTACTAGTAGAACCCTGAACGTTAATTACAGAAACTTGAAGTCTATTCAGTACTATATAAAGAACCAATTCAATGACCTGAGATCAGATGAAATATGAAAAGGCTTCTTAGTCCGCCTTTGTACCCTGATGGAGGCACTTTCAATCACCAGAAACCAGTACATTCATTTACTTCTTAGGAAATTATTCAAAAAGAAAACTCCACTGTGAACCATCTATAGAACAAACTAATCTGGTGTCTTCCCAGGAGAGGTGACCATCTAATGGCTGAAATTCACAAGATAAAATAATTTTTTTGCTGATGTATAGATACATGCTGACGCCAAATGACTATTAGAAAGGATCAAGACATTCACTAGAGCTCTTCTTGTTGATAGAACATGTTTTGGGGAATGAAAGGGGATGTAGGGGGAACAGGGCAAAACATAACACCACAGCATGCATGTTAGAGATAATAACTGAAATACACAATATAATAAGAAACAACCCAGAGGAATACAGCAAACTTATTAAAATTCCACAAAACTTCAGAAAATCACTAAAGCATTGAATTTGTCAGGGAATTTGCCCTAACCTAATGTTCACACAGAACGATCTCAGTCTTGCCAGTGATTTCATGACTTTAAGTTGATATGTTTTGTAACAGCATTTTGAGTAAACTTCTGTTCTAAGAGCCCAGCTAAGCATCTTAATTTAGCTTTATCTGCAGAGTTGCTACATCGTCTTATTCTATGGAACAGTCCAAATGAAGTTTAGATAAGCATGAAGTTGTATGATTAAGGGATTTGTGACATTCAGCCCCCATATTCATTCAGTTGAGTTTCATGTTGAGCTCTCATATTCAACCAGTTTGACTACAAACTTGAGAAGACCTTTAATAGGTCTCTTTGATATTCATTTTAGAATATGCTCTAGATCTCCTCTTATCTTCTGTCTCACTCGGTATCCTCAGCAATTTACCTGAAGAAAACAAACTAGGGCAGAGACAGTGTTGGCAAAGGATAGAACAGCAGAGTGGTGCAGTTTCAAGTTTTGTACCTGACTTGATGGCTGAGCACATTTTACCATTCTGTGGCGCCCTTTCTATGTAATTTCAGTTAAATGATTTCTTCAGTTAATTATGCTTTGTGATCTACATGTGGAATACACTACACAAGACAGATATTATTTATTATTAAGGATATGTCTTGTCAGAAATTAAATATTTTCATTAACAATGCAAGTTTATATTGTACAAAAATGTCTTCTAATCCCTTTTTTGATGTTCCTGCATTGAACTCCAAGTGGCTGTTTTCAATTTTCCTTAAATTGATTAAAAACAAGTTAAGAAGCTAAACCAAAATTGAACATTCTTTAACCTGGGTCATACCTTTTTAATGAAAGCAGTTCACTCTTTCTTTTTTAATAATCTGTTGAGGCTGTTGATGAACATGAAGCAGAAAGAAATAAGGCAGAGTACAGGACAGTAAAGAAGTTAATGATGGGAAAGTCTGAGAGAATGATTATGGCAGACCATTTTAAGTATGGAAAGTCTGTGGACACAGTAAGACATCAAGAAGTTTTCTACTTAGAAACATAATTTTCTTCTTTTTTTGTGTGTGTATGGCTGAGAAGGGGACACGTAATCCTCAGGTCTAAGCTGTTGAAAGCTCAAAGTATGCAAAGCACTACCAGTAGAAATGACGTCCGAAAAAGGATGGAAGTAAGAGATACAATGCAAGAAAAAGTGAAACTCAAAGAAAGTCTATGCATGTATGTTTATGTTTGGAAAGCCAGATAGAAAACAACAAAACAGAAACAAAAATAGTATGATTAGGAAAAGCTGTTCTTAATTGCTAAAATGGAGATAATTTTGAAGGGTTAAGTATTTTCATAGATATTTTCTGATATAAGCTGAGCAAACTAGTTCAAAAGGAGCAATTTTTTTTTAGAAGTAAGAACTTTTCACAGTCTTTATTTCAATGTGCTTTTTTTGTTTTGTTTTTCCTATTGTTTATTTACCCTTTAGCTTCTGTAGATTCAGAACAAATGCTTCCTATTTCTCTGCCTTGAAAGTGAGCATAGCTGCATTTTAATAGGAGGGTTTTACAATATATATAGGCTTAATGAATGTTATTTGGTATAGAATCATGAAAGGATATAACTGATGGAAAGTCATTCTGTAATTAGATAATAACTTATTATGAATGGAAACATACTGCTAGCATTTTCCAAACAATTATTGCATGGCAAACTACTGGGAGTCCATCATCAGCACAATGTTTCTCAAGAGCTCCCTGGAACACCCCAGCTGATCACTGGTATTCAGGGTGAGGTTTACAGCCCCATTTCTGGTCTGTGGGTCTTGCTGTGTGCCTGGTGGATGCAGCAAATGGACATTGCTTAAGTTGTGAAGGTTTGTAAAAGTTCTTTACTTGCCTGAGATTTTCCCATGGAGTTAGCAAATAACTGGCAGAGCCTTTTATGTGTTAGACAAACCACATCTCAAACCACTTTTCATCCACAAATTTTTCAGCTTTTCATCATGCCCATATGGACACTGTTGCTGCAATATTTCTTTGTCCACATTGATACTTTTGCGATCAGGAGGGGCTGTTGGATTCAGGTTTCAGAAAGAGGGTGAGATTTTAATTTTTAAATGCTTGTGGATTCTTCATAAAGAAAGTTCTGTATTATAAGAAGTTATTGTACAGGTAGAGCATTGTTTGTAAACATAAATCACTGAATTATATTGACATTAGGTATAATCTCACTGTCCACATTTGAAGCGGAAAAGCAGCAATATATCTGTGGGTTATGTTGTCATTGGGATAGATGTAGCTGTGAACACACAGCCATAAACATAATTTTCTTATATCAAGGAAAAGCCTGGGAAAATTTATATAGCTTTTATCCAGTAAGATTTCAATACACCTTGCTAACTCAAGATAACTGTGAGCTGTATGAGTTTCTATCCAGCAGAGATTTAACTGTGTCACACCACCACGTAAGGCAGCCAGCAGCAAGGGGCTGGTGGGGCTGGTGCTGGTTCTGGGCCTCCACACCACAATTCAGATAGGAATGACATGGGCACTACTCAGGTCCAGCTGCAGCCTCTGTGGCTGTTTGCTGCATCTGTGAGAGAAATCATCTGTGAGAAGTGGGGAAAGAGCAAATACTATCTGCATTAACAGATTGGAAAATTACAAGTGAGAAATTTAGATTAATGTTACTGGTTTTAATTCAAAAAGATTCTTTAAGAAGATTGAAATGTCTACTTTAAGTTAGCATTAATATGTATATTTACAATATTCCTTAATGCTGCACCTGTAACATAAAAAAAAAAAAGCAACCAAGGCGAACAGTACAAAGTACTTTGGGGTCATTCATGCTTCGATTCTGTTACTTCTTGGTGATTCTGTGTAAGTTTCAGTTATTATTTCATTAAGACAGGACTCAGGATGCTCTGGATGCCTTCTCAGCACTGAGGAGCTTACATACCTTGTAATTGCCTCTAATGTATTCCAATTTTTGTGTGCGTTTGTAACTATGACATCTGGTTCTTTGCCAGACTTTCTGGGTGGCATTGCTATACACTTCATTCTCAAAGTGCTGAGTGACACGGTCATGAAAAATACCTCCTCTTTGCCCATTAAAAAACCCAGTTGTATCAGAGATGTTAAAATTTATGCTAAGTCTATTCAGTGAAACATAAATAGTCATCACTTGGAGAACTTGCTATGCAAGGCATGATCTTGCAATATGCTAGGCTCTGCCTAGATATTCTCAGCACCCTCAACTTTTAGTGGGTAGCTTGATGCTCAGCACCTTGTAGGATGTGGCCTCAGCGAAAAAGCATGAAAGGATGCAAAGCAAACTGGCAAACATTCAGCTGTTCATTGTAGAACTTTTCTTCTCTCTCAAAAGTAACTGTTCAAACAAAGGATTAATTTAGAATGAAAATCATTAAAATTGAAAGAAAAGGAGGAAGGAGAATGTGTGAAAAAGAATGTTAATAACAGTGTTTGAAGAGGCAAATAAATTGGAGAGATTAAAAACCTGATTTTTCTTTTAAATAACATTAGGAAGGTTGTAGATGTTGTTTAATATTGTCCTTGAATATTTTGTAAGTGGCACAACCACTTCATGAGATGCCAATTGCTGAAATACAGAGTTGTGATTTAAAGTGACAATGTCACCTTAGTTTTAGTCCAAGTGATGGATTTTGTTTTGAAATGGCTTATACTAAACCTAACGTGGAGAGATGTGTTTGCATTTGTTTTAATTTCAATTAAAGTTACTCTGGTTAAAACCACCACTCCCATAACTTTCTATTAATTTTTTAGTCTTCTAATGTGAACTCAAATGGGCCTTACAAGATACCCAGTACTCAGGAGCAGAGCTGATGCATCCAGAGAGCCAAGACAGACACCAAAAATTCCAAAGTGTATATATTAGCTTCGGACATTTCTTCCCCTTTTAACTGAATGGCTGTAAACACACAGACAAGGGGATTTTTAAAAAGAGAGGAAGCATATTCTTAATAGCTTGCACCTGGTTTATGTGAAGAGCTAATATGGAATCCTGCAACAGCGACTGATATCACTTTCTTTTCATTTTTTATTATGATAAAGTATAAAAATACCAAAGTGGTGGAATAGGAGGCCTTAAGTCTTTATTTCATTGGGTTTTAAGTAGCAGATTGCATAGTAATTCAACCTAATTTATGTACCATGTTTATTGTTAAATTCTCCAGATTCATTAAAGCCCTGGAACCGTGTTCGTATAACAGAATATGACCTCTTTTCCTGGCTGCTTAATCCATTTTCAAGCTGCATACACCTCTTTGAATATGTGTTAAAGTAGTAGCCTTATTTGACAGGGAGATTTCATAAAGCTTTGAAGTGTATCATTAAAAGGGACACTGTCAATTTGAATTTTTTCAAGATGACCAATTTAAAAAAAATCTTTTGAATGTTGAAGGGTTTTTTCTAATTCCTAGAAAATGTCTACTATGTTTTTTTTCTTTTTTTTTTTTCTCTGTGGATGTTTGGAAGCACCATTTAGAAGACCAGAGAATATTGCCATCCTAGACATCATTATTAGTCACAAACACTTTCATATTCCTCCCCCTCACATAGTTTTCTCTGGCAGGAGCTCAGTCCAGTGCATACAGCCAGCCTGAGTCCTGTGAATCATTTTAGTATTATTTTAAGACTCTGAAACAGGACTTCACTCCAACCTCGCTCTGTCCTGTGCACTGCAGTCATTTCCAGTCTTTGCTGCCTGTTTGGAGAGGTTTTTCGGGCCGCCCTCCAGCAGCCCCCTGCCTGCAGAGACCGCTCTGCCAACCAGCCTCTCACTCATGGCGCTTTGACAGACAAGCTCTGCCAGATGTAGCTGCCATGATTTCAGGAATTCATGCTCACAGCTGTCCATCTCACAGTTCTGCTGGAAATTACTGTCAACCTACAGGGACAAGAGAGAGAAGCGTGTGCCTGCACTTGAGCCACCTACATTCACATCGCCTGTTAATTTAAACTGCCAGTGAAAGAGCCTTTGCCTCAATCTTCTGGCCTGTCGATGGGATTATGATCTTCCAGCGGAGGGGCAGGGCATAAAGCTGGGAAGTGGTAACATCCAACATTCTGGCAGCCTTGTACTTCAGTCTATGTGAGCCAGAGCACAAACTAACCGCACTAAGTAAACAGGAAAAAAATAGAGGAAAAAAAGGTCTTTAATCTTTCTCAGCTACCCTGCACGGCTCGCTTTTAGATGAGAAACTGGCACTCGAGTTTCCAGTGTCCTTTTAATGACTTGGTGAAATATATTTTATTTTCCCAGTAAAGTTGTTAAACTGCGAATATTTTATCCAAGCGATTAAAGTTACTTTTTTGCTCTTACAAATTGAGCACAGAATATTTATATATAAGAGAGAAAATGAACACTAGATGTGATAATATCTGACAGTTTATGGGAATGTGTTTCAAATTACAAGCAAAGCATGTGTGCACACATGAATACAGCTGTGGTTTCTCTTCAGCGTTAGGTAATGTTCTTTCATAAAAGAAAGGAGTGAAGGCTCCTGCTATTCCGTTCAAAGGAAGGACGTTTATATATTTTATATAGCACTCTTTATACTGCTGTGTTATGGTATGTAATATATTGGAAGTTCTCAGCCTGTGATAGACCCCCAAAGGGTAGACATGTAGGTCTAAGAGATGAAAAAAAAATCAAAGACATGATCTCTTGACAGAATTCTATAACCTTCTCACACTGCCTCTGAACTTCATTGCATCCTCGAGGTGACAGAAAGCTGGCAAGCTAAGTAGAAGCAGCTGCTCGTGATGGCGTGCCTAAGATATATGAATCTATTCAGCGTGATCAATGGCTGAACGCTCAGCCGCCCAAGTCATTGATCACCACGATGACCCCAGTTCCTGCAAAGTCCATCAGGCTGCTGTGGAGGCTTTAAGAAGGGGAGAGTGGAAAACAGAAAGCAGGACATAAACAGCAAAGGAAGGAGAAAGACAGAGGCACGGGCCCTCCTCATAAAAGCTATTCAGGAAATTGCAAAGCTCATTACTATGTGTGCGGTACTTGATCACACTGAAGTTCTGCTTTAAGGTGCATACCTGAATAAACGCTGAGAAATTCTGTTCTATACATAGTCTGGGACTGCCACGGGAGCCTGCCTTCCATGGAATTTCAATCAGGGCTGGGGGTCTAGGTTCTCCATGCTCCTTTGGCTGTCTCAGCTATAATATGCACGTGCACAGGAACCTTATTTTTTATATCCTTTCCACGAATGTTCTTTAAAATATGACATGTAAAAAACAAAATAGCAACCCACAGTATATGTCAAATTTTGCCAAAGAAAGCAACGAGGATACAGTGCAAGTGGAGTGTTTATTATGTGAACATGTGAAAAGGGTACAAGTTAGTTTTATTAAATGTGTTCTGCTCATACGCAAAAATAATTTAACAATTTAATTGTTTCACAAAAGTAACTATTTTAGTGCAGTTGCACCATGAAAAATGACTTTGTTAGAATGGTAGAACAGGTTTCCACATGCTTTTAAGTCTCAGAGGATTCACTTAATTTTCTCAGTTCACTAATAAAAATATCTTCTACAGCATCTAACTACAAAACTTGGAAAACTCAAATGGGCTGCAAAAGGCCAAGCTGAGTTCCTTCTATCTCATGCATCCTGTTATTATTAAAGATGTTCCCAGTCAAACCTTAGCAGTTTTTCTGCTACCCTTCATTGGGATAGTTCCGTTTTAGTATAGCACAGAATTTAAATGCACTGAGACTGCATAAATCTCATTGTTGATACAGTAAGTAATGCCAAAAGAGAATTCCATTCACTCCATCAGAAGTGGGATTAGAAACACTTTTTTCCACTAAAGTAATCATACATGAATGTGAATATGCACAAGGGGCCTGATCCAGAAGTAAAAGTTTCTCCCAATGACTTGAAATCTGGATTTAGTCCAAAGAGCAGATCTGTTGAACAAAACCCGTACATTTTACATCGGCACTTTTAAGCATGGAAGTGCCCAAGAAAGGCAAATGTTTTTGAGTCTATTGTTTAATTTAAGGTTTGATTTGTTTCACAGAGCTCTATTGTGAAGGAAAAATAGTCTCACACATACAAATTGTTTAGTTTCATACGACAAAAAATTATATGAATCTCAGCTACTTGCATTTAGTATTCATGATGCACCAATTAGATTATAAGGCTTGAGCTTAGAGCCAAAGTGCTCAGAGTAGAAGAGAAGATTAATTTCCGTTTTCACCAGGAGAAAGCCACATCCCTATTTGTTGTATTATTCTGATGCATGCATTAATATTTCTTTTGTTTTCATTTTCATATATTTCCTTTCATTATATAGCAGTTGGGCTATCAATAAGATATAGATTCCAAGTACATAGAATCAGAGATGCTTTCTTTTGCCCTGGTGCAAATTTTGAGTACTTCCAGTGGTACTGTCGGGATTACAGTACTGCAAAAATGAGACAGAATTACATTTGTCATCTTCCTTCCCACCATGTCCTCATATCCTTGTCTCCAGGTCCAAATGTTCTTTGATTTTTGAGCACTTCTAAGTCAACGAAGATGCATTGTCATGGTGATAGCTGTTGGATAACACTGTCATGAAAATAACTGGATTAACTGGTTAGAGTACAGTTCCTTATTTCATTATGTGACTGGCATATCGAGCCGGCTCATTTTTTCTTTCTCAGCGCAAAACACGTAATAATTTACACAACAAATTGTCTCACTGTGACAGACTTTGTTTTGAGGTTTGAATGAAGTGAAGTAGTAAACCTGAGAATTTTACCCACAAAAATAAGCGATCTATTAGGTTTGTTAACCTCCACCTCTAATGAGTGCATCCATTTGCACCTGCATAAAACGTGATTTGCAAATCCAAATTTAGTGTATATTTAACACATACTACTACTACTACTGGTTTTTATGATTGTGTCTTTGACCTCTAGATGCAGACCTTTGGCCATGTCAGTTCTGCACATCTCAGGTATTCTTTCTGGGATTTCATTGAATCCCCAGTATAAAAAATGCCTCTTTTGCATTTAGTTTTAGAAATGCTGTATTAGGACAGACATTTTTTAGAAAAGTTCTCAAAATTGGTCTTACAAACTCCACCAACTCCAGTTATTAGATGTGCTTGTCAGCAAAACTACCTACCATCACATTTCTGACCTGTCTTACCGTTTTTAGGCTCTTCTGTTATGTATTCCCACCATCCTTCTCCATTCAGTCCTGTAGCTTAATGAGTTTGACACAAATCGCCTCAATTTTTACCTTAAAGGCAGACCAAAAAAAATGTGCATGTCATTCTGCATGGAAATCACAACACCTATGTGATTGTTTTTGAAACTGCATTTCCTGCAGCAGAAATGGGAGCAGAGTCAGTTGGCCCAGAGGAACTCCCAGGCACACACAGCGGGATGAATTCCTGCTGTTCCCTTTTGTCTTGCCTGTAGGCATTTTTAACAGTTTTCAGTTCAAGTACACTTTTACCTTTTGTTTAATTTTAATTTGTCTAACAACATAATAATACCTTTAGGGAGTATTAGTGCTACAGTAAAGGCATACATAAATTCTGTATATACATATATATGTATGTGTGTGTGTGTAACATACATAAAAACTGAGCAGTGCCTCCTCTGCAGTAGTTCCACTCTCCAGCTTGGTTAAGCTGTGAAAAAATAATAATACGTTCACTTGCGTAAACAAGGAAAATGGACTCTGTATTGATTAGGCTTTATAGAAAGGTTCTTTAAACTGGAGTAGAGTTGAAACTAAGTGACTAGAGAACTGAGCAGAAATTGCTTCAAGCAATATACCAAGCAGTGAGTCTTTACCCTGGGGAGAGGGAAAAGCAGAATATGTTGAGCACCTTGAAGTGGGAATAAAAAAAATGAAACTCCGGAGAGTTTTACTCAGCTTTTGAATTTTCCTGTCATGCTCCCATGTCTCTCTGTCATACAAATTTTTGCCGTCTTTGGCAACCATATGAAAAAGGGAGCTGCAGCAGCTCCTGGTGCGAGACACTATGTCCTCTGCTTGAGGCAAAACATTCAGGCTGCGAAGAGCCAGCGTCAGGGAAAACAGGCGGCTCTCCCAAGGAAATGTCAGCTTAGGTGGATCAGGAGGAGCCTGTGATGGACACCCGGAGTGCAGCGGCTCTTGGAGAAGGCGCCTGCAGGGAGCACGGTGGTGCTGAGCACTGGGAGGCCCAGGAGCTCTGTGGGTGCTGGAGGGACGGGGGACCCTGCTGGACCACTGAAGTGAGGTTTTGGACGTTATAAAAAATGTAGTTGATTGTACTCAAAATGAGGGAATGGGTAAGGTTAGGTTAAAACAGAGACTAAGAAGAAACCTACGTGAAGAAGGAATGAAAGTGGGGAGGAGACAAACTAGTACTGAACATTAAAGGCCACCCATGGCAAAGATTTATAAACTGCTGATAAGAAACCTAGTAAGAACTGTGTGTCCCCTATAGAACTGTGTGGCATGCCTTAGTTTAGAGATTACATTGTATTATACTCCATTGTGCCCTGTGGAAAGCACACCCTGACCAAAAAACTGCTTTGAAAATGTTTCACTTTCACTTATTGCAAATAAATACAGTGCTTGATAAAGTTTAAAATACTGTATCTCTAACAAGTCTGGGTTTTTTTGTATAGGTAACTTATTCCTAATATTTGTTGGGTAGGTCTTTCATACAATACTAGACAACAATCAAAAGGAACTGGAATATGTATGCTGGAAATGTACAGGAATAATCCCAAATATATCAGCCTTTTACTCTGTTATATTTCATAGATTCATAAAATTAACAAATTAAACAACAATGTGCAGAGGAACATACAATAACCCTGTCCATTCCCATATTTTCTGACCATTTCTGTTCCATGGATCTTTCTTCATATGGTCTTCGAGCACATAAAGAATAAAGTCAAATTTCCCCTCTTCTGTGCTGCAGCAAAATGCCATAAGGTCCAAAAAGCATCCTCTAATGACAAGGTAGTGTTCTGTGAGGCTTTTTGCAAAATCTCCTGTTTATAAACCAGTCAAACAAGGAATATATTGTTTGGCATCAATTTCAAGTTGTATACGGCACAGATAATTTCAGCACTATAAAATTATTATTATAAAGACTATGCACTAGATTCTCAGCTGATGGAAATCTCATGTTGTATGAATCAACGTTTAAATGAACTCTTTAAATGGAACAAGTTACACTACGAATATTCTGCTATGCACAGATATTGGATTTTTTAGGTACAAAGTTTTGGGAGTATTTTAATTTTAGTACAGAATTGCAAACTCTGAACTTTAAATGATCTTTGCATTCTCTATGGCACTAATGTTGCTTGGACTTATTATTAAAACTTATAGCGTATAGTCATATTAATATCTAAAGCTTATATTATATATACAAAGCTGCAGGGAAATACCCATTTTAAACTACTGGGACCAGCCACGCAAACATAAATAGTTTTCATTTATAAGATTAGACCCATTGATTTCAAACAGTATGTGTGTACATCAGAAGTACTGATGTGAAAAAGCACTGTAGACTCTATAACTTGTAGCTTCTCCTTCAGAACCCTAAAAATACAAAAATTTCACTGATGGTTTAGGAGAGAGTGCTGTCATATGACATGGTCCCACAAATGTTAGGCTTTAGCACCTCAGCTGGAAAAGTCTCCCCAGATCCTCAACAGACAGCCCATGTAACATGGACTTTTCTGTTATGTATACCTTTGTCATACTGGGCACTTTTTTTTTCCCTGCATTTTCCTAAGAAGTCACTGCTTCTATAGCTTTTTGGTATCTTGAGTTATGAAGTCTCTCGAAAAGCTGCTGTGGCACACATGGAGATAAACTGTGGAGGGTGAGTTTATATTACACTGTCAGGAGGGCTGATCAGACTTTGTTATCATTGACAAGATGTAGAGTGGCTCTGACTCCATTACACCTCTCGGGGACAATTGTGGCCCAAGTCAACTCCGCACTTACTCAGAGTTTCCAAAAATCTTTAAGAGCCAGCAGTCCAAGACCTTATTTGAAAAATGAGCTGTGATAGTTTATTACATGTGAGCAGATGAGCAGCTATGAAAAATGCATGTAGAAACAAAAAGTGGTGTAGAATATTTTCTTTAATGAAAAAAATCAACTAATTGACTGTTCAAAGACAATCTTCAGAATATGCAGAATTATGTTTTAATGCCTTATGTCTATCATTCTTTCCTATATGTCTGACTGTAATCCAATCTAATTCAGTCTACCTAATGCATTTCTAATGCGTTTTTCACCATAGAATCTAGGCACCATTAGGAACTTATCTCTGTTCCCGCTTTACCGTGGTGGTGACATGTTTTCAAACCAGATGATTTGCTATGTCAGAAATATCAAGACTTCCCATAATCTGAATTTAGTAACCCCAATGTACTTTTAGCTTCCTGACTCTTCTTACTGTCTGCATTGCAATATGGAGTCCCCAGTATCTGCTCATCACTCTTAATTACTTTTATTTTAGCCTGTGTTCCTGATTTCTGGGCCAAGAAGTTTAAAGAACTATGAGGTACTCTGACGAAGCATTTAATCATGGCTGAGTAATCAAAAAAAAAGCTTTTCAGGGCAGGGTGGACTATGGGAGGAACCATATTGTCTGCCCGATTATTGTGTTTCCTGTTCTCAGCCTTGACAGTTCCTGCAGGGACCAGAGGACCTGCCCATAGCTTGATGGGAAAAGTTCCCAAGTAAGTAGAAGCCATATAAAAAGGGAGTGGTGGCAGAAAACAATGTAAAATTGGTGAAGTAGGAAAGTCTTAAGTACACACACTTTTCATCTCTTAAAGCTTTTGTCATCAGGGTACAAAACTCTCCAGAAATATTTGTGGCTATGGGTGAGGAGCAGGGGAAACTTGGCCATTAATTCCTAAGAGGTGTTATCAGATGCATCAGGGTTTGGCTGTAAATTTGACTACATTGCTGCGGTGCACAGAGAAATGAGTGAGGAAATATCTGATTAAAGTGTACATTGCTGCTGAGGCAACTGAATGTTGCCATAGCAATTGAGATGAAATGTGCAAAGAAGTGAGATAATTAAATCTAACCCCTTTAGTAGTTTTGATAGTCAATGCACTGCCAATAGGAAAAGTTATCTACAGTGTTAAAGATAAAACATATTCCTCGTGGAAGTATTCCTTGCTGGTATTTTGTTGCTCTCTTTCTAAATGCATTGCTTCAGGTAGCTAATTTGAATGTTCTCTTAAATAATCAAATACAGTTTTGACCTTGGTCTGTCACAGCCTAGAACTTTTGCTGACTTCTTGTATCATGGGAACTGTCTACACAAAATATCCAGAAAGTTTTCCTTTGTTGCTGTTATCTCAAAGCTTACAGTTCAATAATATCTAGAACGTGCTGCCCTCTTCAGGAGCTACTGATTAAAAATAGGTGATTTTGTTTATTGATTCAGGAACTGTAGTGAGCAAGCAGGAACTACAGAGCCGAATAAGGGGGTGTTTTTTTTGACATTTGTAATGCCAATGCCAGAGATACTGAAAGTAGTTGCAACATTAATGGCCAAATCTGATTTTTAAAAAGGAAACAAAAAACTTGTGAGCATTCCTTAAACTAAATTTGAGAACTGGATGGTCATACTCATGTCCACTCAGATTATTTATTTCAGTCAGTGAAAGCAAAAGGTAGGAGAAGCCTTGACTCACTTCCTCTGAAGTAATAATTCTGCATTCTATATACCAGCAAATAACCTGTTATTAGAAATTATTTTGGTCCAAAAATAACTCATACATTAGCTGTCACACTGAACTTATTTTTCTTTCAGCTGCTCTGCTCATCTGAATCCATGTAAGGATTTAAGCCATGATTTAGCAGAACATGAAAACATACACTTAAAGCACAAACATTGCTGCAATGACTTCAGGGGGATAGAGGCAAAATCTACCCTTTTGTGAACATAACTCCTTTTGAAGTAAATGAGAATCTCTGTTCATTTATGAAATGGTGACATTTTATTGGTTTACAAATAGCTTTGGAAAAAAAATGTTATGACTTTGTGGCAGGACTCAAAAACTGTGTGGAGGAAAGGCAACTACTACTTTGCTGAAACGCGTGTTGTCTTTTAATGTAACAGTCCTGAACAGGCAGTGGATTAATGACTACCTGAACCAAACCGCACGGTTTGCAAACTGTGAGGACTGAGGAGCAAAGATCTCTGGGAAGGACACAGAATCCGGTACATTGTGGGAACCTGGCTCACCTGAGATGGATTTCCAAAGGGTTAATTTTGAGCTTATGTGAAATACTGTTTCTTCGGCTGAGGGGGACCCTATTTTCCTGCATTTCATAGATGAAGCAAGAGATTCCGTGCTACTTCTCACATGAAGCACCGTACAGAAGACGTAGCCCACAAAGAATGGAGCAAAAGTGGCTTTAAGCCATCTCCGTAGATGCTCAGATTCAAGGCTGGATACAGGCCAATGAATCTCCACGTAAATTAGAGCAGCCCTCAGGGACTGTTCTAATTTACATTAGCTTTACCCAGGCTCCCTATATCTTGTGCTGTGCTGCAACCTAGATTAAGTCTGAATTTCTGCAGCACTGAACACCCTGGAAACTCCCTTTTTGCCCAAGGTAAACTCCTTGAATGGAAATAACTCCTGTACCATACCGGGGAACTCTTCTCTATGCGGACACTCCCTTACCTGTAATAGCTGTATTGCATCCAGCGGTATATGCGGTCATGGTGAGAACCTGGAATCAATCTATCATTTATTTTAATTCTTAGCTTTCCTCTTTAAAGGTAACAACTCTACCTGGACATCAACGTTTATTTATGAGCGGTTTGTGACTGTATCTCTTGGTTATAGTAACATTTTCTAAACATAATTTTTAATCGAATTCCTTAATTCTTTCCCTTGCATGTTTACTTTAGGATTTAGTTTTCTCGAAGAATGAAAGTAGTTAAGTATATCAATGGGGTTTAAGTGTTTTTTATTTCTTGGCATCAAACTGTTTTACCTCTGAAAACTATGTATGAGGCAGATAAGCAGATTCTGTGCCTAACCCCGGCCACTTCAGCAGGAGTAAAGTTGTATTCTGTGTGAGAAATGATCGCAGAATTTAGCCTATTGTCCCAAAAACTTTTCATTCTCAAACTGCACAATTGCGACATATAGCACAAGGTGCTATAGAAAAGTTAAAATCCTGCCTGTGTAGATACGGAGTGAAAGCGATCACTCTCTGTTCAGCCTTTAGTTAAAGGAACTGGTAGCAGTGATTCATTTCTTTCTAAAGCAAACAGAATAGCTACAATGTCAGGTATAAAACAGACTGAAAGGGATAATAGAGAAGAAGGAAGAAAAGAGAGTTAACTAGTATCCATTCTTTCATTTCCACATCACAGTTACAGCATGCTGATGAGGTGTGTGCTGTACTTAGTACTTTCTCAGTACCCCAAACCATCGCAAACTTATAATCCATGAGCAATCTCTTATTTTTTTTTTCTAAAATAAAATATAAAGCCTGATAAATTACTTTAATAACCATGAAAATATTTTTTTTAAATCATAAGACACATTTTTTAACGAGTTAAGAAGCAAATCTTTAACATTTCGTCGATAATTGCCTCCTCTCATCTTAACCCCTTATGCACACGCTTTACCCTGTTTTCTCCCACTCTGTAGCAGTGTCAGCCAGCCCAGGGTTTTATTGTCAAAAGCACAACCACAAACTGGATGCCAAGACCCTGTGTCTGTATTTTATGAACACTATGCAGATACATTCCAGCTGGCATGCAGTTCTAAATACAGATACGCACAATAGCCTGTGCTTTTTTTTTTTTTAATCAGGTACCTGCTAACTATATGTAATATATATTCAGAACTGCATTAAACTATTGATCTATGATTTGAACACATATGTTCATTTTTTGTTTTGATGCTGATGCATTGTTCGGCAGCTAGAATCCCTGCAGATAAGACTATAATAACTAATAACATTTTCTTTGCTTTCTAGGGTCTTTATGGCAGAATGATGAATTCCATCTTTTCCAGAATGGTAAGCAGAAAGCTATTTGTGTTTCCTATAATAAAGAACATAAGGTAAATTCTCGTAAGAAAAGATTGCCAAATTGCTTGAGAAATAACTGTACTGTACAATTTCATAATTACATGGCTTATACAGTTGAAAATATTTGAATATTCAAATCCTGTAAGCTACCTAGAAAAGATTTGCAGAACATTATGCTAATTATTCAAAAGAAAATAAGTTAGAGTTTGACATCCTTGTTAGAAATGCTGCTGACCCCAGAATGCTCAACTTTTTATTTTTCTTAATGATTTATTATAATGCATAAATTCCCATAAACATAAATACAGTTTTATCAGTGAAGAACATAAATATTTCTTTTCTTTAGGCTGAGGAAGGGTGAGTTCCATAGAATGCATTACTATTTGAATTGTATAAAATTGATCTCTATTTATGTTTCACTAGGGCTTTGCTGTATCTGTGAATTTAAAAATATGTAGTTTCCAAACGCAGGCATCAGTTCTGCATGTGCTATCAGGTTGTTTGAAAAAGATGATTTCGTTTGTCATTCTTTTTTTTTCCTTTTTTTTATGGCTGAAAAAGGCAATATTTATTTTGCCCCTTGATCATAACATCTTTACAATCAAATAAAAAGAAAAATTCATCATACTGTATGTGTAAAGGTCATCCTAAAATAACACTTCTGAGCAAACTATACTGAATCCTATGAGTGTGTTGCTAAGGAGTAATGTTTTCCATCAGGTCTTGGGCATTTACTTTACAAAAAAAATTCTTTCCCACTACATAAAAATGTAGTCTGAAATCAACATAAAACCATCACGAAGTAAAACTACTGTTAAAGTGGAAAGAAATATTACTCGAAAAATATCCCATCGGAGCACTGACTTGAAATGTGACTGCTTCTTAGTGTTTTACTTGGAAGATCTTCCATCTAATCCCAAAAGGAACTCAAGACCCTTTAAAAAAGGAGATTATTCACAAACTTTAATGCATAAGAGCTTAAACCAGTGATAGATTTAAAATATGGGGGACCGGTTTCTTGTTGTCTGATAGAAACAGTATCAAAGTTGCCAGTGTTCAAGAAAACCAATAGCAAAACACAAGTTTTACGGTGAGCTTTAAGAAGGATGACTTGATTTCTGATGCACATGGAAGGTTAGTTGTTCTTTGAAACTTCTTTCTAGAAAAGTAGAACGTGAAGGTGAAGCTGTTTTGAAACACTTGGATTTGACCTGTAGATCTCGTCCTCTGATAATAACAATGAGGTCTGCTTTGGCAAAGCCTGGAATGGATTTTTACCCACCTGCTAACAGTGGGTATTTCAGAAATATCAGGGTTGTGAATCCTTTAGGGGTGTATCTGTGATTAAAGAGAAAGAAAAGTCATGTTGAACCAAGCCAGGGGGGCAGGGAAAAAAGAACAGTCCCAACAGGCATGAGAACTACATTTAACCTCCTTCATCCACAAACATAAAAATGTTCAAGAAGAACTCGAGTCATTTTTAATCAAAAAGATTAACTATGTGACAGTTAAGTATGTTTGGGATTAAACCATCAAAGGGCCTGTCTCTTTTGTGTATATTTGCCTATTAGCGGTAGGTACTTGGCACAAGGATCCTGTGTAGGTTGCAGCCACAGACAGACATTTGCGCTGCATACACCCTTTCTGCAACATTCATTAGGCAATAATATTGTCAAAGGTAAGTGTTTACCAGCAGCTTTAGCCCACTTAAAACCATTTCAGCCTCAGGCTGATCCTGTGAAGAAGGCTTGGGGGAAGGGCAGAAGGGAGACACAACATTTCATTTTTCATTAAAACAAATGTATTCAGCCAGTATCCTGATTTGAGGTAATTCATAGCTCTAAATTTGCATGTTAAGTGAAATTATAATTATTTTTATTTTGAGGCCAACTATGTGATTTAAACTACGAGTGACAAAGATAGGACAAAGGCTTGGACTTTAAGGGCTACTACAACAAAGACAGTAATAGATTATTTTGGGGAGAATTATTTTTGATATATGTAACCATGTACACCTCAATGAATTTTCCCTGACTTGCTTGGGAATACAGGGTTACTCTGCTGATTATGTATTTCCTTGATGTAAATATTAATTCAAATATAAGTATATTTTCAAGTTGGGTGTCTTATGTTTAAGGAATGGGAAACCGAACTTCCTCATATTACTCCCTTTCAACATTGCAAGCTTTTTAAAATCCTAAAACCAAGATAAATATCACAGAAGAAAATAAATTGTTGAATATCATTAATACCACTTTAAGAAAATACACTTTCCTTCTCATTTCCAACTCTAGCTGTGCTTAATGAATAAAGATTAAATGCACATTACTATGAACAGTCACAACATCTAGATTTTAATCTAAAAATGGGCTTTTTTCTATATATGTTAATAAATTATCTGTTACCTCAAATTATTCCTGAATATATAACATTTAGTGGTAGCATTTCATTAAAAATGGAGAACCATTTTTTCATGAATTTTTAATTGCCTAACTTTTAATATATGGAAAATCATGTTAGATAAACTGAAAACATAAAAGACCCACTAACATATGTAGAAGACCATCCCAGCTAAAACCTGAAGAAGTCAAAAAATAGTTCTCACTTTCCCCTCAATTAAAACTCTATGCAATTATTCTTTTAGATTACAGATCTCTTTTGGGATTCTGGTTACACAGAAATTTTTGGTTCATTTCACAGGAATAATATTCATCTTAATTAGCAAAAACAATTGATAGGCTTTTCTCTTCTTTACAAGAGGGAGTTCACTCAGTGTACTGATTACAAGCAGTAGATTATCCGGATAAATGAAAAGTTCTTGTCTTTCTGAACAGCAGCTGAATATGTTATCTGTCTTCAGCCTTGTAGCTTCTTTGTTAGACATCACCTTGTTGAGACAGAATGACTTACTTGGTAAGTGGTTGACCCGATTTTTTGTCTGGCACCCTAACATTGCTGGGCATTATGCCAAGCTGGATTCTGTAGCTATTTATGACTGCATTCAAGGTTCAACTATGCAAATCGCAACTATTAGCCAAAAAAGCATAGCAGATTTGTTTTTAAATATTTCTATAGCTCGCAAGGTCAAAGCATTTGTTTTCAGAATTTTAAAATATAGTTTTCGAAGTAATGATCAGTAATGCTTAAAGAGATTGTCACCTTTTAACATTTTATTTAGACTGAATTAGAACATAAACATTTTTTCCTCATGTGCTACAAAATAATTGTATGGAGCACAGGAAGAAGGGACACGAGCTGAAGTGAAAAAATACATATCATTTTATCTGTTTGTGAACAGCTTAGCTGCACCGTACACAATTACAATAAAATAAGAGGAAGATGACCTATGACAACAAATCTTTGGAGGGCGCAGTGTTGCCCCCGAAGGCCGCGCTGATGGAGCTGGTGAGAAGGGCAAGGCCCAAGTGCCCGCCCTGCCGCAGCCTGGGCAGCTCCACGTTGCCTACACAACTGCTGCTCCTGCTTGGTGTGAAATCAGACCCGAGTCCCAACCAAATTCCTAGCCAGTCTGTGTTCAAGGATATTTTTGCTTCTGTTATTTTCCAGACCTAAATCCATCCAGCATCTTTCTGATGGATTGCAGTTGCAGGCAGCTACAGGGCGCAATGGCCCCGCAGACCCGTTCCTGCGCCCCACTGAAACCGGGGTGGTTCACTGGCCTTCAGCTTGGGAGGTTTCTGCTGGGTTTGGGGTTGGTTCCTCAGCCACCCCCCTGGCCCATTCCCATGACATCTGAGCAGCACCGAGACTGAAAAGTAAACCTTGTGTAACTTCAAAAGGAGGTAGCGCTGCAGAAGTTCTTTGGGTCGGGTTCGCCATTTGCGCTATGTGTTGTCTGTATCAGTCCTGATTTGAATCCTTTGATAGTCATCCACAGGCTGTCCTGGTTGCTACCATCCTGCAGATTAGCTGTTGGTTTGTCTCAGTTCTTGGAAGTACCAGTGAAAACATATTTACAAAACTAGCAACAGTATATGTTATGTAGTAGGAACTGTGTCTACAGAAAACTGAAATGTTATTTAAACACACATACAAATGATTATTCATAAGCAGAATTTGAAAAGAGGTTGTGTGTGCAAGATGTTGCAAGACAGATTTTAAAAAGACATATATCTCTACCTTATCTTAATTTCCTGACATACTTAAAAGTATTAATAAAACTTATACATGAATTAAAAAGCTTATCTATAAAAACTACACAATTAAAAAATAATTCTGTTAACCCACCACTTAAAGATTATTTGACAGTATAATACAAATAGGCAAAAATAACATGTAATATGTAATATAGAGAGACTGGTATAATATATAATAGTCTATATACAGTAGACAATATAGAAAATTGAGACATTTCTTCCTAGAGAAAAGGGAAGTAGATTTAAATATGAGCAGTGCACAGTCTGTTTTCTAGTACTGATTTGGGTGTACTTTGGATTAGGTCCAAATTTTGTGATAGAACCTGAGGTGGGAGCACATGTTTCTTCACCAGGTGAACATCCTCCACATAGCACCAAGCCTGGATAAGCGCTGCTTAATTTATTGACTGCAACATGAAATAATTAACAAAGCTGAACCTCTGGCTCAGAGTATTTCTTTGTCTGAAATCAAGGATTAACATTAAAAAATTAAAATAAAAGGTATCTATTTTAACATGTTGCCTTATCATTCAACAGTTTTCTTTAGAGTTGTAAGGAAAAAACATTTCTTCACGATTCTGTTGATTAAGAGAAACACTCTGAGTGTGAGCTAACAGTAGCTCAGTATAGTTTTCATTTGTTACATACTTTTTATTCAACATCTGAGTTTTGTGGGCTGTAGTAAAATAAAGTGTGTTTCAGCAGAAGTGAAAGAATTATGGGAGAAATCATGTGAAGGAGTGCAGAATAAAGACAATTAAGATAAATCAATTGGTAAGAGTCTGGTTTCTCTGTTTTAGTTGCCATACACTCAGAGCAGAAGGAGGACTCATTGAACTTAGTAGAGTTTCTTTACTCATGGACTGCAGGACTGAGACTGTAGGGCTTCCCTGAATCATCTATTAGAGTATATCCTCAAACTTCTTCTAACAAGGTTGGAAAGAGGCTTCCAATAAAGTAGGCAAAATATATTAAAGTGAGGAAAAAAAAAAAAAAAGGTTGAATTGAGAATAGAGATTTTCCATCAGATTCATAGGGTTTGTACAAAGAAGTAGACTTTGAGCCTTACCAATACAATACAAAGCCCCAGAATTTATTCATGGTGAAATTTCTGCGCTTTAGCCAATCCTTTTTTAGAGAGTCTCTTCTCTGATGACAAGCTTAGAGCACCGTGTTATGGTAAAAACTAGCAACTCTGTCCACAGTCAAATCTAAATTATACTTAAGAAACTAAATCCAAAACATTAGCAATAAAAATACTTAGCATGTATTTCTTTCCTGGGAGCCTACATGGAAATTGAATTCCACTGAGCTGCACTTAAACAGAACAGAATTCAATTAAAAAAAGAATCGGCCTAGATTCCATGCTGTGAAAAGCCCTTGCAAATTTATTTTAGGGACTTCGGGTGTGGAGCCTGGACATAGTTTTATTTTATTTTTTAATGGAATCAGTTTTAATGTCTAAGGTTATTCTTTACTTGCCTCTGCTGCACAGTTTTCACATATAAGCCAACTGAGGACAACTCGTTATTAAAGAAGTCGGCAGGTGTCCTGTGCTCTGAAACATATTAAATAAAGAACTCAACGGGATCATGTTGACTGTAAGCTCCACAAAGAAATTAAATAATGAAGACAGCAGCTCTTCAACAAAGACCAGTTCTGCATAAGTAGAAAATGCCTTGTCAGAAGATGGAAAGTTCTCCTACAGATTTTTAGTAGAACCTCTGTTTTTGTATTTTCTGAAAAGAGGCAGTATACAGATTTTAGACACTTAAACTTTCTGACCTGAGTTTTATGCGATAGAGAGTGATCAGAATGGCAGGAACTGAATATTCAATATCTGCCCTTCCACAGCTTCATTGCTCAACAACAGAGCCTCTGCAAAATGGCCTCATTACCACTCTGAAGTTTGTTGAATTGTCTTACCCATGTCAATATTAACATCAAATAACTCCAGGATATACAAAGAAAAGTGTAGAAAAGGGTCCATTGTAGTTTTAGTTAATTTTTTTCTGATGTATGAAGCGTCTCAGCCACGGAAGCATTTAAAATACAGTCCCCTTTCAGATTTAAATGTATTTTGGGATAAGGTAATTTTAAATCACATTAGGAAGGCTTAAAACCAATATAAATACAGTTTTGAACTTCCCACTTATTCTGAGTTGCTGAGTAATTACACCAGACAAATGTTTTTAGAGTGGCCTTTAATATAAGGAATGACAAAATTTACTGGATTTTCATTTATTAAAAAATGTCATCATGAAGTAATTGTTTGAAGAAAATTGACAATTAGGAAATCAAACTAAGTTTCTTTTTGAAGAAAAATTAAACTTGATTTAATTCTCTTCAGAAAACAAAAAAAAATGTTGACTTCAATGGAAGTAGGTCTGAGCAACTCAGAGTCGATTGGAAAATAAATTATGCTAAGTGCATCCAGACTCACTGAGCATCTTTAAGAAACAGAGTGTTCATAATGAACCAAAGTCTTCCGACAGCTTAATACGACCTTAAAATAGCTAATATTAAAAAACATTACAAAACCTTTGTTGACCAGGTGTTTTCCCTTTTTATCAATACAATATATTCCTATAATGACCATCCCATGCTCTGTCATTAAAATGTGAGCTTTTCTTTCAGGTGCTCAGACATATGGAATTCTCATCTGCAGCTTTTACCTCCAGTCTCCAAGTTAATCACATAGGGCTCCTTCAACAACAGTTTGCTGCAAACACAAATCCATACGTTCAGACTCAATTAATTAGTATGAATTTACCAGAACAATTAAATACTCCTTCTCCAAAACTCACTATCAATTTTAATACAAAATGTAAGATGACACATTTCCCTATATCTGTGATTTTTAAATTAGTATTGTTGATGAGATTTAACAGGCACAAATATTTTTAGACATGGTCTTGGTTCAGCAAACGTTTGCTCACCTAAACCTGTGCATTTGCAGAAGTGGGGCCTCAGCTTATGTTAAATTACACATGAAAAGTAAATATGAGGTTCTGATATCCTGATGCCATTCATTCCTACCAATAATTTATTCCATATCCATATTATTTTTTTCCAAGACGGAAACAAACAATTCTCTAATATTAGCTCTTCCCTAGACATAACTTAAACTTGAATTAGTTACTATGTTTGCCAATCTCTTGTTGTCAGCCCAATGCTTCTTGTAGGGGTAATTATGTGTTTAATGGAAACATTTCCCAGAAAGTCCAGATGAAACCACAAAACTAGTCCAGTTATAACTGCACCTCAGCCTCAATGTATAATGGAAGATTTTTCTCCTACCACTTTTTCATTCCAGTTGCCATTGTCAGATCCTCCAGAAAAAAATCCATAGTGATTCTCATCCTTTCTTAAAGTGAAATATGTGCACATCAGTGTGCCTGGGTCAAAAATTCTACCTGTGCTGCATTATACCAATCCCTGGTCAAATGCAAAAGTACCTGTGACTGAGCATACGTTGAAAGCTGAATTTGGAGCAGCACACAGGCTGTGCTCATGGCTCAGGCAATACAACCATCTAATGCTGTCATCCTAAGTCAAAGAATGTGGTAGGAGTGCGGGAGGTCTCTTGAGTGGAGCACAAATGGCAATCTCTAAGTGCACTGGAAGAGTGAGTGACCAAATAAATTAAATGCATTCAATCACTTTTAAGACATCTCATCCGTGTGCAGCATTTTGATCCCGTGCTTGAGTAAATGTATGATTAAATTTTTATTAAAAGGTAATGCTCCTGTTTTAATGATAGTTAATTATATATAATTAAAATGAAAGGATTAATAATATTAAACATTTCATCAGAGGCAAGGATAAATATAAATACATATATTGTAATATGATTAAATATGAATATATAATATTGAGCATATATGCATTATGAAAAATAGCAAATGAATAACACAGTATATGAAATAATATTCTATTCTAGCTACTACGGAAACTAAAGGGCTGGTTCAGTGCTTCCAGGTTCAGAAAGATCTGTTTGAATTGTTAGGGCAACATACAAAGCATAGTTGAGGTAGTCTTAAAAATTATTATAAAAATTCCCTATGAAACAGACGCTTGCACTTCATTGCTACATCAACTTTCCATGTGAAAAGTGAACTACAAGGCTAAATAACGTATGTTTTGGCCACAAAAAAAAAAAAGTCCTTTCTAGAGTAATAGATTAGAATTTGGAAATACCTGATTTTAGCTGACCTTGAATCCATACATCTTTATAGGCCTGACTTCTGATTTTCAGAATCTTTGAATCAGGCCCTAAATACTCATTTACTAGATATCCCTTTCACATGCCACTTGCTTGTATCTGACATATCTAATCTCATTCTGCCTCTTTTTTTAAAAAAAACAGTATTTAGTGAAGCAACAACACAAGCTGTTATCTAACCATAGACACATCATGTTTGAAACTCTAACACTCAATTCTAGTTGGAGTTTCTGCCATTAGATACAGAAAATCCGTATCTCCAGATGCAAATTGCTATGAATCCACCGAATCTTTGTTCTGTAAAATTTTGTTCGTTAACATAGTTTAGTAAACTGAGAAATGTGTTAGCTTTTTAATTAAATTTTTCAGTTGTGTAGTTTTAAATCAGAGAGATGTTTTGGTCTCCGCAAACTCTAAGGAACTTGTATTTTTCTAACAAGACCTTAAGACCCTTGGAAGAATTTTAAGGATTTTTATGAACCTCTGTGTGCATTCTTTAGCTAGATTTTGGCATTGTTTCAGTGCAACTCCAATACAATTCTATCAGTTTATTCTATAATTAAAAACAAGGAAATAGTAACAAAAATACATAATATATGGTACTCGTGTTTATAATAGAAACATCCATAAAGAAAGAAACATGTTCTAACTCTTCTCATTACCCCAAAGGGAATTGCATCTTTAATCACACAAAGCACAATGGCTTTCTAATTTTGTTTAAAGTGTTTCAGTACTTACAAAAACCAGATCAGGTTATTGTAAATCTAGAGCAAATTAGAATCATTGGCCTCTGCTCAGCTGTATTCAAGAATACTATGTAAATCATAAATTTAATGGCATACTAAGACACACATCTGTTTCTATTTTGTACAAGTTAATAATCTAACTTCAGAGTATTTAAACATCACTTTCATTAACTGGAAAATTGTGAAAAATAGAGACTGCTATAAGTCACAATACGTTGCTGCATTCTGCTAAGGGAAATATGAAAATTGCGAGCTATACAGTAAAGCATAATTTTTGAGAGATATGTACCATTGCTTCACGACCTTGTGGCTCCTCTGTTTACTAGGGAAAAGATCACTTATAGCAACAGAGCTGCATTGCTAAGTAGAATCTGCACCTGCACATAGTAGGTTTCAGTACATATTTTTAGTAGTAAATGTCTTTCACAACAAGGAATAGATAATACCTTAATTCCGTAAACCTAGATAATGACCTAATGATTTTTCTTATAGTTAGCATTCTGTAATCCGATTGAATAATCTGCCAATCCATATGCATATTGCAACTGATTTTAAAGATATTCTTGTCACTAGAACTGATAAAAATGTTATGCTGCATAAATCCATTCCCAGTATATACTTATTTTGATAAGACTTACTATGTGGTCTAGCATGTACACTATCTCGAAGTTGCTTCATACTACAGTTCTCATTGAAAAGTTGAGTTTATTGACAGATCAATACACTATCTTATACTGTATCATAAGTTAGGCGTCATGCACAATTTGTATAATTTGCAAAGAACCAGTTGTGTGTGGCTCATTGGAGAAATACATCACTGTTTTCAGCGTTTGGTTGTAAAGACACTAGTTTCCACAAAGGAAACAAACGCATTACCATATATGTACTTATCTTTTTGAAAATGTAGTTGAATTCAGTTGCAAGGCAGAATAGAGCTGGTCTGCCAACTTTAGCACTGTAATAAAAGATCTAATTTGTAAGGTTTACTACAATAATGGATTGTGAGACGATAAATTTTCACCAGTAAATTCCTTGGAAACTCAAAACTGGCTTGCACATAAGTGGCGAAGTTAAAACACCCAGAATATTAAATAAAATCTGTATTCATAAAAATGACAATGTCAGAAACGTAATTTCTCATAGAATTTTACCTCTTCAAATAATCTATTTATTAAAAGACATCCAGTCTTTAGGAAGTCAGATGTCACTTATGTGCTGCTTCGCTTGTGCTAAAATTACCTGCGGTAGTAGATGCTTTGCATTAAAGCTTAGGGTGCATAAAGCTGAATGGGATTTATGTAAATAACTGTATGAATATGCATCTCACCTTTTACCAGTGCTAATTTCAATGAGCTGTATTTGAGAGGGAATTATATTAATATATACAACTGATAGGGAATTTGCACATTAATTTTACTATCAACAAAAACTCTAAAGAAAGCAAATTAAACCAATGTAGCCATATAGAGAGGTGACAGGAAGGGAAAACAGAAAGGCAGAATTGGACACCTAAAAGGTACCATGCAAATTTGTGGTTTATTCTTCACTGGGACCCAGTGGTTACATATGCAGGAAATTATCCCATTCCTGTGTAAATGCATACAGATTTCTCACTTTGCCTTCCAAGCATGCAATAAAAGCGTAAGTGTGTTGTTGTCTTAATGATATATTAAGTGCAGTACTATGATTTACCAGATATAATATGAAAAGATCATATTTTGGCGCTGATTATTCAACAAACAGCCGCCAGTGCTCGTAGTGAGGTGGGGAATAGCATCTTAATTAATTATTGAATATATTTTAATATTTATAATTAGCAGTAGTACTAAGCAGTCAATCGATGTTCCTCGCAACAGGAGCATGGTAGTAATATCATTCTTTGACTGCAGTGTTTTAGAAAGGCGTAACCATACCTTCAATCAGATTCAAATACTATTTGTCAAAAGCATCGAGGTCTGTCAGAAGCAAACGATCATTTAATTAAAGAAAAAAGGTGGAATATCTTTGATCCCTATACTTTAGTGATATTAATTCCCATGTGCTGCAGGTGTTTGTAATGTATAACAAATCATTACTGAAACAGAGGCTTTTATAGGCAGTTTCGGTGAAGGAAAATGCCTGTTCTTACAGCTGGCAGAGTTACACCTGGCAATGTAACACAAACATGACAAAATGAGAACTATAAGATGTAAGCCTGGAAACAAATCTGGGTCTCCCTCTCCATGCTCTGCCCATGCCAGCTGAGATGGATTGCAAAGCAGGGCTGATGTACAGAGATGATGGGGGGGGGGGAGAGACTGAATTTGCTGCCATTTCTAGGCTCTCTGACCAGTGATCCATGATGCATCTCTGGTATCCGCTCCAGAGGGAGCCAATCACATAACTGTCAGCATTTCAATGGCAATCAGTACCAAGGGGAAAAAATATATTCTTATAAAAAAATATAAGGGACCGAGTCCTTGGTTTAAACCGCAAAACAAAATCAAAGCAAGTATAACCAATCAACTGAGGTTATGAGCTCTTCCAGAGCGGCATGGGAAACAAGAAGCAGAACCAGATGAACTGTACATAAAGCATGACTTGTACATTGTCTTGATTAAAGCTACCAATTCAAAATTCTGAATTAAAAAAGAAAACAACAAAAAATCCCCCACCCTTGTTCTTACAGAATAACACCTGGTGACACACAGTGAAATGTGAAATGAAATATGCAAGTTTGGAAGCAAATATGGTTCTCATGCCCTGCCTTTTGATAAGAGAATTTGAAAGTTGCAATCATGAGGTGAAGAAGTCCCAGTGGGAGGTTCTTTTCTGTTCATGATTGATCATGAGCACCCTGTTCTTTCCTGTTCATCACCGATTACCATATCTCTGAACTTGATTATTGTGACTACGGATTAGATTTTCATGTAGGCATCATACAGAATTCCAACTAGACTCCCAAAGAGAAACGTGGAAGGAATTTAAGCCCTTAAGTTTAAAAGCCCCTCTGCTTCAATGCTGCCTATTGGGGGAATATGTCTCTTGGGGATGAGGCACTTCCATGTTTTTACATTAAATTTTCCTACAGCTCTAATGCTCGTCATGCCAAATATTGCTGCAGTCAAGATAAACCAGACTAGGGAGCTCCGCACCTACATCGTTGCCAAGGTTGTCTGTAACACAAAGATGAGCAGTTAAGGTGACAGTCACACTCTAAGAGCACCTGACACCTACCAACACAGTCAGCCTGTCACTAAACCCAGGGGTAACCACCACTTTCTTATAAGGTGTAGCTTTATTCTGCAACCTGCAGTTAGAGACTTATGCAAAGTGTGGAACAGGACCAGTTCTCTCCTCGCCCTGAAGGGGTTCAAATGTGTCTCTCTCCCCAGTTAAACAGTTCTCTAAGCCACAGCCTGATTGGAAGTGGAGATATTCTCCAGTTAAAATTACGCACCAGGCAGCAAACGATTCATGATTCACTGGACTAGAAAGTGAGAGCACCAAAGGGAACATGACTCTGTAGCTTGATGATGTGGGCAGTCAACTGGCCTGGCAAGGCCTGAGTTCTGGTTCGTGGTCCAAGAATTTGCTGTATTTTATCCCAGAACTTCTCAAGAAAGTAAATTTAACCTTATCCCCATGCAGGCATCCAAATCTTTATGGGTTTGTAGAGCTGTGCAGATAACGATTAATATATCTTCAAATCTTGGCCTATGTCTTCAACAATATGGACTTAAATAGTGCCTAGGATGATTGCGTTAGGTGCCGGGGTAAGAAGACAAAAGCCATGATGGATTTGTACTTGCAAATATAATGGTTTGCCTTCAAATTTTGTATTCCTTGTTCATCTTTTTTTGTATCACCTTTCATTTTGTGACACACAAGTAACAGAAAAGTGGCCAGTAACCTAGGTAATATTATTTTTAAAAGCCTTCTGTAATGAGAGTAAGTTCTAGATCTGCAAGTGGAGTTTGATAAAGCAAATCATAATGGGAATAGTGGTTTAGTATATGACATTCAGTCCTTCTCCCATTCATTTTCAAATCTTCCCATTCTGTTACATGAAGCAGTAGTGTAGCGAGAGGTGAGGGGAGGCGGTGAGAATACGCAGTGACCTCCACACATGCCGGTCTGAGATACGGGGTACTTTGCCAGCTACAAACTACTGAGTGAAAGAGATACAGAGATCTAGTGAGGTCATAGCAAACTGTGTAACATAGTTGTGTAAGGGAGGTGGGGTGAAGAGAAGGAGCTCCCCACCTGCCAGGCAAAATTACTTTCATTTTAAATAGAAAAATCTATTCACTTTCTTACTGTTCTCTTGGGCCCTGCTTCTTTCCTTAAAAAACATTACTTGCTGCCCAAATGCAGAAGTAATGCCTATGCAGATATAGCAGTTGGAGGAAAGGGAACCTAGAAATGTGCAAAAGTATTTGGAGAATTGGGACCTCGTGACATATCTCTTTCCCCAAAAGCTTCGCACTGCAGTTCCTTTCCTGGTATGATCGTTTCAGCCTCTGTGCTGAGCTTTTAATATGAAAACAGGGAATTGTACTCGCCTCTTTTAAAATCTGTTCTGCTGTGTGACTCCTAACAGCTCAATCTTGAAAACTCTTTGCCCTTTATATATGCCTGCAGCATTAAATAGTAAACTTTTCTCCACCAACATACAGCCATAAATACCCAAAGCCCAAAGTAAGGAATCTACTTCTCCAATAACACTGAGCTCTATCGCTCCCCCAGATTTACTTTTCAGAGAGTGGAGAGGCAACTGTGATGTCTTAGCATGACCATAAAAACCTGCATCTAAATTCAGTGGTAAAAATCATATTGATCTCTTATAATTTATTAACGAGATACAAAAATTCTGTTACAGAATACCTATTTAATGTGGCATACACATGCTTTTGTTTCATAGCTGCATTTTCTTTGAACAAGGTTGTTTCTAATATTATTTGATTAAACAAAATTAAATTAATTTCTGTCTAAGAAACAAGAAACAACAGCTTTGTTGAATGAAATGATCTTCATTTTCATGAAGCTATTTAAATTAAAAACATGAGTTTCTACAGTTGGAAAAAAACATCCATGGTTAAAATGTTTGAAGCCCATCAATCTCTTTAACCACATAGCTAATGTGTTCCTTCTGTTTTCTTTGAATGAAATCACCATGAGTTGTTAGATGTTGATTTAACACAAAGCAAATGGAAATGGGTGTTTCCTTAGGCATGTGTAGAAATTATTTTTAAAAACAATTAGCAAGTGTTATGAGTAAGTAAATGATTTTGTCATTTCTTAAATAATGATATAGATTATGAGTCATTAAAATTGATTACTGAAGTAAACTATGTAAAATGCAAAATCATATTACATTTATTTGTTAGGAACAGCTGCAGAATTCTCTGATTTTATTGATGGGTTTCATTTTTTCCCAAGTGACACTAAAATCAATTACTTTGTTTAAATGACTGGTAATTGTCAAGATATATTTCCAAACTTTTGAGACAATACGTTGGATATTTCCTCTTATGGGTTGTATCATTCACACTTTATTTATATAAATTTGTCTGCAAAATGAATTGGGGATTTTCCTAAATAAAGCAAACAAAATCTTGCCTTTTTAGTTTTGTGTCAAAATGGTAAAATCATGTAATGGTTTGTACTTTTCCAGATACCGTGGAAAAACACGTCTTTACATTACACCAATTAAACTGTGTCTTTATATTATGGCAATTTTAGCTGGAGCTACTGAACTACATGTATACAACCTCTTCTGTCAGTCTTTGCTAACATTACATCTAATTAGAAGTTCATTGATACGTTATTCACAGGAGTACACACAGATAGGAGGAAATGTCAGTCGCTAGTATTTAAAGTTCAGTCGTAAAACTCCAGTAATAAAAAACCAGGTTGCATAAAATCTCTGTAAACCATTTCTCATAGGGGAACTGACACTTAGGGCAATACAAAATATTATTTATCAAGATATTAAAACACTTTAATTTAACCTTTTCAATAACAGGTAGATGTAAGCTGCAATTCTATGGCAAAAAACCTCTAGCGCAGCCTACAATATCATATTGCAGACATCATAATTTGGCTATTTTTTTGCCGCAAGTTAAAACATCTGTCTCAGATGCATCTCCTTGAAGCACACAGCTGACAGTTAAATTTTTTCCAGTTGTTACTATCCCACACATAGTCCTGTCACGGGGGAAAATTTCCCCAGAAATGCCAATGGATACACGGTTCTTGTGTAATTATTTTTAAAATTACAATGAATTTGCTTTTAGTTTTTCAAGGACATGACGCAGCAGGTTCGTCAAAGTGATTCAAGAGCACTACACACAGAATATACAGCTTAACATGAAAATTACAAACTTTAACAGTAAAAGGGGCAAATAAAATATTACCGAATTATTTAGCTAAGATTATAACATTACTTGTAATGTTTTCAAGATAGGTATTTTGCACTGTTCCAGCAAAGCAAGATTTTAAGCAAAATTTCCTCGTCTGCACTTACTTGTGGTGTCTATATGGAATGAGATATATATTTTATAGGGATATAGCAAAAAGCAAATGGTAGGCAGGTTTTATGGTGAAAAGAAACTTCCTTTGGTTTAATTTCTTCTTGTCTATTAATATTCAAATCTGTCAATAATTGTGGCTCAGTAAAAACTAAAGGATCAGACTGAAGTGTTCCATGGATAAATGCATGTACAATTTTCCTATTTTAAAGAAACAGATGCTGATTCACGTGAAGTAAAATTAACCACTTGAATAATAATATCATACTTGCCAAAGCAATATACACCTCTGCCAGGTATTCTTATATCTTAATCCAGATTTAATGAGAATTAATGGAAACGTGTTTTCGACACAAATGCTGAAAGGTTTCTGTCTGCATTTTCACCGATTGTTTAAAACTCAGTTTTACAACCAAAGAGTTGTAAAACTTAGAGTTGTAAAACTCCGTTTCTGCATGTAGAAAGAAATATGATTCCAGAAATTTTTGATGAAAAGGGAGAAAACAAACTTCAGTCCTGCAGTTGAATCCATGTAGGTGAATTCACTTGGACTTCACCAAATATTAACACAAGGCCCAGTTCTGCAGTTCTTTTGAATCTTTTTGTGAGGAAAAAAAAAATAAATAGAGAAACCAATAGACTTCTTGCCCCAAATCGAAGAATTCCTGTGTCTCATGTCCTCTCAAAGGAAAACCACCTACCCCACGTGATTATTGTATTCTTGGCTGTTTTCTGGCTAAATCCTGCTCTCATCAACTAAGCAAAAGACTCTTAGGACAGGGCTATCACTGCTTTTCTGCAACTACATTAATTTGACCAAAAAAAGAGTAGGATTTGTTAAGGATATGTTTTAAAACTCTGGTGAAATGACAGCCAATCAATATGTGTATCTTTATATTTCTATGACCTTCTTTTTAAGCATGTTTCCATAACAGATGCATCCAACCCTTCCAGTGAAAATCAGTTTCTAATAAAAACCAGTAAAATGCCTGTATGATTTAATACCATTAGAAATGCATAAGGGGTTATTTAGGGTTTATGCAGATACTTATAAGGATATTTTCAGCAAGAATGGGCAGTCAGCTACACTAGGGAGACACAGAGGACTCAAAAGATGGGGAAAACAGAGTCCTTCCTCTTTTGCTACATTTTGCTCTCACACTAACTCATACTTTTAACTTTTAATCATAGATAGTGAGTACAAACACTGTCAAACAGACCTCCTGTCCTCCCATGCTGCAATGTGCAATCTGCAATGTGCAGATTATTTGCACTGCTCGCTATGGCAGAATTCCTTCTTTGGTCCTAAAAGCCTGGGACTGCTCTTCCCAGTGTCCTGGGCAGGTACTGTGAGCTGAGGAAGGTCAGCCTGGCCATGGCCTGCCCATATTTCAGTGATTTTTAGATACTAATCCTTGGGATTATTGCAAGCACTGTTGAAAGTTTAATGTGGTTTTGGAGACCCCTGGACCAGCTCTCTCACTCCTACTACCTCATGTTGCAAGGTCTTTAAGATCCTGCTTCCTACTGAACATGTCACGTTTCTTCTAATTCACGTTACAGTTTTATAAACAGGAACACTAATCGCACAGGTATGCCGGGAAGTCAAAATAATTAAGTTAAAAAATAAATCATTACCAATTACAATGGTAATGGTCCTGATTTCCTGGTGTGGGTGTTCTAAGCGGAATTGTGAATATGCTTTGGTCCTAGAAGTTGATCAAGCCCGGAGTGGTCCTGTCTTGCGCACGCGATTCTGTGGGTAGACTCCATTAAGACGGTGTCATTTCCCTGCTGCGGCCAGAAAAGGGAAGGAATGGCGAGAAGAGAAGAACCCAACCAACGGAGAAAGGGGCGGTAGCAGGACAGGTCTGTGCTGCTTTGATCTGTGGCTGTTCCTCAGCTTTTCCCTACGGCCCCCGCAGCCCCGCTCTGCCTCAGCGCACCCCCGCCGAGCGCGGCGCCGGCGGGAAGCGCCCCGGGCGCTGCCAGCGGCCCTGGCCCCCCGCGGGTCCCCCGGGCCCCGGCCACGCCGCGCTGTGCGCTGGAACCAGCCCTGCCTAATGCCCGGCTGCCTCTCCCTGACCTTGAGAGCTGCGAATGGTTCACGTACATCTTGAAGGGGCAGAGCGGATCCTCTGTATTTTGCATCAGTACAGAGGAAGAAAAACCAAAAAAAAACAACAAACAGAACTACCACCCACCCCAGGTTTCTAAGAGCGGATTTTTGGAAAGAAGGCAACAGCGCTTCCACACTGCGCTTTGTATCTGAGCGCAGGAATGAGTCAAGTTAGTATCCTTTGAATCGTTTCCAAGCGCTGTTTACCCTGTCCTGACATGTTTTCCCCAACGAACGTATCGCTGTGCTTCCCAGCGCCGCTCCTGACGGCTGGTGCGGGCGGAGCGGCGAAAGGAGCCGCGCTCGGCGGGCAGGAGCTGGGCAGCTGCAGTGCGAGGAAATGAAGGGGCCAAAAGAGCCGCGAAAGCATCGGCCTGCTGAGATCCCCCCTCTTCCCGCTCCAAGGCTGCCCTCGCTCGCCAGTCGCCCAGCCCGGTGAATTATTTTTGCGTTCAGACGGGGAGCGGGGGACACAAACACACAGTGCTGCAGTGAGTTGGCCCGGGCGGCCCCTCTCCGCGCAGCACCTGAGCAGGGCCGGCCGCACAAGTTTGTGTACGCGGTCGCGCTGGAGGATACGGCCAAGGAGAAAGTGCCGCGGAGACGCCTGCCGGCCTGCAGCGCGCCAGCAGCCGCCGGGGAAGGGAGAGGGGGCGGTGGCAGGCCCGAGGCCCCAGGCCCGGGGAAACGCCGGGGCCCGAGGCGCCGGGCAGGGGCGCCCAGCGGCTCGGCGGCGGCGAGCGGGCGGCTCCGCGGCGGTGCGCGCCCCTCGGCAGCCGCGGCCGGAGGGCGGAGAGCGGGCAGCTCTGGCGCGCAGCCGATCTGCTCGGCCTTTAGTGCCGAGCGGCCAGGCGCTTGTTATTAGCCTTCACCCCCCTCAGCTGGGAGAAAGGCAGGGGCGGGGGGAGAAGCGGGAAAAAAAGCGGGGAGAGATTTTCGTCCTTCGCCGGTGCTGCGCTACGTGATAATATGTTTATATGATTAGCTGAGCCCAGGGGTGGGGAGCGGAGGGAGAGGGGGTGGAGATTGGAGGGGGAGGAGGCTGGAGGTGACTCCAGTTCAGAGCCGGCGGAGAGTCTGTGTCAGGACTTCGCAGTCCCCAGTCACACACGGAGAGGTGCATGAGCAAAAAGGCTGCGATACAATTCATTGGGATTTTTTTTTTCCTGTGTGTGTATGTATTGCGTTTTTCCCATTGCTGCGCGCGTTACTAGCTCGGCGCCCGGCGCCCAGTCTCCAGTCGCTGGCGGGGCAGCAGCACCGGGAGGAAGAGGACAAAATCCGAGGAGGGGCCGGACCCGCACCCCGCCAAAGGCCAGAATGTCATCCCGGGAGATGTAAATCCGGTCGGTGCGAGCTACAGAGACACAGAGGAGGGGGGGTCCATTGTAACATTTTCGAGTTGTTCCCCCCTACTCCTGCTGCGGGCATCGCCTCTGCTTCCCGTCTCCTAATCGCTGCACAGAACGGACTCCAAAGGCTGGGCACACGCGCTGCGCCTGCCCTCCGCTCCATTTCGTGTTTTCTTTTAAATTTAATTTAAATTTTTTTGTGCGTGCGTGCGGGAGCCTGGCTGTATGATACCATTCATGCGGAGCGGAGTGTCGGAAACTGCAGGAAAATGTTGACTTAGCCGCGGAGGAGCCTCCCGGCTGGCTGCGTGGAGGACAGAGAAGCCGCGTTTGCTCCGCGCTCCCCGCCCGCCGAGCCGCAGCGCGGCCGCCTCGCGCTCCCCGCCCGCCGCGAGCCCCGGACTAACTCCGCCGCGCGCCCCCGCAGCCCCGCGCTCGGCGGGGTGACCCGGCTGGCGGGTCCCGGCGGGGCGACAGATCCCGGCCCGCCCTCGGCGCCCAGACAGAGGTAAGCGGAGCCCCCCGCGCTGCAGCCTCGCCGCTCGTTTCTTTCGGCGTCTGCTCCCCACTTCTGGCGGTGGGGAAACACCTCGCCGGCCGGTGCCCAAGGCCGCTGCCCCCCCCGCCCTGCTCCGCACTCCCGCGGGTCCGCCGCCCCGCCTGCCGGAGGAGGAACGTGCCCCCTCCGTGAGGCCGCCGCGGCCGTTGGGTGCGAGCAGCGCGGCGGCCCCGCTGCCCCGCACGGCCGCTCTCCGCCCGCGCGGAGCCGGGCTCCCCCCGCTCCCCCCCGGCCCTGCGGAGGGGCCTGCGGCAGCCGCGCCGGGTCCCCGCAGCCCCCGCCCGGTGTCCGCCCCGCCGCGGGGGCTGCGGGGCCGGGGGTCGGCCCGCGGAGCAGGCCCCGCCGTGGCGCCGCGCTCCCCGGCGCGCATCGCGCAGCGGGGAAAGTTGCATCCGTGCGGTAAATAATTACCTGTTGCGGGTTTATTTTTGTAACTCAACCGAGCGTCCGTGCACCAGCCCGTGCGTGCGGGCGCGGGGGGGGAGCGGGGGGCTTTAGGAAAAGGAATAAATTACCCTTTGTCGACGGTGGAGTGAGAACAACTTTTTTTTTTTTTTTAAATATATTTCTATTTATTTTCACATGTAGAAATCTGGGGCCATCTGGAGACAGAAAACAGAGTGTGTCATGAGGCACCGTTGCTGTGTCTGGCTCTAAAAATAACATCTTGTTGTTAGTCTGTGCTAGCCCTGCTGGGGTTTGAACGCGGTTTGTCAGAAAGTAAAGCGAGCTGCTGGTGCTCAGGTGTGTTTTTCTTTGCGCAGAAATGCCCCTGCGCGCCACGGAAGGGGTCCTGCGGAACAAATGTTCTGCTGTTTGGTTTCCTCAGACGCTCCGGCTCCCTCCTTTTGTTGCTTGCCACGAAAAGAGGTGCCATTTCGCATCATTCTGCACAAATTGTTTGAATTAATGCAAGTGTGAATTCTTACCGTTTGAAGGAGGGTATTAGCATATCAAAGGTTTCTTAGCTCCGGCTCAATTGAGAAAACTTCAGCTTGTCTTCCATTTGCTTCCAAGCAGAGGCCCAAAGGGCAATGGGAATTGTAAAGGGGTAAAATGGGGAGGTGGATTTGGGTTATGTTTCTGAACTTTTGCTGTTTTGTAATTATGCGAGTGAAAAACAAGGTCCCTTCGCTGCAGAGCCCTTGCGAGGGTTCGGACAATTACACTCTATTGATTAATGGTTTGTTCCGAGGGGAAAAAAAAGTGACCTTTTATGACGGGCACTCTTGCGTGGTTTCTTAGTCTCCTCTCTGTGAGGGGGATTTAGAAAGCCCTTTCTACTGCACTCATGCTCCGGGTATGGCCTACACGTTACTGCGTGCAGGGACTGAATGGAGATGATCTTCTAATTAATTCAGAAAACAAATGAAATCTTGTAATAAAAGACCTCTCGATTCCAGACCTTTGAAACAAATATGCTTCCCTCCTTAATGGATGGATAGGCTGGAATAATAGATATTTTTATGGAGAGTTTTAAAAGAAGTTTTGATCACCACCGGCAATACGTTCCCCTTTCCCTTTTAGTCTAGAAAAAGTGAAAATTCTTGTAATCTCATTTAATCAGTGCTACCGTGTTTACAAAGATAACATAATTTGTGGTTAGTAATACCCTGTAATAAATAATTGGAAACCAAGTATGGCAGAGTACTGTTTTGGTGGCAATGTAGAACATTTATTCCATTGTAGTTGTTTACATGATTACATATTTCCATTTTTTTTATTCTTTTGTTACCATTTCATTGAGTCTGAAGGGGTATGTGGCCCGGCCTACCCTTTTATGGTATTTGCAAATCAATATTCATAATGAAGCAACCCAAAAGCCAAGCAAAATCCAGTTATCTGTCAATAAGTTGGGACTTTTTCCAGGGACCAGATGTTTCTTGGGGACTGTATTCTGGTATATATCTCTGGCAAAATAAGAACTTCCTGTGCCTTCCTTGCCTATTCTTTCCTTCCAAACCTTTACTTGAATGATACTGATATTAAAACATGCGTTTTGTATTTTTAAAAAGTTGGTGTAAGTACTTGATACCTAGCATTTAGTCTGTATGTGTGTGGGTTGTGATTGTTTTTTTCTCCCTCCCTTGGTTCTCCATTTAATGGGTTGGGGTTGTGGGGGGGGAGTTTCGCTTTTTAAGCCATGACAGTGATGTGCCTTTAGAGTAGGATGTCTTCACTCGTGCTTCAATCTCCTTTCATTTAATAAAGGAACCGAGTATATATGGTATGTCTTGGCAAAAAAAAAAAAAACACAAAAAAACAAACCAACGACCTGCAGTTAATTAAATAATTGATATAGACTTGTGTTATTCTTAAATGGACACAACCATTTGGGTATTTTGTAAATATATGTGTTTAGTGGTCCTAAAATTGCGTGTCATTACTCTCAGGTAATTTTCAGCAGTTTATTTACCTAATGTCTTCGGCTGTCTGAAGGTAGTACCTTTTGGGGGTATAAAAGGAACATATTGATGTGATTGCCATTATCACACTTAAGTTGCTGTTAACTAGTCTGCTTTGAATGTAGAGTGCTATAAAGAAAGCGCTTTATCCTTTCAGCTACTAGGGATAATCTAAGAATTGTCTTGAAAATGTTGCACTTTGGTTTACATGATGGCAATCCCAAATTCAACAAATCTCTGCAGATTAAAAAAAAGGTAGTGGAAAGAAGATTTTCAACATTCAGGTGACAAAATTGGATCACTTAGAGAAAAATTAATGTGCTGCAGCAGCACTTCAGCTGCCATTTTCAGTCACTGTGGGTTACTATGTGTTGGCAACAGCGAAAAAGCGTAGACGTTCAGAGAGCTCAGGGAACTGGTTGTTGGAGGAATCGGGATATTGAATCATGTGGGGTAGAACAAACCAATTACTTCAGGTTTTGACTTGAGAATTTCCAGTAAACATTTTTTTTTTCTGGCTTTTGGCTGCCCTGCTCATTAATAGACCAACATCAAAGCAGGCAACCAAACTTCCAAATGTTATAAAAACTAATGTAAAGATACAGATCTCACATGTAGTCTTGCAAGTCTTAATTTAAGACAAGCAGTTGGAGTTTTTATTGCTGCAATTTTCACAATCAGCAGAGACATTAACACCAGGCTTCTGGGTGTTTCCCGTCTTAAAATGAGCAAGAGGAGAGCTTTAAAAAAAAAAACAACACACCGAAGTTTGCTTAGTTTGTTCTTATTTGATCACTTCAGAAGCTTTCTCAATGTTTTATTTATCTCTTATTGCTTTTAACACATAAAGTCAGGAAAGGGGGTTACTCAGGAATTCGAGTCTCTAGTAAGGAAGCACCTTATTAAAATTTAAATAGGGAAGGTAGTGTAGCCCTTGGAGTTCATAGTCTGTATGGTTAATAATATGTAATAATACGATTATTTTTATTTCTGCAGATGTGATATGTAGACATGACATTTTGATCAATATATATTTTAAAAATGTAAATAGTTACAATGAAGAAAAAATGCTGCAGTCTTGAATGACAGCTTTTTAGAAAGGTTGGTGATTTTCAGTTAAGGATGTTGGAAAGAGCTGTATCTAGTTAGGCAAAATATTTATCGAAGTTATATTTGAATACTTTTCTATGTAGTGTGTCGTAAATTCGTACCAATAATAGCATCCATCCAATATAATTTTTTTAAATGTTTAGGGAAGGTAGAAACATAAATTTTTACCAAAATTCGGTCTAAAAAGGTTATGTATTCCCAAGCCCTTGCCCATCCTGTGTCCACCTAAGATGTTGACAAACACAGAATAAAATACTTGTAACTTCTAGTACGGCTCTTGCTGAAGAAAAACCTACCACGAACCACCTTGAGATACTTTATATCAAAAAATGCTTCCATGTCTCCTTTGCATTTCCAGTGAGGAATATCTGTGGATAACTGATAACACAAGAACTGGAAGTAATGATTAACGATTTTACCTGGTGAACTACAGGTGAAGACTTCAAACTACGTCTGGTGTATAACTGAAATAATTTTCATGCATAGGTAGACAAGCAGTCATTTATAAAGCAATATACTTTAGAGTACAAGTTAGTGCATTTTATAGTTAAATGCGTTACTTGGAGATGTCATGTTAAACAGGCTCTTTCGAAGCATTTTTTAGGATTGATGTTTGTGATGTACAAAAGTGATCTGAAATTGCAAGAAATTCACCTTTTTAAGTATTTATGTGCAGCTTTTAAACTGAAAAGCTGTCCGTTATTTTTTAAAGACCTTCAGTTTTAAACAAGTAAAAGATTTAAACCGTTGCAGTTGTAATTGGATGTCAAGAAAACTGGAAAGACAAAAAGCTATTTTAAGGCCATTCTCAATACTCTTAACCATCCTGTTTAATATTTAAATAGTTTTCAAACATAGCTGCATTTTGTTTCCAACAGTTCTTAAAATAAAAGTAGTAGGTGGCTATGTTGGAATATTGGTGATGTGTGGCTTAATGTGAATACATACCTGGTTTAGAAAATACTTTCAGTCTTCAACAAATACGATTATTTTAAACATTCTTAATTTAAAAGCTGAAAGATGACAGTCTCAAAGCCCTTCTCAGTAGAAAATTTTCTTGTAGCTCATGTTTTTTTCAGCCTGTAATGTACAACGCGTTTCTACAGCATAGGCTGTGAAGATTGTGTCGCTTACTATAAGCGATTTAGTTATAGAAATACACTTAATGAATGGTGAGGTCTTGCAGCATTCTCTCATTACAAACCGATAGCTAACCAGAAATTGATTGGAAAAAAAAAAGGCCTTCAAATTTGGAATCGTACCGTCTCCAGGTTATGGGTCATGACATTAGAGTATTTTATGGGTTTTAGGAGAATATGTTGTCTGCATATATCATGATTTCATTCATTTTGTTTTTCATAAGGTAGTGTAATGACTGAACTTGCACTATCCTGCTATATACCCAAATTATTTAGAAAGGCATCACAATAGGAAACGTTGCAGCCTGGCTGAAGCAAGCACAGTGCTTAACACCTGCAGGTAGAGTGCAGCCTACAACAAAATACTATTGATTGTTATCCTGCCACAAAGCCAGCTTAAATACAGCTCGCTTAATTGCAACCAAAAATTGTTTTTATGAGTGAGGTGCTTCGTGTTTGGGGAATGTTTTATGTGGTGTTTGCTAAGTAAAATCCCATCACACTTGTATAAATTTGTGCAATTATCAGATCAACTGAGAGGAGGAAAAAAACCAATCAATTCACCCTGAAAAGTACCAGAAATAAGATTACCGTGGCTAGTAGGAACTTGCCAGCACTGTCTAAATTTCTTAATGTTATCAAATGTTGCCATTTTTCATGTTCAGTAAGAAGGATATTGACTATTCTATATGTCCCGGTCTGTTATTTGGCTATTTCTTTATAAAGTATAAGCATGTCTTATTTTTATTACTACAATAGCAGTTACAGATAAATTGGAGGATCTAACAATAACTTTATAAAATAGATGGAATAATACCATTCACTGGAGAAATAGTATTTACTTGAGATAAGTAATCACAACTATTTTTTTTCTCCGTCTAGCTTGTTGTTCTTGTAACAGACAAATGTAAATACCTTAGCAGACATTTCAGAGTGAAAGGCAAGAGATAAAATGTAATTACTTTTCAGGGTGGTCCTGACGATGCCCATGTTCTTGTCTGTAATACAAAAAAAATGAAATCTTTGCTCATCACCTCAGAATATGAAGGCCATTGTTACTTCTGAATATAAAAATGTTTTCTGATTTTTAATGTTGACCTCAGTATTTATCTTTAGCTCTTCTGTGTAAGCTGGAATCCTTATAGCCGTAAATTCTAGTCACTGTTATCCAACTGAGCATTTAATAGAGCACCTAATGGACTCTGCTCCTGTATTTTTCTTGAATGCATAACATCTTGCTTCATTCAGTCACCAAAACTAACTTTGCTACAAGGACAGGCAACACGACAAGTTAGAATCAATGGACCATTTGTAGGTCACAAAGTCAGTTTACTGGAATTTCAGAGGAAACTGGTTGAAAAGAGAGGACAAATGTCACTTTGAATAGAGATGTTTAAATCAGACTTCTGCCTTAGGGTAAAATTTAGGTCTGTTGTAGCCTAGATGTAATGTCTCCCTCTACAGAGCACAGCATTAATCATGGCTTGACAAGTGATCATGGGCTGGGAAAAATAGGGCCTGTCTTGGTTGTGTGGTTATTACTATTATTATTTTTTTTTCTAATCTTAATCTCTTAGGAGATTAAGATTATAAACACTAGTATTTACACAAAAAGATTGAAATATCAATGTCTGTATTTCAGTAGTGAAAGTAGCCAGCTTCAGAGGAAATCTAGTTAGAGCTAATAAGAAGCTACTTAGGTTTCTTGCGTAGTTGCAGTATTAGGAATATTTTCCTTTTAGCATAATGCAGATTTTTGTCATACGAGATTTATCTCACGTCATTTCCTCATATAAATACAACAGAGTCTAGGTCTGCCTGTTGTGTCCCTTGGTGTACTAAATACCTCTGAAATGACTGTCTTCATTCTAACCGTGTTTTACAATGTGTTTGCCACCCAAGAAAGATACTTCCTTTTGCCCAAGCAGCAATATATGGCAGAAAAGTGGAACAGTTTTTTAAATTTTATGCAGATTGACTTGACACTCATCAATGTATATGAGGGGTTTTTTTATGCTCTGTTTATATTTTAATGATGTGTTACTTGGCCACAATGAGCTACAAAAGCTGGAATGAAATGACAGGAATGAAGTCTGCTATTTAAGATCCTGAATTCTGATACTGTAAAAATATGTGTGTTTACTATGTTAATTCTTAAATTAGGGATGCCTTGATGCATAGATTAGGTGTTGGGAGTGTTCATACCTCTTACGGTAAAGAAGGTTGGTAAAGAAGGGAGCTTTCGTATTTCCAGGGCTGTTTGTGGTGGGAACAGTGTAGGCAGCAGCTGAGCACTCTGTGCACTGCTGCTGGTGAGGTGTATCTCAGTGCACGCTTAGATTTGTATCTGCAACTGTTGAAAAAAATAGATAATATCAGCAAAGTAGCAGCAAACCAATTTGCCACTGGAGAATGGTGCTTTAAAAATTAGGCTGCTTCTGTTTATTTACTTGCTTCTGCCCGAATCTCTCATTTAGGGTAGGCTGCTGCTTTCCTTTGTGCCCTCTGTTGGTATTTTCCTATCAGTCAACACCTCAAACTGATTATTGCTCTGAATCTAGGTGACAGAATAATCTAATGCTGATTATTGTTAAAAATTGTTCCTGGGAGCTGGAGAGGGGATGACCAGTGTTTTTTCGGGCTATCATACTTGCTTTGCTCTGGTGTAAATAGAAAGAGAACCTTACTCTGAAATTACTGCTGCAGTGGTGGAGAGAGATCATATGCCAGAAGGAGACTTCAGATCACCTTTCTATATATTCTTTTATAGTATCATATCTGTTGCTTTTTACGGCATAGCAGTCTACGCCGGAGTGAACAGTGTTCAGAAACAATTCTCTCGCAATAGGCAGCGTTGCTTCTAAATAAAGTGACATTTTACGAAAAGATTGCCGAGAACAAGTTCTTCTCTTGACTCTGCGTTTCTCTGGCAAATTCCTGATGCCTGTGTTGATGGTAGGCAGAATTATTTTCGTCTGATCCAGGCATCCTTTTATTCATCTCCTAAGCTTAATTTAGACTTTTTCTACGTGAAGTGACCGGTTTGGAAAGCTTTTCTTTCCCAGAATGAATAACGATTGCATCTTCGGTTTGAACAAAGTCAGTGTTCTACAGAAGACAAATTTGTAACTATTTCATTGGTGAATTTGTCATGTAAATATTGAAGGACGGCGTCTCCTGCAGCTTTGATTTACTTCAGCCTAATAGGTATTTCTTAAATGCAGGCTGTCAATCGGTGAGGCTGATTCTTGTGTAAATCAGTATAAAGTGCTTAAAGGAGAGAAGGTGCCTCTGCAGTTGAGGTTTATTCCTGGCTGAGCTGCTGTGCCAGGAAAATGGGCTGAGGCTGGGAGTTGTTTTAGAGAGGGAGGGGAATGCAGGCTGACATAATTTGAAAGTGAGAAGAAATCCTTTTGCCCTCCAGGCGATAATCTAAACCGGTGCTGGAATAGAGCATCATCTCTCCAAAATGTTCGCGCTTTAGGTTTTTTTTTTCCTTGCGTTCTTCCTCATTCTTTCCCTCATTTGAGGAATTGTATAATAGTATCTGATAATAACTGTTTGTGAATCCGACTGTTAAAGATATTCCAGCAGCAAAAAAGAGCTCTGCTTGCAGCAGTTTCATCATCTTGAAGTGGACACCCCAAATTTGTACATTTGTCCCATGTAATGAGTGCAGCCGTACTATAATATGATGAGTCTATTTCCACCTTTTAATTTTTTTTTTTTTAAAGCTGACATTGAAATCTTGAAAGGTTATGCTTTGGAGTTTATTTTTCCAGTGAAAACTGAAGTCATGCAAGGCACATGTGACTTTATGCTCTATGCATATACATGTATGTTATGAATATTCTTCACGAGTCAAAAGGCACTACTTGCAGAAGTAAAGAAACTGGGATTTCATTCTGCAAGAGAAACAAAACCACAGGCGTACTTTTGTTCTTTCCGTGTTAAAAGAGAAATTAATGTTGCCTGATAGCTTCCCAGTTTGAGTATGTGCTAAAGGTTAGATAGGATGAAGGCTTAATTTTGATCTGCTTAATATTTATAGCTTCATTCATTTAAGCCTTTTCCCATTTGCGTTCAAGGGGTTTTTATCTAGAAAGCTCGTGCTATTACAGCAAACAAACTTAAGACTTTCTAAGGTAAGCATAATGTCTTTTGGAAGAAAAGCAGTTTACCTCCAGTTGGATGAAAACTACATTCTTACTTCATATCTTGATATAAATTGATAGAGACTTTCCTAATTTTCAAGATAACTTGCTGTTCAGTTCAATTGCTTTTTAAACTTCAGTGGAGTGTGTGTATAATTGTATCTGAAAGTGGCATTGGGTTTTATCTCCCAGCAGTAAATAGAATGAGGGATGCTGCTGTTTGTTTGTTTGGTTTTGGGTGAAGGAGATACATCAGATAGGACGAATTTGTTTTCTTGTTTGGGGTGGTCTTTCATTTCTGTTTGGCTCTCGGTAAGCAGAGCAATTTTTTTCCTCCCCCTCCCCTGAAAGCGTTTAGATGACTTTGAAAAAGAAATCTGTGTATTTTGACATAGGAAAGACTAAAGCTGAATGTTTAACTTTTCTGAGCAGACAAGAAGAGACACAGCTGGAAAAAAAAGGCATGTTTTCTGTGTTAACGGCTTATATCAGATAACACTGGAGAAGGATTTCTGGGGGAGCTTCTTTAAAATGATGACTGATTATTCGGGTTCATATGCCAGCTGTTACCCACATTTTTCACATATTTTTGCTTATTCTTCTTATTACCTGCAGAGGGAGCTTGTATATGAGATAATCAGAGTAATCAAGGCATTCAGGGCTGAATTGTTTCCAGTAAGTACAATTTCATTTCACAGTGTCTTCTCTGTTAGGCAGAGCAGAGAGGGTCTGCTTGTAAGAAGGCTGTCCATCAGTAGCAGTAAATAACAATGGGCAGAAGATTTAAAACATCAGCAAACAAAAGCTGACTTTAGAAGCAGTTCATATTTAAAAGAAGTGCCTTACTACTGACAGTTTAAAAACGAACTGAGGAAAACAGTTCTTTCACGTTGAGGTGCAAGAGGACAGTTTTGGTACTTAGTATAATGGGAAGCAGATTTTTGTTGCGTAAACTGTCTTCCCTGATTCTAAAAATGTCACGTCAGCATGAGAGAGACAGCACAGTGTTTTCAGGTCTTCGGTACATCCCATGCAGTGTAGTGTGCCAGCCAAAAAGCAATAGGTAAGTCTTTTCTATTTATACAAGCAGTGTTATGAATCATAGGTTAACTCTTTAATTTTGCTTTTTTTCTCCTACGAGGTATAAAAAGGTGAATGAGTTTCGTCCAAATGTAATTTATGAATTTAGACTAAAGCGGGTGAACAGTGGTGAGGATTGCTGTCTTAAGCTTTTGAAAAATATTGACAACGAAGAGCAAGTAAATCACAGCCTAAGCTTATTTGTAAATTGTAACTTACAAACTAGCTTGAAGAATCAGAAATACCTATTTTATATAGTGATTTTCCTTAACTTAGCACAATGAAAGATATTATCTGGTGTATTATAGTTATCTGGATGGTGAAAGTGTATGATCCTTAAGGCTTCAAAGAAGAAAATATTTCATTTATAATACAGTTTTGCTTGCTGAGCAAGAAGCATAATAGATGGTACTTAGATGAATCTTGCACTATTTATCTCTGGAAAAATGGTGACAATCATTTTACTTTAAAATATTTCAGTAAATTTAAAGACGATTTGCTATGGTGCTGTTAGGAAATAAAGCAGTATGCATGCACATTCCATAAACCAGAAACAGCTCTTCTTAACGTGTTTTCCTGGAATAAATGTGCCACATGAATGGGTTTGAGAGTTTTTTGTTTGTTTGTTAGTTTAAACTAACAGAACTTTAAACTTAACATATGTTCAGTCTAACGTGATCTTTGGGTTTTAGTTTGGATTCTTTTTTTAAACACCAGGAAAGATTTACCATATCTGAAAGAGCAGCAACTCAGTGTCGATTTATTATTTATACTGGCTAATCCTTGCTAATGTGAAAAGTCAGCTTGTTATTGTAACACCAAATGGCCCGCTAAGTAGGGAAACAGTTAAGTAGATCTCCTGTAATAGGTTGTTGTCTAATAAAGAGATTTATGGTATTGGCAAGGGCTATTGTATAGGTATTACCCTCTCACAGCATGATCATGTATTATCTTAACAACTCGGTGCCACGTTTATGTTGAGCATTTTCATAACAGGGTAAGAATATTAGCCACAGCAATTACACTCCAATAGGATTATAATGGTAAGATTTACAGAAAATATATAAATGATCTCTTTCGTAGAGATTTGGTAGGTGCTAGGAGTTGAAAAGTTGCATCATCCTTTTTGCATGGGAAAATACTGATGTATTAGTCATTATGAAGAAAGAAAGGTTTCTTAATTTAATCTTGTTGAGGAATTCTGGGGAGGCAATGGACATAATCTTCCTTTACACGGTGCGTCTCTTTCTTTCCCAGTGAGGTAAGGATATTTCAGAAATTCCTTTCAGTGGAGATTGCCGTACAGTATGAAAATCAAGATACGTATGTAACAAATTCTGTTGTGAGGATAATACAGCTGGGGTTAAGATATATTTTCTCAACACCCTCGTATTTTGAAGGTAGAACAATGGTGGTTTACTTGCTACGTTGGAAAAGCCAACTTGAATAAACCATGTTACTTTGTATTAGCCGTAGCGTGACACGCCTTTTCTGTTTCATAAGCACCAGGTTTTTATGGTGTATAGGTAACTTAGATACTTTTTAAAATGACTACAAGCAACAAAAGCGACAATAATGTCATACTAGTACAGTTTTCACGTAGGTGACATTCAAGCTGTTCCTTAATTCTTAAAATTTTCCATCTGTTTTTTTAGAAAACAGAAAAGTGAGACATTACTACTCACTTGGCAGAAGCAAGGTACCAGTCACATTTAGTAAAACTAAATATGTTTTATCAATAAAAACCAGTTATGGGGACTGACTGGACAAAATGCATTAGGTTATATAGTCATTTATGAGTGACTGCATTGAGTAGGACAACAGTCTGTGGTGGTGAAGTAGCCACACATTTTAAGATGATACCTTGATGTATATCATTCAACAAACGCTGCAATAATGAGTGTTTAAACAAGCAAGATACCTTTTTTCCCTGATTTACAGTAACAAAATGGTAATTAGGTCATTCGAATTAAGAAAATACATAGGTGGGGATTGTTATTGTAGAAGAACTTTCGGATACATGTTCCATGTATTGTACACATGCATGGATAATAGTAGTTAAATTTGTAAGACACAACATTTCCTGGATGTTTTGGATTAATTCTATGTATAAGACTTTATGCAAAAAGATCCTATACCCATCTGTTTTAAATTGTTATTGATTACCAGAAGCCAGAGGAAAGATGCACCTGTCTCTTTTGACATAGAATATTCTACTTCTGAGAATGTGCTGATAGAAGGTAACGTTGCACACAAGTTTGAATGTTTTCTGGTTGATTACTGGAAAATAACTGGGGCCTCAAAACTGCATTAAGCAATGAATTTTCAAAAAATCATTATTTTTCTACTCATTATAGCAATGTATGACTTTGTCTCTCATCAGTAACTCATACCTCTTGTATTTACACAAGCAGAGCAAAATTCTAGAACTTCAGTCTTGTGTTCAGAACAAGAATTATGACCCAAAGAATAACATTTTCTATTTTAGAAAAACTCCTGTAGGTTCTTAGATTGGCTTCACATTTCATTCATTTTGAACTGTGGAAAACAATTGTATCTTTTGTCTGTAAGTAAAAAGAAAACACAAAGGGATGAATGTTACCCCCTGATGAATGTGGAGCTCCAGCTGATTTAAGAGCGTGAACTGTGACTGAATTGTTGAGGGCAGTGCTTGGCTTGTCTACCCTAACTAAGAAGCAGCTTAGAATAAAAATAATACATAAAAATTCAATAGGAGGTAAAGCATTTTTATTGATGCTTTTATTATTACGAAGATTTGTAATTTCTTTTAAGAATATGTTACAGTGGATTTGTTTTACACATATAGTTTTGAAAGTTTTCTGATGTTTTAGAAGACAATTTATTTGAAAGAGGAAAATATATGCAGAAATACTCTTATAAAATTGTTAGCCTTTTGTGTTCTGAAACATTTTTTGAATATGTATATATAACTGTAAGATTGACTCTTTTTTTTTTTTTGCACAAATCCAGTAATGAATGGCTTCTTTAAATTACAATTCTTCCGTTTGCAAGACCATAAATCAAAGCAGAAATACACACTGTAGTAATTTTACTTGTAGTTTGCCTTAAAAATGAAGCTACACTAAGTTGTACTCAACTGCCCACAGACAACTAACCCTGAAGAAGGGATGTCTGTCTTCTTTTTTACCTTGTCCTTTTTATTATTATTTATATCTCTTTGTCTGTTTGTAACAGCAGGGCTGTTATGACTAATAAAGCTTTTGTATTTGTCAAATGGGATGCAAGTAGTCGGCAGTTCTTGGCTCACGACTGAAGAAATCTGCCGCACAGAGCACTTAACAGCAGAATAAGCTTCGAAGTGTACCTGTGAAGGAAATTTTTCCTTATACTTCTGTCACCTATACAGAATTCATAATCTTTACTACATCCTCACTACAATGATATTGTTTCTGATCATAGCGATATTTACAGCAGTATTTGGACAATGGCATGAGTAGAAAGCACTATGTTCAGCCTGCTTCTGAACATAGTCCCTTCGTTGTTGTTTTCTTTTTTTAAAGATAATACTTACAGTGAAATCAGCATCTAATTACCTATCTAGCAACCAATTTAAAAGTTTGGTTTATTTTAATTTAATCGTATTTCGCTTAATTATTTATCCGGCTTTGACTGATCTTTGCATGTGATAGGTTTTTAAGATTCTAAAAGCAATACATTTCTTATTTCTTTTATATTTTTCACAGAAGATCCCTTGATATATGAAACAATTATTTGAAGCATTTAAACCAGTTATTTTCATTCAATATAGCTTTATATATTAAAAGAAAATACTGAAGTCCCATATTTTAACTGAAGGAAAGTCAAATAAATGAAAATTTTATAGTAGGTCTTCTGGAAGATAGCCAGTAAATTATTTATGTTTGTATTAGATACATAAGAACTAATAGACCAAATAAAGGTGCAGCATTAGCAGATTTTAAGAATAATCGGTAAGGATTTATGAAAAATACATGGGACAGCGGGAAGATGTGTTGGTGTTTTAGTGCAGTGGTCAAGCAGTTTGCACAACTGTGTTCATGTCTTCCGCACAGTTGAGATACATGATTAATATCTCCTCAATCACTTAATTACAACTATGATTTACCTAAAAGAACAACCATACAGGTCGTGTACATATAGGAATATCAGCTGCTGCTAAACCAGCAGCTTGTTGGAATTTTATTATGGCTCACAAATGATATAAAGAAGTAGCTCCTGGTATTGTGCTCTAAAATTCAATCCAGTGTTCCTGACCATTGAACAAGTTGTGTTCTTAGTGCAGCGTTAGTGAAAAACTGTGGGTGCTGATGCGTACAAGATGTTTCCATCCCCACCCAAAGTGTATGTATGCATATAGAGAGTGCACCCTTTTTGCTGTAGGCTTGTGATTTGGAGCTCTCTGGTGACCATCGTCCTGCAGGCCGTGCTGGGCTGTCACGGCGGCCGCTCCGGTTGGGGACGATAGGAGTCCTTCTGTGCTGCCCGTCCAGATTCATGGCTATATTCTTTCAGTTGCTTCATATTAAAATAAAGATGTAATTAGGACTAATATAGCTAATCATCGTGAACTGGGGGTAGTCCCATCTGCTCTTCCTCCTCAAAAATTGCCTGGGATACAAAAGTGCGGTCATTGTGAGGGGAAAGAGGGGAGCGCTGTGTGTGCTGTCTGCAGATGAAGATTCTCAGAAACCAGGTTTGTCCTTTTTCTGTTATGCGTAGTCAAAAAGTCAAAATCTCCATTTTAATGAAGACATTTCAAAGGACAGATGGGTTGAAAAAGATGATGTATTTCTTTACATGGTCCTTCCTCTTAAAGATGGAAGAACCCTTAGGCTCTAAGTTACAGAGTATTTTACCTTGTGTCGTTGATCTCAGGCTGCACAGTAGCAATGAAGAGTTAAAGTTTTTTTAAAAAAGTTGTAAATAGCCTGATGGTTTCATGTTTTGCGGTCTGTGATTATCTTACGTTCCCCTCATGTCCTGTTTTTGTCAATATTTTCCTTTCACCTAAGAACTATGGCAAGTGGGAGGAAAAGTAACTTGAAAGAATGTAATTATGCCAGAGATGCATTTTGATGTGGGAACCTTTATAATGCCTTCATGTAAATGACATTCACTATGGAAACCATAAGAGCACTTACGAGCAGAAAGGTTGGTCCTGTGCTCCATGGGAAGCACTGATTTACTTATCTCCCTTCCCGGGAAGGGCACACGTGTGTGTCAGGTTGGGGGATGCTGTGACCCTGCTCCCTGCCCAGGGCTGCAGGTGAGCGATGTGAGGACCATGGGAAGCTCGTGGGCCCGTTTCGGGTAATGGCGTGTCCGGAGTCCCTGTTTTATGAATGTGTAGGAAATGGAGGATAATTGTGTTTTGCATTTTTAATTTTTACATGTTAAGTTGTTCTTTTTGAAGTCGGTATGTTCTCAGATCTGCTCGCTGACATCAGTTTCACTGGATGCTTATGTCTGGAGGGGGAACCTACAAATAGCTTTAAGATCAGAACCCCCTCATAATTGTGTTGACGTACCTTAGTAAGTGGAGCAGCGCAGTCAATGGCAAAAGTACTCCAGTACGTATTTGGAGCAGGAGAGTACCCTCCGCCGCATCCTGGGTCACTGCTGATGCTTTGAATGATTCTTGTTTTTTTTTTTTTCTTTCTGCGATGTTTGTTACTATCGCCACCACATTCTTAAAAATTAATCATTGTGTTTCCCAATCAGCTTGAATTATTGATGTTTTGGTCTGTAGTAGAAGGGCAGTGGTACTTTTCCTCCCATACTATATACCAGGGGTGTCAAACTTATTTTCACCCAGGGCCACATGAGTCTTGCAGTTGCCTTTGAAGGGCCGAACGTAATTTTAGGACTGTATACGTGCAGGAGTAGTTTGGCACCCCTGCTCTAGACTGTTCAACCCCAATTTAACGAGCTATATCCCAGTATCTGTAAGAGAATAACAACATGAAACTATTTAATAATTATGGCTTATTGAATGGGGCTCAAAATATAAAGTGGGAAATGGACTTTTGTGTGAAATCCAGCCTTTAAGAAATTGGTGCTTTTTGGATATTGAAAAAATCAGTATCTGCTCTTTGGAGTTAGAGCTGTTAGTGGTCATTGCAAGATAAGTAACTTCCTAGAGAAGAATGCAACATTTAGTTGTATATTTAAATATTTGAAAGTATTTAGTTGACTATGTTTTTATTCTTGCCTTTCTTAAGCTATTCTTAGAGGCTGTGTTTTTTATAAATATTTTTGAAAGGGAATGAAATAATAAATAAAGTAAATGTCCGCTCATGGACGTACGCGTGCTTGAGTACGTGTATGTCTGGGCATTTATTAATATGGTACTTCTTTAATTCAGAAATACAAAGTGTCCAGTGTAGCATGTGATAAAATGGCGATGCAGATCAGAAGAGCTGCTTGTCCAGAGCCACAGGCGAAGGTCGCTGCCCGCCAGCAAGAGCCTGGTTTCCCTCATTCTGCTCTCAGCCAGCTGGGCTGTACATGTGCATGTTCTAGTTAGTGAATAACACCACTGTGGAAAAGCTAAGGAGTGCTGTTTACTTAACTGTCCTAAAATAATACTGTAACAGTGAATTTATTTTTTATTTCGGTGACTAGAAATCATTAGGGTGAAATGTCTCACTCTTGGAATTGTATGCTGTGCTTGCTGCAAGGTCTTCTTGTATCGTACACCGTATTAATCTTTGGTTAGATATTTTTATTTTTAGAGGATCTATAAAGCTGCTATTTTTAGGTCAAAAACATCAAATCGCCTTTTGACTGAAGAAATATTAAAATGAAACTGAGTAACTTGTAGAGGGTACATTGATAACCAGGTGGTGTCAGGTGAAATGTGCTGTCAGGCCTCCGTCTGTCACTTCTCACGTATCCGAGAAGATGGGCCCTTAGGTTGGGTTGTGCTTTTTTATTCCTTTTGCATTTTTGTCTGTTATTCTTTCTCTTCTTCCAGAAATAAAATCTTAGTTCAGCCCAATAGTCACCCATGAATAAACTCTACATTTGCTACTGCCACAACCTCTTCTGGACTTGATTTTTTTTAAACAAAAAAATTGCCCAGAATGTGCAATAGCTGTGTTGAAATTGTGGTCAGTTTTTGAAAATTATTCTGACACTGTGAAATCATCAGTCACTGACAGACTTGCAGAACAGCAAATGTTTGTAAATAACTGGATGCAGGTACGCACGCAGCCGTGCATCTCATTGCAGGTGTGCGCTGACCCCTCTTGTAACACTTACTGCCAATGTTATCTTCATGTCTCTGCTTTTTTACCGCTTTGACTCATTCTTCAAACAGATTAATGGCTTCTGATGTGGATTTCTGGGCCTTTCATATGGATTAAAAAGCAAATATTTGCAGTTAGCGTAGCTTGCGTTTGTGTCCTGGCTGGAACTGAGTCTTGCGCACAGGGTTACGACTGAGGCAGCTGATCCTAAGTGCTGGCAGTCCGCTTGAAGGAAACCAGATTACACTCAGATATTTCATACTAGTAAGTCCTTCCCTTTTCTGCGCTGTGCTGTGTGTTTTCTGTTCCCTGTTGACTTGCATTCCTTCGCTGTCAGGCTTCCTCCGCTCTTTCCGTCGCCTCTTTATTTTGCGCCCCGACTGGTCCACCTGCGCTGGGCAGGGTGAGCCCGGCCGCCCTGCTGCAGCTCCTCAGGCCTCCCCTTTCCACCGCCCGCCTTCTGCGCCCTACCCAGGGGCTTTCCCGCTTCCACTGCACTTGAAGCTAGCTGGGGGGATGCCATCTCTCAGCTTGTTCTATTCCTTTTGCCTTCTTTTCTTGGCCCCATGGTGTGACTGTCACTGATTTCTGGTGAGTAACTGGCAGTATGGGGGAGTCAACCTGATGATGATGATGATTTCATCGTGCATCTGATTTGTAATCTATTGTAGAAGTGCCTGCAGTGCAGAAGGCCTGGTAGTGTTATTCAGTATTAGGAATTTAAAATATTAAAGTACATAGAGCACCAGTTAAATCAAGGTGGCTTGTTGAGCCTGTGTATAACATGCATGGTTTTGTGAGTGTGAAGGTTTTGCACAATAAGACATCTTTGGGCAAGCTGTGAAATACAGTGATCTAGATTAAATTTGGAGTTATTTGGATTGCTGAATGAGAAGCTGATAAAATGGCATGCATGTTCTAAACAGAGACAACTTCTCTTAAATTTACCTTCTGTCTGTTGAGCTGTCAGCCACTCTGTTACTGAAGGCTTCAAACTATAGTCATGAAAACAAGTTTGTTGGATTTCAAAGAATTAGACAAAAAAAGTTAGGCCGTCATCAGAATGTCTGTAAAAATATGCTTAAGACTCCATTCTGTTCTTCGCTGTCACAGGAGAAGATGACTTGTAAATTGTCTTTTATGAAAGTGAGTTTGATTTAAGGTATTAATAAAATCTAAATTTGTGCATTCTGGCTGTGGGGACTGAAGATTTTAATTTAGTGAAATGCCAGAACATTTTTTTTTTTGTACTCTGTTTGAGTGTTATGTGAGAATTCCATCTTACTAAATTAGGGCAGACATATATATTACACAGTTTACAAACTGTTACGATTAAAACCTGTTAAATTTCATATTTAATATTCAGTCATCGTTGAGCAAAAAAGTCACCTCGTATTCATCTCAGTGCTATGGGATTCTTGTGTTAAAATAGATAGAATTGCAAATGTTAATCTGGGTAACTGTGGAAAGTTGTGACCTGGATTTGAAATAGGCATGAGACTGCTAGAGCAGCAGTAAATCTTCAAGAACATGTAAGGCTCGCGCATGGCAGGGGAGACGTCTGATGTGAGAATTAGAGTGTGGGTGGAGGAATAGCCTGAAAACAAAATTGTGTGCCAAATGTTTTCCTGTTCTAAAAGAAAAAAAGTAGGAATTTGCCACTTTAATATAAAACTCTGTTTTTATAGGCAGCACTCAGTAACTTCAAAACAATTTTAAAGTTGTAATCTAAAATGGAAGTTGCATTTAAGAAAGACACTGAGGCATCTGGCTTCTTAATCCTCATGTGCTTCCTCTGGCGACAGCGATTGTGATCTTTGAAATATGTATGGGAACTGCAGGTGCAGAGTTCAGCCTAAAGAAACCATGAGTCTGAGGAAAAAGTCGGTACTAAATGTACTTACCTTTTGTTTTAAGCTTTTTCCTTTTGTCCTTAAATGACTGTTTTTTCTAAACTAAGTCTGGCTTCAGTCCTAGTCTTGGGTACTTTAGAGCCTGACAGCATGAAAAGGTCCTGAGTGTTAGTTGTCAAGCACTGGCATTGCTGGAATCTTTTATTATCTTATTGCTTTGATTTTCTTAATCTCTCTTATAACATGTCGAATAAGGATGTAGGCAATGTCAGGAGAGTATGATAACAGTAATTTTTAAAGCAGTGTTTTGACTTCAAAAATAGTGTTAATAATGCTTAAAAAATGTAATAGAGAATTAAATGCTAATTAAAAATAAATAGTAGATTAAATATTTTCTACACATACCTATTTGATTTGCTGCTCTGTCATCTCTGGATATTTTTTGATACAAATTTCTTTTTGCGCAAGAGAAAGAAATTATTTTGCAGATACTTGCCCATGTGTGCCCACAACAAAATTGTCGTGGAGCGCTATGCAAAGGTATTATAGCTGTTACAATATCCATTATTGCAAAGTTGACTGTTGATTCTTTTCAGTTTCTAAAAAACCCACTAAGGTTGTAGGGCTTATGAAGTAAGAGCCTGAAATACTTTACCTCTTCATGTTTTTGAAGAATACATTGAAAGCTGCTTTACAAGCAAATGGTAACGCTAGCTAGAGACGACTTTGTTCGTTCGCTTCACGGCAGAGAAGGGGTGATTGGCAGCCCTGGCGCAGGGCTGTCGGGTCTGAACTGCAGGGCCTGAGCTGCCTTGGCAGGGCTGTGCGGGGAACTTTGTGCCGTGTTTGCCAACTGCGTTCTTGGCTCAAGCTGATGTTACATGTCTCTGGACTCCAAAGCGCGCTCATTTGCCAAATTCTACCTAAAAATGTATGCCGGAATTCCTAATTAAATAAACCGCTTGATATTTATTTTATGCCTTGGAAAGGCACGCATTCTTTCACAGTAGATTCTGCTTTGGTAGAAACACAAATAAAAAAGCCCAACCAAGGTGGATTAAAAAGCCATAACTGCTATTAGGGAAATTGTCTCTTGCAAACAGATTGGTAGCTTCAGTTTTTTTGAAGTATTGAATTTGTGGGACTTTACCAGGTTCTTACCTGAAATTCTTTGCATATATACTTTTTTGGATTATTTTTCAAGTATTTTGAAAACTGTTCCACTACAAATAATGATTGCAGTCAGTGTATAATTTTGTTGGTTTTTTTCCCCGCTATATAGCAATATAGCTACCTTATTGTTGCCGTAAGCTAGAGTTACCAGTTGAACGATAAAGGTATAATTTATGCCAAACCAGCATAGAAGCTTTTTCAGAAGACTGATAGCAACTGCTTTTATACATATTGCTATGTAAAATGCTTATTAATGTTAGCAGATGTTGCACTTTAATCCCCCAGAATGATTGTTTGGTAGCAGCAGGAGATTTATTAAGCTTGAGTTGTGTGAAATTGTGTGTGCATAAGCTGCTATTTAGATTGTAAAAATGCCATTGAAAACTGTTAAAAAGTTCTAACTGTAATTGGCAGAGAGGTATTAGCCGTTCTAAAAGAAGTATATGTGTATCGTTGGCCCTTGTGCTGTAACCTCTTTATCATTTATCTTCTTGTATTAATGTCACTGAATTATTAATTCATGAGCTGGGTTGGATAGGGTGAAGGTACTATTTAAATCTGTGGCACATGTATCCTTATCGCTGGAGACATGAAAAGCATCATTTTGTGTTATCTATAAAATGGAAAGGACATTTAAAATTTCATTTACGGTAATCCACTTCACTTCCCACTAAAACAGCCAGATTATTGCTACTATAATATAATGTTCTTATTAAAATTTTGTAATCTTTTCGCTCTATTCACTTATAAATATTGTTGATAGATAAATGTAGACTTATTTTTTACTTTTTAGTTGCACGTACAGTTCGTGAACTGCAGCAGAACATAGGAAGAGCAGGTTCTTTATAAAAAAAAATTCTCTATAATTTCTAGTAAAAGAATACGAAGGAAAGGCCATTAAGTATTTGTAATTGTGAAAGGGTAAATAAATTATCATTGAAAATAATAACGTAACCTAATTAACGAAGAGTTTTTTGCAAAGTAGAGGTGTCATTGTCACATTAAGCTACCAAGACCTATGTTATTTAAATTAAATTGTAAATGTGTGACAACAGAGTTCTTGGTCTGCTTGATGAAACCGCGGAACATGAAAGGTCATGTTGCTGCTTTAAAAAAAAAGTGTTAAAAATGTATCTTAAATTTCAACTGTGCTGTATGGATGAGTTAAAATTAAAATGTATGGGAAATGTGTGGGAAATGCCATGTTTTCAGTTACTACAATGAAAAGAGTTCATTCTTTTGAACACTTTAAAAATTATGTATTCTTTTAAAAAATCCTCTGAGTGAAAGTGATGTAGGGATGCTCTGCTGGCTGGTGTGGCAGCGCTGGAGATAACCCATATTCCATTTTGTTTAATAGAAGGTATATGGGTTATCACTTCACGCTTCCCTTTTCACAGTGCATGGGAAAGATCTCCACTGTTTCCAAAACAAATCTTTTTATTTGTTTTTCTTCCCAAATGAAAAGGAAAATACTACCTAAGATGCTAAGGAGAAGAGTTTTAAACAGCGGTACATGCGAGTAGAAGGAGACTTTCTGTTGAGTTATAATTTAGAGCTCTTTTTGCTCGTAACTTCTCCAGATGAAATCATTATAGTTTTTCTACTTAGCCTTTCTACAAAAGCAATAAAAAATGAACTGAAATATTCTTATATTTTTCTGTTACTATTTGAATAAATAAAAAACCCCACAGTTCACTGAATTAAAGGAGTGATACACCTCCAATGAATGACTGTAGTCATTCAGCTGCCTTGCAGAGTTAAGAATAGTCACCTGAATGTTCATTGCTTATTAAATTGTACACGAAAATACTCTTAGCTATAGTTGCACCATTAGATGCCCAGGCAACTCGCACATCTTCACAGAGCCCATCGTCCAGTAACAGAACTGAAGTCTTTGTTTCACTGCAGAATCAGGCCCTTTCTTGAATAGATGCTGAAGATTTATTTGCCATATTTATTGCTTATGTTTCACACGTTCTTGATGATGTGCGAACAATAGTTCTGTAATTTGGTCATAGGTTTGTATGTAGGTGCAAGGAACAGTTAGTGCTGTCTGTACAGTATTGTCAGATATGGCTTCTCACCCTTGACTTCTCGTTTTCACCATGAGTCTGTGTTTCAGAAAAAACAATTACGAGGGAAGAAAAATAAAGTTTGTTGATTTTTATTTCATGATTTTTCAGTTTTCAGCCTTCTGCTTCCAAATGCTACTGGTATGTAAAATGGGTGAACCTGAAAGATGTGTCTTCTGTTAACGTGTGCTGCTTTTTGGTACTTAACATACGCACTGAAGTCCTCCAAAGGGTTATGCAAATTCAGTGAAGTTTCTAGCTATAAGACATACTTGCCTGGAGAATCTCTTGTGTGCTTAGAAAGTAGTTAAAGACCGTTCTTAGTTGATTATTCTTTCAAAGGTGACATATTTGAGGTGTCACCCATTTCTTTTCTCCTTCTGCTGACAAAATTTTGATGTGGCTCATGGCTGAGTATGGGATATTGGCACACAGCACTTGTCAGGTGTTTCTGCAAGAGGTGATCCCACACCTTTTCATAACTAAATAATTTGTGCATGGTTTGGAAAATACAACTTTATGGAATTGCTTTTAGAAGTTCATTCGTTGTTGGTTTTCAGTGGAACTGAAATTTGGTGTTCAGAGCTCCTGACTGTCAGGCTGCTGGTAAGAAAATACGGCTCTCTGATCACCGTAATATTAATTGCGCTTCCGAGAAAAGAAACAAAACTAGTGATAGCTTGAGAAGGGGTTGTTTTAAAGAAGAGAAAGAAAAATGCTTCAGTACAGCGTGTTTGAAAACATAATTAAAAGCAGGTGTTATTGAAATGGTCTTTCCTAAAATGCATTATGGTGATGCTACGGTAAATTTTAGTATTTGAGGATATAATGGAAGAAGAGGTATTTAAAAATACCTTTCTCCTGCTGTCTCTATCTTTAGGTACAGGTTTTTCACATTTCTTTGCATGTTCGCCTGATATATTTTATCCTAGATTACCTCATTGCTCCCAAGAAATCCCTTTTGGTAATATTGATAACCTAATATATGACAGATTTTGGTCATTATTATTTCATTTAGTGGTCATATGTATAGACCAAGAGGGAATCTGAATATTGATTCACTGAATGGCCAGTAACAATGATTTATGAGTCAAGGATTCAGTGCAGTGAGCTAAACACAGTAGAGATTACATCTTATGTGCCACCATTGATTTTGTTTCATATTTCACTGCACAATGATTAGGCCATGGTCTCACAGATGTTAATGTTAGAACCATATTCCTCTTTAAGCAAAAAAATATGCCACAAAATACACACAGTGTAGATACATGTATGTACCTCCTGCTCCTGATTTTCTTAAAAATGATATTTTTCAGTTACTTTTGAGACAGTTGGCATTTTTCTAGTAACAACAAAGGTTCTTGATAGAACTTTTAAAAATAATCAAAAGTGACTTTACTGCCCACACAAGCTTGTTCTTGAAACTTGAACAGTATCATTTATATTGAATACAGACCACACACACACAGGTCTTAAATACAGCTGATAGAAAAATGGGATGCTTTAAAATGGATGCCATCGCAGGACCTTCGTGAATATTTTTGATAATATTCTTTGGCACATACCAAGAAAAGAAGTCTACAGTGCAGTGGTTTCCGGGGGTCGGTACTATCAAAGTGAGGTTTGTGGTTTGGTTGAAGTTCTGGTGTATTTGGCCTGTGCAGCCCCCATTCCCCCAGGTACAGCATGGTTAAAAATGCTGTAAACGCACGGGTAAAAATGTGTGCTTGTCTGCTCTTGCCTGTAACTTGATTTCATTTTGGAAGTTAGTGGCTCGTGGGTGTTTTGCTGGTGGCTGGTCTGATGAGGTTGTCTTACTTCAGCGTGTCAGCGGTGAAAGGCAGATCTGAGCTCATTTCCCTGCTCAAGCCCGGTGCCGAGCGGCCATCAAGCAGATGGGGTGTGTTGAAACCCTTACAGTCAGCTAGAGAAACTGCGTCGCTGCACAGGTACGGGCACGTCTGACCGCAGTCCCGGGACTTCTCTGTTTGTTTTGTTTTTTCAGTCTGCTTCCACTTCAAACAAATTCTCATCTGTGAAAAACACTGGATGGAAGGGAAAAAAAGAGATCAGCTAAGTGGCGTAACAGCTTTGAGAAATATGGGCTTTTGCAAAGCCTTGTCAAGGCTGTCAACAAACAGTTTACTGTCTTACAAGGCTGCAGTGTCTTTGGTTGATGTTAGTCTAGTGATTTTTTTTTTTTTTTTTAGTCTGAGGGAAAGGAATGATATCTTCTAATATGAATAGTTTGAGTTTGTGAGAAGTCTGAAAAGCCTTTGAATTTTCTTCAGCTGTTACGATTGCTTCTTTTGGTTTGTCATATAGTTCTCCGTGTTTTTTATAGCTGTTCATTAGTTTCTTGTTTATTTTTGATGTTCATAAAATCTGTCCTACATAGGTTTGAAAATGAGAGCTATTTGTTTTGCAGTTTAATGAAGAGAATGGCAAACAGCCTCAGACTGTGCCTCTGGTGTCCAAAGTGATCAGTATATTTAACATGCTCAGCGTGACACTAAGATATTACAGCCGATAACAGTTGTAATTGACTTGCAGCATCCCTTTCCCTCCCCCCTTCTTTGGATGCTGGGGATTTATCTTGGAGACCCCAGGAAGATGTAGTGACACAGAGGGCAGAAGCGTTAAGAAGGTTTTACCTGCTCTGTTTGAACGGAGGTGGTCTGATCTAGCGGTATGATGTTGATTCAGGTGAAATACAGGGAATTTGCAATGAGGATTGAGTGACACACACACCCTCTGGCCCTTAGTTCTGGTTATTTAACAAAGGCAAAAAGGGAAATTCAAACTTGGCAAAAGGAGAGTGCCTGGAGCCAAAAAAAGCCGTTCTTATTAGTGCTAGCAAAGGTTTACTTTGCTGGCTTATTGAATGAAAACTCCCTAGAGTGTCCAGGCTTTATCCTGCGTTAACAAGAAGGGGCAAAGCTGGCTTGTCGGGAATGAGGCGCCATGTAACGTGTCTGTGAAACACAAGAGTGAGGCCAAGCCGAACTGGAGTGCTGATGAGAAAGGAAAATCTTTGTCTTTTTCTCTCAAATCCTATTTATTTTCTCTGCGAATGATTGCGGTAGACCACTGAGCTGCTGTGGCCTGATGGACTAAATTATAATGTTGTGCTGTTAAAATAGTGTCAGTGCACTGTTTAGTGTCATGTCTTGCATAGGTAGATTTTGTGTTTTGAATGATCATCTGCACTGATGAGCTGGGAACCCAGGCTGGGCTGGGGTGGCCTTTCAGTGGTCATTCTCAGTTTAGAGTGCACATCTACAAGCGCTGTGTTTCAGGCGTTCCTCAGGCCCGGGGATGTCACTTCAGAGCACAACGCAGCCAAGTGCATTGAAGTACGTTTTTTGTTGTTCTTGCAAGATTGGATGACCTTGGTCAGGTCTGGTTCTTACTGTGTTATTCCCTGCCCTGATACTGTATTCCTTCCGTGCAACTTGGGAAGAGATGTTTTGGGTTAGAAATCCAGTGTTCAAGGTGACAATTAGTAGGGACTGCTGAATACAGAGTTTAAGACTCTATGGTACAGTTTAATCATGGAATTGCTTTTAATGGAAAATAAGTCTTTGTTAACCAACGTTAGACAGAGCAGAATTAGCCTCTTCTTGCAATATGCAACTTGTTTTATTAGAACAGATCAGGCATTGATTGTTTACCATAGATAGTAGATGGATGCTAACTAAATCAGCATGGATTCTTGCTTGTCTTCAGTTTATTTTTTTGGTAAGATCTCATAATTTTTAAGATTTTCTTCAATCTGGTACTGTAGCACTAAGGCAAAGTTATTAATAAAAGTCAGTTTTTGAACATCCATATTGAAGATGGAGGAATGACTCATATTGAATGCATCTGCAGATATGTTCAATGTTGAAACCTAGAGCTGTGCCTCATTGCAGATATGTGTAAAACTGTAGTCTTGGATCATAAGCAGCATTAGTCTCATTCTAATATTTTACTGATGTGGCTTAGATACTTCTAGTAATCACACCTCACTAATTAAATTCTTATGTTACATATTCTAGGAAACTTCACTTTTTGTTTTTTTAAATTGGGAAAGCCTCATGATGGGAAAGCACGTGGACACACGATTTCTCAGGAGACTAAGTCGTCTGTTATATTGTATGAATATATATCTACTCACCCTTGCCTCCTCTTCCCCCTCCTTTCTTCTGCAGAGTGTTTCAGATATATTACAGAATTACTTAGATTCATAAACTGGGTTATGAAAGGCAGCGGGGGTGCTGCATGTGTGGCAAGGTAGGTTGTACAGGATTTATAAGAAGGACTGCGTGGGTCCTGCTAGTTCCTTGGTGTGTACGAGCTGTGCGGTTACCACTGATGTTCCTTACTTCTCCATCTGTAAAGCCAGTATAAATTTTATTTCTGTAATAGGATTCTTAAAGCTTGACTGAGGTTGCAAGTGCTTTGCAGTGTTTCTAAGATGGCCTGGAAAATTAAGCACTATATTGTAAAATGCATCAGTGTTAGTCTGAAAGACTTTCCAGCTAAGCAAGGACATTTTTCTTTAGCTGAAAGATCTTTGCTTTCCCCTCTGTCTTAATTGTGTGAAAAGCTGGATGGAATAGGAGGGCAAAGAGCTCTTGAGCATGCTGTGTCAGTTGTCCGGAAGCTTTTAAAAGACCCTTTTTGGCTTTTGAAAATAAAACCTTGGGAAGGTTAAACAGAGTAGAGTTGGGATGCAGCAGTCCTTTAGAGGCCTTTTTCTTCAAAGATAAGAGTATTTAAAGGAGCATGCTTGGAGCGGCTTTCTCTTATCTCGGGGGTGCTCTTGAGCAATGTTGCAGGGAGAGGGCTGGCCAACAGTGGCACATATCCTGCAGTGGCCGCGTTCCGACTGTCAGAAGGTTCACAAGTACAGAAGAACAAGGAATTGAGGTAGAGGCACTAAGATATTTGGGACTTGGAGCACAGCCTATGCATATGGTATGAAGAGATGCCTAATACTTTTGCATTGTACAGGTTTGAACATTAATATTTCCATTACTGATCTAGTCATCTTTAACATCACATACGTGAAGAAACTTAACAAGGTGGACCGCTCTGTTTCCAGCGAAGGACTGTGTGTTGGTTTTTTTTTTGCATGTGTGGTTTTGTGTATGTGTGTTTTTGTGTTTTGTTTTCTCTATGGGAGAGTGCAGTATGGCCCAGAGGTAGGGATTGGAGTTCAAGCCGAGATTTTCTGGGCAGCTTTTATTGCACTCTGAAATTCAAGCAACCTTTTGCTGTAGGGAGTTTCTATCTGCCCCACCCACAAGCACAAGCAGTCAGTGATCCAGAGAATAGGTTTATTAAGGTCTGAAGGGAAATAAGTTATTTGTGCAGGGCAGCCGCTCGCCGTGGTCTCCTTTTTCTGTTTACAAAGAAGTAACTTAATACGTCTTTTGCTGGTCCTCCTTGTTTGGTTTGGGATTTGTTGTTGTTGTGAGGTGGCACTGACAGTCTCATATCGCTGATGGATGGATGGTCAGAAGGACACAGCTGACGGCAGTGTCTATAGCTGGAGTGCTCGCTGGCTCCAGCTCATGTCTGGGTACCTTTTTCAGGATTAGCTTTTGTTACGCTGATGAATAGTTGGTTCAGAACTGCACCGTTCTTTTACTTGGAGCCACATAGAATTTCTCAAATATATAGGTTGTGTTAAAAATTGTTCGTTTTAAAGCTGTTAATTTTTATTTGAAAAGAAGGAAGAAAAACCAAATCCAATTGCATCAGTTTTCAAACACTGCCTAATATTTTATTGCTTTTTTAGAAAAACATGTGTTACTGATACTGTGGTAGGGGCTGGTTAGTTTATTTTAAATTCCTTTTTGCAGCAGCACACTGAATTAAATTCTATGTCTGTAGGTTACAGCAATCTAGAGAGAAGAATATATTGCACAAAGTGTTTAAATTTGTCTTTAGAATATTTTGTATTTATTTTTAGTTGAATAATTTCTGCTGGGTTTGGTATCACAAAACATTAACATCCTTTCAGAAACTGCGCTTTCTTATTAAAATAGTTAAGACAGTTTGCAAGGTCAGGAGCTCTTACTCGATTAAAAAGAAGTCTCTGCCATAGACTTTGCAGCTGTTTCCTAGAGAGTTGTTGGGTACTGCAAGTGATGCTTTGATTATTGTTTTTAACACAACCCTTTCCCTCCACTCCAATTAAAAAAAAAACCCACAAGAAAGTAATGAGGTTAAGGATGATAAAGCACAAGTATGTCACTATCCACTTGGAGGTGAAGGAATATATCTCAAAATCTAGATATGCAGCGATATGTTATGGAAATAATGATAAAACTTGAGTCTCTGGAAGTCAAAATCTTCTGGACAGACTGGGAGCAATCAGAAGGCTGACTTAATTTCACTTTTAGCCATTATTGTTCTGTGTCTATTCTCTTAGATTATTCTGATTGCTTGCTGAAATTACGCTGATTAGTCTGTAGTGTCTGTGAAATAGTTTTATGATTTTTCCTTTGGGTGCTACAGGTAAAAAAATTAATCCAAGCTCTTCCCAAGCTTTTAGCTGAACTATCTCCAGGGTGTTTTGGATATATCATGGTGACAACGTTTTTTCTTCTTTGCTCAGCAGGAGCTCCTTTGCAATTGTAATTTCTGCTGAATGCAGTGCATCCTTTGTGGAGTTGCAAAGCACTCTCAGCCCAGTGTGAAAATCTGGATTTACAATATGAACTGTCTCTTCATAACTGCTTCTGGGTTGTCCGGTAGCAGCTGGTGTATCACCAGCTAAATTGAGGGCACATCTTTTACCTCTAGGCAGATGGGTCTGTGCCAGGGAGAGCCACGCTCCGCCTGTCCAGCACTGGAGCACTCCGTTTGCTATTGCGTGCTCTTTGTTGGAATACGTGTGATAAAAGTGCCTGTGGTTGAAGAGCACCTGTCTGTGGTTGGAAATTGGAAAAAGGGTTTGGTTCTCTGTGTAAATAAACGTAAAATCAGTCTGCCTCAGATGTCAGTTCTTTCATTTCCCTGTGTGAGAAATCACAAGCATGCTTGTGTTGTGTGAGAGGGATGGAGTGACATCCCTCCTCTTCAAGAGGAGCAAAGTAAAGAAGCCTACTTGGCTATTTAATAATGTCCTGTTCTGCCACAGTCACATTGCCTTCATTGAGAGCCAGAGAAATTGTTCCATAATGTCTTATTGCTGTCTGTGCGCTCAGGGAACAAACTAATCGTTGATTAATATTAACACTTCATACTTCTGAAAATGGTCTACAGCTCATAGAATTTCTTTGTCTGGCATTTTGTGCTCTTCATCCTTTCCAGTTCTCCTTGTCAAAAGGGTAAATGTATTTTTAAAACCCTCAACATGCTCGAGTACTTGTAAGACTCATAAGTGGCCCTTGGATCTCGCCACTTACATTTTTATAAAGTCATCGTTACATGTTTTTAAAGTAACATTAATTTCAGATATCTCAGAAATACATCCACGCAGTCCTGTCTGTCGGTCTTGGAGAGACCAAGCCAATGTGACACCAGACTCAGCTCTTTGGATCTATAATTGCCTCAATGTTCAGTGTCATTCTTTCAGAGATGCTTCACATATCTGTAATATATAGAGCCGGCTTTGTAGTTAAAAATAATTTATTTCTATATGGATGTTAATTTTTCTGTAGTAGTTGGGGCTGAAGCACGATCTAGCTTCATACAGGGAGATATGGAAGAGGATGCATGTAGTTACTCGGCTGGCTGCTGAGAGAATGAAATCATTAGCGAAAGGGAGCACTCTGCTGTCAAGTCTTCTATCACAGCTACTGCACTTTTTACTGTAATTATATTTTCAAATGCAAATACTACCTTTAAGAATTCTTCCTTTGGTACATCGTTTACAGTAGTCGTTTGGTTGATGTTTCTCAGTAGGCTGAGGAAAGGAGAGTCTCATGCGTTGTGTTTATTCCCTTTTCTCTGAAGGTGTTGTTCAAGTAGAAATAGGGCATAGTGTAGAGTCACATGAAGAGCCTTCCTCACTGAGCAGAGTGTTTTGTCACCAAAGCTGCTGTTACTGCTTCTCATCCGAGGAAAGTGACCTATGTGTAGCACAGAGGGGATGCTGGAGCCGCGGCAGGGAGGGGACCTGCAGAGCCTTGCTCTTGAATGGTGTTGCTCCGTTGTTCTCAGCTGCTTCATGCTTCGAATCCATAAGAAATATGGCAGTGCCCTAGATTTAATTTTATTGTTCTTTGAGGTAGAGAAATGCAGGTTGTGTCAGATTTAGGGGATGGAGATGGAGAAAGCTTAGGCTAGTCATCTGCAAATCCAATTTCTTAAATTTAGAGAAGGTGATTTTTTTTTTCCTTATGTGTCTTAGTGCAAGTGCATCAATAACATTTGTAATTTCAACTTTAACATGTATCGTTATTTGGCATTCTGTTTAATGATCATTGACCTTGAGAGATTACATCCCACAGACCTGCCAAATTCCCAACTATAGTACAGGCGTACTGTCAGTTTCTATTAAAAATTTCTGTCTTCACGTCAAATAAAATTTGGTATTCCAAATTATTGGTGTCCAGCTATTGATGGATTTTTTTTTTTCCTTCTTTTTTTCCATATCCTCTGCTTCTCTAGGTATGAAGATGAATAATGCAGACCACTGGTTTCGATGATGCTGGCCTTTTATAACTGGATTCATTAAGGGGAATACAAAGAAAACTCTTACAGGGATCAATAATGGTGTCTTCTGGCTGCAGAATGCAAAGTTTTTGGTTTCTGCTCATTATCAGCTTCCTGCAGTGTACTGAAGGTAAGCTTTAGTTTATTTTTTTGTTTGAGTTTGCAGATGAGATGAATGATCTGTACAATTAACTTCTGTTAGGTGACTTGGCATTTTAGGATGTCAAACTAAAAGCATCTGTAGCATGTTCTAGGTTAAATTGATAAGACTCAAATTGTCTCTTTTTAATGAAAAAAATACATTTTTTGGATTTGATACAGTGTGCTATGTTGAAACTGAAACACAGTGTTCAGGGAACTGAAGTGACAGTATCAATATCCTTATTTTTGACTTTTCCTGTTTATTCTTTTTTTCTGTTCTCATTACACAACCATTTAGAAGCAACGTACAGATACAGTACAAATGAAATACCTGGTTTAGTTTCTAATTTGGTTTGCTGAAAATAAAATGACATGCACTTCATAAAGATTAAAACTATGCAAGTTACATTTCAGGAAATAAAACTTAAAGTGAATACAGAAATAGCATTTATTTAAAAATATTTTTGCCTTTAAAAAAAAAAAAAAGGAAGAAACCTCCACTGCTATCAAATGTGGCGTTTAAAATAGCCCTTAAAGAGATGAGGAAGGAAAAAGCTTTTTAAAACAAGTTGTATTATCTATTTTATCTTTTTTTTCTTTGTAAACTCTGTTTTATTCAGTTAGTCTGTTTCCTCAGCTGTTTTTCTGGCCCTTTTAATAGAGAAGCACGAATGATCAAGAAAACATGGTTCATGAATTTTTAATTACAAATATCTGTATAGAACATGAGGCTATTTCTGGTATAATCGTTTTGATTGACTAGATTGCAGGTGAAAAGACTGGTTTGGTGATAAAATAGCACCTCCATGCCTTCTTACATTATTCAGTAATTGGTATATATTATGTAGGCTTCTTCGGTGCATCTGTGGCGTGATCTCACCATCTTCTAAAGCAGATACATACCTTACCCTGTCAAAATTCTTTGAATTTTAAGGATAAGCTTTCAGAGATACTTTACAAAAGCTTCTTTTCTTCCTCGTCTCTTCTTTCCCAAATATGTACAGACAAAAAGGACCTAGTCCCCAAAGATGGCAAAATCGAAGATTAAAATTTAAATTTTGGATATGGTCTTCCACGTTGACTGTGTAATTTTGTAAGCATTTATTCTAGACTCACACAACTCAGGTCTGGTGTCGTTGTGACAGACAAGCTTTGCTGAAATAGGTTGTTGACGTGTATGTGTGACCATACACATATAAAAGGGAGTATGTCCTAAGAGACTTCATGAAGGTTTCCCAACATGAGGAAGTCTCATTTCACTTAAATAGCTTTCACAGTCAGTTTCCCCTCCTTCCCTTCTTCTTAAATATTGCCAGGATTTATTAGAAAACTGGCATTTCCCACAGCACACTGCAGATCTTGGATGGTTTCATCCTCAATGGCATTTCTGATTTGGTAGCTGCTGCACTGGCTGCTCTCTTGGTGTCTGAGTCTGTGGATTTGGGTATAATCTCACTTTTATAGGAAAGTAAGTGCCAGCAGCTGGAAGGTAAAATGTTTTTCAGCCTCTTTCGCAGGTAAGGTGGGTAAATGCATATTAGGAGAATGAAATTAGAACTCTTAGGACTGGCTGGTTAGGTAGTAACCTGCGTTAATTATAAATGCACCTATGTTGCAAAAGTAGTTGCGCTAGTTGAAACCAAAGGTGTAGGAAGTTGAGACATCTATTTTTTTATTTCTGAAGTTTTAAAACACTAAGGATTTTATTTGTCAGTGTAGTTGTGTCAGATCCCTATATCTAGTACATTTTACAAAGATTCGCGTTGAATGCTATACGGTGGTTGAAAACATTTGAGAACAGAAGGAAAAGCAGACAAACAACTTAGTTCCTCTGGTTTGGTAACAGCAGCAACCAGCATGCTGCAAAGGGTGTTTTATCTGCTGAGGCTGGGAAGGAAAAAGGCAACTGAGAACTTCTGCAGATTGCATTTTTGCCATTTGCAGAAAGCTCATTTTCGTTGTCGTCTGTAATATTTCAAGTTCATTTTGTTCTGTCCCTGTTTTTTTGCTTTTAGTAGCCAGTAGCAATCTTTTGATGCTTCAGTTGTGAATTTACTTTTTTAAAGTCTATACAAGAGCTGCTTTTTCAGCTAAAAGAAACAGGGAAGGAAATTGGGAGCAGATAACAGAATCATACCAAATTAATTGTAAATTCTTAAAATAAATGAAATATTGTGGATCTGTATACTGGAAATGAATATTAATATAGAGTTGGCTTCCAGCCACAAAGCAAAATGAATACCGCATTATTACACTTTCTCACAAGATTACATTGCCTTCTGCTTCAGTAATAAGAGATGCCAAGTGTAACGTGCTTTAGTAGCACTTCATGCCTGGAAGTACGAACATGAACAAAGGTTAAAATAAGAGCATCTAACTTTTGCTAGAAATAAGAAAATCTTTAATTCTCTCACTTGGCACTTAGGGCTTTTTATAGAAATCTTATAGTATATGCAGGTTGTGCAGTTGGTGGGTAGATGAAACCTGGCTGAATTCCCTGCTGTTATATTTTAATGTTTCTGTACAGTTAAACTGGGAGGGGGGAGGAGGGATCCTGGGTGTGGACAAGTGATTCATTTGCTCATATAATGAAACATTTTCCAATCAAGATAAAGACTTAATTACTCGCACAGTGCCTTAACTTTAACTCACTGGAGAATCAGAAAGCAGGCACAGTTATATGAAGGCTGCAGTTTTATTTTAGTGTCACCTATCCAAATAGGGATGGTATGTTTAGTTAGGAGGGTCTTGGTTTTGCTGTGTTTTTCCTGGCGAGTGCGGTGCGGGTGGGGGTGCTTTTGAAGCAGTCTGTTCCTTCAGGTAAAATGAACCTGGATTGGAGGAGTGCTGGCAGCTGGAGGGGAAAACCACGCCGGGTTATTATACACTGCTGGTACATTGATCAACAACAGGTCAATATTGCTGTGTAGAGGCTTGAAAAACATCATTATTACCATCAACAGCAAGCAGTGCGGCCCAAAATAAGGAAAAGATGAGAGGCAGGAAAAAGGAATGAAAAGCTGAAGTAATGAGTTTCAATATTAATGTCATTTCTGAATATTTTTTTTCTGTCCCTTTTTCTAGCATATTCTACTACAGGTATGTCTTTAAAACTACAATTTTATTACACAAGACAGGCTGAAAAAACTGCCTTAGGAGGTAGTTTGAATGAGAGCGATGCAGGTGGCTGTGTGGAGCCTGCACCGCGGCTCATTGCTGGGGGAAATGGGAGCTCCTGTGGCAGCTCCCGGCTCTCTTGTCTCCCAAAAGATGGGGGCCCATGCTCCTCTTGGTCCATGCAGTTGAGTCCTACACCTTTACTTACCCGTTTCGAACGAACTGTAGGAAATGAATTACTTTTGACACTGCCTCTTTATTCTTCTTTTTCCCTTCCTAATTAGATGAAATTATCCAACAAGTTAAAAATTATCTGAGAAAACACAGGAAGTCAGAGTGAGATCACACGTGCCTTGTTTCCATAGCAAAGCAGAGTAAAAACCTTATTACACGTATTATTGGTTTCTCTTCAAGCAAGTTAAGACAGATACACTAATATGCATATGAAAAAAAATGTCAGAGCTAAACATTCTGATTAAAATTGGTTTTTGAGCTGTAGAAGTTTTGATATTATAAGCTTTTATCTCATTTACGAAGTCCACCTTTTTGAGTAGCTTTAGAAAGATGCCTTTAGTTTTTGTTCTCTTCTGCTGCTTTAGAAGCACAAGTGCTTGGGAAGCAGTGAAATACTTTTCTTCGCTTACATTTTATTTTAATCAAGGTTTAATACAATTTTAATTAATTTCATTATGAATTATTTGCTATGCTTTGTCCAAAGGAAGAAGCATCATGCTTTTATTATCTATTTAATTCTATTTTCCTAAATGGCATTAATGTTTTTTTTTAAAAAAATCCAGCTTGTCTTTGCCTCTGAATGTACATTTTAATTAACATTACGCTGAGAAATATGAATTCCTGTAAATTCCACTAATGCCAGCCAAGGGGCTGACTGTTGAATTGGAAGTGGCTTTAAGTGTGTATCCAACATTAGAGCATTTACTAAAGACAAGACATACTAACTGCAGATAACATACATTGGTTCAGTACAAAGGTGTTTGCTATTTCCATGTGTTGCTTCAGATCTTCAGCCTCCTATCAAGCCACTCAGAATGTCTAAGGCAGGGGTGTCAAACTCATTTTCACTGGGAGCCCCATCAGCCTCGCTGGTGCCTTCAAAGGGCCAAATGTAATTTTAGGACTGTATAAATGTAGGAGTAGTTACATTGATACAGGGTGAAATTCATAATATCGGAGTAGTTACATTGATACAGTCCTAAAATTACATTGGACCCTGTGAAGGCAACTGTGAGGCTGGTGTGGCCTCTGGTGAAAATGGGTTTGACACCCCTGGTCTAAGGCACATGGTGCAGACACTCAACAAAGCATGTTGGTTTTCCAACACGTCTATTGGGAATTATTAGTAGGATTTTGCCCAGGATAAAAATTCAAAATATCTTGTACCCTGGACTTGAGAAGAAATCAACTTCTGCTAATTAGCAGATTTAAGTTCTACAAGGGGTGAAACCCATTACAGATTCACGCCAGAGCAAATAGGAGCACTAATTTAATTTCTAGCAGGGGAATTTATCACAGTGAGAGCTCTGTGAAGTACATGGTTAGTAGGCAACTACTTGGTTTAACAGAGGTTGTAAAGCATCCAGAAGCACACGCTGCATACTAAGGCCAGCTGGTTATTGCCTGACCTTTGGAGGGTCATTCTAATAAGCCTTCCAATACTATCTCCATTTTTATCTTGTATACTTAATACGTTTTATGTTTCTTTAGCAAATATTTTTTTTTAATTGGTTAATGCAGATTATGCAGAAGAAAATACCTTTGTGAAGGGAGCAATTGGCTTTGTGCAGAAAGCAGCTGCTGCACTGAGTCCCATTTTCTCCCCCGGAAGAGCGAGCCAGTTTTCACTGAGGTGTTCTCGTGCATACGTATCTGGGGCATCTCTTTTTCCTTTTCTGAGAGAGGTGTAGACCCAACATAATCTTCTGAAAAGGAAATGAATCTAAACAGTGAGACCAGACTTCGTAAAGAAGAATGTCTGTTAAACTTTTCAAGTGCATTTCCAGAGCATAGAGACTGACAGGCTGCCTGGAAAACCCAGAGGTTCTTTAATGTGCTGGCAGTGAATATCCTTTCATGTGTTCCCTGAGCAGTGAGGTCTGCAGGATCCTATGCGGTAACATTACATTTTTGAAACCAGAGCAAAACCACCACTATTTTAAGATGTAGAAGAACCATGTTGAAGAATGCATGAAGAACCATTTTAAATACTGTACTAACGTTTACGTGAGAATTTGCTAGGAAATGTTAATGTAAGGGTCCTATAATTTAAGCAAAGAAAAAAGTATAAATGAGTAATTACTATGAGGTGAATAATAGTTTTACTATTTTGATATGCTGTCTTTTCCTCAGTTACTTAAAATGATGCTCATTTATGAGGGGATATTTCACATCTTCTTGAGCTCTGTATTCGGAAGAATAAAAGAACCATGTAACGTGTAAAACTGTAGAAGCACAGTGTGTTGTCCTAAGGGCAGATGTTGTATTTTCAGAACCCTCTAAGCTATTACTTCAGTTTACCATCTTTCGTTGCCATAACCTCGGTGGGTCGCGGTGGGCGAGGCGAGCCATGCTGACCACTGCAATGAGAGGATTGACTCAGCCTTCAGCTGACCTGCACTGACACCACTTCCTAAGGGGCTTTTCTTTTACTAAATATAAATCTGGGTATGTTTGAGATTAGTTGATTACAGTAGGGTACCTTTCCAAGCACAGAATAGCAGAGTTTGAACATAATATCTTTTAAATAACAAATAGGCTTCATTAGTATTGTTTTACTAAATATGGAAAAAAACATACCAGTTACTTTTATTAACAGTTGTATTTTAAAAGTGTTTATTTTCACTTCCGTTTTCCATCAAGTGGAAGAATACTGTTTATCTTAGTAACAAGGTTTTTTTATATAGCTTTAACAACATTGTCTTCATATTGTACTTTCAGGTTATAGTGTAAAATGGAAGCGTAACTGCCTGAAGCATCTGAAACCAGTGAATGCCTTAGCACTGGCTTTCTTATTACATTTAGTGTCCTTATGATCAGATTATAAAAATTATCATAAAGTATAATGATTTTAGATTTAATATTCGTTGCTGAGTTCTACAAGCACATAATGGGTTCTATACTTGCAAGTAGATCCATTGATGTTCATCATCTGCCTCTGTGAGTAAGCGGCACAGAAAAGTAATACATTTTGTGCTAATTGTATGTTGCGTGTATGTCTTAATAACAGCAAGTGTATGTAAGATGAAAGCACTACAGAAAAAGGACTTACCCAAGCAGGTCTAATATGTTTCTCATGTGTGTGCCTGCTTCCCTGTGTGTGGTAGTGTTCCAGGTTGTGTTACGTGAGGAAGAGGAGATAAAAGCATTCACAGGGACAAGTTCTTGGCTTGTTGTCCATCCATACTCTTGTCATAAATGTACTTAAAAGTAATAGGAGCTCCTGTCATGTCGTTGTGCAGCTGCATATATTTATACGGCAACCTTTGTGGAAGAGACACTTAAAAATTGTCTGGCTTTTACAGTGGTTAATTAGTGTCATATTAACATTGGTTGGTTAGAAGAATATTTATAGTTGTTCCCTCTGATTATTATGGTTTTATTGTTTATGATATGACTTTGTACTTCAACAATATGGCTGTAAAGCAGCACTTCATTTTTATATATACCGTCCAAGTATAAAATTAGAAGAAAGGTAAGAGAATAAAATACACACAAATGTAGTAAAGGTTCATTAATAATTTTGTTGTACTTTCGGTTTTATATGGTACTTATTATGTGCCTGTGTTGGTAGAATCACACTGCAGGTTTTTTATTTCTAGTCACATTAGATCTGATAAAATTTCATTCTGTCAAAGCTAGATCTGCTCCAGTTTTACTCATTTCTGTAGATAGTACTAGTTTGTCCATTGACGGTTTGTTTGGATTGACATTTTGAATGAAACACATGAATACTGGCTATTTTTCCAACCATTGTTGACTTTTTTCAGGAATACTATTTTTTTTTTTTACATTTTTAACACAAGATAGATTTTGTATAGGTGGTTCTGTAAATGTGCCATACCTCATATCCGAAGATACTGCATGATAAATTGAGCATCCAGTTCTTTCTGATAGATAGGAGCTGAAAAAATCCTTTTGCTTGAAGGCGTCCCTAATTCCTGCCCTTCCAGAAAGAGTCTTGAACTACTCCATTGGGTTTCAAAACCCAGTTGTGCTAAAGCCCTGTGTGTTTCTGTAACCTCTAGCTCCTGGCTTTCTTTTCAAGTGTGAAGGGTGACCTCATTAATGTTTACAGATATATAAAGGGTGGGTGTCAGGAGGATGGAGCCAGGCTCTTCTCGGTGACAACCAGTGATAGGACAAGGGGTAATGGGTTCAAACTGGAACACAAGAGGTTCCACTTAAATTTGAGAAGAAACTTGTTTGGGGTGAGGGTGGCAGAGCCTGGCCCAGGCTGCCCAGGGAGGCTGTGGAGTCTCCTCCTCTGCAGACATTCCAACCCGCCTGGACACCTTCCTGTGTAACCTCATCTGGGTGTTCCTGCTCCATGGGGGGATTGCACTGGATGAGCTTTCGAGGTCCCTTCCAATCCTTAACGTTCTGTGATTCTGTATAAAGAAACAGAGTCGTATGACTGTTAGCTCGGTTCGTGGGTCCTTCTTTCCATAAGGGAGACGATTCATCCATGTCTTGGTGACATTAGGGCGACCCATATAAATGTACACGATGTGTTGGTGATGGTAGGGGAGGTTGTTCCTGCAGAGGTTGGACCAGTGGTTGGGAATGTTTCATTCTTTTTGTTTTCTCGATTTATACTAGTATAATAATAATTGATGTTTTCTCGGTGTATAAAATGTGTGTGGGGGAGACTAGTTGGGAAGCAAAGTGGTGATTTTTTTTTCATCTGTTGCCTGAGCAACACATACGTGTGAGAGACCCAGGGGGACCACATAACTTTCAGTTGTTGGATACGGCACTTGGCGAGTTTTATGAGGGATCTTGACGATGGAAGGAGAGCTGACTTTTGTGTTCTCCCTTGTCAGGGATTTGATGTCTCTCTCAGGAGCCAGGTAGCATTTTCTTCTGTTCCAGCAGAAAGCACAATTAATGCATAGTGCTGTTTGAGCAATTTTCCTGTTAAATTTGAATTCAGTAATTCATTTAGGAAACCTGAGAGGAAGTCGACACTGAAACCAGATTCTCCTATCTGCTGCATTTTTAGTTGGCAAAGCAACGAGAAATGTATGCTTTTTAAAGACTTCAGCGCTATTTCATGTCACTTCTGTTTTAACCATCTTCTAGTGAGCTTCACTTGGATTTTCCTGGTCCCCACTGATCCTCTCTGACTATGTGTGTGACTTGATCTGCCTTCCACAGTATTTCACATTAATTTCTCGCATTTTTCCCCATTGAACTGCCCCAGTTCTTTACTCTAACTTCAGCTTGCAGATTGCCTTTAGTATTTTGACTTCTTATTTTTAAATGATAAAATGTTACTTTAAAAATAAAGTTGGGATTTATTCTGTGCTATTGTTAACATTTACCATTGAAAGTCTATTAAAAAAAAAAAGTGGGTTCGTGGCTTAGAATTGATTGTTTTTTAATGGCTCAGAATAAATATGCTTTTAGAAAACAAAAATGAACAGTTTGCTGTTTAGGCTTTTGCGTCATTTAATTTCCAACAGATGAAGCTGGCATGCGTGAAGAGTGAAGCATGAAAAGTACTAGAGGGCAAATGGGTGCTTTGTGATGTGGATTATTACCCGTAAAGATGGATAGAGTCCACAAAACATCACTTAGTGTATTAATGTACCAGCTGGAAAAAAAATTAAATATATCAGCATACCATGTCATGCATAAACTGTTTGGTTTAGGCCTTAAATTCAAATCCTGCTCAGTAATAAAAGACTTGATATCTTCTATATCTTTATACTAGTGTAAAGATATATACATATATAAAGCATGCTGTGCAAATACATTTTTAAAAATTCAGAGTACGAAAGTCTGGAAGTCATCCATGTGTAAACTGTCTTGAAGGTTTTCTAATATACAGCGTTTTGTTCTGCAGTGTGAACTAAGTGCTGACAAAAATGGTCAAGAAACGCATCTAACTACCAGTGTTCTTTTTTGCCAGTTACACTGTATTCTAGTAATACAGCAATTATTTTGTGATGCGTATTATATATAACAGTATAACAATTTATTTGCTGTATAAATTATTTTGAATTTCACTCTTAAATCAGCAGAGTCTTAACTCAGTCCTGGCAATAACTCCCAGTTATAATATGTAACCTGAACTCTTTGATGCATTATTTTCTATCTCTTGGATTTGTTATGGATCTATTTTAACAGCATTTCTATGTTGTCTCCTTTTTACAAAAGCTTTCTTCAAGTATGAAGAGAGCCTTTCTGAACATTTGCTATTAAAAGTTTGTCACCGTGGTAATGCCATTTGTAACACAGTCAGTGGTTCTGACTCTGTTCACCTCAAGGCCGCATCTGTTATCCATTCTTTTTAAGTACTTTTTTAATTTACTTGATTTAAAAAAAATAATCTAGTGATAATAAGACAATAACAGGGAAGAATTTTACTAAAGAAAATCTTTTGTCAAGGTATGAATGATTTAGACCTGATCAAAATTTGTTCTCTTGATCCTATTTCCATTTGGACTAAGAGATTGGATTGTAACAGGGGTAGGTAGGGGAAAAAAGGTGTGTTGGTTTTGTGTGTTTTGTTTTGTTTTTTTAAAGGTGCATTTAAAAGCATTCAAAGATGTTAAGCAACAATAAAACTCTGTAACCATTTAAATGACAGCAGCTGACTGTTTGAATTAACTTTGTGTTTGGCTTAATTTGGGGTCCTAATTATTCCTAACTTACGTGAGTAGATTTCAATTATACAATACTGGAGGGATTTGTAGCTAAGGCAACTAAAGGAATCATTTTACATTAAGTACTTTTGTTCAACTGATTAGGCAGGTTAAAATGGAATGATAGAAAATGGGAACTCTTGTCTGATAAGGCCCAATGAATAGTTTCCAATGTCACTATGAAGAAATAGCGTGAGGAAAGCTCATTACTGAAAATTTTGAGAACTTTTATGCAGCATGGTTATATCTTGATAATGTGGCATTAGGTAACAGCTCATGAGCAAGTGGTTATCATGAGTATAAGCAATAGATCTGTCAATAAAAAGGCAATTCACATTTTTGTGGGCTCTTCATGAGGCGACTTTTCCTAGAAACTTGATAACTAAAAATCTAGTTCTTAAAAAATGTATGTATTTATGCCAGTTAACTTTTTAAATGGACAAAACACGGCATATTTACTGCATGATACTTCATGTTTTACATGTGAAAGCATTTTTAGACATACAGCTCTCATATCCAATATCCTATTCATCTAAAATTGCTGTTCTATCAAAATAATTCTCAATTATGCTGCATTCTTAAGATAACCTGGGGGAATTAGAGGGGAAGGAGGTATTTGAATAGCAAGACTCTGGGCTCCTTTTCCATTTGTATTATGCACACAAATGTATGCCCTTCATTGAGAATTGATTTTTGAACATATTACCAGCATAGTTTGAGCTTAAACCAGGTATATTTATATATATGTGTGTATATATATATATATATATATGCTCAACTAAAATTTTGTTTTTATTCTTTGTGCATTTATAAAGTCATGTCTCCTAAATTAGATCTGCAGCATAGGAAAGTGTCTCCTTTTGATGATAGCAGACTTAATATCCCTGAACTTAAAATGCTTAGTTTTGGTTTTCTCTGGGTTTTTCACACTCATCTTTTTTGGTTTCCTCAACCCGAGTATTGAAGGTTACAAGAATACTTATTGTGCTGACTCAGGAGAACAGACAACACAATAGCATGTCTGTGACCTAAGCTAATAAGTCTGTTTTTAGAGCTCTCAGATTTTCCAGTGTCATTTGAATACACATCTTAGACCTTATACTCAGAGACTTTCAGAGAAGCACTGCAATTGTTTTGTGTATGTTGTGTTTGTGAAATCAGAACTTGAAGTAGCTCTAATGAGGTCAATATAAAGCTTTGATGCTGTTTAAGGGGAGGAAAAAAAACCCACGAAGCATATGGGTAAGTATTTGTAACACTAATTTCTAAATTGGATCCTAAATAAATACTTATTAAAAATAAAAATGTACACAGTAATAGATCTGCACGCTTGTCTTCCCTCCCCCCCGACAAATTCCAGTTTTGTGTGAAAAATACGTATTTTTGATCATATGTCTGCTGCTAACATATAACGTACACTTTCAATTAGTACTGCTGACAAGTTATTTAGGAAAGTCTCTGGAGCATGCGGAGATGTGCACAGCTTCTCTGTGTCAGGTGTTTGCTTTCCGAAGTGGAAGCATTAACATTTAATTATCAGAAGGTGTTTGCAGTAGGCAGTGTGCCTTTGCAAGACCATCAAGGGCGATGCTGCAGGCGCCCTCGTGCACCTGGGCTGGAGGACACCTGCGCCTGTCCCGGGAGCCAGCGGCACCGCGGTTGGGCACGGCAGGTAAAGCCGAGCTGCAATATTTGTCATCTTTTGGTGCGGAGGAGTCTGGAGCCCTGCTCTCTCAGCCCTTCCCTTGTGCTGGCCCCGGCACCCCTGTGGTGGGCTGATAGCAGAGCAGGACTGGCAGAACACAGTGCATCTTTCCTCTAGTTACCCCAGTCACCTCCCTGAACCTTGTCACCAAGGCATCAGGCAAGCGGGAGGTGGGTAGGTCATGGTCAGAGCACGGCATCCTTAGGGAGATGAAAAAATAGTGGGATCTGCATGTCCGCTGGAACTTGGGAAACCACTGTGCTGCATGAGGGGGTGTTTTATTTTCAAGGGGGAAAACAGGTCTAAAATGTGTCATTCTTTGTTAGAGTCTAGTACTGTTTTGAGTCTTGAGTTAACATATTTTTGGGAAGTCAGAGTGTCTGGAGCCTGAATCTCCTTGGTTTAGTTATGAAGATGGTGAAGGGTATCCCAAGTTGTCTGCAAGTGTTTAAAGGTGCAAACAGGAAGACTGTCTCTGCAGCTTTTATAAGAGTGTCGTGAGATAGATGTCAGACTTGCATCTGATTTTTGCTCTGAAGAGGGAAACGGGATTTTCCAAAGGACTCATTTCCTCCATAAGCTAGTCCTTTCCAATGTGCTCTAGGGATTTGAAGATTGCGTACACCTTTACAGGAACTATAAGTTGCCTCATTGTATCTTGCTCCTTCTAGTTGAGATTTTTTTTTTTCTTTCACTGGTAGCCAGTATTTGAAGCTTCTGAGTAAAGCGCCAAAATACTAAAATACACAAAGTAGGCTTACAAAGTAGGCTGCTTACAGTGGACTTCTCTTAATTATCCATTGTCGTTGAGTATCCATAGATTTCTCCCAACTCATTGCGTAATTAAATACTACTTTAATATTCTAAGAAATATCCTTAGGTTTTGGAATGCATTACTGTTGTCTTTTGTAGACTTTACTTTTTAAAGGCTTTTTTAAAGACATTATCATGGAGCAGATTTCTCCATCTCTGTCCTCTTACGCAATTTTTGGATGCTTTAAAGAGTGTACTAACACCATTGCCTTGTAAATGTTGTCATCCTGTTTCTCTCCCTCCATCCTCTCCTCTGTCCTTTTTTGATGATCTGTGACTCCTTGCAAACCTCAGCTGCACAAAGGAAATTGTTCAGCTTCTCCGCATTGTCTTCCTTAGCCTTAATTGGTCACCTAATTCAGTGAACTCGTCACTTCTCGCACAAAAGTAAGCTTCCTACTTTTGTTGTACTGAAAGAATTTCTGGCGATGAAATAATTAGGAAACATTTTGGAAAAACACCTGTGAGTTTAAGATACACACAGAACATGGGCATGGAAAAATATACCACAGAGCCAGGAGGCAAAAATGGTCATATTTTGCCAGTTTGGTTAACATTATATAGTGGTACAAGTCATAGCGCGAGATACTTTTCTTTAATTTTGCAGCACAGTTATAAATTTTGCTGTATCTAATTGCAGCAGACTTTTCCTGCTCAGCACATTTTCTTCTTGCTGAGCAAGTAGTGTGTTTATATGAATGATACTTGGGTATATAAACTTGGTTTATGGATGTTTAAGGGTTTATGATTTTCTCTTTAAAGTCAAACTTAATTTTAATTTTTTAATGAAAAGATTTTTGTGGCCAACACATGCCCCATGAGAAAAAGAAGAAGTTACAGATGGTCCAGAGGAGAGGGTCTGTTTCATACATAAAAACTTCATGTCAGCATTTCAACGAGCATTTTCTAAGGGTATCTCTGTTATCACTGACACTTTCACATTGACAAGCATATGGGATGTAGTGCTGAATGTGTAAATTGAAATGATCACATCTAGCATTTCCCTCTAGCAGGTGCCAGCTTGCTGCTGCAGCTCGGCACTTAATGTTGAAGGAGGAGTGCTAGGGATAGTTTTATTTGCTAATTACCTCTTATCTGCAGTACATAGTCCTTGGGCAAACAGCTTACCCAGGTGTTTTTGAGAACACCTATCTGGACAGTGCAGGATTGCAGGTGGTCCTGTGGTGACAGTACAGTTTGCAGAACATGGGAGAAATTTCCATCCGTGTATGTGGTTTTTTTCAGTCTTCAGTGAAAAAGAGAAGACAAATTTGAGATAATTTTTCTGTCTTTGTAAAATTTGTCAGGGTGAAAAGCAGAAGGCTGCTGTTCCTCAACCCAAGGAAAACGTGTGCATATGTTTGTTATGTTGGAGATTTTTCGGTCACAAATCTTATTGTACTGTCTTGTGATTTCAGCAGAAAATACATACATGCCAGTAAGAGTTTTGCAAGGACCTGCAAGTTAAAATAAATAGAATGTGGTAGTTTAAGGAAGTGGTAGAGTATAAATTGCCTTTCAGTACTCCTTTTTCCAGAATCCAGTTTAACAGGATTATATAATTTTACTAATACCACTTTGATCTGTCATTATACAAAAAGGCAGGCTCTCCGAAACATTTGCCTTACTTGTTCTTTTTGGGCTAGACTTAAGCACTTGCAGAACTGATAATATTTTCTTATTCTTTAAGAATTCATGTTATAGTCTTATGCTTAATATGACTGTGGTTTGAGTACGGAATGGTTAAAGGAGCCTTGTAATTCATAATCCAGTAATTCAGACAGCTAAATTATGCCTCCCTTTACCTGATATTTATTAAAATGAATCCAAAGAAACTTCAGAAGTGTTGATGTCATCCAGTTGCCCCTTTAGGTTTCTTTAATATTCTTTATAGAACGGATACATTCCTTGCTATGAGTAAGTGCAACATCTGTTTCTTTACGATTTCTCTTTGCATTTTTCCACACTTCCCGTAAGACTTACAGTTTTCATTTTCAGGCATTCTATACAGTCCAAAATTCATGGTGCTTACTTGAGCTTCTCAGTTATATATGTATGCCTGAGACAATTTTATTAGTAGTTGTACCGTCACATTTGCTTAATTTCTTGCCTCTAGTTTGCAAGTTAATATTTACTAGCATTCAGGAGTAGTTATACAGCAACTTGTTAATTAAAAAAAAGGCGGGGGGGAACCAATAAAACAAAAGGGAGGGGGGCAAAAAACAACCTAAAGCAAAAAAAAAAAAGCCTGAGTGACAATATCTTTCTTTTGAATTGAAAAACTCAGACCAGTCTTAAAACCAGTTATGAAGATTTAGTAAATATTTTAATGCATAGTTAATTGATAATAACAGAATCTAGCAAATCAGCAAGATTTTTTTAAACTAGCTTGAAAATGACTCTTACAATCTCTTGATGAGCTCATGATGCTATATGATAATTCATGTTTTAAAATAGTGGTTTTAAGTGTATTCGAAAAATGTCAGTATCAATTCCAAAACCTATTTTAAAGGATTCCAGGTTGTTTCCAAGGTTAACTCTCTTACGGTTCTGTGGAAACGAATCCATGCCTATCTCTGTCTTCCTCTCTTTCATTTATTCTGTAACCTATTTGGTTTGCAGTTACTGCAAGAAAACAAGGCAGTTGTGTTTCAACAACTAGAAGAAATTGCCATTTCATTATCACTTTGAGTAGGAGTAAGACTGTTCAAGGTAATAACTCTAGTTAATACATGAGGCAAGGCTGACAGTTATGGGTGTATTTCTGAATGTGTTGGGTGCCTAACTTCTATTTCAATCAGGGAGAAATAGGTGCTTTAAAAACCTAAAAAAAACCCTAAATATAGCGCTGGATAAGAATTCTCACTCAGCTGAGAAATGCTTCCTAATAAATGGGTGAGTTTCTCTCTGTCATTGTTTAGGTTAGGAAGGGTAATCAAATTTAGGTCACATTTATGCCATGCTGAACTGTCCATCGTTCCCTTTCACTCTTGCCTTGGCTGTGTCCATCCCCTGCTCCCGTGCTGGTCCCAGTGCCACCCGTGGGGGTGCTGCAGGGTCGGGTTGGCTGTGCTGGTGACCTGACCCCACAGAGCCACCCAAGCAGGTCAGCCGAGTGGCATGGAAGTGGCTCAGAAACCTTCCTGTGCCTTCTCACCTTGAAGCACCATTAGCTGGTACATTCCTCTTCCCTGCTTCTCTGTCTTCTGCGTAAGTTTCGGGAGAAGATGATGTGATTTTGATAGTAGAACAGCTATGTACATCCATTGAGTTTTATCTCCCCTCTCCTGGTCTTATATTAGCAAACTGGTTTTAAGTAAATTTCCTAATTAGGAGGAAAAAAAAAAGTAAAAAAGTCAGAAAATTTTTGAAAATAAAAATAATAGCTTGGATGCTTGGGTGTGCAGTAGGGTGTAGCAGAACTCTCCACTGCACAGTGTCCTCGGAACATTTTATGAATGGCTAACTTCTAGTGCTGTTGTGTTAACGTTTCTTCATTTTATAAATGAATAAATCATGGAATGAAAGGTCAAGTTACTTGCTCTAAAATACACCAGGAGTAAACACTGGAACCCCGATGAGCATTCAGAGGTCCTTTCCTCCTAAGGATACTAAAGAAAACATTTTAAAAATAAAATAATTCACTTGCTGTCTAGTCATTTCCTCCGGCATCTGTTGCATAAAATATACATTCATAGATGAACAGTTTTGACTAAAAACTCAGCAGGTACTAGAAGGATAGTTATAAATATATATTTCTCTTTTTACATGTTACAGCTCGGAGACTTTTCTGAATCTTTAGTCCTGAAGGGAATGAGTTTGAAATGATACCTGAGCATGCAGTTACTCTGTGCAAATCAGGCTGCCTTAAAAATCAGTGTGTGGGTTTTGATGTAATGGATTAATACGTCTCTTCTCTTTGCATATCTAAACTATTGGCAATGCATATTTCTGTTAGTGCCAATCTAAAGTAAAATAAATATTCATGATAATTGGATCCAGCTCCCTAAAATTAATTTAAACTTTCTCCCTGTGCTTAATCTGTATTGTTTTCCGTCTCTGAGTTTGTAGGCAGCAATTCAGCAAACTCGGAGAACAATTAGCTTCTCAAAGAATTTTTTTCAACCAATTAACTCTAATTTAAATCTGAATCTGATTCTAAAGGTAGAGTTGTCTGGTTAATGTGTGGAGACTGGAGTTTACGTGAAGCACTGACAGCAGCACTGGTCAGTTTGCTTCATGGGTCATGGTGCAGGCCTGCAGGCCTGCGACCTTTCCCAGCCCTGCGGCAGCACGAGGGGCCCAGCGTTGATGGGGGCAGGGGGGACAACACAGGGCCACTTCTTTCTATGTCACTGCAGTTTTACGATGGATCAGGCCAACCCTGAAACTATTTCCTCAGCCTCCCATTGGTGTCCAAGTTTCTACAGAACGTCAGTTTTCTGTCCCAGGAACCACGTGTTTTAAAAAGTGTTGATGTGCTTAGAGACGGAGGCAACCCCTTCATTGTAGGTGCATGCTGTAGGTTCTTGGGTGTTGTGAAAAGTATGTTTATGGATGACATTAAGCATCGTATCTGCATTTTAGATGCCTAAAATCCAGTCACAGGAGACTCTGACAGTGGTGTTTTCCAGCTCTTATTTCTACTGCAGTGCATTAACCTGAGGAAGATGGGTAAATAGCAAAGACCAAATAGCATCTTGCACCTAGGAATTTATTATATTTCAGAACTCTGAATAACTCACCTTGCTCAAGGGGTCACTTCTTTGACTCCTAAATCAGGAAAAACAGGATTTTTCAGAGAATACCTCCAGGCCAGGTAAGGCCCCAGTGCTTTTAACTCTGATTTTCATGATAATGGCTTCCCCAGCCCAGGCATGAGTAGACATCTGGGAAGCTGATCTGTTCATCCTTCAACGGCCTGAGTGGAAAGTCAGATCAGCCATTTCTTGTCTTTCTGATGTTTCTTGTAGCTGTTTTCTAAGTTTTACTGTGAGATTTATGAGCTCAACTGGGATTGATCATGCAGAAATAAACAGCATTCAGACAAAACTGGGCACTTTCACAAAAACCTGAATTTTTTGCTCCTTTCCAAAGCTTGTAACAGCAAAATATGCCTCTACATAAAACAAAGGGGAGATATTCGTAGTGAAGTATTTTCTCTTGGAAAAAATTGAGTGATTTTTAAGAGTAATGCTTGAGACGCATATGTTAAACTGTAATTTTTAAAAAGGTGAAGAAACTATTCAAATAAAACTTCAATGTGGGTCTCTAGTACTATACTGTGTTATGTTGTATAACTGCAATATAATGATATTTTGAAGGATAGTTTTGTTTATTTTTCAGCTTTTTTGCTAGAATGCATGTTTCTTTAGCATCAGCTTTAGAACACTAAGGTTACACTCATACACTGTTCTTTGTAGAATGTGTGTATATATATAGGGAGATAGCGGTTGAACTATAGAAACCAACTCTTCCATTGTTTTCATTGTACTCGTATTTCCTGTGGTCGACATAAAATCTCCTTTATTCTGTTAATAACTAAGTAGTATTTAAACACGTTATTGGGCAGTTCCATTTTATTTCTAGTTCCAAGTGCAGTTGCCACTATTCTCAAGCATGTTTCTCATGAGTCGACTATTCATATGGCAAGCTCTTGGTGCCAAGTTTGGATATTCTTTATGTATGGGCTGCCCTGTTCTGTGCACAAGAGGCTAGATTCATGCAGAAGGCAGTAGATTCCTTTGGGATGTGTAGGAAATAATTTAAAACAATTAAAAAAAATTAAGAAACATAAACTGTATTCTTTTACCTCTTGGCACTGGATATTTTTTGTTATTGGAGCTTAATGGATATGATTCTGAACAAAGAAATTGGATGTGAAAACAGTACCAGAAATACAGATTGGTTATGTTTGATGGTTTTGCTTAAGATTCAGCTGGATGGAATTGTATTTTGTAGTGACAAGGCTTCCAAACTGATGCACAAAACAGTAATGGACAGTAATCTGGAAAAGGTATTCTAGATGCTAGCCATATTATTCATATCTGACATATGACCTCCATAAAACACCAAAACCAGGCATTAGGTAATATGTAAGGTATGTGCGTATGTATATGTTGAATGCTTCTGAATATGTAAGATTTACAATCTGGAGTTGTACCTTATAGTAAATCTTGAATCTCATTTGAGTGAAAGCTGATTCCCTAGTGCAAGGAGAGTGGTGTCCTACTGAATTGCATTTTTAAAAATAAATTTTTACTCCAGAAAGCAGGAGGGAAAAATACAAATTTCTACAGTCATGTTTGATCTGACTACTGCTGGAAAGTGTGAAAGGCAGAGATGCCCGATAGGAGACTAAGATATTCTGCTTTGATGGAAGGGAGAGGAAGGGTAGCCCTGAGCAAGCGCTGTGAGCAGCCCTGGGGGGACTCCATCTTTAACAAAGGAACAGAATAAATGTGGCTGCAAGTAGCTCTCTGAAGCAAGTTGGCTGTGGGTAGAGGAGGAGCTCGAAAACCTGCCAAGCGAACCAAGATGGTGCAAGAGCTAGGAAGGGTTTCCTTGGGAAGCAACCTCTGCAGTTTTGCTTTCGCGTTTTACATTTCTTCCTTGACTCTTCCCAATTTTATAATCAAGCACGTGACCCTTTTACACTTCTCAGTTTTTGAAACGTCTGTGTACCCAAGGTGTACAGGTGTGTCCAGGATACCTGAGCGGCAGCCCTGGGATGTATTTTCTGTGGAGCCGCTGGCGTCAGCCTGGTGAGCAGTATTGTGGTGGCAGGAGGAAGATGCTCCCTGACTGATGCCCCGCAGGCAGCGAGTGGGGTGTCCTGTTTGGGGAGAGGCAGAGAGCAGCAAGGTGAGATGTTCCTGCAGGTGGGAGGAAGAAAATACTTCTTCTGTAGGAAAAGCTGCAGTCTCTCAGTCTGAATAATTGTGCCTGAGAGACGTTCGTAATGAGTAATACGCAGCTTCTCACATGGAACACTAAAATAATGAAAAGCAAATATTGTGCAGGTTTTGTAGTTAACTCATGTAAGGTTGAGAGTATTTGGAAGGGGTCTGAGGGAGAAAAGCCTGTGGTCACCCGCTCCGGATTGCTCCACAGTGATATGCTTCAGTGAGACTGATGAAAAACAAAACCCAAACAAAAACTTTTAGCCATATAAACACAGGATACTTTTAAACAAGGAGTAAAAACATCCGAATTAGCACTACAATTAAAATAGTTGCCTGTAATGTTTATTTTCTGCATTGTAGCTAGTCTGATTATTGATGCTGTAAGGGGTTAGGAATGGTAACATTTATCTTGCATCTCTCAGAATTGGGTTGTTAGCTGTAATAATCTCATGAGAAATCTGAACCCTCTCAATTCCTTATCCTTTGCAGGAGTTTCATTTTCTTTCTAATTTCCCCTTCAGCTGTTGTTCTCTTTTAAAAAAAAAAGTTTTTAGAACTCACTTCTTGTTAATCCCTGTCTTTTGCAGTGTTTCCCTTGGGGGCAAGTCGTAATCTCCCAGAAGCATCAAGGCATTCAAGTTAATGTTGGCTTAGTGGCCAGTCAGATAAGAGAGCATTCTTTAGTGCACATACTTGTATCTTTTCCCCCCTTCATCCAGTCGGACTGTGGATTTCTAGAACGGTTTGGAGCTGAAGCTGCAGATGTGTTCAGCTGGTAGTCTCTGCCTCCCACCATCCTTCCCTGTTTTCTTGCCAGTTCAAACAGCACTTTCCAGATTTCTTTAATGAAATTCAGTTCACCTTACTCAGCCTAAGGTGAGTAGTAGAGGGATGTATGTATTAATTGAACCTAGGAACTGGATCTGTGGGTTATCTCAAATCTATCAGCCTGTGTGCTTGTTGGGACTTGGATCCAAATTCCAGGAATGAAAATTTCTTGCCAGAAGTGTAACTGCAGTCTCTAGGCATAGCTACCATTGTCAAAATACGAAAGAATTAAGTCGTGTTATTACTCTTTCCAGATGCAAGAAGTTTGTCAGCACCTTCCCGCAATGAGTAGAAGTATTTAAGATTAGGTGTATTTTTTTCTGAAATGTAATCTCTTCCCCACGTGCTTATTATTTTTTGTCTGTTTAAGACTCCCACAGCAATAAGTAAGTTGTGCCGTGCATCTGGGGACAGTGCTTGGCCCTTTGGAAGTGTTTTGCTGCAGGGTCTCTTCTGCTGTGGTACTAGTCTCATAATTTGAAATACCTGCTCTGCAATTTAAAACACGAGAAGTGAAAAAAAGAACATGCATGTCTTCGATATTTATCTTTTTAAGTTTTTTACATCTGTATGGAAAATGTGGTTCTCTCATTAACATTGTTAATGCAGTTAGTAAGGAAAGAACCTGTTTGAAACAAAGATGTGTATCAGTAAAACTCAAACTAATTGGCATCAGGGTAGTAAAAGAAAATATGCACTGAGATGTTGTTTAAAATTAAGGCATCACAGTTTTTTAAGAATTATTATTTTTGTTTTGACATAATTATTTACAAGTTACCAGCATTTCAGTGAATACATTTCCTGAAACAAAACACACCGTTTATACAGGCTGTTGAAAACTCAGCTCTCAAATTATTCTGACTTCAGTGGTATGAATTACGCGTATAAGCAGAGCCTTTAACATAAAATGACTGCGGCAGCGGCATCATCTTTCATCTCCTTTCCCTCCCCTGTCTCACACTTGCTCCTTTTTGAAAAGGTCATATCTGTTAGTGTAAATGGTCTTGTACATCAGTACCAATAATAACAGAAGGGAAAGGCAAAAGAGTCTCTATCACGGAGAATTACTGATACTTGTTGCCTTGTCTATATTTCATTTATTATTAATTAAAGTAACAAATCCTTCGACTGCTGAGAGTAATAGAAAGCTGAGATTATACTCATTTGCAATTAAAAGAAGCCAGTGTGACCACTTTAAAAAGCATCCTAACCATCCTACCCTTCTCCCCCAGCCCTGGGACCTGTTTCCAACTTCAGTTTGCCCCTCCCTACAGAAAAATGGTCTGAACCTTGATCAGATACGCAGCACTGACCCACTCGCACTGGAAAAAAACCCCAAAAACCAACCAAACGAAATAACCCAACCAACCAACTCAAAACAAACAAACCAACCCAGCCACACACAAAAAAAAATCACAAACAAAAAACCCCACACAAAACAAACAACCCCACCAGCAACCCCCACCACAAAACACCGAGCCAAAACAAGGGAGGAGTAGCAAAGATGAAAGACAAACTATTTCCACCTCCTCTCATCCCCCACCCCCTTTTTTTTGTGGTGATGCTCATTTATGCTATTTGAAAAGACAGTCTTGGTCTTTCTAAGCTCAGTTCATAGTTGGAGAATCAGATTTGTGCAGTGCAACAGGATATGAGAAGACAAATTGAAGGATAGAACCCATGATATTTTTACTCCCACTTTTGGGAGGAAGCAAGAGATTTTTATGACCATTTTTATTTAAGGAGAAAAATAGAACCCAGGTTGGATTTGATGTTATAAGTATTCCCTTGCTTATAGTTTTGAGGTATTATCAGTTTTTATAGGTGGATTTAATTTCCATGGAGTAAAATCGGTGCTAATTTCAACATGTGGCAGGCTACTGTAATGTTATTTCTTTTGCTGTTTTACAATTTCTTTTTCTGTTCTGCTGCTTGATTACTTTTATTGTAAACCCACAGAACAGCTGGCACGATGCATAGATTAAAATTACGCTTTTACAAGAATGATAAAGTGTTAGACTACTTTTACTCTGACATTTTGGGCAACTAGATTTTAATTATTTGACTAAAGTTGTTAATTCAGCTCAATAAGAGCCACATCCATATGATAGATGTAGACGTCAAAACGCCGCGAAGGGTTCCCTGGCTTTGATTAGAGGTGTTACTATGATGTTAAACCCAGATTACAAGAGCATCTTAAATTCTATTGATCCTGTCATCCTTCTTTCTAATGTGCTGTTCAAAATCAATGTTTAAAAAAAAAAAAAAAGAGGTGAAGAATGACACTGCGTTCCCCCTCTAGACCTGGTGGTTTCTCTGTAAGTTACCAAGAGACAGTCCCCGTGTTTTCCAGTCAAGAAAGGACTCAATGAAACAGGGATTTAGTCTGACTCGGCTGTCTTGCTTTAAGTTTCATTTTGTTATACATGCTTCACCCATCTTGGGACGCTGTATCGGAGCATGTGCTTGGGGGATGCAGCTGTCAAGCGTTATTCCAGATAAACAGAGCCCAAGCTACATCCTATCAGAGAAACTGTCCAGAAAATGAGATACTGCTTCTTTTGGGGTTAGCTTGACTTTTGCTTACGTGAGGCACAAAAGAGCTTACAGAGAGGAAATACAGTCCTTGGCACATTTTGACTAGTTGTGAATTCATGAATACTCTGTATTCTGTCTTTGTTTAAGGCTTAGTCCTTATGACCCCAAGCGTTCAGTTATTCCCTTCCCTTTCCATTACCTCGCTCTTCCTTTTCTCAGGGAGATAACAACGGTAATTCTCCTATGCAAATGATACAATTCTTAATGGTACTGCTCTTTAAAAAAAATGGGCAGTATTTTAGGAATAAGAAGAGAGTAAAGAAAGAAAAAGGCTTGCGGTGTTAATGGGACTGATCCTGCAGAGGATGGGTTGTATAAAGTGGACGGATCTCTTCCTGTATGTGTGTCTTCCAGTGTGTTTTGTTTGAACCTTAAGGGCATAACCTTCTTACAAGTGATGGTTAAAGTCACAGCTTATAGGATAAATATACGTATCACCTTTTAGCATTTGAAAGTAGAAGTGCAGTTAGGAAATGCAATGTATACTGCATTGAGCAGAACATTTTACTTTTAACATATGTGCTTGTGGTCTTAAAATTCTGCACAGAAGAATAAAAGTTGGAACCAAATTTTACTCAGTTCACACTATCCTGTTAAAAGGAGAGCTTTTACAATCCTATTTTTTTCGTAAAAACAAATATTAAAATCAGCATGCTTTTTAAATTTTCTTTTATAGGAATTGTGCAGAAATATAATGTAAAACTTATGTACTGTGATTGGCATTTATTGCATTTCAAATTTTATGCTTCAAATGGATGGCTTAAATAGGAATTAAGATAAAATGATTTTTTTTTTTTTCCGTTTAAGTAGTTGCTGGGAAAGAGGGAATAGTCTGAAAATACCGTCTTGTAATCATGAATTAGAATGAGTTATGGCAAGTAGCTGTGGAGGCCATTTAGTATTTCAGAAACACAGCAGGGGAGCTTTTTTAAAAGACGTAATTAAAAACAACGAATGATACAGGCGGTTATGGATCTTAGGTCCCAGGCTTCCAGAATAATTTAAGTTCCTCTAAAATACCCCTTGCTGTTGTTGCCTATTAGCATTTGTGTGATATTTCCCTTTAGTCAGTATATTCAAATGGGGAGATTTCAGTAGATTACAACTGTGTTGGTCACTTCCATAATATTTTTGTCAAATGTTTGTTTGGTTTGAGATAATAGACCTTTTGAGAGAATATTTGAATAACATTCCTGAGTTCTGCTGTGTTGCAAACCTTTCCTTAACTAGGAGAAAGACCAAAGTGTACAAATGTAGCTGAAGTTACTTCTATTGTTACAAAGTTGCTCAACTGACTAAAGGTCAGTATTTTTCTTCCCTGGTTACCAAATTGGATGTGAATTGTTTGCAATCAGCACTCTGCTGCTTTAGGCACAGAGCACCATGCTTTAAAACAATTCTGCATAGCTACACAGGGATGTATCTTAAATTTCATTGTAGTATCAGCAGTTTTTACTAGGGGCTGCAGTATTTGGAGAAAGGGTTTTTTGCCACTAACAGTGAAGATTAATGTGCATCTTTCAAAAACAGAGCATAAAAACATACATAAAATTTTCACTACTATAATGTATTCCTGAAAAATGTTAAATAGGATTTTGAATTGAAACCTTATTCTTTCCTTATTGCAGTGTTGATCGGTAATCGTTATATACTGTCCTCTAAATTCCAATGACATATTCATGGCTGTAGACGTGGGTCAGTAATGCTGTGACACCAACCATTGGCATCTCTAAACAGGATATTGTCTAATACAGTTTGTAGCTTCATTCCCTGTGCCATTAAATAAATAAAGCATTCAGTGTGTGCATCAGTGCCATCAACCATGAATACCCCGGTGGACTGGGAATTAAATGCCAAGTGAGGGTCAGGAGCAACAAAAGCTGAATAACACTCAGCAAATGTATACATATTAGATAAGGAACAGTGCCCCTGATGCAGAAGAAATTGAATAAGCACCTTGCAACGTCTAGATGGAGCATAAAGGCTTCTTTTGTTTGCCTGAGCTGCCATCATTGACCCAAGCAGAATATTCCGTTATTGAATGAACTGAACATAAGGTAAGAGGAAATCTTGGGATCCCAAATTCTTCTGTGCTGTTGTGCGGTGGGGCCTGATCGTTGTACAATCTGCAGCCCCTCAGGCCACATGGACTGGTAAAATATATTTTGCAATATGTTCTCCTAGCAAGCAAAAATATTCTTGCGATTTTGCCAGGGTTTTTTTGTGTCAGGCTTAAAAGACACTTGTAAGTTTATATTCTGACAGGTAAGGAATAACTTTGACTGTACTAATTGTGCTAGTTTCCCTGTTTCTAGCAGTTCAGTTTTGGCTCTATGAAACACACTGCTTTTTCCAAATACAGAAGATATGTGTAGGTGACAGTATTGCATTCTGATTGACCAGCATGAACTTACTGCTGAAGCAGCTTTGCCACATCTAATTCAAACAGTTTTTCTGAAAATATCAATTATGTTTTTATGATCTAATACAAATGTAAAACAGCGTGTCTAGCAGAAGTTCCCAGAGGCTGAGTATCGTCGTTTCTTTCTTGGGTTATGCTTGAACAGTTCCCATAAAGAGACTTATTTTTGTAAATACTTAAATTGGTTATTCTTCATTATCATAGTTTGGCTTGTTTCATATTACCCTGTAGTGTACAAGTATCCTAGAAATATTATTTTTGTTATTAAGATTTAACAGGACCAAGTGTTCAAAAGAGTTACTTTCTCTGCTTTGCTTGCCCAAAGTATGAATAATGAGCTTTTTGGCTGATATAATCTAGATCATTTTATTTTAACATTAAAGTAACCTGTGTAAGCAACTGAAATGAAAAGGCAAAAAGAAGGGCAAAGATTAAATAGGTGACTTCTAGTAAGCTGAATCAAGAGATAATTATTGCTTTGGATGAGTAGCAACCTAGAATGCTGGAGAACTGATAACTGTGTTCCAGTAAAAAATCTTTTCTTCAGTCTTCATATATAAAAATTAAGTTGGTTGTAACTCTGTCAGTGGGTTGGGAGAATAATTGCCAATAGTTAGAAAGAAAAAGTGTGATTATGACAGAATTTTCCACTCACTTACCTAAATGTGTTCTGCACAAAGACATTAAACAGCCAAAAAAGTCTGTGAATTGCCTGAATTGATGGGAATTAAATAATGAAAATTAAATGAAATTTGTTTTGGAAATAAAAATGGAAAAAAAATCAATAATGCATCAAACTGTCATAAGAGGCTATCCAGTTTCTTGCATAGTTTTAGTAATTTATCTCCTGAACTAAACTGGTGGATGTGCTGATATATGATACTACACACTTACCAAATTCTGTAATTTAATCCACACTGTAACTCAATAGCCTTTTGCCTAAGATGTTGTAATCTCTTTAGGATGTGCTTATCCATGAAAGTAGAGCCTACCAGCCTTTACAAGACTATATGCGAGCACAGAATTTAGTGCCCATTTAAGTAGTCTGATGCCCTTTTTGTTAGGTAGTTTAACAGATCTGATTTTATAAGGTTTTGTTTCCTTACAAAAAAAACCCCACCAAAACTGGAATTAAATTGAAGTGAAATAATAAAATTAAAACATTGAGGTAGTTGTTTTTTCCTGCAGGTGAGAGTTTTCAGACCAGATCCTCATTAAATGAGAACAAGTTTAATTACAATGACTTCACTAGCCATGAATTCAGTGCTAGTTTTCTCTTATGAAGATTTGTTCTTATGACTTTGTGTAAATATCTCTTATTTTCCTGAGAGTCTGAAAATATACAAATAAACCCTAGAACTGACAAGCATTTAGTGCCTCAACTAATTTCTACCTCTGTTTATATGTTCAGAGCTAACAAACATAAACATGTATAATACTGGGTACTTTAAGACTTTAATGTCTTTAAATGCTCTTTATTTGTGAACTGGATAACAGAATGGAAAAGGTTGTGCTGTTGTCTTTTGATTACTCAGTAGCTCCGTGGCTTTGGCCAGAGGTGCAGCAGGTTTGCATCAGGTCATGCGAAAAACATATTCAGTGTTCATCAGTCTCATAGCGCTTTTGAACGTTGGATTCAGGTGTGTAAACCCACTTATTTGTGTGGTAGTAATGAGGGGTGGGTGGTGTTTAAAATTATAATAAAACAAGGCTTCTATATGATTAGGCTCACTGTCTAAGCAGGAAGAAAAATCTGGTTCTCCATATTCTCCCATTTTAGTGATTGTGTTACCAGTGTCAGGGAATAATGCTGGGATACAGACAATTATAACTACAATAACTGAAGTAACTGGAATACAGATACCTTTGTATTTGCAAGTAAATTGAGAGAAAGATAATGAAGTTTGACTATTTCGAGTCTAATTAATAGTTTTTCAAAAATTGCTTTGAAAAGTAGTAGTAAGAATAAGCAATGAATTATCACTTTTCTGGATGTAAATGCACATTACAAAATCATTTTTTCATCTGTATTTGTGAAGTCCTGACCTTTATGGAAGAACTAATGCAGATGTGACATCTTTTGTGAGAGAAAATCAGGGGTGAGCTTGTGGACGTGTCCCCAGTCCAGCTTCACCAGAGTCCAGCACCTCATATGACTGGACTCAAATACTCTATTCACAATGAAACTCTGAAGAGAGACTATAAAATGGATTTTCAGACTTGACAATAGCAGGTCAATAATATTAAAATGTGTTCTGTCTTCAGTTAGAAGGACATTCTCCTCTTAATTTTCAACTTCTTCCATCCAATCTATGTGTAATATAAGATGCCAATTTTTGAGCAATTTTGTGGAGGTAATAACTATAAATAAAAAACTAATTTGTGTGGATTCTCAACAGCATACAATCTGACCCTATTAGATTTCTCAGACCCCTTCATCTATCCACATTCATTTTTACCTGAAGTTGTTAATTTGTAAAATTATAATTAAGATTTTGTCAATTAATTTTTTTAAAGTTCTAATAAGTGTATTGTACCTCTATAATGAACATGTTCAATTTGTGCTTGTATGGCACAATTTCTTCTTAGGCATCATATAATCTCTGCTTCATTATCCAAACAAGATTTCAACTTCCTTTTCAAGTACATCCTCATGATTAATTGGGCTATTAGCTGGAAGGTACCTCATGCAACTGAAAGGGTAATGTGGCACTGATGTTTTGAGATGTGTGCGGTGTCGTCCAGAGACCAGAAGAGGCACCCCCAGGATTATGACTATGACAGACTTGAGACACCCTGTTCGTGTTTTAATAAGCAATTGGAATGGATAATCTGGTAACTCATCATTTTAAGTAGTGAGTAGTAATTGCTAGAAAATAAACTGAGATCTTAAAAAGCTGCATGCACGCATTTGTGGGTTTTCACTGTAGGTCTGGAGCGAGGAGTTGAGGCAATGCTGTTTGCAAGTCTGTTTCTACTGAGAAAATAGAATAAAGTATAAAACTCATGACTAAGCTTTCTAAAAGTAATGGCCTCTGTTAAGATTGATAGCCTCTAAGTGTACGTTTCTTATGGAAAATAATGTAGAATTACAATAATTTTCTCATTCATATTTTTCCCTATTTTAGGAATAATTGGAATGCCCATGAGCGTGTTTTTTAAAACTGATAGATACTTTTTGATACTCTAGTGTTATGATCCGCTGGGTGGTACCTCTTAAAATACTAACAGTGTTTCAATTTCTTAGATTTCTTATGTTAAATAACTAAGGAGGGGTAATTCTGATGCTGTTTATTTCCTTTTGTCTCTATTTTAACTTTGTCATTAGGAATAGTGGGTCTGCCATTCCACTGCAAGATCCTTAATCTGATAATTTAACAAAAATATCTGAGACTGTCTAACGCTCGCTCCCCAAGAAGTAACCGTCTCAGGTCCCGGATCAGGCTCACTATTTGGATCATTTGTCCTCTACAGAGGTTCAGTGATTCATACTGTACATGCGTATGTCACAGCATGTACCTGGGGTGGACTGTGAATTTCAGAACTGGTCAGAAGGAACTGCTTTCTGTGTTACTCATGGCTTTAAAATGTGCCAATTTAAAACATGCCCAGCTCCTAGGGGCTTTGCCTTGTGTCCTGCTTGTCTCTGCCTCTGCTTGCTGTGTTTGTGAGAACTGGTACTAGCGAGCCTCTCCCTCCTGTAGGTACTTACGTGTAAATCACTTCCTCGCCCTCTGTTGGGTCGATTTTTGTACCCCATGCAATGGAAATTCATACATTTGGAGATATTTCTGTAATGTGATAAGTATTTTGGCTCAGAGGAGCTCAGGCTTCACATGCTGAGCCCCCTGTGCCTCCAGACCCCCCTGGCAACCTGCAGCAGCCTCCAGGCTCTCATACAAAACACGGGGACCCCTAAACTGACGGGGTTACCAGCAGAGGACAAATCTGAAACCCTCTTCTCCTTCATTCGAAATCTTGACCCCTGGCTCGGTATGTCCAGCCTCCTCTGATCAGAAACTTCAGTGTGGATCCAAGAAAACATCTTGAAAGTTTTTATTTAAAAAAAAAAAGGAGACGAACCAGTAAAATTTCCAATAGGTGAATTGTCTGAGCGCCTGCTGCACACCTGTGTCCTGGCATCCCCCCAGCCCCACGCCTCCCAGGGCAGCAGGAACGTGGCATTACAGCAGGTCTGGCCCAGTCTTGCAAATGCCAGGTTTACTTTGATGTGGACTGCACAGCTTTATTTGTGCTGGTTTACATAGTAACTTCAACAGCTGCTGGAGTATACTATGGCATAAAACTTGAGTGTGCCCAGAGCTGCTCAAGTGTGTAACTACTCAATGTTACATTTTGCTTCCTCACCCTCCCTCAACCTTGAAGAAAGGCAGTATAGTATTTTATAAGCTAATTGTGCTTGATCTTGCTGAACTGTAAAACAATAAAACATAAACACCGATTTTGAAATCTGACCTGAAGAACAAGTGGTTTAAATACTGATTTTGAAAGCAGAGCCGAAGAACAAACAGTTTTGCCCAGGCACGCAACCTGGAGCGCTGCATTAATTCACCCGAGCTGTTCCCGACTGTTCCCTCCTGAGGTGTCGGGGGCTCTTGTCTGTGTCAGGCCAGCTGGTGAGGTACACTTGTTGGGTTGAGGATGGCTCTCGGCCAACCTGCATCGCTTCCAAACATGTTGAACTGAGTAAAATTTAGATTTGAAGTAGTTAGTTACTCCGAGCCAGCTCTTCAAGGTTTTCTTTTTCCCATCCCCAGTGACACCCCCTTTGTTATTTTGTGCTGGAAGATGCAAAAATTGTGGGCTGCTGCTTTGAGACTGAGCAAAAGTTTCTGATGAACACCAGATGAAGAAAAAGTCATCTTTTGTAAATGTTTATGTTTCAGTTAAAAAGTAATTTCTTCTTAAGCACTTGCAGTTTTAGACAGTAAAGTCTACTTACAGTCTGGGGATTTTTGATTTTTTTTTTTTTAGTACTTATTTCTGCTTTTGTTTTGACTCTTGGGCTCTCATTAGTTTGGCAGATGCCTTGCTCTGAAACCATGTGATGCCTTCCTGGAAATACAATCAAGTCATATAGAAGTGACTGTACAGATCATTTGAGATACGGTATTCATTGTATTTTTAGTTTTGGCCTCTTTGGTGCATATGTGTATATAGCTGATCTTTGCATTTTATCTTTTCAATATAGCTTTTTATCAGTAAGTAATTGTCAATTCTGGAAGCAGTACACTTTAGACATTTGCAAAATTGGCATGGGAGATTTGGACATGAGACATTCAGTCTTGGTCTTGCTTAACGTTAGGTATGTGGTCCCGCATTGCTAAGGTCACTGTGCTCTTTGTGCATTTGGTCATACCCACAAGCGGGATCTGAAGTTGCTGGCAGTCTGGCCTGGGGTTGCCCACTGCTAGCCAATAGGAAATGTGTTTCTCTGGGACTTAGTTCTGACTTAGGTCTACTTGCCGGCATCTCCTTCCACCTGAGATCTGGAAGTCAACACTTTAACCTGCATTTAGCATCTTTCAAAGGTGAACCTTCCAGGAGTGCTTCTAGTTTTGCTGCTGGTGCCATCTCCCAGCTTTTACACAGAAATACTCCCTTGCAGGTGCACTCACGCAGGGAGCTGGGAACTTGGAGGGTGCCTTCTGTGCTTGATGGGGGCTGAACATTGGTCTCCTCTGAGGCCACTCTCAGCTCCAGGCTGAAGGGATCCGCTCTGCCCCTCTGTCAATAATTTGCTTCTGGAAGGTACAAGAAACTCTGCAAGGTGCTGTTCTAGAATAGCGTGCTTCTCATGTTAGATATATATCCTCCAGCCTCCATCAAGTATAAATTGTCTGAAAGCATGAAGGCTTGCTGCCAGTGATCTCAAAAGAGAGTAGAAGCTGCTAAGTAGGTCACACAGCTCCTGGTCATGCTCCTGATCCAACGCAGGACTCTTCTGTGCTCAGTTCTGGGCCAAGTTACAGCTGTAGTCATAGCCAGAATTATTTCCTCTGTCCTAAAATGAATGAATCCTCAACTGCCTTTTGGGTACAATTTTATAATAGATCTCTGGGACAATCTGGTAGTGAGATCTCACAATAGTATTAATATGTTACCTAGGAAATGCTAATTAATCCACACACATAATTTTGGCAAAAAGCAAATGCTGAGTGGTTTATTAACCTTTTGTCTGAGATGGAGAGAAAAGGTAGGCCTCCCTCACCATTAATCTGCCCTCCCAGAAATGGGCAAAGAAGAGGTGGAATTGCAGAGTTTGTTATTTCTCCCCAATAAGAGTGCCAGTGCCATATACAGAGTTTATTATCAACTTCTGCCCACAGGGAAGCAGGAGAAAGGGGTGGGGGTGGGGGGAAAGTCATTAGTGTCTGCTTAGCAGTAGTTATGTCAGGAATCAGAGCTGGTTTATTAATTCCCCAGTGCCTGAGAAGGGAGGGAGGCGGGAGGTGAGGGCGGGCGGGCGCACACACTGTTCTCGCAGGTGCTGTGGTTCCCTGGCAGGTGCTGCTCGCTTTGCATTTAATAAGCAATATTCAAGCGCTGCCAGTTTGCTTCTTCCCTCTCTAAGAAAAGAGGAATTGTGGAAGCATTGATTTGATCTGGAACAGAAGCCTAGGAGCTGCTAAACTAGCTTTGTTACAGTTAGCTGCACTTTGCTTCGCAAACTGTATCCAAGATTCTTACCTTATCTTAAAAACTATGCAGGTTGTATATGAGTTTCATATTTTAGAGAACTAAAAGTTAGTACTTATCTTATCTCGCGAAGATAGGATGTGCTGAGAAGGTACATTTACTATCATCCAAGAATTTATATAATTTTGTGAAGAGTGCGCATGTGCTGTGATGAAAGGTGAAAAGTACACTAGTGATGAAGACTACTTACTTCATCCTGAAGACCCCCAAAACGACCACCAGAGGACACTGCGCATGCTTAGGGTAGTTCCAAGGTGTTGCAACTGATATTGTGAAATAATTGTGTAACCTTATGAATATGCAGTATACACGTTGTAACTCTAATGAATATGGATGTAACCAAACTGTATAAATGTAGTAAAGTTCAAATCAGTGGTCGAAGCCAGCTTTGGGTGCGAACCCCTGGTTTCCCAGCGCTGAAATAAAGCACCGCATATAACTACGCCCGTGGTTATGTGTCCTGAATGCTAACATTTCTGGCGACCCAGGTGGGACTTCGTGGGCTGCGGAGGCGAATCGCGTCTCGATTCTGCTCCGGCTAGCACCGAGGTATTCTTGGGGAGTGCATCGGACGCGACCGACCCTCTGCTGCACACGACGGACCTCTGACTGGTGAGAAGGTGCTTTATTTGAATTATTGGGTACCCATCTGGTCTGGTTCTGGTCTGGTAGCCTGCTAGTCAGGCATCTGGTAGCCTGCCGGTCAGACGCGGCGAAAGCCACGCTCGGTTGGGCAGGGAGCTCCCGGGGCATTGCCTAGGCAGCCGTCCGTCAGACAGAGGGAAACCTCTGCAGGCTCGGCATCTGGTCTGGTCTGGTTATTTGTGCTGCAGGTTCGGCACCTGGTCTGGTTCTTTGCGCGCACTTGGTCTGGTTATTCGTGCTGCTCAGCACCCGGTCTGTAGTTCTGGTGATTTAATCTGTATTTACTGTTGAAACTGGTAATTTGATCCCGTTTATTGCCCGTTTATTGCTGGTTTATTGCTGTTCTGGTAAAGTTATCTGTGTTATCTTTCTGTGTCTGCTATCTGTATCCTTCTGTGTTGACATGTCTAATTCAAAGGTATCACCGTTGAGTTGTTTACTGAAACATTGGAAGGAGGCTGGGTTTGAACAGTCTATGCATAAAAAGAAGTTAATTGAGTATTGTACGCATAGGTGGCCTGAGTATAAGTTACCAAATGAAGTACAGTGGCCCCCAGAGGGCACTTTGGACTATGAAACTATTGCTGAATTAATGAGGTTTTGTCAGAGAGAGGGTAAATGGGATGAAGTTCCGTATGTTGATCTTTTCTTTTATCTGGAGCGAAAGCGTGAATGGAGAGAGAGCTGTGGGTTAATGTTAGTGCAGAATGACAGCGGTAATAAGTGCACGAGATGCACAACGGAAAAGAAATGCATGACGTGTTTGGCTGTGGAAAATAGCAGTGGTAATGATTCAAAGACGGGTTTACTATGCCTTGATGTTGCGCCTTCTGAGGGAATGGTGCCAATTAGACCCTCCGTGCCGATCCCTCTCACTGATAGTGATGATGATTCAAGTGATGAAAAAGAGGTAATAGCCGGTGTGAAAGAAATAACCGTAACCCCAGTGTCTCACCGAACCAGAAACAAGGAAAAAGAAAAGGAAGTGCAAAAAGGGGGGGGATCGTCAAATGTAATAGCACCCCTGCGGCAGGCGGTAGGTGTTGGGGGGGAACCGGTTTATGTAAAGGTCCCGTTTTCGCCGGGGGATTTGGTGATTTGGAAGCAGTCAGCCGGTCCTTATCGGGAGAACCCAGATAAGGTTGCAAAAGTAATGAAAATGATAATTAAGACACAAAATCCCGATTGGGATGATTTACAAGTTATTTTGGATACCTTAATGGATTCCACAGAAAAAGATATGGTTATACGGGTTGCAAGGGATAAAGTGAGAGAAGATATTCGGAACGGGAGAGTAGAGGGTAATGTTGATGAAAACTTTCCAAAAGAGGATCCCCGATGGAATTATAATACAGGAGGCGGATTATGCCGTCTCCGGAGATATCAGGATTGGTTATTGATCGGTGTTCAAACTGCTATACCGAAGCAAATGAATTGGTCGAAATTGTATAACGTGAGGCAGGAAAAGAATGAGTCTCCCTCAGCCTTTTTGGAGAGATTAAAAGAAGCTGCCAAAAGATATACGGATTTAGATGTGGAAACGGAACAAGCAAAAACTCAGTTGGCTTTAATTTTCTTGGGGCAGTCTCAGGATGACATTCGGAAGAAACTGCAGAAATTAGAGGGGGCGCAATTAAGGGATTTGGACGTAATACTAGAAACGGCTTGGAAGGTTTACAATAATAGAGAAAAGGAGCAGTCGAGGCGTCATCAGCAAAATTTGTTAGCTTTGATCCAGGGCCAAGGCAGGGGAATAGGAATCCGGGGCAGGGGAGCTGGAAATAGTCGAGGAGGTCGGGGACGTGGTTTGTGGAATACCCAAGGAACTCCCCTGAGACCCCCTGTGAGGCTTGGCCCAAATCAATGTGCTTATTGTAAGCAAGACGGACACTGGAAGAATGAATGTCCGGCTAGGGACCCCGCGGGTCAGGTGTCCAACGCTGCGGGAAAAGTGGCACAAACAATGGTGTTGGGGGAATACAGTACTGACAGCTGACTATATGAAGGCACGGAAGTGAAAACCCAGAATAAGGAGCCCTTGGTGACGGTACAAGTGGGAGACCGGGATGTAAAATTTCTAATAGACACGGGGGCTACTTACTCTGTATTAAATTCTTTACAGGGGGCAGTAGGTCACAAAGCTACAACAATTGTTGGTGCCACAGGGAAGGAGGAAGTACGGCCATTCCTGCAACCCTTGGATTTGTGCTTTGGAGAAAAGGAATTAACCCACGAATTCTTGTATGTTCCAGATTGTCCAGTTTCTCTTTTAGGACGAGATTTGTTGACAAAACTAGACGCCACAATAACATTTGAGGATGGAGATTTGGTAATGAAAATTCCGGAGTCAAAGGTAGGACAAATTTTACTAGTAAAGGAAAAACCACTTGTAAAAATACCACAGGCAATAGAAGATGCAGTGATTCCCACGGTATGGGAAACAGACATACCTGGGAAGTCAAAAGCAGCCAAACCTGTGAAAGTGGAGCTGAAGGAAGGTGCAGAACCAGTACGGTTAAGACAGTACCCATTGAAATTGGAAGCCAGGTTAGGAATAGTATCTTTAATTGAGAAATTTTTGAAATATGGAATTCTAGAGGAATGTGAATCAGAATATAATACCCCAATTTTTCCAGTAAAGAAACCTGATGGTAGCTATCGACTAGTCCAGGACTTACGAGCAATAAATCAGATCACTAAGGACATACATCCGGTAGTTGCAAATCCGTACACCTTGTTAACATCTGTGAAAGAGAAATATAAATGGTTTACAGTACTTGATTTAAAGGATGCCTTCTTCTGCATACCCCTTGACCAGGAAAGCAAAAAGCTATTCGCTTTCGAATGGGAAAATCCACACAACGGAAGAAAGACCCAATTAACCTGGACGCGCCTTCCACAAGGATTTAAGAACAGCCCGACTATCTTTGGAAGTCAACTAGCCAAAGAACTTGAGGAGTGGACTACAAGAGGCCATATCGGAATTCCCCGACAATGGTATTTGTTGCTGCAATATGTGGATGATATTCTGATTGCTGCTGAGACCCAAGAACTCTGCATCCAGGTAACAATTGAAATACTGAACCAATTAGGAATGAATGGATATAAAGTGTCGAAAGACAAAGCTCAGATTGCATCTACAACTGTGATCTATCTAGGATGTGAGCTTTCTCAAGGACAGCGAAGATTAGGTATAAACCGTGTGCATGCTATCTGTGCTATCTCAGAACCCCGTAACTTACATGAATTAAGATCTTTTCTAGGAATGGCAGGATGGTGCAGGCTCTGGATTATGGACTATGGACTTATTGCCAAACCTCTATATGAGGCACAGAAGAATAAGACCTTAGTGTGGGAAAAGCCACAGCAAGAGGCTTTCCAAAAACTGAAACAAGCTTTAATGCAAGCGCCTGCTTTGGGCCTGCCTGACCTGAGTAAGGACTTTCAGTTATTCGTACATGAACGACAGAGACTTGCCCTAGGGGTATTAACCCAACGGCTGGGATCCTGGAAAAGGCCCGTAGGTTATTTCTCTAAACAACTTGACCCGGTAAGTGCTGGATGGCCGGCGTGCTTGCGGGCGGTGGCTGCTACTGTAATATTAATCCAGGAAGTCCGGAAACTGACCATGGGGAAAAGGATTGAAGTATTTGTATCCCACATGGTGACTACTGTATTGGAACAAAAGGGGGGCCATTGGCTTTCCCCAAGTAGAATGATGAAATACCAAGCAATTTTGACAGAACAGGATGATGTTACCTTAAAAACAACTAACCTAATGAATCCAGCTGTGTTTTTAAGTGCAGAGACTGAAGAAGAAGTTCTGGAACATGATTGTGTGGAGGTCATCGAGTACACACACGCAAGTCGTCCTGACTTGAAGGACATCCCGTTAGAGGAGACGGACTGGGAACTTTTTACTGATGGCAGTAGCTTTGTGGAAAACGGAGTGCGGTACGCAGGATATGCGGTTACTACTGCCAAAACAGTGATTGAAGCCAAATCCCTACCACCAAACACATCAGCACAGAAAGCTGAGTTGATTGCCCTAACCAGGGCATTGGAGCTCAGCGAGGACAAAAAGGTCAATATTTGGACTGACTCAAAATATGTATTCGGAGTTGTTCACGTGCATGGAGCTCTTTGGAAAGAGCGTGGACTACTTTCCTCTCAAGGAACAAACATCAAGTACCAGAAGGAAATATTAAACTTGATTAATGCTGTTCAAAAGCCGTCGCAAGTTGCCATCATGCACTGTAAAGCTCATCAGAGTGGAACATCGAAAATTATTGAAGGAAATCGACTTGCTGATCAGATAGCTCGATCAGTGGCACGACAAGTCTGGACTATGGTGGGTCTTGTCTCCCAGAAGGTAAGAGCAATTAATTTCTTACCCACACCTTCAGAGGTACCTAGATATTCTACAGAAGATGAGAAATTGGCCAGACTAGTAAACGCTGTCAAGGATAATTCCGGATGGTATGTAACCTCCAATGGACAAATTGTGGTGCCAATAACAATCATGAGAGGAATACTTCAGGCGGAGCACCAGAAGTGTCATTGGGGTGCAGAAGCATTGGTAACATATCTGAGAAAATGGATTATCTCAGTCCAGATGTTAACAATGGCAAAATCTATCACAGCTAAGTGTGAAATTTGCTTGAGAAATAATCCTCTAGTAAAAAGAAAAGTAGACATGGGAAAAATTAGGACAGGTGTACAACCAGGAGATTATTGGCAGATAGATTACGTGGAACTCCCCAAAACTCGAGGATTCAGATATCTATTAGTTGGGGTATGCACCTTTTCAGGATGGCCAGAGGCCTTCCCTTGTCGCACCAACCAGGCACAGGAAACTGTAAAATGGCTACTGAAGGAAATAATTCCTAGATTTGGGGTACCATTGGGAATATCATCCGACAGGGGTCCACACTTTGTTGCTCAAGTGGTAAAGGAAGTCAGCAGATGTTTAGGAATCAAATGGGAATTACATACCCCATGGAGACCCCAGTCTAGTGGACAGGTGGAGAAAATGAATCAGACACTAAAACGACAGCTTAGCAAAATTTGCCAGGAAGCAAAAATTCAATGGCCTCAGGCCTTACCTATAGCATTACTGCGAATTAGGATTAAACCTAGGAGCGGAATGTCAGTAAGTCCATACGAAATTCTGTATGGCAAACCATATGAAGCACCTGATCCGAATCCAAGTGTACATGTAAAAGGGAATCAGGATGTATACAATTATGTGTTGTCTCTTGGCAGGACATTGAATCGACTCAGATCCGTACTAGTGTGGAATCGCCCACTAGCACTTGAGAATCCGGTACATGATATAGAGCCTGGGGACACGGTGTATGTAAAGACTTGGAGAGAAGATCCTTTAAAGGAACGTTGGGACGGACCCTACCAAGTACTTTTAACTACATTTACTGCAATTAAAGTTGCTGAAGTAGATTCCTGGATACACTACACCCGAGTGAAGAAAGTCCCAAAACGGTGGCAATCGCAATTAGTGGGTCCTACCACACTTAAAATCACGGCGCAGGATGTCTAGCTTTTTCTACCGTTATGTGTTTATAGTAGTAAATGTACCCAGACTGTTTGCTTTTGTGGGGACACCTCTTGGGGAGGGAACAGAGAATGCCACTCTGATCTGCAAGATCGTTGGAGAACAATTATGTAGGATACGAAGAGGTATAGGAGAAGGTGACAGCACTCAAATGCCACAAGTAGTGCAGAGTGTACAGAACCAAGCAGAGAATTTGATGATAGGATTAATTCGAGATTTTGCACTGACCCAGAATACCAGTAGCATCACTGCTTGCCTTCCCATCCCAAAATCGGCCGAAGACCCAATACAATGGGGAATAATATCTACGACCTTACCAGAAATAAATAGAACTGGTAAGATAGTATGTGAATCTCGTACCAGGTTGGAACAAGTGCCAACCAAACAATGGGCATTAAGTGGACTTGAGGAAACTATAGTGAAGTCCAAAGAAGACTGTACAAATCAGAAAGGAAAAGTGACGCGTATCATATACAGCCTATCGGGAAAGCCAGTAGGGGTACTGTGCATACGTGAAAAGTGGACTACCAAGACGGTACATGAAAAGGTTAATCGGACCTATTGGGAATGCAAGGATCAGGATAATCAGAACATAACTGAATCATGGCATAATATGTGGACGATGAGTATAGTACAACAATATCAATATAGTGAAGCATTCCCATGGTGTGTACGATGGTCCAATGTAACAAAAGGAGTAACAGTACCGTGGTGGAATTGCTCACAAGTAATAACCTGTCAAACAGATGTGAGAGAGATACCTCTGTCTATCATTAAAGTCGCAATGATTGCAGGTTGCATCTGTCAGCAACAATTGGATCCAAAAGAAGCGATCAAAATAGGCATCGATGGAGACAAACTAGATTGTAGAGGGGCCATAGGTAGCGTAGGACATTTGGTTTGGGCCTTAAGTGATGGAACCTGGGCAACACATTTACCAATAGGAGGACCTGTAAGGGAAATTACTTTGGGGTTACCAACCCTATGTCCCATTTGGAAAAAGTCACCCTTGAAGAATAGGCAGGAACTCTTACAGATTAGGCACAAACGAGAGATAGATGAAGATGATGTGTGGCATGAACCATCAAGCAGTGTTAAATTCGGCTGGGCATTAGAATCTTTCTTTGCACCAATTGCAACTTACAGAAACAGAGAAATGATTGACAAATTAATTGGGCAGATGGATCGATTGGCAAGGATAACCAAAAAGGGTTTTCGAGATTTCAACATACAATTGCAAGCTACGACCAAAATGACCTTGCAGAACAGAATGGCACTTGACATAATGTTGCTGAAAGAAAATGGTGTTTGCGGATATTTAAAAGACAGGGTTGATCATTGCTGCATTCATATCCCAAACGTAACCTCTGAAGTGGAGAGAGATATCTCCCAATTAACTCAAACGGAAAAGGAGCTACAGAAGGAAAAACAAGATGCAGAGCAGAGCTGGATTGGGGCCTTGCTAGGCACATTGAACCTGAATTTGGGGGGATGGGTACATTCATTACTGGAAAGCTTATTCTTGCTTGCAGTTACAGTTGCTCTCCTCTGTCTGCTGTATGCTTGTATTAAACGTCAAATAGGTCAGTCAAACGCCAGGAACGATCGTATCTTTACTGTTCTTAGCAGAAATTATACTAACCCGCTTTTTGACAACCCTCCAGCTTATAAAGATACCCAGCTATAATTAAAACAATAGAGTGAAAATGCATTGTCTAGGAATAGAAAAGCATTTTCAAAGGGGGGAAATGTTACAGTTAGCTGCACTTTGCTTCGCAAACTGTATCCAAGATTCTTACCTTATCTTAAAAACTATGCAGGTTGTATATGAGTTTCATATTTTAGAGAACTAAAAGTTAGTACTTATCTTATCTCGCGAAGATAGGATGTGCTGAGAAGGTACATTTACTATCATCCAAGAATTTATATAATTTTGTGAAGAGTGCGCATGTGCTGTGATGAAAGGTGAAAAGTACACTAGTGATGAAGACTACTTACTTCATCCTGAAGACCCCCAAAACGACCACCAGAGGACACTGCGCATGCTTAGGGTAGTTCCAAGGTGTTGCAACTGATATTGTGAAATAATTGTGTAACCTTATGAATATGCAGTATACACGTTGTAACTCTAATGAATATGGATGTAACCAAACTGTATAAATGTAGTAAAGTTCAAATCAGTGGTCGAAGCCAGCTTTGGGTGCGAACCCCTGGTTTCCCAGCGCTGAAATAAAGCACCGCATATAACTACGCCCGTGGTTATGTGTCCTGAATGCTAACAGCTTTAGGCATTGAGTGCTGTCATCTGCAGGCATAGAAATAGTTTGGGATTTATTTTTAATTTCTATTTATTCTCCTTATTCCACTTCTGTGACAAGTGTGTTAACTAGGAACAGTGAATGTGGAAAAATATTCCTTTTCTTCCGATCTCTAACTAAGTTTTTGAATAAAAGAGGATGAGATGAAACTGGTTTTAAAATTTTGTATGATCTGGTCACCAAAGACAAGCAATTCATTTTTTTTTATTCCAGAAAATGTTGTGCTTTTTTAATATGTCCATTTGTAATGTAAACAAGTTGGGTAACAATTTCAATGGCAGTAATCCACAAGATTTGAAGAGGTGCGTGCTTAGTAGAATTTCAGTCTGTTTTTTCCCCAAAAAGGTCCAACATACTTAAGAGCAAGATTTGATACTCATTTAATTAAAAAAAAAACCAACAAAACCAACCAACCAAACTTATTTACCCTTTCTAGTGTAACAAAAGAGGAAGAATGCAAAAATCTCAAATGAAAAATGATTGAGGTAAAGGTAGATATATCTACAAATTGGCAAAAGGAAGTGCAAATTGAATTTAAAATTATGTTTATCAATATGTTTGATTAGCAGTCACTGAGTTATCCTTTAAGAAAAAAAATACAGATGTAAGTAGGGATAAATTGGTTCTCTAAATATAGGTTTGTTTCTGACAATTTACATAATTGAACTTTGACTAAACAACAACTGAAGTGATTCTAAACAGTTGGATTTACATTCTCCTGTTCTGTTTGGAGCGGTGTGGAGGGCAGCGGCTCTGTATGCCACCCGATCTTTGCTCACACAGTTATTCCTTGGCTTAGTGTTTAATTATTGCATCAACAGACTCTTCTCGTCTCCTGTATGTAAACAAGCACAAACGATGTTGTGTATCGTATGTAGGAGCACTATGTGGCAATGGAACCAAAGGCCTCTCTGAGCTTTACTCAACGTTTCCACCTACATGTAGAGCAGCAGAGCTTCTGTCGGTCCTGGCAGCCTGAGGGATCTCTCAGGCAATCCTGTCTCACCGCTTGCGAAGGAATTTCTGAGTAATTCTTGTCACCAGAAGGGATCTCTTTTATCTCAGTCGCTGCCAGGAGAGCTCGGTTGAGGAACTCTGTTTTCCTGTCAAGTGCCCTTGGGAATTTGCTAAGCACCGTGGAAGTGACCTAAATCTCTGCTTTTATCATACAATTAACATCGTAACTTAGGCGTGGAACATGCCTCATTGTTTGGCAGTTATCTTGAAATCACCTTTTAGCACCAAAAGCTAAAAAAGACCAGAGCATGTACTTAGCAGCGGACCACAGATTTACAGTACAGAAATAGAATGAAAACACTGCTTTTGTCTGCCGGTAGTTTAGATAAATTCCAAGGGGTTTCTGTTTTTCTGTCTCACGCTGATGGGGGTTTTGTGCAGCTCTGTGACTGGGCATCAACCTTGCACAGGAGGCTCAGTCCTAAGGTTTCCTTCCTGGAGGAAGACCTGTATTGAGGGATCGCTGCGCGGACTGGCGGATGCCATTCAAATTTACATTCTCCTCTCCAGATTTCTGAGAGTGTAACTTAATTAGTAAGTTGATCTTAACCTTTTCCTGCTGCTGCTTAATTTTTAGAAATGCTAACAACCTTTGGGAATGGTTAGGTGGAGCTATTCCTGTCTAGACGGTAAATACAGCTTAATGACTGGCCTGGTCTTTAAACAATCTTTAACTCGCGAAGTACACACTCCCTTATGCTTAGTAGCACAGGGGGCACTTTCAGCATCCTGACCCCTTTTCATGTAGAAAAATCCTCTTCATATAAACAAATATGTATATATATTAGCAACCAAACTGTGCTCTAAATGCAAATTGCGCATGTCAGTTTTTACTGATGCTCAACTGAGGCCAGACAGGCTTGTAAAAAAACTCTCTCAGGTTGTAATGGATTTGTGGGGACTGACCCCAGCTTCATCTTTCAGGGATACTGGGACAGTGTGTTACGCTTTCTCCACCTGCTCTCCAAAATGTGGGAGCTAATTTAGCATAATCTGCAGAGTCTGGGGAGTTATTACTGACCTCTGTGTTTGCTTTCAAAAGGCACCATTCTTTATAGAAGTTTGAAGCCAGACATCAAAGTATTCATTTTGACGGACACTGAATTTCACAGAAATTCTGAGGGAGTTGTCAAAATGTGAAAGCAAACATCACAGAAGAAAAGCAACCAAATGCTGGTTTTAGTTACTTTAATCTATTCTGGTTTTGTATAAACACATTTGTGATGTTGCTTACTCCTGGCTGTGTACTCTTTTGGGCATGAAGATGTCCTTGATTCCTGTCTCAGGCAGTGTTTCTTCTCACTTCATCAGAAAATGGTCCTGATTGACAACAGACATTTGTGTTTTTAAACTGACTGTTAAGAATAGTCACAGTGCCACAAAGAAAAATAGGAGACATATGTCCCTAGAAGTGTATAGTGAATGTAATCTGTTCAGAGTAGTAGTTTCCAGTGGGCTAGCAGCAGGGAAACTTAAACACATGCATCGAAGGATTCAAGAGTCAGTCTTCATCTGCTTATCCTAAAAATGTGTACTTTTAAAAAAAAATAATCTGTAGAAGCCCTTCATAATCTATTGTGGATTTTACTCAGACCTTTGCAAATAAACTTCTGTAACTCACTTTGCAATAGTTGGGTCTGTGACTGTCTTTGCTAACGTTCAAGATTTATGGTTTTAGGTTTATGTGTAAAACTTATTTTTTAATGTAGATTAAAACATGAACAAAGTAAGTGCTGTACTTATGTTCTATTACAGCCCACACAAAGAAAACAGAAAAGTTAAGACTCAATGTCTATTCTATAATTCAGGGTTTTTACTGAAATTTGAAGGCAATTTAAACCACCTACTTATTTCAAAGGTAGTATCGATAGACCACCTGCTGTTGACATGCTCTAAGAAAGATGGAAGGATGTAAATGAGTTTTAGTGATTTGCCTGCCTTTGAATACAAATGAGGGTAACAACCTCCTGTCCTGCACTCTGGCAGTCAACTTACCAGAGTGTTTTCAGCATGTGTTATTGGAAAGTGAGTGTTGTCATCATGACTTATCATTAGACTTAGTTGTTGTTGATGACTACTTGTTAGCAGTGGATAATTCAAGTGTAATTCAGTTAGAATATTTTAGGTATGTCACTAACTATGTGTTTTGTAACCAGCATTTGACAAGGAAACTACTTCCAGCTGAAACTTGGGAAGCCTTCTCTTACCTGCATGTAGGTGGCTGTTGAAGGATTTATGGTGGAGAGCGAGATTGAAGCTGAATTAGCTGAAAGAGGGGGGAGACTAGAAGGCTGCCTATCCCTGTCTTAAATGGTCGTATATGTAATCTTCCACGCTCAGAGTTTTTTGGTCTGTCCAGGGAAGATACGTAAACTTGTGTAACGGTCCTCCGTGTTTTTTGGTTGAGAACACCTAGAGACTCAGAAATTAAGTCAAAGATTACAGAAGTGTCCGTAGGGTTTTCTTTTAGTGTGGATGCAGAAGCCTTTGTGATGAAGATTTTAGTTCTTCCAGTGGCTTAACAAAAAGCTAGGAAGCAAACGATTAAGAGCAGGAAGGGCTCAGTCACTTTTTGGGCTGATGAGATAAAAATCTGAACAATTGGGACTGTCCCTTTGGAATAAGCAGTTGGCTGCTGGGGAAGGTTTTTGGACTGATTTCCATTCATTGTTTTCAGTGACCCTCCTTGAAGAGCCTGAAAGGCTTTAAAGTCAGCACCTCTTCTTTCTTCCATTGCAAATGTTGAAAGCACTCCGCTGTGATTCATCTGTGGTTGCAGACTGCCACTGGCTGTCTCCTCCCTTAGTATCAGCCATCCCTTTGAATATTTGCCACCTATGCCTTGCTTATGCGTGGCTTCAAAAGCAACAGTTGTCACAAAGAAACAGGCTATCCTAAATGACAGCTTTCGCTGTCTTTAAGATCATAGGTCAAAATGGAAAATGAAGGCTCAGGGATGATTTCATAGCATCAGATACCATCCTAATGTCTCCGTAAACAGATTTTATAGTTTAATTCAACACTATAAAACTTCCAAGTCAAAGAAATGTCTGCTTGTCTTTAAATGGGAAGCTATCATAGCAGTAATTTGCTTATGAAATGCTTTTTTTTCTGGAAGGCTGGTCTGTCTCAGTTCCTATCAAAAATAAATCAATTTCCTGTGGAAACTGGCATAAATCTTTCAGATTGTTTCTTTGTGTTTTTTGCAGCGTTTGTTGGAGTTGCTGTTAGCTGGGTATTGTCTCCCAATGAATTGTAGCAGCGGATGAACAAAACAATATTAATCTGGTTTTGTTAATCCCGTTTTGTAATTAAATACATCTTTATATAAATTCTGTTAAGATTTGCATGAAAGGGGATTTATGGAAACATGACTTGCTTTTTATAAGATAGTTTTAGGATTATGAAATCAACACTGGGAAACAGGAAAGTTTGACTTGCTCACAGAGCAAAAGATTTTCTCTTTGTTATTCTTGCTTTGCTGGTGCTATGAAAAAAAATATAATAAGAACATTCAAGCTGAGTTGCCTGTGGTTTAACTCTAATTCTATAGGCTGCACACTCTTTCTCCCCAAAATCCCCACAGCAAGTGACCTTGTCAAACAAAAGTGTGGAATAATGGGAGGCAGCCCAGGGACTGTGGCTCATTTACAAGCAGCTGTTTGCTACTGTCAGAACAAAGGCAAATCAAAGTTGCATTAACGGGGTATGACAGGCACAGTGAGCAACTCCCCAACAATGTTCATCCTCTTGTGTTGTTCTGGTTATAATATTGGTTTGCCTGAAGGAGAAAATGGTCATAAGGTCAAGTCAGACATGTATGTTTTCAAAAGCCTTTCAAAATTGCACACATTTTTCAGCTGATCAACTATTGATGTTTTTTAACAAAATTAGCATAACGGCAAATAAATACATATTTATGTGCGTGCCTGGCTTTTTGTGTGAGAATTAGAGCCACACAGAGAATTAACAATTATGTCTTCACAGCAAGATAAGTTTGTAGTGTCGCCTGGCCTTCCCGTCTTGTCTGGTTCAGCCAGTCTGAGAACTGCAGAAATTGTAGGTAACACCAATTTTGAATTCCTGCGTGGCCCCCAAACACGTTTGGAGGATTACTCCATCTTCTGCATAGCTTTTGGAGTTTACTGCTTGACTTCAACTTTACTCTGCACCTTGCAAAATAGCACCAAATTATCTGACCCTTTAGTAAAGAAGTTACATAAATAGCATACAACCTTCCTTGAATTTCTGTTAAAAGTATACCCTGAATCCCGAGCAACATCTTGAGCAAGGTCTGCTTGACTCAGTTGAAGCCTGGTAATGTGTAGTTATTGGGAAAACTCAACGCCAGTAAAAAGCAGGGGAAATTTCTTATGCAATAGGGGAAGTTTTTAGGCACAGAAGGCCAGAATCCAGTATATGAGTGAGCGGTACTCACAGAATCATAGAATCACAAAATGTTATGGATTGGAAGGGACCTGGAAAGCTCATCCAGTGCAATCCCCCCATGGAGCAGGAACACCCAGATGAGGTTACACAGGAAGGTGTCCAGGCGGGTTGGAATGTCTGCAGAGAAGGAGACTCCACAGCGCCCCTGGGCAGCCTGGGCCAGGCTCTGCCACCCTCACCATGAAGAAGTTTCTTCTCAAATTTAAGTGGAACCTCTTGTGTTCCAGTTTGAACCCATTACCCCTTGTACTGCTCCCTAGTCATGACTTACTGGAGTACGCAGTAGGTGGGTTTTTAGCCAGGGGAATGAGGCTGTTGCACAACTTGAGCCTGTACCGCTCAACACCAGTCTGTTGTCCGAAATCATCACAAATCAGACTTGCTGAGAACACGTCTGAGAAAGGCTTGGGAAGAAAGGAAGTTCAAACAGAAAGGACAGGAGAATGGCTGGACATGAACTTTATAACAAGGCACACAATAGGCAGCACATTTCTCAGTGTTTATTGTACCTCACGTAGGGTGATAAAGGCTGAAGGCAGAGTGACTTTAACAGTCCCTGAAGTGCAGTATTCCATGAGAAATACACAGCTTAAAGTGCTTTACTGCCATTATGAAATATATAAATAAAAACAAGGAAAGCAGTAAGACTTACACATTTATTGGGCAAATGGATATGAAGTAGTCATATTGTGATGATATCACTAATAACTGGTCAAAAGATCTATTCGTTCCAAACAAGAGCTGAGAAATACTCTTGTATTTAGCAAGTATTTCAATACTAGTATAAATTCCTGAACTGCTTCATTATTTTTTGATAGGGAGAGGGAAGCTAGGAAGAGGAAGAAGAGAAAAATGCTTTTAAAGTAAAATATACTGCAAATTTAAGGTAACTGTGGAATACATTTTGATAATGGCATGTGACATCTGCTATATTTCACAATTCAAGATATGATAAACTCTTTTAGAATTTAACAATTTGAAGTGCAGTTACTTCATTTTCAGTCTAATTTCCAGTTTAGTTGGATACGTTGAGAAGGTACAGATATGAATAATGTAGATGAAGGGCGATTAAGATACAGCCAGTGTATCTCCTAACCTTTAGAGACGCTGTGCTTGAATTCTAAACATTTGGGGTAAAACTTTCAAAAGTGCAGTGGCTTGCATGCATACAAAGTTGTACTGACAACATCTTTTAAAGTGCTAACATGAATATGAATTTAATTTAATTTATTCTCACCAACTTGCACTTCTAGCTGTATGTGTTATAGTATCATGTACAGGTGCCAGCCAAGATTACAGCTCCATTGAGCACTACTCATCCAAAAAGTTCTATATTTATCAGCATGGAGAGCTTGTCGAGTTTCCTCTTTCACTGCCATTATCAACTGTTTTGAAATGTTCAAGACCTTAAGTGAGATTGAAAACTTACCCAGTGTCCAAAGCACATTGTGTATTTTGAAGTGAGAAATAGAACCGTACTTGCAAAAGTGTGTTTGCATTTAGCTTAACACTCAAAATAGAAGAACACAATTTGCATTGGAAATTTGATAATACTAATTTATTTCTTCGAAAGGTTCAGATTTCTTGTACTGCTCCAAGTGTCACACAATGTGCAGCAGTTTTGTATCATCATCTTGTAGTGTCAGTATATTTAACAGTAATTAAATAGATTCAGATTTTATTTTGTTGTGAATCAATCTGTCAAACTCACATGACAATATCCAAAATTCCTTTCAGTTAATGGTCCTACTCTTGCTGGGAAAGGAGGACATTTTGTGCATTACTTTGCTTGAATAGTGCTAACAGACTAGCAGATGGTCACTTTCCAACTGGTTTGCCTTGAAAAAAGAAATTAAAATATTATAGTGCCGGGGAGAGATGTTGTAATGTGTCCCTTTCAAATTAACAGGTCGTTTTTTCTACTATTTTATGATTGTAAAATAGCTCAATGTCACATAAAAGGTTAAAAGCTGGAGTAAATGGCATCATGGGAAATTTGAAATAAATAGGGTCTCATATGGTTTATGGCTCTATACTTGAACACACAAGGAATATATTTCTTTCCTTGAAAAGGCGTTCTGTAAGGGCTTGCCATGGTAATATGAATTGTGGTCACAACAGATTCTATTTAAAGTAGTTTTAATACACAAGGTAATAGTTTTTTGTTTACTAAATTACTCCTTGCAAAGGCCACTCGTTCAAACTGTTTGCAAGCCTAAGAGAAAATGCGATACTTTCAGAAAAATGTGAAGCTGTGGATTCCAGTTCATTGAATTATTCTGCTGGTGTCTTAGTGGTTACTTTTCATAAAGCCACAGACCTTCAGAACTGATTAAGTTTTAGACTCCATACTGTCAGGTATTTCATATTAGGGCCAAATTTGTTTATTGTGGTAAAGCTGCCTCCACTGTGATGTTCTGTGATGTCCCAATTCCAGCAACCCTACTGAACAAGACTTGAACAAGTTTAGCTCCTGTGACTGTCCCCCTGGCTGGTTTATTGCTGTGCAGGTGAAGAGCTGGATGGGAAAGGCCTCTGAAAGGTCTCACTACCTGGGTGAGATAACCCTCCTTTGTTCTTCTGATACACTGTCACCTCTGGCTGTGTCCAAAGACTAAGAGGAGATGCTGAAAATTGAACTGTAAAAATCGAAGGGTTTCTGATTTAGAAATCTATAAATTGTCATGACAGTGGGAAATGTTTTTTCTTTTAAAATCATTAGCAGTGGCAGCCTTTAAAATTAGCAGCCTATAGAACTAGGATGTTTTTATGTTGAATCTGATACCAGGACAATTTTCATTTTTGTTTTGAATGGGGGATTGTGAACTCCATCTTAAGTCTGTCAGGCACCTAGAAGGAGAGTTGGGAAGGAGCCGCTGGAGCACTGTCCTGTACCCAGAGCTTGTTCCTCAACATAAAGTTTGTGTAATTTTCACAAAAGGGAATGCTGTGGTTTGCTGTTTTGGAGTTTGTTTTCAGTCTCATCCTACTCTCCCAGAAAGAGACCTATGGACAAGTTGCCTATACGGGAGCATAACAGGCTGTTTGTTTCAAAGTGCCTTTAATTTTTTATTTCTGTTTTCTTTTCAGTTATTTTTGCTTAATAAAGTTAGTAATCTGTGAGGAAATACAGAACTCGTTGCTTGTATTTCTTAGTAGATGAATAGCAATGGTTACTGCAAAAAGAGGCTATTCAGATAGGTGATGAAGCCTGAAGATATAATTTCCCTAAAAGCTAGCGTAGGCCAATTAAAATTAACAACCATTTCTCATAACTACTGCAGGTGAGAGTTGTGGATATTTCTGCATGATATTGTGCAGGGACAAATTAAAATTGTGTTTGAGCCCAAAACTGTTCAGAAACTGTTCATTTTAGATAAAGAACCAATAATACCTTGCAAAAACTCCCTGCATAGTAGCAAAGTTTATTGAAGTCCAGGGATTAGTGTCGTAGAGAATAAGAAGTTTGAAGGCTTTTGTTCAAAATTGCAGGAGTTTAAGCAAAAAGATGAAGACTAAATCGCAGGAGTCTAAGCAAAAAGTTGAAGACTAAAGTTGATGGATAGAGACTGCTCAAACAGAGGACATAAAAATTCTAAAGAATTGACAAATCAAATTGACCACCTGGAAAATTGTTCAGAGGAGAAATATCAGGTTGTTATGGCTACCTACCAACAGGAGAGACGGAGGTATTTTTTTCACAGTGGATTATGATGGAGCAGGGTCTGGATAATATTGAACTCCTCCAGCATGTTGTGTCACTGGGAAAGCCAGTGACATTGTTATGTGAATCTCGAGGAATTTGAAACTCTTGGATGACAGAAATAGGTTGTCACAGAGATGTTTAGCCCTAAAGGTTCAAGATCACTGAAATTTAGCGAAAGACATAAAATAAACTGGTAGCTGTCATTGTGCTCAGGAATCCAGACTAATTTTTCAAATAAGAATAAAATAGTGGTAAGAGTGTGCCATAGTAAATTATCTGTAAATCGGCTAAAGGCCGTTTTTCTTCTGATGGGTGCTACGTGCATATTTTACAAAGCAATGTGTTTATACCTAAATGGTGTATTCATTTACTTTTGCATTATCTTTTCTAATGGAAACCTTTATTTGTAGTTTTCATTTTTTTTCTTATGGCGATTGAGTTTTAGAGGCATATAGAGTGATACAGATATTAATATGCATTGTTGTAATTGGCTGTAATTAATCCGTAATTGTATCTTTTTTAACTGGGATGACAACTACAGGGGCTTCTGTTTTTAAATTATGTAGGAATAATTCTTCCTATATGTGATTTAGGTTTTATAGCTGGAAGAGGTATTTGGATTAAAGAGTATTTTGTGCGAATGGGAAGAGGCAGAAGTCCATTTCAGCCTTAATTAAGTCATGGTGCTCTGATCCTATTCTCTGTTTTGGAACAAAGGTCAAAGATGAACTCTCTTAGGTACCAAACACCTACGTTGTGCTTCCTGGGAAGAGGAATTTGAATGGGATTTGGGTTGGGTTTTGGAGGAGGCTTTATTTTGTTTTGATTGTGCCTGCTCTGGAACAATAATGTATTGGTTTTTATGCACTGCGTGGCTACAGATCTATTGAACAAAAGTTTTTACCAGCGTCCCTAGTTTATGTTGGAATAGTTGAATATTACATCAGAAAAACTGTGTTGCACCATATATTTTCTTGAGATGCTTGGTTTATCTAACAACGACAACAAAAAAGATATGACAGTTGCTAGAGCCAATAAAACTAAATAAATAGCTTTCTTTGAGTAGTAGCTGAACAGACAGAAGAAAGTGCGGTTACCATGTTATCCTCCTTTGACCAATGGATAAAAATACATTGGTAAATTACGTTTAGCTAAATGTGATGTCATGACAAAGCTCAGGAACTATATAGTGGGTATCCAGAGTTTCCCATTGAAACTCGGGTTCTGAGCTGAATCCTTTGCAATCCTTAAGTACTGAAAGAAACAAAGATCATTGGAATGGCATACAGCAAAGGATTAAAATCACCAGGGTTTATCAGTCGCGTAATTTTTAACATAGTTTGCTAACATTACATTTATAAAAATATATTAAAGAAATTGGTTTTGGTGGTTGTTGCTTGGAATAGGATTAGGAATTAAAAGATCTATCCATTGGTAAAATAGCAAGGAGAAAATCAACTAGGTGCAGCATTTCAAACAAGGATCAGTTGCAATTCTTCCTTTAGAAACCTTTCCAGTTGTCTCTTTCTCTCTGTAGTTCCTAAAGGGAGATTTTAATGTTTTCCCTTTCCACAACCCTTCCCTGTTTCTCTGGATTTTCTTTTGCTTAAAGTCAGCTGGTAACATAATGTATTTACCCGTTGTTCCTCCTATTTCCTTACTTTGAAGATACTTCCTCTAAATTGTGCTTCAGGATTTCTTGAAGGATGAGATAGAGACACCAATATAGCTTTTTCTCCTTCTTGGCCTTCCTGGTGTTGAAGTGCTGGGAACTGCATATGCTCCAAGTTTGGTGTGTGTCCAGTGGTGATGTATGATTCCACCAAGAACAGAAGGAAAAAACAAGTTTGGATATGTTTATAAAAGGTAATTATCCTCCCAGAGGAAGAGGACAATGATTCAGTAAGCTATCTGAATAACTTGGCGTGGAGTCAGTTTTTAATCTATTCTGTTGTGCTTTTGAAAGCTTTTGTTTTGTCTTGTACTTCCCTTTCCCTGTTTGTCTCTTTCATAAGCATCTTACACATCCATGAGTAAAATGAAGGGCTGATTCCTGCATCCAGGAGGATGTGCTCCTGGGGTAGGAGCCCAAGGGAGCTACACATTCCTTGGATTCGTGACAGGCTGAGATCACCAGGCTCAAGACGGTAGCAACAGTACATTAGGAATGCCCTTCTGGTAAACACAGCTGCTGAGACCTTCCAGCACCACGGTCAAGCTGGTCGGTCCCATTTCCAAGTTGGTGGCGGTGTGCTGGGGCTCACTGGTGAACTGGTGGGTGCAGCGGTGGTGCGGCCCTGCTCGGGTGAGCGCACGGCGAGTCGCGGGGCTGCCTGGGAGCAACAGAAAAGCTACTTTCTCAGTCTCTGACCAGAATGCATGATAAGGCTTGGTGTCAAAAAGGGCAAGATTGGGCTCACAGCAATTATGGCAGAGGCATACTGGTTTCCTTGACAACCAGATTGAGGATTCTTTGTGATTTATTATTTACCACTTCAAACTCTCATTCTCTGATTTAATTAGGGAGAGGGATTTCCGTAAGTCCCCTCCCTTCCAAATTTGAATACCCCTGTGCTACTGTTTTCACCAGCTACACCTATCCCAAATTGATGCGGCTCTAAACCAGCTACAAATTAGGCTCGACATTTGGCGTTTGGAATTTCAGGCAGGTTGCTCAGACAGCAGTTAACTGAAATCCAATGGATATTATGTTGGGTGATGATTTGTTACTCTGCGCTTACTAGCAGGGATAATAGACATCGGCCCACACCACCTCCCCTTCCACCCTTCCCAGCCTCCCCCCCCAGATTTTCAAAGGCAAGGGACTGCAACAAGTGATACTTCTCAATTGTCCTTAGAGCTATGGGAAAGACAAAATAACACCTGCAAGTGCCAGCTTCCCTTGCTTGGGCAATTCACATTATTTTCTCTGTGAGGGCTTTATTAGCAATACATCAGCCACTGTTGTGTAAACAAAGAGTATATTTTGATACTTGGAACGTTTTTTACTACGACCAGTTGGATAGCTATTTGAAACAGAAATCCTCTCCTAAAATGTGGCTAAAGTTGAGAAGTACAGTTCCTCTGCTCTAACTTCACATGTATTTCGAATATGTATTTCTCACATTTATAAAGCATTGACTCAGCCGTGATCTACAGGGGCTGTTCTAAATTTAGTAATTCAGAATAGAATTTTGAACACAATAATATATATAATAGAGATTTTTATTCAAATGTCATTGGCAAATCTGTGTCATTATGTATCGAGACTGAAATTGAGTCCTCCAAAGGGCATTTTTTCTTAAAGTACTTTCCTAGGTTGCATATTTTTTATTTCATATTCAGCATGAGGTGTCTGCTGCATTTAATAAAATAAAATGAAGGTCACAGAAGATTGCTAGTTTTCCCATAATGTGTCCCAGTAGATCACTGGAAAAAAGGTAGTAATGGAAAAGCATTGAAGATCCTGCATGCAGACTATATAGAAAACTTGTGTCATTTTTTAATCATAGGGAGGAATTTTTGTTTTGTGTTGATTCCAGTATGTATAGTCTTTCAGCTGTACCACCCCAGTTTTAATATCAAAAGCTCATACACGTTTTGTCATCTTTACTGCAGGGAGTTCCTGCAGTGAGTCAATAGGTGTTGCTCTTCCCTTTGTGGGCCGAGCACGAAGCTCATAGAGTCAATAAAAAGACTTACAGTGACCTAAACACTCTTGTGTCAGGTCCCAGCTCACTGATGCACCAGTGCCCCACTAGGCTGTTGAGGGAAACTGACTGCTCAAGATGCTGCTTTCAAACTGAGTAGTCTGATGAAGCTCATTAATGCATTTTTCATTAGAACAAGAATATCGAGTGTCCAGGTTAAATTCCAGGGAATCTATCCTGCACTCATTGAGGTTAATGACAAAGCTCCCAGTGATATTAGGGATGCAGGATGAGAACTTAATTGTGGTAATTAAGATCCTGCTTACCTAAAATTCCCTATTATTTCCAAGTAGATAAAATATTACAAAATTACTACTATGAAGAGCTGGATAATGTTGGATCTCAACACATCCTTCAGAGATGACAGCATTTCAGTGGGAGATAACACTATTTCTGTATTTAGCATTTGATTCGTAAAGTAACCTTGTAATCTTTTAGAGGCTTGCATGTGTGGAAACAGTTGTGAAAAATGGCATTCTTTCTGGTTTTGGGGTTCAGATATTGTCTTTATTTAAAGTTAGCACGGGCTATACATTGGCTGAAACCCAGTAAGGATCTGGACTTGCAATTTAGCAGTAGGAGAGACAGAAGAGGCACTGCAGAAGGACCGTGGGACTGTATAAATTGCAGAGAATAGTTTCATTAAATGCAGCTCGTTTTGCGCTAACACAGACTTAGTAAAACTGCTGTTGGTACCAGAAGAAATGCAGCGTGCTTACTGAGTAGAATAGATAAGATATTCAGCTTTAGTGCCTTCCAGGGAGTCTAAAGCCTCAATGATGATGTCAAGATGCCTAATTTAAATAGTTACCCTAACACCTGCTCGCTCCTGCCTCCTTTGGACATCCCGAACCTTCTCCTTCCCTCCTCGCCGTCCCCGGCAGATTAACAACTCCCTCCTCAATTACGCAGCCATCACGGCCGCTTTGATCACGCTCTGAGCTCGCTCTGTACGTTACCTTTATTAATAAAACTCACGGCTGTGGACGGAGGAGCGGCGGGGGCGGCAGAGACCGCAGCGGCCCGGCCGGGCCGGGCGGGTCCCGCAGTGCGGGGAGGCGGCGGGAGCGCAGCGCCGGGACAGCCCCGCTGCTGCTGCGGCTCCTACTGCTGTGGCTGCTCCTGCCGCTGCAGCTGCTCCTGCCGCTGCTGCTGTGGCTCCTGCGGCTTCTGCGGCTCCTGCAGCTGCTCCTGCCGCTGCTCCTGCTGCCGCCCGGCCCTTGGGCCCGGGGCCGGCCCCTCTGGCTGGTGGGAGCCGAGCGCCTGCTTGTACACCTAAATAATGTATCGGGAGAACACGGTGCTTTCGGAGGAAAGTGTCGGTTTAGGTGGTGTGGAAAAAAGTGGAGCAATCAGATCTTTTATACTTCACAGCTGCCTCTTGAAATACTTGCTTTAGAAGCGTAGGGAAGGATTTTATTTATTTTTTTTTTTCTTTTTAAAGAAAACCGTGACCTGGTATAGCAAAGCACTATGCAAAATACATGAATTACCGAGTAAATTGCTTTCCACATGTATAGTAACGGTGCAGCACTGGTGTCTTGCAGCACCTAAGGATGATTTTTTCCCTGGTCTGGTGTGGAGTTTTAGTAGTCCTTTGCTTTATCATTGGTTGTATTAAGATCAATGAACAACTTCGGAAGCACTGTCCTTCAGCTATTAGATGTGTGCTTCTAAATAGAAGTAATTAACAAATGCAAAGTTTTCCTTTCTGTGGCGTGTTACAGTGTGTATTCATCCCTTTTGTTACTTTCTAATGTACGTGGCGTTAATTATGGAACTCTTATAATTATGGAAAATTGTTTACTTTGTCTTAGTACTCAGAGATTTCAGGGATCCTGATTTTTCAGTTATTTCATTTGAGTGCTCATGAGCTGATTCTGTAAAAGCCGAGAGTGTTCTTGCATCCACATTGTGGCAGTTGGGGACACACACAGAAACAAATTCCAGGATTAAAACCAGAATCCTAATTCAGAAGCCCTGAATTTGAGCCCAGGTGGAGTTTAGCTGTACTGTTGCTTTAATATCCCTTGTCCTTCAGATTTGCTATGAGGCATATGGATATATAGTTATAGGTGATTAACAGCAGTTTGACAGGCTAGCAGAGGTGCATATTTCCTGTGTTTACTATGGAAATGGTACTTCTGTTGCCATTCTTACCCCTGCTGCCCGAGGAGCATGTTAGCACTGCGTATATTCCTTAGGACTTTAAAAATTACCTATTTATTGATAGCTAAGTAGTTTTCCTTTCTTTATGCAGTTTATTATTCAGAGGATGCTCCCATGGTTCCAGGAATGTGCCAGAACTTTAAGTATGTTGTGAACACTAGAAGGTATATCTCTTTCCTCTCTATAATAGTTTTTTAGAAATCCACAAATACTTCACGGAAGGTAAGGTCAGGAAGAAAACCTTTCACTCTGACAGGCGTTTTCCAAGATTGCTTGCTACTCTTGTCTCATATCTATTTGTGGGAATATTTGAAGTGACGACACATTTACCTTAAAGTAGCTTCATCATGTTGCTCTTCTTGTTTTCAAGAGGTACAACTGTGTATTTGGGTTTTAGCAGTTTCATCTGCAGGATCTCGAGCCTTTTTGTTGCCAAAGGTTCTTTCTACTCCTGAGTCCTGAGAGTTCTTTCGGAAGCTACACTGAGTGAGAAGGGGGATGGCTGTGCTATTTGCATACTCAGAAGCACTGTTTTAAGTGGCTTGACATCATTAAAATTAACCACATAGTTTTTCCACTGTAAATTATACTGTGACAATTGACTCCACCCCGTCATTTTATTGAAACAGAAGACAGTATATGATCTCTTACATTGTTGCTTGATTCCATTTCGATTATATATATAATTCTGTAAACAAGCAGATGCCCCTTTTGTAATTTTACAACTGTGATCTCAAATGTTACCATGCGGTAGCAAGCATAAATATTTTCAATTAAATCTATGCTACTTTTTTAGCACTAGGCCTGTGTTTGATATTTTAAACTCTGGCACTTGTAGAATAACATTTTATTTAAAATTAACCAGAATTATCAGGGTCCAGTTTCTACATTTTAGTGAGGTGAAATGTTTTGCTTTCTCACGCAGGTTAGGGTATACCCCACTGAAGAAGGTGGTGTACACAGCACACCAAGGGTTATTATTGGCACCCAGCATGTTGCCTGCTAGAATGATTTAACTTTCACCAGTGCACATATTCCCAAGGAGACAGTACATCTCTGCATGGTTTCTGTCAACCTCTGAGGTGACAGGACTTTGGGTTTCTTAAAGATGGGAATAAAAGCATATTTCTTTTGTCAGCTGTTCAGTCTGAATACTGCTGATGGAAATTCCCCTTTCTTCCTCTTCCTCTGCCCCTCCTCAACACATGGTTTCCAATCAAAAATGCTTAAGTGGAAATATAAATTGTTGTTGAAATACATTATTATAGAAAATAAAGGAATATTTATTTTTATTCTGCTACCAGTATCCTGTGTAGAGGAAATAATTCAATGGGAAATCCTGTTGACACTACATTTCTGACACATCAGCCTTTGTGTGTCTTACCTCCCTTTCTCAGAGGTTGTTTCTGATTCAGAAGCCACTTCTTCCTGACAGGTGGTGTGCTCAGAGAGTTCACACTTGGTAAACTGGAGATAACCTCCAGGAGGGGGATTTTCAGAGACCATGAGACTTATTTGCCTTGAGAAATTTTGAAGATGCAATGTATTTAGTGGCAAGAAAGAAAAGGGTAGAGTGCTTTTTGCGACCTGGCAGAGGATCAAGTGTATATGATGTGAAGTAAAAAAGGAAGGAGATTCTTGCAGCCTGAGAACAGACATCTGGCTGGCAGAAGAAAAGAAGTATCATCGACAGATGAATACTGTTTCAAACTGGGATAATTTTAGATCAAGAGGGCAAAGTTTTGCTCTCATGCATACAGCTCCCAGTGAAAGGGATGGGAAAGGTGCATGCATTCGAGAATAAAATTTGTTTCCAAGTGAGAACTGAACAACACACATATTTTTACACTAGATATTTAGACTTTCATGTTTAGATCACATGGTTTCCATCTGCCATATGTAGGTACTGCTAAAATGCTGCCAGGAACCAGGCTCTGGTTTGGTGACTTTCATTAAAGGAATTAGTGGTTTCTATCCAGTTTCAGTGTGGCTGGATTCAAAGTGCAGAAGCCCATTTTCACGGTTTAGCATTAATTAGCACTCTTGTGGCAGCCTCAGCAGGGAGGTGAAGGATTAAATGGGCATGAAGACCAAACTATCTCTTTTCCCATAGTGGCGATTCCTTCGAAATAGAGTTGAGACATGATGGGCTAATGTGGGTGTGCGTGCGCGGCTGCTGTCTGGACTGTTCTTGTTCCGCATGATTGAAGGTCTGTCGATGTCGTGCTCTTGTCTCTCCTGCTATTGAAAACAAAACAAAACCAAAAAGCAACCCACAAACCTCAGCAAAAAACACAATCCAAAAGACCCCTTAATTCTGCTACCTTGAAGAGACATATTCTCACCCTTCTGAATGAGGGGTAAGTGCTCTTTAGGAGAATTTAAATGAGATCCTTGCCAGCCATACACAGGAAGGATCGACGCTGTTACATTAAAAGGCTGAGATGCTGCTGCTCACTTCAGGTTTTGCTGAATCATTCAACAAGGTGCAGAAAGCAGGTAAGCCCTGACTTTTTTTGCTGAAGAGAGCCTCACAGGGATCTTTTTGAGAATTGCATGGAGTCTGGAAAATGTAAAAGGAAAATTGTAATAAGTTTCAGTGAACCTGGAAGGCAGGATCCGGCCTGGTGTGAGTCAGAGGGTGTAACTCAGGCTTCTGGCTTAAATTTCAGTAATTAGACATACCATGCTTTATGTTTATGTACACTGAATATTAAGTATATAATTACAGAAAATTACTTAAGAGTTGTAATTCTGCTGCTCACACTGAATCCTGAAGAACACTAACATTTGACAAAGATTTTTTAAATTTTGTTCATTTGGAGACTAAATCACAATCTAATAAAATGTGAAAAAAAATGATAAGCCATCATTAGTTACTTAATATTTCTGAAATCTTCTATAGACAGCAATTAATATTTTTATTTTGTAAGAGACAGGCTTCCAGATTTTAGCCAAGTAATTAAAATGTGAAACAGTGTGTCTGAGGAATTAAGTTCTTGAAACCGATGTTAAAAACCACCCATCACAGCTACTTTATCCAATGAAATAGTTGTCGTGCTTCAGTGTAATTTAAATGGTCCCATCCGTTCCTTGGGATGTCTTGCCTCTTTGTTAAAGTTCAAATAATGAACACGCATTTATGTACCTTGTTTTGACTAATCTCATATTTATGAATGAGTGAAAAAAATGAGGAAGAAAACAGATTTCCTTCGCTAAATAATCCCTTTTCTCTAGACGTCCCCTCCTTCCAGCATCTTAAAGTGATGAGTATATACTTAAAATGGCAAAGAATACAGCAGTAAGAGAGTATTTTTGAGCGGATGGCTTCCCAATTTCCGCGGGTGAGCAGCGGGCTGTGTGTGCCGGGCTGTGTGTGCCGGGCTGTGTGTGCCGGGCTGCCGGAGCCCTGCAAGCGGAGCTGAGCGCTCTGAACTCCAGACCTCTGTGCGGTATCACAGGCTCTCGCTGTGCCAGCCTAATCTTTTAATAGACATGCTTGCCAGAATGACTTCTGTCCTTCAAAGATAGAATTAGAAAGCGCAGTTGTCATTTAAATTGCCTCTATCTTTGTAGTTGTTGGTCGCGATCTGTTGACCAGGGTTGGATAATTTAAAAGCTGTTTAACGAAATAACATGCTTGTCTGTGTGAAATACATACAGTGCTGAGAGACGGGGAGGAAAGTCTGCCTTGACAGAGTTTGCGGGATTCTTTAGAAACTGCAGGATGCTGAGGCTTTTCTGTGGAATTATAAAAGCTTTGCAGAGCCCATGTTGAGCATTTGCATGATTTTCAGATGGCGAAGTATGTTCAGCTGTCTCCGTGCACGCACGTACGCGCTTCGCTGGGAGAGGATTCTCAGCACAGTTTTTGTCGGGCTTTGCATTTGTTGAACGTATATTATTGAAATGCTGCCCAAGATGCATCACTTCATCTTGTGTAGAACTTGAATCATCATGTTGCATGATTTGGTAAAATAAAAGAGATTGTGAAAGAGACAACTGTAAACATTCTGTTTGAAAAGATGTGCTCTTTTCAAAAGACCTTTCTGTTAGAGCCAAATAACACAAGAAGCAATATTTCCTTGCGGAGACATATATATTTATTTCTGCAAAGATTTGTTTTGGGTGCTCAGTTCTTCCAGTATCTGCATTCTTTGAAATAATTTTAAATTTCCATGTTGACTTTCTCTGTGCTTTAAGTTTTAATCAAAGGTTCCTTGCTTCTGATGTCGAGGAGTACTGATGTTAGCCTGTTTACATTCCAGTATTTTTCCTCTGTATGGGGTGAACATTCAAATGTGGTGGTGCCTTTTTGCTTTTATCTACCAAACTTAGCACACTCTCTTATTATTGACAGCTCAAAAAGCTGGTATGCTAGTGGGCAGGATGCTGTGAATTATTAACTTTTCTTTGCACTTTGACAAATTTAGGTTATCTCGTTTCTATGAAGGAAGCAAGACAGTAGAGTGATAAATAAGACATTGCAAACTTACATAAAACAATTTTTAGCCGAATCTGAATTTGATGTATTTCTGAAACATGGTTCTGAGTGATATTTCTTTTATGGGACTTGTATTTTTTTTTTTCATTTCATAAACTGATGAGGAAAGATTTTAGTTTGTGATGTTTTGTTTACATTTTTTTCTCAGTGTGTTTTTCTACATGGATTGACGAATAAAGCATTAAAGAATCTATATTACCACTAAAAATCCCCTCTACCTCTTTTCTTAAAAATACGATTTCACAAAAGCAGTTTATTTTCTCTTTCAATAAAGAGCCTGCACTCAACTAATTTGTGAGGAGACAAAACATGCGGGAAATCTGTGTTTGCCAGGAAGCCTTTCTAGAATCAAAATGGTCAGCAGGACATAAATCACACTCTTCTTCTTATAAGGTATCTTCTTCCATTTTTGAAAAAGAAAAAAACCCACACATACACAACGCTGCTTAATACATACAAAGACTAATCAGAGACAGCATATGTTCCATTTGGTAGCAGGTGCTCACTGGAGTTAATGTTTAGGTTGTGCTGGCAGTCCCAGCCGGGGCACCAGGAAGGTCTTTGCAGTCGAGGAGCAGTTTGGGTTCTTGGGCGGCAGCAGCAGCAGAGTCATCCGTGGCACAGTTTGCCTTGAAGCAATTAGCAGGAACAGGAGGAATGTTGATTTCAGCTGCAGGAGAACAGCCAAACAAAACAGGTTGATGCAAGGTACAGTCAGGCAAGCAGCAGGTTGAACACAGGTTGGTTAGAAAACACAGCACTGAAAATATTCATGAGGAATTGCACTGGAGATAAAAAGCTACCGGTGACAACAGTAATTATTGACAGAGCCACATACTTACGTCTAAAAAGCCCTGGAATGATGAAGAAGCATTCAGATGCTGGTCGTTCAAACTTCCATCCTGTGGCACTGCATCTGTTTATCGGGAATTATCTCCTGAATGTAAATGAATTTCAGTCCTAAGTCATTGCACCTGTTGCCAAGAGGTATTTATTGCAATCACTTGCCTAAAGCGCAGGGAGTTATTGCTTGACGTTTTATAGCTCCAAAAAAAGCTGTTGTTTCAAAATCATTTGTTCAGAGAGAAGAAAATGGAGCAAAACAGTTCATTTTACCCTAAGCACTGCTATTTGGCAGTATTCACATTTGCACAGCACAAAGCTGCAATATTGATTTTTCGCTCACAGGGCCTCCCACTAGTTCTTTCTTCGATTGTCAGGGTTGCAAGATGGATTGAATTACACTTTGCTTGTTGATACGCTGATTTTTTCTTTGTTGATAGGAAAAGATTACAAATAAAGCTTCAGCATAAAGATCACAGCAGCTTTGTTACTGGACCTTATATTTATTTATTTTATTTAGTTAAAATTCTTTCTGCACCATAGAGATTCCTTAGAGCAGTCTCCTCACCTAACACATGCTGCATTGTTTTGCTTTATTGCTGCTGCTTTTGGCATGTAACCACGTACATTACAATCTCAGGTGCATCCTCTGTTGCCTGTGAAGTGATCTAACCTTGCTCTAGTATTTTTAATGTTTGTCCTAATACGGAACTTCTCATGGATGCCTGCAGGGGGAAAAATTGCAGGATGAAACACATTCATAGTACTTATAGCAGTTGCCATAGATGATGAAATAAGATTTGCAGGCAGCTGATCTGTGTAACAAACTGCGGATGTCTTGTATTTGAATTCAAGGTATTTGCAGCAGAAGTGGAGCCTCTGCTGCAGGATCTGCAGGGAGGATTCAGTGCTTGTTACGGGTTGCTCCGTGTGGATTTGTCAACCCTCGCCCCGTCAAAATCCATACATGTGATCTGCTGCTGCACAGACGCTACATGTGTAGCCACCAACAAACACCTCAGCGGCTGTACGCTATGCACCCCTTGCTTGCCCTTCTGCAGAAATCCCCTTTGGACAGCCAAAGCTGTTGTTCCCCTCCCTGCTGAGTGAACCCCAAAAGCTTGGCTGGTGCTGCTGGACTCCCCCCGGCAGGCCGTGCGGTGCCGTGAGCCGGGAAGGTCTTGCTGAGTGCAGGGGATGGAGGCGCCACTACCGCTGGAGGGACGAGCTTGGTATGGACAGCTTTACGTTTGTCAGGAGCGGTAGGATGTAGGAATGGCAGTCGCTAGCAGCATTATATTGGGTCCCACCACGGCTGTCGTGATGGTAATTAATCAAAGGCGCTTCTGTGTGCATATGTGGTGGGGGCTTTGCGTGTACCCCTCTCTGTGCCCATTTCACGCCCTCACTGAGCTGTGAGCAGCTTCTGTCTTCGTTGTATTAATTTGCTGCATGGGAGGAACATGGAGGGTGTTAATGTGATGGATTCGTGTTTTAGCTCTTTCCAGCTTTCAGCTCATGATACTTCAGCAAGTCTTTAATAATAGTGTTTGCTATTGCACTTGGCGTGTGCAGCCAAAGCGATGGCCAGGAGTGAATTTGAAATGGAACTGTGGTGCTTTCCGCAGCAATGTGGCTTCTTCCCGTATTAACGAATACTGAAACATACTGGCAGAGTAATGGTACCAGTTTCATGTAGGATACACGTGTAGGATTCCACAAGAAGTAAAGGCAGAACTGGTTGCTGTGCTCTAGCCTTTCCCTTCCCCATGTCACAGGGTGAATTCCTGCCCAGCCAGAGTTCTGTTCCTCTGAGACCTCAAGGAAGGCTGGAGTCCAACCAGCCCTTTGCCTTAGTTTACTACAGGAGTTGGACAAAAGCGGGTGCTGGTGCAAAGGGGAAGGTGGAGGGTACAGGTGGAGGGGGGCGGATGGGGCGGTGCCAGGGAGCCACATCAGGACACTGGTGTGATCATTATCAACTGGTCTTTTTTGCAGTCCTAACAGATAATCATCTTCATACGGTAGGAGTTTTAATCCACAGATCATTAATTCAGTAGAAAAAGTGACAGCCTCTGGTTCATGTGAAAATTTACTATCAAGGGGTTATCTCAAGTTGTTCTTGATCTTTTTAGATCCTTGCTTCCTTGCCTCTTCTAACACATCATACTTTTTAAGAAAAGTTTCTTTGCCTTTAAAACACTGTAGAGCACCAACTTTCCATACTTACTAGCTGCTTTTCTTTGCAGTCACAGCTTATCTCCAGCAGCCTGCACTGAAATATTAATGGCCTTGTGCTACTGTATTAGGATTACTTTTTTAAAAGTAGGAAATATCTGTAGTTCTGCTGAAAATTTAGAAATTATTTACTATTCAATGAAACAGTTATTCAACCCTACCATGTTACCCAGCTTGTCTTCAGAAAAGGCAGTAATGCACACATTTTGTAAGAAACTTAAATATTCTGTTTAATAATAATCCACCAGTAGCTCTGTACAAGAAAGTGTAGTATATGGATACATTTTTCTGACACAATATATTTTTTGCATAAAGAAATGTCTGTAAAAGACTAAACATCTGGATGAATATCTGAACCACTGTTTTGTTTCTAAAATATTTCATTCTGCTTCATTAGAGAAGTTACCTATCTTTAAGAATTCTTTCATGCAGAAAAATACCAGTTCAGTGAAACACATAGTTTTTGGGATGGAAAGATTTTATACAGTACATATTTGCAGTTTGCAGTACCGATGTTTTATATATTTATTGAAAGTCTTATCTGTCTGTGGCTTAATTTATGTAAAAGGCACAGTAAAGAGCATTGGAGTTCAACCAGGTAAAGTATCAGCATGTGGTGATCTGGTGCCATCAGATCTGGTGGCACAGACACATCCATGCCGGGTACATAAAATAGCTAAGCAAAAGAAACCAGCTGTCCCTGGAGAAGGAAAGACACAAATTAAGAAAGACTAATGAAGTTGGAAGTATGGCTTTGGTTGTTGAGCTGTTGTTGTTTGTTTTCTTTAAGTCACATTGCATTTGCCAATCCTGCCTGCTCTGCTGCTTCCCACTTTCAGGCATGGCCTGTCCGACTGTGCCCAAAGAAGGGAGAAAGAGGCAGAGAGAAAAGAGGTGGTAAGGGAACAGGCAGTTCAGCCGTGCAGACAGGCTCCTCTGTCTGCCCCGGCGAGGGTTAGAAGAAGTGAAGGAGAATTTCCTCCTTCCCCAGATGAGGGACACAGCAGCAGTGGTGTAGGATGTGAGAGTTTCATGAAAGGTGCTTCACTTACCAGGTCAAACTGTTGGAAGGAGCACTTCCTTTAGCACTGATAAGAATTCATGCCTATGTGACAGGAAAAGAATATTCTAATGCAGTATGTCCTTTAGGTTCAATCCCATGTGTTTTCCCTTTTTTCAGGTTTCAGCCGAGCAGCACTACCTTTTGGTTTGGTTAGGAGGGAGCTCTCCTGCGAAGGCTACTCCATTGACCTGCGCTGTCCAGGAAGCGATGTTATCATGATAGAAAGCGCTAACTATGGACGGACAGATGACAAGATTTGTGATGCTGACCCTTTCCAGATGGAGAACACAGAATGCTTCCTTCCAGATGCCTACAAAATCATGACACAAAGGTAAAAATACATGTATCATTTTGAGGACTGTAGAGGAAAAATGCCTGAATCAATACAGTAAGAGGTACATACTGTAGGCAATGCTGAGTTGTAGTTGCCAGTTTGCTGTTGAGGTAGTAATATTTCTATATGGTAATATTATAAGGAAATAAAAACTACCAGTTGCAATTAGAGAGATTGTGGGGTTTTTTTTTGTTTGTTTGTTTGTTTTTAAATTCCATGAGCAAAAGTTGAAAAGCAGGAAGATAACTGTAAGGAGAATGGAACAATTCACTTATCTGGAGATTCCCTGTTTCCTTGTAGTTCAGGTGGTCAGACACCACTCAAAATGTGTCCAAATGGCTGCTGCATTTTTCAGTAACCTCTGCATTCCCTGGCAAACTTAAATCTTTTATATGAATGCAGTAAATTGTTGCCATAGTTCCTACCTGTAAAATGCATCCAGTGGAAAAGTCCAGAATGATTAAATGCCAGGATGATTATATGTCATTATACATGTGTGTGCGGAAGCATAAATGCATATAAGCACAAGTTACATTATGTCTTAGTGACAGAGATTGTCATTCTGAGAAGACAATGAATCAGAAGAGCCAATAAAAGCATTTTTAGCACAAAAGGTGCATCAGAACTAAGATTCACAGAAATTCCTGTGTGACAGGCCACATACCAGCAGAAGTCACCTAGTACTGACAGTTGTGGAAGCGTCAGCACAAATCCATCACTGACATCGTTTCTAGCTTCAGCTACAAACTTGTGGAAAATCAGGATTGGTGGGATGTTTTCCTCCCAGTTGTATTTTTCCTAGGGTGAGGAATCTGAACAAAAAGGGGATGGAATAAGCTGGGAGCTTTCTGGTGCATGTACATAGATGTGTCAAATGAAGCACGCAAGTTATCCTGCATGCACTGCTGCATTTACTGTGTTCTCTTTGAACATGGTAGCACTCAGTAACATACTCACATATTAAAAATAACCTACCATTTTGATTTCCAAGTTCATTCAAGTTGTCATGAGTGTGACTCTTAAGACTTTTTTTATAATTTTCATGTGAATGTGTGGATGTTCTCTACTTTTGCACTCAAATATTTGGGCTAGATCTCAGGTTTCAATTCCAAATGCTGGAGCTAAATTAAGGATATCAGGCCTTTTATTCTTGTTCCGTGTTCAACCTGTGACTTGTTCTGTGATCAGTAAGGGAAATGTTCCATTGCTACGCTAATAATAAGGTAATATAACTTCTTTAAATCCTGTTTGAATTATCTTTTTGTGGTTCTAGTTTGTTGTTGTTAATTAGATCAAGCCAGATTTCCACTGAGATTTGCAGCAGCAGTGTCATCATCCTCTAATCTGTCAGCTCCCTTTGAAACCACCTTCAATTGCTTTTGTAAATGTAGTGCCTCTCTGTAGACTTCCTTGTTGTGTAAAATGCATGTTGTGTTTTGATCAAAGTCCTCCTTATGTTCACTGCAAATATACAGATTAAGGTAGTCAGAGACAAATCTAGAGGCACAGTCTTGCTTAAAGTGACATCAAACTGTTACTGGAAAGCTGAAATTTCAATCTTCCCCTTTCAACTAATCAACTGTGAGTTTATGATAGCAGAGAGTATTTTTGGACTTCCCCAATCTTCCACTCTTGCCCTTTTTCAACAGATTAAAATGAAGTTGTGATCACATATATGACATTGGATCAGAATGTCTATGCTCAGAGAGAGTTTTACATTTTTGTTCTTTTTTATTTGTCTGAACGAACAGCAAAGAGCATTTGACACTTTACTTTCTATTCTTGTCTGGCATTTACAGTAATTTAGAAGTTTGCTTTCAGAATTTTCTTTCCCGGATCCTGTCATTAAGTAGAAAAGCTGTCTCTTGCTTTGTTCACTCTTCTTTCAAAATTGCTCAATTTGTGCTATATTGCAAGCGTAGAAGAATGTTAGAAATTTATTATGAAATATTAAAAGTTCTTATCTCATGTATTTATAACTGCATTGGTGATCATAATTTTTTGTTGTCTAAGGCAAACTGTTGTTTGGTACTCAGCAGGTCCTTGATCTGGTATCTAAAAAGTATCACATCAGCTGTATTTTGATGACAGCAATTGCATAGAAAAATCTCACTTGAAGGACTATCAGATTAATTGGGTTCATTTTCTTTTTTTTTTTCCTTTTAAACTGACTAGAAAAAAAATCCGTTAGAACATTAGATCACAAGGAAAACTTTTCTTCCATATCTTTAGAAATAAGCAGCAATAGTTTCTACATTGCTACTGAAAGTCTTCAAGTGTTTACTTTTAAGGACTAATGACATGTTTTTATCACTTCAGCCAGCAATGCTTTTACCACTGCATTTGACCACTCAGTTCAGTTTAGACCTGCAGTTAAATGTAGCTCCACGGCAATTATTAAATACTCATCATTCATTTGCAACATTACTCCACAGCTTCTGCACAGCAACTACATTTACTGTAGTTACAACATGAAAACACTGGCTTAATGAGATCAATACTGTGAAATCTGAAGATTGAAAAATAAGATGAGGTTTCCAGTTTTAACAGATAGCCATGTAATCACATGCACTGCTCCCCTTCCAGAGAACTGGAAATACTAGCACACAAACTTCGCCTGTGTCTACTGGTGCATCAGCTCCTCATTCTGAGAGCAAGCTGCTACTTAATCTTTTCTCCCTCCCTTTTCTTTCTTTTCTGCAGTTCTCAAAAGATTTTTAACTTAATGCTTTCCTAGGAAGCCTGACTGGAACACTAATGACTTCATTGCTTTGCTTTTACCTTTGTAAAGTAGTTATTACATTTTTAGTCCCTGATTGAAATTACTTCCCAATTATTCTAGAATAAAGTCTTTCAGATGTATTTAGGTTCCATGTAAACTTCAGAGTGGCACGGTTAAAATTAAAAGCTTTGAAGAAAGAGACTAGACCTTTAGAAAATCCCTCTCGCCTTTTACGCTTCTTTGATAATTAACCCCAGCATTTCCTCATAGCCAGGTTTGAGAGATCCTACAACATGCTAAAGTTGAGTATAGAAATAAGCTTATTTCTAGAATATACGGTTGAGGGGTAGTGTGAGTGAGTGGCAGAGAACCAATGTTTCAGGCAGTTAGATCTTAAAATAATCAGACTCCTTGGTGCTCCCCTGTCTTTTAGCAGGGACAAACCTCCTCTGTTTCCTCTTCATTTGAAAAAGAAATTAAATGAACAGGGAAGCACAAGATGCAAAGCAGCCTGAGGAAATTGCTCTAGTTGCTCACTCGTAAAGTGTATTTGTGTGGCTGTAGCCAGAAACTGTTGGGAGACTTAGAAGTTGATAAGGCTAACTAGTACTGCTCGTTAGAGGCACAGCAGACTGGAACATTAACATGATAAAATTGCCTTATGACCTAGTCTTAAATCCAGTTCCATTGTAGGGGGATTGCAGGTGGATTGCGCTGAGTTACACTCAAACTGCTGGTGTGTTTGGGAGAACTTGCTGCATGCAGGACATGGGCATCCGACTTGGAAGCCCCTCTCTGGAGGCTGCAGCTGCTGGGTTTTGTTAGGGCACTCACTAAGTAATTCCTAGATACCACATGGTGTTTGGAATTCTGTTTTATTAGCTTAAAATAATAACAAGTATTTTAAAGTATTTGTAAATACATAACTTAAAATACATTTCCAATACAAAGGCATATTTTGTATGTAATTTTATAGTGGAACAATAACCTGCTAAGAAGCAGTTTCGCATGCTGGGACAATTCTCTGCTGAATTAAAATTAGGCTTTTTTTTTTAGTAGGAATCGTTTTTCCTAGTCCTAAACTTTTTGTTTAGGAAAAGTTCCTGGTTGAAAGTTTAGATGCCATGTCTGTCTTTTGTGATCCCTGTGTGTTTAAATAAATACTTGGGTAGAGTGACAGATAATACTTTTGAATAATATAATTTTTAATCTTGAGAAGTCAAATATTAAAAAAAAACAGGTTCATTCCAATACGTGCACCTTATTTTTTGTGTAATTTGCAGTTAATCCTGTTGGTGTGGCTTGTATAAAATTAATGTTTTGTATTTAAAGAAAATGCAGCGTACTAACTCTGAATCTTTGGAATCATTTACTTAGGAAAAATTCAAGTATTTAAGGTTGACAGACAAATTAATATTAACTTCAGAAAGAAAACATTGTCTCCTTCCTCATAAAGTCTAAAATACCTTGAAGTTTTAAATAAGAACTTGTGATCTGTGTTCTGATACTGAATGTAGTTGTGATCACTGAAAAAAGGAAAAATTCAGGACGTTTAAAACCAGAGACTTTAAAAAATACAAGCCCACAGTTGATACATTCAGATTAATTTTTACCTGCAACATGAAGGAGGTTACATCAATCGTGCACTATGGAATGGCCTCAGTTCTATTTTCACCCACAATTAATGCTATCATGATAGCTTTGTGTGCTCTTCACTAAATATATTTAGTCAGTATCATTTTGCTTTTAAAATATGCGTAAACAAAGCAAACCTCATTATAATATGTAAGCATAAATATATTAGCTATAACAGATGAACTTAGGGAATTTTACCTTTTAAAAATACCCTTCTCTTTTAAAACATAGCTGCAGCAAAGGGATTAAAAGGGAAATACATCCTCTTCAGCAGTGAGTGTTTTTTCTGTTGCACGTATCCTGGCGTATCTATAGCACATGCAACACATGTACCTTCAATTACCATGTCCATCACGACACCAGTGAAGAGTTCATGCTGGGGTTTTGGTTACCATGAACTTTTCTCACATGGTAATGCTCTTAACCTGTTACGTCCATCATCTCTCTGCGAGACAGCTGCGCTTATGGAGGGTCTTCCAAATGTAAGCGGAGTGCCTCCTGCCCCACCGAGCGATCGAGGGAGAGCTGAAGGCAGCAGCGTATCCATTCCTTCTCCTGAGACTTTAGTGTTTTCTTAATCCGTCCCAACGGGAGAGCGGGAGAACAGAGACGTTCATTCTTTTCTGCCCATTCGCATGTCCAACAAATATGTCATTTTTGAAAAATCCTATATATAAATGAGAATGAGACATTTTTGAAAGAAAACAAAACGAATTCTCTGAAGAAGACACATCTCTCAAGCCCTCTGTCTTGTTCCTGCTTGCCAGGTCTGTAGAGGAAACCTTGTCATACTGTATTAGCATCCTTTCAACTGAAAACAAGTTTGGTCTGTTCCATAATGTGGGTAAATAGAAAAAATCTTCTGGACTCCAGGCTTGGATGGATAGTGGATAAATCTCCTACAACTGACTAATCTCACTTACCGGAGTGAAAAGGTCTAGCCAAAAGCAAACCTCATCCAGGGTGTCTTTGCTGGTAGAAGGCAAAACCTGCTGTGGGATCACTGCAGAGCTGAATTCCAGCCTTTGCAAGAATTCCACAAAGCAGCATTTTAGTGCCTCAAAAACAGCTTCCTGGGACAGGGCTCACGGTTGATTCAGCGTTTAAACTACTACGCTTCAGATTTGCAATTCTTAGTGTGATTTAAAACAGTTTTCACGGGCAGGATTTAATCCCGTGCCCCATTCCGGTGGGCATGGCGCCTTCCTGCGGGGTCTGCGGGGCTCAGGCAAGGGCTCTGCTGACCCCTGCTGCTGTCCCTGCTTTTCCTTCCGCAGCTGAAGATCGCCTCCCTTTGCTAAATGCCTTATGTAGCGAACAGTGTCTTAGAATGAGAGATATACCTCACCTTTTTCCAATACTGACTAAATATAGAGCTTGCGTATCTGTACTTTTTGTGTCAGAGAAACACCGACATTGATGGTAGGATGGCACGGCTGAGATGCGTTTTCGGAATTGATGCACCTCAGGGTTGCTGCGGTGCTGGTGCTGATCTCATGTACGAAATCCTTTTGCTTCAGCATGCCAGCAGTTTCTGTTTCAGCTTGCTGACAACTGCTTCCCAAAACATTTACCACACAAGATTATCAAAACTGGATATCTTTTTTTAAACATCTTTTGAAAATGAAGGCTTCTACTCCTCTGAAACAGACGTAGGTCTTAGTACGGCAGTAACCCCTGTGAATATTTTGATGTAGCAGAAGCTTAAAATGCTCTTTATTTTTAAACTAAGCTTTTCACAATACCGGGCCATGGCCAGATTGATTTTTGTTTTGTTTTGTCTTGTTTTCTATGTGTTAGTCACAAGACTTAGTTATGACTCAAATGTAAAGAAAAAAGCAGAAATACACGTAGCCTGTTTTCCTGAGCTCGGCGTAATCATATAGCCTAGAATATTCATGAAGCATACCGTAGTTCTTGGCTTTATTACAGAAGAAAAGAGCAATACCCACGACTGAGAAGAACCTTATCTGGCATTGTGCATTTTCACTATCATTAATTCTTAATATGAAAGTAGTAGGTCTGGTTACTCATTAAAAATAGGGGGGTTTATTAATGGGTTAGTTCCATCGTGGTATTACTTAGTAAATTAAATACAAAGCCTCATAGTACGAGGTTCTAAGCAGTCGGGGAAGGTGAAATAGCTGTCAGTGGTACTCGATGATCTTTTTGCAGTGTGTTCTGGTATTTTCTGCAGAAGAAATTACACATGTGCAAGCACATAACGGGCATTGCTGTAGTCATGGCTTTGGACAAGCTACAAAGAAAACAACAAAAGGATCATTGATGCCGACTAATGACATTTAAAATGTAGATTTAGTTTACTTCAAAAAAAGATTGGATTCATTATTTTACCAGGGTGTAGCTTGTTATTTTATGTAGTGTTTTCATATCTTATATTTAAGTTGTTTACTTTCCTTTATTATTGGCAAAAACACCATCAAATCCTACTTAAGTCGGTGTGTATCTTACCTGACAGAGTAGCATATACATATTCATCAGCCTTTCCTTGCTGTTCATGGGTGAAAATAAATCTAAATAAGTATACATATGTATACATAAATTTTTAAGTATTATACACTGTTTCTTGTATATTTGAGCATCAGATAAAATACATGCTTTAGCTTCTGATTTTCCTTGTTTTTTTTTTTTTTTCTGATTGCTGAAATAGGCTCTACTAGGTGTGCATACTGTTTATCCTAAAGTTAATAATTTACTATATGTTTTGGATATGTAATTATCTCTTCATAATTTAATAATGTTTTTGAGAACTCAACTGAGACAACATTGCTTAACCTTCAGTACCGTTCAGTTGAATTTTGTGTTCTCTTGGACAAGTTTGTATGAATTTTTTATATTTTCAAATTTCTAGTCTAGCCAAGATAAGTTCCTAGTCCAGTTGTACTTAGAACTTTATTATTAATAAATTCTGATTTACTTACATATTACTGTGCCCAATTTAGTTCATATAGAATAATACTGTAATAATTGAAGCCTATTAATTCCTCCCACCCCAATATATCCTCTATAATACTTAGCCAAAACAGCTACATTATCTGATAAATTGATTTAGGGCTTTATACATGTGTTCATATAGCCATTTATCTCAGCCCTTGCTGAGGAGACCTTTATTACGCTGTGATGACTGCTGAATATGAAATGTAACCAAGATTATTTTTTTATTCAAATATAATTTAAATATTCATCAAAGAGGAGTTATGCTTGAAACTGACAGAGACTATTAACATCAAAAAATATAATTAACTGCACTGGGTATCATGAAGCAGAGTTAGCCAAATAGCCGAGAGGTCTAATTGCTCTAGAGTCTGAGAAGCAATAGTTTTATTTTATACTGTTGCTGTGGAATTAATAGTGATGTGGTTTCCTGTGTGAGGCAATTAAAAGCTGCCTGTTAAGGTTCATTGCACTATAGGAAATCTGTTGAATATCACTTAGTAAACAGAACTGACATGGAAAAGGTACATGAAGATAGGCAGAGCAGGGTATAGATCGTAAATTAGGACGGATTAATATGAATTAAAGATGTGTAAGTAAATTATGACTACTTTTTAGTGTTACAAAGTCAGCAGCAGCGATGAAAGTGAAAAGTTTTCATTAGTAACACAAAGGAAATAGAATTTAAACATTATTACAGTGAAGCTGTTTAATTGAGAGGAAAGGAATAGAAGAGTAACACGGGTTTAAAAATTAAAAAGTAGCTAAAGAGTAGTATAGAAATGAGCAAATCTCATATTTTGGAAATTTCCTCCTGTTACAGTATAATCTCCTACTTATAATAAAAAGAGCCTTCTAACCTTTGTGTCTCAATTAAGCTTTTTAGTTGAATTCAACAAGAAAAAACTTCTTTATTGAATCCTATAGACTCTGCCTGTGCCCAGGCTATACCATCTAAAAAGGGGTGGCCATATTCATGGCATTTTGACATTAATGAGGTTACTGAAATGGCAAAGTTTTAAGGATCAAAGATACAAGCACTAGCAGTATTTTACAGCATTTGTTTTATCCTCTGTAATAATACAATGGCAATCTAATTGCTTAATAAGTGGGCCATGATTACTGAAAGACATAGTTAATTCCCCTCTTCGCATTTCCCTTATTTGCATTTTATTTTCTACATATTGCAGAACCATAATTAGCAAAATTCTATGGCCACAAGTGAAAGAGGTCTTTTTTTTTTTGCTTTTATATAATAACTCTGAGTGAAAGGCGTTTGTGCGTGTGTGTTCTTTAATTTAGTATGATAGTCAACTTTATGTTTTTAAGAAGCAACGTTAAAAAACAATGTCATACTGGTAAAATAAAATCAAACAAAGAATTCAGCTAGAATTCCTTTTTTCTGTGAAGATTGGCTGCCTGTTTCATACATTATTTAGTGTGCTTACCCTGTTTATCTCAGTGACATAAGAGTGCGTGCCGCTTTCTCAGAAGAGCGCTGTCTTTGCCGCTTCACAGCACAGTGCCTTGTACTCCCAGGCTTGCACATGGTGTTAGCAGATATTTAAAGCACTTCAGCCCAACATTTTATAGGTCACGATGAACTGAGCCTATAAAACAAGTTACTGCAATGAAGTTAATGCAGTCTTAAGAGTGTTACATAGACTGAATACTCAGTATTCTGTATATTTTTAGCTTGCTGTAGATGCATCAATGGGGAGGAAAGGTTCTTGTCACGTAGAATTTTTCCGTGTCAAAGCTGCTTTATAATATGTTTGCAGTGCAGAATCTTTACTACAAATTTACTATTGAGAGCCGTGTTTTTTTTCAGGTTTTCACTGTAATACGGTAGCTATCGGAACCTTGGAATTTCGGTTTCTTCTAGCACATACACACATGCGTGCACACACACAAAGCAGGTCCTGTAACATAATTAAAAGAAATGAGGTAGCAGAATAATTTCATTGAGCAAGCTGCTCTGACCAAAGCCATGCAGTTCAAGCACCTTAGAGGAAGAAGTCTCACTACTTCTTAATGACAGGGAGCTGTATGTTTCATCTGGCAAGACACGTATTCTGTCGTGGTATGTGCAAATGTGTCTGTATTCCTTTCTTGGTAGCAATCTTATACTTAACCTTACTGTTCATTGCTTCTCAGCTATCATGCTTATTGTGATACATAGCGATATGATGGAGCAATTTTGAAATTGATTTAATGCGCACATTTTTCCAACACTGTAAAAATGTTGTTTCACCATAACTCAAGATTTTGTGCTCCGTTTCTGCTATTTGATACGTTAACTTAGGCTGAGTTGTAAGCGTAACAACGACATGATGGTTCTGAACCCATAACCTCTCCCTGTTTACTGAATGTCTTACCAGCATTGAACTCAATTACTATTGGTCTCATGAAGATGTCAGTGTATTCTCATTTAGGATGTAGTAGCACTGATATTGCGTTCCGTCTGTTATTCTAGTGCCAGCATCACTGGTGGCTATGAAAAATGTCATTTACTTATATTTAGTTTTCTTAGATAATTTTGCTGTCTTTGTGACAGAGATCCAGCAAAAGAACACCTCCTGGAATTGCATTTAAAACAGGAGCACTTATGGGTAATGTGCTGTAGACAGAACACATATGAGTTAGTGCTCAGTTATCATGAATGCCATCAGAAATGCCTTGTTACTTTCTTATCAGCCACTTCCTGCTGTCAGCCCAGTGCTTATTTCAATAGAAAAGGATTTGCATCAAATGCAATACAGTATTATGTATGGCTAACATGGGGTTTTTAATTGTGCAGGCACATGAGACTCCTTCAGTGGTAGACAATTTGATAAAAGGATTAGATTGTGAATATTTTTGGCACAATTAAAGATTATCCGTGCGTTGTCAGAGTCAAGCCAGTGAATTTCCTGATGTATTTTTTACAGAGTTGAATCTGTTTGACTTGTGTCAAAACCAAGCGCAGAATATGCAGGTTTTTTGCAGATGTGAAAACGAGCAAACAAGAGCAGGCCCCTAAACTTTGTTGGGCTTAAAACCGGAATTCCCAGGAATCAGAGGATGTGCAGCTCAAATCACTAGCTCGATCCCTTAACTTCAAATCCCAAAGAAAGTGGAATTGTGCTTTCCCATTTAGAGTAGAAGGATACTTTTGCACGGGAAGTCCTATACCTGGAAGCCTTGCAAGCCTTCCGGATGATAATTAGATGCAGACATCACTGTGGGTAATGAATAACAGTGCTTTTGTGACAGGCATTCCTCTCGGAAGAAAAGAAAGTACTTGTAGTGAGGACTCTCAGACCCAGTTTAATAGGAAATGACACCACTGTTACAGAGTTGATTAAAGACCTACCAAGGGACAGCACTCCTGGAAAAAATCAGCAGATGAAATAGGAAAAGTTGTAATTTAATCATTAGTTATCAGTTAAATATATATAGCTTTAAAGCCATGAAATCAGCATTAAAAATTGTGAGAAAAAGGACTGTACCAGCTTGCTAGCAGATTGTGCTTTTATAAAGCTCGTAAAATAAGCAAGTTGTCTTTTGGCTTCTTGCTCAGCATTTTGCTTCGCGTTCTGTTGAGCCATAGAAATGAGTCACTCCGTAGCCCTGTGGAATTGGTGGTTGTGCAGTGGTGGGCACATGGCCTCTGTTGATGAAAATTACAACCAAAAAAGGAGATATTCCCCAAGGCAAGTTTACAAAAAAACAATTTATTCTTTTTCACCCTGTAAAACTCATCTTACATGCAGGATCTCTTGCATTATTTCAAACTCTAATCCTCTGAGTGGGTAATTAACGGACCAGAAAAGCCATTTGTGGAAAGAAAGAGCCATAAGGGTGAAAAATATTTCTCCGCTGAATGATCTTTAAGGAGTAAATAATTACAAGAGTGAGAGGTTTGGGATGACCAATCTAAATCTGAACATAATTAGGATGAACACAGTTTGAAAATCGAAGCAGTTGGCATGTGCAGCAATTCTCATATCAGAAGACTAATTAAATATTTAAAAGCCCAAAACCCCTCACTATTCACAGAAAAATAACCTGCCACAAAAGGGTCTGTAACTTTGCAGATAATTAGGAAGGTTACAGGGGGAAAAAATCACAGATTGGCTCCAAGGTTCTGCAAGGTCACGTCTTATTATGGTGTATCTTTTATATGGTCTGATAACAGGTTTCTTGCTAATTTAATCTAAGTAGGGCATCCCATAGCGATTTCCCATTTCCCTTGTTAAAAATGTGATCATTTTTCTATATGCAAACTGCAATAGGTGAACATTTTTATAAATAATTGCTCCTAATTGATACAGGCTATAATATTTTTTTTAATTATCCAAGGAGAATGCGTGTGTTAAAGTTCAGGTAGGGTTGCCCCCACCACACCCCCAATTTGAAATTGTCCATTGTAGAGGGAAACCAAAGAACCCTGTGAAATCATGTTGCCTCAGTGGCCAGTTCTGTACATTACTAAGTCTTAATTTCCTGTTAGAGCAAAGGTATGTTTATGTTGAATATGCATTTCTGCAGACAGAAGAGCTGTTTTAAATTCAGGAGACCCACAGTGAGTCAAGCTGAATTTGTGTTGACCTGGAGGTCCAGTCAAAGCATGAGCAATCAAAGTGTACCAAGGCTTCTACATTTCAGAAGTTGCACTAACAAGTCACACCTGTCATTTGAAATACCTTATTTTAGTAATTAAAGCGGGTGATTTTTAAAAATTTATTTAAGATCTGTACAAATTAATAGGAAGGATAAAGCTACACTTTTCCAATATTGCAGTTCTTCAAGTTACTCATTTAATAATGACTCCGAAGCTGTCTTAAATTACATAATTTTAACCACATTATTATTCTAAATGCCAAACCATGGATAAAAAATATTGACAGTGGTGGAAAAAAGAGTTCAAAGGGTTTTTACTCTTATCCTGTGCTCTCTACCTGGGAGTCTCTTCTGCAGCAAGTCTCTTGCAATGTTATGCCTCAGGATCAGACACTGTGCTTCAGGATTTTGGCTTGGATTTCCTCTACACTCTGCTCTAGCACTGTGCCTCAGAAATAAACGCCACTTCATAAGTCTCTGATATTATTACTCAGCCCTGTGTTTCTCCCCTGAAACCTGCTCAACCCACAAGGCGTGATGCTGCACTCACGCTCACCCAGTGTGAATAATCTGTGTAAATTGCTCAGATATTACGGTGCTGCACTACTAAAGTTTCATTAGTAAATAAGCATAGCCTCAGGCTATTTATTTTGTCTAAATGGTAAAACATTTAATTGGATCTTTTGAACTGATTACTTTTCAGCAGCGCGGATCTGCTTGGCTTACTTGGTGTACTAAAACATGCCCTGCCTGTAATCTCATGCTGCATTTTGCTTGTAAATATGCAGACACATAAATAATATGACAAGATTATGAATATGACTTTATTTCCATTTCTTCTTCCTCAGGTGGGGTTGCATTAGAAATATTTTCCCTAAAAAGCAGGTCTCTTCCACTTCATATTGTTAGAAATATGGGTTTGGCTTGCACCTACGCAAACCTCACCGGGAGATTGCTCCGTTTACTTTGCACACCTCATTGCATCTTTTAATATCTAGTTTTCCTGTCCTTGTGTTACAGTCCACTCCTCACAGGCTCTGGTAGGTCTAGTAAGCCTTTCACATACATGGTAGAAAGAAGTGGGGATAGGAAATGGGATTATAAAAGCACTTAAAAAACTACCAAGATAAAGCAAAAAAAATATCTCTGATGTGAGCTTAGATATAAGTGAGAAGATTTGTCTTTTTAACAGTTACTGCTTTAAACTTAAAGAACATGAATACTAAAAGGCAAATGGGTCATTACTAAAAGTATTAAAATTGTGAGAAGAGGTTGAAAGCAAGAAATAACTGTTAAAATACTTTGCCATACGAATCTGATACACGTGCATTGACAGTGAATCAAACTGGGTAATCGTAAGAAAGGGCCTGTGGGAGTTGCATATTTTCTGTTGTGTTTTATTGTCTATTTGGAGTTTTCATCCTTAATGCGTACCGGTAGACTCTCACAAGATTACATTGTATAAAGAAAACACAATTAAATATTATTGCGTATTTATTAGGGAAACGGAAACAACACTGTGGTGCACCTTGTTCTACAATATTAATTATATACCATTTGGCTTCCTTATGTCATGTTTACTCAGTAATTAGGGAGATTCAACAAATCATCAATATTCTATTTAAAAAGAAAGGAGAAATAATTTTCTCAAGCTTTTCCCCCACAAATATTTTAGTCCAAAGCCACTAGGTTTATTGCTGTAGTGGTGACGTTGCCAAGTGGATAGAAAATCCCAAGGCTGGATTGTGAGTTTTCAAACCAATTTCTAGCATGCCTTGCAGATTTAGCGGTCACGGGAAGATCTCCAGCATTTACACACAATACTTATGGCCAAATTCTGCTTTCGTACATGCTCATGCATCTCCCATTTTTTTCTTAGATCATGAAAACGTGTGTGTGCAGGGAGCAGCGGCTCTGTAGGGATGCGTGGGCTCACTGGGGCTGGGGGAGCATGTGGGACGTGGCAGCGATGGCCAGACAATGCTGCTACAAATCAGGGCTTTATAGCAAGGCTGGGTCTTTTTATCAGGTCTTTTTTTCAGGCTTTGGTTAGGCCCAATTTGCTAACTCATTAGGTTTCAGTATGTAATAATGTATTTCTTGTGAGGTGAATTTGAAACTCAGGATTTAAATACATTCCTTCAAATAATTTTATCTACTGTGGTATGTGTGTGTGCATATGTATGTATCTCCACACCCCTAAAATAAAACTTCTGTTCTCTGGCTGTTTTGTTATGTAAGTTTTGTACATGCTTTCCAAAACCAAATTAACAAAACATAGCATTTAAGTAATATCTGATATCCTCATACATATGTAACTCTGAGTTTAGTAACAGGAGTGGAGGTCTAACAAATACGCATACAAAAGCAGACGCATCTTGTGTGGCAGTTGTAGACCATTAGGAATACATATGTAAAGACAGCCATTTACTCTGGGTAAAGAGGTGCAAGATTTTTTCCATTTAATATATGGTGTTGTTAAAAGTCGATACACGAAGTGTAGTCATCCCACATTCCCATCTCTCTTTACTCAGACTGCAGCTTACCCTGGGTGAATAAGGAACAAGAAGACCATATGGAATATGTAGTGCTACAACTCAGAGTTTACGTGCTTCAAGTGGTGTTTAAGCAGGTTGCTGCAGGCGATATGCAGGAACATGTCATCATGCTAGCTTTTAAGTATTTAATCAATATGCTGAAAGAGAAATATTGTCAGATCTGACTCAGAAGTTTCAAAACATACCGAGATAGTGGTGTTTTGTTTTTGTTTTAATGTATTGACAATTTTATTCTAAATGAATTTTATTTATTTTACATGGCTTTATACTATTTTTTTTTTAAAGTACACGTGACTGTTTTCTGTGTTTGCCAGTTTTCCCTTACTTAATGAAACACTGCATTCACAGAAATGCCGAATGAGGAATACCCAAAATTATTGTGATAGCCCATTTCTGGCTAGAGATTAACGCATATCCTTTTCAAAATAACATTGATGTTTCTTTTATGTTACTGTCTTTGGCAAAGTTATGTATGCAAAACAAAAGCATTTGAAGGATAAATTGCAATGTGGACATTATTTCCTGCATAACTTTGCAAACCACTTTGAAAGGAACTGCGTGTATCTATGTGACTGATGTGACTTACCCATAAAGACGACCTCTGCCCTCAGTCAGTCTGTTTGATCCACATAATGCTCACGTCTTGCCACAATCTGCTTCTCACATTCCAGTACTTCACTTTCTGGTCCAGTCATGATACACTGTGCTTTTCATTTTAATGCCGGAGTATTTGTTCAAGTCCATAGATTTTGCATTTTTAATCTTCCTTAGAACAGTGGTGAATAATGGCCCTTGGCAGGAGATAATGAAATTTTCTTAATTTATATTTTCAAGCAGAAGCTTCAATTGAAAATGGCATCCTATGGCCTGGAGACATCGCTCTAGTGCAAGTTTCAGGGGAGCTGTAATAATAATGCAGTGCCAGTGGTGACGGGGAATGATAGGACAGTGAAGAAGTAATTTAAGAAAGAAAAGAGAATGTACCAGAGCTTTATTGTAGCATATCTAATGATCTGCTGAAGATTCCCAATAGCTTTTGGAGCATGACAGTAGAAACTAATGTTATCTTGCCAAAACAGAAGCCACTGCTTAATCAGCAGAACAAGATTATTGATTAAAACACCTCACACAATAGATTGCACATGGAATCTCATCTCCATACATTGCACGTGGAAAAGTGCAATAATGAGCATGAGATAATAAAAAAAAGAAGCAAAAGCAGTTTGTTGGGAATTGTACAAATCAAGATTAGAGTTGAAATGCAAACAAATTATCATTGAAAATACAGTCGTCCTTAAAGCTGCGAACAGGGGGGTGGATGCAGCAGGGACGTGGCTACACCGGGAGCAGGAGGCGCTTGCTACCAGCCTCGCTGGAGCTGCTTCACTCTCCTTTTCTTCCTGTGTTCATGTGAAATCTGAAAGGGCCATTCCTCATTTGCACAGTCGTCTTCCTGAGGTGAAAGGAGTTCAGACATTGTACTATAACTGTTAATTAAACACTCCATTTGATTTTTAGATTACTCCAAGTGATGCATCCGCATTATGAAAATGCAACCTTTCTTCATTCATACTAGAATACTGAAGAAACAAGTGTTAGAGGACACAATTGCTCCTTGCATTGCTGAGAACAGGGACAGTTCCTCCCTTTCCCCTTGCAGAAGTCTTGCTACTGCCAGCACCGGCACCTGAATTATCATTCCTTTGGTGCCACAGTTAGTCTTTTCCTAACTAGGGTTTCAAATTTAATTCCTACGTTACCTTTTCTAAATCAACTGTTATTGAATTTGTATAGAGCAGATCTGCTTTATTTCCTTGTAAATGACAAAGTCATTGTATCATATATCTTTGTGAATATTGTGAATGTCTTAAGTGTGCAGATATTTCTTGGTGTGAGATCATATGAATTTTAAGATTTTACATTAAACCCTGAGAATTTGCGTATTTTAACATATGCTAGAGACTTATGTGGTTGATTAGATTACAGAACATTTAAATGTTACTTAAAACCTACAAACACTAGATTGCAACCACTGGAACCCCCCCTTTTTTTTTTTCTTCTTAAATTTGCAGACTTTATTTCCACTACAGTCGTGTTTTGGAGAATCCCATGAAGCGGCTGCACTCAGGCATTGCCCATTGCATAAAGGAATGACAGTGGGTCCCAGGATTGAGTTGCAGGCTGTAACCGTCTGATATCCTTGTCACTGGCCATAGCGCTTCTAAGGGTGAAGGTTTCTCAAAATGCTGAAGCTCTGCTATAGCAGTGATGTGGTAGCTTTGACAGTGTGTAGCCATGTAGGATAATCTGCTGTTTAGTGCTATTTTATGGAGAGTGAAGTATCTTTTGTCCAAAATACCAGAGAGAATTCAGTGTTTCTTGTCTTAGAGAAGGTCAGCTGAAACCTTTATGAGTTTGTAAAATGGTCTTCGAAGGCAGCAGCAGGACTGTAGGCCAGTAACTAATAGAGAAGTTAGTATGGCTGGTTTTACAGGGGAAGGGGAAGAAGGAAAACCAAACGAACAAAAATAACCCCGTACCAAACAAAACAAACAAACATGCAGCAGACAAGACTTTGATTTGTCCAGAGAACAAATTGCAGTAGTGTAAATTCCTTGAATTGGTTGTCTCAGAACTACCTCTACAAAGTCCACTTGCTCTTCACCTCTTCTTTGTAGCTCATGAATTGGGATTGACAGCTGCTGTAGTTGCTCTCAGGTGTTGGTGAAGGTTTCACTGGAATTGAAATGTGACCCCTAAGTATGTAAAAAATAGTTATCTGAAATTTCAGGTTTTTACATATGAATATCTTAACCAGGTGTCTTTAATTGGAAACGTCAAAGGTTTATAAAATCAGAACCTTATTGGAAAGTTAGTCATGTTTTATAAAATGCAGCTAGCAATGGAGCAAAATCAGTGATGTGGATGTAAAGAGCTACGACTTAAAGCCCAAAGACTTGTATTCATTAAGTTATCCAAGTAATTGCAGTTCTTGGGGAGGTGTTGGTGTTGTGCTTTACAGCACTGCCGTGCACTATTGCTGTGGAGTTGGGTCTTTGTCATTTTGGCCAAAGATGAGCCAAAGGTCACCATCTGGATAACAAGTCTTGCATAAAAGAAACAGTCAATAGCTTTTAGGTCAGCATCTACCTGTGTCACTCAGTGCCTGAAGTTTGACGCTGGCACTTACTGTACAAAGAAAAAGCTACAGCATTTTCTTCTGAATTATTATTGATCTACGTCATTTTGATATGAGCTAGCATGAAATGCTTCTCAGTGTCCTGACTGATGGCAAACTTATGAGTCTTTCACCGGGGGAAAACAAAAGAGAAGACAACAAGTTTTCATAGGGAGGCAAGAGTCCATCTTTTCCGTAAGCTTTACAAATGCTGCTAGTAACACTTTTTTCGACAGCTAATATGACCTTCATCAGTTTCATTCTCAAGCAATTTCTCCCAATATGTATCCGTTTTATTTTGTAACAAATCAATATCTCTCTCTTAATTGCCACTTATTCAAGTGTAAAATGAAATTTTCATACAGCTCAGAGCTGTGGAAACCATTATACTGAGTGATGCCCTACAAAAAAGTCTTTTTGTAGGAATTATTTTGGCTTCAGCATAAGGTTTTTACTAAAGAGACAGAAAGAAGTTTAAAGAAATTAATTACAATATCTTACAACCAAGGTTTTCTCATGTTGGTTAGTCTGGCCTGAGGTACGTGGGGCATAAAAAACCCATACGGGGCTTAGCGCAGAGGTGCTTTGGAGGTTTTGGGCCATGTTGCCGTCTGCTACTTCTGCAGCCTCCTCCTACGCAACACACACGAGAGCAGCACTTGACCTTCGTGTGAGCACAAAGAAGTGGCTCTATTGTACACTTTCAGTGTTACAGGTTCAGTACAGGGATTTTGTCTGCAAGTTGAATGCAGATTTCACCACCTCAGCATGTCTCTGAAAGCCATCGGTGACATCACGCTTGTTCCAGGCTCCTGAGCAGACAGCGCGAGCCTTTGCGGGGGGCAGCGGTGCTGTTGGCAGTGGTGGGGGGGACCTGAGCGGTGGCTGTACAGGAGACCTGCCTCAAAATCCTTTCAAGTCCCTTCCACAAGCAGCACAGAGGTGATGGGTGAATTCTTCACCATCCGTCTGTCCCCGTGGTTGTGCTTGTATACAGAAATATGTGGCTATTTCCAATTTGTTTTGCAATTATGAGGCTTATAAGGCTAGAAAGAAGTAGTTAAAAAAAAACCAAAAAAAAACAAGAAAAAATAAGAAAAGAACAGAGAACGGAGAAAAGAACAGGGGAAAGGAAAGGAAATGATAAAGTCAGAAAAGTTGTTGTTGTTCCCGAGTTTGCTTAGCAAGAGGCACAGTATGTCCTGACCAGCTCTGTGCTAATTTGCTAATATATAAAAAGTGCTTCATGTAAGAGTTCTTCAAGTGTGTTTACTCTGCCTTTAATGAGGTAGTGTGAATTATTCTTATACCTGTTGGCAATGTACAGCTGTGGAAAGCCATTGATACAAGATAGATTATTTTAGCTTGGGATGTGGTATTGAGGGAGTGTGGGAAGTAGTAGGGCAATAGAGAAGTTGATGTACAGCTGGAGTCAAAGGCTAGACTATTACTTAAGTTCAGACTTGTGTTATTCAGTTTGCTGACAAACAAAACTAACCCCTGAGAAGATCAGCCAAGCTCTTTTTGTTTTAACCACCAAACTCCCTGACCTTCTCTTTCTTTTCTTCTACTTCCTTCTGACTATTTTGTCTGTATTACATTTTGACCATCTCTTAAGGGTTATGTGATTGTTTTCCTATTTTTAACTTCCAAGCTTTTTTTTTTCCCTCCTGGAAAAATAAATAGTGGTCTAAAATTTATTATTATTATGATTAAAAAAAAAAAGAGCAAAACAAAACCCCACACCTTCAAAAACCATTGAATTCAGTAGACCCTTGTGGTTAGAGGCATTTTAATAAAATTCTTTGTATCAAAATGCACTGGCTTCCATTGTTAAGTAAATCATACATATGTTTCAGTATTTAGTATTTTCTAAAATACATTTTAATTAATTTTCTTGTAGTTCTTTTTAACTGTGTCTCTTATTTTATCAGTCATTCTTTACCTTTTCCTGTAACCTGACAGAGAAGCTTAGAGTGCAATTGCTCTTAAAATAATTAAAATAGAAATGCTAATGCTCTTTGTCTGCAACAACTCTTCCAACCAAAATCATCATTTCCTTGAATCACAACGACAATGTAAAAGCATTCACCACTATGTATATCTCTAAAGATGGAAGGAATTCCTCATTTGTGTTATTGTACATTATTGAAAATTAAACATTTTTATATTTTGTATTATCTTTGCACTTTGCTTTCATTTTATTGAATTAGTAGTATCAAATCAGTATACATTTGCAACAGCTATATCTACCAGTGGGAATGAGTGACATTTGAGATAGCATCAAACTCTAAATTTAAAAGCATAAATCCTGAACTGAAATACTGTCTTGACGCCTTATTTATGGCCTTTGACTGATCCAGTATTAATTAACTTTATTGTCTTATGGATTGGACTGCCCAAGTGTGAAGTGAGTTAACACTGCATATAGTACTTTAGTATGAACTTGCAAATTAAATGTAATTTTAAATTAATTAGCTTTGCTTTCTTTTCCCATTACAGGTGCAACAACCGAACACAGTGTATAGTAGTTACTGGGTCAGATGTGTTTCCTGATCCTTGTCCTGGAACATACAAATATCTAGAAGTTCAGTATGAATGTGTTCCTTACAGTAAGTATAATCTTTTTATTCTTGTTCACTTCCTCTGGCCCTCACAATTAAAGCTGGAGTGCTGTTACATGGAAAAGCAGCATATGTTTATGGCCCACGGACCCATTATGCATGCAGAGCACTTGCAGACTAGGGCCTCCAATTAGCTTCACCAAGTGTGGAAGGAAGCCATGGTGTGATGCTGGCCAAGTGTCTGTCTGTGTTCTTAAGTGTTTGGCTTTTAAGGCTGCTGTTTTTCCAGAAAACAAACTCGAATTAGCTATTCAGCAGGCCAGATAGAAATTTGTACTTTTGCCCGCTACCAGTTGCTGACAAATTGGCTTGGCTCACAGACTTCTAAAGCAGGAATTGACTTAAATTTTAATCATGATCTACTTGAAAGACTACCTGCTGTTGTGGTGACTTTGGGTGCACGGCAAAACCCAACACTGACACTCCAAGGCCAATGCCCTGGTTGGGGGACATTGTAAGAGGACTTTGCGCTTCAGGGGCACATCCGTAAGTGAGCGCAGATTCAGAGTGAATAATTCATCAATAAGTTACTAAAACTTGGTTAATAAAAACAATGGGAAAAAGAGTGAGAAGTAAGTGTTCCTTTTTTTTATGTTAAGAGAAAATACGAATTGTGCCTTGAATCAGCTGCAAAAACAGATATTTTTTGCTGAAATCGTACTGACGTAGAAAAATTTGAAGTCGTGGCTGCTTCAGCAGTTTTGTACTATATTCTTTCTAATGCCAGAATTCACTAGCTTTCGACATACTTCTTATTTCCTTACAATAATTAATGCTTTTTTCATTGACATGTATGCATGCTTCTAAAAGTTCTGCAGATTCGACACTTTTAACTGGTTTTGCTTTCTTGTAAGGTCATTCTTTGCAGTGACTTCTCCCTCGTCCTGTAACTCAACAGAGCAATAGCTGTGTTTGCAATGGAATTTGAGCAGTGCACTGATCGTTCCCTTAAGTTACTATTAAGTGTGAATCTCTTGATCTGCAGTAATCCTTAACTAAAGTCACATTTTCTGTTGGTACAGGAAACAGGCCAGGTCTGAGATGCAAAAACACTGTGATGACAGTATATATCCAAAACCAAAGGAAATAAGTTTGGGCATAAGCAAAGCTATGTCAAAAGTGTCCATGCTGGTTCCTCCACAGTTTTAAAATTTAGACTTCTTAAACTGGAATACTACATTGTACTGCTTTACCACGTTGAACCTTCCCTGTTGTTAAAGGCCAAACACAGATCATCTGTTTTTTCTTCATTTCTGCTGTGTCATTGTGAAATGGTTGCTTGCTGATTTTTTTTTCTGTACCATTTGTAGGATTGGAAGCCTACTGCATACAGTGATCCCTAGTACCATTCCTCCTGTGTGTAGTATCGGTGGCTTGTTGTAACCATTCTTCTCGTGCCACTTTTGAGAAGTGATGTCTCACCCCAATCTAACCAAAGTTTTGTTCCACAAAGACCACTTTTACTTTAGCACTGTTTTCATTCCCAAATTCTCAGAAAGAGGGCAGTGCATCTGATTCCAAACCATGAGGTCAGTCAAATGACAAGACGTCATGCTTCCAGTTCCAGTAGGCTAGCTCGTAGAGAAAAAGTGCAATGCAAATAATGTTCAAACATAATTTTTTATGCTGTTTTAGGAAGACAAGTATGGATATGTTCTACTGATTGGGTATTGCTGTCTACAGGAATCTTTTCTTTTCCAGTTTTCAGAAGTACAGTGCCACAGCGCGGCCTACCCTGTACTCTAACATGTAGTTATTCTACTTTTAAAATGTTTGTTTTTGCTCACTGTCAATTGCATTGATCTACCTTTTAATTGCATAATTCTGTGTATATCATAACTCAGGATTCTGGATACTTCTTGTCTTTCCAAGTCTATAAGTTGTGGAGTTTGTCAGCTGCAGCATGTACAGCGATGACACTGTGCCCAGTTCCAGAACTGTAAGAGGTATCACCTGTCATTACCAGCAATTATCAAAAAGATGGACAGTTACCAAAATCAGTTTTGAAGTTTGATTTCAAACCACATTGTGCTTCAGTAGCAGTTTTGATTGTTGACCATCTTTTTTCCCTGTCCCACAAAGCCTATCGTGGTAGTTTTCCAAGTCCCTTCTTTTTTGACACCTGATAAACTCGAGTTATCGAGCCTAATTCTTTTTTCCTTTACTTGTTCCAGTGCTCCGTATCTAAACGTACGGAATGCCTGAAATAATTAGGTTTGCAGATAGCAGCTGTCCCAGAATAACAGACTTATTAGGAAGGTGGCTGAGGCTTTTGTGGGTCTAGGAAGGGAGGTTTTTGGTGATCACAGCACTACTAACCAAAGTTCAGTTACGGTTCTTACTTTTTCTGAACTTCATCTTCAGTTACGGCAAGACTGCAAAACTTGCTGTGTCTCGCTGTGACACCTTTCAGTCCATGAACGATGACAAACAGCAACCATACCAGGTTTTGTGGTGAACGCTGGGAGTTCTTACACACTGGAGTTGGTGTCATCCTTGTACAAAATGCAGTTTATGAGCTCCTCTATGTCTTGCTGCCTTCCAGAAGTACGTAGCTGCTTTGCTGATCATACGTAGTGCTGGAGCTCTCTCTGGGTTCTGTATTTATCACCCTCATAAGAAAGTACTTAATGCAAAGCTTACTTTTTTTGCATCTTAAAGTGTAGACCTGTTGCTGATGTTTTCCTGATCCTCTTTAGCAAAAAAAAAAAAATCTATTGAGATACTCAGTTGATCTTCAACAAAACTAAAATTTCAGACAAATTTGATAGGCATTTCTTTGTCTTAAAATAAGAGTGTTATTGATTAAATTACAAAGAAATTGAGGGTACCATACTTGACATTTTTCTCAATTATGCTGCACAATATATGTCGGCACTTTGAGTAACAGAAGTCAGCCCTTTTATAAAGAAGAATATGAAAAGTACCATTTTGTACATCTGTGCATTTTTATTTTAAGGCTTTTTTGGACTCAGGAATTCAATAGAAAACATTTTAAAGTGTTTTATTCTCTGTCTGTATTGATTGGACTTTGCAGCATTTGTTTATTTCAATAAGCCCATCTGTCCCTGAAAAATGTGCAGCTGTACACCAATGCATGCAGAGCAGACGTGCCAGTAATGATTTCAGTTATCCCTATCTTTTTTCCCTCTCCTATTACTAATTCTAAGCAGGTACAATATCAATATTGCTCTTTGGCGAGGAATAGACTCATGCATAAAAGTTCACAAACAAGATCTTCTGAAAGTCATTAACACTGATTGTGAAACCCAGAATTCACCTCAGAATACATCTTGTGTTTGCTTGGATAACCCAAGAATTACAAATTACAGAAAAACAAGTATTTTACCTAAAGATTTATAAAAGAACAAAGGCTAGGAAAACTACTGCTCATCTTGAGAATACTTTCCCCCTCCCACTCCACCGTAAGGTTTTGGAATTGTTCCCTGAAGAAATGCTAGATCAGCTCAGCCAATACCGTTCTCTCAAAATAATAATATGTAATTCTGTTAAATGAAACTGAAAATCCAAAACTTCATATGAAACATACAAATACGTTCTTCAGGGTAATACTGGAAATGTAATAGCTGTGCAAATAGTTTTGATACACTTCCTTGGTATCAGCAGCTACTGTTACACAGATTGGTCCATTTGTCATTTTCCAGGTCATTTTATGAAACTGAGGGAGCATATTTCAAAGGCTACTGAGTATATGAAATAGATTTTATTGCAAATAATTATTGGAAAGCTATTTACTAGCTGGACTTGAGCTAGACGTCTTTCTGTAATATGTTCCTTAAAACTTCCTTGGGGAAAAATTGCTATAGTAATAAAGCGTTGTTAATCGGGTTGGGTTTATATTTTCTATGTACAGTGGTGGGATGGATACTTGTTTTAAACACTTAGAATGACTGTCCTTGCATACTAGCTTGCTGTTTCGGGCTTAGTCGATAATGCTGGAGAATATCTGAATGAGCTAAATGGTATTCTTTTTCTTCTCTTTTCCTCTTGCTTACTGTGCTTTTGCTTCTTTTTTCTAGATGTTTTGCTTATTCCTTCTAGTCTGATTTTACAGTTATAGACTAAGAAGTGGCAAAAGTTCTCAAGATTAACATTCAAGGAAAAAAATAAATCCTAAGGACAGCTAAAGGATGCAAGCTGCTTTCTTTACAAGAAAGAAAAGCAGAGGAATGTCTGGGGCAAAGATGGGGGAAGGTTTAATAAGCACACATCTAATTAATATAATATGTATATGTGCACTTGCACATATATGATAAATTAATGTGTCACTTAAAAACCAACTTGATAGCTTTATGCTTGGAGAAGAAGAAAAGTATGTATAGCATGCATTAGTAAAGTCATTCATTATTTATTCAGGTTCACTAAGTGAAGCTACATGCCAACATATCTGTATTGCCTCCTTAATCTACTAAAATGATTGATCCGTGTTCACTTGTGTAACCGTAGAATCTCTCTCCTGCTAGGTTTTCCTGTTGTCTGTTTCTCTTTATCCAATATAGTGCAGTTCTTATTCTCCCTATATTTAGCGTCTGTTACTAATTTAATCTCTAGATTAATAGTCAATTTATGTTAATCTTCTTTCTTTTTTCCTTGCACTTTTTTATTTTCCTTCCGATGCTTAAAATAGAAGTGGAGCAAAAAGGTAAATAACGTATACAGTCCAAACCCCAGCTCCTTGTTATGTGCCTTATGGATGTTAACCTCTTCCCTTCCCCTCCCCACAACACTCTTATATTATGATAATCAGCAGGATCTCATAAGTACACCTCATAACGAAGTCGACTGTTTGCAATAAAGTGACTTGGCTGCTTAAAGTAGGTGGCGGGGTATAGTTTCTGAAATACTTGGGCTGGAGGGAAGACTCCCTTGCTTTTTTCTCTCCCTTTCTCTTCGTCTTTCTTTCCCTCTCTTTCTCTCACCCTTGGGTAAATTCTTGTTAATCAAGTGTCATTTTGCCTGGCTTCCAGAACCCTCTCCATAGCATGCCATGGTTACAGGGTTTCCTGGTCTGTTTCATTCATTGCTTTGGTTGTGTTTTGTTTTCTCTGCTCCTAATTGCTTTCTCTATATACCTGATGATTTGTTTCGTTCCTTTATTTTTAATCGAGGCACCTCCTTTTTCAGCCTCACCACTTCTTAAAGTTCTAAACAAGTCGATGTGATTTTTTTTTGGACTGAAATGACCCAGCGCACTGCTGCACACCAGTTAAAAGCTCTGGAGCGTTAATGCGTACTCACTAAAAGTCTAAGACGAAAATGCAAGAGTAGCTCTACATTTTCAGCTGTCCGTGTATGCCATTGAGCCTTGGTCTGTACTAGTGAAAACAGTTCCCATCCACTTTCCATACTGGTACAGCAAGAACATGGTAACTTTAAGAAAAGTGGATGATAAAGGGTGATAATTGCATTAATTATAACATAAGGTATAATCTAGTGCCAATTAAATTGATTTTTTTTCTTCCTGCCACAGTCATTATGATTTACCTACCTTTTCTTTTCTTTTTTTTTTTTTTTTTTCTTTTTATTATGAGACAGTCTTAATTTGATGTAATTCTTGTCTTACTTCTCTCTGTGACTGTTAGTTTTTGTTTGCCCGGGGACGTTGAAAGCAATTGTGGACTCACCGTATTTATATGAAGCTGAACAAAAGGCAGGTGCTTGGTGCAAAGATCCTCTCCAGGCTGCAGATAAAATATACTTCATGCCATGGACTCCGTATCGCACTGATACTTTGATAGAATATGCTTCTTTAGAGGACTTCCAAAACGGACGCCAGCAGACGACGTATAAACTCCCAAATCGAGTGGACGGTACTGGATTTGTAGTGTATGATGGCGCTGTCTTTTTTAACAAGGAAAGAACTAGGAACATAGTAAAATTCGATTTGAGGACTAGAATTAAGAGTGGAGAGGCCATAATCAATTATGCTAATTACCATGACACCTCTCCGTACCGATGGGGAGGAAAGACTGATATTGACTTGGCAGTTGATGAAAATGGCTTATGGGTAATTTATGCTACGGAGCAAAACAATGGGATGATAGTAATTAGCCAGCTGAACCCCTACACCCTGCGTTTCGAAGCCACCTGGGAAACAACATACGACAAACGGGCAGCGTCCAACGCTTTCATGATATGTGGTGTCCTGTATGTAGTGCGGTCGGTGTATCAGGACAACGAGAGCGAGGCCGGCAAGAACACCATCGATTACATCTACAATACCAGGTTAAGCAGAGGCGAGCACGTGGACATTCCTTTCCCCAACCAGTACCAATACATCGCCGCAGTGGATTACAACCCCAGAGACAACCAGCTGTACGTGTGGAATAACAACTTCATTCTGCGATACTCTTTGGAGTTTGGCCCGCCTGATCCTGCCCAAGGTAAGAATTTGGTTTTTCTTGTTTTTAATCTCTTGCACCTCCATTCAGATAACTGTGTGACAATACCTTTGGTCTTAGACTTAGCTCTTGGCAGAAAGACAAGGAGGGTTTGCTTGTCTCTGCCGTGTGGAGTGGCACAGTGTTACATCGGTGCGAGGCAAATTTGCAGCACCCATGAAGAAAGACAGAATTACTTCCTTTGTTTTACAGGCTAGTAGTTTTCTCCTTTAGCTTTTCTGTGCTTGAGAATGACTTGAGGAATTGTTTATTTACTTCATTACCCTCAGTCAGTTTGATTTGTATAGCTAAGGTAAGTTTGAGTTCACTCACCCTGAGCCAGAACCCTGTTCCCCCTCCATTAGGTGTTACCTGAGTTCTGAATTGATTACAACATCCATGCAGGCCTTTCAGCTTCTTGGCGCCAGGAGCTGAAAGCAGTGTGTGCTGGGAGGTCCCAGGGGAGATGTATGAGGTTAATTTGCAATACTGAGCATAAATATTTTTCTGCAGCCCTATTTTCACATTTTCAAATGCCAGGTTGGACAAGATTATCCGATCTCTTTCTAGCCGGTTTCTCGGTAAGTCCATTACAACTGCAGTTCAGCTCACTTGAAGTTAGAACAACTATCTAAAAGGAGAGACTTACTGCCAAAAGAGGAAAGAAAAACGGAAGTCTTCAGGACTCACAAATCCCTAAAAATGACATGATCAGGCATAGCCACATATTAACATCTGCAGGGGAGAGTAAATACCAAGAGAAATGCTCTGTGGCAGAAGATGCGTGCAGCAAGGCACAGAATGTTGATAAGCTGCCTTAGCAATGAAGGTAATACTTCACTTCTCTCATATAACTGGTATGCGTGTTTAGCAGCCGTTTTTTATACTTGGAAGTAGTAACAGTGGCTTATGCACGTGAAGAGTTCCTGTCCTGCTTCAGCAAAGCTGATTCACGCACAGCAATACAAACCCCGTAATGTGCACACGACTACATCAACATACATACAGCTTTTCCTAGGTACAGAAGTATGTAAGACACAACAGAACAAGGCATTTTAGAACCAGTACATTAGTGATCTCCAAAGCCAAGTGAAGACCTCACCAAGCTGTCCCCTGCAGACCTCCCTGGCAATACATGGCCAGGCTCAGGGGCCAGGTCTTTGGGGCCTGGGCTGCAGCCATCCTGGGAGGCTTTGCCCTCTGAACGTCAAGCTAGTCCCTTCCTTAGGGAGGCTTCGGGGCTGCGCTTAGCAGAGACATGCCCACGTATGTAATTAGAAAAAATGTGTAGCTTTCGTTTCATACATCCTCATGCACGTCACTTTTCACGTGGTTTAACTGAGGGGAAGATGCATTTTAAATTCTCCAAAGCTTTGATTCCAAAAGGAGGAAATGGAAGTGGAGGCTCTAAGTGGATTTTGCAGTTCAGGCAGCTGCCATGAATGTGGCAAAAGCTGATCTTTAAATCATTGCATTGAGGGAAAAGTGTTACAGAAGAGCAGGGAAGGAAGAAAAGGCTTTGTAGAATACTTCCTTTGGTTTAGTAAACCACCAGAGTTCTCCAGTAAGACATTTCTTAATGTTTTTATTATGAGAGAGTCTCCAAGATCCTAAGTTACAGTTCATATACTTGCCACATCCCATCTAATATCAGACAGAGATTTGGGCATCCACCAGCACCCTTCCTGAGGTCCGTGCTGGCGTGCCAGGCAGGGGGAGAAGCAGCTCCTTCCAGGCAGAGCTGGACGAGAAGGGGTCCAGGGCGGGCCGCGGGCTGCTCGCCTCTCATCCCAGCTCTTTGCTCACTCACCCGTGAAGACAGAGAAGGAATATTTTTTGAGTGATTTATGAGTTTGGGTTTTAAATGCATCATGACATCAGTAAATAAATTTGATTATGGCCTTTTTTGAATATAGAAACCATATAAAGACACTAGATTTATTTGAATACATGAGGCATATATTCATAAATGGTATTTTTCCTTATATAAAGCCAGTACCAAATATTTTAGTTCTGTATGGATCTCTACATAGCAGATCTAAAAATATGTTTCAGTTCATTTCCTCTTTTGCCCAAGCCAATTGCCTGTAGTTAAAGACTACTAAATTAAAGGAAAAATTATCTAATATGATTGTCCTTGAGATGTACTGCTATAAAACCAAGAAGAGATTCTGTACGGATTCTAACTCTATATTTTATTTGTATTATATCGTTACACAGTTAAAGGACCTATATGTGTAATACACATTGCAAGTTTTTTATCTCATATGAAGTAGAACAGATTTTCATCACGTTCGATGAAGGACATTTTTGTGTTTCTTTTTTTTTCTTTTTTTGTGGTCGACTCAGGTTTCTTAATCATCTACTGAGAAGCATAGGTGTTAGGATAACCTTCTTTAAGTCACCTAACACACAGAACATCTTTTAGTGTCTTTTTGCAATGGTCCTTTAATATCAAGTATTTAATGGTGTCACAAGGTCAGTACCTCAAAATTGGAAGTCGTGGCCTTATCTGTTTGAATGGTTAACTTGGGCCGTTGTGGGAAACTCAGCCATCTGTGTTCCTTCTGTTACCGTGGGAGCGGTAATGATATATAGACACATGCTGATTCTTTCCCCCCCATCTATCTGCCTCGGCCATCAGTTCTTGTGTGTGCCATCACGTCCAGCTACCGAGTACTTCAGAACTAACAGTCTTTCTTCCTCCATGACAGATGAATTTGTCACATCTGAGTCACACTTTTGAGGTCGAGGGTTTACATTTGTTCCCAGGGCCAAAATCTTAGATTCATCCATGACCCCAAACCTGCCTTTTTTCTCTCTATGTTGTTGATTTCATTTTTAAATCTTCCTATTGAAACATCTGAAATACCACTATGATTAACCTAACATTGACCTTGCCCTTGCTGCAAACCTACACCATTTTCTTCTCTTGTAATTGTGTTATGTATTCCCTATATCCTCATTTTCTTTATCTTTAGAAGAACTCTTCAGATTTCTAAAACTGTGGATGCGGCAGCCAGGCTACCATTTTACCATGTTAATCTGGTCTGCTGCCCTTAGAACCTCAGCCTTAACCCCATTCTTCATGTGTTGTTTCTTCTCTCTTCTCATGGGAATTATAGTACATAGATGCAGAAATGGCTTTCAGAGGTACAACTGACAAGTACCACTCAGATGCTGCAGGAGAGCACATTTTCTAAGGTTAAGTATAAAAATTACATATAAAAATCAAAACATTAATTTAGAAATAAAATATATCAAGTCCTGCAAAAGGCAACTATGAAAAAATTCAAAACAAACCAGAGTTTTTTATCCTTGGTAAATTTAGTGGATGTGTCCCTTTCTGAAGGGAAGTATCCAAGGGACCAAATGAATCCTTGCTGAAATAGGAATTTTTAGAATAATTTGAAGTTAAAAGATCAGGAAGAATGAAGAAAATTTTTCAGCCTAAAAAGTAAACATAAGCATTACATCGTAAGGTTTCCTTGGTAACAAAAAGAGGATAAATCCTTTTGTTCTGTGTTAGTGCGTTAGGGAGAGATTTCATCTACACTCATCCCAATTTGCGCTGTGTGAACTGTTCAAACTGAAGTCGTCTCTCCTTTTGTACCATGTTACCCATCATTAAGTTTTATTGGATCACTGCAGGAAAATATGGTTGTTGTGAGTGTGGACAGAACAGAAATTCAGAGAGTTCTATCACCAAGGGCTTGAAATAATAGGAAACCAGTGCAACTAAGTCTTCTTAACGCCGAGAATCTACGATGAAGTCATGCAGCAAATTGTTAAGTAAATAAGATCTTTACTGTTACACCAAATCTGATATACTATGGGTTGATGAAAGAGTGCTTGTACAAGTAAGGACAACATAATGGGGACCAGATAGCACATTTCTTGATCATAGGTATTTTGCTAATTGTGTGTTGTATTTATTATAATTTTCAGGGTATAAATTTATAAGTGGCTGTGTAAACTTTTCTCTTTCAACTAAACGGAATTTGGCAGGGTCGATAGAGAGTACTGGGCAGCATAATAGCTGGAACCCATAGGTAATTAGGTAAGTCTTAGCAACTTCCCTGCTGTTCACTGAAGCATGAAGACAGGCACGTAGCGGTAATAAGCAGAAGGCAGGGAAATGTGGATTTACACAGGTTTCTGATCTCCATTGCTTCACACAGAAGCTCAGTATATGACACGGTTTGAAAATGAAGGCAGGTACATAGATTTTCACGTGTCCAAATACATTGAAATATCTCTCCTGTAAAACTGAAAAACCCATGCAGCTGATTTCTAAACTTACCTAGATGCCAGAGATGAACCCTTAGTTATTTTCAGAAGTGGTACATCATCCAACAGAATTTTAAAATCTGAGGTCATGGTTGTAATTTGGATGAGGACTTTTTTGTTTTGGATTGGTTGTGGTTTGGTTTGGGGTTTGTACCTTTTTGTGTGTGTGTGGTTTTTGTTGTTTGTTTTGTGGTGGGTTTTTTTTTTGCTTTGCTGTTTCGTTGGGTTTTTTGGGTGGCTTGGGGAATTGTTTTGGTGTTTTGGTTGGGTTTTGGTGTTTTGGTTGGTTGGTTTCATTTTTGTTTGGGTTGTTTGTTACATTTTTTATGTATTTCATGCCTGCTTAGACTAGAAATGCGTTGGCGAAGAATACTAGATAGAGAGCTTGTGTGCCTTCTCTAAATCTACTGTCAGTTGAGGAAACAAAGTTACTATTCCCCTGCTGTCCTAGGCAATTGTGTTATGTTTTTTATAGACACCACACTGTTAAAACAGGTGTTAAGTTTTACTCCAGTGTGTCTGCATTTTCAGAAACAGATAGTATGCGTAAGTGTTTAAATCAGCTGTTAGGAACTGCATGGAACAAATGTAAGTTAATTACCCCTCAACTTGATTCTTTGGATTTACTTCATATTGCTTTTTTTCCTTTTCTTTTCTTTTAAAATTTTACAAAGACTTCAGCTGATAATGACACACACCTGTTCTTATAAAGAAGAAGGCAGAGTATGTTTTGGTTTTCTCCTCAGCATGTCAGGCCTAGTCAAAAAGTCCAGAACAGAATCTCGGTTTGTAAAAGCAACTTTTTTTGGCATTGGACAAAAAGTTCGTATCCTAAGCCTTGTACAGGCTCACCCGTGCTGCTTGGAACAATAAGTTAATAACCTCGACATGGAGTTTGTTCTTGTTCTTAGTTGCAGCACATTAATCATCCCCGCCGTGCTCTTACCCTGGAAAGCGCTCGGCAAGGCCGTGCGTGGCAGCCGGCAGGTGCCGTCACCCTCGGCTTTCGGAACGAGACACATCAGGTGGTGGCAGCTATCGTGTGTCTCCTTGCAGCTCAGGAGAACGGCCTTACAGATTAAGTTCCCCAACAGGTCATTAAAACCAAAACGATCTGCCTTCTAAAAGCTAGATGTATTCCTTAAGTTGATGTGTTCGGTCGTTTCTTATTTCTTCAACCTTTGTCTTTCGCAGGCTTCTAGCACTGTCTGAAGTTTCCTGGTACATTCTTAAATACACTGACTTCTCCTTTTAAAAAATTTAATTCAAGAGAAAATCTCCCAGAAATTATCTGTATTTTCTTCAGTTTTGTGAGAGGGGTGGTTTGAAGGCTTTCTCATAAAATGTGAGATTATAAATATATTTCTAAAGTATATGCTGCTACTAAGCTATGCAGGTCATTTTTGAATCAGCTTTGAAACTGATTTTAATGGGTAACATTAAAATTGTTCTACCTAAAGTTGCATAATGATAGCAGGATATTTTAGCTCAGGGTGCAGCACAAAATATGTTCTGAAAATTGTTACCTCCCAACTGAACTTCAGAGGGTTGTTATGAATTCTTACAGTGATATTTAGCTCCTGAGACAAAGCCATCCTAAACATTATAGGTTTTGAGTAGTAATTGTAATAATGCTAATACACATTTCAGTGATTAAATGTGTACTAATTAGCACAATGTGTTAGGGGATGGATAGTAATAATTGGTTGTCCCCTGCATCATTCTCCATCCCCACCAGTTCCCCAGGACCTGATTCAGCAGGCGCTGCCTGACGCTTCTGCAAGTGATTGCAAATGTTTTTGACAAATGTTAATTGGGAAAGCACTAGAAGGCTGGATGCTTTGTAATCAAAAGAAAATTACAGCAGTTTCACAAGATGTCAGGCAAGCACTTGCAGAACAGATCTGGGGCTTTCAGTAGGTTTCATCGTATCTGGCTGCGCCAGGAGTTCAGCACGAGTACAGACGGTGTTTGTGCCGCCAAGAGCGAGGCTGAAGAGGAGACAGCCCCTGAGGAAGCACAGCTTTGCGCTCCGGCTTCAAAAGCAGATTGTGATGCTCAGAATTACACTCTAAATTCATGCGAAAATAAAAAAGCTAAATTCATATTTGAGACTCCTACTATATTATAACTGAACTATAATTGAAAAAGGATTTTGAAATAGTTGTTACTGTTATCCGCCAAGCAACTGAAAGTCAATCTTATTCAAAATGCTAACTTAAAACACATCCTCTAAATGGCAGCTCTTTTTTTTCCTCTTTTTTTTTTTTTTTTGGTGTGTTTTGCTGTTTTTTGTTTGTTTTGGTTTTTTTTGTATTTTATTTCATTTAGAGAAGATGCGTTGTCCAGTAAGTCAAAGTTCGAGGGCCTAGCAGAACAAAAAAACAAATAAGAAAAGCCACTTTATCCACTGAAGTTAATCCTAAAATTAGCTTCATTTATTTATCAGTTAGGATTTTAAAAATACTTGATATTATCTCATTTATTCCCAGCACAAGGATCTGTGCTTTTATGTGCCTGCAAAGCACTGTGAGCACTAATGAAGATTTGGAAATAATTAACGATAAGTGTTTCAGTTGCATTGCTGGCTTGCATCGCTTCAGCCATTGCTCAGTGTCTGTTCGGAGGTGATGAGCAGCAATTCCGGACTGTCACCCCCCGCGTTAATTGGCGTTGTCACAGAGCTGGGCTGTGTCCCGCGGTGCCCCCGGCCCAGGCAGCGCCATGACCGAGGCCCAGACAGAAGCAGTTTGGCCTAAGCCGATCCTAGTATTCCATAAAAGATTAAACTCGGTATTTGCCACTGTCTTGAGTGAGTTGTGTCTTTGTACCTGCTTTATCAAAAAAGGATGTCAAGGCCCAAAATGCTCAAACATGAGAACACCGCACACGTGTCAGGCGCTGCTTCTGTTTGGAGCTAATCGGGCATGCTGCAGCTCTCTCAAGCAGAATGACTGCCGGGTACCAAGATGTTATCGTAATTATTTTCCTGGAAGGTGTGTAGTGGGTGACTTGAAGTTTTGGGGTGTGTTTTTTTTTTTTAAAAATGGTCTTGTTAGTTACAGCCCAGTGACTCTGTTGTTAGAGCCTGGACTGTGTTGTTTGCGGCATGCCGTTAGAAATGATTCTGTCTATTGAGTTATTCCTTCTGCAAAAGTGATTAAGTAATCTTTAATTGCTTTGGGCGTGTTTGTTATGTAGTGATAACTCGCTAGTACTGCCTTTCAGCCCTTAGAAATACAACTATCAATTTTTATTATGGAGGGGATTATTTGGAGAATGTACTGAAACATCATACTGGTATGAGCTGGGAATGGGGAAAGAAAAAATGGTCAAGTTATAGCTCTAGCACCCAAAATAGCAATAAGAAAAGGGTAATATTAAGATAAAGGAATGGAGACACCAGAAAGTCCTGTTAAACTGCATAAACAACATTTAAAGAACTGGGTTTTTTCCATCATTCTGAGGTCATTTACTTTATTATTGCTCTAATTTTCTCTGTGCAGTGCCTACCACAGCAGTGACAGTAACTTCTTCAGCAGAGCTATACAAAACCACAGTGTCGACCACTAGCACTACATCACAGAAAGGTCCCATAAGCACAACATTAGCTGGAGGAACAAAGGAAGGAAGCAGAGGACCCAAGCCACCACCACCTGTTTCCACAACCAAAATCCCTCCTGTGACAAGTTTTTTCCCTTTGCCAGAGAGATTCTGTGAAGCAACTGAGGCCAGGGGGATTAGCTGGCCTCAGACACAAAGAGGAATGATGGTTGAACGCCCTTGCCCCAAAGGAACACGAGGTATTGCCTTTAAAAATGTATCTTGATTTCAAGCAGACATTTCAAAAGCAATGTGTTATTCTCTCATGGTGTTTTTTTTTAATCTCAAGCTGTCTATCACACAGTTTGTTGTTACTTCGAGAATGCGGCATCTACAGGCAGTGGTCAGGTTTTCATCCACAAGTGCCATTAGAGCATAGCTGCAGAATTACATTGCGCACGCGCTTTTGAGAATCCAGGTCAAATTTTAGGGCTTTGCTTGAGGACTGTTGTGAAATATGCTTACAGCTGCCTTTCTTATAACGAGCTCCTCTCTGGATGAGCTCCAGAAAAAATCAAGGGCTTTTTGTTTGTTTGCAGAAAACGTCTGGTATTTTTCACTGACTTTTTATTGCTGTTTGTAATCTACATTATTTCCTTACGTTTTTCTCAGTTATTGTCAGCCACTGCCATTAGTGGCATTCAGAACTTAGCATTGCTTAGGAGCGCAACGTAGCTGATTTCCTGAATGCGCGTGGAAAAATGGTTTCCATTTCACTGTCGTTTTCTGCACCTGTTGTAGGAACTGCCTCATATCTCTGCGTGGTCTTAACGGGAACGTGGAACCCCAGAGGCCCTGATCTTAGCAACTGCACCTCACACTGGGTAAATCAGCTGACTCAGAAGGTTGGTTGAAACCTTTTCATCTGGTGTACACTGGTGATTAAGGATTTTAACTCTGAGCATTAATAATTCGGTTTGTTGTAACCATCTTTATTACTTTGTGCTTATTTAAAGCAGAAGGAAGTGGGTGTACTTTGTGTACAAAGCATTGGCCAACAGTTAGGTTCATATGTATGTTTTGGTATGCTCTCCCTCTAAGTTAAGTTCTTACATTGAATCTGTGCTTATGTGTTTTCATCACTATTTAAAGCAAAGTAGCTTTGCTGGTCTTCAAAAAACAAAAGTTGTGTTTGCTTAAAAAATAAAATATTATAAATCACACAGGATTGGTTCAGGAAAAATTATACTGTAATAAACAGATTTTTGTCTGAGAGCATTAATAACAGTATGATTAGAGCGTAGAGCCACTTTCTGTGTTTTCCCTCCCTACTGAGATTTACTAAGTTTATGAAAACTGGATAATTTGTTGTCAGTACCAGGCTACTTGACTTTCAAATGCCTCAAGCACTAGTATGAACAAATAGATTTCTTGCTGTCTGATAATGGCAGTAAAATAAAAGTGAGGATGCACAGAAGATCTAGCCCAGAAGTCTCGGTCTGATTTCTGGGTTTGATGGCTGTTAAGAACTGCTTTTGTGTGTCACGGATCTAAGAACCTTTAATCTTCTGAGATAAAGAGAACATTATTGGTCTCAATTAGTTGCAGATTTCAATGTATGTGCAAATGGTTATTTCACCACAACAAAGGTACATGGGGAATTGGAATTAAGAGCCGCAAGCAGAACAAGGGACCCTGCTGAGATAATATAAATTGTCATTTTAGATCAGAAGTGGAGAAAACGCTGCTAGTCTGGCCAATGAACTGGCTAAACACACCAAAGGACCCGTCTTTGCTGGCGACGTCAGTTCATCAGTGAGGCTGATGGAGCAGCTCGTGGACATTTTGGATGCTCAGCTGCAGGAACTACGGCCCAGTGAAAAAGACTCTGCTGGAAGGAGTTATAACAAGGTACACACCTCCCATCACATCCTCCTGCTGGGATAACCATTGCCCTTGTGCTTTTATTTTTTTTTTCCTTTCAGAAATATTAATCTATACACTGTTCCTGCGTGCTTTTAGTTCTGGAATACACATGTAAGAGAAAGCAGCAGTAAATATACAGCAGAAAGTTGCAATTACCTTCTTTAGGGAATAAGATATAATTCACAGTAGCTGACTGGTCCTAAAATACATAGCTGTGTCCCTTATTAAAATCTGGAATGCGTTATAACTAGCGTGAGGGAAATGGGCATTAGCTCTCAGAAATTCTGTAACAAATCAACATGTTTATCCAGTGATCCTTTTAACCCTGAACATGTAATAAAATCAGTGGGATTCTGAATAGGTGCAGGGTTTTATTTTAATCTGGCCTCCTGCAGAATAATAGCACTTTCTTAGCCTTATAAACACGCCAACATCACTTATAATTGATCTTCGTGAAAATGCACTAATATGCATATCTAAAACATGAATAAGTGTTTTCTCTGGAATGATGTTCAGAGAAACATTTCAGAGAAAACATATGTCTTTGTAGTTTAAATACAAATCACGGGTGTTATTACCATTCCTCTTTTTCTCAGAGGAAAAGCTGTATTTCTCAGCCTCTTTCTTTGCCTCAGCTTAGTCAACAAGCTACAAACAAAACAGTTTTTCAGCCTTCTTCAGAGAAAGAGCTCCACACGCTCCTGTTATTTTGGCAATAGTTGTATTTACAATCCCTAGCTGCCCTTGGAAGAGATTTCCCAGAGACAATTCAAGTTCCCACACAGGGATTTCTGACTTTAACCTTTTCACACAAATCCCACCTTTTGGGCAAGATATCTGGGCACCTGTATGAAGGCTGGGGAAAAACGTTTCCTGTGTGCTATTTTTTTTTAGTAGACATCACTGAACAAAAACTAGATCAATGTCCAGGTTTAAGGTTCAAGTTTGGGATTTGAAACACCAGACTCATTATTTTTTTTTTTAATATTTCTGAAGCTTTCCAGAATGTGTCTAACTTCTGATTTTCTTTTTTCTTACTAAAAAGCTCCAAAAACGAGAGAAGACATGCAGGGCTTACCTTAAGGTATCTCTCCTGTGCTGTCACCCTGCTTTCTCCCTGCTTCAGCAACCTGCCACGCTTTATCATCTTGCTGCATGATCCTATGTATTTCAGTCTTTGATAAATGTCTATTGTGCCCCATATCAACTGTACAAATGTTGGCTTTGCACAGGTATAATGCTCAGAAAAAAAAAAAGATCAAAGTTTATACCTCTTTTACCTCAACTTGTTCAAAACTAAAAGAGCAGAAGTGGTTATTATCTGAATTGGAAGTAACATCTCTCATAATACAGCTTTGGGTAGAGAAAAAAGCTGGCAACTTAAGAGAAATGAATTCAGATTGGTAGTATTTTATATCAAAGACTGCTTAGAGTTAATTTGCTTGCATGAAAAATGTACATTATATAGCCTGCTTTGTTCTTTGTGTATTCTTCTACCTAGCAAAATCACTCTTACAGTTTTAAGAGTTGTTACAAAGGCCAGAATCAGTGACTTCAGGATAAAATGTAAAGACAAACGTTTCTCTGATTTTACTAGTAAAATATCTGCCTTGTGTCCCATTAACCAGGCTGTATGGAGGGCATGTAACACATTGCCACCCAGTTTCCAGTTTCTTTCATCCGCTGTAGAAGGGTTTTCTATAGTGGCCATGCAACGCAACGGCACTAATGCCACCTGGCGCCTGGGGAGAAGAGAAAAAAGTCCTACAACAGAGCATGTCTGGCTCTGAAAAATTATATTGCACCTTTTTTTCAAAGTTTCTTTTAAAATACCAATTTTTGCTTGTACCCTCTGAGATAAAATGGAAGAACGATCTTTGAAAAGAACTTTGGAATACTTTTCAGCATAATAAAATAATTCAGACTCTTACTGAAGAGGCATTTCTCTGTAGAGGGTGCTTATCTTTGATCCTTCAGGCCAGGAGGGTGACGAGGAATGTCCAGTTACACAAAAATTTGACAAAAAGAGACAAAGATGTGGAGAGAAATTCACTTCTCAAATAATAACAATTTTAATAGTTTTTTATTAGAAAACATTCCTAATAGTAAATGGAAATCCAGCAGATACGGTTTGAGTAGACTGAGGTTAGTAAACATGAACATGAGAAGAGCAGTAATGGGGTTGCTCCAGCAGCTACGTCACAGGGGCCGTGTGGTCCCCGCTTGCCTCTGGCTGAGAGGAGAGGATGCCTTGACGTATTACTGGGCAGGTGATCATTTTCCACAGGAAAAATGCAGAGTTAGATTATCCTGTAATAAATAAAATTATTTCATATTAATGAATGCATACCATCAGCACTATATGGGGATATACAAGAAACCACAGCACAACCTTAATTTCCAACCGGTGTCATTTTCTGTAGGTCTCCAATGGGCTTCTCTGCTTAGATAAGACTAATAAACCTCTTGAAATTACAAATCAAAAGCTGACTTACACTATGCAAATGAAGCAAGTTCCCACTTTGTGACAGAGGATTCATTTGTACCTCAGATTAGAGGCTCCAATCTGTATTTCTTGGTGACTAATGAATCTGGCCTCTGCAGACCAATTTCTGTTCCACTCTAGTTAATGGCTGCAGCAGTATCAGTGCGAGCATTTTGACTATTCTGTCTCCCAATAGAGAAAGAAAAAAGGCTTTAATGCCACTTCGAGGTATCTTCCACCTGCCAGGAAGGTCGTGGTGGCTCACAATGCAGACAGAAAGAGGATATTAAAATGGATTAGGCTAATTAATCTTGCTCTGACAATAGCCTTGACCAACTTTTCCCATGCCTTTATTTGCGCAATATAGTATTCCAGACCAGCATCTTTCTGTTTGTGCAGTGTGTTCTGTTTTCATTCCCAGTGCTTTTAAATTGATCAGACAAATAATATATATGCTTAATGACACATTATGAGTAGGTAAATGGGACAGAGTAAACAGGGTGTTTCAGCAATGCATGGCGTACTCAATGCACAGCATACTCAATGCACAGCTACATTATGCATTAATGTAAGAGCCTGCCTTCAATTGATTAACTGATTACTGTGATTGATTGGATTATTTTGTAAAAATAATGTAATCATGTTGCTGAATTCTTCTTCTTCCTTATTTACTGTTACTTTATGTGTGGCTTAATGAACCTTAAAAGATGATGATAGAGTTGTTACAAGGAGGACTTTTTTAAATGGCACCTTTATTCAGTTTTACAGTTTTTTCTTCACTGATAACAGGGACAGTCAGTGGACATCTTGTTTGCTCTATTGATTTCCTTTTTTGACTGACCTTTGTGTAGGAACGGGAGTTAGTAATCTTTTTAAGTATCTGTGAACAGGTACAAGAACAGGAGGGGGAGTGAGAGTGGCCCAGGCTAATTTATATCCACTGAGTCAGCTTCATTTCATGCCTCCTGTAATAAAGAAGGCAGTTTGTCATAGATAAGTAGTTTATAGTGCTATGGCAGCATGAGGTGGGCTAACTTTACAGAAGACTATTATTATCATTTTTGCCAAAACTGCAGAATGCCAGTTTTGGCATTAGTATTTTTAAATAAAAGTTACGCATTTTGACATGAAGAGTAAAGCTTCAGGCAAAACTTCTGGCATTTATTTTTACATTTTTCAGCACATTAATAAGACTTATCTTTATATCTGATGTGAGATGAGTCAAATCCGCATGTTTACCATTTAGAGACCACACAATGCTAGTGGCTAACTGCCTTTCTATTAATGCTAATCCAGTGAGAGGATGGAAAATATTTTTACATTGAGAACAGTTTTCTAGTGCCATTAAATCACAGTAAATCATTCTGACAGTTAAGTATTATAATTGTCACCAGATAACATTGGACGTTTTCCCCAGCTGCCTAGGGCAATCAGACCTAATGATAGTTTTCTAATGAATGCAGGCAATTGTGGATACAGTGGACAACCTGCTCAGGCCTGAAGCTCTGGAGTCCTGGAAGGACATGAATTCTTCAGAACAAGCCCATGCAGCCACAATGCTACTTGATACGTTAGAAGAAGGGGCTTTTGTCTTGGCTGATAATCTCTTAGAACCAACGAGAGTCTCAATGCCCACAGAAAATATCGGTAAGTCAATTTCTTTTCAAGCATAATTTAAAGTGCTATGCATTGCTTTACACAAAATCAGAAAAAAATATGCTGCATAGCCACATACTCTTTGGAAGCTGAGCTGTGCAACAATTAGTAGAAAGGTAAACGTTCCTAAGCAGGGGAGACATGCTTTTCTTGTTTAGTTCTTCAAAATTATCATTATTCTTAAGTGTCATTAATACAGTGTAAAATGGAAAGCAGTTGATATTGTGAAGCTTATTTACCACTGAAAAATCATTAGCAGAACATATGGATATGAAGGGTGCTTAAATGGCAGAGTATGGATTTTTTGAGGTAACTGCTTTATGTAAAGCTGCAGAAATGCTTTCCTGTTACATATAATCTGTTCCTAATGAATTTAAATTACTTTTTTGCAACGTACTCTGCCAGTTAAATATTTTAGGCACTCAGAACATAGCCCAAATGTTTATATTAAACATGACTGCCTTCAGGTAAAAATGTGTTCAGTGAACTACATCTCCCATAATGCAGAATAGCTATGCTCCAGAGACTGCAAAACTGCTGAAGATAGTTGCAGCATGATTTGGAATTTAAGTGGTGACAGAGAAATGAAGGGGTTTGGTATTAGATGCGCAAATATTGGTACACGGGATGTGTTAAAGCAAAAATCATCACTGTGCATAAAATTAAAATTCCTTCATCTTATTACAGAGATGAATCTAGTCTCAGCGAGGTACAAGCAAGCTAATTTGAGGGGTACCGAGATGGAGACTTGGAATAGACTGCAGAAATGAGACTTTTCACGTTTCACTGTCTGCATATTTGTAACTGTAGAAGATGATTCTGCCTAGTTTTTAATTTGAATAGGAAGATACTGGGAAATGATGGTGAAAGGTGTTATAGTCCATTATCAAAGTAACTGCACCAGTTGTTTGTGAAGGAATGTGGGTAGAATCATGTAAGATCTCTCTCAGGATATACAGGAGCGGTTCCTTGGAGCTCAGTAGATTGAACGTCACTTCTTGTAATAAACAGTCTTGAAATCATACTAACACATTCCTGATGCCGTGCGGGACTGGATTCCCGGCCCTCACACATAGATGTGGCTTAGAGAAAGAGAAATCATTCCCTTATTTCATGCTTTTTGTCAGTCTGTAATTTAGACCTATAGGTAGACAAGTTTAATATAATGCCGATATTTGGCGATAAATTGACTGCTCTGACCTATATGATTTTACAGTAACCAAGAGAATCCAACCTTGGATGTATTCCCATGAAAGCTTCCCAATATAAAATGTGTTATAAAATTAAAACTTAAGTAAGACTGAGTAGTATCTAAGTTTTCAATTTAAATATTTTTTAACAGAACCAATAAAATGGTTTCCTATAAACCTTTTATACAGAATTAGATATAGGAAAAAAATAGGATTTTGTTTTAGATATGAATACTCATTTAGCTAAACACATGGCATAAGTATACTTAGGTATTTGCCGACTGTTTTAAAAACTCTTTAAATGAATACTTAAAGTTCTGAATTTGTTAGCAGAGGATACTGCCTAGACATTAGGAGCTTCAAAATTGACATTCTCTGCAACACGTGTGTGGTGCTTTTAAGTGGATGTTTTGGGGGCAGAAATCAAAACAAGGTTTGATATCATGTTATTGCTGTTAAAATGCTGTCATTTTGGTAATGTGCACTAGGCTTAGTTAAAGACTAACTACAGATCTGTCTTATGGTGGCAGATGAGGACAGCAGTGTGAGAAACTAAACAAAGAGTGGGGGGAAATACCATCAGCTGGCATATTGCAGTCTGGCCAAGAGACCTTCCCTGCATTCTCCTGTTTTAACACTTTTTCTTCTCTCTGGTGTCTCAGTGTTGGATGTTGCAGTGCTCATTACTGAGGGCCAGGTGCAGGACTTGAAATTTCCTCAGGGCAGTAAAGGAGGCAACTCGATTCAGCTCTCGGCGAGCACCGTGAAACAGAACAGCAGGAACGGTGAGTCCTGGGCACGGAGCACTGAGCTCCATTAATTGTATAAAACCTACATTACCTCTCCTAGTTAAAATATCAAAACAAAACACAACAAAACTGCTCCGCAGCTTTTTATTGAAGATCATGTGTACCTGGGTGTTTTTTCTTCAAATCCATAGCTTGAAAATGCCTCTGTGTTTACCGGTGCTTTATTCTTTACGGGTTGCTGTCTTTCTGTAGACCTCTGTGGCGTGATGCCAGGGTTTTTTTTTTTCTTTTGTAGGATTAGCAAAACTGGTTTTCATCATTTACAAAAGTCTGGGGCGTTTTCTCAGTACTGAAAATGCAACCATAAAGCTGGGCAGCGACTTTGCTGGGCGGAATAGCACGATCGCCGTCAACTCCCATGTCATTGCGGCCTCTATCAACAAGGAGTCCAGCCGGGTGTACCTGACTGATCCTGTGCATTTCACGCTGGAACACATTGATGTGAGTTATGCTAATGAATTAATGGGAAGGTCATAAAATCAGCAAGAGAGAAAAGCAATGCAGAAAAAGAACCTTTTTTCCATTTGAATTTTAAATGTTGGACTAGGTCAGAGACACAAGCTTGGTTAAGTCTATGAACATAAAATTAAATGAGCCTGGTTCAGTGATTATTAGAACTTAAGTGTATTCTTAATGAAAGCTAATTCAGTAATCAACATGAAAATGTAAATGACTAATTTGTTTCTAACTGAAAATTAACTCTTACCCTAGTAGCAAGTCTGATGTAGCAAGTTTTAATGACACTTCAACTTTTTACGTTCATTTTGGACCAACTTCTGGAAGCCTATACAAGTTGTTTAAATGCATGTATTCAGTGAAGAATAAAGTAGTATATCTTGGTTTGTTACACTTAAAATTTGTGCATATTTTCTTCATGGTAATTTATTTGATGTGTTTCTTTGCTCGTTAGTTTGGTCCTTTCTGTTTTCATGTCTCACATGGGGAAAGTACATAATCATTACCATGACAGAGAAAATATGATTAGATTTTCCTCTCATTTTGCCTGTTTTTATAAATCTGTTTTGATTGTTTTTCATCAAAACAGATAGGCATTGAGGACTAAACTTTTTCCTGATGTCTGTTCACATGACTTTGGCCTGGCCAAAGGTGAGAATCCAAGGGAAAAATAATATTTTCAAATTGTCAATTACAGGAAAAATATCTTCAGAATAAATTTGCAGTCCTAATTTTGCAGAAAGTAAAAACGGCTATAATGTACCATCAGCGCATAAAATCGTAAGATGGAAATTGTAATTGTTTAAAATTGGGTCTACAGTAATTGAGACTACACTTGAGAGTGTTTCGGACTATAAAGTCCCTTTTAAACTACATGTCTTCCTTGTATAACATAGTCCACAATTTTGCTGATGAAAAACTTTATTGTCCGAAACATACAAAGTTTAATCTAAATTACGCTTTACACATATTAAACAATTGTTATTGCCATCTTAGTGTGTGAAATCCTCATTTTATGTTATCCTTTTATCTCCCAGCCTGACAATTATTTCAATGCAAATTGTTCCTTCTGGAACTACTCAGAGAGGACTATGATGGGATACTGGTCAACTCAAGGCTGCAAACTGGTTGACACAAATAAAACTCACACAACGTGTGCTTGCAGTCACTTAACCAACTTTGCAATTCTTATGGCTCATCGGGAAATTGTGGTAGGTAATGATGTTTCTAGCCATTGACAGGGAACAAACTTAAGATTTAGCTCTGATTTTTTTAACAAGATCCAAAACGGCTGAAGTTTCTTAAGTATTTATAGCTTCTGTCCACTCTTTCCAGAGCATTTGGGTTCTGTAGCACTTTCCTTCCTCACCCATAAATTTACAAGCAAAATAACAGGAAAGAAAAACAAGGAAGGACAAGAGTATTTTTCAAGACATATTTTAAAGGTGCTGACCAATCCTACAGCTGTTTTACGGACTTCCCCTCTGTACAGCTGGAGAGGATCCGCAGGGGCAGCCCTCCCTAGAGCAGGAAGGTCAAGGTGCTTCCGTACTGGTTGGTTGAATACCTCTCCATACTTTGAAATTTTGTTGTCTAGTTAAAGCATTTAGTGGATGTCAGGGGGCCCAAACCATGCAATATTTGCAAGGATACAAGACTTTTCATGAACTCATTGTGTTCGGAAAGGTCGCTGAAAAGACAGCCAAGATGACAAAGTGATTCTGTTGCAACCGAAGCAAGGAACCTTTTTTAGCTAAGCATGAGATTAGAGATGAAACTACACGTGTAACGTATTCTGCATTTTCTCCTAATTGGTGTGTAAATTGTTGCTTTCTTCTCCACTGTGGAGCTACAGGTCTGTAGGAACGAACACGTACTCTTCTAGGAAGTCCCACGGAGCGCTCTCCTCTTTGTGTCAGAGCCCAGTGGCACTTCCAAAATACTGAATTAATCTACTTGTTCTTGCCTGACAAGTTTACAGCAAGTCATAAGAAAAGTAAAAATGCTATCTGCTATGGCATTTTTCTCTCAGACTTGCTCATCTTATACTTACCTTAATCTTGCTTTTCTGGGAAGCTGACCCAAGATTGGGAAATTACTGAGTACATTTTGCCCATCTCATGTATTGAACAAGTAACGTTTCTGGATGCTACCTGTGAAAATAGGTTTTTGTTTATACTCATGAAGAGTCATATTAATTTTCTCCATTCTTGGTTATTTCTAGTACAAAGATGGAGTGCACGAATTGCTCCTCACTGTCATCACCTGGGTGGGAATTGTCATCTCTCTTGTTTGCCTGGCCATCTGCATCTTCACATTCTGTTTTTTCCGTGGCCTGCAAAGTGATCGTAATACTATTCACAAGAACCTTTGTATCAACCTATTCATTGCTGAGTTCATTTTCCTAATAGGCATCGATAAGACAGAGTACAAGGTAAGGTTTCTCTGTGTGTACTGATCTTGTTCTCTGAAATGACTGTTTGAAATAGATTTGAATTAAAACATGACAGCACTGCTAAGCTTTCAGCATTCTGACACAGCAAGGCTGACATAAAAGCTCAATGTTACAATAAGATAGATGTTCATAAATAGTATTTACACCCATCAAAAATACCACTGTGGCCTTAATTTCCTGCTTACAGCAATGTTTTTCATTTTCAGTTGAGAAACATCAGCTATTAATGAAGCAGGTGGCTTAAACTTTTGAAAGAGGATATTAAATTAAGTGTTGACATACTAGGAACATACATATGTTCTCTAAATATTCATATGTCTCAACAGTTATTTATTATTTTCTTGAATATATATATTTACAGAGCTTTATTTATATATTTACTCATTTTTACACTGCACATTCATGCAGGTGTTTTGGAAATATTGGTGAAATTAATTCTGTCATTCAGAAGAGATTCATTGGGTTGAGATCTATTAATTCGGTAGAATTTCATCCAGAATTCAGTCAAAGGAGAGGGAATTCAGATTATTTCTGTTACAACAGTGGAAACTTCCAAATTACAGCAGACAAAAATGGCTCGATGGCTGCTTCACAATTTTAAATAAGCAGTATTACACATCCAGAACCAACTGTTCATGCCTCAGATCATTTCATCTATAAGCCTTAAAACCATATCAGTTTCAAAATTAAAGGGTTGCTTATAAAATCGAAAAGTCCACTCTATAATGGAAGATTAGGAGTGAGGACACGATTTCCTTATCTTCATTCATAGTGTTCAGCAGAATTTACTTTCAGTGTATGTTTTCAGGTAGGGAAAATGCTCCTATGTTTGAGAAGGATCTCTGATAGAAGTATATGCTGTCCTCTTACACACTATTTAACTAGAGATGTAATGCTGCGAAGATTTTGTGGTTTATATTTCCATCTTTCTTTTTCTTTGCAGATTGCATGTCCAATATTCGCAGGTCTCTTACACTTTTTCTTCCTGGCAGCCTTTGCCTGGATGTGTCTGGAAGGAGTGCAGCTTTATCTAATGTTAGTAGAAGTATTTGAAAGTGAATATTCTAGGAAGAAGTACTATTATGTTGCTGGCTACCTCTTCCCTGCTACAGTAGTTGGTGTCTCAGCAGCTATTGACTATAAGAGCTACGGAACAGAGAAAGCGTAAGTAATTGCAAGTGACCTGAGTGTTTTTCAAGTGAATAATTTTTTAAAGCCTATTAGCTGTCAGAGGGTCCCTGACAGACTAAAACACCATCTGAAAGCTTTATTGGTAAGAGAATGGCAATGCTGTGCACAAATTACAATAGAGTCTCTTGTAATTCTCTAGGTTCAGAGGATTTGTACTCTAGAGAGACCGATTCTAAATTATGGTCTTTCTTTTAACACAAAAGATTGACCTGAAACAAATTGAAAAAGTAAATAACTTTTTGGCCTCAAATGTATATTCGGTAAAAATTCTCAACTTAAAGTATCTGACAGGCCTAACCGCCCAGTTTTAAGCTAATGCTTCATTAGATCTCTTTGTTCCAACTGCCCCTCTAGCTAACTCTTGTCCTGAATTATGACAGTACAATATTCCAACCCATATGTTCCACTTTGATAATACTTTATCAGGCCGGTAGAGTAGGATTAAAATTAGCCACTGCCTTTTATTAACAAAAATAAAAATATATATTTATATATAGAAAGTGACAGAAGGTAGACAGAAAACATTTCTACGGATTTGAGTTACCGAAGGTGTGAATTTGCCTACCAATAGTGTTCACTTTGTCCTTTGATTAAATTAGTTACAGAATGGGAAGATACTGTTGACTACAAGAAAGCTGCCTGATTTTGCTACTGGTGAAAGACAAATAAGAGCAATTCAGCAGGGAACTGGGCTGTATGAAAAACAAATTGCTAAGTGAAGTCGACCCTAATAGGTTTACATGTCATTTAGTCTGGTATCATATATATTCTTTCTCTACTGTTCAACTCCTAGTTAGGGCATTTTATTTGTACTACACTGTTTTTCAGCAAAACACAGCATCAGAACATCTTGTGTCTCACATTCCTCAGCAGTAAGCATTTTGCATGATACAATTAAAAGCAGATTTTGAAGATTACATGGAAACCCTTTGAAAAATATTTACTGATGTTAGACTCATTAGCACCTGTGACCAGAACTTTTGATCGCTTTTTGTTTCTTCTTCCGTGTTACCTATTCATGATGGTATATTTTTCAAGTTCAATAGTGTTATTAAACAGTAGTCACCAGAAGAGTTGCAGGTTAGGAAAAAATGTCCATGGACTAAGTGGTGCTGTGCAATGTTTATCATTGTTTACTGACAAAATGTTAGCTTAGGAAGTATTTTTGCATTTTCCATTTATTGGACTGAGGTGCTAATGCAATTGTTCACTTTCCATTCTCTCTTTTCCATGATAGTTGCTGGCTCCATGTAGATAACTATTTTATCTGGAGTTTCATTGGACCTGTTACTTTTATTATTCTGGTAAGAACTTTGTTTTTCCTTTTAAGTTGCCTAACAGCAAAGTTAAACAGATTGAATAACATCAGTCGATACCATCCTTTTATTCACAAGACATTTCATGAAAATGCTTATAAACAATTTGTAATGTGACCAGTGGTTATATAAATGTTTAGAAATCTTTAAAGAGTGCTGACCAAATGATTAATTGTCAAAGCTGTGGTGGCACTTCAGCGTAGCCATTTTTTTCCTAATGGCTTGAACTCTGAAGGTCGTATTGACATGTGTAGTAATATGAAAAATCAATGAAGTACTAAACACACGGGTTTTTTAAAGGAACCGTTATTATTGCTTTCAATTGAGTCACTATCATACACGTTCCAGAATTTAACTACTAATTGTCCAACATAATTATTTCAAAAGTGTTCTAAAGCATTGGATAATTAAGTAAATCTTATATCTCGTTACACTTACACAGTATTTGTATGTGTAGTTGCATACGTGTATTTTTCCGTGGCTACTTCTGTGTGTATTTAAGTTACATGTAACTTTTGTCAGACATGCAAGTTCATCTTTTTTAGCATAAGAACTAGAATATTCTGTAACTCGTAGAAAGCGTATACCCGTTCTTGCAACCAGTTGAGTAAAGTCTTTGTATGCATGCACACCCATCTGTGCAGCCACAGCTCTGTTGCCCCAATGTCCATTTAAGCTCGGATGTTGTGTTCACACATCAATTATCCATTCTCTGAGCACTTTCAGGTAAAGAGCGCAGAGCCGTCTGACAAGCCAGGGCAAAACCATCTCCCTGCTATTTCAGACTAATAACACCGACACTGCACAACATAGGAATTCGGAAGGAAAGCAAATGCAAGATGTACATTTTGACTCACCGTGTTTTTCTCTGCTAGTTCAGTGTCTTTAAAGCCTGGCTGTGCTTGGGAAATATTCTAGAAGGCTGGTGCACATAGACAGCTTTTGTCATAACTGCTGAGAGTTTGGAATAATTTGAAATCATTTGTTTTCATGAAAAGCTAAATAGTTACCTGTTCTCCTGCCTTTATGCAGTAGTGAGTTGTGAGATGTTAACAGAAGTTCAGTTACCTTGAATTTCCAAATTCAGGGATTGTATTTTGTCGTTTTTTCAACCTGAAGCACATGCATCAGGCATAATTTTGAAATTTCTGACTTCTATAGATCCGCATGCTGGATGTACTATTTCAACACTTTCTGTAGCTTATAGTTTACCTCACTTCACCATTGAAAAGTCAATTGATACTTTGATTATGCAACTTTCTATGGAAAATTTACCTGACCAATCTTTTGTAGGCACTTCATTCTTTCTTAGTGTCTTCAGTATCGAAATAAGCTCTCTGTTTATATCAAAAACTATTATTTCAATCATTGAGCAGTCACTTCAGAAAGGATAGTTATACGGTGTAGGAGTTGTTTGAGTTCATTGACATATTTTCAAAGAAACGGGTAGATGCCAAAACTCATGTATGTATAAGTTGAATTAGAAAAATCATAGTGGTTTTAAGATTTAAATATAAACCATAATAATCGTACAGTGTTTGCTCTAAATACATTTAAATTAAATGAAGTCTCAGGATGATAGGAATTCTTTTTTAGTTAAACCTGCAATTACAATTGAAAGATAGATATATTCTTTTCAACATGACAGACAATGTTTTTCAACACAAAGGTATTTCTTACAGTTGTTGCAATCATTACTAGAAAATTGTTCTAAGTTTCATGCCACAATAGTGTAGTTACCACAAGTCTGATTGTGTGGTGATAACTTTGCTTTCTGTGTCTAGCTTTTTATTTTATTGTTACTGGGAGTATTTTGCCAAGTCACCTCTATTTCTCTCCCTTGCTTTAAAATAACATTTCACATGGGAAGCTTTGGCATTGCTGACGGCGTTTTCACTTCCTCATAACCAGGTCAGAGTGAGAATAGAGGTGAAGGACATTTAATCATATTGACCATGTACAGACATAGTTCACTATTATTTACTGGCCATGACATTATTATCCTCCAGCAAATCATTTAGGCCGAGACGCAAAAGGCCTTTGGGAGTAGTATTCCCAACTTCAAAAATATGAAACAGCAGGTAGCAATCACAGCACAGTTCCTGGGAGTAATTCTTCTCTAGCAATTGCTTTGCCCTCTAATCGTCCCAACTGAGAACTCAAGAGAGACTGGAGAAGAAGCGTGAGAAGTGTAATGGCTGAAAAATAATATGTCGTGTGCAGTGTAACCGAAGAGGAGCCATATTTGTAGTGTAGCTTACTCACTATCAGTAGCATGTGAGAATTTCACTTGGTAAGCTTTTTAACATGTTAATCACATCACGTTTGTGATTCTTAGTTTAACAGTAATGTTAATGCACACAAATTATTTTTGACAATATTGCTTACTACTTTAACATGCAATTTTTTTTCCTGACTTTTTAAGTTATTTGCATTTGTATCTGTATACAGGTTTGCAAAAAATGAGAATGGGAAATATAGGGGGGAAATGTGAAGTTCCTCAGTATGTCTTCTGAGGAGCTTTCAAGTTCACTATTTCCATAGCCTGTCATGCCTTTGGGCACCAGGGTTATTATATCTATGAGAAAAGAGCATGTAAGTAATGAGCGGTGGGAAACCATTAGTATGCCTGAAATGGTTTAATGAAAGCTTGGATCATGATACGTCAGGAGCTGTTCTTATCATTTGGACAGCTCCATCTGCATCTTTAATAATTAATTCAGTTCAGTGAGAGTTCAGCGTGCACACTCATTTAGAAGCCTTCTTCAGAGAGCACCTCTCTTGCCGCCAGTCCCAGAGAGAAATAGGCTTCTGCATGGCTAAGAGCAAAGATCTGGAGATACAAGACCAGTTTTAGAGTTGCATTTGCCAGGTAACAAAAGCTCCGGGGAGTTCAAAAAGGGTCAGAACATGTGCAGTTCAGCTAGGTTACTTCAGAGTGGTGTTTCTGTTCTTCTGTCTTATCATATCCATGTCAGCACTGCAGGCTGTGTGGAGTGAATTTTAAGCTGCTAAGCTCAGGCAGACGTGATTCAATTGAGCAGGTTGATGGCTACAAAACAAACAGTGCACTCCTGTAATCCGTGGTCAGAAAAGTCGGAGCATTTTGACTTCCATGTAGATCCACATTCATTCATATCCAAGGAATGGGTGATGTTGGTTTCACTTTAATTCAGCCAAACCCACTGGAGTTTGCTTCTCGCAGATGGAGCTGATCTATTAGGCTACCAAAGGTTGTTCAAGCAAAAAGTCCCAGGATGTCCTGTTTCATTAATGTAGGGAAGATAGTTTATTTTTTCCCTCAGGTTGAGGCATCGCTTCACCCAAGTCAGTGGATGTATGCATACAGATACACACATAATCTAGCTCTGTATGTGAAAACAGGCTGTATTTGTAAGCTTATGCATATAAGTAATACATGTATATCTTTCTGTAGTAGACACTTGATAAATGGTATTTATCTATTGCTCTACAGGGGTAAATTTATCATAATTACTGCAAAATCTAGCTTTATTTGGCTACTAATTCCTTGTACCTGCAACTAATTCCAATCCATTAGTCTTCTGTGCAGGTTTTAACTTGAAAACACTCACTCCCTCTCTCAGTATTGCACGGGTTTCAATACTACAGAGGTTTCAGGTGCCAGAAAGGCAAAATTCCTACTTACACTGTTTTTCATGTCCGGAACCTCCTGATTTCCAGACCAGAAGCGGCCCTCTGTGTGTTGGCTGTGAAAGACGCAGGACCTTTGAGTGTCGCATTTCATTGTTACCATAAAAACCTCACTTTTTTTTAAGTAGTTACTTTTTATTTTTTAATACATAACTGTTTATCCAATTGCACTTGTCGTCTTAAGAGATAAGTAGGAACTGGTATTTTTAAAAGTACTCTAATTTTTTTTAAGTTAGATTTCTAAATTCAGAATATAGATTAAGCTAGTCCTCTATGTAATCCAATACCCTGTCTCTTCTAGTGGATTATATGTTTTAGAAATTACAGCAAAAACCTAATACAAACATGAATGAAATTATATCAATTCAGGTTTTTGCTTATTCTTACCAGCTAATGTTTTAAGAGATCTCACATTACAGCTCCACCAACTGTAACTGTGTCTTTGGTCACTCTTGGTATCACAGCAGAATCTTCAAATCCAAACCAATGCCTGACCAGACTTTTAAATGCTTATTTTTAGCCTTGGAAAGACTGTCTGATGTTCACAAGTGCAGCGTGAGAGATTTTACTGACTTTATCAAGGCTATAATTTCATGACTGTTTGAGATGTATACACTCTGGCTGTATGTGTGTTTACACAATATATTTGTATTTTTATTATTGTTGAAGGAGAGTAGCACTGTGCAGGTGCAGATTCTGGTTCATCAGGGATGGATGCAGCCCAGTTGTTAAGCCAAAGCCCAGCCCTTTATGTTATATGGACAGATGAGAAAGTCATCATTGTCAGAGGCCCATTTTTTTCCCTCACCAGTTTGCTTTCAAAAGCCCACCTTGCCATTCATGCGGGCCCTGCACGTTTGTGGTGAACGTAAGAAAGGTGTCCTGCTCAGACTGTCTGTCAGGCTTGAATCTACAGATTCATTTGCTTAGATGGGTAACAGCTCAGTCCTCACAGAGCAATCCAGGTTGGGAGGGACTTCAGGAGATGTGCGGTCCAAGCTCCTGCTCAGAACAGGCTCAGCTCTGAGTTCAGACCAGGTTGCTCAGGACTGAAAAAGCCTTCCTTATACAACGCTGGTACAAATGAATGCAAAAGCACTGTGTGTTTTGTTCTCCCCCCACATATTTCTCGCCAAGAAAAGTAATTCAGCCATTCCTTCTAAAAACAATTATTCTCCTACAAGTTCCCTTTCCTCAGTGCTTAGTGTCTTGGGTAACAAAATGGCAGGATGCCCTGAAGTCTTTAACTTGTGAGTTCCTCCAGAACAATCCGTTTCTAGATGAAAAGCAGTAAGGGAGCCAAGAGCAACTCTGTACAAAGGTTTGGTTACAGTATTGTAAGTGGGCTAAGTAGGCTTTTGATAATGATATAATGTGTAACAGAGATGCCAGCATGTTTGAACAAGTGGCAAACCATGGTCTTTTGACTGCTGAAACTGGAAACTACGTGGTATTTTACAGCGATGGAGGAACAAGTATCATATGCTCTGTTGTCCAACTCACTTTGTCTTCAAAGTACCATATTTTGCCTTTTTTTTCTTCTATTTTTTTCTTGCAAGGACTTTTTCAGCTATTGGGATACAACATTATTATTTCTGTGGGCTGTTTTGGGGGTTCTGTACCTAAATTAGAATTAAAGTGTCTATTAGAAACTCCTATGTACAGTTATTCCCCAGTCCAGCAAGGACATATATACATACAGAGCTGAGTATCTGCATAAAGCCTGCTTAATGCACAGGAGCTTGGCTTATGCTCTGGGGTAGGGCTGTGTCTGCTTGCACGTCACCAAAGGAACCTCAGTATGTAAATACAAGCTTTTGTTTTTCGTATGTCAACCAGCACTTCCGTTGTACAAAGAATCAGAGGATAAAAACCTCTCGTTTCATAAGGCAGTCATTTATGGGCTAAGCCATGTCTATGAGTTTTTGATCCAAGAACGATGTCGCTAGTATAATACAGGATACTCCAGGGTAGCTACTTATGCAAGGATTAGCCTCCAGCTGTGCTGTAAATACTTTCTGAACTGGATTCGGCGCTCCCAGTTGCATAGGTTGCAGCCAAAGTTGGTTTACGTGTTAGGATTGGCATGGGGCATGTCTCTTAGCTCTTAATCTGTTTGTTTTCACAAAAAGTGAATCAAAGTTACGTTTTTTTAAGCAGATTGGAGAAGTTTATCTTACATCAGCTACCAAAATGTGCAGGAAACTTTTTCAGATACAAAAGAAAAAAGTCTGCCCGCAAGGGCATGGAACTGAGGACCAGGTCCCACGCCACGGGGAGAAGCAACTTGTTTTCTCACCCAAAGAACTCATGTAGTACAGTCGAAACCTAGATAAGATGAACAAAATTATCACAATGATATACTTAAGTGTTTCTCAACTGATCAGTCATTACCTCTAAGAATCATAAAAAGTAATCAGCAGGGTCATGACATATTGACACTTCTGTTACATTTTTCAGCAGTGGAACTCATGCTTAAACTGTACCACGTACATACCTCCGCTTAAAGGTCAAGTATTTTCTGTCAGTTCTTGAAACACAGACAGAAATAAAAGCTTATTTTTGTTATTTGTATCACATAGACTTTTTTTTGTATTAATCTCAAGATAGATAACACGGGTAAAAATGTTTTACTTCGAATCAGGACTGTTGAGGTCAAAAGCTGCCATACGCTGTTCTGGTGTTGAGAACTGCATTATAGTTCATACTGCCCATCCTGCTTTTGAGACAGCAGCAGCAGTGATAACTTGATTGCCCTTAGCCGTAAGAATTATTTCTATAATATGTCTTTATTAACAGACTGTGATCACAGTCTTCAAAATACTCTTTTCTAGATTGTTTAGACCTGTTCTTTATTAGGATTTGAGTCACGTTTCTGACCATTGAGGCACAACCGTAGGAACACATCTGGTAGGAGCTAGTATCCCAGATGTTACAAAAACTGTGAGGATTCTGAGTCTGTCTCAACCCAAAAGCTCCTCGAAATGAGATACTGGGCTTGATCATTCTCTATCAGTAACCAGTTGCAGATATGCACAAAGGATGGTGAGAATAAGGCTATAATCTATCTAATATATGTGTTATAAGGACGTCCAAGCATATTCTCCCATCTTCTCTTAGCTATTGGTTCAACCATTTCTTGTGCACCATTTACTAGTAGATAAGGATGTGTGTCTTCTTCCTGAAAGGACATAGCTCTTACTATTTTCAAACACACAATTTTATTTGAATTGTCTGCATGATAGAGAACAGTACGTTCTAGTTACTCAAATTAACTATATCATAGAATATATATATATATATATAGCACTTTTCAACCCCAGTTCTGCAGGTATCCTTGTACTGGGCTTACCTATGCTATCACATGCTTTGAAAACGATAGGAGAAAGGCACCTGTATCTTTGATATCTGTGATTCTGTTTCACAATAGGAAAACTATAAAAAATGCCCTTCAGTATCTTCCCCAGCTTTATCTCTATGGATGACACAACAGGAACAAGGCAGTGTAGTCCTTTCCTTCAAGCAGCTTGCAGTCTGGCTTCCACAGCATCCCGAGTGCAAAGGCAAAGAGGGCAGTACCAAGCGCACCACCAGCACCTCTATGGCACTGCTAAGTTTGATGCATTTGCTACAACTTTGCTGATTTTTTTTTTTTTTTTCCCCTTCTCACAAATCCCACTGGGGTCTTGAAAACAGCTTAAATGTAACTGAAGAAAAAAAGAACTGCAGAGGCAAAAACCATTCCAGAAGCAGGATGGGGTGGTAAAAAGACAACTAGTCCAGTAGAGTGAAGACTGCAGACCTCGGAGCAAGTCAGTGGGATGGGAACAGGGCCAGAGGTGACAGGCGAAGGAAGGGGAACGGGAGCCAAGCACAACATGCTGGAAGACAGAGCTGGACTGACAGTGACAAGTGTTGGACATGAGCTAAAAATGGTGGTTCATGATGATGAGGTGAACTTGAAAAATTAAGTGAAGCAAGGACTTGTAACTTTTTTCCCCCCCTTGTCCGTATTCGCAATCATCTTTCACAGACTGATATAGTTACCCAATTTCACTATGCATTTGAAAATAAAACACGGGGTTTTTGTTTAGTCTGTAACATCATCATTCAGCCTATTACTTGAAGTAGTTTAATTTCATTCTTATCTGTTTTGACAGCTGAATCTTATCTTCCTGGTGATCACATTGTGCAAAATGGTGAAGCATTCAAACACTTTGAAACCAGACTCTAGCAGGTTGGAAAACATTAAGTAAGTGCTTTGTGTTCAAGTATGAGAACTATGATTATTTTCTGATTGCTGAACTGATTGAAAGCTACTCTCCATTAGGAGCACATGCCATTGTCTCCCAGCAACTGCAGATGTCAATTAGAAGCAAACAGAGCCAATCCTGCTTTGGTCACATTGTTGCTGTAATGTCACAAACACTGGTCAAAATTAGATAATTTCAGCCTGGAACTAGTGCCAAGAAACTGCTTCACGGAAATGCCACAGCACTGTAGTAATTTCATTTGCATTTAAAATGCAGTTCAAAAATGATGTTCTTGTTTGCAAGGCTGATATGATTATATTAAGTTTGTTTTGTTAAATGACTTTTTGATTTAGGGATTCTGAGCAGTTTCTACTTGTAATCCTGTTCTCCCAAGAGAATTGACTCTATTATTATTGTTAACTTGAAGATTATCTGCTGTTTTCATGCTAATTTAACAAATGTTTACTTTATCGTGGTGCTGTACTGCAGTATCCCTTTTGCAGAGCAATATAAGTGTTTTATAATTAACAAGGCTTTGGCAGCTCTTGCTTCTTTAGCCAGTCTTTCACTGTGTTGTGTGTAGCGTTAGTTTGTCCTGAAGGTTTTGTTATCAACACGGAAGGGATGGTGCAACTTTCTAACACTGAGGGTTGGATGTGAAAGGGTCTTGCGGATTTGTTTTGAATGTTGAAAATGGCAAAGGGAGATTTTCAGTAAGGCTAATATTGTGAACTAGCTGTTCTAGAGAGGTCAGTATCAGCTTCATTGCATGTTGCATGATGAGAGAGAGCTAATCTTTAGCATCTCTCTCTTTTCTTCCTTTTCCTCTTTCTGTCTTCTCATCCACACCAGTAATTACCGTGTTTGTGATGGCTACTATAATACGGACTTACCTGGGTAAGATAGAACCCTACATTAACAAACTTCTAGCATGACTTTTAACTTTACAAACTCGGTCAATATTGTGGATTTCCCTTAATTTTAATTAACTAAATTTTTAACTATTATATGCCTTTATAATTTTAAATTGCTTGCCTCTGCATTTTGAATTTCCTAATTTTGACTAATTTTTATAGACAATTACAAATGCTCTTATTAATTTCTGTTTCAATTCTGTCTAATAATTTTGTTTCTCTTTTCTGCTTATAATGCTTTCTAGCTATGAAGATAATAAGCCATTTATCAAGTAAGATCATTAGTTAGATGTGGAATTCACTGACTAAATTCCCTTTCCCTTTCATTCTGTGCCGTTCTCTACAATTACTTTTCCTTAACCTATTCATGATGGAATTTTTTTTTAGACTACCCTGTAGAGCAATATCCATATTTTTGTCACATTTCAGCAGGGTTTCTTCATGCGGAAGTTAGATCATCTAGCTTCAGTTTAGCTGAGTTTATCGGAGCATTAAAGATTTGGGCTCTAGGCTTTTAATCTGCTGTTTAACCTTTGTGCATTTGTGTTACATTATTTGGTGTCATATGGCAGCACCACTGTTTAAAATCCATGGTGTGATTAGTGGCTAAGCCAGATTTATCAATCTCTTTTGTAAAAGCAGATAAAGCAGTGGAGTAGCTGGGGCTTGTGCTATACTTCTGCATTTCAGAATAGTTTTGACATCATATGCAGTTCTTGAGAAAGAAAAAGGTCATATCTACTCTTGCTGTTTTCACTGGAGACTAAGACTACCAAATGGATTTGTTCTTTCTTTAATAGATAAAAGGTTAAACTCAAGGAATTTTTACATTTGAATATGAACCTAGTAAAAGTCAACTGCAGGAACTGAAATGTTAATATTGGATTTGGCAATGTGCATTCTCATAAGTAATGGTAGTAAAATGAATCTTCTTTTACAGATCCTGGGTCCTGGGTGCGTTTGCTCTCCTGTGTCTCCTTGGCCTCACGTGGTCATTTGGCCTGCTGTTCATCAATGAGGGGACTGTTGTGATGACGTATCTCTTCACAGTATTTAATGCTTTCCAAGGAATGTTTATTTTCATCTTCCATTGTGCCCTTCAAAAGAAAGTAAGTTACTGACAACACAGATGTGTGTTCTCTAACTCCTTAAAAACACCACATATATTTCTTAAAAAAACAGCAGTGTCAAAAACTGGAGTATTCTGAAGTAGTTTGAGGAGGGGACTAGGATTCAAGAGCAGTTCTTGCTGTTTGTACTTGTGTGAGGCGTGTAACTACTCTGTGGCCTGGGCGGGTTTAAAATGGATGCAGTATTTCCAGCCTGGACTTGAAAAGTTTTGAGGCCTTGGGAAGAAAAGTACTATAGAAGATGTGCTGTTTAACATGGGTCGGCGCTCGGAGCCAAAAGTCCTTTCTGTACACATGAAACCAATGGTGCCGCAGCACTGCAAACAAGGGATCATCCACAGGATCAGCCCATCGCAGCCTGCAAACTCTTTTTCAGATCAAGGGAGTCGACCTCTCCCGAGATCCCGTTAGGCTGCTACGGGTGACAGGCAGGGATTGGACTTGTGCTTGTCCATTACAAAAATCCAGCGAGATATAAAAATTAATTATAGTATGAACTTTGACGCACCTTAGAAAAAAGTAGTCATTAACACCTGACTAAGTAAGGAGACCTGAGAGGGCGGGGAAATGTCAAAAACATCCCAACCCGCAAAACTTTAAAAATGCAATACATCCTGCATTTGAAAATACTCAATTTGCACTATTTAGATTCTAAATATTTTTAAGTTTTAGGCTGGAGACCTAGCAATTATTAACTCCCATTATAATTAGCTCACCAGAGACATAACTAACGCATAAAATGGTTTGAGACCATTGGATAAAGCGTTGCTGTGTAAGTACAAAAAATCGTATTACCAGCTCTAAGAGTATCAGTGTGTCTAAATTTGGTGGAGACACCACCATTCAGCCGTGGTTTAGGAAAAAATCTGGCAGACGTAAAGAATGTTATCCAGATGAACACGTTACTTCTCTCATTTAGAGAGCACAAAAGCACACTTAGGAGATTGAGCCTAAGAAATGAGAGAAGGAAATGCAAACATTCTCAAAAACATAAATAATTTCTAGATGAGGGTTTAGTGTATTGTTACGCTTTCTACCACTTGTATTTGACTTGAAAATCAAAAACAGATTCATTTTTTTATTTCTTTTTACAGCTGTGCATTGTTTTTGTATTAAGTGGAGTCAGCAAAAAGCAATATTAAAATAGCAGTCAAGTGTGAAAAGGCATAACCCAGAGCAATAAGATTTATACCTGAAAGGATGTTGAAGCTGCCATTTAAGATTTTTAAGTTTTTATGCCTTTGCCTGGATATCATCCTGTCCTCTGTCTGCATAGCTAATGTCGTCTTTTTATTCTGTGATTACTGGTTGGTCACTAAATTGAACAGAGAAATAGAATTGTGAAAGTGAAAACTATTATGTTTCCAGTTCTGACAGGATGATAGTGCTGTTGCTTCCATCGGCTTCCAACAAGCTATAATTTAGAAATAATGACAGTGGAATGCGCAGCACTGACAGATAATGTACATTCACTGCAATATAGGCATTAGGCAAAACCAGCCCTGGAGGGTGGTATTTGGGTAAAAATACAGTTTTGATTGCTATTGTCTCCACTGCGTAGTGGTTTGGAGCATTTAATATCCATTAGTGTTCAGGAATATATTTTCTTAGGTGCTATACTATCTAGTGATGATATAGATAGACTTATGTTTTTCAGACTATAGAGTTAGAATTGTAATCTTTAACTATGTATATGGACATAGAATTATAATCTTTATGTCCAGATATTTCTGGTTTCATTGTTTTGTCTTTTGTGCTGATACAGATAGGAGTTTGCTTAAAATATGTAGCATATACTTCTATTAAAAGATGAGTTAGTGACCTTAGCTTGAAGTTAAGGCACAATTCAAATTTTCTTCAACCTTGTGGTTTATAGAAACATGACACTATGTATTCCCTGAGTAAAATGCTCCTAATACTGATAACAGCACATGGGATATGTAAATCCACATTATTAACTTTTCGTGTTTTCCCTCTCCCTTTGCTGTGTATCCGTAACTTTCTGTCCTACATATTCATAGGTCAAGCAGCATTTCCAGATTCCATTTTTCCCAGAAACTAGGAGTCTCACTGATGTAGAAGTGACACTTAGATTCCCAAGTATCTGTGTCTTTTCATGTTGCCAAGATGCTCTTCAGTTATCTGAAAGTAGTAGTCAGTGTAGCCTCATTGAATATGAGAGAATTAGCAGCTCCGTAAATCAATCGTGATTACTTTCTTGACTAATGTTAGCGTGCATAAATTACAAAACTAAAGCTTCCAGTAGTTCACTGGAAACAGAAGGTGAATAAATGCAGGCCAAATACTGGAATCATTAATTAGTTTTGTTGCACTGTCAGACAAAAATCTCCTACACATAGGTGCACTCAGATTTCTAGGGTCAGCAAAGACAGTAATGAGGATTTTATTTTGTGCTAAGTATCATCTTTTTCCCCTGTAGGTACGTAAGGAATACGGTAAATGTTTCCGACATTCCTACTGCTGTGGTGGATTGCCGACCGAGAGTCCCCACAGCTCAGTGAAGGCATCAACAACCAGAACAAGCGCTCGCTATTCCTCTGGCACTCAGGTAAGGAGATTTTTGACAGCATCTTTCATATTAGCCATCGTTACAAAAAGCCTGCTGAGATGTGTTCCAATCAGAAGCACTAATTGTCTTCTCAGTATTATCACTTAGATGGCAAATACATACTTCTGCATAGTGAAATTGATTCTTTTTAAACTTTTACTTTGGTCTGTCGCAAACACCTTATTTTTCTTGTAATTAGGGGCTGGTGTCTAGGAAGGTTTATCCACCCATGTTTCACCTAAATGAAATGTAGTAAGTTAAGAGTTTTAATAACAAAAGATGGAGTTTCACTCCATGCTAGAAGAATGTCTTGCTTTAGGCCAACCCCCCCGCCCCAGACATTCTACATAATAGCACGTGAATAGGAAAAATCATTTTGTAACTTAATATGCTTCTTTCTCACTGCTTTATGTTAACAGAGTCGTATAAGAAGGATGTGGAATGACACTGTGAGAAAACAATCTGAATCGTCTTTTATTTCAGGTGACATCAACAGCACTTCAACACTTAATCAAGGTCAGTCACTGGGAACATTTCCGTTTCAGAAGCCTTAAATTTTATACAGATTTTATATCATTTAATGCAGAAGAATTGAAAAGAACGTTTTGAAAAAAATTCTGGAACCAATGTTCTCTAAAAGCAGAGTTTTAAAGTCATCCAACAGCACATTTTAAAACCTTGTTCCCTCAACTGGCCCCCTGCTATAGAAGTTGAATTCCTCCATTCGTGGGAATGTATTCAAATAAGTTTCATCAACAATTTAACTTAAAAGCAAGAAAGATCATAATTTTAAATCTTTCCTAACCTTTATAGGTTAAATCTGAAACAGAAATATGAGTGCAGTAACATTTTAATGCATATTTGACTATGATTTCTAGGTGCAGAAATTTTCCCAGTGAAATCTAATTGATATCATTTCTATGCAAAAGATGTCTGTAAACCATTTATCTTTTCTATTTCCAAGAGCATCATATGTGTCACATTGGACAGAATCCAGATTTTCAGGCACAGAGAAGCCACAAGTCTAAATTTCTCAATTCAAATAGACTTTGAAATCTGTAACCTCATTCTCATGTCCACTTAGAAGACCAGGGTATTAACTGAGCAGAATGTCCTGTCCCTTGTCCCCTTCCCGCCATGGGTTGTGAGGCAGTCTGAGCTGAGCTGGCAGAGGGAAGGAGCACTCTCTGCAAGCCAAGGTCAAAGCTTGTTCTTCACACAGTCCCTAGGAGAAGAACACACAGCCCTGACCTCAGTGCAAGTTCCTGCTCAACTCGGAAAGTTTCCAACAGAAAATTCCCCACTGCCAGGGCTCTTGGGAAGCCCTCAGTGACCACACTTGCACACTTTAGTCCCTTGTTGGTTTTTTGGCTTGTTTTGTTTGGTTGGTTTGGTGGTGGTTTTGTTTGTTTTTGGTAGTGGAGACATGTACTTATCACACATTTTACTACCAAAATAAATGTTAGATGAAAACATTTCAGAAGGCATTATTCTGTTTCTGCTATTTGCCATCTAGAAAGCGGGTAAGACATCTGTGTCTCACTGCTCCCACCCCCTGAATGTTCCTCTAGCACAATCAAAATTAAGTAACTTCTTCCCCTAAGCAGAAAAGATGTATTTTTCATGTCCAAGAAAGTATAACATTCATTTCCAGTGTCTTACTAAAATCCCGTAAATACGCTATAGCTAAAAGGCTGGGATTTCACCCTAAAGTGATGTGTCTGACTCCTGAGGTTTGCTCTAACCAGGCTGCGCCCTTGGTTAATTCAGAGTTGAACAGAGGTCTTGGAAGCTTCTCCGTGATTGCAGCTCCAGTCTCACGTCACTGGGGATGTTCTGCCATGATTAGAAAAATTGGTATCACCTTCATTCAGTTACAATATTGTCACTATTTTAGTAATGCATACATGTAAGGGTAGTTCAGTAACTAACAGCAAGTGTCATTTTACCTTTAAAAATCAAGCTTTTAAAGGTCACCAAAAATTTTGGATTGAAAAAAGAAATCTCTCAACTATAAATTACAGGTAATAATTCTAACTGTGATTAAATATAGAACACACAGGAAAAAAAAAATCCTAGGCAATATATATTTTAGTTACTATTTCTGGTAATAAGTACATTACAACTAAAAAAAAAAAACCTCTGATAAAATATTTTTAGTTGTTCCCCAATACAAACTTTCAAATAAGATTAGCATCATGAGGCAGGAATTCCCTGAACATTCGAATTTTTTGCTCATTTCTGCTACCCGCTATCTATGGTAGTACAGAAGCATTAATATTTGGAATATGCTGTCTTTTCCTTGTCAAATAAAAATATCCATACTGTAAAAATATAGCTCTTTACTTGTCCTTGGATCTGTAATACACTGATCCTGATATACTGCTGAGCAGTACAATAGAACAGAAAGTGGAATTTTAGCTTAGTTAAATGTTTAAGTTCTAAATCATAGCATTTTGTGTGCGTTTAAGTCATTATTCCAACCTCTTTTTCTTCTAGTAGCTAAAATCAGAGATAGACTACTGTTTGTTTGTTTGTTTTTAATTATTCCAAGAGTTGTTCAAATGGTGTTGCGTTAGCATGTAAAATGGGTCAGAAAAAACCCAGCAAACCTAGTCAGGTAGTATTTTGCTTTGTCTTACATTGTTTGTAAATTGATTGTTTAAAGAAAATCTGTCGTTTGAGGGATTCTTCTTTAAAACCTGGCAGATAAATTTGCAGCATGAATGTCCCGGGAGAAAACGTGAATGCTCTGATTTCTTAGAGCAAATATTTTGCTTTCCCCTCAGCATGCATACCTTTGCATATACTAAGATGTGCTTCTTGCAGTTTGTCATCCACTGTCTGTTTGAAAACACCAACTCCCTTCCACTGTCCATGTGTTTTTGATAAAGCGAATAACAACTCTGATCCTGTCATAAGATGTTTTTCAATACCTTTAAATCTGAGAAATTCAGTTCTCTCAATTCTGGACAGGAGTGTTCCATATGATCATTTTTAAAGTTCTAATAGCTTTACGTAGTACCTTGATCTCTACACATTTAATTGCTATCCTTGTGTAACAGTGGTTTTGTATACATTAGTAAATGTCACTCTCACCAGATGTTTACTTGGGGGATTTGGACAGCACCTGTGAATTACTGGAATCTAACTGTATTTTCCTACTCCCATTTCAAATACATAGCTCAAATACATTCAGAAATTTTCAGCTGAATTACATTTGACAAGTCCTACATGATTCATGATGAATAAAAAATATTCTTTATTGAAACTGTCAGCCTAAAATTAAAGAACTGACATTTGTTTCTGTTTCTTTTGCTTTAGGAATGACTGGCAATTACCTACTAACAAACCCTCTTCTTCGACCACACGGCACTAACAACCCCTATAACACATTGCTCGCTGAAACAGTTGTATGTAATGCCCCTTCAGCTCCTGTGTTTAACTCACCAGGTGTGCTTATACTTCCTGAATAAAACCGCTTTTCTTGGCTCACTCCAAATCCCTCCTTTTCTCTAGATGATAGAAACTCAGGTTGCAATACCCTAGCCGTACATTCTGAATTTCTGTCAGTTTGAGAAATACAGTATTGCCAATGTCAGCTTGTAAAACTGCACTATATTATAGTAATGCCTTTGCCATAACAGTATTTACCAATAATTATCCATGTTTTTAACACAGGTGGCATAAATCTTAATATACTATTACAGGACTGACACCACATGGTCCGAGAGCCCATCTTCAAGATATATATCACTTAGAGGTATCATGTCTATGCAATATAAGGGTGACTCTAAAGCTTGCTGAGAAAAACCTGGTTATGGAACAGATGAGATGCTAAAGCAACACAAGGCATCTTGACACCTTTGGATACCCCAGTGTAGAAAACTGTATCCAGCAGCAAATAGATCTAAACTATAGTATAGTGCAGCTTTATGGTAGATCATTTTCCTGTAGGAAAATCTTGAGATTAGTAGTTAGAACAGTTTAGTTCTGTAGGAATAAAGGGTGTCATCACTTACCTAACATTTGTTGTTACGTTTTCTACCTGCTTTTTTTTAACTACGTTGCAATTCAGCAGTAAATACCTAGCAGTTACTGTTTGATGAGTAATAAGATCACTTTATTCTAACTGGAACGATAAATCTTTGATAAAGAGCTCGTAAAACCTTGTTCCCAGTTTTTATTTCAAGTTTCCTTTTTAACTGAACTGTAGTTTCTATTTTCATTCTCTTGTTTTCTTACTTTCCTTATGCTTTCCTCTAGCAACCTACAGAGAGACAAGTATGGGAGTAAAACTTAACTTTGCCTATCAAATGTAAATTTTTTCAGCATGATTTTTAATGGGCACAATTAAAACATAACTAGCGGTCATGAAGTAGACTCAGCGGGCAAGTGGTTCACAATTTGCAAATGAAATGTTTCCACATTCAAAAAGAACTCGCATACTGCTTTTTGGGAAACAACATGAGGTCTGTAGCAAACCCTATTGGTAACAGAAGTTACGCAATGCTGAAATAATTTGCTGTTTAAAACCAAAGCAGTGTCAAGCAGAAATGCTTAACAATTTACTTATGTTTTTACATTCCCACAGTAATCTTGCTACAGGCTATGGAAAGATTTCAAATGAATTACCTGATCATGGGCAACAAAAATTGGACTCATCAAACCAATTTAAATATATTCTAGCATGCTTAACTCTGCAGTATATCATAGAAAACTCATTTTGGATTATCAGATATATTTCGCTATCTGTTTATGAGAAGAGAATTAAAATTATAGAATTAAATCACTTTCATGAGGGAAATGAATGCCAGCATGTGGTCCATGTGTTGTCTACTTTTATAAATGCCATATGTCCTGTGCAGCTAAATCCATTGCAAGAGGAATCTTGGAACACATATGAAATTGCAAAACTACAAAGTTGTTTCATCAAAGCTTTAAGAGACCTTTCAAACAGCCCTCATCACCGTTTAAATCAGTACACATGGAAAGGAATTAACAATAACACAGAATAAAAATTATTTGCAAATTACTCGGAATTTATTTGGAAATTATTGCTCTGTTTTTTAAAGTTGAAGGCAAAAATGTTTTCATGAGAAAAATGCAATTACTTTTAATTGAAAACAGTATTTTCCAGAGAAGACTGAATTTTCTAGGATAAGCTGCAGCTTTAATTATGAAAAAACAAAATGAAACAAAACAAACGGGAAAAATGTGTAATCTTTTCCAAAACCAACCTTTTCCTTATACTCCTCCAAGCCTTGCATATAATGCAGCAGCCTCACAGTGGTCAGTCTCATTTCAGTAAAGTCACTCCATTCTTTCTTTACTTCCAGACATACCTGTAGATAAAAGTGATTTTCTAGCAATGCTCTAACCATCTGACTTGCCATGGTTCAGACTGTTTCATTTCTTTCAAAGCTTATTTTCTTTCTCTTTTCTTTTGCTTGGGAAGCACTGTGCTGTTGTAGTTTACATGTGTTTGTGTCTATAGGAAAACCTTTTACCAAAAAATTAATTCAAAAAAAAAATAAAAAGCCAAAACCATAAAGACCTTAACCATCATAAGACCTCATTCCCCACACCCCCCCAACTTCTTTTCATATTTCTAGCAGACTTACCCAATCTGTCATTCTTCCAGCAGCTATGAGATATCAGCCGTGGCTGATTTCCTCTTCCCATTCCACAACTAATATTTATTCTTTGGTTTAATTTCTGTGAGCCATACGTACAGAAATTCCTAACATTTCTGCATTTGACTTGCATGCCCATGGTAACTGTGGGCCTAACTCTTAATTAACTATTCTGGTTCATTCAGCGCTGTCACTGTGACTGATGCAGACTGCAGGCAAACTTTGACCTTTAGAAGCCTGGGGCCGTTGTTGGCAGACAGAATATAAGTGAAAAAATTACATTAAGTGGGAAAAGAAAAGCTGTTATTGCTTAGTAATCTAATTTGCTGAACCCTTGCTCTGACTAAGTTGCTGAGAAGCTCAGTAATTCTTCATCATGTTACAATAAATCATTTTACTTTCTTTTATATATCAGCTACTCTTAGGCCAGATAGCCTGAGCAGACAGACATGATGTGAGTTGTCCAAAGTGAGTCATTCCACCTGCTGTCTATCGTGTTGTTGGATGGTGCTTGTGAGCCCTGGTCCCTGTAGTGTGAAAGACGGCTGTCCTCGTTTAACATGAATTCTTTGTATTTATCCATTTTTTTCATTCTTTTCTTTACTTCATCTCAAAAAAAAAAGGAAAAAAAAAATGTTAGAAATGTTGTTAAAGTAGTTGCTTGCCAATTATGTGGGTTTATGTCGTACATTTACCTTCAGTTATGTCTGTGATCTAATTCTTTTTTAATTTAGTGTTGTTTAGGACAAATTCTGTTAATTTTCTTTTTCTAAATCATGGTGGTGTACTTCAAAACATAGATGTTTCCAAATGAATTGCTTTGCATTACATATGCAAGGGCATGGAGTGAACAGTTCCTTGTGGAAGAGTCACAGAATTGACACTAAATTAAGAAATACGGAAATTAATATGCCACTATTCCCCACAGGAAATACAAGTTACTATTTTTAAAATGCATCTTTCCTATAAGGTGTGCAACTGTTTACATTTGGGAATGTTCAATAACCTAACTTTTCTCAAGTCTTACTTCCAAGTACAACTTTGTCCTGAACTACATTAAAGAAGTTTGTTAAAAAAACAATTCTGACGTGGTAAAAAGCACCTCAGGCGGTAACCAGAGCTGTCCTTTTCCATTCCAGGACATTCACTGAACAATGCCAGGGATACAAGTGCCATGGATACTCTACCGCTAAATGGTAATTTCAACAACAGCTACTCATTGCGCAACGGAGACTATAACGACAGTGTGCAAGTCGTAGACTGTGGACTAAGCCTGAATGATACTGCTTTTGAGAAAATGATCATTTCAGAATTAGTGCACAACAACCTGCGGGGCAGCAGCAAGAACCACAACCTGGAGCGCACGCTACCAGCCAAAGCCGTGATCGGTGGGAGCAGCAGCGAAGATGACGCCATCGTGGCAGATGCCTCGTCTTTGATGCACAGCGACACCCCCGGGCTGGAGCTCCACCACAAAGAGCTGGAGGCCCCGCTCATTCCTCAGCGGACTCACTCCCTTCTGTACCAGCCCCAGAAGAAAGTGAAGACCGAGGGAACCGACAGCTACGTGTCCCAGCTGACAGCCGAGGCTGACGACCACCTCCAGTCCCCCAACAGAGACTCTCTCTACACAAGCATGCCCAACCTCAGAGACTCTCCATATCCCGAGAGCAGCCCGGACGTTGAAGAAGATCTCTCTCCCTCCAGGAGGAGTGAAAATGAGGACATTTACTACAAGAGCATGCCAAACCTGGGAGCTGGCCATCAGCTTCAGATGTACTATCAAATCAGCAGGGGTAACAGCGATGGATATATAATTCCCATTAACAAGGAAGGATGTATTCCTGAAGGGGATGTTAGAGAAGGACAAATGCAACTAGTGACAAGCCTTTAATAGTGTAGCAAAGAAATATTAAAGGCCACGTACAAGTATTAAAAAGACTTAATTGGCCCCACGCAGGCTCCCTCATATCTGCTTGAAGAGACAATTCTGTTGACCCTGTGGTTCTCCAGTAACAGGGATGACTGGACCTCGCAGTTCTGTGAATTTTTATAAAACAAAAACTTTGTATATACACAGAGTATACTAAAATGAATTATTTGTTACAAAGAAAAGAAATACCAACAAGGTATTTTAAGATATCTTCTGCTGCTGAATTTAACAAAATTGTGAAAAAAAAAAAAGAAAAAAAAAGAGAAATAAACACTTTCCAGCCATTTTACTGCAGCAGTTTGTGAACTAAATTTGTAAATATGGCTGCACCATTTTTTTTCTAGGCCTACATTGTATTATATACAAGGCGTAGGCTCTAAAATCCTGTGGGACAAATTTACTGTACCTTACTATTCCTGACAAGACTTGCAAAGGCAGGAGAAATATTCTGCATCAGTTTGCAGTTCACTGCAAATCTTTTCCATTAGGGCAAAGATTGAACACATGTCTAACCACTAGCAATCAAGCCACAGGCCTTATTTCATATATTTCCTCAACTGTACAATGAACCGTTCTCATGAAAAAATGGCTAAAGAAATTATATTTTGTTCTATTGCTAGGGTAAAATAAATACGTTTGTGTCCAACTGAAATATAATTGTCATTAAAAATAATTTTAAAGAGTTTGAAGAAAATATTGTGAAAAGCTCCTGGTTGCACATATGTTATAAGCTGTTTTTCTTACACTCTGTTCATAGTACGGTAGTGTGTTTAAAATGGAAGTTCTACCCGTTTTCACTTATTTTTCACTGTAAACAGCGTTCTGCTTTGACAAGTTAGTTTTTATTCTTAATTTTTGAGTTTTTATTGCCAAAATACATAATTTGGGGAGAAAATTGTTTTAGAAGCCAATTATGCCAAGCCTTGCACAAATTTGGTATAGCTAACCAGGATTGTAACGCCATTCCCTGTTCATTCTTCAATCAGGGCTGGGTGGTAAGGGGCAAAGGGGACACTGGACACTTCTCACAAGCTTCCTCGTGAATAAAAGGTGCCTGTCCTTTAAAAAAAAATAAATAAAACATAACTATTACTCTTCCATATTCCTTCTGCCTATATTTAGTAATTAATTTATTTTATGATAAAAACCTAATGAAATGTAAATTGTTTCAACAAAAATTCTGCTTTTTTCATCCCTTTGTGTAAACCTGTTAATAATGAGCCCATCACTAATACCCAGTGTAAAGTTTAACACCTGTTTGACAGTAAATAAATGTGAATTTTTTTCCAAATAGGTAAAATGTGCATTATTATGTACGAAGCATAATTGGCATCAGCAGTCCTTTGACCCAGCTGTTTCCTGCTTAGAATGGCTTCTTTACATTTCATGATTTAACTGTCGAGAATACAATAGAAACCATCTGTATAGCTCTACAGAATAAAGGTCATCTTTACTATTTATTACTCTAGTCACCATTGAATAGGATCAAATTCAGACATAGCAGGGTCATTAGGAAAATGTACTGTAATGTTATATATTTACGTAACTTTTAAGTAGGCATCTACCCTGAAATTAAAAATAAGGTGGTAAACACCACTATCATAGTCTCAGCAACCGTAATTAGCAGTTAATTATTAGTGATGAAGATATATTGTTGCAGTGGGGAAAACATGAATAAGCAGCATTTGGATAGCACTGCGAGTGCTATCCAAATAATTAATCCATCATGGCACTGTTTTGAGTTGGATAAAAAAGCACAACTGTCCCCATTTTTATCAGACTAGAGAACTGCGGAAGGCAGCTGATGCCCAACATGTTCTCTACACATCAGTGGCAAAATGGGAAGGCTGACATCTTGGTTGTCTTGATTCCCAAGCCTCTTTTGTCCCTCTCAACCAAGGACACTCAAAGATAATGCCAAGGACTTCATTTGTCACAACTTCCAAAACTGTCATCTTCTAAAGGATTCTAATATTAATGCCCTGTCACTACAGAGGCCACAGTTTCACGCGTGGCTGCTGTAGCTGTGTGCATGAGAACAACAACATTTCATTCAAAAGTCATTATCAATTCTGTTACCTGCTAATGAACTGGAATATATGAAGTCCATTTGGAAAATAAATCGATGCATTTTGAAAAAGTCTGGATTTCAGAAGAATATTCGGGTAAGACTTCCCGCTGTTGAAACAATTCAAACTCTGTAGGGAAAACAAAACAAAAGTCAGGTTGAGATGAACTGTGGGGTTCAGGTAACCTCAATATATCTGTAATCAGGACTGTGACACCGTAGCAATTGTTATTGAAGAAAAAAACGGCATCTTCACCATCAACCCTATCGGTAACTCTTTGCCACTATGTTCCTTAACACTTAGAAGTTATTATGTTTACAGTAGAAGCTCTGGAACATTTAAAATTAAATAAGAAATTGTTTACTTCTGTTTAGTAGAGATGCCTTCAAAATTTGAAGTATCTACGAAATAAGAAACTTCTGATTCAGGGTATACAGCAGACTCTTCAGAGCAAAAACTGATTCCCTTGGTCTGTCTGGCAACATAAAAGCATACTTGCTGCCTTCTACCTAGGAAATCATGTCTTAGGCTTTAAGAATTGTGGTGCTCAAATGATTACAGTACACATGACCTAATAACATCACCAACCTTCAGCAGAGTCTTCAACCCTAGTTCGAGCAAGTACTCCTTTGTGTCTAACTAAAGGTGGCAAAACTACATGCTGGAAAAAGGTTTGTAGCATTGTGATCTTATATATATATTCAACTGCAAATGTAACAAGTATTCATAAGACAAGAAAATGTAGCTGATGAACCTAAGATGAACCAGCTAAACCTAAGTATCATAAGGGAATTTTTTTGTTAGCTTCTTTGTAACGTAGCTGTTGCTTTTTAGTGAGCCTGTTTTTTTTTAATGTTAAGCTAGTGAGTGTCCTGTGTTTAGCAGCTAGCAGCCAATACCTTGCCAAATTTCTGTTGGTGTAACTTCTCAGTGTAGTAGGTTACAATATAATTATATAGCCGTCAGCTTATTGTAATTTCTTTATGTTCTCTCTCATGTTCCTGCCATCTTGTCTTGGGATCAGAAGGACAGAAGAATTCAGAGGAAGAGTTCAAGAATAGTGAAATAATGACAGCAGAATTAATGGAAACAAGTGTTTCTTCAGGGTCACCAGTTAACCAGTTCCTATGATGGTGCCAAGGATATGCTGCTATTTTCGGCACTGTCTCTCAGAAGAGCTGTAATTTTCTTCTGGCTAGTAATCTCCTGTTAGTGTTAACCCTACTGGCTCAGTTCAATTCTTCCTTGTAACTTCAGTCCAGTTATATTAATTCCTACAAAAGATTAAATGGGATGTGCATTTAGTGAACTGTTGTATAATGGTGCTATGCATTGTTTAATATAAAATACATCTCAGTTCTACATCAGTGAACCATAACATGAAGAAATGCAACACTGGTAATACCTTCATAGTTAAAACTAACTTTTATCTGTGAATTCTACAATACACCTTTGCTTCTTTTAAATTTGAAATGAAATTACTAATAAAGTTTACATATATTCACTTATGTAGGCAATAAAAGGTGTTTCAAATTGACATAAGTTATGGATAAAATATGTGTCCTATTTTATGTCCTAATTTTTAAGGATTTTTTTTTTTCTGAACTATTCAGACATTAACAGAACCAAAAATAAAAAGAAGGTAAACAGTCCGTACGTACTGTTGTTATGCCACTTTGCCTCAAAACTAACAAAACTTGTCTTCTAGACTTGATTATATGACAAAAAATGCTAGTGTAAAGTTTTATCCCTGAATAAAATTATTTTTTACATCAAGAAAAGCTACAGGTAGACAATTATATTTACACATATATACACACACATATGACATCTTCACTGGGGTTTTAACTCACCACTTGTAGGGGATGCTGGAGAATGAAAAGCGATGGGACACGCACAGTCCTAGCTGGGCTGTAGCCCTGCAGACGTGCCAGGGAAGTCATAGTAAAGCATACCTTACATTTTTTTTAAATAGACTGTGACACTCCACATGTATGATGAGCATTGCTGCCTCTTCAGTAAGCCAGGCTCTAGCTGTATGGCTGCGCTGTGAGATAAGGACCCCAGATGTATGGATGCCACCGACATGCTGGGTCTCTGCTCCACACCTACACCCCAGGTTCCAATCCAGCTTTGCACTGACTTGGGGATAAAAATTAGCAGTGCCACAGCCCTGTGAGCAAGAGATCTGTGCCTCTCGTTTCTATAAACAGTTTGTAAATTAGTAGGGATTCAATTAATGGATCCAGCTCTGACAAAAATCTGGAATAAAGATTCATTAGGACCCTGCCTATTTCAACAGTGTTTGAGGTTTCTTTCAGTAAAATCCTTCATGTGGTTTTTTTAGAATGACAACTTCCAAATCCTTTTATTCACGCAGGATAAATTCTCAATGGTATTTCATTAATTCATGCCTAAGAGCATTAATATCTCTTCTTACTGTATTATGTCATCATTAATCTCAACTGCTCCCCATCAAAGTTCTGGCATGTGAAAAGGATCACACTGTGGTGCAGCCTGAGCGGTTATAAATGCTGCTGAAAATCATGCAAGCCTCAACTCAGCAGCAAGGAGATTTTTAAAGGACCATTCCATACAATGCACCAGCTGCTGAAGGATCCCAGACAGGGGAAGTCACAGGTGCAGAAATGACCTTCAGAATAGGTAGTTTTATCAAGAAAAGTCTTCCACAGCAAAGTCCATGTAATTGCTAACCACGTCTCCCTTGGATGCACAGCTCCTGTGTGTGGGAGTGGGAACCCTGCAGACTGCGCTGCCAACCAGTTTAGAGACGGCAAAGCTGAGCGCAAAAACATCTATGCATGTTAAAAGTCCTGACTGACAAATAGGAAGCAGCAGGTTAGCATCTGCACAGACCTTCCTGAGCAGCACTGAACAGCTCTGGAATACCTGTTCCGGTCCTCTTGTAGCATAAGAATTGTTCTGAAATAGCATAATGCTGCTGAACTTGGACCCTCCATGATTGCTTAAGACAATGAGACCCAAAGGTTAAGGAGGTTTTCATGAAAATAATTCATCTTCCTTCACTTAAAATATACCATTTTGCTTTTTTTGGTTATTTCTGTTGTTGTTTTTGTTTTGTTTGGTTGGGTGGTTTTTTTTTTGTTTTTTTTTTTTTTGCATTAGCAGGATAAATAGAAACTTCTTAGCCTGTATTCTTTATACTACTAATTGTTTTAAATACTTCCCCTCTGTCTCCTAGTGACTCCTTTCTAAACAAATCCGTATTTTCAAGCTCCTCCATTTCTCAAATCCAGTCCAGATAATTACTTTCTATCTGTATGCTTTAAGAGATAGGGCAAAACTAAAATTACAGGTGAACAGTTATTTTTCATTTAAGGATGGAATTGTATTTTCTATTGTGTATTCTTTTTATTTTCATTTTTTTCCACATGGTCTCACATAGTCTTTTGTTTTCATAGTAACCCTTCACAACACAGTTTTTTCTATTAATCTGACCATAGCAAGTAATGACCTAAATAATTATGGTTAATTTAGAACCTCCAAAGCCTACAGATACCTCCAATTATTGCCCTGAATGTGTGCCCAATCTTGTATTTCTCAGCATTGCATTTCATCAGCATCACGCTGCCCATTTATTCGCTTTGTTAACCCCGGTCATTCACCATCTTCCCTAGTTCTGATTAACTGAAATAGTTCTCTGTTAACAGCTAACAGTGGCACCTTTCAGACAGCATGCTCATCCCCTCTTTCGGATAGCACCGGTTTGAATGGAGCGCTGGGGCACTGCACCATTAGCCTTTTGCCACAATAAAAAATTGACCATTTAATCCCACTTTACCTCTTAGTTTCTGTTGCACAACTACTTCAGTTCTCACTTCCTCAATACTGGTTTGCTTTAATGGCTTCTTGGTAGGGATATTTGTACAAGGATTTAAATCCAAATAAAGTACATCAACCATCCCCTCTACTCTCAGCAGCTGCACGATTGACTTAATTTTAATATGTTAGAGAGGCACCATTTTCTTGCCCTAAGCAGTTACATCTCTTTGAGCGATGTTTCCTCGGCACTATGTGCTTACATGTGGAGCTGCTAGATGTCAGACCCAAAAAACACTTAACTGTTCAAAGAGAAACTTAGGTAGAGTTCAAGCACCGAAGTCCCCAGGTCCATGATCCACAGGTAGAGCAGGCATTGCTTCAGGGGCAGAATTCATTTTAACCTTGTAGACACATAAATTTTTATCGCTAAAAACATTTTGTCATCCCAGGTTTGGTTACTCCGTGTGTGCAGCCATGTCGCGACAGCGGAGGGGAGCCACGGCAAGCCGGGTACCACACGCAGCATCACTGCCTTGTCACGTGTACCAGGGCAGCCTCTGAATGCCATAATCCAGACATTGCGTTACTAAGGGGCTCCTTCCCTCCCCTACTGAATCTACTGTCCTGACAATTACAATTCATCTGGAGATAAGATATAAGCTCTACGAGTCTGTGCAACTTCACAGTGTAAATGCCACCACCAAAGCTCTGCACCACCTGCTGACCTGCCCATACTTCAGCTGGCTCATTGCAGCAAGAGCTGCATTTGCAAATCTTTCCAAATCTCCGTGAGCCCATCTGTATCCCTTTGCAACAGAAAACAGGCTGTAAAATTTCTCCCAGATCTTTTTTTTTTTTCATCACATGGCAGCTGAAGGTTCTGACCACACTGGGTTTAATGTTTGTGTTGTGAAGGGGTCACCAATCCTGCCCGCACAGATCCAAAAATTCCACAGGTTTTGACATAACGTAAATCACACATGAGGGGCTGTCTGAAGCTGCTGAAAGGCCAAGTAGCACCATGTTCGCGGTACCGGCTGTGCCATGTGGCCTGTGTGTAGGTTCTCACCAGCCAAAGGTGGGCTCCGAGGTCACTCAGGGCCCCCCATTTCCCACATGCAGCTCCTACCTATGAAACTCAAAGAATCAAAATTGGTCTGGCCAGAACACTTAGCCCCTCAGGCTCGCAGCAGCCTACTTGTTTCAGTATCTGTGCTGAGTTACAGTCATGTTACTGCTGCAAATGTTGACCTTGGCACTCGGCTCTGTTTCTCTCAGGCAGGAGTAGCTTAATGTGAAGCTACTGCTAAAAACCTTCCTGAGGAGAGCGTCACCCAAAGCTGAAATGGCTGGTGACAGGGCTGTCTCCATGACAAAGCACAAACACATGCAAGTTTATGCGAAACAGTGCAGGTTTCTAAGCACATTAGAGGCTGCTGAAGAGCCTGATCATGGACTGTTTTTCAGAAGCTGGGGAGAGAAAGGGAATACAAACAGATGGAGAAGAAAATAAAAGGATAATATGAATCAAATGAGGTACAGAATTAATTTGCCCTTTCTCATTTCTCTCCTTTCCAGCACTGCCAGCTACTGCCTCTTCAAGACAAGACAGAAAAATCTCACTAGTGTCCATCTGTTTGGGTAATTTGACAAAATACTTTGGTCAAGTGAAGCATTTCTAACTCTTCAAACTTGTTGATTCATGTTTATGGCCCAGCATTGCCAAATCACAAGATGCTTACAGAAAGCAGTCTAGAAATTAATCATTCCAAGTATGTCCTGAAATTTTCAAAGCACACTTTCAAAACTGAGTTTAACCAAGCCAACTTATTTCAACGGACCAAAATTCTACCACTCACAAAACCACTGAAAATGAAGAAAACAGTCAATACACAGAAAGCTGGTTAGGCATTTGCCTTAGCATAGGCTGCCCATAAGCTATCTAGCCCAGTTTTCTAAAGCTATGATACACCCTCCCATGATACACCCTTCAGAATTCTGGTCGGTACCAGCAAGGCAATGTCACCTGTCCAGATGTGCCGGTAATACACACATCATCATACTCAGTATCTGTTACGGAATCTGGTCTACGTCCACTCTTAGAAACTACTTACCTGCAGAGACCATGTCTGTCTCACAGTTAAAGGACTTCCGGCCTGAATGAATGCTGAGAGTAAGTAAGCAAAAGGAGAAGTGAGACCTATACATAAAGAAGGCTAACCTACATTTATGGGCTGCTCCTACAAAGTGCTGTGTAATTTGCTGAGGACCTCTCACGATCCAACTCATGGTGTGCGTGCAGAAGTTGCTCTTAATGCAGATGCAGAGAGTACAAGAAGCTACATTCTGGGTAGTCTGCCATGGAAAGTAAGCAGGTAGCTGCTGCAGGGGGTTTCTTCTAGGTCTTAGCAAAAGTTTGTTGTATAATAGATTAACTGGCACTTAAGGGACTACTTGGTCTCCCCACGTCAAGATAAGAACATGCTACATGCTGCTTATAGTTATAAGTGTTCTAATTAGGTCGACTTGATTATTGTTCTGTGGTTTGATAGATGCTGTATTTAAAGTAATTTTCAGATACTGATTTTTAGACCTTTTTTGTGAACTAGTAAATCAAGTGCAATTTATTCACGGAATTATTCTTTTCTTCTTAATGCCTATTCCCTCTGGCTTGTAACTTTAATTAGAACCTGCTATCTGTTCATATTGGTAATGGTAACAGTTGTCACTAGAGTACAGATGCATAGATTCAGCTCGTATTGCCACTTTGACTTTATACTTAAAACCTAACAATCTTCCCAGCTATGCATCTGAGAATACCATCCATTAATGCTTTATTTCACTGCCACCCTGAACTTCAGACTCTAAACACTAACAAACTGATTATTTTTTAACCATCCAATAATGCATTTTCTAAAGAAGAGAAAGTTTACAAAAAATAGCTTCATTTGGAGATAAATATCTGCCTGAAAAGGTTATTCAGCCCATCCAGATCTCTTTTTTATTACTATAGATTTTCCCAAGGCAGTATTGCTTCTTGAATAATTATCGATCTAAGCAATTGTGTGCTAAAGTAGGCTGATTCATTCATTAAACATACACATGGAAAAGCTCTTGGTTACCCTCGTAAAAACAAACAACTCTTCTTTTTCTTTCTGTCTGCTCCTCAATCCTTCCCTAGAATTTGATGATGACATTGAAATATAATCAGTTAATATTTGATCTGCATTTGTAAGGAAAAGGAAACATAAAATATATTTCTTTGGGGCAGAAAAATTAGTACTGGAAAACTGTTCAAATAACACTACCTTGGTTTGCTTCTTTACCCACTGATTTACAAGTTTCGGTAATTTGAAAGGAATCTTCCAGCGACAAGTTGCAATTAGTGAGGTTCTAAAAGCTTGCCAACTTACTTAAACTTTTCCTTCCAATAAAAACTAAGTCCTTTTTCATTAAGTGATAAAGAAAACTGTATCTGTTTCACATTTTTCTGATTAAGTATATCAGGAATATAATGGCTTTCAAGGCTGCTCTTGAAATGGTCTGCATACAAGCCTGTATACTTTGTGTAAGATCCAGCAACACCAAGCAGGGAACAGGGTTAAGAAGGTATCCATTAGCAAATGCTGAAATGAAAAGGACCTTTTTCTTTGACTTATGTATTCCATGGATGGTTCCAAGCTGCATTCAGCCTAGCAAATCCACCCATCTTCAAACCCCCAGCACCACTTGCTTGCAGAAGAGCTGCATTTCTCCTGAATGGATGGTGATGATGCTTAAGCAGACAAGGGTTCCTGCATGCCAAATATTTAGTATTTGCTTATCCTCCAAAACAGGACAACGGAATGATCTAAAGTGTCTCCATGTGCCACGGTGGCTCAGCATGCTGCTTTCTGCTCTGTGCCCCAGAATGAAGTACAACGGGCTATACTCTCAGCAAGAAAAAAGTGGTAGCTGCAAACAAATGGCTCAGCAGCTGGGAATCTGCTCAGTATACTGAAATTTGTGAGTCCTGGATGCTAGAGGCATTAAAACTTGCTGAAAACAACCAACTGAAAAAAAGTCAGTGTAAGGAATGAAATTCCATTCTGTAACTCGTGCATCTGAGAGATCTTGAAGATATCTGGTTGGCTTTGGGAAATTACGGAAAAACACTGAAAGATAATCACAATTGTTTCACTGTAGTTACGAGGCAGTACACAAGCAGGCATTCTGTTACAGCAGGGAGTGGCAGAACATGCAGGGTCTGCCCAAACAGTCTTTAACTCAATTTATGCCAATATGAAATTAGCATATTTTAATTGAGGTCTGTGACATTATTCCAGATCTGCACAGGTTAACGGGAACAGAGTGAGGTTTGCTGCCTGGTACCGTCTATTTCCTGACATTACTCTCTGTTTCTCATCCCCTCTGTTTTATTACCTTATCACAGAGCCAGTGCTGTTCCACATCCATGCTCTCCTTCTTGTAGCATCACTGGTAAATTTAATGCTCACTACTTAATCACTTTTCTCCCAACAGGTAAGGAATAATTGAGCAGTTAGGGGGTGGGGAATGACAAGATTTAGTGCATTATTTCCTCTTCAGAATCAAGACAACTCACTCATTCATATTCAAATTCTTCCATTAGCCAAATGACCCTACAAGTAAAGGAATCCAGGTCAACTAGCCCAGTTGGTAAAAAATATCAGGTATCACATACTCCAAGTCCAGACCTGGGCCACAGCACCATCTTCAACACAAGTAAAAGCGAACAGAAGACAGGTGCTTTTGCAAGATATTTCTTGTTGCCGCGTTTTGTTGTGCCGTAAGTACCAGATTACTGTTCATAACATCAAAGCCTGTAGTGAAGCCCTGGCCCGTTAAATCAATAGCAGAAGTTTTTGCTGACTTCAGTGAGACCATGATTTTTCTTCTGAATCATTAAGAGGATCTTTATGCATTTCAGTTTTTTGATTCTTAGACTTGGGTAGTAGATGTTAAAAATAAAGACAAAAAAGATCTCTTTTTTCAAAACGCTTTCCAATAATGGAAATAATGTTCCTCTCTGTATCACCCCCAATAAGTGCTATTTCACAATAGAGAGTGTACACTGCTTTTCCCCCACTAGATCGATAACTGTCTAAAAGTATTTACTCACCAAGAGGGCTGTGATACTATTCTTTGTCACCCTTGAACTTCTGTTCTGCTCTTTATTTTTATTTATTTATTTTTTATTTTTATTTTTGACACAGATTCTTGTTTTACTTCCTGGCTATTGCTTGCCTCTAATAGGATGTCATTTTCTTCCTTGCTCTGACATTTATTATAGAGTATACATCACAGCTCTTCCCCTTGTCTGATCAGAGGGCTGGTCCAGCACTGAAATTGCAGCTGTTTTAAAATGCTACCTGTAAATACCCATTTTACCTTCAGTTCCTGCTCACAGTAGCTCAAAGGGGAGAAGATGATGATCAAACCAGGAAATGGGAACGACTAACTGGGGGACTTGTTTTATAGAAACAGAAGAAGAGTAAGAGGGCAAGTAAAACATACAGGTCATCCATTCTATACTGGAATAGGGCAGAAGTTATTGTATCATACTTCTGTGAAGGTATTCAACTGAATCACTTATATTCTGACTAGTAAAGACTAAAGTGATGAAAGAAGCTGGAATAAAAAGATATTAAATAAGCCCTAGATAGTTGACTGCAATATTCACAGCTTCTGGAATCCTTTATCTTACCTGCAATTGGCCGCTGACATGCCATTTGTCTTTAGAGGAGCTCGTGCTTCCATCTGGTTGTCTGAAAAACAGATAAACCAAGTTCACTGTCAGCAGGGACTTACAACCTGTATTCTTAAAGCAGTATTCAGAGCAAAAAAGCAGTTGTTCACTTGCTCCAGTCCAGCTGAAATCTTCTTACAGTGAAGGAGATGCAACAGGAGAACTATGGCAGTCATCCTTTTGGCACCCCGGGGCTGAAGTCCCTGCTTTGAATCAGCCAGAAAGGATTTAACAACAGATCCCTCTGCTCAATGAATAATAAGCCAATTACAGCAACACTGGCTGCCCAGTACGCACTGCCAGTGCCCTGACAAGAAATGACCACCAAAATGGGAATAAATCTCACAACAGAGATGTTTCCTTTAGCTAGTGCCCCAAATGTGAAGTTTTAAGTAACACAGATTCTATCCAAGAACTTTTCTGCTACAGCTTATTCAAAAAAAGGATGACATCCTGTTATTTCACATTCCAAACAACATAATCTTTACCTTTACCCTCACCTCGCTTCTCCTTATGCTGTTTTGCTTCCAGAAGCTACTAACCCCTGTTCTACTGCACAGAGGTAGCACCATTTACAACCCAGATTTCCACATGAGCCATAGTGACTTTTGGAATAAAATCTGAAGCGAATCTTTGTCAACTGAAAAAATAAGAACACATTTTTCTTCAAAGGGCAGCATTTTAGCACCTCTGAACTCGACATAAAACGGGAATTTTGACAGCGCTCTATTACATAACAAAAATGTACTAATTAAATCACTTTTCCAGATTCCTAGTGGCAGTTACCTTTTTCAACCTTAGCAACCAGTCAGATTGCCATAATTACAAAGAGTACACAGAGCACAGTGTTATTATCAGAAGCATATAATATACTCGAAGTGTAAAATGCTCCAACAATAAAGCTAGAATGAATGTATTGTTTAGTTATTGGCACAACTGGAATCATTTATAGCTGCATCCAAACAGCTCCAACTTTGAAATGAATGCCTGTGCATAATTTTTGCAATTCAGTGCATATTATTTTTCATTTATTAAGCCACAGGTTAAAGCTGGGGAGAGGAACATTTTAAACTACCAATATATTGTGGCTTACACCATTACACTCATATTGGGGTCATTGTTTTGTTTTTCACTGGGGCGGTGTGTAGGAGGGGATAAAGAAAACCTTTAACCTACACATGTCAGACACCATAATGAATAACTGCATAGAAATCTAACTAAACCAAAAAAAAGTCAGCTGCCTTCCCAAGTGACTCACTGCATTTTCTTCTCAAAGCCTACTGAAAGATTACTAAGTTGATATATTAAAATAGTCATCATTTTTTTCTCCCGCATCATCTTTCTAGATTCCAAAGACAATTGCAGCTAATGAGCATACTGCTCTTGATTTAAACAGACTTTAGGTCATCATATTGCTGTTACTCCTTCACCCTCTTTGTGTTCTTCTTTGCTGCTCACTTGTTATTCCTCATCTACAACTGTTGACAGTAAGCTTTCTGGGAAGTGACTACATCTTTCTCTGTAGGAAGAGAAAAGACAATAGACATTGACAACCTAATTAGATGCCTAAGTTCTAATATAAACACAAACAATGATGTGCTATCATCTGCATTCATTGTCTGACACTCCAGCAGCAAAGTATGAACAGTCTCAGTGTCTGTTCCAGTCCTGAGAACAAGAAAAGTTCATTGAGTCAACGACTTTGCCAAAAGGAGCCAATGGTCTGGTGTCTTACAGCACTGCAGGAAGGCTGTGACATTAATGTAGTGGGGGTTCAAGAATACTTCCAGTAATCAGGACCGTATGACAGGGCAGGTATATCAGCATATTTTACATAACCTCTAAGCTAGATTGCCGTATTTGTATACCACAGCTGCTTTCTTTCCAAGTTTTCTTGCGCATTCCAGAGCCAGGAGCAAACCCAGGTGTTACCAGGAGCAAACTCAGGTAAGCGTTAGCAGGCAGAAATGTACTCCTGGTTTGTACCGTCTTCCCGCTAAGCTCCTGCAGTAGCAGTGTCTAATGCAGCACCACTGACTGGAAGTACATAATCCCACCCGTAACCATGCAGCTGCATGGACCCTTTTCTCCCCCAGCAATAAAATGGCTGCAGCTGACCTTGTACTAGCCCAGCTTTAAAACAGAATAGCAATGAGGATGGTACCATATCAGGGCCTTCATTCTACTGCTGTAGAAATTAGCCATTGAGGTCAACACCAGTTCTACCTATCTTTAACTTGCCTTACAACTTGATTTTCTACCACCTGACTGCCACAAGCCCTTCCCCTTCCTATCCTCCTCAAGAAAACATTAAACCAACTCCATGCATGTAAGACCTGGTACAAGAGAGAAATCTCGGATTTTTAGAATTAAAGGTAGCTCAACCAATATGATCACGCAAACTTGAACCAAAAAGAAAATATTCCACAATCTATCCCTAGGCCACTCAGAGACAAATTTCAATCCTGCAGTACTTAGAACTACAATATTAATAGCATTCTGTAGGTTACAAGCTGATTTGCCCCTATTATTTCAAGGTGACTGCATTTTTATGTAGCATATGCCTTAACACCATGGGTACGATTACTACTACCATGTAACATCAGTTTTCATGGGTAATTAATTGATAAATGACAGACAGCTCCTTCTTAGCTGCTACATAAGTCCTTTATTAACACATTTAATTCACTAAAGAGTGGGATAGTACAAATCATAGTGAAGGACAGAGAATCAGTTTGTTCATTTTCATATACTAACTTGTGCAGTGCTCAGTAACAGGGCACGGCTCATTGCTTTCTCTTGTAATGGCTCACCTGCGCTCAGCAGAAAACAACAACAAAATAAATCCACAGAATTTTAACCCAGAATAGGTTAAAAATTAAGCTGAGGAAAGGACAGGGATTTCAAAGGCCTGACGCTTATGGTTGTTCACCACGGCTGTAACGTTACATGAGAAAAGGCAAGTGAACACACAGCACACAACATGAGCCCCTGCAAAATAAAAACTGACCAAAGGCAGGATGACAACAGAGAAACAAAAACCGCGAAAGAAAAAAAATTGGAGAACTGTAGCGTGTTAGCGAAGGAGGACGCAATAAAATAAGCCCAAGTATGTGTCCAGTGAGGTATTTCAGCATAAAGACATAAAGGCACTGAAGGAGAGATCCAAAATAGATCCCCCTTCTGTGCTGCGAAGGACAAAGAGCTGGTAGAAATCTTGATTGTAGATAATTTAGTGTATTTTAAAATAAGCAAATCCTGCCAAATTGCTAATAAAAATAGTCCACTAGTGTCAAGATCACAAAAACTCCTGTTTACTTTTGTGAATCTGAAGTCTAGTTCCACTTTGAAAAGCGTCTACCTAGAAACATTTGCTATATTGATGTTGTTGAGAAAAGATTTTCAACAGCTGCATAAAATTAATATCCATATACCCTTCTGAGGTTAATACTTGTAAATGAAGTTGCAAAATTAATACATGCATTTCTAAAGTGCATTAGAACTATACTCCTGACAATGCTCACTACAAACCATGTACTTCCCTGGAAAAATTCTAAATAAAGTCTCCCCTAAACAGTCATTCTAAACCTAAAGAATAATACAAAGCTTGTCTAACTGTTCTTTATTCTAAAATAAACTGAATTTGGCGACCTTTTGACAGGCTGCGAAAGGCATCTCTCTGACTTTTTGGGAGCATGCCAAAATCAGAGAGGTGCATTTTAGAAGGTGCCTTTAGGCAGCTAAAGATATTTAAAATATTTACAGCAATGAAAAGCTATTGGCCAAGTTCCTCCCCGAGGCATTATTACAGTCCTGCTACAGTATTGTGGCAGTATTAATAAGATATTATAATCACTTGAATAACTTGGCTCAGATTTAGTAAGACAGTCAAGCAACTATCTAACATCAGCCTTGTAGATCTATTTAATGATTATTTCAATACAAAATAAATAAAATTGAAGCAAGTTATTTAATTGCATTATACTTTTCTTCTATACCATAGTTTATTCTCTGAAAAATGTCTAAGATCTGGAATATCTGTTCAAAACAGAATGACTACAGATGAGCTGCAGTTATGTCTTCACTTCTGAACACAACTTAGAATTCTTGTTTTACTTCTCTTTATTGAGATATGAGCCAGACTCTCTTCTCATACTCTTCAAACTCATGTGGAGGTTCAAAATCAGTTATTCTGCTGAGTTAACCCACAGAACACAGATAAATTTCATGTGCACTTGGTGGAGTAACTCAGAAGTTAAAACATTTTGGGAGAACACAGTGCTCATATGCCAAAAATATTGCCTTCAAGAGTTTTGATTTAAATACTTTTCCAGAAATATGAGACAGACACTTGTCCTAACACTTATTTTGTTTAACTGTGCATGTTGTCCTCCCTGAAACAGTCTGTCCAAAGAAAGACAGACAAGCAAGTCTCTTGCAACATGTTCTAGATTCATATATCAGTGCAGCAAAGTCCTTTGCCACAAAGAGGAAGGACCAGCATAAGCACCAAGAACAAACTGGGGAAGAGTCCTGTGGTGCAGGTTCCTTTAAGAAGGGATATTTAAACAGTTGCTTTCCACCAGGCCCTTCGCAAGCTTCAGGAAGAGCTGGGAAAAAGCCACAACTTATATCTGCACTCATAGGGAAAATCTCCAGGGCTGTCTAATTACATCTGAGACTTCTCTGCCCTTGTAAGACACAAGGAGCAGCCAAGCAATAAATAAGGAGAATAATTCTGTGCTTAAACAATGGTATCTAGTGTCATTTTAGACACTGAGCAAAGACATCTACCCAGAGAGCATCCCAGATGGGACTTTAGGGGACCATTCTAAAACACAGAGCCATGGCTGTTATGTGTCTAAGTCCTTTAAACAGAAAACAGAAGTTCACAATGCTTCCAAATTTATCAGTTGAGGCCATGATCCTTGAAATACCACACAATATTTAATATTAATCACCGCAAAATTATACACAAAGATAAGGACTTGCACTTCTGCTGATTTCAAGGCATCAGAAAATATGAGACAGGACTTATGAAGCTCACAATTTTCAGAAAATCCACAAGACTTTCATTCATTTAACCTCCTCTTAGAACTTCTTGCCTCTAAGACATTTTCCTGTTAGAGATACACAACCTTATGAAGAGGCTTAGAAGAAAAAGTGAGATATTACAACCTTTGCTATTTTATATTCAAATACATTATCATTCTACCAAGTAAAGAGATAATAATAAAAATCCTTTTATGTTTGTATTTAATTCTGCAGTTTCAATTGGAAATATTATGAATCTTCATCTTTGTTTCAACCACATACGTATTCTTAAACGCATAAAAGAGTTACTATACGAATGCCATAAAATATCAAACAAATGCTGTGCAATTGTTAAAAACATAGTTCAGTGTCAAAACTAAATACAAGATATAATACACATTTCATATCTCTTTTAACGTCCCAGCCTTTTATCTCAAAACATCAGTCATCTCTTAATGTCCATATCCTCAGCCACTGCCATCTGCAAAGGGTCTGGTACACACAGAAATGGAAACTTAGAGAAGGCTGCTGGAGAAGGTGTAAAAGGTGTTACAAAAGGAACGATTACTTTTACAAGTCCTAGTAGAAATGGAAAACGAGTGTTTCAGAGTGACTCAAAATCTTATCATTTTCCTGCTCAAAACAAAGACCCAGATCATTCCAGCCTGTTAATAAACTTTTTCATCTACAGAGCTTGGGGATGAGAACTAATCCTCCATGAATGTGCTTGCCTCTACTTCTGGAGGAAAACAGCCATTGTTCCTCCTCTTGCAAGCTGCATCTTCCTAAATTTGCCTACTTTTCCAGACAGATTACTGAGCCCTCCTCAATCACAAGCAAGCATTTGGGGGTACAGTCTTCTATTCCAACTGCCCACTCCAAAAATAGAGAATTTGAAAGGCAATGGCAAGACCTCCATGCCTGCTCTCTAGTACCTGCAAACTATGACGTGGCAACTGCTTCTCCTGCTGCCAAGAGAACAAGCTGGAAGTCCTGGGTCAGTCTCAAGCTTTGTTCATCATGAAGTGAGGGTTTCCTCTGGGGAAGACTAGACAGGTGTGCTGTTGCCACCTTTTGCTACATTTAGGAATGAAATGGAAGAAGATGGACTTCAATTTTCAAATATCTTTAGAGTCTCAGTTTTTGTCTCCATTTTGCTCTTATATCCTACCATTTTATTCATAACAGTGTGGGGAAAAAAAGTTGGGAAAAATGCAACCTGACGAATTTTAAAGCCAATCTTGGACTACAAAATAAATCCTAGGTCAGGACTATTGATTACTTGGCATTCATTGCTGACAGTGTCAAATAGGTGAGGAAAATGAAAACTTATCTTGAAAGCATTATTATTAAAAATAAAATAAAATCCTGCGGTATCAAATAGAACTGTAAGAGAACGGACTGGTCTATATTCAACACTGCATTGCCACTGGACTTCTTGAACTTGTGTCAAATGCTATGAATAAATCCACTTTCAGCTGTAATTGAAGATTCCTTTTTTCCAGGTAACTGTGCAGTCAGACAAAGGTTGATCCTTCAATTTTATAGGTTGTAGGAACTTAAAAAAAAAAAAAAATCATTGTCAATGAAAATACAGGTGGTTGGATTTAAGTCTTTAGGAAGATTTTTCAACAAGGCTACTCCACTTCTGAAGGAATGTGTCCATTTATACTATAATCACTCTGTTACAGGAACTGTGTTGTCTGTATTTTATATGACACTAAGAAATAGATCAAAATATGTCTGGTTCATCTTTTGCTGAGTTCTGCTGAATTATCAGAGGTACCCTTGCCACTCTGCATATGTATCTCTTAACTTTGGATTTACCAGTTTTGCCATGAAAAAAGTAAATCTACTGCAACAGCTGAAGATAACTTAAAATTCCAAAGTCCATGGGTTTCCAAATGACTTAGGTGATATCAGTTTGTCAGCAGCTGATATGACAGAAAATGCTATGGTCCGAGAATCCAGTTCCTAACAGTGGTACACTGTCACTCTTAGCCACAACAGGCTGTACAGCACTGTCGAAGCCATGATGTTCATCCTGTGCTGACAGCTGATAGAAGCAGGGGCAGCTTTCAAGTCACCCTCAGTTCAATACAATTAATAGAAATTTGGTGGTATATAAACAGCATATAGGCTGTTTACACAGGACTAACATTTATTCCACACATAAAATACAGGCTTGCCACTGAGTAATGAAAAAAGTGAAGAAAATACAGCAAAGACCAGAAAAGAGGACAGTTCTAATTAATAGCATAACATACAAGATAAAATTGCCCTTTGGAGACCATGGGTGGTAGTTTATTAGGAGATTCAGAAATACAATTTTACACTTTAAGTTATCCGCTCAATAGTCTCCAGAATCAAGGCCTCTGCTTTCACTACTGTGCTGCTGTTTGGCTGAGCGTTACCAGTTTCCAATTTGATGCTGCCTGAGACAGAAGCTTCCATGGTTGGTAGCACTGAAAACACAAATTAAAACTTTGAAAAACTGTATTAGTGGAAAACATTCACTCTCCTATACCACTGTTTTGTTTTGAGTCAGGCTTCCTTGAATATTCTCAGTTTAACCATTTACATCCTAGAAGATTTTCCATTCTCCATACTCCCTCTTAAGACACACCATCACAGGTTCTCTGCTGTTGCAGACTCTGAAGGAAATATGGTTAACGTGGCTGTACTGTACAAGAAGGATGTTCCCAGGATAAGTATACCTTGCATACTGCATTTCCATTAATAATTGCTATCTCTGAATTAAACACCTTATTACCAGGAGCTGTATAGTCACACTGCTGGGCACTTAAATGGATTAGCAACTCTGATGAGGAACACAAAAATCACTCTACAAGCACTGTACTATTTCTTATACCAGCACTACCTTAGTCATCTTTGTACAGCATCACACTGCAACACAGCTATGTCTATGTGATTATGGAATCGCAAAACATAGAACTACTTTCAAAACTTCACAATGTCCATCTGAAATTTACTGCTATCGAGTGTTAATCAATTTTTTAAAACTGTTTTCCAGAACTACCAATTCACCATGAAAATACTCCCAGGAGAAAAAAAGTATTATTTTATATGAGAACAGTTCTGAGCTTGCTAACAGACAAAGACATGTGTTATCACAGAGTAGACAGGGATAGACCTCATCTGTTAGAGTTTATTTGTCCGCTCACTGCACTTAACTGATAAATGAGGAATATTAATAAACATATCCACTCAAAATGTATTCTCAGTCTTTCTCATCTTTACTATGTATGGAAAGATGTGTTGTTAGGGCAAAGAGAAAGTAAATGACTACCAGATGTACTCCTTAAATTACTGTAACACAGCCTTCCTCTAGATGCTCCAAACTTTGTGAGGTTTAGTCTGAAGACTGTGTTATCACCACCATGCCAAGTTAAAGAATTCTTTTGGTATCCCTAGATGTTGTTACACTGCATTCAGTTAAAGTCAGCAGGAAGCCATGAGATCCTTGTCTTCTCTTTGTCTTGAACAAGAGCAAGGCATATTTCCTGATTTTATTTTCAAGTAGCTGCTGGACATGAGCATTTCCAAAACTAAAGAGAAAAGCACACTCAAGTAAAAGTCAAGGGCTTGTCTCTCATCAAATTTAGAGGTCGGTGCCAGACCCCACCGTGGTTAAACCTGCAGGGTCTGTAAGACTGCTTTATCTCTAGCATGCTTCCTTTCACAGTAGCGGAGGAAAGGGCAATATTTTAAGCAACAGAGATGCAATATCGTAACATAACTATCACAGAAGAATGAAGTGTTGATGGCAAGGCAAGATGACTACTTAGGTCTGGAAGATCTCTCCATCTTTTCCTAGGTTTCCTAAGCTCAAAGTAAGTTGCACATAATTTTAGGCATTTGTATATCAACATAGCCCTCATTGTAATTAAAAAAAAAAGTCTAGACGAAGAAGATCACCAGGAACTCAGCAGAAGCTGCTTCTTTCTTCATATTTCTGCATTTCCAGAACAGGCTACTGGATCCTAGCTCTTTAAGCTTACCAGGACCTGGAATACCAAGTCCCCCCAACGTGAGGATCACAACAGTCCTCCCACTCTTCAGAGTCAAAATCCTCATGAAGAAAAAGTCGTACCTCTGAGAATAAAAGAAGCTAAGAGCTCTACAGAGTCTGTGAAATCAACAGGACCAGTGAGAGACTGATGCAGGATTTCCCCTTTGCAAAAATGGGTGCTCCTGGCTTCCAATCCAAATGGAACTCTGTGGCAACCCAGCTGCTAAACCTGAGTTCAAGACTAAACTCTCCCTTCAACTGCTGCCTCGTATACAGCAAGCAAAGATCACAGAGTAAATAAAACATTACACATCTAGCAGCTGTAATAATATGTTTCCTATTAACTTCTTCCTCCTCTACTCCCAAAAAGCCTTCTAATTCCTGGATTCCCCTCAGCTTGTAGGGAATTGTGCTGACACAGGTAAAGGGGCAAATAGCAGCAATCATTTGCTCGCTTGCATTGTTTATGCTTCTCTGTGGCAGAATCAAAGCCTTCAAAGGGCCTGATCCAACATCTTGCTGGAAAGCCAACCCCATTCCTCCCTAAATACATAAGTAACACATGTCTAAAGGAAAGGTCAAACATCTGTGCACAAGATGTACATAATTCTACACAAAACCACCAATTCATCATCCTCAAGCAGATTATATATATATATATTTTACTATTAAGGATTTAATTTCTTAGATCGACCAGGAATTTACATGAGTTACGCCAGAAAACCTAGAGGAGGAGGGAATTATAAAGGCAACAGCAGAAGCTGTATGTGTTTAAATCACTTCTGTAAAGCTCCACACAATGCTATACATACTGAATGCTACGGGAAAGCAACTATGATAAAAAGCATCTGGTCTATGAGTAGCTGTTAACACCATGAAACCCTTACAGTGACAACCCAAGTACGAGGAAGAACATTGCTTAGATCAAGCCCACACCATACTGCTGCTAATAGGCATGTTCTATTAAAAACAAAAACTGAATAGTTTGTCTGGGTGACAACCCTGTGAAACTTTCTTATTTATATGCGATAAAGAAAGTTCATTTGAACATGGGAAGAGAAAATAACACAGAAAATGGCTTAATGGCTCTACAGGATGGGCCAAACCCTCAAAGCCTCCAAGATGAGCAATATTTAGCATTCCACAACTCCAAATAATCATTTTCTTGGACTACAGACCCAGCTTAACTTCCTGGGTCACAAATTTACTGGCAATTGGCAAGCACAGGATGGCATTACAATGGTCTCAGTCCTAGGAGAAATTCTTCCTGTCATGTGCAGGCCAAAAGCACCACATACAAAAAAATAAAATTGTATTTGGTGAGAGCCAGCATACATACATGACTGCAGGATTAATCTAATGCTGTCTTTGTCTGTGCTTAGGTAGCAGGAATGAGAAACGGTCATCTTATTTGTTTCCACTAGCACACAAGAGGTGCTGTACCCAGGCTTCATCATGAACTTTTCTCAGCTTTACCTGTAGCATAAGAACAGCATCAATAAAGAGAACAACTAGAAAAGACACAGAAAACACCAAAATGGGGCAGGAGAATAAGGTGCCATACAAAATAAATAAGGACCAGTGAGTCAGACCACATCAATAATGTAGGTCAGCAAGGATGTCTAGGAGTAAGCCTGTGTAAGGTTTTTGCAATTAAGACAAGAAAATCCTTTGACCCCACGGCATGTCTTCTGAGATGAATATCCCATGGCTACAATTAAAAATATTGTTTGGGTTGGCTGACCCTCACTGCCCACATACCCTGAGCTTTTAAACTATGTGCTCTTTAAGGTGAAAGGAGGAGATCGTGACGGTATAAAAAGGTCGGGTCTAGAACTGAAATGGAAGTTGCTGCTGGCAAATTTCACTTCACTATTTTTTTCTCAACTGCTAACTTGACGGTTTAAAACAAACAAACAAAAATGACTTTCAAGGTTAGATTCATATTGTCTTTTCCCCTCTGCTTATCAATAAATTTAACTTTGGTAATTTGATTTAATTTAATCAGCCTACATATCTCTTAAGAACCTTTGAATGTTCAGAACACAGATGTGCATCTGATGACTAGCAGGACTGAATGGAAGAGGCTGAATGCTCTCACAGCCATGCTCTGCTTTTTCCAGCAATGTCCACAAACTTCACGAGACAACCACAAGGAAAGCAGAACTCCCAGACCTGTTTAGTGAAAAACAGTAATGCTTTTGGTTTTCGTCATCTATTGTCCAGTGACCTACAGCAATGCCAGCAATGCCTGTAGGACTACAGCTGTTTGACATACTGCTATGTATGTCCTACAGCCTTCCATAGAATTCTACACAAACTACTTCAATAGATGAATTAGTTGTATCTGCAGTTGGTATAAATCAACATAGCTTCATTATAGTTAATAGAACTATACTGATTTATCCCAGCATACATTTAATTAAAAAAAGTTTACTGAGCCAAAATTTTATGCAGAGACATTGTTTAATTTGTTCCCTTTCTGCAAATTTCCTTTCCTATGAAATGTAACAGCAGAATGTTCACAGTGAAAAATCAGAAGTGGAATGGACACACCAAGAAAATGTGTACAATGCTCAAAAAAGATGCGTAATAGTGCCGATCTTGCTCATTTTATACATCACTTCTCTAATCCCATCATTTTTCTGTTTTCCAATCAAACTAACATCACTAATGTTACGTAAGCTTCAGAGGGGTAGACTTGCAGAGACCATGGATTTCTTATGATAGTTCCTTTTCCCAAAAGCCTCCTCCTATCTTTTTCATTATTCTGTGAACTGAAAAAAATCAACCTGATTACTGCATTGCGACATGTAAACACGAACAAAAGAGAAATATCCGTCCATTAGTCTGGAGGTGTCTGGCTCAGCTAAGCTTGCCGTAGCATTTGACTGTGCTGAAGTAATCACATTTTAGTTTTTAGAAAATGTACCTTTAATTATACAGTTATCTTCAAGACAAAAAAAAACCCATAGTTTTTCTTGGCTCTCAGAAGACAGCATTTCATGCCCCGATGATTTTTTTAAAAGGAATTGAAGAAGTAAGTCTGAATAGTTTGAGAATAAATTACTCCAACATAAAGTGAGCTCTTGTTCACCAATACTTACAAATAGCTTAAGCAAAGATAAAATAATGTGTATTGTAATTAATATTTTAATTTGCTAAGAAAAGCTAAATAGTGATTAAACCCCTTCCCCTCCTCCTTCCCCCTGATAATAATGAAGCTAGGCAATTTCAAGAGAAGCAGAGCAGCCAAGAGTTTAACGTCGTTGATTAAGAACATGTTTCCACGGCGGCTATTATGTCCCTTTTTAAAAGGCGAAAACAAAACCAAGCCTTTTTCCTTTTAGAGCTATAGGGTTTCTTCTGCCTTCATAAGGCAGACAACAAGAAAATGTTTAGGGATAATTAAAGGCAATTAGGCTCATCAAGGCTCATTTCTGGTCTAGCTCCACTTCTTCTCCCAACAATGTGTGCTAATTGCTGCTTCAACATACCAAGTAGCCTGGTTTGGTGGGGTTTTTTTTGTACTTCCACAGACAAGACTATTTGGTCGTTACCAGCTTTGACAGTGTGAATAAGAGACTCCTGATTAGCTTTTTGTTTGCCTTTTTAAAGATTTGTACTACATGTCCTATTGAATCTGATAATAAAGAATAATAAATTAACACTTACGAATTGTGTAGTACCTTCTGCTAGAGGATCTCAAAGTTCTTTGCAAACATTAATGAATTAATTCTTTCAACGGTTGTGTATAATAGGTATCATCATCATAAGTTTGCGGACTACTGAACACAGACACAAAGAGGTTGGGTAGAACATTTAGTGTCACAGTCAACATCTTACAATGTTGGTCCCCTGTTCACACACAATGGAAACATTACCTTGTTTGCCATAAACATATCTCCTGTGTAGCAGCTTCTGTTTTTTATTTGTTGATAGTCAGGTAATTTAAGGTATTTAAATATCTAAACTTCAAAGAGAAGTTTCTAGTTGGAAATTAGGAAAAGACAAATATCCAGAAACAGATACAAAAATATTCAAGTACATCTACATTATGTGTTGCAGTAGAGGATATTAGGTGGTTTAGCTATTGGAAACAGAAAAGGTTCATTAGCAGAACTCGCTGATTACCAGTTTGTGACAGCCGAATCATGACCGCTTAACTCCCTCAGACCCCTTCATGCAAAACTATAATCCACCTACCCAACTGAACAGCTTGCAAGCAGTTGGATGCTGCACACATCTAATTTTTGCACCAGAAAACTCCTTTCTCTAGTGCTTCTAAGTCCAGAACAACAGAAACAGGAAACTTCATGCATGACTTTATAATTTCAAACATGCTTTTATGATTTTGAACTTTTTTGAGCATCAATCAAAAACATCTCCTCCAACAGTTAAAGATGGGTAAGATCGTTTGCATGTACAGCACCTAAGAGACTGCAGCTGACCAGGATCACGCTGCTACTTTTTTGCATTTCACATATACTACTCATTTCAGTGCTGCAGCTTTTAACTGTCCTGATTTGTTATCTGCTCACAAGTAACCAGAAAGACTCTAGGATTATTACTGACATTAGTTTAGCTATACCTATTTATGGTTTCTCCAGGGTCTTGAACAGCAACAAAAGAAACAATATGGACACCAGGCATTCAGCAAGTCTTGCAGTTATTATTGTAATACTCATATGGAAATTGATTATATGAAAGTTTAAATAGACATGGCATTACCACTTCCTGTGGTGAATTTCTTTAAGTAAAAGGGTTTATTGTGAGCAGAAAAGTATGCTTTATAACAGATATGCTGTAGAGAAGCAGTTTGGCTGGAAATGTCAAGCAGTATGCTGTGCTTTCGCGCAGCCACAAAGTGAGCCTGGGAGCCGCAATCTCTGACTCTGAGCACAGCTGTGTCTGCTGCAACTCAGTCTTTGCTCAAGGCAAGTAAGACCATGAAAAATGTCTTTGCTGTGATCAGTTTCTCTCTTAATAATAAAAATGAATGCTCTGCACAAACTTACTCCACCAAAATCTAGTCATAATTAAGTTGCTTAAATCAGAAATAATTTTGTACCTACTTACATCCTGGACCTCAGTGTACCTGCTTTCTTCTGGACAGTTTTATCTCCCCAAAGACATCAGTACAAGTGCACATTGCTTTTTACTGAGGAAAGTGGCACAAACCTTGAATATGGTAGTGTAGTCTATTTACAACTCTCAACAAGGTGTACTTTGGGACAAAAGCAAAATGATTTTTTTTTTCCTGAAGTGAACTTCAGTGCATTCTACATGCAGCATGAAAGCAAGAAGCACCCACTTGGATTTTCATACTAAAAGGAATATGATTTAATAAAATCACACATTTGAAATGGTCAGAAACAACCAAGACAGAATGCCCCATTTTAGAAACAAAAACACTTTCCTCTCTTCTCCAAAGCTGCTACCACATGGCCACACTAATAATATCTTGGTACTGCTATAAGATCAGTTACTAGGTGCACAATATTATTTTGGTTCCCTGATGTTTATAACCAGGAGACACAGAAGAATTTTTCAGGTTCATAAATCAAATCAACTTTTAAAAAAAACTTTACAAAAAGACTACTTAAAGTATTTTCACAGCCCTTTTTAGCAGACTTGCTGAGTACCCGTTATCACATCTGATAACACAAACTCCCTGAACATAGTCCAATTTAAGTCCCTACTCAACCATATGCTGCATAAAACCTTCTCCATCAAGGATAACAAATTATTTACTAGCTTAAAGTTGTCCTTAAGTTAACAGGAGTTTAATATCCTCCTTCCTGCCAGTCTTCAAACCTGTTCAGCAAAGAAAGCCTGGCTAGGCCACAATTCACAGCTTCCCTTTTCAACTATTACATCTGCAAACATCTGTTTTGTAGTGCTAGAGGGCATTTCAAAACCTTCTGGTTTTCAAACAAATAATTAAGGGTCCCCTGAATTTTCTCCTATCCAGAAGTTCGTTTAGTGCTCAGAAGTTTATCCTGTGAAATCTGCTACTGCACTACGTAAGGACAGCCAAGCATTGTGCCAGAATATCCATTTTTAGGGTAAGATCTGGAATACGATTTCTAGAAAAGCATGGGCATTTTTTTTGGCCATTTATTTGCAATACTGGCTGTTAAAAGGTTAGGCCTTTCCTATCTTCTGTGGCATCTTATTGAGGTTTCAGGCATAAACAGACCAGAATTGAAACATCCCCTCTGAACAGCAGTTTCAACTGATGAGGTCCTGCGTAAGGGTTCTGTCATTTCCAGTGATGTTCAAATGTCCTGTTATATTTTTAAGTCCTCACCAAAGAACTATTCATTTTAAACTACAGTGTTATGGATCATATTACTGAAAACAAGTTAGGTAGAAACTTCCTTTAATAATTAAAGGGAGCTGAAAAGAAAGCTCAGTTCTTTGATTACCTGTGACTTTGCATTCTGTTTCAGCTTTTTTTCTGGACAAGCAGGTAGATAAATGGTTCACATAGAAGGTCACGCAACTTCATTCACTTAACACTGGAAGGCTGTGCTACATATATTTATGTACATTTACCTGATGTTCACACACCAGGCTTTTAACTGAATATAATGCAAGCTGGAGTGCTCTTTAGCTCATAATAACAGCAACCTAAGGCAGAATTTCCAGAGCTTACCTGTAGGACTCCATCCACTTCTAAACTTCCTTTATCTACTCTACTTTTTATCATGGACAACAGATATTTTCAAAGCCCTCAGCTGAGACAATTCCACGTTTTTTCTTCTCCTGAGAACACGAAGTCCATTAGCAGGATCCCTGTTCTCATGTACTCCCTTGAAACTTATCTTTTTGGCTTTTACCTACAGCAAGTAGGTATAAATTATTACAAAATAACACACTCATGTTTTCTAATATTAAACTTGCTGGGTCTTAAGTACTTTCAACTCTATTACACTGAATGCAAAAGAGTTTAAGGGGAGGGGAGGGGAGGGGAGGGGAGAGGGGAGGGGAGAGGGAGGGGAGGGGAGGGGGGAGGGAGAGGGAGGGGAGGGGGAGGGGAGGGGGGAGGGGAGGGGGGAGGGGGAGGGGAGGGGGAGGGGGGAGGGGAGGGGGGGGGGGGAGGGAGGGGGGGAGGGGGAGGGGAGGGGGGAGGGGGAGGGGGAGGGGGGAGGGGGAGGGGGAGGGGGAGGGGGAGGGGGAGGGGGGGGGGGAGGGGAGGGGGGAGGGGAGGGGGAGGGGGAGGGG